>NC_141696.1:11815288-13015288 GCF_964263255.1 Lissotriton vulgaris
GGCCTAGTCTTTCTGTGGGTTGTCTTGAATTTAAACATCATGGAGGGGCTGGATGGCTTGGGATTGTGCTGATTTTTCTGTGATTTTCGTTTTTTTGGCCTGTTGTGGACAGGCCATGTGGTTGGGGGCCATTTTGAGTGCTGCTACAGGCCCTGGCCATGTGCTGTGAGGGAGGGGGCCATTTTGAATGCAGGCAGTGTTCTCAGGCCTGCACCCATTTTGCCTAGCGTTCAACCATTATGCCCAGGGGTAGTCTGTGGGTTGTTTACGCCGCTGTTGCGTCACGCAAGGCAACGTAAACGTGGCGCAAGGGGCTTGTAAAGGTAATCTGCCCCCTAGTGTCTAGCATTACGCAGTTCTGTAAAGTACCCTCATACATATAGTTACTCAGGCCAATGAGACCACAAAATAGAAAACAAATAAGCATAGTAGCAACGCCACTGAGAAGGAGAGCAGTGCACCTGAAATGCACAGAAGATTTTGAAATATAATTTAACTACAATGTAATCGTCAGCAGCATTATTGGCTTGCTCCATGTAAAAAACAAATATTTGCAATACAACAACACAGAGCAGGAGAAAACATAGTAGTGAGTGATGAAATAGCTACTACTACTCACCAAGCCCGGGGATCTCCAAGCCGAGCTGGTCCAGCAGGTCGCGCTCCCGGTCCAGGAGGTCCATCCAGCGGTGGGAGACCTGGCTGTAGGTGCGCTGGACCCCGGAGAGTTGGGACATGGCCCAGCACACCTTCTGCCACCGCTTCCGGCGCTCCCGGATGTTGTAGCCGCCGGCCGCAATCCTGCCGCCTCCCGCAATGGTCCTGGGCAGGCGGCGCTGGACGAAGTAGACCAGTGCGCCCACTTCCTCCGGGCTGAAGATCTCACGTCGCGTCACCTGCTCCCCCCTCAATCACCCGCATGCTGTCCTGGCACGGGGTCCATAAAATATACAGCTAGGAAAAGAGAGGGATAGATAAGAAGCAAAAACGTTCGAAAAAAAACTGAAAACAAGCAAAGGAAGGCAAAGATAGCAAGAGGATAAACAACATGCCCAGACACAGGAAATACATGAAAAACAAGATGGCCGCCCGTTCACGAGCGCGAAAGTAAGTTCGCACGCGATTTTCCTCGCGATCTCGTGCGAACTTGTACTCGCAATGCGCTTACTGCGCGAGATTATACATAGCGGGCGGAAACGGAAATACGTCACGCAAACAAAATGGCCGCGCCCGTACTCGACCTTGGGGTAAATTCGCGTGTTGCGCTGCAAGCGGCTCGCGAATACTGCAAAAAACATCGCAAAATAACACGCCGCAAAAAAATATAAAGCTCATTCGCACGAATTGGCGGCTTCCGCGGTCCGTTTCGCACGACGCCGAGCCTCGCGAATAGCGCGAAATTACCGAAAAACGATTTTTGCAAAAGCAAAACAAATGAGCAGGTGCAAAAGGTTTATCTCATGATTTGTAACGATTCCCTGTTGTGCTTCCTGAGGGGGCCCTCCAGAATTCGGTTGCCTACTTGCAACTATTGTGTGACCCTGCTCTGACCTTAACTGTATGCCACAAATTAATTAATTAATTAATTGCAGGTTTATATAGCGCTAGGATCGACTCCCGGAGGAGTATCTCCGCGCTTTGACCGCTGCGAAACCCTTCCTGGCTTCCCTGAGAGATGGTCCCTTAATGGGTATCTCCAGGGTGAGACCAGGCATCCCCGGCGGTCTGGTGGGGCCGTTAGTGAAGATGAGGCAAGCTAATGCCCAGAGTTGCCGAGTGTGATCGCTGATCAGAGTGGGCACCGAGGCGAGAGAATTATCGAGTCCTCTGACCCTGGTCCAGAAACCTGCCGCGTCGGGAATCGAACCCTGGTCCCGGACCGTCCTCTGCTCTCGGGTCTGCCGCCTCTAACCAGTGAGCCACACTACTTCACTAGGTCCTGATTTACAGCTAAGGGAGCAGACAAGCCGGTGCCAGGCTGGAACTTCAAATTCAGTGACACATTAATTAGCCCCTAATTCATTATTGTCAGTTGGGGCAGGGCAGGTGTTGTTAGTAAACTAACCCCAAATGAATTCATGTCAGTTGAAGCAGGGCAGGTGTGCTTGCTTTTCCCCCCCATCTTCTACAGTGATGATGAACCAGAGGGTGGCATTGATGTAACAGAGGGTGGCATGGGCCAAAGAGAGGGTGGCAGTGGTGAAACAGAGGGTGCTGGGAGGCTGTGATGATGAACCAGACGTAGAAACAACATAGTTGCGACCGTTGCGAGCCGACAAGTAAGTTCGCAATTGCGAACTAGTACCAAATCCTCGCGAACTGGCAGAAACCCTTGCGAACACAAAAAAAAATCCGCAAATTCGCGGGAATTCGCGGATTTTGCGGATTGCGAGTTCGCAAATTCGCAAAATTCGCGAACGCCAGATTCGCAAAATTCGGCCATGCTTACCTCCCTCTCAATATCTGACCAACGTTTCCCTCTAGGGGTCAGCCTTCGGCTAATAAAAGCTACTGACTGGTCCTGACCTTCTTCATTCGATTGTGAGAGCACAGCACCCACTCCCAACTCAGAAGCATCTGTTTGAACAATTAATTCTTTGGCGTACTTAGGACTTTGCAAAATTGGTGCAGTGCACATGGCCTGCTTCAGGTCATCAAATGCCCTTTGACAGCTGACTGTCCACTGAACTTTCTTAGGCATTCTTTTAGAAGTTAGATCATTCAGAGCTGTCACAATGGAACCATACCCCTTGATAAATCTCCTATAGTATCCAGTCGGACCCAAGAAAGCTCTGACCTGAGTCTGGGTGGTTGGAGCAACCCAGTCCTTTATGGTCTGGATTTTGCTCTGCAATGGTTGAACCTGGTCTCCACTTACAAGGTGGCCCAGGAATACAACCTGACTCTGCTCTATCTGGCACTTAGTAGCCTTGACAGATAGGCCTGCTTTTTGCAAGACCTCCAAAACATTTATCTGGTGGATCTGGTGATCTTCCCAGGTGGAGCTAAAGACAGCAATATCATCAAGATAAGCTGCAAAGTAGTCATCTAGGCCTGAGAGGACTGTGTTCACCAACTTTTGAAATGTGGCAGGTGCATTTTTCAGACCAAAGGGCATCACCACAAACTGATAATGCCCACTAGGGGTTTAAAATGCCGTCTTTGGCTTGGCCTCATCAGCCAGTAGCCAGCTGTCAGATCAAATGTGCTCAGATATTTGTCAGAGGCCAAATTATCTATGAGCTCATCTGCTCTGGGTATTGGATGGGCATATGTCCTAGTGACCGCATTGAGACCTCTGTAGTCTACACAAAACCTCATCTCTCTCTTACCACCATGGGTGTGAGGTTTTGGCACCAGGACTACTGGACTAGCCCAAGGGCTATCTGAAGGTTCAATCACTCCCAATTCCAACATTTTCTGGACTTCTGTCCTGATACACTCCCTGACATGATCAGGTTGCCTTTAAATCTTGTTTTTAACAGGCAGACTGTCACCAGTGTCCACTTCATGAGTGCACCCGGTAATCTGACTTGGAGTCAGTAAAAACATATGTCTGTAGGCCTGCAGGACTTGTCTGCAGTCCCTCTGCAGCTGATCAGTGAGGCTGCCTGCCAAGGCTACACCATCAACTGACCCATCATCAGGGTTCTGAGAGAGCAGGTCTGGGAGAGGGTCACTCTCTTCCTCCTGTCCTTCATCAGTAGCCATGATCAAGCCCATGTCTGCCCTGTCAACATATGGTTTCAGTCTGTTGACATGAAGCACCCTATGGGGGCTCCTGGGAGTTCCAAGATCTACCAAATAGGTGACCTCTCCCTTCTGTTCAACAATAGTGTGGGGTCCACTCCACTTGTCTTGGAGAGCTGCTGGGGCCACTGTCTCCAACACCCACACTTACCGTCCTGGCTGGTAAACAGTCACTACAGCCTTTTGGTCATGCCAGGCTTTCTGTAATTCCTGACTGGCCTCCAGGTTTTTGGTTGCCTTTTTCATGTACTCAGCCATCCGAGAGCGGAGACCAAGTACATAGTCCACAATGTCATTCTTGGGAAGTTTGAGAGGTAACTCCCATCCCTCCTTCACTAGACACAATGGACCTCTGACAGGGTGCCCAAACAGAAGTTTAAATGTGCTGTAGCTAACCCCCTTATGAGGAACCTCTCTGTATGCAAACAAAAGGTAGGGTAGCAGGATATCCGATCTCCGCCTGAGCTTTTCTGGGAGACCCTTAATCATACCCTTTAAGGTCTTGTTGAATCTCTCAACTAGACCATTGAACTGGGGGTGATAGGGTTTATGTTTATGTTTATGTTTTGGCAATTTTTAAAGCGCGCAAATACCCAGGGGTGTCTCAGCGCTTAACTGAACAGATGATGGCTATAGCAGATCTTAATGTGGGAACAGCCAGGTTTTTAATCAATTCCTAAAGCTAAGGAGAGTTGGGGCAGTTTTGATGGTAAGAGGAAGTGAATTCCATAATCTGGCTGTGGAGATCACAAAGCATCGGTCACCCCAGTTAGCTTTCCTTGTGCGTTGGACATTGAGCAGCTTCGCCGAAGATGAGCGAAGAGTTCTGGGGTTTTCGAGAGGACTGAGGGCGTCTTTGAGAAACTGCGGGCCTGAGTTGTTGATGGATTTGTATGCAATGCACAGTGCCTTAAATTTTGTGCGGCTTTTGACAGGAAGCCAATGGAGCTGACGGAGGTACGGGGTGATGGAGGTGAACTTGGGAATGCCCAGTAAGATTCTGGCTGAGGCGTTTTGCACTAATTTAAGCCTTTTAAGGACTTTTTCCTGTGCATTGAGAAGAAGGGCATTGCAATAGTCCACTTGTGGGACACCCCCGCGCCGCACGGCCACCAGCTGCTGCGTGTGCCCCCAGTGCCTGCCTCTGCATCAGCGCCGTCCTCGCTGCTGCCCTGAGCGCTCCCCTTTGGTTTTGGCCGTTTTGGCTGTAAATTGTGCTTGTTTTTCCTTGTGTGCCCGAGATCGTGTTTCCACTGCTTTTGCCCCGTTTTGTCCTGTATTAGTGCCTGCTTTCTCTGTGACGTTTCTCTTCGTTTTTTGGCCGTTTTGTCTGTAAATTGTGCTTGTTTTTCCTTGTGTGCCCGAGATCGTGTTTCCACTGTTTTTGCCCCGTTTTGTCCTGTATTAGTGCCTGCTTTCTCTGTGACGTTTTCTCCTCGTTTTTGCCTGCCTCCTTCCTCCTTGCCCGCCTACCTCGCCGCTCTCCCTCCCCGCTCCCGCTTCCCGCCACCGCCATTAGCCCCGCCCCTTTTTCTTCTGTACCCTCCCCGCTCCCGCCTCCCAGCTGCTCCGCCCACCCGCGCACTTGGCCTTAAATGGCGACCGTGCGAGGCAGGTGAGTGTGACCCACTTGTGGGACACCCCCGCGCCGCACGGCCACCAGCTGCTGCGTGTGCCCCCAGTGCCTGCCTCTGCATCAGCGCCGTCCTCGCTGCTGCCCTGAGCGCTCCCCTTTGGTTTTGGCCGTTTTGGCTGTAAATTGTGCTTGTTTTTCCTTGTGTGCCCGAGATCGTGTTTCCACTGTTTTTGCCCCGTTTTGTCCTGTATTAGTGCCTGCTTTCTCTGTGACGTTTCTCTTCGTTTTTTGGCCGTTTTGTCTGTAAATTGTGCTTGTTTTTCCTTGTGTGCCCGAGATCGTGTTTCCACTGTTTTTGCCCCGTTTTGTCCTGTATTAGTGCCTGCTTTCTCTGTGACGTTTTCTCCTCGTTTTTGCCTGCCTCCTTCCTCCTTGCCCGCCTACCTCGCCGCTCTCCCTCCCCGCTCCCGCTTCCCGCCACCGCCATTAGCCCCGCCCCTTTTTCTTCTGTACCCTCCCCGCTCCCGCCTCCCAGCTGCTCCGCCCACCCGCGCACTTCGCCTTAAATGGCGACCGTGCGAACGCGCAGCGGTCACGCGCAGCGGGCGCGCCGATTGTGCGCCGAAGGCGCGCCAAAGGTAAGCCCGTCTGCGCCCGTCCGCGACCGGATCGCGACCAGCGCCAGGACCCCTGGCCCACGAAGACCCCGACCGACCCGCCTGACGTTCTCCGCCGCCACCCTCATCGCTCTCAACTCCGGCCGACTCCCTGAATGCCATCAAGCCACACCACGACACACCCACGGACCTTTCAGCTGCCACGCCTGCAAGTTCTCCTGCATCCGGACCAGCCCCGCACCAGCACCCGCCAAGTCGAACTCCAGCAGCACCCACCTCAAGTGCATCCTGCTCAACACCCGCTCCGTCCACAGACACGCCATCGAACTCTGGAACCTCCTGGACGCCACAGCCCCTGACGTTGCCTTCCTCACGGAGACCTGGATGAACGCCTCTTCGGCTCCCGACATCGCCATCGCCATCCCAGAGGGCTACAAGATCGTCCGGAGGGACCGCAACGCCAACCAGATGGGAGGAGGCATCGCCATCATCCACAGGGACACCATCCGTCTCACGACCAGCACCGACAACACCCTGACCAGCGCCGAACACCTGCATTTCCAGATCCACACCAACCCGAACACCACCCTCAGAGGCACCCTGATCTACCGACCCCCTGGACCACGCACGCAATTCAGCGAGGACATCGCCGACTTCGTCAGCCCGCATGCCCTCCCCTCCGCTGACTACATCCTCCTGGGGGACCTGAACTTCCACCTGGAGAACAACAACGACCACAACACCAGCACCCTGCTCGACAACCTCGCCAACCTGGGACTCAAGCAACTGGTGTCCACCCCCACCCACCTCGCCGGACACACACTCGACGCCGTCTTCTCATCCAGCACAGACATCAACTTCAGCCACGCCACAGAGCTTCAATGGACGGACCACAGCTGCATCCACTTCACCTTCAAGAGAACGACGACCCACCAACACCAGCAACAGGCCGCCCGCAGAAGCTGGAACAAGATCACAGCAGACCAGCTAGCCACCTCCCTGAGCCAACACCCTCCTGCCAGCTCAGCGAACCCCAGCCAGGCCGCCGACAACATCACGAAGTGGATCAGCAACTGCGCGGACGAACTCGCCCCGCTGAGGACCCCGCCCAGCAGACCCGGCAGCAAGAAGGCCCCATGGTTCACCGACGAACTCAAGAGCTCCAAGAAGAACTGCCGAGCCCTCGAGAAAGTCTGGAAAAGGGACCCGACACCGGACAACAGGACCTCCTACAAACTGGCCACCCGGAAACACCACCAGCTGATCCGCGCCGCCAAGAGAACAGCATTCAAGGACCGGCTGGACAACAACGCACACAACAGCAAGGAACTCTTCAACATCGTGAAAGAGCTTTCCAACCCCAGCGCAGGAAACAACGACATCACCCCATCGCAAGACCTCTGCAACTCCCTCGCCTCATACTTCCACAACAAGATCACGGACATACACAGCAGTTTCAACAACCAACCAACGCACACCACGACCGACCCGCCACCCCCCCCCCACCACCACCCTCCACGCCTGGACCCCGATCAGCACAGAAGACACCATCCGCACGATGAACTCCATCCACTCCGGATCACCAACCGACCCCTGCCCTCACCACGTCTTCAACAAGGCCGACGCTGTCATCGCACCCCACCTGCGAGACATCATCAACACATCCTTCGACACCGCCATCTTCCCCGAAAGCTGGAAACACGCCGAACTCAGCGCTCTACTCAAGAAACCAACAGCGGACCCCACCGACCTCAAGAACTACCGCCCCATCTCGCTTCTCCCGTTTCCAGCCAAAGTCATCGAGAAGACCGTCAACAAGCAGATGGCCGCCTTCCTCGAGACGAACGGATCCCTCGACCCCTCACAGTCCGGCTTCCGAGCCAAACACAGCACCGAGACCGCCCTCATCGCCGCCACCGATGACATCCGAGCCCTGATGGACAATGGAGAAACAGCGGCCCTCATCCTCCTAGACCTCTCCGCGGCATTCGACACGGTCTGCCACCGCACCCTAATACGGCGCCTCAGCAACATCGGAATCCGGGACAAGGCGCTGGAATGGATCATCTCCTTCCTCGACGGAAGAACACAGCGAGTCCGCCTACCACCGTACAAGTCAGAGGCCTCCGAAGTCATCTGCGGCGTCCCCCAAGGATCATCACTGAGCCCCACCCTCTTCAACGTCTACATGAGCCCCCTCGCGGCCATCGTACGCAAACACCACCTCAGCATCATCTCCTACGCCGACGACACCCAGCTGATCCTCTCCCTGACCAACAACCCCGCCGCCGCCAGAGCCAACCTGCACGAAGGGATGAAAGAGGTAGCCGAGTGGATGACGACCAGCCGCCTGAAACTGAACTCGGACAAGACGGAAGTCCTCATCCTGGGCTCTTCACCCTCCGCCTGGGACGACTCCTGGTGGCCTCCCGCCCTGGGCACCGCACCCAAACCGACAGACCATGCACGAAACCTGGGCTTCATCCTGGACTCCTCCCTCTCCATGACCAGGCAAGTCAACGCCGTCTCCTCGTCGTGCTTCAACATCCTACGCATGCTACGGAAGATCTTCTGGTGGATCCCCTCAGAGACCAGGAAGACCGTCACCCAGGCCCTCGTCACGAGCCGACTAGACTACGGCAACGCCCTCTACGCCGGGACCACCGCCAAGCTCCAGAAGAGACTCCAGCGGATCCAAAACGCCTCAGCCAGACTCATCCTCGACATCCCACGGTCCAGCCACATCTCCGGACATCTGAGAGACCTTCACTGGCTCCCCATCAACAAGAGAATCACCTTCCGCCTCCTCACCCACGCACACAAAGCCCTACACGACCAAGGCCCGAGCTACCTCAACAGCCGAGTCAACTTCTACGCTCCCAAACGCCACCTCCGATCAGCCAACCACGCCCTCGCCGCCGTCCCCCGCATCCGAAGAGCGACTACAGGAGGAAGGTCCTTCTCCTACCTGGCCGCCAAGACCTGGAACTCCCTCCCGTCCGACCTGCGCCTAACCCAAGACCACCTCTCCTTCAGGAAGAAGCTGAAGACCTGGCTGTTCGAGCAGTAGCGGCACCCCCCCTCCCCAGCGCCTTGAGACCCTACGGGTATGTAGCGCGCTTTATAAGTGTCACTGATTGATTGATTGATTCTGGCAAAAACAAGGGGGCTGATCTCTTAAAAAGTCTCTCTCTGTTGTGTTCCCATTGGAGAAGAGCTCACGCGATTTGGTCACGTGGGTTGGGCTGGCTTCCGGGAACTGGGATCCTTAAAAGAACCACAACTGGTTTCTGGTTCGTTCTCCCAGGGTGACTGAAAATAAAATATGAGAAATGAAAGGGGGTAAGAGGTCACAATTACCTTTTTCTTCTCCCTGTGAGGTCACCTCGTGACACACCCCCCTTGTCCCCCTACCCCCCCCCCCCCCCAAGCAGGTCATGTTCATGAAACTGGGTGATACGGGACAGGAAGTCTTCATTCCCATTGTGTCGTCCGTGTCGATGGCATACTTGAAAAGAGAAAGGTCGGAGGGAAAGGGACCATCTTAGGACACGAGGGTTATTCCCTTTGTTGCGGCTCAACCACTGGAGAGGTGCGTGGCCCGTATACAAGGTGAAGGGTGAGCCTTCCAAGTAGGGTGTGGTGAACTTATAGTTCCCTCTACACTCCTTCCACATTGCAGACTAGTAACTAGACAAAGTTTGCACCTCTGTCTGATACAACCTCCTAAGGGAAACCCACTCTTGAGAAAACTCCCAAGAGGGCTCTTGCCACAACAGGTGCTGTAGTGGTCCTAAGTGGTATAGCTTCTGGTTATCTAGTGCATGATCCACTACCACCAGAATAAAACTGTGCCCAGAGGCTGTTTGAGGATCCATTGGTCCAACAATGTCAATCCCAACTCTTTCAAAGGGAACGCCCACCACAGTTAGTGGTATAAGGGGGGCCTTTGTAGTGCTACCTGCTTTGCCACTGGCTTGGCAGGTTACACAGGAGCGACAAAACTCCTTTGTGTCTTCTGACATGTGGGACCAGTGAAAATGAGGGACAAGCCTGTCCCAAGTTTTGTTCTGGCCAAGATGTCCTGCAAGGGAATTGTCATGGGCTAGTGTCAAAAGCAAGCCCTTGAATGCCAAAGGTATGACCAACCTCCTGGAAGCACCCGGCTTGGGGTCTCTACCCTCTGAATACAAGTGCCCTTGATCCCAGTAAACGTTATGGGTTCCACTAGCATTCCCTGCAGCCTCAGAAGCAGCTTGCTGTCTGAGGGGTTCAAGAGAAGGGCAGTCCAACTGCGCCTACCTCAGATCTGCCCTGGAAGGTCCCCTTGTCCCAAGAAACTCAACCTGATAAGGTTCAAGTTCTTCTAGGACAGTTCCTTCTTCAGGCTGACAATTAGCTTTCTCAGAAGGCTGATCCTCAATCTGAGTCAGGTGGGAAGGCACTGCCTTAACCCTACTGCTCCTTTTCCTGGTAGGCAACTGGTCCATTATTCCAGAATCCAGTGCCTGTTTAGTGTTGCAATTTTTGACCTGTTACCTAGTCACTGCAAGAACATATGCTGAGATACCTAACATTTCTGCATGTGTCCTAAACTCCACTTCAGAGCAGGCTGAAGTCTCTAGGTCATTGCCAAGCAAACATTCTAAAGGGAGGTCTGAACTAACAACAACCTTCTTAAGGCCAGTTACTCCTCCCCAGGAGAAATTAACAACTGCCATACTATGTGTGGTAGTGACATTGCTAGCATTGGTCACTTGGTAGGTTTCACCAAGTATGATCTGTCTAGGGACCACAAAGTCAGGTATCACCATGGTGACACTGGCACCTGAGTCCCTGTAGGCCTGAGCCTGTTTCTCATTGACAAAAGGAGTTTGTCTGTACTTGCCCAGGTTACTGGGACTCACAGTGGAGGACATATCCATGCCTCCATCACAGATCAAAACAGCTCGAGTTGGTACTCTGACTAGGCCATAACCCATCTCAGTTTCCAGGGTTAACCCTACTACACCCTTCTGTTGAGAACCACCACTTGGAGCTGAACTAGGGAGAACAGTTGCCTTAGGGGCAATGGTGGCTGGAGCTGTCTCCTTTTTGGTGCAATCACTAGTGCAGTTACTATTACTTTTACAAACTTTGCACCAGGGTTTCTTTGGACCTTGTTTATTTTTGGATTGTTGGTACCCTCCACCATTAGAAGCTTTTGGGGGACTGTGTGAAGACTTCTGGTCTTTATCTTTCTCCTTACCCTTTTGATCTTGCTTCTTTTGGTCACCACATTGGTACTGTACCTTCTGCTTCACCCTGGTTCTGACCCATTTGTCTGCCTTCTTTCCCAATTCTTGGGGAGAGGTCAGATTGGAGTCAATCAAGTGCTGATGCCACAACTGGTTCAGACAATTATTAAGAATTTGTTCTCTCATGATTAGATTATACAATCCTGTATAGTCACACACTTTACTGCCCAGTAACCAACCTTCCAGAGCCTTAGTAGCACAATCTACAAAGTCAGTCCAGTCCTGAGTCTGTGTCTTCTGGGTATCTCTGAACTGCAACTTATACTGTTCAGTGGTTAGGCCAAACCCATCTATTAGAGCACTCTTCAGGACTTTGTAATCATCAGCATCCTCTTCTCTAACAGTGAGGAGCTTATCTCTACCTTTTCTGAAAAGGAGAGCCACATGATTGCTGCCCACTGCTCCTGGGGTACCTTCTGTACTTTGCAGGACCTCTCCAGCGCAGTAATCCATTTGTGGATGTCATCCCCAGTCTGATAGGGAGGGACAATCTTGCTTAGGTTTCTATGGTCATAAGGCCTATCCCTACCACTAGGGATATTACTGCCACCAGGGGACTCTAGTCCCCTCTTTTTTCTCTCTCTTTCAAGAGCCAGGGTCTCTTTCTCAAGGGCAACTTCTTGCCTCTTGATCCTAAGCCAGATTTTCTTCATCCTAGATTCATGTTCCCTCCTCTCAGGTAAACTTCTTCTCCTGTGAGATGAGGCAGAGGACCCTATTGATGACCCAGAATGGTTGTATTCCCCTGAAGGTGATCTTGGCTTTCTAGGTACACCAGTAGGGCTACTTGGGGGGATAGAGGGAGGCCTTGGTAGGCCCTCTCCATCTCCAGGTAGCCCTGTGTTCTCCAGGTTGGGTTCAGCAACCACTTCCTGGTCTGCATCCTCTTCATCTTCAGAGTACTGGTGGGGGACCCCACTAGGACCTTCTTCTGATGATGGATACCCCCTCCCTACTACCTGGGGTATTTGGCTGTGATGCTTTGGCCAAGTTATCTGCCACTAAGATAACTATGAGGTGTTGGGACTCTGTCCTTGCTTTAATTTCCCGATGGCACACACACCTCTTAACTCTTGGAAAGATAATGTGTCATACTTAAAAGGCAGCACTGGGCTGTCTTCTTGCAGAGGCACACTAGGCTCTGCTCTTAAAGCCATGACTAGTGAGGTGTGGTGTGTGCACCTACGTACACTACTTGGTTTCCTCCTAGAACCTCTCTAGGAGTTGTAGTCAGGGTATGCTAGGCACTTACCACCTACAACTTCTAAGTTCAGTAGAACTTATGTAGTATAAGCTTGATATATGTATGTACCTACTGATACCTTGATGTGATTTTTCAAATGATATTCTCAAGATTATTTGGTAAAACAATGCAAGCTCTTATCCCATCCGCTGCACACCAATGTGAGAAGTTGACCTGGTATATGATGTCCACTATTCTAGTGAGTACCTTGCACCAGTCCAAACAACCCTTATTGATGGTAGGTTATGAAGTCAACCTTATAGAAAGCTATCCTAGTGGTAGCTGTGGACAGCAGCCTTCAGGCTAAGACTTAAAGGTGAGCTAAGCAAGTTGTTTTACCAATTATAATCTCTTGAATGATCAAATGAAAGTACACCACACAAGGTATATATCAAATATATATGTTTTTATTCTAAACACAACCCCTCTGCACTTTTTATGAGGTCAGAGGTAAAAGTACACTACAAGGAACTTAATTAGCATACGATAAGTTGCACAGTATACGTTATGCCCTAGGGGCCTCACAAACCATATACGAAAATAGTGGTATAAGAACCACGTGACAATTAGAAAGCAGGCCTAGGGCCTGTGGAACTGCTGGGGCTGCCTAGAACCACCAAAGGTTAGGATGTAGGAGGCCCACGGGAGACGCCTGTTGTGTCTAAACACAGCAGAGTGTAATCATTGACTTTCTAGGGAGAATGAACAAGTTACAAAGTTACAGTTTAAGGGTACTTCTAGGTCAACTACAATGGAACCCTTTTAGACTAAAACACTTTGAGAGTCAAGACCCATGGGAACACCGGAGTACTCGTGTTACCTCACCCAGGGAAGCCGGGTGCATAGGTGTCTTGTCTCGTCGTCAACTTCAATGGAGGGCTGCAGGCGACCAGAGGAAAAGTGTCTGGGTGGATCCAAGGGTGGATCGGAGATGTGAAGAATGGGAAAGCAGAGGATACAGATTCTGGGTCACTAGCCAGTGACCAGGATGGTGGAAAGAAGATGCCAGCTGATGCTGGATGCTTTTGGGTGTTAGAGGTGAAGCTTGTTTCTTGAGCCCTGAAGTCCAGGAGGCGTCAATGATGGCCAGGAGTTGGATTCGTGCTGTCCCACAAAGGATCTAGTTGACTGCGGTGTCGGTATCCGGATTGGACCCAACAAGCCTTGGTAAACGCAACCCATGCAGGATGTTGAGATTGGCTTCGGTGCAGACCAGCAAGGTCTGAGGAACTCGCCCTTTGGAGAGGTGTTGGAGCAAGCCTGGAGCAAACAGGAAAGTGGAAGAAAGAGAAGATTGATCTTTGTGGGGGCTCACTAGCTAACGGACTAGGTACCGCAAAGACGCATCAAGCAGAAATGCATAGAGCAGGCCCATGAGACACTCGTGGAGTGTGGGCCTCTGAGCTTCAGTGCAAAAGGTGCTCAGGGCTGAGGCTTCAAGCACCCTAATGCACATCTTCGGGATAACTCGGGAAGTAGGTGCAGTAGCAGAAATGCAGGATGTCCAGGAGTTCTGGTCCCACATCTCTTGTTTCCGCCACAGGTCTCAGCTTTGCTGGTAGCGCAGGTCAGTGTCAGAGATGTCAGGAAGTCCATGTCCTATGTCGCAGATTCTTTGGGATCCAGCGGGAGCCTCAAAAATGCAGATCGGCAAAGATGCTGTTAGTGCCTGTTTGAACAGGGTGGTCACTCCTTGACCACAAGGGAGACTTCCTCCATTTTCCAGTCGATATGGAATGTCGAAGGTCCGAGATATATGTTGCAGAGTTTCTTCCAGGGTAATCTAAAGTCCTAGGGACTGGAGTTCTATACTTATAGTAGGTTTAGGGGTTGGACTAACTCTAAGGTCTCTCCTATGGGTGGACCTGGGGAGGGGGTGTTTACACCCCTTCTCCTTTGTCCAGTTTTGTGCCAGAGCTGGGGCTGAGTGTCCCAGCAACCGGTTTGAACTGGGCTATGCATGGAGCACCTTGTGTGCCCCAGGCAGTGTCTGAAAAACATTCACTGAATGCAGCACTCCCTGCCCCAATACACAAAAGCCGGTCTGGGGAGGAGCCAGCACCTCCCTGGACAGGAAACCTATTGTCCAAGCCTCCCCTGCCGGAGTTTCATCCAGCAGTAGGAGGGCAGACTCGTGTCTGTGGCAGCAGCATCCATTTTGTGATGCTGGGGCTCTGTTTAACTTTAGCCAGGTTTAACAGTAACTACATGTCTCCTCCCTCTAGAAGGGTGGAATGCTACCCCCGAAGCCAGAACTGGTGGGGGGTAGTATTCCAAAGTGTTTGACACCTTACACGCCATGTTTCGATAAAGCCAAACTAAAGTTAGCATTAACTGCAAGGATTATAATGCCCTTAGGAGTATATGGTATGGCTATATCATAGAACAGCTATAAGGAGATGGTTCCAAAAGCTGAGAGGGGCTCAGCTCATACTAGGGCACCCTCTCACACAAAACCAAGCACTCTGCTTCCAGGATTGTCGAGGCCTGCCTTAGGAGTGGCTTATAGGTTAATATGTGTCTATATACGTTTATAGATATAGGTTTACTATATCTAAGTAAGGGGTGATTACACCACCTTACCCAGGCTGTAAGTACAGACCTGTGGTGTCAGTTAGGAAGGCTAACCAGGGGTGACACAATACATGCTGCAGCCCCTGGTAGGCCCAGGGTGCACCTATGCCCTGGGTACCTAGAGTACCATATACAGGGGCTCACAAGGGTGACCCAGTAACCAATCTGGTATGTACCTAAAGTACATGGTATCATTCTAGAGAGAGAACAGCTAGGCTGTGGGCCTGATTAGCAGGGCCACAGCCATACTAAAAACCAGTGAAGCAGCAAAATGTGGGGGTAACCATAGGAAGCAGACCCTACTCTCCTACAGTACCAATAAGGAATTCATGCAAGAACTTAAACAAAAACCCAGGGTAGCCTTACTGGTTAAGAATGCAAGGAGGGCATACAAACTTGCAGTGGAAAGGTGGAAAAGGCAACTAAGGGAGATGGCGTGGGAGGAGCTCAGTCAGGCCAGTGTTCTGGCCAATAGTTCTAGATTCTGGTCTGTTGTAAATAGCCCAATGTTTGATGAATCACCGAACTCCAGTAAAGACTGTTTAGTTCCTGCTGAGAGGTGGGTATAGTGATGTGATCACCGGAACCCCAGTAGGGACAGTAGGTAGTGATCGTGTATCACATCCCTTAGTCTTTACTAGGGATGAAGTCATTAAGGTGAATACATCAACTTCAGGGGGGAAAGCCCCGGTCCCGACGGAGTACCGGCTGATCTTTATAAAGCATATCCTTAGTTATGGGCCAAGATTTTAACCCAATTTTTTAACGCAGCCACCGTGTCTGGTTTTCCCCTATCTTTGACCAAGGCGGTTAATATACCGATCTTCAAGAAGGGAGCAAGAGACGATCCGGCCTGTTATAGGCCCATTTTTCTGCTTGACTCCGCGGCCAAAATTATGGGGAAAGTTGTCCTTGCACGCCTAACAGAGTGGCTTGATCAAGCAAGTATAGTTTCCTACCTCCAATATGGTATTAGGAAAGGGAAAGGCACGCTGGGCTAATGCCTTAATCTCAATTTGGTGATAGGGAAGTATACAGTTGTTAAGCACAGAGATCCACATCTGGCCTATATGGATCTAACCTCAGCTTTCGACCTTGTCAATAGATCAAAACTTTGGCAGACACTCCAAGAAATAGGGCTAGACGCTGACTTGATCTCTTTTTAGTGGCCATCCATGAAAATACAACAGCGGCAGTGTAACGAAGATGTTAGCCTAACTGATTCTTGGGCAGTTAAAAGAGGGGTCTGGCAGGTGTGCATTTTGGCCCCCTTGCTGTTCACACTCTATATTAACAAGTTAGGGGACTCCCTGATTTCTTGCTGTAAAGATATCCCTAGAGCTGGCACCAAAATCATTCCCGCACTTCTATACGCTGATGATGCGGTGTTGGTGGCAAGGACTGCAAGGGGGCTGCAAACGCTTTTAAATTGTTTTATAGATTCTATGGAGTCCTTGGACTTAATCACTAATTTTAAAAAGTCACATGCAATGTCCATAGTTTCAAGGAGGGCAATGAAGGTCAAATTCTATTGCAAGGATCTAGAATTAGTAACAGTCCCCACTTTTCCATACTTAGGGGTTCTTTTTGATGACCGGCGCTCATGGTGCACGCAGCGTACACATGAAAACAATGTATTAGCCTGAGCTTCACGAACTACTTTAGACTTTGCAAGAAGAATTGGATCAAAACCACTCCCCGCGCTTATGAAGATCTACAACACCAAGTGTCTCCCTATGGCGACATATGGGAGCGATATCTAGGGATACACAGATGCCAGAGAAATCCAGTGGGCCGAAAACACTTTTTTGCATATATTGCTGTCGGTCCTGGCTTCCACGCCAATTTTTAACATACATGAGGAGTTAGGAGCAGGTTTTATTTCCGATCAGATTGCGGTTGCCCCTTTATTGTGTAGACTGAGAATTTGGGCACAACCCACACCAAATCTTAACCAATTGATTATCCAAGATTGCCTCTCCTTAGATAAGGTGTTAGATATCCCATTGATTAGATACATTAAGGACCAGATGGAAACACTTGGCTGCTCAGGTTTATTTTTGAGCCCTGTAGCATTGGGCCAATCATCCATCAGGGACCTCAAGCAGCAGTTCTTAGATAGACGCATGTCACTAAGGGAGGAGAACGAATTGAAAAAACCCTTGGTGAGAAATGTTGTCACACTGAGCCTGGGTAGACAGCTGCAACCATACTTAACTTATATAAACAAGCCATGCCATCTGTTTGTTCTAATAAGATTTAGGCATAATATGGTTTCCTGGCACCTAGCATTTCCCAAAGGGTATTTTAAAGGAGGAACAATAAATCATTGCCCTTGTGATAACTTCTTGGACCAGAACACGCTTCATTTAATATTTTTTTGTGCATATTATAATTCATTACGCAGTAAATGTATTTTTCCCCTACTTAGAGGCTGTAACTTTGAACAAGTTAGGCCGGCGCTGGCATACTTGCTAATGCTAGCGTCACCTACGGTCTGTTTCGGGGTAGCAAGCTTTCTAACAGGAGCAATCAGCCTCGGAGACTGAGCCCCAGTGCTCAAAAGTTACAGCTGAGTCTGCTAGACCCGGGAGCCTGTTGGAGAGCACTGTGGCCTCCCAGATGGAAGGTTATTGCCAGAAAAAAGGGAACCACTGGTTTAATTCCCACCAGAGACCAGTTGCTACTGGTTTTTGGCTGGGCTCCATCAGGACTTTGAGGGACATCGACCACTTGAGGGCCCCCTGTCACCGGACCTACAACTGCAGCATCCTTGAACATCTTCCTCTTCATACATGCCTTTCATCAGGACCACTCCATTGAATTCAACACTGTCTCCCACTGCACCCGAGCCACCAGACTCTGCGATGCCAGCATCCTTGAACATGTTCCTCCTCCTACATGCCTTGCATCAGGACCACTCCATGGAATTCAACACCATTTCCCACTGCGCCCTAGCCACCAGGCTCCGCAACACCAGCATCCATGGCAAGGCCCTCAACTGGATCCACTCCTTACTCATCAGCAGAACTCAGCAGGTCAGACTCCTCCCTACCACTCGGAACTGACAGAGACTAACTGTGGAGTGTCCCAGTGCTCCTCCCTCAACCTTCTTCGAAGTCTGCATGGGCCCCCTCGCAACCACTGTCAGGAACCATGGACTCAACATAGTCTCATATGCTGGTGACAGCTCCTCGACTCCCAGTGCTAGTCACCTGGCCTCCTGATCTGTAGCCTCAGGAACATAACAGGCATCCAACAACCATGCATCTGCACCTGCACTCTGACATCTGTAAGTCCACGCTGCCAAGTGGTGCCACCTCCGTCCTGGACTCTTGGAAGTAGGCTTAAGGTGTTTGCAGGCTTATGTGGATACAGCGAAACCGTCGCTTGTCCACTGCTGCACAGCGCAAACCCCAATCAGAACAGATGCATCGCCATTGATGCATGGATTAGACCTGTTTCAAAACTCACATTCCAGCCAACATTGCCTACAGAACTGCGGCTACAGAACGCATCCTCGGCTCAGACCCTCACATCTCTCATCAATGGCAGCCTCGATGACGATTACAGACTCCGCATCCGCAGCTCCTCGGAACTGATGAATCGCCTTGACTGTGTGACGCATCCCAGACTCCAGACTTTGCATCACAAGCACCTCGATGTCTACGCAACAGGACCTTGAACCACAGCTTTACTGCATCTTGGGATCGATGCATCACTTCGACTGTGTAATGCATCATTGACATGGATCCATGCATTGCTCTGCAAACCAAGATTTAAGGTACTCTGTTCAGCGGCCCAACCTAGGTCCCTGTGACTGGCCTGCACTCCATCGCGGTTGGCTTGAAATTGTGACTTTGGAAAAGATGTACAAAGCATTTTTCTAGTCACAAACGATTCGATTCGCAGAATCGGTGTACTTGCGACTGGAAAAATTATTTTTGAAGTGTCCAAAATGTGAATCCCATTTTGCATTTGCGTTCTGGTATTTGGAAGGGTCTTGTTTACGGTGTCCCTTCCAATTACTGAATCGGTATGGTATGTATTACGACTGCGACTAAAATCTGGTTGCAAACAGTAATACTTCATTACCAGTTTGAAACTGATGGTAACCCTTTCGCAAGAGGGAAGGGGTCCCCAAGGGACCTCTTCTCCTTTGGGAATGTAAATAATAATGTTTTTTTTTAGGTTTAATTTTTTTTATGATACTTCAAGAGGAGAGGATGTGCCCTAACACCGAGAGCAGTCAACCTCAAAGCTGGGGCACTGGGTTCGAGTCTCGGAAGGGACGCTCAACATCCTATGATTCTGGGCAAATTACTTAAGTTCCCAGTGCCAAACAAATATGAATGCTCATGTAAAGCGATCTGATGCCTTCGGGTCGAGTTTGCTCTGTATAAAACTCCCCCAAAAAAGTTTAGTAAAATTCTATTTAAATGCATCAAATTTTTCTGTAAGGAAACTAATTGTGAGTCAAGTACAACTGTGTGGTGTAGTAATGAATGGATGTGGTTATCAGTAAAGAATTTTGACACCAATAGATGCTTTTCTCTGTTTCTCAGTAGCATTTATCCTCCTCACAAATCCGAAAGCAGATTTAATCCTGAAGGCAAGTTCTCAGCGGTGGGTAAATATTCTGCAACCTGCAGGTGGGACAATTTCACTTGGTTTATGTGAATGTAGCTATGAGTTAATAAGCACTAATGGAGGAACGCACAGTGATGGCTTCTACTTCCCCCAGAGGATCTATTCTCTGGTGTTCCATCCTAACCCCCCTCCCCTGCCCTAACCAGGACTGATGTTTGCCCACTTTATGGCTGCTGCTTTCATGTGTTGGAGGGTGCTGTACCAATTTGTTCCACGCAAGTATCGGGCCCTGACATGCAGGGAGCTGGGAAGGGGATTCACACCATGAAGAAACTCCGAAAGATTATGGCCAGGTTCATTCACCAAGGGGCTGATGCGACTACTTCTATAACTCTGTTTACCTTGAGACCAGGTGTCCCGGGGTTCCAATAACCACATCCCATGAGGGCTTCACCCCACTGAAACATTCACAAAGAGAGTTTAATACGTTCTAACCGCCTCATCTCACTACTCTCACCCTGCTCTCTGGGTTCACTCTACGCCCTCTCCAATTCGCACCATATCCCTGCTGTCCTGAGAAACAGTTGCTCCTCCACAGATTCCAACTCCCTGTGCTCCTGAGGGTAACAAAGGTGTGTCCTCCTAATCCAGACTCTAGGCGGTCATCATCCCAGACAGATTGGGTTCTGGTTCCCTGTTCACTTCACGGTAACGACTGGACCTCATACCCCTTCAATGAATCTGAGAGCCCTGAAGAAGACCCAGGCACACAGGGATATGGGGCGAAACACGTGTGGGCTGGGCGCAGTCCAGAAGGTTCCTCATACGGAAAGTACATCTAATACCAGCAACAACAGGAAGCTGAGGGTTTCAACATTAGTTCATGGACTGTTAAGAAAACAACAACCTGCTAAGGCCTCTCAATTGAAGAGGGATAAACTAACAATACTATTATATTTGATATGAAATAAATATTTTCTATTTTATTGAATACTGTTACATCTGTTCATTATTTTTGTTTTTGAATATATGAAGGCTTTGCTTATCTATTTGTTTATTTTATTTATTTTTGTCATCTGGGTGGCCTTACCTGTACAGTCACATCAAGCATAGTGCCCAGGATCAAAACCACTGCTAATAGAGTGACCCACTGGGACGCAAGACACTTATGAATACCAGGCACATGTAACATACATGTCCCATTCGAGGACAACATGGAGGGACACACAGGCCTTGGTGTAGATACTATTTCAGGTAAACAGTTGTGTATATTTGCTGTCTCCCCCCATCTCTGCTGTTTATCCACCAGCAGAGTAAATAATAATTTTCCTCTACTATTGATCCGGTCAATGAACAGGAAAATGACTTACCCGGCAGCAGATAAACCGCCGCCCCGACTCCACCACCCCTTTATCTTGTGGTGTCATTAAAATGCGCACTTATGAAGTGAACTTTACCCCGGGCCACCACTCCTTGGGTGAGGAGGTGCAAACACACTGCACACAACTAGATGAAACAACAAAACATAACCGAATAGAACACAAACCCACACGACACAACTGTTGTGCTCCCCCAGAGAAGACCTTTTTGTTTCTTCTGCAGCTGTAGTTTGTATGTAATGAAAATATAAGAACTGTCAGTAAGAAGCTCTATTGAGACCACAGCCTCAAAGCCACACTGAACACAGGGTTTAACAATCTCTGCCATTCCAAGTCACACTTTTTTATTCTAAGTTCAACAAGAACGCATTGCTCAGCTCCAAGTTCACAGTACAAGTCTCAGGGTACTTACATCTCTGTACTGAAGCTTCAAATTCATCCAAGAGGTCGAGTCTGGGAAGTTTCTTCAGTAAGTCTTGTGTGATGTCGAAGGCCTTTCGATCATCGTAATATTGAATCATAATTCTTGAGACATCCATGCAGTCGGCCTTTTCTTCAAGTAGAGATATTGGGATCTTTTTCTGTCCAGCTTTCACGGCGGAGTCTGGTAGCTGATGCTTGAATTGCTTGAACTGTTTGCCAGTTAGGTCTCCCAGCAAATCATATATCATGTCACTGGCTGTATCTTGGCTGCTTCCATCAGACATTATAAAGCATGAACATCAGTGCCTGCAATAAAAAATGCATCTTTCAGGTGAATTTAGCTGAGATTAATTACACATAGTCAATGTTCTGGAGGCCTGAATGGAATCATGATAACATGAGCCCCTGTGTAGGGCACTGGAGCCCTGGTAATCAGGTATACTTACCCACAAAGACAGATCCTAGTCATATTCAGAGCCTCATATTTATTGATTGAGCCCTGACATACTGATAACCATACATCAAGCAGCAGAGGCCGCCATATTGAGAGCCTTAGGTAAAGGGACAGAGCCCTGACATTTTCAGAGTCTTACATTTATCATTCAAGTCCTTACATACTGAAAAGCGAACATAAATTAACAGACCATCGAAACACACAGCCTTAAATGTATCAATCACCCCAGGCACATGCATAGCCTTGAATATTCCAAAGGAGCTTGCCATGTTCAGAGATTTGCATAGAGTGATAGAGCCCTGCCATGTTCAGAGCCTTGAGTAGAGTGATAGAGCCCTGCTATGTTCAGAGCCTTGAGTAGAATGATAGAGCCCGGTCATGTTCAGAGCTTTGAGTAGAGTTATAGAGCCCTGCCATGTTCAGAGCCTTAAGTAGAGTGATAGAGCCCCGTCATGTTCAGAGCCTTGAGTAGAGTGATAGAGACCCTGCCATGTTCAGAGCTTCAAAAGTTTAGTAAAATTCTATTTAAATGCATCAAATTTTTCTGTAAGGAAACTAATTGTGAGTCAAGTACAACTGTGTGGTGTAGTAATGAATGGATGTGGTTATCAGTAAAGAATTTTGACACCAATAGATGCTTTTCTCTGTTTCTCAGTAGCATTTATCCTCCTCACAAATCCAAAAGCAGATTTAATCCTGAAGGCAAGTTCTCAGCGGTGGGTAAATATTCTGCAACCTGCAGGTGGGACATTTTCACTTGGTTTATGTGAATGTAGCTATGAGTTAATAAGCACTAATGGAGGAACGCACAGTGATGGCTTCTACTTCCCCCAGAGGATCTATTCTCTGGTGTTCCATCCTAACCCCCCTAATGTTTGCCCACTTTATGGCTGCTGCTTTCATGTGTTGGAGGGTGCTGTACCAATTTGTTCCACGCAAGTATCGGGCCCTGGCATGCAGGGATCTGGGAAGGGGCTTCACACCATGAAGAAACTCCGAAAGATTATGGCCAGGTTCATTCACCAAGGGGCTGATGCGACTACTTCTATAACTCTGTTTACCTTGAGACCAGGTGTCCCGGGGTTCCAATAATTACACAGCTGTGCTCTCGCAACTACAATAGGGTATCACAAAATAAAGTACAGTGACAAAAGTAATCGAATAAACAAAAGCAGATTCTTTAGTGTGTTTCTTGTCCCAGCAAGATGATGATTTATTGTATCCAGACTTGAGGAATATCACAATAAGCCGACACGTGTTTCGTCGTTGTGCCGTTGAGTCAACACGACTCATCAGGGCTTTTAGGCTCGACTCAAAATTGTGAGTTGAGAATGGTCTGGAACTTGTGGTTGTGTTCTACGTAGGTAGATTAGAGAGAGACACTGAGTTTGTTGGAATCGAATTAATAGGTAAGTGGGAATAGAATTTCCAATTGAGTCAGATGCAAGATGTTGTTCCTGCCGCTGTGATCCGCCCTATTGGGTGTATTAAAGTCTTCAAAATTTAGGCGCTGAATACGGGTATGTTTCAGGCAGTAACCGGGAGGGGATCCATCAATCGAAATGCTCCAGAAAACGGGTTCGTTTTCTTGTTTAGCGGTATGCCGTAGTGCGGTATCCCTCCTCTGTGAGTTCCCGGTCGCCGTCTATCGTGGACGGACCACGATAGATGGCCATGTTCAGAGCTTTGTGATACCCTATTGTAGTTGCGAGAGCACAGCTGTGTAATTATTGTATGGTCTTTGACTCATTAGGCGGTTAAGGGTGTTTTTCCGCCTGCTCTTTACGCACTACGAACCAATTATCCTAACGACACACTGTAACGTAGAAATTGAGGCAGTGCGCCCTTAATATCTGAGTTTAGCATAAAATCCCGGGGTTCCAATAACCACATCCCATGAGGGCTTCGCCCCACTGAAACATTCACAAAGAGAGTTTAATACGTTCTAACCGCCTCATCTCACTACTCTCACCCTGCTCTCTGGGTTCACTCTACGCCCTCTCCAATTAGCACCATATCCCTGCTGTCCTGAGAAACAGTTGCTCCTCCACAGATTCCAACTCCCTGTGCTCCTGAGGGTAACAAAGGTGTGTCCTCCTACTCCAGACTCTAGGCGGTCATCATCCCAGACAGATTGGGTTCTGGTTCCCTGTTCACTTCACGGTAACGACTGGACCTCATACCCCTTCTATGAATCTGAGAGCCCTGAAGAAGACCCAGGCACACAGGGATATGGGGCAAAACACGTGTGGGCTGGGCGCAGTCCAGAAGGTTCAGAGCTTTGAGTAGAGTGATAGAGCCCTGCCATGTTCGGAGCCTTGAGTAGAGTGATAGAGCCCTGCTATGTTCAGAGCCTTGAGTAGAGCGATAGAGCCCGGTCATGTTCAGAGCTTTGAGTAGAGTGATAGAGCCCTGCCATGTTCAGAGCCTTGAGTAGAGTGATAGAGCCCTGCTATGTTCAGAGCCTTGAGTAGACCGATAGAGCCCGGTCATGTTCAGAGCTTTGAGTAGAGTGATAGAGCTCTGCCATGTTCAGAGCTTTGAGTAGAGTGATAGAGCCCTGCCATGTTCAGAGCTTTGAGTAGAGTGATAACGCCCTGCCATGTTCAGAGCTTTGAGTAGAGTGATTGAGCCCTGCCATGTTTAGAGCTTTGAGTAGAGTGATTGAGCCCTGCCATGTTCAGAGCTTTGAGTAGAATGATAGAGCCCTGCCATGTTCAGAGCTTTGCATAGAGTGATAGAGCCCTGCCATGTTCAGAGCTTTGAGTAGAGTGATAGAGCCCTGCCATGTTCAGAGCTTTGAGTAGAGTGAGCTTTGCATAGAGTGATAGAGCCCTGCCATGTTCAGAGCTTTGAGTAGAGTGATAGAGCCCTGTCATGTTCAGAGCTTTGAGTAGAGTGATAGAGCCCTGTCATGTTCAGAGCTTTGAGAAGACTGATAGAGCCCTGCCATGTTCAGAGCTTTGAGTAGAGCGATAGAGCCCTGCCACATTCAGAGCTTTGCATACTGATAGAGCCCTGCCATGTTCAGAGCTTTGCATAGAGTGATAGAGCCCTGCCATGTTCAGAGCTTTGAGTAGAGTGAATGAGCCATGCCATGTTCAGAGCGTTGAGTAGAGTGATAGAGCCCTGTCATGTTCAGAGCTTTGAGTAGAGTGATAGAGCCCTGCCATGTTCAGAGCTTTGAGTAGAGTGATAACGCCCTGCCATGTTCAGAGCTTTGAGTAGAGTGATTGAGCCCTGCCATGTTTAGAGCTTTGAGTAGAGTGATTGAGCCCTGCCATGTTCAGAGCTTTGAGTAGAATGATAGAGCCCTGCCATGTTCAGAGCTTTGCATAGAGTGATAGAGCCCTGCCATGTTCAGAGCTTTGAGTAGAGTGATAGAGCCCTGCCATGTTCAGAGCTTTGAGTAGAGTGAGCTTTGCATAGAGTGATAGAGCCCTGCCATGTTCAGAGCTTTGAGTAGAGTGATAGAGCCCTGTCATGTTCAGAGCTTTGAGTAGAGTGATAGAGCCCTGTCATGTTCAGAGCTTTGAGAAGACTGATAGAGCCCTGCCATGTTCAGAGCTTTGAGTAGAGCGATAGAGCCCTGCCACATTCAGAGCTTTGCATACTGATAGAGCCCTGCCATGTTCAGAGCTTTGCATAGAGTGATAGAGCCCTGCCATGTTCAGAGCTTTGAGTAGAGTGAATGAGCCATGCCATGTTCAGAGCGTTGAGTAGAGTGATAGAGCCCTGTCATGTTCAGAGCTTTGAGTAGAGTGATTGAGCCCTGTCATGTTCAGAGCTTTGAGTAGAGTGATTGAGCCCTGTCATGTTCAGAGCTTTGAGTAGAGTGATTGAGCCCTGTCATGTTCAGAGCTTTGAGTAGAGTGATTGAGCCCTGTCATGTTCAGAGCTTTGAGTAGAGTGATAGAGTCCTGCCATGTTCAGAGCTTTGAGTAGAATGATAGAGCCCTGCCATGTTCAGAGCTTTGCATAGAGTGATAGAGCCCTGCCATGTTCAGAGCTTTGAGTAGAGTGATAGAGCCCTGCCATGTTCAGAGCTTTGAGTAGAGTGAGCTTTGCATAGAGTGATAGAGCCCTGCCATGTTCAGAGCTTTGAGTAGAGTGATAGAGCCCTGTCATGTTCAGAGCTTTGAGTAGAGTGATAGAGCCCTGTCATGTTCAGAGCTTTGAGAAGACTGATAGAGCCCTGCCATGTTCAGAGCTTTGAGTAGAGCGATAGAGCCCTGCCACGTTCAGAGCTTTGCATACTGATAGAGCCCTGCCATGTTCAGAGCTTTGCATAGAGTGATAGAGCCCTGCCATGTTCAGAGCTTTGAGTAGAGTGATAGAGCCCTGTCATGTTCAGAGCTTTGAGTAGAGTGATTGAGCCCTGTCATGTTCAGAGCTTTGAGTAGAGTGATTGAGCCCTGTCATGTTCAGAGCTTTGAGTAGAGTGATTAAACCCTGTCATGTTCAGAGCTTTGAGTAGAGTGATTGAGCCCTGTCATGTTCAGAGCTTTGAGTAGAGTGATAGAGTCCTGCCATGTTCAGAGCTTTGAGTAGAGTGATAGAGCCCTGCCACATTCAGAGCTTTGCATAGAGTGATAGAGCCCTGCCATGTTCAGAGCTTTGAGTAGAGCGATAGAGCCATGTCATGTTCAGTGCTTTACATAGAGTGATAGAGCCCTGTCATGTTCAGAGCTTTGAGTAGAGTGATAGAGCCCTGTCATGTTCAGAGCTTTGAGTAGAGCGATAGAGCCCTGCCACATTCAGAGCTTTGCATAGAGTGATAGAGCCCTGTCATGTTCAGAGCTTTGAATAGAGCGATAGAGCCCTGCCACATTCAGAGCTTTGCATAGAGTGATAGAGCCCTGCCATGTTCAGAGCTTTGAGTAGAGTGATAGAGACCTGCCATGTTCAGAGCTTTGAGTAGAGTGATAGAGCCCTGCTACATTCAGAGCTTTGCATACAGTGATAGAGCCCTGCCATGTTCAGAGCTTTGAGTAGAGCGATAAAGCCCTGTCATATTCAGTGCTTTACATAGAGAGATAGAGCCCTGTCATGTTCAGAGCTTTGTATAGAGTGATAGAGCCCTGCCATGGTCAGAGCTTTGAGTAGAGTGATAGATCCCTGCCATGTTTAGAGCTTTGAGTAGAGTGATTGAGCCCTGCCATGTTCAGAGCTTTGAGTAGAGTGATAGAGCCCTACCATGTTCAGAGCTTTGAGTAGAGTGATAGAGCCCTGCTGTTGGACCCGGCCTCATGGCGTGGTCCTACCCCTCCCGCATGGCGGGCCCAGGACGACATCGGCCCTCCATCGAGCCACGATCACCCCTTGGGCACGACCCTACACGAACTACTGACGAGAGCAACCACCTGGCAAACCACAGCTCTCCCCCCGGGAACATGGCGGACCCTGCACACCCCACCACTGCCAGTCCGGCTACCCCTCCGGATCACCCCTACAGGCCCGACTCCATCTTGGGCCCATCACGTCCCGAGCACGTGGCCTCGGCCCCGGCCAAGGCCCCAGCGAAGCAGCGACATCGAGGCACCAAGATCCCCCCGGGTGGTAGAGTGGCCACTAAACGGATCCAAGAGGAGGGGAGTTTCAATGGCCCTCCAGCCGTACCCGGATGCCTGGTATCGATCGCCCTCCGGCCTCCCTGGGCGCTGGCTCCACCCCCCTGATGGGTGTCTGGACACCGCCATCCCGGTCCCTCTGCCCCCCCAGGCGCGAGGGTCCGGACATCAAAGGACTCCAGTCCTATATCTGGGCCAGCCCTGGAGTAGGACGGCAGTTGTATCCTGGAGTCAAGAGCCCTGCTGACGCTGTTGCGGCTGACCCGAGAAGAACTCATTACCCTGAAGCCTGAACCCATCTTTGGTGCCTGCTGGCGCTGCCGCGGTCCATCTTAGCTGAACCATCTTGGGAGCCTGCTGGCGCTGCCGCGGCCCATCTTAACTGAACCATCCTTGGAGCCTGCTGCCGCGGTCCATCCTAGCTGAACCATCTTGGGAGCCTGCTGGTGCTGCTGCGGCCCATCTTAACTGAACCATCCTTGGAGCCTGCTGGCGCTGCCGCGGTCCATCCTAGCTGAACCATCTTGGGAGCCTGCTGGCGCTGCCGCGGCCCACCTTAGCTGAACCCTCTTTGGAGCCTGCTGGCGCTGCCGCGGCCCATCTTCGCCGAAACCACCTCGAGGCCTGCTGGCGCTGCCGCGGCCCCCTCGCCGTTAAAGACCATCTGTCGAGTTCTGCTGGCGCTGCCGCGGCTCGACCTCTCGGAACCCCCCGGCTCGAGGATTGAGAGCTGTGCGCCGGGTATCCCGTCCTTCATCAGTACTGAGACTGTCCCACTACCCTGTCCCTTATTTCCGAGACTTTTCAGATCCTTCGATCTGCCTGTACCAATCTCTAAAGACAAGCAACCTTTATTCTTGATAAAGCCTAAGAACTCATCCTCTTGTGTGGTGTCCATTCGTAGTGGTGTGGTTTCTCTGCTGTACGATCCTAGGAGAGGACCCTCACCCAGGAGGCCTCTCGATAATGCTCGGCTACTTTTAGACGGAGGGGTGGTCCTAGGGGTGGTCAGTCAGACATCTTCTGCCTCCCCCGGGATCGCCTTTCTAACATTAGTGGCAGGCGGTGCGATCCGAGCCAGCGCAAATCGTACAGAGAGTGATTCACCCGCTACCGATAAAAACACACCGCGACCATGACTAATTAAGAAACCAGACCGACTGCAGAATTCCGGAAAAAGAAAATGGAAGAGTAGAGTCATAAGGAATTGAAACAATTCTGCAAGGACCTGGGCATCGCTACCACGGGCCTAAGCACCAAGGAAGACTTTAAATCGGCCCTGCAAACATGGGTGGAAGCCGAAGACACGCCACCCCAGAATGAAGATAACTTGGGCCAGAACGGACGCCCGGAGACCAACGCGTCCCCAACGGGGGAAAGGCCCGCGAACCTAGACACGGGCCTCTCCCACGAAGACGCCCGAGAACGAGAGAGGAACCGGCTCCACGAACTAGAGGTAGCCCGACTCCGGCTAGACGGAGAGCTGCAGCTGGCGGAAAGAAAAATAGCCCTCGAGCAACTACGGCTAGAAGGAGACCTGGAGGAGAAACGAAGACAAAGAGACCTCGAAGAAAAGAAACTCACGTTCGAGCATGAGCGTGGCTTAAAGGAACTAGAGATCAAGGCCAAGACGGATGAAGCCAGCGCCTCCGGGGGCAAGACCTCGCCCCCTCCTGTGGACACAAAGGTGCACATACCCAAGGATGTCGTCAAAGAGTACTATAAGAATGACGACATCCAACAGTGGTTCAAAGCCGATGAAGTAGCCATGACCGCCCATCAAGTACCCCTCAAGGACTGGGGCGCCGGCCTGTGGGGGAAGTTCATCAACGAAGGGAGGGACGCCCTGCTAGAGCTCCCCGATGCCGAGATGACCTCGTACGAACACATGAAAACCGCCCTCCTCACTCGCTACGGACTCACCCCCGCAATGTACCGGCAGCGATTCCGAGACTGTAAAAAAATCCCCGGTACCACATGGGTGGAGTACGTGAACTTTTATAGCAGAGCCTTCGAGGGGTGGATCAAAGGCAGTCAGGTCACCACCTACCAGCAGCTGGTTGACCTCATCATATGGGAACATCTTTCCAACAACTGCTTCATCGAACTCCGGCAGCATCTCCTCGACAGCAAACTGACAGAGCCACGAAAACTCGCTGTCGAGGCTGATAGATGGGTGAGCACCCGAGTCCCCCGGAGTCCGATGGGAGACTACGGCCGGGGATCCCCGGGGAACCACCGACCACGAGGCGGCGGAGGAGGCCAGAGCAGGGGCCGAGATGCCCCCACGGGGTCCTCCCCTACCTCCACTTCGCCAGCCCTGGGCCGAAGGGGAGCCCCTCCAGCTCGACCGGGGCCCCGCCCGAACGTTACCTGCTACAGATGCCAGCGGCCGGGTCACTATGCTAATGATCCTCTCTGCCCGATGAACCAGCGACCCGGCACCACCGGTCCTCCACCCCGCCAGATCGCGACCGCCGCCCTGAGAGAAGAAAGAGGCGAGGAAGAGGACGATGACCCGGAGCAGGCCGAGTGGGAGCCCGCCGCTATGTCCTTGGTGTGCCTGGGTAAAAGAGACATTATCCCCCGAGCCCCGATCCCAGGCAACACGCAAAAGTACCGCCAATGGGTCACCATTAATGGACACCGTGCCGAAGCCCTCCGTGACACTGGAGCCAGCGTGACGGCGGTCCACTGCCATTTGGTGACCCCTGAACAAATTTTGCCCAACGTCCTGTGCCCAGTACGGTCGGCGGACAACTCCGAGAGCTTGTGCCAGATGGCCCGCATCCCCTTCGAATGGGGAGGAGTGTCGGGCATGCTGAAGGTGACCGTCCGGGTCGAGGCCCCCGTGGACTGCCTCCTCGGGAACAACCTGAAAAGTTCCCCCTGGGCCCACGTCGAACGGAGAGAGCACCTGGGGATGCTAGGACTTCCCGAGTGGGCCTGTGCGACCACTCGATCCATGACCGCCCGGGCCTCTGCCCCGAATGAAGACACCCCGCCTGAAGATCCGGAGTGGCCCGCACCTCCGGCGGCCGCCGTCCTCGAGGACGCCGACCCTGAACCCGGGCCCCAGGGGCCCAACCACGAAGACCTCGCCGAGCTCGGCCACCTTCCCGAACTAGCCCAATGGCGCCAAGAAGGTGGCCCCACCCGCGAGCAGTTCCGGCAGAAACAGAAAACGTGTCCCTCCCTTGAGGGTATCCAACAACAGGCTGCCACACAAGCCGCTGGTGACCCATCGGGGTCCCACTGGGTCTATTGGGACCACGATCTCCTATACAGTGAACAGAAAATTGCCGAACTGGGGGCCAGCCGAGTGCTGGTGGTCCCCCTGCGATTCAGAGACTTCCTCTTGAACCTGGCACACGACGTGCCCCTCGCCGGGCACCTGGGGCAGGACAAAACCTACAGCCGCCTGGTGACCCATTTTTACTGGCCGAAAATGCGCAATGATGTGAGCAATCACTGCAGAACCTGTCCGACCTGTCAAGCCAGCGGGAAGAGCGGGGGGAAAGTCAAGGCCCCGCTCCAACCTTTTCCCGTGGTAACAACACCCTTTGAGCGAGTGGGGATCGACATAGTGGGGCCCTTGGACCCCCGCACCTCTCAGGGACACCGCTTCATCCTCGTTCTGGTGGACCATGCCACCCGCTATCCCGAAGCCATCCCCCTCCGAACCATCACGGCCCCCGTGGTGGGCCGAGCGCTAATGGGAATCTTCTCCAGAGTCAGCTTCCCCCGAGAGGTCGTGAGGGATCGGGGCACAAACTTTATATCTAGATATATGCGGTCCCTGTGGCAACAGTGCGGGGTCACATATAAGTTCACCACCCCGTATCACCCCCAAGGGAATAGACTCGTAGAGCGGTTTAACCGAAAACTGAAAGGAATGATCAAGGGCTTAGAAGAGCCGCTGCGACGCAGATGGGATGTCCTGCTGCCCTGCCTCCTGTTTGCCTATCGAGAGGTGCCCCAGAAGTCCGTGGGGTTCAGCCCCTTTGAACTGTTGTATGGGCATCCTGTCCGAGGTCCCCTCAGCCTGGTCAAAGGAGGCTGAGAGACGGCTGTCCGAGATGCTCCACCGGATGTCTACCGGTACCTCCTGACCCTCCGCAACCAGACGCGGAAGTTCCGGGAACTTGCAGAGGCCAACCTGGAGGCCAGTCAGGAGGAGATGAAACGCTGGTATGACCAGAACGCCTCGTCCATCGAGTTCGAGCCGGGCCAGCAGGTCTGGGTCATGTTCCGGTCGAACCTTGTGCCCTCCAGGACAAATGGACGGGGCCCTTCAAAGTGGTGGAGTGCAAGAGCCCCGTCACTTACTTGGTGGACATGGAATCCCCCCGGAACCCCCTCCAGGTTCTCCACGCCAACCGGCTCAAGCCTCACTTTGCCCGCACTGAACTGAGCCTGCTGCTAGCTACAGATGACGGAGCTGAAGACGACTCCGAACCCCTGCCCGATCTCTTGAGCATCACCGAGAAGGATGGCTCCGTCGAAGGGGTCACGCTCTCCTCTACCCTGACCCCAGAACAAAACCAAGACTGCCGGAAGCTGCTGGGGCAATTTGCAGACCTATTTTCCCGCTCTCCCGGGGTCACCCGGTGGTGTGTCCATGATGTAGACACCGGGGACAGCCCGCCTGTCCGACACCGGGCTTTTCGAGTTCCCGACTGAGTTCGGGCCTGCATTCAGTCCGAAGTCGCAAAGATGCTAGCCCTGGGGGTAGTCGAACCCTCAAACAGTCCCTGGGATCAGTCTCGTTGTCCTGGTCCCTAAAGCTGCCGCCCCCGGCGCACCCCCGGAGCTCCGGTTCTGTGTCGACTACCGGGGGCTGAATGCCGTCACCAGGACCGACGCCCATCCCATTCCCGAGCAGACGAACTGATCGATCGCCTGGGGGCCGCCAAGTATCTCAGCACCTTCGACCTCACGGCCGGGTATTGGCAGATCGGCCCCACCCCTGGTGCACAAGAGCGTTCTGCCTTCTCGACCCCCGATGGCCACTTCCACTTCAAAGTGATGCCCTTTGGCATGAAAAACGCTCCGGCCACCTTCCAGAGATTAGTGAATAGAGTGCTGGCGGGGCTAGAAGAGTTCAGTGCTGCATATCTGGACGATATTGCGGTATACAGCCTCCACTGGGGAGAGCACCTCACACACCTCTGGGAGGTCCTGACGGCCCTCCGACGGGCCGGACTGACAATAAAAGCCAGCAAATGCCAGATAGGCCAAGGGTCCGTGACCTATCTGGGGCACCAAGTAGGGAGCGGCCAGGTGGCTCCCCTCCAGCCAAAGATTGACGCCATCCGGGCCTGGGAGCCCCCGGTCACCCAGACAGCAGTCCGAGCCTTCCTGGGGCTCACTGGATATTATCAACACTTCATAAAAGACCATGGGAGCATTGTGGGGCCCCTCACAGAACTGACCTCCAAAAGACTACCACAGAAGGTGCACTGGACCCCCGAGTGCCAAGCAGCCTTCGAGACTCTAAAGACTGCCATGTGCACCGCCCCTGTGCTCCAGGCCCCCGACTACAGCCGAGAGTTTGTGGTCCAAACCGACGCCTCCGAGCACGGCATTGGGGCGGTCCTATCCCAAGTAAACCCTGAGGGAGTCGACCTTCCCGTGGCCTTCATCAGTCGGCGCCTGCTTGCTAGAGAACAACGATGGAGCACCATCGAGAGGGAAGCCTTCGCCGTCGTGTGGGCTCTAAAGAAACTCCGTCAAAAAGGACAAGGGGAACCCATTAAATCACTCGGGACCATGGGTAGCAAGTATTTATCAAAACAACAAGTGGTCCTGAGCATACAAAGATAACGAGAAAAATGGTATATATAGATCACAATGGAATTCTATATAGTTTAAGATTCCTTGACCAGCCGGCCAAGGAATATTTATTAGTTCGGGCCACCAACCTGGTAGGTTTCCCAGGCCTACATTCACCCCAAGCTCTGATAACTCGCCCCCAACGACTGTGCCACCAACACAAGCCTCACTTATTCATGGCTTACTTAAATCCCCCAACCACCTTGATTCACAATCCCACCATGGTTGACCGCTCACAGTAAGTGCATGCTTTTCAGAGGGTTTGCACGGAATGCGCACGCCTCATGGCAACACCGACCACTGCGTTTCCGAATGCAAAGTCTGTTGGTACAATGTGAGCTATGACTATACAAATAATGACTATGTATATGTGTTTTTCTTCCTTCTTTATTTCTCCTTTTCAAAACAGGTTTTTTAAATAATTACGTTCAGGCAATATTAATTTCTTGTCCTGATGATGATCCCGCGATACTCGAGCTAGGGATCGAAACGTCGACCTTAGAGCAGTTCATACATGTACTTATATGATACTACTTTGTGTATGAATGACTCCAGGATACACTGCTAATGTATATTTAATGCCAGTGACCTGCTAGCTCACTTTTGTTTGCCTGATAACTTTTCTCACTTACCTTTACCCTCTTGTCTTGCTTTTCTCTGTATGGCACAGGACTGTGCCCCAATTTAACCCTCACCATTTGGGTTAATTTTTGTATCTTTGAGATCATAAACAACTGAACTAATAAATATTCCTTGGCCGGCTGGTCAAAGAATCTTAAACTATATAGAATTCCATTGTGATCTATATATACCATTTTTCTCGTTATCTTTGTATGCTCAGGACCACTTGTTGTTTTGATAAATACTAAAGAAACTCCGGCCCTACCTCTTCGGCACCCACTTCCGGGTACAGGCCGACCACCAGCCCCTGCGGTGGCTGATGCAGATGCGGGGCGAGAACCCGAAGCTACTGCGATGGTCCATCTCCCTCCAAGGGATGGACTTCACTGTGGAGCATCGCCCTGGCAACGACCACGCCAATGCGGATGGCCTGTCCCGGTTCTTCCGCCTCGGCGGGGAGAACCCCCAAGAAGATGGGTGACTCTCCCCTGCCTTCAGCTGGGGGGGACGCGTGTTGGACCTGGCCTCATGGCGTGGTCCTACCCCTCCCGCATGGCGGGCCCAGGACGACATTGGCCCTCCATCGAGCCACGATCACCCCCTGGGCACGACCCTACACAAACTACCGACGAGAGCAACCACCTGGCAAACCACAGCTCTCCCCCCGGGAACATGGCGGACCCTGCACGCCCCACCACTGCCAGTCCGGCTACCCCACCGGATCACCCCTACAGGCCCGACTCCATCTTGGGCCCATCACGTCCCGAGCACGTGGCCTCGGCCCCGGCCAAGGCCCCAGCGAAGCCCCGACATCGAGGCACCAAGATCCCCCCGGTGCTAGAGTGGCCACTCAATGGATCCAAGAGGAGGGGAGTTTCAATGGCCCTCCAGCCGTCCCCGGACGCCTGGTATCGATCGCCCTCCGGCCTCCCTGGGCGCTGGCTCCACCCCCCTGCTGGGTGTCTGGACACCGCCATCCCGGTCCCTCTGCCCCCCAGGCGCGAGGGTCCGGACATCAAAGGACTCCAGTCCTATATCTGGGCCAGCCCTGGAGTAGGACGGCAGTTGTATCCTGGAGTCAAGAGCCCTGTTGACGCTGTCGCGGCTGACCCGAGAAGAACTCATTACCCTGAAGCCTGAACCCATCTTTGGAGCCTGCTGGCGCAGCCGCGGTCCATCTTAGCTGAACCATCTTGGAAGCCTGCTGGCGCTGCCCCGGCCCATCTTAACTGAACCATCCTTGGAGCCTGCTGGCGCTGCCGCGGTCCATCCTAGCTGAAATATCTTGGGAGCCTGCTGGCGCTGCCGCTGGCCATCTTAACTGAACCATCCTTGGAGCCTGCTGGCGCTGCCGCGGTCCATCCTAGCTGAACCATCTTGGGAGCTTGCTGGCGCTGCCGCGGCCCACCTTAGCTGAACCCTCTTTGGAGCCTGCTGGCGCTGCCGCGGCCCATCTTCGCCGATACCACCTCGAGGCCTGCTGGCGCTGCCGCGGCCCCCTCGCCGTTAAAGACCATCTGTCGAGTTCTGCTGGCGCTGCCGCGGCTCGACCTCGCGGAACCCCCCGGCTCGAGGATTGAGAGCTGTGCGCCGGGTATCCCGTCCTTCATCAGTACTGAGACTGTCCCGCTACCCTGTCCCTTATTTCCGAGACTTTTCAGATCTTTCGATCTGCCTGTACCGATCTCTAAAGACAAGCAACCTTTATTCTTGATAAAGCCTAAGAACTCATCCTCTTGTGTGGTGTCCATTCGTAGTGGTGTGGTTTCTCTGCTGTACGATCCTAGGAGAGGACCCTCACCCAGGAGGCCTCTCGATAACGCTCAGCTACTTTTAGACAGAGGGGTGGTCCTAGGGGTGGTCAGTCAGACATCTTCTGCCTCCCCCGGGATCGCCTTTCTAACACCTGCCACATTCAGAGCTTTGCATAGAGTGATAGAGCCATGCCATGTTCAGAGCTTTGAGTAGAGCGATAGAGCCCTATCATGTTCAGTGCTTTACATAGAGTGATAGAGCCCTGTCATGTTCAGAGCTTTGTATAGAGTGATAGAGCCCTGCCATGGTCAGAGCTTTGAGTAGAGTGATAGATCCCTGCCATGTTCAGAGCTTTGAGTAGAGTGATTGAGCCCTGCCATGTTCAGAGCTTTGAGTAGAGTGATAGAGCCCTGTCATGTTCAGTGCTTTACATAGAGTGATAGAGCCCTGTCATGTTCAGAGCTTTGTATAGAGTGATAGAGCCCTGCCATGGTCAGAGCTTTGAGTAGAGTGATAGATCCCTGCCATGTTCCGAGCTTTGAGTAGAGTGATTGAGCCCTGCCATGTTCAGAGCTTTGAGAAGAGTGATAGAGCCCTGCCATGTACAGAGCTTTGAGTAGAGTGAGAGAGCCCTGCCATGTTCAGAGCTTTGAGTAGAGTGATAGAGCCCTGCCAGGTTCAGAGCTTTGAGTAGAGTGATAGATCCCTGCCATGTTCCGAGCTTTGAGTAGAGTGATTGAGCCCTGCCATGTTCAGAGCTTTGAGAAGAGTGATAGAGCCCTGCCATGTTCAGAGCTTTGAGTAGAGTGATAGAGCCCTGCCATGTTCAGAGCTTTGAGTAGAGCGATAGAGCCCTGCCACATTCAGAGCTTTGCATAGAGTGATAGAGCCCTGCAATGTTCAGAGCCTTGAGTAGAGTGATAGAGCCCTGTCATGTTCAGAGCTTTGAGTAGAGTGATAGAGCCCTGTCATGTTCAGAGCTTTGAGTAGAGTTGACTGGATTATATTTTATTCTATTTTTATACTTGTATTTTATTTTATATATTTTGCATTTCATTGTGTAGCTTCTTGCCCCACTATACCTGATGTCCCTTTGTTTAGTCTACCCTCATTCATTACTACCGGTATATGTGCTGCTGGCTAAATGTAACTCCACTCCCTCATCTATTCACACCCACACTTCTCATTGTGTAAACCTGCTCTGGCTATACCTAACCCGTCCCACGCCTCACCCCCGTTTTTATTTATTTCAACTTCCAATATTCTTTTATTTCAGCTTCCATTACCCTGTTAGTGGTCAATGGCAATCTAATCTACTGTTCTCCCTCTCTCTTTCCCCATTCTACGAATCATGCCGCCCTTCACGCCTCCCCCCTCGACCCCTTCCTCTCAAATCTCGAAACTCGGACCTAACTCCTGGTCCATCCTTTACCCCTCCCATCTTACCAAACATGGGCAGAAAAACTTCAAACTCAAAATTCTCTGTCTACACCCAGAAACCCTATTTGCGGATCATCATAACAACCTTAACTCCTCACTTATCACTAATTTCATATTCTTCACCAAACGCACTTCTAAATGGAAAAGCCTATTTCTACGTCACCTCCCTATCTCTAAGTCGCGCAATATTCCATATGGTCTGAAACTCTCCACCACCCCATCTCCTTCCTTTCCAGGAGAAATAGATATCTTCATTTTCAAATCGGGAACCATTCTCATACAAGCATCTGAGAAACACCTCGATATCTTTGAACACCACTTCAGTTCCATATCCCAATCCCTCACACAATCTTTGAACCCTTCACCAGACACTTCACCACCCGTCCTATCCCCGCCACCCGTATCTCTTATCCCTTTTGTACCCCATCTTTTATTGCCTGCCTCACACGTCATCTCTCCTTCCCCCCTATCGCCTCCTGATTTACCTTTATCGTTTCATACTCCTAACACTGCCACCCTTTCTCATCCACATTTGACTTCCCCTGCCTACATCACTAATACTAGTTCTGATCCCCCTCATCCCCCTCCTTATTTACCTTCCACCCTACCTACTCCCAACACGGTTTCCCCCTCCCAACCACAACGGTCCTCCCCGGCCTTCATCACTAACACTAGATTTGATTCGCCTCACCCCCCTGCCACATTATCCCCTCACTCTATTCCCACCCCCTCCTCCTCCTCCCACAATCATGTTGATCATTCTCATTCTCTATCTACCACCCTCGCTCTCAATACTTTAACATGTGACCCCCCTGTCTCCCTTTCCCCTAATACTCTCGTCCCGCTACCATCCGCCTCCACAATTGACTCCCCCACCCCTCTTCGTGATTCCTCAATATTCTCTAATTCTCATGCTATCCTCACACCTAATCTTGCTCCCCCGCATACCCCGATTTCGCTACACTCTACTGAGCACTCCCCTCCTTTGATTCCCTTACTCAACAATCCGACCTCATCCTCCTTACTATACAACCCCCTAATGACGCCCACAGCCCCCTCTACCTACCCCTTATTATCCCTCCTTCCTAATAATACACTCTCTTCTACCCACCGCCCTCCCTCTGACCTTCATACCACTTCTCCTTCTGATTCAACCGATACGCCAACTCTTACTGACTTTAAGCAACTTCCACCGGACTGTCCACCTACAAATGACGTTCTTCCTATATCTACCTCCTGTACACCCCTCTCTCCAAAAATGATCCTCCGCAACACTACAACTCCTCCCCCTCCCCCCTCTAGGCTTTCACCCCATCCTTCCCACATTAACAACCCTCTTGACAACACTTATCCAACCAGCCTTCTATTTATTACAGATCCACCATACCCATCAATTCACACGCAATCACTCCTTAATATTGAACTTCTCCTTTCATCCCTCGTCTTTGAACTCTCTTCACTCAGAAACGAGATATCACTCCTTTCTAAAGCCCACCCCTTAGCTCACGCCCACACACTGATCCGACCGCAATTCACTCTTCCATCCCTCATCAACAATCATATCAATCCACCCTCTAACTGCCCAACTTGTGACCCCATCAACAATCATATTAATCCACCCTCTAACTGCCCAACTAGTGCTATCACCAACTTCAACACTCCTCCTCTCCCTAGTAATCACACGTCAAGTTCCTTACCCGCTCAACCTTCTTTAAGCGTCCCACCCCAAGCCAACACTACTTTCCCGCAACTACTTGATACTTACCCGATAACCTCGGCAGTTAACGCTCTCACGGAATTACCTACCTCTCCCTCACCATCCTCGTCCTCTATCCCCCTTACTTTTCAATCTACGATCCCAGTTCTCACAGGAACGAGCAGACTCCCCCTTCATCCACCCTCACTTAGGCCACCCCAACAACTTAGACCCATCCTCCCATGTCGGACCACCCAATTACCAGACCCTACTCCCCTCTGCGACATGTTGATCAATTGCCGATCCGCCTCGTGCCACGTAACTGAGATTGCGGAAACCATTCTCAATGAAAACATAGACATCGCTTTCCTAACTGAAACCTGGCTCATCGCCCAATCCACCCCCATCCTCGACTTGCTCATTGCCCCAGGGTATTCCATCATCAAGAAAGATAGAGTCGAGCAAACAGGAGGAGGCCTTGCACTAATCTTTAAAGATGAACTTAACATCTTGCTTATACAGCTGCAAGACCCCTCATCCTTTGAATACCTCTGCACCGATCTCATCATTCCTAACTCCCCTCCATTTGGTTGCACACTATCTACCACCCCCCTGGGAATAGTATCTCGTTTACTGAAGAGATGTCTGATCTTATTATTCAATCATCGCTCTCCCACTCCAAGAATCTCTTCCTTGGTGACTTCAACATCCACTGGAATATAAAAAATGAACCTGCTGTCATCCTATTTAAGGATGCCATGGACATCACCAACATGACTCAACTCTGTAATTCCCCCACTCATACCAAAGGTGCAACCCTTGATGCTATAATGACTAGCAAGGATCTGGCCTCTCTCTCTAATATACTGCCTGTTGACTGGTCCGACCACCACCTTATCCTCTTCACCCTGAATAGCTCCATTACTAGCCCTGCCCCAATCAACACTTTACCTTCTAAACTAACACACAACCTTCACCGTATCCCACCTGGTGAATTGGAGTCCTCTATTAAAACTTGCCTACTTCTCCCCCCTCTCTCTGCCGGCACCAATGACTTAACCAAGCATTATAATAATTCTATTCTTAAAGCCCTTGATCAAATTGCTCCAATTAAACTCAAGCAACAAAAAAACAACCCTCCCAAGTCTTGGTTCAATTCTGAACTCAATAATGATAGACGGTCCCTCAGACAATCTGAACGTGTTTGGAGGAATCATCCCTCTGCAGATAATCTGGCTCTCCTAAGAACTGCTAGAGCTCAATACAAAAAACTTATCTTCAACAAAAAAGCCTCCTTTCTCCGGTCACAACTTGACCAGGCTAGAAACCACCCCAGAAAATTCTTTAACATCGTTAAAAAACAAACGTCTTCTGGCCCTCCTAAAATATTAGCCTCTATGGAAAGATGCGAAGAAATTGCCAGCTTCTTCACGAACAAAATCAACAAGATAGAACTATTATTCTCTTCCCCCCCACTCTCACCCCAACCTCCCCTCAACCAACACACACTCGCTAACTCTCCTAACTCTCTCTCCTCCTCCTCCTCCTGTCTTCCCACACTTCACGTCCCCCCTCAATCCATCCCCGTTCTCCCACAATCTGACTCCTCTCCCAAGGTCCACTCTGCTAAAAACAACGCGTCATGGAGTGAATTCAGTCCAATTTCTATATCCAAGATTATCAACATCATTTCTAAACTTAAATCTTCCTCCCATACCAAAGACCCCCTCCCCGCCCATCTGGTTCAAGAACTCAAACACATCATTGCCCCCATCTGGACCAATATTATCAACTCCTCTTTTTCCTCTGGCGCTGTCCCTGCCTCCCTTCAGCTTGGCCAAATCTCCCCCATTCTTAAAAACACCTCGGCTTACCCCAATGACCTTAACAACCTACGCCCCATCTCCAACCTTCCTTTCCTATCTAAGGCCCTTGAAAAATGTGTCCTGTCCCAATTAGAGAACCAAATCTTCTCCTTCAATCTCCTGGACACCTTCCAATCCGGTTTTAGAAAGGGATGCAGCACAGAAACTGCTATGTTAAACATCACAGATGATATGCATCGCTCCCTAGATAGAGGTGAATCATCCCTACTAATCCTACTTGACCTCTCGGATGCTTTTGATACTGTCCACCATCCCACCCTTCTCAACACTCTCAAAAATCGATTCGGCATTGAAGGCACTGTATTCAATTGGTTCTCCTCGTTCCTTCAAAACAGATCACAGCAAATCAAGTTAAACCATTTCCTATCTAATCCACAACCTGTCTCACTCGGTGTCCCTCAAGGATCCATCCTCTCCCCAACCCTATTTAATCTTTTCATGGAACCACTCACTCTCATTCTTAAACAAGCCAAAATCAGTTACCACCTTTATGCTGACGACACCCAGCTATACTACAAGATCAAATCTCACAATGACATTCTTCACCTGAATGACACCTTGAATAAAGTTCAAGCATGGTTCCATCTTAATCATCTAAAACTGAATCCAAAAAAAACTGAAATCATCCTCTTCACTCCCAAAAACAATTCCCTTCCCATTCAACTCTGGATCAACGATATCAAAGCACTTAATTGCACCCTCTCCACCTCAAATTCTGTGAAATCCCTAGGCATCAGCATTGACCAAAATCTTAACCTCATCCCCCACATACAAAATGCTGCCAAAAGTGCCCTTTACACCCTTCACCACCTCAAAAAAATCAAACCTTTTATTCCAGCTGATAATTTTAGAACCGTTGTCCAATCGCTTGTCCTTTCCAGGATTGACTTTGGTAACGCCACACTTGCCGGCTCACCTAAAGTCCATCTTGCACCGATTAAATCTGTTCTTAATCTAGCAGCTAGACTTATCTCTGACTGTAAAAGATTTGACCACATCTCCCCCATCCTCAGAACTCTCAACTGGCTCTCTATAGAAGGAAGATCAACCAACAAGGTTGCCTGCATCACTCATAAAGCTCTTCACCAAAACACTCCCTCTTACCTTGCAGTCAAACTACAGAAAGCAGGGTGCTCCAGGTCCCTGAGGAGCACAAACTCCCTTGTCCTAATCCCTCCTAGACTCAAATGTAAAAAGACCCAATCCCGGGCTTTTTCTGGTAACGCTCCTACGATTTGGAACTCTCTCCCCAAAGACCTTCGCTGCAACCCCTCCTACCATCTCTTCGAAAAGGAACTCAAAGAACTTCTTCTCAACAAATATTGGTGTACCTAATGCCTTTGATCCTGAACTTGCTCACGCTTTAATCTTCCCCTACCCACTCCGTCCCCACACCCTCTCCACCTCCCACTCTCCCTCCCTTCCACCTCACCCCGTTCCTTCTCCTATCTTTAAAACCTCATCTTCCCCTTTAATTCTATCTTTGTTTTTCTTTGCTCTCATTGCTCTCCTGAAGGCATTGCTACATCCCCTGTAAACTCGCTGCACATTGTCTAATTGTTTGTTACACAAATAAATAAAATAAATAAATTTGCTATATTATGTGTTACCTTCCCTGTAAAGCACTCTGATACCCTCGGGTCCTGCAGCGTTATATAAACCCTTTGAAATAAATAAGTAGAGTGATAGAGCCCTGTCATGTTCAGAGCTTTGAGAAGACTGATAGAGCCCTGCCATGTTCAGAGCTTTGAGAAGACTGATAGAGCCCTGCATGTTCAGAGCTTTGAGTAGAGTGATAGAGCCCTGCCATGTTCAGAGCTTTGCATAGAGTGATAGAGCCCTGCCATGTTCAGAGCTTTGAGTAGAGTGATAGAGCCCTGCCATATTCAGAGCTTTGAGTACAGTGATAGAGCCCTGTCATGTTCTGAGCTTTGAGTAGAGTGATAGAGCCCTGCCATGTTCAGAGCTTTGAGTAGAGCGATAGAGCCCTGTCATTTTCGGAGCTTTGAGTGGAGTGATAGAGCCCTGTCATGTTCAGAGCTTTGAGTAGAGTGATAGAGCTCTGCCATGTTCAGAGCTTTGAGTAGAGTGATAGAGCCCTGCCATGTTCAGAGCTTTGAGTAGAGTGGTAGAGCCCTGCCATGTTCAGAGCCTTGAGTAGAGTGATAGAGCCCTGTCATGTTCTGAGCTTTGAGTAGAGTGATAGAGCCCTGCCATGTTCAGAGCTTTGAGTAGAGTGATAGTGCCCTGCCATGTTCAGAGCTTAGAGTAGAGTGATAGAGCCCTGCCATGCTCAGAGCTTCACATAGAGTGATAGAGCCCTGCCATGTTCAGAGCCTTGAGTAGAGTGATAGAGCCCTGCCATGTTCAGAGCCTTGAGTAGAGTGATAGAGCCCTGCCATGTTCAGAGGTTGGAGTAGAGTGATAGAGCCCTGCCATTTTCAGAGCTTAGAGTAGAGTGATAGAGCCCTGCCATGTTCAGAGCTTTGAGTAGAGCGATAGATCCCTGCCATGTTCAGAGCTTTGAGTAGAGTGATAGAGCCCTGCCATGTAGAGAGCTTTGAGTAGAGTGATAGAGCCCTGCTCTGTTCAGAGCCTTGAGTAGAGTGATAGAGCCCTGCCATGTTCAGAGCCTTGAGTAGAGTGATAGAGCCCTGCTGTGTTCAGAGCCTTGAGTAGAGAGATAGAGCCCTGCCATGTACAGAGCTTTGAGTAGAGTGAAAGAGCCCTGTCATATTCAGAGCTTTGAGTAGAGTGATAGAACCCTGCCATATTCAGAGCTTTGAGTAGAGTGATAGAGCCCTGCCATGTTCGGAGCTTTGAGTAGAGTGATAGAGCCCTGCCATATTCAGAGCTTTGAGTAGAGTGATAGAGCCCTGCGATGTTCGGAGCTTTGAGTAGAGTGATAGAGCCCTGCCATATTCAGAGCTTTGAGTAGAGTGATAGAGCCCTGCCATGTTCGGAGCTTTGAGTAGAGTGATAGAGCCCTGCCATATTCAGAGCTTTGAGTAGAGTGATAGAGCCCTGTCATATTCAGAGCCTTGAGTAGAGTGATAGAGCCCTGCCATGTTCAGAGCTCAGAGTAGAGCGATAGAGCCCTGCAATATTCAGAGGTTTGAGTAGAGTGATAGAGCCCTGCCATTTTCAGAGCTTAGAGTAGAGTGATAGAGCCCTGCCATGTTCGGAGCCTTTAGTAGAGTGATAGAGCCCTGCCATGTTCAGAGCTTTGAGTAGAGTGATAGAGCCCTGCCATGTTCAGAGCTTTGAGTAGAGCGATAGATCCCTGCCATGTTCAGAGCTTTGAGTAGAGTGATAGAGCCCTGCCATGTTCAGAGTTTAGAGTAGAGTGATAGAGCCCTGCCATATTCAGAGCTTTAAGTAGAGTCATAGAGCCCTGCCATGTTCAGAGCTTAGAGTAGAATGATAGAGCCCTGCCATGTTCAGAGCTTAGAGTAGAGTGATAGAGCCCTGCCATGTTTAGAGCCTTGAGTAGAGTGATAGAGCCCTGCCATGTTTAGAGCTTTGAGTAGAATGATAGAGCCCTGCCATGTTCAGAGATTTGAGTAAAGTGATAGAGCCCTGCCATGTACAGAGCTTTGAGTAGAGTGAATGAGCCCTGCCATGTTCAGAGCTTTGAGTAGAGTGATAGAGCCCTCATATGTTCAGAGCCTTGAGTAGAGTGATAGAGGCCTGCAATTTTCAGAGCTTTGAGTAGAGTGATAGAGCCCTGCCATGCTCAGAGCTTAGAGTAGAGTGATAGAGCCCTGCCATGTTCAGAGCTTTGAGTAGAGTGATAGAGCCCTGCCATGTTTAGAGCCTTGAGTAGAGTAATAGAGCCCTGCCATATTCAGAGCTTAGAGTAGAGTGATAGAGCCCTGCCATGTTTAGAGCCTTGAGTAGAGTGATAGAGCCCTGCCATATTCAGAGCTTAGAGTAGAGTGATAGAGCCCTGTCATATTCTGAGCTTTGAGTAGAGTGATAGAGCCTTGCCATGTTCAGAGCTTCGCATACAGCCCCAACCCACGGTGTCTTTAAATACTTGCATACAGAACCAAAGAATATTCAAAGACTTGTAGACGGCACCAGAGACCTGATATTTTCAAATTATTGTATATATTAACAAAGCCCTGATGTGATAGTGCTAGAGCCCTGCCATGTAGAAAAAGACTTAGGGCATATCAGGAGAGTCCGTATATAACAGAGACAGTGCACATAGTAACAGTTGTAATAGAGTCGCTATATTTAGGTAAGCATGGAGTTAGAGATCATAGTAATAGAGCCCGGATATAACAGCAAGAGAGTTATGGCATACAGTAACAAAGCCCTGATGCTATAGTGACAGAGACTGATCATTCAGTAACAGAGTACTGATGCTACAGTGACAGAGTCTGATCATACAGTAACAAAGCCCTGATGCTATTGTGACAGTCCGATCGTACAGTAACAGAGCCCTGAAGCTATAGTGACAGAGTCTGATCATACAGTAACAGAGCCCCGATGCTATAGTGACAGAGTCTGATCATACAGTAATAGAGCCCCGATGCTATAGTGACAGAGTCTGATCATACAGTAACAGAGCCCCAATGCTATAGTGACAGAGTCTGATCACACAGTGTTAGATTTGGGGGTCTCTAGTTAGCACAGGTAGGTACTTGTGACAAATAGGGACCCTCTCCTCTAGTCAGGGTAAGGGGGATTTCACACCTAAAATAACCCCTGCTCTCCCTCTAGGTTGCGTGGCGCGAGCAGTCAAGGCTTATTCCGGAGGTGTTGTAAGTTAAGCAGTTGTGACCACATACAGTAACCCAGTGACAACACTACAAATGGACACCACACAAGTTTTATATCAAAAATAAGTATACTTTATATAGAGTTACCAAAAGACCATTAAACGACAAAAATACACACTATGATTACTTTGAGATGGTAGATTTAAGCTTAGTTCAGTTCAGTTCTTAGATGCAACACTCTGCGTCAATGTACCTTAAGTTGAGTTGCGCTTCCACGACAAGCAATGTCGCAGCGATGGGAAATGCGACAAAGTTCAGGTGCAAAGAAATAAAGATGTGAAGATCTTCCAGATGCGGCACGCTTCTCGGGAATGCGAGACGCTCTCGGTCCGATGCGTGGACTGCAGCGGCGAGACACTTACGATGCGACGGCAACAGCTCCAGCGGCGACACGCTTCTCCCACAATGTGTGAAGCTTCCGCTATATGCGACAACTACAGCAGCGACATCTAAGATGCTATGGCAGCAGCTCCTACGGCGGCGTGCTTCTCTGGGATGCAAGGTGCTCTTGATCAATGCGGTGCAGGGCGACAGTTCCAGCGGCGACACCCTCCTTCGGAGTTGCGACGGCAGGCACAGCGACGGCGACACGCTCTGACCTCGTTGCAAGATTCTTCTCCTGATGCGGTGCAGTGCGAAAACTACAGCGGGAGAGACCTACAACGTGGCGACACTGCTAAGGAGAACACGCTACCTACTTACTGGCAAACGAAGGCTCCTGGGTCACCAACGCTGCAGTCTCGCCGCGCCGCTTTGCTCCATCACGCGGCCAGCGGCTTGAGACTACAGCTCCCAGGGGGCCTAGCGGCGACATCCGGTTTTGCCGGTACTTGTGAGGGAGGCTTCCTCAGTGGAGCGGGGGAGAGACCTACAACGTGGCGACACTGCTAAGGAGAACACGCTACCTACTTACTGGCAAACGAAGGCCCCTGGGTCACCAACGCTGCAGTCTCGCCGCGCCGCTTTGCTCCATCACGCGGCCAGCGGCTTGAGACTACAGCTCCCAGGGGGCCTAGCGGCGACATCCGGTTTTGCCGGTACTTGTGAGGGAGGCTTCCTCCGCGTCGCGGGACGCGCGCGGGCAGCGCCGGGCGGAGCCCGGGCAGAGGGCGGGCCGTCTGTGGCCGTCAGGGGACGACGGAGGACAGGACAGGCCGGTCCTCTAACATCTACACTCCAGACATGGGTAAGAGAAAACTCCAGACATCGCTCACAGGGGGAACCAGCAAAGTTAAAATTGCACGTAAAACTAGTGCTCCCGAAAGTATCTTGACATACCTTACATCTGCTGTTGGGAAGCTTAACAAGGAAATTGCTGAGACAGAACGGGAACTTGGTTTGGAGGGAACTTCGATTGAACACAATGAGTTAAGGATACCCTTAGAACCCAATATTGTTATTAATAGTGCCTGTGACAATCTACCTAATGCTCAACAGTCAGTGCATCAGGAGCACTCCACAGGGGTATCTGACCCCCCTGTGCGCGCCCAAGCACTAGTGGGGGATGCCAAGATATGTAAAACTAGGAAAAGAGCGAGATCTTATAAAACTCTACCCTTACAATATAGAGCCACTACTAAATCACGACAAACCTCAACTAAATTTGAAGGCTCTATTAAGGATATGATAGAAAGGGTATTAACTGATACTATTGAATCCACACTCATTAAGATCTCAAGTGATATAGTAGAAACCCTGAAAGATTGTGTAGCAGGTATTATAACCCGATGTGAGAGGATGAACTCCCTGTTGCTCCAAAAAGTGGCAGAGCATCTAGTAAAGGATCCACAGCATCCCACAGGGCACACCAGCCAACCCATGGAGGTGACCAATACTGGAAATACAATGCCCAAAACAGCACACCTGCCGCTCATTCCATCAGTGATTCATGCAAATAATCCCAAAGCTGCCGGAAACACTCTGCACCCCAGCAGACAGAACAACTCGGACTCCATTACTTGTGAGGTAAATGAAGGGGCTACAGACAACACATCTCACAAGATAACGGGGCATGGATTGTATCCCAAGCCTATGGTGAATCTACCCCCTGAGGCAACTCCTTTCGTGGCAGTCCTGGTGAATGTCCCAAAACTTACTCCGGGAGAATCAGAAACTCAACTAACTCTTATGGAAAACGTAAAGAGTTGGTGCGACAAAAACTGCACAGGCCCTAGTGATGTTTCTGCACATGTTAGCTTGGCGAGAAGAGTTACTTGGCTGGGCCCGACGGCCAAACGCTTCCCTGATGATTGTGTCATCATTAACTTTAGGAATCCACACGTCTGTTCAAGACTCTTTTGGGATGCAACTGATATTATCCAAGGGCAAATACGTGCAGTCCCACTGGGCTTTTTCTATCCTCGCCCAACACAACAAACCACCCGGGACTTAGCTCAAAGGAAAAATATCCCAAGACAAAAAGTGCATCTAGCCAGCTGGGCCACTCTACCCCTTAGCTCACATCTTTCCCTAGACAGTCATCACCAAGTAGCTCTGACCCCAGGTCTGGAGCTAAGTAACCGCTTTGATGCTCTCACAAACCTGGATACAAACATCTGACTGGGCACCAAGATGGGGCAGCAGGAACCTTCTGGGTCTAAAGGGGCTGTAAGAACCATGAAGCTAATGACTTGGAATATCTCTGGCCTACAAACTAAAAGAGAAGACAAAGAATGGCTTGAAATCATTAAGCAACATGAAGTGATTGCACTCCAAGAAACATGGGACACCGAATGCAACTTTTGGGTAGAAGGATACGTATCCCACTTTAAAGCTGCATAAAAGTCTAATAGAGGCAGAAGTAAGGGAGGTCTTGCACTATTAACCTCAGTAAATCATATGGGGGCGATGAAAATTATAGACATCAACTCCCCTAACTGTCTCATTTTAGAGGTCTTGATGAATACGGGGGAAAAACTCCTATATGTCAATTTTTATAATTCAACAGAAGGGTCTCAAGGAGGTGAAAACATCCTAATGTTGACTGATTTTTTAAACAATTATAAGAAGAGTCAAACTACTTTGGTTTATTACATTGTTTTTGGTGATTTTAACATACATCTTTGTCAGCTTAACTGTTATAACGGAAATTTCTATGATGATGACTATTTGACTCACCCGCACTTTGAACACACTGCTAAGGGGGGCGCTTTAGAAGAATTGTTGATTGATATGGATATGTCTGAACCCGCTTTTGCGAACCCGAAAGACAGAGTGCCGACATATAGTGCGAGAGGTAGTAACACTATCATTGACTATATCTTTGTGTCACCTAGTATCCTCATGAATGTTATTTCATATAACGCCATTATAACAGCATTTAGTGACCATAACCCGGTCGTTATGGAACTATCTAACATAAACCCTACTGCAGTAAATTATGACCAACAGTCAACATACCCTACAGTAGTCCGGGCCCACGACTAAGGTAGACGGGTTAAATGGTCTAAGATTAATGTAGAGGAATTTTTTACCAAATTGTGTGACGAATTAAGTGTGGAACTTAACATATGTAGGGATCCGCTGTCAACTGGAGGAAATGTTACAAATGCTTTTGGTACCATATGCAAAAGTGTTGCTGAGGCACTCACAATCAAATCATCTGATAAACCACGATTGGCACAGGGATGGTTCAATGCCGATTGCTCAAAGGCGCATAAAAATCTTCTAGAAGCCCTTAAATGTAACTGAAGTGTCCCAATTGAGGAAAGATTATAGGAGTACGATTGAGGCTCGTAAAAAAGAACTAAAACACAAGGCCTGGGAAGCACTTTATGACAACCTTACTTTAAGGGACAGTGCAAAATTTTGGAAAATAGTGAACTCTCCTTTGTTTAGTGGTAACGAGAATGAGATATTAGAGGCTAATATCACCGAGAAACAATGGCTAGATAACTTTGAAAACATCTATGGAAGCAAGTCCCTCACTACCCCTTTTACTCCTATAGATTCTGTACCTACAGACATGCCATTAAGGGTTTCGGTAAAAGAAGTATTAAATGCAATCGAAAATACTGCCGGCGGGAAAGCTCCAGGCCCGGATGGGGTACCCGCCGATATGTATAAAGCACATCCCCACATATGGTCAGTAGTACTCGCGAATGTTTTTAATTTAGCATGTATGAATCTGACTGACACTCCCACCACTTGGTCACACTCGGTTATTATTCCAATTTTTAAGAAGGGGCAAAGGGGTGACCCCAGGTGTTATAGACCTATATCGTTACTCGATTCTTCATTTAAGATTCTTGGCAAAGTCATTTTAAATAAAATCAACTTATGGGAAAAGGAAAATGCAATTTTATGTGATACGCAATATGGATTTAGAACAGGGAGGGGTACTGAGGAGCAGTGTCTTAACTTATACATGACTGTTTCTAAATATACTGCTGCTTCCAGCGGGTCAATCCACCTTGCTTTTATGGACCTGTCCACAGCGTTCGACTTAGTAAATAGGTCGAAGCTGTGGACAATTCTCTCAGAGTTGGGTCTAGACCCTGCTCTGATAAACTTCTTAGCTTTTCTGCACAACGACCTGACGGCATCGGTCCGGATGACTACAGGTGGCAAGTGCACCAAGGGGTTTAGATCAGTTAGAGGGGTGAGACAGGGGTGCATTTTGGCCCCCATGTTATTCTCCTTGTATATTAATTCCCTGTATTCCGTCTTAAAAACTGCTACCCCAGATATACCTATGATGGGAGGATCACCGTTGCCCGTACTGATGTACGCCGACGACACGGTCCTCATTGCCAGAACCCCTAATGGTCTACAGCTGCTCCTTGACTCGTTTGGAGCATTTATGAAAAAACTAGACCTGGTTGTAAATATGGATAAATCACACGTTATGTCCATAGGGAAAGGAAAGAACACCACCAAAACCCTGCGATGTAATGGAGTGATTTTAACCAAAGTAAAAACATTTACATACCTAGGAGTCATTTTTGATGACACGGGCACCTGGACTCCACAGGTGGTTAATAAAGCATTGGCGATCCGGCGGTCATTTGGAGCGATACAGAGCTTCGCTAAAAGACTGGGGGGTAAACCAACGGAAGCCATTCTCAAGCTGTATAGAGCCAAAACCCTGGCTCTGGCTAGATACGGGGCAGGGATTTGGGGTTTCAGGGATTTGGCCCTGATACAGAAGGAGGAGAATAGGTCCATGCGTTCATTATTAGGCTTACCACAGTCCACACCCATCTTTTCTGTATTAATAGAATTAGGGCAAGGTTACATCGAAGACACCCTTAACCTGGCCCCACTACTTCTTTGGGTGAAAATGTGGTTGAACCCAAACCTGACGTTAAACCGTCAAATTATTACTGACTGCATGGGGAGAGATAGAGCTAATGATATTAAATGGCTGAGCTATATTAAGTCTGCTGCTACCCCCCTGGGCCGTGTTGACTTGTATAGTAACCCCGAGAGGCTGTGCAATGAAGATGTTACATGGATCAAAACACAATTTTTAGAGTCTAGGAACATGCGGCGAGAAGCACAAGAAATAGAGAAAACTACTGTGAGGGCTCACTATATTGTTGTATCTACCATGTCCATCCAGCCTTATTTAAGGGTAGTGAATAGGCCGTATCATCGGTGGCTTCTCACCAAATTCCGTTTCAACCAGATGCACCTTCTTCTGGGAGAATACCAGAAATGGAATAAACCAAGGGATAACATCCCATGTAAATGTGATTCCTTTTCCGACCAAGACCTGACCCATTTTGTATTTTTCTGTCCCTTTTTTGCGGAGGGGAGAAAAAAATACATACTACCACTGATGAGAAACAGGGGATTTACGCAAGTGAAACCCGCATTGCTGTTTTTACAAATTATGGAGACCCCTATTGTGATGTATGGGGTCGCAAGTTTTTTGGTGGCAGCCATGAGAGCTAAACGTCTCAGATCAATGAACTCCTTAAATATTGATTGAATCACGTAAATATAGGTGTAGTATATTACACAACCTATGTCTGTAGATTTGTATAAATAACTTGCACCATATAGTTTTTAAATGTTTTCTGAAATTGCCAATGAATGAATTACTTTTAGAATATAAATGTGATGTTGTATCAAGGGGTTTGATTTACTTTAAAAAGTAAAAGTAAAAAGTAAAAAGGAAAATGTAAAAGTAACACCTGACCCCGATTTTCCCTTCATAATTGTTCTTTTTAATGTCTTTTAAAATATTTTTTATATGTATACCACATCCCTGAACCGTATTGTTGAAATATGAATGAAATGCCATCCCCATCTTTATATTTCTTTATATGTCTTCATATGCCTTATATGCCTTATATGTGCTTATATGTGTTTATGTGTGTTTGTAGTATACTTTTATGATTTTAACTAATCGAATAAAGTTTTTTTGACTCTGACTCTACAGCTGTGACACCCTCGTTTTTCGGAGTTGCGACGGCAGAAGCAGCGACGGCGACACGCTTCCTCTTCGTTGCGGCACGCTTCTCTCCGATGCGGTGCAGTGTGACAGTTCCATCGGCGACGCCCTCCTTTCTCCGGAGTTGCAACGGCAGGCACAGCGACTGCGACACGCTTCTTCTTGTTGAGTCGCGCTTCCAGCTCCTTGCGACACGCAGTTCCTCAGAAGGCCCAAAACAGCAGTGGGCACTTCCATAAGAACTCTAGGGAGCTGGGGAGTGAAGTCTGTTGTCCCTGAGACTTCAGCAGGAGGCAAGCTCTTTTCCAAGCCCTTGGAGATCCTTCACAAGATGAAAGTAAAGTACACAAAGTTCCTTTCTCCTTCCTTTGGCAGTAAGGCAACCACTGCAGGCCAATCCCCCAAGCAGCACTTCAGCTTGGGAAAGGTCTCTCCTCGGTTTCTTCAGGTTCCTTTCCTCAGTAAAGGTTTCTTCTTGTAGTCCAAAGTGATCTAATTTCATGCGATCAGGGTCCCAATACTTACACCCAGAAATCCTTTGTTCTCTGAGGGGAGAGGGGCCTTTGCCCAGTTCAAGCCAGTTCTGAAGCACTCTGTTTACCAGACTTCTCCTTCCCTTTCACGGTACAGGGCTTGCACATCAGACGCCCCACAGGAGATGGAGCCAGCACTGTGGAAGTCAAGTACGGTCCTGGAGTACTTTGTTTACAGGACTCCTTCTCTTCTTTCAGTGTGCAGGGCAGAGACATCAGCCGCTCCCCAGGGGGTGGAGCTAGCATTGTGGAAGGCAGGCACAGACCCATTCAGAGTTCAGGTGCACTCCTCCCTCCCATCAAGATGCAGATCTCTCCATTCACCACTGGGTGACTCAGCCTGTCTCCTGGAATTCCCCAGCCCTGTCACTCACAGAAACCAGACATAGGAATACACAAACTAGCAGAGGCAGGTTTGAATGGTTAGACAAGCAAATACCTACTTTCTAAAAGTGGTATTTGCAAACACAGAATATTAAAATAAACTTCACTAAAAGATGTATTTTATTATTCTGAGTTCAGGCATACTAAACTCGAATTTCTACCATGTTCTCTGAGCCTGTTAGGATTGTAAAATGTAACAATTCTAACAGCCCATTCTGGCCTATGGAGAACAGGTAGCCTTGCAATAGTGAAAAACGAAAATGGCTGTAATTCACTATTAGGACATGCCACACACATCAGGGCTTGTCCTACCTTATACTTACAAGGCACCCTGTACTTGGGCCTACCATAGGGGTGACTGATATGAAGAAAAGGGAAGGTTTAGGGACTGGGAAGTGGGTGCACTTGCCCAGTCAACATGACAGTACCAGACTGTGCGCAGGCTCTGCAATGGCAGACCGTAGACACATTTTACAAGGCTGCTTCTGTGGGTGGCACAACCAGTGCTGCAGGCCCACCAGCAGCATTTGGATTTACATGCTCTGGGCACACTCAGTGCACTAGACTATGGTCTGACAAGTAAACCAAATAGCCAAACATGGAATCACTAATCCATACATCAATTTACACTAGGGAGCACTTGCACTGTGGCACTGGACAGCAGTGGCACAATGCCCAAAGCGTCTAAAACCAGCAAAAATACATGAGGCAGCAGCAAAAAATGGAAGGCAGACCCATGCCAATGGTGCCAGGTCTAACACATATACACACCAATCTTAACATTATTTCCATTAGAATAACTATTGTTACTGGTATTAGTATTTTCCATATCAATGAACTACCTATTTCTGAAAAACAATTCTTTACAATAGAGTAACTTTTACCTAGTTTCTCCAGAACTCCATCAACCTCCAGTGGAACAATTTATTTATATAATTCAGTAATATATATATTTTTTTATTTAAAAAAAAAACTTTTTATTGAAATAAACAACATAAATGACACTCCATCCATTTGTCATAAACAATACACAATGATACAAAAAAGAAAGAAACAAGAAAAACACCTAAAAGCAAGAAATGAAAGGAAAGATAACATCCCTATTTAGTCAAATTCACGTCATTACTGACCCCCCCATTGCAGCCATCAGTCAACATACAAAGTCTGGAATATGCTACTTACCAGTATGCATCTGTTCTTGGCATAGAGGGCTGCAGAGTGGTACATTATGAATAGATCGCCATCTGGTGTTGGGCTCGGATGATTACACTTTGTTTTTCTCTTGGAGAGTCTTTGTCTCTTGGTGACTCCTCCCTTGGTTGGTAGTGCGCATGGGCATCGGCTCCATCCTTAGATTGTTTTGCCATAGTAGGGTTAGATGGAGTAGTATAGTAGAATACAGATAAGAGTGCCCATGTAAGTGTATCTAAATAAGATAATGTTGGAACAGACACAGGTTTCCGGGGAGGCTGGGAGGGCATGTACCACTCTGCAGCCCTCTATGCCAAGAACAGATGCATACTGGTAAGTAGCATATTCCGTTCGAGGCATATGGGCTGCAGATGGTACATTATGAATAGACTATATAGCAGTTCTCTCCCTAGCGGTGGTCGCCCGTGTCTGTTGCAACTGTCTGAAACAATGTTTTAATACTGCCTGTCCCACTCTAGCTTGTTGTGTTGTGTGCACATCTACACAATAGTGTTTTGTGAAGGTGTGCGGTGTAACCCAGGTAGCCGCTTTGCATATGTCATCTAGTGGAATGTTTCCTAGAAATGCCATAGATGCTCCTAGTTTACGTGTAGAGTGAGCTCTAGGAGGAACAGTTAATGTTCTCTTTGCCTTTAGATAGCATATTTGAATGCATTTTACAATCCATCTGGCAATGCCCGCTTTGGAGATGGGATTGCCCTTATGTGTGGGAGAAAACGCAACAAATAGCTGTTTTGTCTTTCTGAAAGTTTGTGTTCTTTCTATATAATACAATATGGCCCTTCTAACATCCAGTGTATGTAGGGCTCTTTCAGCTACTGTTTGTGGTTTTGGAAAGAAAACCGGTAGTTCCACTGACTGATTGATGTGGAATGCTGAAATAACCTTCGGTAAGAATTTTGGGTTTGTTCTAAGAACCACTTTATTTTGGTGTAGCTGCATAAATGGTTCTTGAATCGTAAAAGCCTGCAACTCACTTACTCTTCTAAGTGACGTGATAGCTATGAGGAAGGCTACCTTCCATGTGAGGAATTGTATTTCACACCTATGCATAGGTTCAAATGGTGGCCCCATTAGTCTGGTAAGCACTATGTTGAGATTCCAGACTGGGGAAGGTGGCCTTCTTGGTGGAATGACTCTTTTGAGTCCTTCCATGAAAGCTTTAATTGCTGGTACTTTGAACAGTGACAGATGTTGTCTGTTTTGTAGATATGCCGCTATGGCTGCTAGATGCACTCTGATAGAGGTATATGCTAGGTTACATTGCTGTAAGTGTAACAAATAGCAAATGATTTGTTTAGTGGATGCGTCCAGAGGGTTGATGTGTTTACTGTTACAGTGTATAGCAAACCTCTTCCATTTTGCTGCATAGCATGCTCTGGTGGTAGGACGTCTGGCTTGTTTAATGATTTCCATGCATTCTGGTGGTAAATCTAAATACCCAAATTCTATGACCTCAGGAGCCAGATCGCTAGGTTCAGTTGTTTGGGATCTGGGTGCATTATCTCTCCATGGTTCTGCGTAAGATGCATGGGTAATAACCTTAGCTTTTGATGTGGTATTTGTGAGAGTTGTAGCAGCGTGGTGAACCACGGCTGTCTTGCCCACGTGGGTGCCACTAGTATCATTGTCATTGAATGTTGCTGCAGCTTCCGAACCAGTAATGGAATTAGTGGTAGAGGAGGGAACGCGTAAGCAAATCTGTTGGACCAATTTATCCACAGTGCATTGCCTTGGGACCTTTGGTGTGGGTACCTGGATGCGAATTCTTTGCATTTTGCGTTCTGATGATTTGCAAACTGATCTATCTCTGGTTGCCCCCATTTTTGGAAGAATGGCTGTAGTATTTGGTCGTGCAGCTCCCATTCGTGTACTTGTTCCGACTGTCTGCTTAGTATGTCTGCTATTTGGTTTTGAATTCCTGGTAGGTGTTCCGCTAACAGGTAGATCTTTTGAGGAATGGCCCATCTCCATATGTCCTGTGCTAGTCTGGACAGTTGGAGAGAGTGTGTCCCCCCCTGTTTTTGAATATAATACATTGCAGTCATGTTGTCTGTTCTGATCAGGACTGCTTTGGCTGTTATTTGCATTTGGAAAGCTTTTAGTGCTAGAAATATTGCTAATAGCTCTAGGTAGTTGATGTGCAGTTTCTTTTGCTGCACACTCCACTTCCCTTGTACTGTGTATTTGTCCATATGCGCTCCCCATCCGGAGAGCGATGCGTCCGCTGTTATTATTACTTGTGGAATTGGCTCTAGGAACGACCGCCCCTTGGAAATGTTTTCTGTGTTCCACCACTTCAGAGAGCGATACGTCCGGTCGTCTACCAACACCAGATCTGTAATCTGCCCTTGAGCCTGATTCCACTGTGTCGCTAGACACTCTTGTAGTGGGCGCATTTGTAATCTGGCATGTGGTATTAGCAGTATGCAGGAGGACATCATGCCTAATAGTTGCATAAACACTCGTGCTGGTAGTGAGTGTTGTGGTTGGAATTTCTGTATTAACCCGATCATTGTCTGTACTCTGACTGGGTTGGGGTATGCTGTTGCCTTTTCTGTGTCTACTGTAGCCCCCAAGTATTGTTGAATCTGGTTTGGTTGCAGGTGTGATTTTTTGTAGTTCACCGTGAACCCTAGGTGGTGCAGCAATTGAATTGTCTTCTGCGTGTTGTGAAGACATTCTTCCTTTGACTTGGCCTTTATTAGCCAATCGTCCAAGTATGGGAAGACATGTATTTGTTGTCTTCTTAGGTGTGCTGCCACCACAGCTAGGCATTTTGTGAAAACTCTCGGTGCTGTTGTGACACCGAATGGAAGGACTTTGAACTGATAGTGTTGTCCTTCTAACACAAACCTTAGGTATTTTCTGTGGGCTTTGTGAATTGGGATATGAAAGTAAGCGTCTTTTAGATCCAGTGTAGAAAGAAAGTCCCCTTTCTTCAGTAAAGGAAGTACTTGTTGGAGCGTGACCATGTGGAAGTGCTCCGAATTTATGTAAGCATTGAGAGGTCTGAGGTCTAATATTGGTCGTAGGGACCCGTCCTTTTTGGGGATCAGGAAGTATAGAGAGTATACTCCTGTGCCCTGTTGATCTTTTGGTACCTTCTCTATTGCATGCTTTTGTAGAAGTGCTAGCACTTCTTCTCTTAACAATGTTAGATGATCTCGACTCATTGGACGCTGTTTGGGGGGGATGTTTGGTGGGGTATCTGTGAGTTCTAGGCAATAACCATGTTGGATAATTTGTCTCACCCACTTGTCTGACGTGATGTTTTCCCAGACAGGTAGGAACTGTGATAGACGTCCCCCGACCGGTGTTATGTGGTCTGGGGGGAGTTCTATGAAGTCACTGTTTTGTTGTTGAGGCGTTGCGGTTATTGTTATTTCCGCGGCCTCTTCCCTTATTGTTGTTACCTCTGTAATTGCCTCTTGAATTACCTCTGGGTGATGTTGGAGTGAAAGATGTGGATTGCTGATTCGTTCCTGTGTTCTTTGAGCCCCCTCTATAGGTGGATCTACGAAAGGAACCTCTGTGTGTTGGCTGTTGCAATGCTCCCATTGACTTAGCCGTTTCAGTATCTTTCTTCATTTTCTCTAATGTCTCGTCTGTGCTTGAACCAAACAATGTCTTTTGATCGAATGGTTTGTTCAGTAGGGCTGTTTGTACCTCTTGTTTGAATCCTGAGATTCTAAGCCATGCGTGCCTTCTTAGCATGACGCTAGTGTTAATCGATCTTGCTGCAGTGTCTGCTGCGTCTAGTGCACATTTAATGGAAGTATTTGTTATTATTTTACCTTCCTGTATTAATTGATCTGCCCTTTTCTGATGTTCTTTTGGGAGATGTATGAGAAGTTTTTCTAACTCATCGTAATGTGCCCTGTCGTAACGTGCGAGTAGTGCTTGTGTATTGGCTATACGCCAGCTATTCGCTGCCTGTGATGCTACTCTCTTGCCTGATGCATCTATTAACTTCGACTCTTTATCTGGTGGAGGAGCCTCTCCTGTAGATAACGAGTTTGCTCTTTTGCGAGCGTTTGAGACCACTAGCGAGTCTAGCGGTACATGCCCTCTAATAAATATTGGGTCCTTTGGAGCCGCTTTGTATTTTTTATCAATTCTTGGGTTTAACACCCTGGCTCTCACTGGGTTTTCGAATATCTCATCTGTGTGAGTAAGAAGACCCTTTAACATAGGGAGAGTACCTGATGTTCTTTGTGCATTAGGTAGCGTCTCTAACAAGAAATCCTCTATTTGAGGTTCTGTATGTACATCTACCTTATGGTATTTTGCTGCCCTATTAATGAGTTGCACAAAACCTGTGTTATCCTCAGGTGGTGAAGGCTTTGAGGGATATAGCTCTGGGTCGTTGTCCTCATCTGACCCTACATCATAATTTTCCCATGGATCCTCCTCATCTGGGATAGTTTCTTCATCCCCTTGAGGTTCTCCCTCCCCCATGTCACTGTCTACATCTGACTGAGGTGTAGCTGGTCTTGGTGTGCGTGGCCTATTGTGAGGAATAGGAGAAGAGGGTGTGGCTTTAGGACGAGGAGAAGCAGGAGGAGTTATATTCGTCCCCATTGTTCTCTTTTTTGGAGGAAGAGGTTTATCTTCTGGTTGTTCGCTCTTTCTCTTCTTCGTGACCACTTTCCCCGTTTGTGGATCAATAAACAAGATCTTTTGTTTGGGATCTGTCTGTTGCTCCTGAATCGGTACCGAGGGTTCTGGTTCCGAGAGGTGCTTTTGCTTTCGATCTTCAGATCTTGTCGTTTTCGACACCGAATGTTTGCTCGATTCCGACTTTCTTGGTATCGAGTGTCTCTTGGGCGAAGAGTCATATTTATGCTTCGACATGGAATGTTTCGATACCGAGCTCTCCTTTGCATGTAGCCTCGGTGCCGAAGTCGATGTCGCCCTTTTCTCGGATCCGACATGGTGGGAGTCCGAGTGTTTCGGTTTCAGTTTCGGTTTCGTTGCCGGGCCTAAAGGCGGGGCGTCGGAAACTTTTTTCAGCGGCTTGACCGGGCCCAAGGGCGGGGTCGTTACCGCACGGGGTCGGTTTTTTGGTAAGGGGACGTCGTCACTCACGGTTTGTTGCTCGATGAGTTCTTCCATCTCCGACTGGTCCCCTTCCGACCCCGACTGGTTCCGGGATCTCCTCCGCCTGCATTCTGTAAACCTCGCGTCTTCGAGCTCGACGATTTCTAATCGTTAGCTTGGAGGAGAATGCTGCGCAGGCTTCACAGTCCCTGGATTCGTGTTCAGGCGATAGACAGAGGTTGCACACCTCGTGTAGGTCCTTGTGTGGGAACTTAGCACCACACGTTGGACATTTTTTGAATGGAGTCCTTTCCATGGACCCCGGGCTTGACTGCGTCGAGAAAGGCCTCCTGTTCTTCGACGTAGATTCAAGTTTTTCTCTTTTATTTTGAATTTGTAACGCGCCGGAATGGAAATGAACGCGTTCGAATAACAATACCGTCGAATTGGAAAGGGAATACGCGCCGAAAATCACTTTCTTGTGAAGTTGATCTGGAGCGTCTCGATCTTCATCCGAACCCGATGGCGGAAAAAAACAATCTAAGGATGGAGCCGATGCCCATGCGCACTACCAACCAAGGGAGGAGTCACCAAGAGACAAAGACTCTCCAAGAGAAAAACAAAGTGCAATCATCCGAGCCCAACACCAGATGGCGATCTATTCATAATGTACCATCTGCAGCCCATATGCCTCGAACATAACGTTACATAACCTTGTAGCGACGTGGCTTATCCACGGGTTAATCACTTTACCGTTTAGTTTGTACAAGTTCGAGTACTGTATGCGCTATTTTGCGATAGCCAGATATGAACCACTAGGTAGTGGTTACCTCCATGAAGCATGGTCGCTCCCTTTTACATATAGGTGCCTTAGAGAGGGTAAAGAAGTTTACTTGACAGGTGAAGAGTGTACTGAGTCCCCTGATCATTCATTAACATGCAGACATATCCAATTACATGGCTCCTGCAATCAGAATCACCCCAATTTGGCATACGTTTTGAAAGGTGTGCCAGTCCCCGCCATTGTCCCGACATTCACATTGCTTTCCAATGGTAGCTATTTGCTTTTAAATAATGAAGCATGTTGGGGGCTTTTAGCAGGAATAGCTTATGTCGTGACCGTAAGCGAAAGAGTAATCTGTTGTAAGAATGTCCTTTTCCCGCCTACACATGGGAAAGTTGATGTTTCCATCTGGCCGCAGATTCCAACCATGAAGGCAGAGTTCAACAAGTTGAGTCGTATAAGAGCCATATTGTCCCAGAAGGAGGTTGCTCTCACTTCTGCTAGGGAGACATTCGTCCTTCACATAGCAAACACCCGCACAGAAGTGCATGCTTTATTTAACACTGATTTTCCTTTACATTTCGGGGAGCTGATTCATACAATCTTTAACGCGACCTCCACTTCAGGGCTAGCGCATTTTTTTAAAGTAGTGAGCGGTGGGCTGATAACTTCTTTTCAGCATATTTTTGGTGTAATTCCAGCGTTCTTTCACTCCATTTTCTCGAGCCTATTTGGTGGCTTTCCTGTATTGCTGGCTCTGGCGGCAGGTGTGCTAATTCTGTTTTGCGTGCTTAAAAACGGATGCACATCCTTTGTTACATGGAGAGCTGTCCCGCCTGGCATTGCTCCAGAACTGGATGCTTGAATTTTATGGCGCGCTGCCTCTGGCTACTTTGAGTGCAGCTTATGGATTATCATTTCGATTTTACTGTTTCACATGCGTCCAGCCTGTCTTTCATTGCCTGAGTTGCGATTTCGACTGGGCCCTGGATTTGTGTCTCTGTACTATGGTGTCTCCTGAAGCAGACTACGATCGGCTTATGAGCCCTGTTGGACCTGGGCCTCTTGGCAGGGTCATCCCTAAACTTTTTGCCTTCCTCCAATACTCTCTCTGACCTATTTTGTTTGGTTTAATGACTCTGGGCACTTTACCACTGCTGACCAGTGCTAAAGTGCATATGCTCTCCCTACTGAAAAGTGTACATGTGATGATGTCCATGATTGGTTCATTGGATTTACTGTTAGTCCCCAGTAAAGTGCATCAAGAGTGCCAGGGCTTGTAAATGCCAATACTGCCAGTGGGCCTGCAGCGCTGGTTGCGCCACCCACAGAAGCAGCCTTAAAATGTGTCTAGGGTCTGCCATTGCAGAACCTGCGTGCAGTCTGGTGCTGTCATGCTGGCTGGGCAAGTGCACACACTTGCCAGCCCTAAACCTTCCCTTAACTTCATATTAGTCACCCCTATGGTAGGCCTGAGGGCAGGGTGCATTGTAAGTGTAAGGTAGGACAAGCCCTGATGTGTGTGGCATGTCCTAGTAGTGAATTTCAACCAAATTCGTTTTTCACTATTGTAAGGCTACCTGCTCCCTTTAGGCCAGAATGGGCTGCTGGAATTATTACACTCTATAATCCCAGCAGGCTCAAGGAACATGGTAGAAATTAATGTTTAGTATGCCTGAACTCAGAATAATAAAATACTTCTTTTAGTAAAGTTTATTTTAATATCCTGGGTTTGCAAATGCTACTTTTAGAAAGTTAGCATTTGCTTGTCTAACCATTTCAGCCCGCCTCTGCTCTTGTGTGTATCTGATTGTCTGAGTGTGTGAGTGACAGGGCTGGGAGTTGACAGGTTTTGAATAGCAGGATGACACCTTAGTGGGAGGTGGGAGTTTCCCTGAGTGATGCATCAGGCTGTGCTCTGCCTCCACAAGGCTGGCTCCGCCCTCCTGGGGAGCGACTGATGACTCAGCCTGCACCTGGCCCAGGAAGGACCGAAGCTTGTCAACAAAGTGCTCAGGCTGCCCCTGTCTTCACAATGCCGGCTCCGCCCCCCTGGGGAGCGGCTGATGTGCCTGCCCTCACACTGAATGCAGAAGCAGAAGTACCCACCACAAGTGCTCAGGGACTGAGAACAGTTATGCAAAGGCCCCCCTGGCCTGTAAGAACAAAAGAAACTGGGTATAAAAGTAGGAGCCCTGCTCCTTGTAAATTCGATCCTGTTTGCGCTACAGAAGAAACTCTGCCCGAAGAGAAGGACCTGGAAGGACTACAAGGAAGAGTGCTGTCTCTGGCCTGTGTCTGGTGCCTTGCTGCAGAAGGAGAGGAAAAGAAGAGACAACAAGAGACTTTTGCTTTTATTGAACTTTGTGCCAAACTCTGCTGAAAGATCTCCAAGGGCTTGCCTGTGAACTTGCCCCCTGACCAGCGCCCCAGGAACAGTGGGCGCTACCTTCCCTGACCAAGGCATCAGCTGTGTGTGCTGCTTATCGCTGCAGCGCTGATTGAGGAGGACGAGAGCATCTAGCCCCCCCTGCACACCGTGACCGTGGGTGATCAGATCGCCATAGTAACGTGAGGCCCAGCCCGCCGCTGGCCTGAACACCGTGACGGCGTCTGCACCTGGCCCCACGAGAGCAAAGTAACGGAGGACCCGTCCGGTCCAAGCATCAAAGTCTACTGGGCTCAAGCGCCGTAGATTCCCCCGCAAAGACGGACTGCCGCCCTTTGTCCTCTCCCTCGAACAGCGTCCTGCCCCTCTGCCCCGCTGAAAGGGCATCGCCGCGACCGGCACTTTGGCTGGGTACGTCCCGCACTTGGGGACCGTACTGCCACTGCGCCACACTCAGCCGCCGCCGTCAGGACCGAAGCGACCCCTGAGAAGAGGGCCTGTGACCCCATCGAGCACCGCCGCCCGCCCGGGAAGCAACGCGACGTGGGACAGCTCCCCTTGAAGCCGTCCGCTTCAGAATTACAAGGTACTGTGTCTTTGCCCTCGCGGTGCGAGCGTCCTGAAATCTGAGCTCGCACCGCGCTGTGTGACCTCGGGCGCCCCGGGAGCCTCGCAGCTGCTGTCTGCTTCCCAGCGCGAGCTGCCCCTGAGACAGAGGCTCACACTGCTCCTGGCCCCCGAGGCCCCGCCTGACGCTCCCTATGGCCCGCGGCCCCCTCTCCTCGAGTCGAGCCCCGAAGGGGGTCTCATTGCCAGCGCAGACCCGGCCGTGCCTTTCGCGACCCACGCGGGAAGCGTTAGCTTTGGCAGGCCGGGCCCGATTTTCTCCGAGGAAGCGAGCGGAGACCGCAGAAAGCACATTGAGGCGCTATAAAACACTGAACCTTGCCGAACCTGGGCAGAAGTCCCAAAAGATTGCTTATTGCTAAACAGAACTGTGGCAACTTAAACCCAAGTAAACTGGAACCGCTATTTAAAGTTTGAAAGACTGTATTTACAAGCCTGCTTTTAAAGTATATAAAGAATATGTCATTGTGTGGTGGGTTGGTGGTGATGGTGTAATATTGCAAATGTTTAACCCCATGTGCCCCAGAGATTAGCCTAGACTGCTTGTGCCACACTACCTAGAGGGTAAGCAGAGGTTGTTCTTGGTGGTAACCCTCAGCCCTGACGAGGAAGAGAGAGTCCCTGCTTGTCGCCAGTGCTGCACTGCGCCAACTAGAGACTCCCCCTTCCAACAAGCCCTTTGGTTTCTCTTGAACTGTTTTGTTCTGGCAGAGGGAATATGGCCTATGCAGCGATGCATGGAATTCTGGGTCGCTGGGATACATTTGCAGCGGCGCAAGATTTCTTGGCACACAGCTTCATTGAAAACCAACTGAGTTGTCCTCTGATGGTGCTAGAGGCTCCGGATTTTGAAGACCATGTGTGCTCATTCTCATTATTAAATTGGATGGCTGAGACATTTCGGATGATAACAGTGATTTCCTGTTGGAGGCTGTTGCTGCATATTTTGCTTACTCCTTAAATGGTTAAGACTCCTTTGCGATATTTTCCCTTTTTGATGTCCGGCATCGTTTTTTTGTTTTTTTTTCTGGCAATGCTTTTTTACTTTTTCTTGTTTGAATTTTTTTTTTTTAAGATTTATTCCTCACGCTCAATCGTATTGACTTTGGCTTGTCCTTTTCCGTATTTGTTTGGCTATTGGAACTGTTTCTGAACATTTCTTTTTTTTGGTTGTTCCTAAAAATTCCATATTCCTTTCTGCAAAATTATAGGCATTCTGAGACTCATGTTCTTGAACTCTGCATTCCTAAATTTGCCCCTGGTTATGTCTTATCCGTTCCCGGATCTAGGGAGGGTGATATATGGGTACTTGTGGTCCGCACACTGTGTTAAGTTAGCATGAGCTTATTACAAGTTTAAACGCCATTTTTCCCTTTTGCTGCTTCTGCACACAGCCCATGTTATTACAAATATTCGTCGTTTATGAGAATGGTTCTGCTTCACACGAGAATCACATGTTTTCGCTAGAATATCAGCTTTGCTTAGTAAGCTATGTCTGCACAGTGAGTGCTGAAGCCTTCAAGGTTATCTTAAGCCCAGGAGCTGTTATTTAGTAGATCAGCTCATGCTCTAGCCATAACATACATACAGCTGTGACCGCTTCGGTTTTCCTCACGTTTATTAATGCGCTGCACAGAGCATGCACACACATTCGAAGAACATCTTGCTTGCTGAAAACTGGTGTTAAAATTGATGTGATCTATTTCTACTGAGCTTAAAGGTATGGGCCCGCCCTTCTGAACCCAAAGAGACCTTCTTAGATATAATATAATATCCTAGCAAGGGAGGGTAGGTCTAATGTGTTATTTAGACTGATTTCCATTTTAGAATTTAACATGCTTTCACCATTTGTATTCTATGGAATAGTAACTATGCTGATAATCTTGTTGCTTATAATATGCTTGCTCCTATTATCTAAGATACTGCGCTTGAGAAAACTGCATTAGAAATAAACATTTCAAACGCTCACGTGTCCTCATTTACTCCTTGTTTTGGACTAGTATGATAGTATGACGAAAGAGTGCTCATGTGTTCCACGTTACCTGAGGGTTTCTAAGTCCATGCTCTGGGTTGTCTAATCATTGGGAGAAAGGAAGTACCAATGAGACACTGATTGCTAGTCTGGTAGGGGATTTTGGACACTAAGGTGAGTTTTGGTACACCCTAATTCACTACGGTTCCTAGCCTTTGTGCACAGTTCTGTATGTGAGAAGAAATCCCTGCGACAACACTGTGTCCCAGTGTAAAGTGCGTGAGGAATCTGAGTGCGTATGGGGAGATTGGCCTCCCCTCCCATAGGAATGCATGGGGGATATGTGTGTCCATAGTAATTCCTGGTGTGAGAGGAGTGCAGGGGCCAGTTTGGTATGTGCGAACTCGTGAGAATAAATGCTGCGCACTGGTGTGTGCAGATTTATTGTGTCTGGTGGAGAAGTGCCACTTCTAGAAGTTGGCATGTCTGTGTGCAGTGAATGTGAACTGACTGTCTTGCTTGTGATTGACAGGAGGTGGCTGGTGTGCTTGGCTCCAGGAGTCAGGATGGGTCTGCCTGGTGGTGAATGGAGAGATCTGCCTGTAGATGGGAGGGAGGAGTTGCACCTGGGACCTGAATAGGGCTGTGCCTTCCCTCCACAATGCTGGCTCCGCCCCCTGTGGTGCGTCTGATGTCCCTGGCCCATCCTGTGAATGGAAGAAGAGGAGCTGAGCAAAACTAAGTGCTCTAGTGCTCCCAACCCAGTTGCATCTGATTTTCCCTAAACCCTGTGCTAGGGGACAAAGGAAATCTGTGTCTAAGAAGGGGCTGTGACCCCATGGAAAATGTTCTCCCTGTTCCTGACTTGAGGGGTGCCTGCTGCTGCTGCTGGGCGCCAGGAGGTACCGCCACTGGGTACTGCCTCCCTGCTGGATGGCCCTGTGAGCTGGCCCCTGGGCCCAGCCTTTGCCCCCCTACCTTCTGAAAGACTTGCTTTGGACTTTGTGCCTCAAGCACCTGGGAAGCGCCACATCTTCATTGTCCTGAGGAGCGCTTGGCTTCCTATTGCTGGAGAGGTGCTTTATTTTCCTGGGGAGCAATTTAGTTGTATTCCCAGAGGGGCAGCGCTTCTGATTTGCGCAGCAGCACGAGGCTGCAATCATCTTTGGTGGGGGGACCCCCGGCGTGAAGTTTCCCCCGCGATTGTGCTCGTTTGCAGTGCGGGTGCCCACCCGCACTGCCTGCTGCATATTTGCCTGTTTTATATCCCTAGCGGGTGCCCACCCCACCAGGGACTGTGTGTAGAAGAACGGGAGCCTACCCCATATTAACCCCACTGTATAATTTAACCTCGAGGCTGCCTACCCCTCGGTTTGCCCGATATTGTAATCATTGCCGCTGGCCTGGGGCCTTCCTTGAGAGGGCCGTGCCGCCATTGGCTAATGCGCCTCAGAGCCTGGAGGCTCGTCACGAGGGCCGCGCTGCCATTGGCTGAGGTGCCCCTGAGCCTGGAGGCCTGTAGTGAGGGCTGCGCTTCAATTGGTCGAGGCGTCCCTGAGCCTGGGGCTCAACGTACCAGGCAGCGCTGCCATTGGCTGCCCAGCCAGCCTGCACCTCGAGCCGGGGGAGCTTCCCCGAGGTGAGACTGCGCCGCCCGGGATCCACACCACGAGGAGCCTCGCGCTACCCCCGCCGCCGACCGGAGGAGTCTGCCTGCAGGTCCCGGTGAGTGGGGTGGCATTGTACATTTAAGGCGGAGGGGGCTCAAGGCACATTGCCGGTGCCTGCCCCCGCCGCGATTGAAGGAGAAGAGCCCAGTGGGTAGGGCTCCTTGGTTCATTTGTCCTTAGAGGGGTTCGTTGGGGACGTTGCTGGTGCCTGCCCCCCCCCCTATGCCTGCCAGATTCACCTTCTTTGTTATGTTGTTATGTTAATTTTTATTTCTATAGCGCACGGCTACTCCATGGAGTGTCCCGGCGCTTTTAATTTGGCGGCTCATAACCAAGAAAAAATAACACAATTACAAACGAGAGGAGGCGGAAAACAGACATCAGAGACAAAATTTAGAGGGTAAAAGCCACGTTTTGAGGCCCTTTCTAAAAGACATCAGATTGGAGGTGCAGCGTAAGGCCAATGGTAGGGCGTTCCAGAGCTGTGGGGCCCTAAGCCTAAAGGAGCGGCCTCCAATTCGGGCTTTCTTTATTCGTGGAACCGTCGCAAGGAGCAAAGATTCCGAGCGCAAAGCACGGACCGGGCGATAAAAGGCCAACCTGCGCTGGAGGTATTTCGCGCCAGAACCAAAAAGTGCTTTATGAGCCAGTGTCAATGTTTTAAAAACTATCCCTTTCCGGATAGGCAGCCAATGAAGCGACTGCAGAAGACCAGACACTCTAGCTCTCCTATGAAGGCCAAAAATGGCGCGCGCAGCAGAATTCTGCACCACTTGCAGCCTTTGCACAAGATATTCAGGAAGGCCCAGATAGAGGACGTTGGAATAATCCAATCTGGAGCCAATTAAGGTCTGCACCGTGGGGGGACATCTGCACAGCGGACTTGCCAGAGGGTGAGCCGCTCTACTGTTGGGGCGCGCATTTTGTTTCAAGACCCCCAGAGTGGGGTCCCTGCCTACCTGCGCCCATTTTGACTTGAGGCTCACAGCGGTGCCGCAGTGGCGGGCCTCTGCAACACAAAGCATATTTGTTTAGTCCTAGAGCCTTGCGTGGCTCTATCAGGGAGCAAGTTATTAGAGAAGCTGCAGAGCGAGGGCCCAGAGGCACGGAAGCGCCAGTGCTTTTTTGTTGGCATCATCACCTCAGCTGCCTGGCGAGGGCACCGGCAGCTGCAGCTTGGGGGCCTTTCTTGGCACCCTCAGTTTAGTAGTGACAGTGAAGGCCATGCTCATCCTTTGGATTTGTTGCGTGTTTATCTAGGTTCCTGATCGATACTGCGACCTTATGCCCCTATTCGGCTATAAATCCATTTATTCCCTATATTGGCATAACCGTTCAAGTACGATATTCAGAAAGTCATCTCTGGCCTCACACGAACAGAGCCACATTCCAGCATAGTTCTCTGCCACTTCCTTTGCAACCAATTAGTGCAATGACAGAGCAGAAATCACTATCTGATATTCCTAGATTAACACTCCGAGTTCTTCAACAAGATAAAAACTCAGCAAACCTGGAAATCCCCGCTTGCTGTGTTTTGATTAGTAATGGAACTCTAATGAGCAACTGATAGCTATCACTTCCTAGTGACATCTTTAATTGACGTCTTATGTCCAGCAAACTTGCGTCAAACCCGGCACCTGTCAGGTATAAATACTACCAACGTTGCCTTAAGCAAATGCTGTGTTGCTGTCGTGCACCCTGTTGTGCATCCCATTGCTGTTGTATGCTGCATGCAGTACGCTGCTGCTGTCCCCTTGGTGGTGAAGCTACTGATACCATTATCGCTGCTAAAGCGCGAACGATGGTGTGGTAAGCTTAGGAGCTGAACAGCCGTCCCTCTGCGAAGAGCCCAGCAGATTCCAGCTGCCGCGGACGCTGTCCCCCGCCTCCTCCTCCCGACGCGCTGAGAAGAGAGCCGCTGCCTTTCTCGTGCAGAGAAATCCAGCTCCAGCGTTTCCGGTCTGCCCTCGCGGGTGACTGGGATACCGAGTTCCTCCTGAAGGAAATACCAGACTTCCATCATTCTATTCAGAGGTATGGTGTTGACTAAACCCTTGGACGAGAATTCTTGAAGCAAACCTTGGCAAAACCAACTTAACTTAAAGCTACTTACTTACTCCCCTTCCACGTGTTAGGCTTAGGTCAGGCACACTGGGGTAGGCGTAGTTAGAAGCACCAGTTGAGTATTTTAGCCTAATGTATATATGACTGTATATATGTTTTATTACTTTTAACCATTGTATGGCTAAGAAACCATATCAATGCTTTTACAGTATTATTTCGCAATCCTTATCTTACTGTACGTACTTTTTATAATAACAAGTCTTGCAATTGTGGCAATACATTTCTCTTGTATGAGAAGAAAGAATGTTCAATAAATGTTAACCCTTGAGGGGCGTGGCCAGCAGCCGGCGATGGCGGCAGCTTAGGAGGAGAGCTCCGTGACTGAAGCGGCCCCCGGAGAAATCCGACCATCTATCCGTTTATAAAATTTCCCAGGCGGGAAGGCAACGAAGCCCGGGCGGCAGAGATCCAGACTAGCGGGACTCTAATCCGAGGTCGGAAAGTGCAGTTTTGAACTGACCCTGTGTGAGCCTGTGTGAAGCATCCGGGCCGGGGAGTACATTGCACCGCTGACCTGGCAGGAAGTGGACTGATCCGGGCAGAGAGACACCGGAAGTGCCCGTCCGCGGCCGGCGACGACGGAGAGGAACCCGGGGCGTCCCGATATCGCCACCGGACTTCGGGAGCCCAGAGTACGAGCCCAAGCACCCGTCCGAGGTGAGGAGGAGAACTACCCGGACAGCCTACAGGGGCGGGAAGAGGCGCTCAGTGCGGCGACATCGAGAGTAGTGACCGCCATCTTGGGTCACGCAAAAGCCCTGCTTCGACCGCTGCAGACCCGGAGTCGCTGACGGAGTGCTGGGACAGGTAGAGGAAGATCTCTCACTGCCAAATCGATCAAAGTGTAGCTCCTGGGCCCCTCCACTGACTAGGGGCGCATTGCGAGGCGGGGAGCCCGGGCGGGCACTGGACCTGGTTGTGCCTCCTCCCAGTGCGGACTCCGGGAGCTGAAGTGCGTCCACGCGGGACGCTCACCTTGGATCCAGGCAGATTTACCTGCCTGTGTCAAGGGCCCTACAACAACACCGGGGGTACCAGGCAGGAGATCCGACGGCCGCAAAACAAGGGCGGCACATGAGGGATTGGAGAGGAGCAGCGAACGCTCTTCCAAGGGAAGAAGACTATCGACCGCCCCACGACGGGGTCTGAGCCTCAGCTGGCAACTTCATCCCGCCGTCCCCACTGGACATTGCAGGAGCGGCAACAGAATACAGGAACCCTGTGATAAATACTGTCGTCACTTGCCGCAGGGGCCACAAACGACTCTCAGGGGCCACACCAAACCTTTGAACGCCACGTGGGCTCTTGGACTGTGCCCGGTGGCTATCTGGGGGAGATACGAGTGGGTCTGCCCCAGCGGAACCAGGTGAAAGTACGAACGAACAGGTACACCGGCTCAGGGGACTGGGACACCGGCTACCTTCACCTTGGGCGAGGCCCGCAGCCAAGATGGCCGGCAAGGGGCCGAAAAACGTAGCGGCGCAGTCACGCCTGGAACGGTTTGCATATGAAAAGCCCGGCTCTTCCCCGCCGGACGCCAAATCACAGTCAGGCAAAACTGCCGAAGCGGCGGGGGGCAAGAAGGCGACCCTAGACAATGTCATGCGGGCCCTCACGCAAGTGCAAGCCACGGTGGGGTCGATCTCAGCCGAAATCACACTTATAAGGGCGGACTTTCATAAGATGACGGAGAAAGTGAATAATATGGAGGTGGTGACCAAGTCCCTGGTTGAAGACGTATCAGAGCTGCAGATTAGTATGGCACGCATATCGAAGGAAAATAAGGAACTGCGTGACAAGCTCGATGACCAGGAAGGGCGCTCGAGGCGGAACAACATCCGTATAATAGGTGTGCCGGAATCGGAAGACACGAGGGCGATGGACCTGTATGTGGAGAACTTAATCAAGCAGAACTTACAGCCCAAAGGACTCTCCGCCTTCTTCACAGTGGAAAGGGCACACAGGGTCCCTGGAGTACGCCAGAAGACGGGCGCTAACCCCAGACCGATCATAGCGAGACTCTTCAATTTCAGGGATCGGGACGCCATCCTGCAAGCGGCAAGGACCTCACCCCCTATTAAGATCCAGAACTCTACACTGGCCTTCTTTCCGGACTACACAGCTGAGGTTGCACGGAGGAGGAGAACTTTTTTCGAAGTTAAAAAAGAACTGAGAGCCAGGGAGATCCCGTATTCAATGCTTTTTCCGGCCAAGCTTCGGATCGTGGCAGACAATAAAACTTGGTTTTTTGATTCCCCGGAGATGGCGCAGGAATGGCTGGAGGGGTGGAGAACGGCGGGCCTCCCTCGTCGCTCCAACAGGCAGAACAAACACCGTACTGCTGGATCCCGACAGGGCTCACAAGCCAACGGCGAGGATGCGGAGGTACACTCCCCTTTGACTGACCTTCAAGAGGAGGGCGCCGATGGGGAACAGTGATTCACTGCTAATGTCTGGCTGAACTGATGGCAACGACGACCGGCAGTGCCGCCTTGGACACTGGGCTGAGGGCCTCCGCGGCCGAGGAAGGGGGCCGCTGACTACGGAGAGTCCTTCACCCCAGCGAGCAAGTACTATGTTTTGGGTTGGGGTCAGGCACTCTGCTGAGTTGGGGGGGGCGGGCAGTTTTGAGTCCGTTGAGCAGGGGGGCAGGGAGGGGGGGAGTTGGGGGTAGGATGAGTTTTTGGTTTTTAGTTTGTACACAGGGTCAGGAAAGATACCATGGGGCACACAAGCGTAGAGTAGTAGTATCGCGGCACAGCACACATGCTCACTTCACAAGCTGCTTGGTCCTCCACGCGCACAAGTTAACTTTCCGCTCATCCAAGCATGATGGGGGGGGCACTAATATGGGGCAAGCGTCCCCGTTGAGCCTCATGTCCTGGAATGTGAGGGGTCTGGGAGACAAAATAAAGCGTGGGCTGGTCCTACAGAGCATAAAAAGGTTGAACCCCGCCCTGGTCCTACTACAGGAAACGCATCTCACTGGCACAGCTACACGGGCCCTAGATAGGAAAGGCTACAGCATGATTGTCCACTCTGAGTTTACTAAAGGGTCCCGGGGTACAGGGATATTAATGCACCGCTCGTCCAGGTTCATAACCCAATCAGTTAGCATCGACACTCAGGGGCGCTTCGCGGCGATACATGGGCAGTGGGAGGGAAAGCCGCTCAACGTGGTCTCGGTGTACATCCCGCCGGCACTGCATACCATAGCTCTCCCAGAACTGGGGAAATTTTTGTTGGACCTTCCAGAGGGGGATCTCATCATGGGGGGTGACACACAACTCCCTAGACCGCCACCCTGTGTGTACACAAACACCAGGGCCCTCCAGATTGCATGACTTCATGGAAGCACAGGGTTTAATAGATATATGGAGGCGATTCCACCCAGAGGACCGGCAATACACATACTATTCGGCAGTTCACGATAGGCTATCACGGATTGATTATTTCCTTTCGCTGGGGGGGGGCCTCCTCAATTTCACTGACTCTCAAATCAGACCGCGAGGGGTCTCTGATCACTCCCCGCTGACACTGACTCTGTCCAGTCAGGAACGAACCCATAGACGCATCTACCCTATCTACCCGGGATACCTCAGGGAACCGGTTATAGCCAGGGCTTTGAAAAGAGGTACGCGATCTTACCTCACCGAAAATGCAGGTTCGGTGGCGTCACATACAACCCTGTGGGAAGCCTACAAGACGGTTCTTCGCGGGCAGGCAATCTCTGTTATCACGCAGCACAAGCACACACGGCGTCAGGAATTGATAGAGCTAGAGGAGCAACTTGACAGGGCAACACAGGACCACGAGAGGAACCCGACTGGGGTTACCCAACACACGCTCCGACTGTGCCAGCAGCGTCATACCGACCATGTACGCCGCAAGGTAATGGACAGTATGACAGCAACAACGAGTAGGGTGTATGACGTAGGCGATAAGGCAGGGAAGCTCCTAGCATGGTTGGAAAAGACACGGGGAGGGCAGAGGGCCATACTGCAACTGAAAGACCCTGCTGGTGAGATACATACCAGTCCGGCACGAATAGTAGAACTCCTGGCAGACCATTTCCATTCTGTATACTCCCCTGAGTTTGAGGTCACGCGGGAGATGGCAGAAGGATCTCTCATAGGGGTGCCTACCCGTACTCTCCCCCAAGACAAACGGGACGAGCTTGACTCCGACCTGACGGCCGAAGAAATACAAATAGCTATAGCAGCGTTACACCCAGGGAAAGCGCTGGGCCCCAACGGAGTGCCGATAGAATGGTACAAAATCATGTCCGAAACGCTGTCCACACCATTACTCCATATGTACAGGGAATGCCAGGAGCGGGGGCAATTGCCTCCTGATCAGCGCACGGCCACAATCATCGCAATACCGAAGCCCGGCAAACCCCCTGAAGAGTGCGGATCATACCGCCCAATCTCCCTCCTCAACGCCGAGAGTAAAATTTTGGCAAAATTATTGGCCACTAGACTGCTGCCCCATCTGGCGCACCTGATACATCCGGACCAGTCAGGCTTTATGCCACACCGGAGTACGGCGCTGAATCTGCGACGACTGCACGGGGTAATAGCACGAGCCCCACAGTTGGTGGAGCCGGCAGCGGTGCTGTCATTGGATGCCAAAATGGCGTTTGACATGGTGGAATGGCGCTATCTCTTTGTGGTCCTGGAACACATGGGTATTGGCTCGAAATTCATATCATGGGTCAGGCTATTGTACACCGAACCCGTGGCAAGGGTGACTGCAAATGGACATATCTTGAGGGAGCTTCCGCTGGCAAGGGGCACGAGACAAGGGTGCCCGCTCTCACCGCTGTTATTCGCCTTAGTGCTGGAACCCCTGGCCACGGTTATCAGAACCACCCAGCTGCTGAAGGGCATACAGTGGGGAGGTGGCTGGGAGGATAGGGTTTCCCTGTATGCCGACGACATGCTCGTCTACCTCACGGACCTCACGAATGGTATCCCGGTCCTACTGGCACTGTGTGAGAGACACGGTGCAGCATCAGGCTATAAACTTAATTGGTCCAAGTCCATAATCTATATGGTGCAGGGCGATCCTCCTGTCCTACCTACGGAGTGCCAGTTACTCGTAGAACCCATTTCCTTCAAATACCTAGGGATTCAAATTACAAGGGAACATGCAGCCTTTCTAGACCTGAACCTTAAGCCCCTGCTGGACAGGCTGAAGGCAGACGTGCGCCACTGGAAGAACCTCCCCTTGACACTACTAGGTAGAGCGGCGCTCTTCAAAATGATGGCGCTGCCTCGCTTCCTATATGTCCTGGAGAACACGCCGGCGATTGTCCCAATATCATTCTTCCACCACGTGTCGGCACAATTGTCAATTGAGCGACCACTCCTCGCTCCTGCCTCGAGTGGTCGCTCCCCTGCCTGCTTGCTGCTGAAAGGCGGTATTGTACTGCAAAGCTGATTTTGTCGAAGTGTTACTCATTTATTTATTTATTTTAACAGCGCCAGAACTTAATCGCGTTTCAGTGTTGTTTTCCTATCTATTTCCATAGCGCAAGGATTCTATAGCGTTTGAGCATTTATTTATTAATTTAAACAGCGCCACGACACATTAGCATTTTCCACTGCCTGGTCACTGCTTTACCGGATGCTTGCTTGCTCGCTCCAATATTTACCTGCGCATTGTGTAATTGACATCGTGTGTTATCCCCCGGCGCCCTGCTCTGCCCTCCCCTCCATTTTGATTCTGTTGCTGTTGTTGTTGTTCCCTTGAGCCCGCCACGCCTCCCAGCTGAGCCGCCCTCCCACTAGCAATATAGAGCGCCCTCTGACCTCTCTGCGACGTGATCCACTCCTCGCTCCTGCCTCGAGTGGTCGCTCCCCTGCCTGCTTGCTGCTGAAAGGCGGTATTGTACTGCAAAGCTGATTTTGTCGAAGTGTTACTCATTTATTTATTTATTTTAACAGCGCCAGAACTTAATCGCGTTTCAGTGTTGTTTTCCTATCTATTTCCATAGCACAAGGATTCTATAGCGTTTGAGCATTTATTTATTAATTTAAACAGCGCCAGGACTCATTAGCATTTTCCACCGCCTGGTCACTGCTTTACCGGATGCTTGCTTGCTCGCTCCAATATTTACCTGCGCATTGTGTAATTGACATCGTGTGTTATCCCCCGGCGCCCTGCTCTGCCCTCCCCTCCATTTTGATTCTGTTGCTGTTGTTGTTGTTCCCTTGAGCCCGCCACGCCTCCCAGCTGAGCCGCCCTCCCACTAGCAATATAGAGCGCCCTCTGACCTCTCTGCGACGTGATCCACTCCTCTCTCCTGCCTCGAGTGGTCGCTCCCCTGCCTGCTTGCTGCTGAAAGGCGGTATTGTACTGCAAAGCTGATTTTGTCGAAGTGTTACTCATTTATTTATTTATTTTAACAGCGCCAGAACTTAATCGCGTTTCAGTGTTGTTTTCCTATCTATTTCCATAGCGCAAGGATTCTATAGCGTTTGAGCATTTATTTATTAATTTAAACAGCGCCAGGACTCATTAGCATTTTCCACCGCCTGGTCACTGCTTTACCGGATGCTTGCTTGCTCGCTCCAATATTTACCTGCGCATTGTGTAATTGACATCGTGTGTTATCCCCCGGCGCCCTGCTCTGCCCTCCCCTCCATTTTGATTCTGTTGCTGTTGTTGTTGTTCCCTTGAGCCCGCCGCGCCTCCCAGCTGAGCCGCCCTCGCCCCTCCCCCCTCCACTATCCATATATGACAGGAGTTCCCGCGCGCAGCGTCCGCGCGCAGCGTCCACGCGCAGCGACTGCGCCCAATCCGCGCCGAAGGTGCGCCAAAGGTAAGCCCGTCTACGCCCGTCCGCGCCTGGCCCGCGCCCAGCGCCAGACCCCCTGGCCCCCGTCCCTCCCAGCCCTCCCGCATTACCTACGATGCCGCCACCCTCCTAGCCCTTAACCCCGGTCGCGCCCCCAACTGCGTCCAAGCCGCTCCTGGACACACCCATGGACCTTTCTCTTGCTACTCCTGCAAATTCATCAGCACCGACAACATCCCCGCTACGACCACAACACAGATTCCTGACCCCAACCATCTACAGTGCATCCTTCTCAACACTCGATCGGTCCACAGACACGCCATTGACCTATGGAATCTACTAGACACCATCTCTCCAGACGTCGCCTTCCTAACAGAAACTTGGATGAACGCTTCCTCCGCCCCAGACATCACCATTGCCATCCCGGAAGGCTATAAGATCACACGCAAGGACCGCACCGACCACACAGGAGGAGGAATCGCTATCGTCCATAAGAAATCAATCCGCATCTCAACCAGCTCTGACGCCAACCTCGCTAACTCCGAACACCTTCACTTCCAGATCCACATCGACCCCAAGACCACACTCAGAGGCACCCTCCTCTACAGACCACCTGGACCCCGCGCAAAATTCAGTGAAGACATCACGGACTTCATCACTCCTCACGCGCTCCCCTCCAAAGACTGCATCCTTCTGGGAGACCTCAACTTTCACCTTGAAAAGATCAACGACCGCAATACCACCACCCTCTTGGACAATCTCGCCAACCTCGGACTTAAACAACTGGTCACCTCCCCCACCCATATCGCAGGTCACACACTCGACCCCATCTTCACCTCCAGCAATCATGTCTCCTTCAGCCACACTACGGATCTCCTCTGGACTGACCACAGCTGCGTTCACTTCACCTACAACAAACCAAAACCCACCAACCACCTCCAACCAACTCTGCAAAGAAACTGGAACAAAATCACCACGGACCAGATCTCCGCATCGCTCCTCCTAAACACCCCAGCCCACTCTTCTAACGCAAACGAAGCCGCCGCCAACCTGACCCTATGGTTATCCAACACCGCCGACACCTTAGCACCACTGAAGAAACGTCAAAGCAAACCTGGCAGCAAAAAGGCCTCATGGTTCAACAATGATCTTAAGAAGTCCAAGAAACTCTGCCGCTCCCTTGAAAAGGCCTGGAAAAAAGACCCTACCACTAGCACCAAGGACGCCTTCAAAAACGCCACCCGCACTCACCACCAACTAATCCGAAAGGCCAAGAAAACAGCATTCAAGGATCGACTTGACAACAACGCCCACAACAGCAAGGAACTTTTCAACAGCGTCAAGGAATTTTCCAATCCCTCGGCCAACTCCAACGACATCACCCCCTCTCAAGCCCTCTGCGACTCCCTAGCCTCATTCTTCCACAACAAGATTGCAGACATCCACAACAGCTTCGACAACCAACCCGGAAACCAACCCACCCTACCATTTGCTGAACTTTCTCCCCCCGTGAACACCCTTAACGACTGGAACCCAATCTCCACTGAGGACACAATCCGCCTGATGAATTCTGAGGTTCCGTGACAATTGTAAGTGGTGTTTTCGACTCGTACGAATATAGTCGAGTCTGGTATCTATGAACCGCAAATGACGAGTTTAGTGGGTGTACGCAGTTCCGTTGTGCTAACCTAAACCGTTCGTCTGTTACGTGGGTATTTCTATCTGTACCCACGGGTTCCATCTTAGATACAGCATCCATTTTGTCTCTTGCCCTCAAGTAGCCAGCGAACGGACGTTGTCCGCTTCCCGACCCTGGGACTCCCAAGATATTTGCGGAAGACACATGTCCTTTGTAAGTGTCTTTATGATGAGGGGGATGCTACTGTAAGGCAGATGGCGCCGCTCGAGGCTCATCTTGCCGCACGGACTTATTGTCTCAGCCGTGCATCTCATTAGGCACGTCCCTTTGATGCATGTACCTCGTGTTTCCCGATACCTCCCCTTTTACACCCTTTCCGATCTCCCCACTGTTTCCCTCTTCCTCTCCACCTGTCCTTGTTCCTATTTCGATCTGTTTTACTGCCGATTGGAATGCACTAATGTTGGGAAGATGGGTTTTTACAGTTGGGAACCGCCAAATGTTTTCGCACTTATGTTCCGGACCTTATGTGTATCAAAGTGACCAAAGCGACCCCTCTGGGGGATAATTGTGGGAACCGGGTTGTAAACTTTTGTGTACCATGTTGTCCTATGGGTAAAATCTGTATAAAAGGGGCGATCCACAGAACCAATTTGAAGCAGTCTCCCCAAGTTGCACGAGTTGTACTTGTCGTGATTTCTGTGTTCCCTGCAGCAAATAAACCTTGAATCTTTGACATCGAAGGAAGTGTCCCGTGTCTCTGTAATTCGTACGCCGGAGCAGGTTACCCACGAAGGTTTCAGGTGTTGTGCCCTGGCACCGCTGGGTTCTAAATAACCCAGTCCTTCAGTTGGCGCCCAACGTGGGGCTGCATCAGTGGTACCGGTCCAAGCCCGACGATCGTGAGGAACTTCGTGTGAAATCTCCGAGGGAAGGTGCACCCCGCTTCATCGATCCTGTTGTCGAAATAAGTGGCCCGAAGACTCTTCCCGCGAAGATTCCCGCCTCCTGACGGCTGCGAAGGACTGCTGCCCTGACTGTAGACCTGTTTTGGCGCCTGGCGTAGACCTTGGTAGAGCGAGATGATTGACGGGCCTTCCTGGTGACGCCATCGATCTTTGAGTTAAGTATTTGTGGGTCGCTCCCAGAGTTCTTGGTTGTGGTTACTTAGTGGTTGCATGGTTCCATTGCATTTGTAGTTCCTGGTACTTTGTTGTGTTGTTTGACGACTGCAGCCGCCAAAAACCGAGGGTTTTGTTCTTTGCTGGGACTTGGTAAATCCCGTAACCCTTGAAGTTTGTGAAACTCGGCTAGTGTGCAAGATGCCTGGTCGCAGTACTTTGTTTAGTTGTTTCAGACCTTGTGGTACGGATTCCCGGCTGGAGGACTCGTGTCCGATACCTCCGGTTGGAACTCCCACTTATGAGCTCTACAGTAAACATGGGCTAGGCCCGATTACTTTTAATGATTACTGGATCAAATACACGAAGAAGGACGGTGACCTTCGTTGGCCACCTCATGGTAGCTTCGAGGCCCCGATCTTAGATAATTTGGAGGTTAAATTGTTCGAAAGAAAGTCAAGGCCGGCCATGTTTGATGCCTTTCGGTTGTGGCGTAAAGAAGCCCGACAGAAAGAAATCAGACAGACTAAACATAATCAGCGAGATAATGTTGCTACCATAGTGAAGAAAGCAGAGCAATTTCAGCGCGACAAGGAGGTTAAGGATAAGGAAGTGTTTGATAGACTACAGCGTATGACTATAGATAAATGTTATCCCGCTTTGCCTACGGAGTCGGATAAGAAGGAAGAGTCAGTTGAGGATCCTTTAATGTCTTATCTTATGAAGTCGCCACCTCCGTACGTACAGGGTACCGCAGCTCCTGTGGTTCCCGCTGTACCTATTCTTCCGCCTATTCTTCCTCCGCCTGTTCCTCAACCTGCACCCGCTCTTCCGACTGTTCCTGCTCCTCTGCCTACTGCTATCCCTACTGCTCCTCCGCTTCCGCATACTCCTGCTCCCGCTACTGCTCCTGTATTGTTAACTCCTGTTGTTGCTACTGTTTCTACTCCTTCGCTTGTTAGTCCTGTGTCTTATACTTCTCCCTCTACTCGTTCTCGTACTTCCCCTCTTGCGGCTAGCTTCTTTCATTCGCTCGGACCTGTTCTTGGGTCCGCTGGTTCCGATGGTCCTCAGAGACGTAGTCAGCTTCCTGGTAACAGAGAACGCGCTGCGCTATATAATATGGCGATGGGTTGGATGGCAAATCCTCTTAGAAATCCACCCCGTGTTGTACTCGACACATTTTGTCAATTCAACGTACCAACCCAGAGATATGTGTTCGAGGAAATGTGTAAGGTCCTTCGCGATCAGATATCTGCCGATGCACCTGACGAGGTGCTGACCGCTTTGTCTGATCTTCAGCTCCAGTTCTCGAACGGACTGATAGTGGATACCAATGTTCGACGTGCTGTTGAGCGGTTGCTATCTCTCCGTCCCACTCCGATACCCCAAGCCTTGTTTGTTGAGGATATTGAAAGACAGCCAGATGAGTCTGGTCAATTTCCTATGCGAGAAGTTCCACCGGTTTGGATGCCACCTAATCCTAATGCTGCTCCTCCGACATTGGGGCATTTCCAGAGAGTATGGATACATCTCCCATGGAAACGCTCGGAAGTGTTACAGGTGAAGCAATCTTTGCCTGACCCTCGCAAAAATCCTACAGGGTATTACAAAGAATTATCGCAGCTCGTAGATGCTACGGTAATGAATCTTGCCGATATCGATATGTTGTTCGGCAATGTCGTACCGCAACCGGTATGGGCTAAGATTCGTCAGGAAAACCATCCGAATGAATTAGGTGGTGCTTGGGCTGCCATTGTAGCGGCAGATGCCGGACAAACTGGTGGTGCTAAACCCGACCAGCTGATTGTTGATCTTCCTCAAAGAATAATAACGTTAATGAAAACTCTTATGCCAGCTATGAGGGTGAACTGGGACAAGTTGTCAGCTTGTAAGCAAAAGAAGGACGAGAGTGTTTCCGACTTCTTTACGAGGTTCGAGGAAGCATTCATTGACCATAGTGGACAGGATATGGGTACCGAGGGTGGTCAGCGATTGTTTGTGGATAAATTTGTTTCGAACTTACTGCCCGATTTGAGCAATAAATTAAAGAATTCGGAAAGTGCATGGGCCGTTTCTACCTCAGCCCAGATATTGGCTACAGCACAATATTATGAGAATAGAGAGAAAGAGGAGAACGACCGTGCTGATAAAAAGACGAAAGAGCTAAAAACTAAAGTGCTGCTGCAACAAGCATATCCTCCGCGTTCAAATCAGAATGCATCCCAACAGAATAGATCGCAGTCGCAATCGAATCGATCGCAGCCGCGTAATGATTCCTCCTCCCAAAGATCATCGTTAGGGTACAATCAATGTGCTTATTGTAAACAGGAGGGACACATTAAATTCAATTGCCCTGTTCTGAATGATCGAAATAGTGGTAATTCGTCCAAAGGAGGTCGTGGTGGTTCGCATCAGGTATCACGTGGTAGGGGTCGTGGTGCTCAGAATGATCGTTCTGATAACTCATCTAATTCTAATAACTGTTTTGATCAACGTGGATCATCGCAAGGACGATCTGCGCAGTACAATGTAGACGATTACTACGTCGATCAGGGAACTGACGACAGTAATTACTAGGACAGCCAAAGACAAGGAGAGGGAGTGGTATCAGTTCCGGTTGATCAGAGAGGGCCTTACGTCGCAGTTGCTACATCGGGCGTCGTTGAGCCTTTTCTGTTGGACACTGGTGCAGCGAAAAGTTCTATTAGGCATTCGAAACTCCCTGGCGCACCTTTGTCTGGCTTAACAAATGTTTCCGTTGGATTCTCTGGCGCCCCCGTTAGCAATCCAGTTTCGCGCCCTTTGCCCCTTACAATTGGGCCACGTGAGCTTCAAGCTCCGTTGATTTTGACTACCGGTTGTGGTGAAAATCTTTTGGGCCTGGATTTGCTTAAACGTTTGTATGCAACTTTGTATTGTTCTCCTGCGGGTGTAAAGCTTACGTTAGGAGAGAGGGTTGTCTCTCCTATGTATTTGTCTCTCGATAAGCTTCCACCGGAATTGAGTTCTCTTCCTGCGTCTTTGTGGGCAACGGGTCCAAATGACGTGGGCCTGCTTGACATCTCCCCTTACGTTGTTCAGTTGAAATCTAATGTGCGATTGCCACGTATTCCCCAGTACCGTATCTCTCTTGATGGTGAACGAGCATTGCTAGCGATCATTTATGATCTGATCGAGAAAGACGTTATTGAAGAGACACGGGGAAACGTGTGCAACAGCCCTGTACTGCCCATTCTTAAACGTACTGATCCTTCAAAACCGCCTGTTTATCGCTTTGTTATCGATTTACGGGAGGTGAATAAAATTGTGGTTCCTCAATTTCCTGTTGTGCCTGACATCACGGCGCTACTGACTCTGATTCCAGCTTCTGCATCGTGGTTTTCGGTGATTGACTTGAAGAATGCGTTCTTCAGCATCCCGATTGCCGAGGAGAGTGGAGACCTTTTCGGTTTCTCTCTCGGTGGACGTAGCTTCCGGTTTAAGCGCGCTCCTCAGGGCTACTGTGAAAGTCCATCGATTTACAGTCAAGCCTTGAAGGGTCAACTGGATGCGTTTAAGTTGCCGGCCGGTGCAGCCTTAATCCAATACGTCGATGACTTATTGGTGGCTGCTGATACTCAGGACATTTGCAGAATTGCTACGGTGTCGTTGCTGCAACATCTCTGTGAGTTGAATCATAAGGTGTCCCCTTCTAAACTCCAATATTGTTGTCAAGAAGTAACCTATCTAGGTCACTTATTGTCAAAGGAGGGAAGGAGGTTGACCCCAGAGAGGATTGCAGCGATTGCGCGAATGGCTGTGCCAACAACCCAAAGAGATGTGCGTGCCTTTTTAGGTATCACGTCGTACTGCAGGCAATGGATTCCTAATTTTTCATTGCTAGCGAAACCATTGGTGGCTCTTACGTGCAAGGATGTTTCAACTCCTTTACCATGGACGGAAGAATGTCAGAAAAGTTTTTCTGAATTGCGTGATTCATTGTGTTCGGCTCCTGTGTTGGGTACTCCTGACTACAGTAAGCCGTTTACATTATATGTTCATGAGAGGGAAGGTTGTGCCTTGAGTGTTTTAACGCAACCTTTTGGTGGTAAGCAACGTCCATGTGCATATTTTTCCTCGACCTTGGACCCAGTAGCTAGAGCATTGCCGAGTTGCTTGAGGGCAACTGCGGCAGCTGCGGTCTCCATCCGACAATCAGCAGGACTGGTCATGGATAATATGCTTACGGTGATGGTTCCGCATGCAGTCGACACTCTTTTGAATCGTACAAAAACCCAGCACTTGACGAGTGCGAGATTGTCTGGGTACGAGTTGACGTTGTTGGCAAGTCATATTCAGATAAAACGTTGCAATGTTCTGAACCCGGCGACCTTGTTACCAATTAGCGCAGAGTCAGATGAAGTAGCAGAACATGATTGTTACTTGAAGACGGAGGAGGAAACAAAAGGTCGAGTGGACCTTAAAAACACCCCATTGGAAGACCCAGATGGTACACTGTATGTGGATGGTTCATGTTTTAAGTTGCCGAATGGCGATGTGACTACTGCGTATGCTGTTGTAACGTTGAATACTGTTGTTGAGACTGCAAGGTTGAATCAGAATTCTGCCCAAGCTGCAGAGTTGATCGCTCTCACTAGAGCGTGTGTGTTAGCAAAAGGGAAACGTGTGAATGTGTTTACCGACAGCCAATATGCATTTGGCGTCGCACATAGTTTTGGACGATTGTGGAGAGAGAGAGGTTTTTTGACGTCGCATGGTACGAAGATTCAGCATGGACAGCTTGTGAATGATCTTTTGGATGCACTGACGTTGCCTAAACAAGTAGCGATTGTTAAATGTAGTGCGCATCGTAAGGTGACGGATGATGTTGGTCGTGGTAATGCGTTTGCGGACGAGATTGCTAAGGAGACTGCCCAGAACCTTAGCACTCGAATGTATGTGACAAGTTCGGTTAGGTGGCCTACAGAGACTGGTATGTGTGAAGATACTATCGAAAGTGTGAAAGAAATATAGAATGAGGCCACCGAGACTGAAAAGGCGAAGTGGAAAGAAAGCACGGGAAAGTTGGATGCGAATGGTTGTTGGGTTGATTTGTCGGATCAGAAAAGATGGTTGTTGCCCGATGCGTATGTGCTGGCCGTTGTGACAATCAGAAAACTACAAAGGGGTGGCTCTAATCAGTATGGCTGAGCCAGTATCTATAACAACAAGAAGGGGATGCCAGTACTGATACAAGTAACCATTTAGCAATTTAAGACACTCAACCTGAAGTAAAATTCAAGGCTTGGAGCTGATCAGTAGCTTTTATTATTTTGCTTAATGTTATCAAAGAACAATTGGTTCAAAATTAAACAGTATTACATGCTAGGTACAAAAAATGTGGGAAGGAAAAATCTATCATTCTATCAGGCATGTCACAAGCTTACAACAATCAATCATACAGGGACAGTGGGGGACATGGAAACTCATATATTACAGTGGACAGTATTTACAGTGAACAGACAAGCACAAGAATAGTGCAATAGGCCACAGTCTGCTAAATTTCTAAAAAGTTTAGTTATAGAATTATTTACATAAACTGTACATTCCTAACGCAAGTTTTAAATAATCACAATTTTTGATGCAGTCAACCAAAACGATGAACAAGGTAATGTACAACTAAGGGTGAAAAAGTGGCAAAACAATTCAGGTCAACTTGTCACCCAGGCAGACTTAAAGGTGGTGGAAGGCCTACGCGTTTCGAATCCTACAGGTGTACGAGGATTCTCATCAGGGCCTTTGGTTCAAAACACGGTGTTATAACATCCGAATGTAGTTTTTCACAGCATATATGCTGAAGAGGGTATTTTGTACCTGCTACCGTGTTTACAGATGATGCTTTACCAGGTGCGGGGTCACTTTGGAAAGGCTGAAAGGTTCCTAATATTTTAAAATCTCTATTCTTATTTATAACCGATGTCGCTGTCCTTTGGGTCGCTGTCGCTTTATTTGAGACACTGTCGCCGTGGGAGTAGAAGTGAAGTTCAATCAGAGGCCGTGTTTTAAATTACGGCGGTCGTGGTCCGCTAACCGTGGTTGCAAACGTACCTGACAAGGGCGCCTGAAGGTTACCACTTTGTTCGCGTTCGCCGTCGCGAAGGTCGCCAGCCCGAACCTTTGAAAGAATAAATCACCTTTCTGCAGCGTGCTGTGTAATGTTGACGGATCGTAGAATGGTTTGAACGTTTGCAACCACGGTTAGCGGACCACGACCGCCGTAATTTAAAACACGGCCTCTGATTGAACTTCACTTCTACTCCCACGGCGACAGTGTCTCAAATAAAGCGACAGCGACCCAAAGGACAGCGACATCGGTTATAAATAAGAATAGAGATTTTAAAATATTAGGAACCTTTCAGCCTTTCCAAAGTGACCCCGCACCTGGTAAAGCATCATCTGTAAACACGGTAGCAGGTACAAAATACCCTCTTCAGCATATATGCTGTGAAAAACTACATTCGGATGTTATAACACCGTGTTTTGAACCAAAGGCCCTGATGAGAATCCTCGTACACCTGTAGGATTCGAAACGCGTAGGCCTTCCACCACCTTTAAGTCTGCCTGGGTGACAAGTTGACCTGAATTGTTTTGCCACTTTTTCACCCTTAGTTGTACATTACCTTGTTCATCGTTTTGGTTGACTGCATCAAAAATTGTGATTATTTAAAACTTGCGTTAGGAATGTACAGTTTATGTAAATAATTCTATAACTAAACTTTTTAGAAATTTAGCAGACTGTGGCCTATTGCACTATTCTTGTGCTTGTCTGTTCACTGTAAATACTGTCCACTGTAATATATGAGTTTCCATGTCCCCCACTGTCCCTGTATGATTGATTGTTGTAAGCTTGTGACATGCCTGATAGAATGATAGATTTTTCCTTCCCACATTTTTTGTACCTAGCATGTAATACTGTTTAATTTTGAACCAATTGTTCTTTGATAACATTAAGCAAAATAATAAAAGCTACTGATCAGCTCCAAGCCTTGAATTTTACTTCAGGTTGAGTGTCTTAAATTGCTAAATGGTTACTTGTATCAGTACTGGCATCCCCTTCTTGTTGTTATATGGCCGTTGTGACAATGGCGCATGGGTTAGCACATATTAGCGCAAAAGGTATTTGCAAGTTGTTGTCTCCTGTGTGGAAGAATGATGGTATCACGAAATGTGCTGAACGTTTGGTGAAGAATTGTATGGTGTGCATGATGTACAATCCTGGCAAAGGAACCCCAACTCCTCCTGGCAGTTTTGCTCCCCCTTCATGTCCCTTTGAGGTGATCCAATTGGACTTCATCCATATGGAGCGATGCAATAACCTGAAATACGTTTTAGTTGTGGTTTGCGCATTCTCCCGATGGATCGAGGCTTATCCTCTCAAAGACAATACTGCTTTGTCTACTGCGAAAATCCTACTGACGGAATATTTTCCTCGGTATGGAATGCCTAGAGTCGTGTGGTCAGATAACGGAAGTGAGTTTGTGGGAAGTGTGATGAAGAGTGTGTGTAAGGGCCTTGGAATTAATCAGAAATTCCACAGCGCCAATCATCCCCAGTCAGCTGGTTTGGTTGAAGGGTATAACGGTACCCTTAAACTGAAACTAGCAAAGATTCAGGCTACGACTGGTCTCTCGTGGCCTGACGCTTTACCTTTAGCATTACTGTCAACTAGGGCGACTGTACACTCCCGAGTAGGGCTTAGCCCCTATGAAATAGTGTTCGGCCGTCCTGCGAATGTGTGGGGGGTTCCTAGGCCAGGTGTGTTCTGTGATCTTGAGTACCCAATGTTGATCGATTATCTTCATGATTTGACTGCTAAACTGAGGTTAATTCACCAACAGGTTCACGAAGCATTGCCGACGCAGACGGAGGGTCCAGGCCACCAGCTCCAGCCCGGAGATTGGGTGGTGACGCGGAACTTTTCGCGCAAGAACAACTTGGACCCGAGGTTTACTGGACCCTACCAGGTTCTCCTTGCCACGAGGACTGCTGTTCGTCTCGAGGGACGGAAGAATTGGGTGCACGCCACCCATACCAAAAAGGTCCCTATTCCTTTGCCGGCAGACCCGTGGGTGAGGAGAGGCATTGCATCAACTGAAACCGAAGGATTGCTGGCGTTTGTACCCTTCAGTGACGCACAGCCTGTTGGAGAATCCTCAGCGCAGCAGAAAGGCACTGTTGAACAATTGTCATCAAAAGACTCAAGACCAGAACACTCAACTGATCAACAGGACGTTGTCTCTTCAACGGATCCTTTGTTCGACGAGCAGACACGTCCTAGGAAAACCCGATACTTTTTGCGATCTAGCACTAAAGACTAATAAAAGATCCTGCTTTGCTGTATTGACAACTACATTATCCTGTTTTCCGTGATCAATATCGAACATTCATATTATTGTGATTATTCCTGTGTATATGCATTGAGTTTCATTCCTTATACTTTTTGCTTCCACAGCCGAGAGACATTGTTTTTTTTTGCATATATATATATATTGTGCATTAAAGGCCGTAGGGCCGCGCGCGTACTTCCTTCTGGATAGTAGGTCTTGACGCTAGGTTAAAGACCGTCGGTTCCTGGGAACTCCTAGGGATTGACTATTGCTACACAGAACGAAGTGCGTCAAGAAACGTTGCGGACGGTCGTAGGGAATGGCATTTTCGAAGCTGATGGACTTGGAGGAAGCTCAGATACAAAGATTCAAGCTGCAACAACTTAGTCGTACGAAATGTTTTATATTCCAAGTGTTTATGTTATTCTTGACTGTTTCTGCATTCTTGGCGGGTGGGGTGTATTATATGATCTCTGGTTTTCTATCTCCTGTGTTACCTACTCCTACACCTGATCCTAAACTTACTACTGTTGCTTCTCCCCATTCTTTTCATGTCTTACCCGAACACGAGCAGGCTAGACGTGCAGAATTCCGCAATAATTCCTTTATTCAGCTCCTTCATCAGCATCAGTTAGTGGTTAACACTACTAATTGTTGGGTGTGTGGGTTGATGCCACATACTACGGATAAGGGAATTCCATATCTGGTGTTACCGTATAGCTCCCAAGGGTCTGCTCGAGCATTTCAAACAATGTTTCGAAGCGCACTAGGTTTCCACCCCATTCGAGAACCACGTTCCCCCTACTCTGGTCCTACCTCGTATCAAAAACCTTTGTCAATAGCAATAGAGGACTTAGACAGCGATATCTATGATCCCTCGCTTATTCCCGAAGAAGAGGTACAAGCTTACAGGGTCCTGAGTAGAGGCGAGTATAGTGTGTTCACGAGTGAAAAGCAGCTTAAAAGCTCACCTCCGATATGGGTCGTACCCCACATTGGTAATCTTTGTCTGATGGGTCGTGGCCGAAGATCGAAAGCCCGACTTGGAGAGAGTGCTTGCACTGAAAATTACATTCTGCCGATGGTCTCGTCCCCTGTGTTTCTGGCTGCCAAGGGTACATACTTTATCTGCCATGATCGTGCATACGCATGGTTGCCCGCTGACTTCATGGGCTCATGTTTCATTGCAAATCTGTTGCCTCCGACATTCACTGTAGATGCCGATTATCATAAGACTAGAGTTGTGCGAGGCGTAATTAGCGAAGAGGATACTGCCGGTCAAGAGGCAGGAGACTTTTTCAAGGGTTTCCTCCCATTTTGGGGGCCTATGGTTAATAGTAGGAACCTGAGACAGTTGACTCGAGTGGTAGAATCGACAGCTAATATTACTGCCAGTGCCCTTGGTAATATCACCACAGAACTTCAGGCGGATAGACTTATGACGTTACAAAACCGTAACAGATCGAGGTGGGGTATGTAAGGTGATCCATTCGAGCTGCTGCATTTTCATTCCAGATAATGCTCCGACTGTCTATCAAGCCATCTCTAAGTTGCATAAGATCTCTGAATCCATACACGTGGATGTAGGGGATTGGACGCTACTTGGGTGGTTTTGGGGCCTAATGTCGACTTGGGGTTGGAAGATTCTGATGATTATCGGAGTTGTCGTGGCGTTCCTGTTCACGTGTTGCCTTTGCGTGCAGTGCGGTCCTGCCTTATGTGGCCTCTGTGCTACAACGTGTATGAGACAGCCGCCTGTTACCAATGGAACTCGGTTGGACAGAGCTATGCTACAGCAACATCTAGATGGTCTGATGAATATCGAGTATGATTCCGACTAGTGCTTGCCTACATGAGGGCAAAAGGAGCGTCTGAGGTTCCGTGACAATTGTAAGTGGTGTTTTTGACTCGTACGAATATAGTCGAGTCTGGTATCTATGAACCGCAAATGACGAGTTTAGTGGGTGTACGCAGTTCCGTTGTGCTAACCTAAACCGTTCGTCTGTTACATGGGTATTTCTATCTGTACCCACGGGTTCCATCTTAGATACGGCATCCATTTTGTCTCTTGCCCTCAAGTAGCCAGCGAACGGACGTTGTCCGCTTCGCGACCCTGGGACTCCCAAGATATTTGCGGAAGACACATGTCCTTTGTAAGTGTCTTTATGATGAGGGGGATGCTACTGTAAGGCAGATGGCGCCGCTCGAGGCTCATCTTGCCGCACGGACTTATTGTCTCAGCCGTGCATCTCATTAGGCACGTCCCTTTGATGCATGTACCTCGTGTTTCCCGATACCTCCCCTTTTACACCCTTTCCGATCTCCCCACTGTTTCCCTCTTCCTCTCCACCTGTCCTTGTTCCTATTTCGATCTGTTTTACTGCCGATTGGAATGCACTAATGTTGGGAAGATGGGTTTTTACAGTTGGGAACCGCCAAATGTTTTCGCACTTATGTTCCGGACCTTATGTGTATCAAAGTGACCAAAGCGACCCCTCTGGGGGATAATTGTGGGAACCGGGTTGTAAACTTTTGTGTACCATGTTGTCCTATGGGTAAAATCTGTATAAAAGGAGCGATCCACAGAACCAATTTGAAGCAGTCTCCCCAAGTTGCACGAGTTGTACTTGTCGTGATTTCTGTGTTCCCTGCAGCAAATAAACCTTGAATCTTTGACGTCTAAGGAAGTGTCCCGTGTCTCTGTAATTCGTACGCCGGAGCAGGTTACCCACGAAGGTTTCAGGTGTTGTGCCCTGGCACCGCTGGGTTCTAAATAACCCAGTCCTTCAATTCCATCCACTCAGGATCCCCCACAGACCCATGTCCTCACCACATCTTCAACAAAGCAGACTCCGTCATAGCACCGCACCTCCGAAACGTCATCAACTGCTCCTTCAACTCCGCCACCTTCCCGGAAGACTGGAAACACGCTGAACTCACCGCCCTTCTGAAAACACCCACAGCAGACCCCACCGAACTCATAAATTACCGCCCCATCTCGCTCCTTCCATTCCCGGCCAAAGTCATCGAGAAAGCTGTCAACAACCAGCTCGCCGCCTTCCTCAAAGCCAACAAAGCCCTCGACTCCTCACAATCTGGCTTCCGAGCAAAACACAGCACTGAGACCGCCCTCATCGCAGCAACAGACGACATTCGAACTCTACTGGACAATGGAGACACAGTCGCCCTCATCCTCCTCGACCTCTCTGCAGCATTCGACACAGTCTGCCACAGCACCCTTCTACAACGCCTCAATAACATCGGAATCCAAGGAAAAGCACTTGAATGGATCACCTCGTTCCTCACCGGAAGAACCCAGAGAGTCCGCCTCCCACCATTCAAGTCCGAGGCCTCTGAAGTCATCTGTGGCGTACCACAAGGATCCTCACTCAGCCCCACCCTCTTCAACGTATACATGAGCCCCCTCGCGGCCATCGCCCGCCAACACAACCTCAACATCATCTCCTACGCGGATGACACTCAACTAATCCTCTCCCTCACCAATGACCCCAGCACCGCCAAAACCAACCTACACGAAGGAATGAAAGAAGTTGCCGAATGGATGAAACAAAGCCGTCTGAAACTAAACTCAGACAAAACAGAAGTCCTCATCTTAGGTACATCCCCCTCTGCATGGGACGACTCCTGGTGGCCGGAAGCCCTCGGAAAAGCACCCATCCCGACAGACCACGCACGGAACCTAGGCGTCATCCTTGATTCTTCACTCTCAATGAACAGACAAGTCAGCGCCGTATCCTCTTCCTGCTTCAACATTCTTCGCATGCTCAGAAAAACATTTCGCTGGATCCCCACCGAAACAAGGAAAACAGTCACCCATGCTCTAGTCACGAGCCGACTGGACTACGGAAACACCCTCTACGCAGGCACTACCGCTAAACTCCTGAAGAAACTCCAACGAATCCAAAACGCCTCAGCCAGGATCATATTAGACATCCCACGCAACGAACACATCTCTGGTCACCTTAAAGACCTCCACTGGCTACCCGTCAATAAGAGGATCACTTTCCGACTTCTAACCCACGCACACAAATCACTCTACGACATCGGACCAGATTGCCTCAACTCACGACTGTCCTTCTACACCCCCTCCCGCCAACTACGTTCTTCCAGCCAAGCCCTCGCCACTGTACCTCGCATCAACAAGACCACCATGGGAGGCAGATCCTTCTCATACCTGGCGGCTAAAACATGGAACTCACTCCCCGCTTACCTTCGCCTTACCCAGAACCACCTAGCATTCAGAAAGCAACTTAAAACGTGGATATTTGACAAGTAATCCTCCTCCCCTTTCTAAGCGCCTTGAGACCCTCTGGGTATGTAGTGCGCTATATAAATTCTCTGACTTGACTTAACTTGACTATTGTGGGGAGGCAAACCGGCCAGGGTAGCGCAGTTGAAATTAATTAGAGACTGGTACAGCGGGGGGATAGCGCTCCCCAACCTTGAATTGTACTATTGGGCAGCTCACCTTACGGTGATCAACCAGTGGATCCATGGTGCACAGGATGACCCGGTCTACATGGCGGATAGACGCCAACTGGGCACGACCACCCTCCTGGCCCCGCTCTACAACAAGGGAATGGTGAGGAAGCTGGAAGGACCTACCAAACACACTATATCTATATGGCATAAAGCTCAGAGGCGGCTTGCTTGGGAGGGAGTGATTACCAAACTCACACCACTATGGGATGCCAAGGCCCTCGGTAATCTGCGCAGTTCTAAAGGGTTTGACCAATGGGATAACATCGGAATCTCCACGGTGGGCGATCTATGGACTAGAGATGGCGTGCTCTCCTTTGCGACCCTGAGGGAGCAGTACGATCTTGGGGTGACTGAAACATACAGATATGTACAAGTTAGGCACGCACTCATGTCTGTGCTGGAGCCAGGTGTGACAGTTCCGGAGTCTGCTCCGTTAGAGGACCGACTGCTTACGGACTATATGGAGGCAAGTGCTACCTCCCTCACTTACCGCAAACTACTGAACAACCTACCGGATCCACTGGGGAAGCTGAAAGAATATTGGGAGGATGAGATAGGGGACCTGGATGAGGCGGACTGGAATGCAGCACTGGCGTCGCCCAGGGAGGCAGGTATATCCACCCGATTTAGACTGGTCCAATTTAAAGTGTTACATAGGGTTTACTACACCCGCACGACACTATACAGAATACACAGGGCGGAACACCCATACTGCCTGAGAAATTGTGGGGAGGAGGGTACACTGTTCCATACTGTGTGGGCCTGTCCCAATATACAAGAATACTGGAGGCGTGTAACACGCACGGTCAGTCAGACCCTACAGAACCCGTTCACGCCTGACCCTAGGGTTTGCCTATTGAATGTGTGGGGCCCAACAGACCTGTCACTGCATGCGAAACGATGGGTGATCATTGGTATGATGTTGGCAAAGCGGGATATCGCAAAAAATTGGGGGGCACTGGAGACACCGACCCTGGCTCAGTGGTGCAGGAACATGGACATGCTTATGGTGACAGAGAGGGCGGTGTACCAACAGAGGCTTAACCCACGCAAATGGAACAAAATTTGGACACCTTGGAACACCTACAGAGGGGAAATTTGTGAGCCTCTGCCTGAAGAGGAAGATAGGGACAGCTCAGGGGAGGACGAGGATATGGAGTAATAGGGAGGAGCAAGGGAGTAGGCATCAGAAGCAGTGTACAGCACAGGGCCCTAGGAACTGAAAATGCAGGCGAGCTTGTTTTTGTCAGTGAATGTGTAAAATCCCATTAGATGCTTCTATTCACGCCAATTGTTATATCTGATTTGTGACACGGATCATATATTTTGACCTTTTTAGTAGTAAGTTTAAAGTTTGGGGGAAGAAACAAAAATTTGAAAAGTTGCTCTATTGATTGAATGCAGCTGAATGTTGACGCTGCACTGAAGAATGATTAACCATTGATGTGTACCATGTGACAGCAACAATAAAAACAAATTAAAAAAAAATAAAAATAAATGTTAACCCTTTATTGACAAACGCCCGTCTCTCTATTCTCTACATCTCGTGAAAGTAAACTGCACTAACCTGACTGAGTAAAATAACTGTCTATTGTTTCACACGACCCTAGAGATTGACTCTTGATCTGAGGAGCAAAGTTGTCATGTTGCACGGTTGTTGGAAAGCTGAATCCCTTCTTGTCTGTGCTAGGGAAGCTGATCACTTCCCATGCAGAGAAGAAAGTTTCCAGTGACCTCTGAGCTAGTTGGTAACACACCCAATTAAGTTTAGCATAGTCAGTGGAGGCCTGGAATATCCGCAGTTCCACGTCGATACTACTGTTTATGTTATTCCAATGCGCAGGGCCTAGTGGGAAACTAGGAACTACACTACATGGCGCCCAACCGTTTGGTAAGGCGATAAACTAACGCAAGACGTTAGAGTAACTCAGTCGTGCATATTTCACACAGACCCCTTTCTCCCGTAAATACTCCAATAGACGTCTGGAGTGGGTGAAAGGTTAAAATCCGCCCGACCTTAGTAGGAAGAGATTCCTATGTAAAGCTCTGGTTTATTCAACGTTGAAGGATACAGTGTTCCAAAATATTGTGCACCTAATCTTTGTCTCCTTGGAGACCAACTCTGCAAAGCCTGCATTTATAAAAAATGACAGACAGTGAAGAAGAAAGGGAAACAGTTAGACTGGCATCCCTAATAATAGAGGAGGACTCGAGTCTCCTACACACAGACCCGGATGCAATTATCATCCCGGTCCACTTAAGAAAATCTATAATGTTAAAACTTATAGAGAACGGACTGACACCACAAGGTGGTACAGTAATTTTCGTGATAGAGGCTCATGAATATCGGCAGACAGAGGTATTCTATTCATGGATAAACTTTCCAGCGGCAAACGCTAGAACAAAAGAGTTTCACTATTACAAAATAGAGGAACCTCCGGAAGAGTACGCTCCTTTCAAGGAGATTGAAATTCCACTTAAATTTCAAGAGCACCTGCTCTGTTTTAATGGCGCCCTAAAACATAAAGATCACATAACTAGGCTCGGTCCACTAGGTAGACCAGGAGCAACGTGGCCGGTTCTAGCCAGCTACACACCACATCCTGACATTGCAAAAATGTCTAAAGAAGAACTGTTAGTACAGCTAAAAACATTAATAAAAATACATAGGCAATTAGTCCAATATGTAATGCGGACTGCAACAGTCCAACCAGCTGTTAATGTACCACAGCTGACCCCTCATCAGGGGAACACTAATAAAATTACACCACAGAACATACAGTCATGTCTTGGTAAAACACCCGTAAAACGGGAACAAATTCCTTTCTGGTTAGCACAGAAAATCACTCAAATAGAGGCAGTATTTCCTGATACTACCGCTATAGAGAAACACAGAATCTTGACCATCTGCCTTCCTATGGGAATCGCACCACACGTGGAGGACTGCGACACTTGGGGTACAGTCTTTGCTTCCATTTACACAAAAACACACGGTGTTCCGTCTATGGCGGTAATACCAGAAGTGCTAAAACAGATTCAAAATGAATACGGTCCAGAGCCCGCTTTAAATCTAGGTATGAAATTACTGAAAGACTTCAAGCAGGTCTCGGCTATATTATTAGCCAACATAAAAGGAGAAGCAGCATCTGTGGCGATCCGCCAGAAGTTGAAGGAAACAATTATAAAAGATCCTGTTGAGCTTGCCAAAATCATAGAAAAATGCTATGAAGAATTAGGTAGAGACAGCTTGGGTGGGAAACCGGTAAAGCCCCAACTGCTCGAAAATCCTGAAAAATTATTTATTAAAAATAATTTAAACACTCCTAAAAAGAGCTGGGATGGAAATAAACAATCCACTCCCAAGGAAAAAGTTTTCCAGTCCAGAGGAAGGTCTCCTCGACAGAGGGAAAGAACTCCGACTCGAGAACGCCAGTCTCCCCAGAGGGAGCCCTCTGAGAAAAGATATAACCTTAGAAATAGGGATAATCTGAAAAAACCTGATAGATATCAAAGTATTGATACACGTCCCTCTCGATCTTTTCCACAGAATTCGGAAAGAAGAGGACGGTCAGACCCAGGAGAGCACACCAAGTCCAAAGACAAGGAACCTGCTCAGAGTAAAAAATCTCAATTTCAGAAAAAGAAGGTAGCCAGTATTAGAGTAATCAACCATGCCGAGAATACTGAGGACACAGTTGAAAAACGGGGTGTGGGCATTGACAATGTTGGACAGTGCAGCAGAAATCAGTATAGCGCGCAAGATCTTGATGAGTCATCTGGAGACAGTGGACACAAATGAATACATTCAGGTTGAAACTGCCGACACCAGACTTAGCGAGCCCCATAAAATATACGAAATAACACTTCGTATAGAGGGTGATAAGACTAGGAAAATAAAGGGTCTATTTTGGGATAAACTCTCAAAAGGCTATGATATTCTGTTAGCTGAAAAAGATTGGCCCCCAGAGTTTGTCAGGGAGTGCCCTCGTGGCGAAGAAGTGATTATGCCTGCCTTCTCGAATCACATTCCGATTCACAAAAAATATACATATGCAAGGAAATGGGCAGTAGCCCAGGCACCTGCATTATATAAAAACCATGTAGGATGGGATGAGGACTCACCTCCTCACAAAATCCAGTTAAAAAGTGAACCAACTGCCCAACGGCAGTATCCCATTAAGCAAGAAGCTAAAAAACAGGTCAGGGAGATCTTAGATCAACTTGAATACCAGGGGGTGATTGAAACATGCACCTCTCAAATGAACAATCCTTTGTTTCCTGTCTCCAAGCCAGACAATTCATATCGTCTAGTTTTGGACTACAGACATCTTAATACATGTTGCAAAACTTTTGCAGTACAAAACTCGCATAGTGCAGCCCTAATGAATAACATAGTTAGGAAAAAATATAAAACGACATTAGACATATCTAATGGTTTCTTTTGTCAAAACATTGCACCAGAAAGCAGATATATGACCGCTTTCTCAGCATTTGGGTCACAGAAAAAATTCTGTCGACTCCCACAGGGGTTCAAGAACAGCCCAGGACTATTCTCAGCTAGAGTAACAGAGTTACTACAAATCTATGATGATGAAGCATTATCTTACATAGATGATATTTATCTCACAGACGACGATTTGGATACTCACTTGAAAAGAGTGAACACCATTATACTTGGGTTCGCAGCAGAGGGTTACAAATTCAACTTTAAAAAGTCTCGAATTGCCCATCTGACAGTACTATTCTTAGGGTACGAATTATCAAGTGAAGGGAAAAGCCTAGCCGACAACTTCTTAGAGAAGTGCGCTGTACTCCAAGATCCAAAAACGCTGAAGAATTTACAATCCATACTAGGTTTTCTGAATTTCGGAAGAACTTACATCCTAAATTACGCAGAGAGGGTTAAACCTCTCTACGAACTAATTAAACCTGATTTTAAACAAATCAATTGGACTCAAAAACACACAGAAATTTTGAGATCACTGCAAACAGACATGTTAGCAAAAACTAAATTAGATACACGTGACAACACACGTGATCTTGTAATCCGAGTCATCCCAGGAAGATGCGGATTCACGTACCTAACCTCTAATGAGGGAGAAAAGGTACCAATTTCAATTAAATCTCACTTGTACACACAAGCAGAAAAAATATTCAGTCCCACAGAAAGAACTGTGAAAGCAGTGCAAATCGCATTAGAAAATGAACGAGAACTAGCACACGGCAAACGGATTAATATCCTTACAGCGGAATCCGCCTTCGAGGCGCTATTCAGCCCAGTAAACCTGCCTACAGTGTCACTGGATCCGAAATGGATACAGTGTGTAGATTCTCTAGGAGCGGAAGACGTGAAATACTATTTCGCCCCACAATTCGAAGAACTGAATGATTTAGAATATGAAGAAGAATATCCTCTGCCAATCGAACTTCTGCCTCTCCCACAATACGCCTGTATAATCTATACAGATAGCTTTGTACAGCATTTTAATGTAGAGAGCAAATCCTACAATGCAGCATGTGCGATTATTAAAGGTCGTTGGCTGTGCGGTAAATTCAGACCGAAAGTAACAAAAACTGAATCTGTAAGAAACTGTTTGGTTCAGAGAACTGAAATCAGATCTTTAAAGATGGCGCTCGAAAATGCAGAATGTGAATTCCCGACACTTATCGTGTGCGATTCTCATTTTTGCGTCAACTCTTACAATAATAAATTGCAGAGCTGGATTGAAAACGATTACAAAGATGACACAGGTGCCACAATAAAGCATAAATTGCTCTGGAAACAGGTAGCTCTTTTACACAAAGAACTACAAAAGACTCACGTGATTCACGCACAGAGTCTTCAACGTGATGGCGTTCACGTTGCAGGGAATTCATTGGCTAATACAGCCACAGCGGAAGCAACTAAACCGGCTTCCATAGCCACAAAAAAGCGTACAGAAAAATACATAGACGAGGAAACCATGCTGGCAGTAAAAACGACCGTAAAAGGCGACTGTGCAGCACTACCCGTGAACTATCCACTCAATTATGCATACATAATCGATGCAAACTCCGATCCTTTTGCTCGAATCCCTGGAGTGGGGGACAGAGTAATTCCAAACAGGAGCAGGAGGGTCTTCCTCTTACTGGAAGCACACATGGGGTTGGGTCTGAGACACCAAACAATTAAGGTTTCTCTGAAAGAATTACAATCAGAGTACTGGTGGCCAGGAATGAGCATAGATATTCAATGTTTTGCTCAAAATTGTGAAAACTGCAACAGAGATCGCAGTAATGAACAGGCCAGTGTAGTTTCAGGATCCCTGCTAGACAGCATAAGGCGGTCTATCTGCGCAATCAAAGAAGAGAAGCGCGTCCCAGTGTACACCATTAAGACAAAAAGCACTTAAAAGATGAGGCCACCAGCGCTCGGCTGACGCTAGAACGGTTATAAAAGATTTGCGAGTCTTTATCGGCACATACGCAATTACCACGTTCCATTCTGACCAGGGTCCTGCTTTCAGCTCTCGAGCCTATAAGGAGGCCATGGCCAGCATGGGAATTGGGTTGCGGTATTCTTGTCCGTCGCACCCCGAAGGGAACAGTGTGGTAGAAAGAAAAAACCGTGACATAAAGCAATCTATAACAGCGAAGGTATTAGGTTCAGGCGCTGGGTGGGTCAAACATTTAATATGTGTCCAGACTACTCTTAATAACATGCCAAGAAATTCTCTAAAAGGTTTCAGCCCATACGAACTATTGTTCGGAATTAGAATGCGTATTCAGGACCTCGATAGTCAGATGTCAGTGGTACAAGAAAAAACAACAGACTTTGATGTAAAGGATCGTTTGGCTGTTTTACAGGAACTGAATGAAACAAGAAAATCCTTAAGTAACATAAAGTTAAAGCAACAGCCAACTACCACTGACGAGGCACCACAAGCAACAGCCCCAGCAAGGCCTGTCTGGATTCCAAAGATTGGGGATCTAGTCAGAGAAAAGATCGCGGTTAAGAAGGAATTTGGGCCTTCTTACAGAAAAGCTGTACCTGTCTTGGCAGTCACCGGAACAAGATCAGTAGTACTACCGCCCCTTGCTGGTAAAAAGGAGAACAGAGTCGTGTCTATCGACCTGGTAAAACCACAAGCATGTGGCCTATAATCAACAGTAGGCCCAGTGGACTCCCAAGAAACAACAGAATACCCAAACTTGCAACAATCCAAGAGGTTCAAACTGAAAGACTAATCACATTCGATCAGCCTGCAGTGCACGGTGAAGGACTATGCAATAATGCCATGGAACTCGTGCCTCTTGAGACACAGATTGAAACAGTTCGTCAAGAAACAACACCAGTCTACAATGATGTGGCATCAGAAAGTGCTACCGAGAGACAGATTGAAAGAACAATCCCATCAATTGACAGAACTGCCTCTGGTTATTTCATCAACTTCGACAACTTCTCTGAAGATCAAAACGACCCCGAAGTGATGCCAGAAACAAAAAAGTATTCTAAAGAAAATACAACAGGACTCATTCAACAAATCAAAGAATTATATCTGGATTCACCGTTGATTGAGCATTGGATTATTTCAGGGGTATTCATACTCCTACTCTGCCTAATTTTAGTTTTAATTTTAGGAAAGTTTATTACAATTGAATGGACACAGCAAGTCAGAACATCAACCTAGTCCTGAAACCACACAGATCATCCCACGTGAAGAAAAGAGAACTGTCAACAGTAAATGTCACAGCAATTCCAATACCTGGTGGGGTAGTATGGGAGAAAACAGACTATGAGATATATGGTCCGGTCGAAATCCTGAAGTATCCTCATCAACTGAAGGTTTCCTTAAGTGACTTTGTAAAACCTAGTACATTCTCTGATGATTGGGACTTTAACAGTATTAATGACATGATGTCTGATTTAGTAATGTCAGCTAGATTCACAGATCATGATTATTTACAAGGTTCATCTAGTTATGAGCAGTTATTCTGTTACACACACTATGGTGATCACTATTTGCATAAATCTGCACAGCCTAGAAATGTTTTTATGTATAATCAATGGGAACATTGTGCTACACCACCTAAAAGCAGTTCTAAAGCATTTTTTGAGAAATTCAAATACTTCTCAAGGTTTAACACCAGTGATGCAGAAACGTTTTATTACAAACTGTTAGATAAAACAGGAATGAAAACAATGCTGACAAATTCTAAATTGATATATTCAGAAGCATTTTATGACAAAATGATGACATTTGGTTTTTGTTGGACAGGCCACATGAAGGACTCGCTCCCTCCCCGCACGACCAGGCCCGAGCCCGGCCCCTCAAGTGTCACACGCAACCGCTACCCGTTTTCCGTCCCCTCTGGGACCCCTGCCTCTGAACATCCCGACCTCATGGGCCCGATCCCCGACCGGCCCTCGCGCCCAACCTGGGCGCCATCTTGGACACAGCACCACGAGGCCGCGTGGCCTCCGATCGACCCCAACCCTGGGCCTGGCCAGGCCCCGACAGCCCGGCACCACCATCCACCCAGGAGGTGAGCGGACTACTTGGCAGGTCAATAGGAGGAAGAGGTGTCGATGGCTCTCCCCCGCCAGGTGCCGATCGCCCCCAGCTCCCCCAGGCGCTGGCGCCACCCCCCTGCTGGGTGTCTGGACTCCCTCATCCCAGACCTCCTGACCTCCAAGTGCGAGGGTCCGGACATCAAAGGGCGCCAGACCTATAACTGGGGCAGCTCCAGAGCAGGAAGGCAGTTGTATCCTGGAGTCGAGAGACGCAGAGAAGAACTCATCCTTGACGGACTACTGGCGCTGCCGTAGCCCTGCCTTGCGAACTATCGTCCTACCTGCTGGCGCTGCCGCAACCTTCTGAAACCTTCATCGTCGTCGGGACCTGCTGGCGTGGCCGCTGACCGTTTGTAATCTCCACCTTCATCGGGACCTGCTGGCTTCGCCGCGGACCGTCGCTACCTTCAACCATCTCGGGACCTGCTGGCTCCGCCGCGGCCCGATCATCTAGAACGCCGGGCTCGAGGATTGAGAGCTATTTTCATCTATTCCATTGGTAACAAGACTGTCCCGCTACCCCTTTCCCAATCCAGAGACCAGAACCGAGGGGACCCCTGAGTCCAGACCTCCTTGTACCATTTTACCGTACTTAAAGAATTGCTTATAAAGTATCGTTGAACCTTATCCTTGTGTGGTGTATGTCTGTGGGGGGGAAGTTACTTGCCTGTACGATCGCTGGAGAAGGCTCTCCCCGGAGACCTCTCCCCCTATCCTCGGCCGACCCTCCCGGTCCGTCTAACATTGGTGGCCAGCGGCGCGATCCGAATCACCGCATAATCGTACAGAGAGTAGCTCACCCCACGACGAAATCACAATGACAACCAAAGAAAGCGGATCCACCGAGAAATTCCAAATGGAGAAATTGGAAGAATACAGCCATCGTGAGTTGAAACAATTCTGCATTGAACTAGGTATCGCTACCACCGGTCTAAGTACTAAAGACGATTTCAAGCACGCCCTTGAGTCCTGGGCAGAAACCGGGGCCGTCAGACCCCCGGACCAAAATGTCGCAGCAGCAGAAAAAGACACCACGGCTCCCGAGGAGCGAAGAACGGGTCTCTCGCAAGACGAGATCCAAGATCGAGAAAGAACCCGACTACATGAACTAGAAATGGCCCGGCTCAAAATGGATGGTGAACTTAAGTTAGCCGAACAGAAACTGAACTTAGAACATCTGCGGCTCCGAGAAGAACGGGAAGAGAAACAGAGACAAAGAGAGCTCGAGGAAAAGAGACTGGCATATGAACATGAGCGCAAATTAGCTGAGATAGACTTACGCAAGCAGAACAAAGAATTAGGGGTGCCCGAGCAACCTCGCACCCCAGGGGCAACAGAGAAAAAGGTACACATCCCCAAGGATGTCGTTCAAGAATATTTCCGAGAGGACGACATCCAGCAATGGTTCAAGGCCTACGAGATCGCTATGACCTCCCACCGGATCGATCGAAGCGACTGGGGAGCCGGTCTATGGGGGAGGTTCCTCAATGAGGGCCGCGATGCCCTGCTACAACTCCCAGACCATCTGATGACCTCCTATGACCACATGAAAGCTGCCCTCCTCACCCGCTATGGGCTCACACCCGAAATGTACCGCCAGAGGTTCCGAGACTGCACCCGAATCCCGGGTACGACTTGGGTGGAATACGTGAACTATTTCAGCCGGGCCTTCGAGGGTTGGATCAAAGGAAGCAACGTCACAACTTACGAACAACTCTTCAATCTCATGGTATGGGAGCATCTATCAAACAACTGCTTCATCGAGCTCAGGCAGCACCTCCTCGACAGCAAATTGACTGATCCACGGCAGCTCGCCGCCGAGGCTGACCGGTGGGAAATCACCCGAGTGGGCCGAAATGGGTCCTATGAACAGAACCGGAACCACCACGGTCAGCACCGTCCCCGAGGAGGAGGAGGGGGCCAAGGGCGAGGAAGGGACAACGCTCCGGCCGCCCCCGCTGCCAGCACCCCACCCCCGGCCAACCGGGGCAACACCCCGGCGCGGCCGGGATACAGAGCCAATGTCACGTGTCACCGATGCCAGCGAGTCGGCCACTATGCAAACGACTCAAATTGTCCACAGAGCCAGACCCCGAGACCCCGCCAGATGGCAGCCGCCGCCCTGGGGGAAGAACAAATCTCCGAGGAACAGGAAGAATATGAGCAAGAACACCAAGAATGGGAGCCCGCCGCCATGGCTCTAGCATGCTTAGGGGGAAGAGACATGGTCCCGCGGGTCCCCCTAACCGCCAACACCCGGAAGTACAGTCAATGGGTGAGCATTAATGGACGCCGGGCCGAAGCCCTACGTGACACCGGGGCCAGTGTAACAGCCGTCCGCTGTCACCTGGTGACCCCAGAACAGATCCTGCCGAACATGCTCTGCCCTGTCCGTTCAGCCGACAATTCGGAGAGTCTATGTCGGATGGCTTGCGTCCCCTTCGAGTGGGGAGGAGTCTCCGGCATGTTGAAAGTGACGGTCCGAGATGACGCCCCCGTAGACTGTCTCCTGGGGAATGACCTTGAAAGATCCCCGTGGGCCGCCGTAGAAAGGAGAGAGCACCTGGGGATGTTGGGCATCCCGGACTGGGCGTGCGTCACCACCCGGTCCATGGCCGCCCGTGCCATCCCCCAACCCGAAGAACCTGAATGGCCGGCACCTCCTCCCCCGGTCGCTCCAGTAGAAGACGCCGACAGTGCCGTCCCCCCAGAACAAACTCCCGAGGGGCCCGTTCAGCCTCAGGACCTTTCCGGCCTGGATCAGTGGCATCAAGAGGGGGGGCCCACCCAGGAACAGTTTCGCCAAGAACAGAAAACCTGTCCCTCCCTCGAGGGACTCCGCCAACAAGCCCTCGCTCAAAGCGCAGGGGATACTTCCGGAACACATTGGGTCTATTGGGACAATGACCTGTTGTACAGCGAACAGAGAATCGCGGAGTTAGGGGCCAGTCGAGTGCTAGTGGTGCCCCTCCGCTTTAGAGACTTCTTGCTAAACCTGGCCCACGATGTCCCCCTGGCTGGCCACCTGGGTCAGGATAAAACCTACAGTCGCCTGGTGACCCACTTTTTCTGGCCTAAGATGAGGAACGATGTACTCCAGCACTGCCGATCTTGCCCCACGTGCCAAGCCAGTGGGAAGAGCGGCCGCAAGCTGAAAGCCCCCCTGCAACCATTTCCAGTGGTCACCACCCCGTTCGAGAGGGTGGGGATAGACATCGTGGGGCCCCTCGACCCCCGTACAGCACAAGGACATCGGTTCATCCTGGTACTGGTAGACCACGCCACCCGCTACCCTGAGGCTGTTCCCCTGCAAACTGTGACAGCCCCGGTAGTCGGCCCGGCCCTGATGGGGATCTTCTCCCGTGTGGGCTTCCCCCGAGAAGTCGTCAGTGACCGGGGCACAAACTTTATTTCAAAATACATGAAGTCCCTCTGGCAACAGTGTGGGGTCACCTACCGATTCACGACCCCCTATCACCCTCAAGGAAACGGACTCGTTGAGCGGTTCAACCGCACGCTCAAAGGGATGATTGGGGGGTTGGAAGAGCCCCTCCGTCGCCAGTGGGATGTGCTACTACCGTGCCTTCTCTTTGCCTACCGAGAAGTCCCCCAGAAGTCCCTCGGCTTCAGCCCGTTTGAACTCTTGTATGGACACCCAGTACGAGGGCCACTCAGCCTAGTCAAAGAAGGCTGGGAAATGCCCCCTCTAAAGAACCCTCCAGATGTCTTCAAGTACCTCCTAACCCTCCGCAACCAGACCCGACAATTCAGAGAGATGGCAAAAGCAAACTTGGAGGCCAGTCAGGAGGACATGAAAAGGTGGTACGACCAAAATGCCTCCTCCATCGAATTTGAACCCGGCCAACAAGTATGGGTAATGTCCCCCACCGAACCATGCGCCCTGCAAGACAAATGGACGGGGCCCTACAAAGTAATCGAGCGCAAGGGCCCTGTCACCTATCTCATCGATATGGAATCTTCACGGAACCCTCTCCGGGTTCTCCACGCTAATAGGCTGAAACCCCATTTTGTGCGTTCAGAACTCAGCCTCCTGATGGCAACAGACAATGGAGCCGAGGAGGACTCCGAACCCCTCCCCGACCTCCTACGGACTCGGGAGAAGGACGGCTCCGTAGACGGGGTCCGACTCTCGGAGGCCCTCACCCTGGAACAGCGCCAAGGATGCCGAGACCTCCTGCTGCAGTTCGCCAGCCTGTTCTCCCTCACCCCAGGGGTCACCCCCTGGTGCGTACACGATGTGGACACTGGCGACAGTCCCCCTATCCGCCACCGGGCCTACCGCGTACCAGATCGGGTACGGGCCTGCATCCAAGAGGAGGTGGCCAGGATGCTCACGCTCGGGGTCATCGAGCCCTCCGACAGCCCCTGGGCCAGCCCAGTCGTACTGGTCCCCAAAGCGGCCGCCCCCGGCGCCACACCGGAACTCCGGTTCTGCGTCGACTACCGGGGCTTGAATGCGGTCACCAGAACAGACGCACATCCCATCCCCCGGGCAGATGAACTAATCGACCGCATGGGAGCTGCCCGCTACCTCAGTATCTTCGACCTGACGGCGGGCTACTGGCAGATCGGCCTCACACCCCGGGCCCAAGAACGATCTGCATTTTCTACTCCTGATGGCCACTATCACTTCAAGGTCATGCCATTCGGCATGAAGAATGCCCCAGCAACGTTTCAGCGGCTAGTCAATCAGGTCCTGGCGGGGCTTGAAGACTTCAGCGCCGCCTACCTGGACGATATCGCCGTATACAGCCGCCACTGGTCAGACCACCTCAACCACCTCCGAGAGGTGCTACAGGCCCTTCAACGAGCTGGCCTCACGATCAAGGCCAGCAAGTGCCAAATTGGCCAGGGGTCCGTGACCTATCTCGGACACCAGGTGGGAAGCGGCCTGGTGGCCCCTCTGCAACTCAAGATCGCTGCCATCCAGTCTTGGCAGCCCCCCATCACCCAGACCGAGGTACGCGCCTTTTTGGGACTCACAGGCTACTACCGGCGGTTCGTGAGAGACTATGGCAGTATTGTGGGGCCCCTCACGGAACTCACATCCAAAAACCAACCAAAGAAGGTCAACTGGACCCCAGACTGTCAAGCGGCCTTCGAGAAGCTGAAGGCCGCCCTGTGCTCCGCTCCTGTGCTCCAGGCCCCCGACTACAGTCGGGAATTTATCGTCCAGACAGATGCTTCCGACCATGGCATTGGGGCAGTCCTGTCCCAGTTGAACCCCGAAGGACTGGACCAGCCAGTGGCTTTCATCAGCAGGCGACTCCTGGCCCGGGAACAACGCTGGAGCACCATCGAGAGGGAGGCCTTCGCCGTGGTATGGGCCCTCAAAAAGCTCCGGCCCTATCTCTTCGGCACCCACTTCCGGGTACAGACCGATCATCGGCCCCTGCAGTGGCTAATGCAGATGCGGGGGAAAACCCGAAACTACTACGTTGGTCCATCTCCCTGCAGGGGATGGACTTCACTGTGGAACATCGACCTGGGCAAGACCACGCCAACGCAGATGGCCTGTCACGCTTTTTCCGCCTCGACGAGGAGAGTCCCCAAGAGGATGGGTGACTCTCCCCGCCTTCAGCTGGGGGGGGACGCATGTTGGACAGGCCACATGAAGGACTCGCTCCCTCCCCGCACGACCAGGCCCGAGCCCGGCCCCTCAAGTGTCACACGCAACCACTACCCGTTTTCCGTCCCCTCTGGGACCCCTGCCTCTGAACATCCCGACCTCATGGGCCCGATCCCCGACCGGCCCTCGCGCCCAACCTGGGCGCCATCTTGGACACAGCACCACGAGGCCGCGTGGCCTCCGATCGACCCCAACCCTGGGCCTGGCCAGGCCCCGACAGCCCGGCACCACCATCCACCCAGGAGGTGAGCGGACTACTTGGCAGGTCAATAGGAGGAAGAGGTGTCGATGGCTCTCCCCCGCCAGGTGCCGATCGCCCCCAGCTCCCCCAGGCGCTGGCGCCACCCCCCTGCTGGGTGTCTGGACTCCCTCATCCCGGACCTCCCGACCTCCAAGTGCGAGGGTCCGGACATCAAAGGGCGCCAGACCTATAACTGGGGCAGCTCCAGAGCAGGAAGGCAGTTGTATCCTGGAGTCGAGAGACGCAGAGAAGAACTCATCCTTGACGGACTACTGGCGCTGCCGTAGCCCTGCCTTGCGAACTATCGTCCTACCTGCTGGCGCTGCCGCAACCTTCTGAAACCTTCATCGTCGTCGGGACCTGCTGGCGTGGCCGCGGACCGTTTGTAATCTCCACCTTCATCGGGACCTGCTGGCTTCGCCGCGGACCGTCGCTACCTTCAACCATCTCGGGACCTGCTGGCTCCGCCGCGGCCCGATCATCTAGAACGCCGAGCTCGAGGATTGAGAGCTATTTTCATCTATTCCATTGGTAACAAGACTGTCCCGCTACCCCTTTCCCAATCCAGAGACCAGAACCGAGGGGACCCCTGAGTCCAGACCTCCTTGTACCATTTTACCGTACTTAAAGAATTGCTTATAAAGTATCGTTGAACCTTATCCTTGTGTGGTGTACGTCTGTGGGGGGGAAGTTACTTGCCTGTACGATCGCTGGAGACGGCTCTCCCCGGAGACCTCTCCCCCTATCCTCGGCCGACCCTCCCGGTCCGTCTAACAGTTTTGATTATTGGAAAAATAATATTGAAACGAAAACAATTTGGGGTACAAAAGATTGGCAGGTACAAGGCATTGAAGCACTATTTAGAACCTGCATGATACTAGAACAAATGTTGTTTTTAAATGACACAATACACCAAACATCCTGTCTTGGCCTAGCTAAGATCAAAGACCTTAACAAACCGTCTATTCCAAAGCCAATACCTGAGAATACAACTACAGATATTGAGTTAGACGTATCAAAAATTTTACATTTTAACAGAACACATCCTGATTGGAAAAAGTGGTTAATCTGGCCTACTGACACAAACAGCTGTCAAGATAGATTCCTGAATAAAACACAGGGGTTAAAAATGACCAGACTAGACCCTAGATACTCCCAGAGACAACATCCAGGGATTATAACAACATTCAGTGTAGGGAAACTCTGCCTTGAATAGCTAACATCATCCACACTGGCTGAAATTAAGCAACACTTGTCTTTACTAAAAGATGGTGCTGATTCGCGCGATTTCATTCTTGGACCACGCAAACAGCGTCAAAAGCGTTTCATAGCGACCAGTATCTATGCTGCGTACAACGAGGCTTGGAAAGTCAAACAAATTGAAACAGCTGAAAAAATACGAGAAATTGATCGTATTAATTTGGAAAAATCACTTTCTGTAGTAGACAATGGGTTAATGACTCTGTCTTCCAGAATATATTCGTTGGACAATATTGTATCCTCTGCCTTTGATGTGATAGACAGAGACTTGCTAATGTTACAACATGGCCAGTCGCAAATACGTTCTATTATAGAATTAGGCTGGACGCTGCAAAATCTTCGTTCAGGCTATGTGCCTTGGCGTTTAATCAACACAACGTCATTATTTTCCATTTTTAACCTTACTGATAAACAGATCAGTTTGGCACAGAGAGGAGCAGACTATACAATCCTGAGCATCGAAAAACTTGAGAGATTACCATTGACAATGTCAGAGAGTCCTGTCATTGAATGGATAATACACGGAATTATCACAATTCCGATAACAACTTTCCGATTTAAAAAGTGCCTTGAGTACATACCTGCTGGCCAGTATGAACAATTGGGTAAAGGATATGTAAAATCAGAATGGAAATTACCATACACACATTCTTGCTATAGTGACAGCGACAAAAATGTATTTCTTAGTGGTGACAACTGTAAACATTCACTAAGCGGTATACTTTTGTGTCAGGGTATTAAGTTACACGGAGCATGTGATGGAAATTCTAACAACCTTTCATGCCACCAGCTAGTCACACCTGCAACTCAGATAGAGCCCTTCTTTATGCAACTTGCAAACGGGAGTTACATTCTTAGAGCGGATCACAGATGTTGTGGCCTTGTGCCAGGGAAAGTTATCTAGTAAGAGTAACATCCATGGTCAAATGCTGTATGCAGGCATTGTTCCCGAGTGGGCCTGCAGACACAGTGACTCCCATCTGGCCTCGTCTGAATCTCTATTCTATACGAATTGATACTTTAAGCAAAATGAAATCTGTACTTTTACAGACAACAGTGCCTATAACGTCATCAAAAGAGACGTATGATCTTCTAGTTGCAAGGACAGCTACTGAAGTTCATAACCTTTTATCAACAAATTGCCCCGTGCAGTTCGTAGAAATGTTAAGCCAACTCCTTAACATGTCTAGTGCCACAAGCATCCCAGGCATATTTAAGACAATTTTTACAGGACTGCTAACACCTTTTCAAGCAATTCTGGGATTCGTTCCTAATTTTGTACACTCTGTTTTTGGCGGCATACCATTATTTTTGGGACTTGTAGCAGGGATTTTATTGTTGACCCTCCTGCTTCGTTATGGCAAGCCGAAACTCAGACATAGCTCCCATGGGAATGGAAGAGACAATCCTAGCAATGCGCTACCGGGACAGGATAACTAACGTCCTTGGATTGGCCAGGCTGAGAGATCTAAACATGACCTGGTTCCTTTCATTCAGACCTATATGGCAAAATTGCATTTTACCTGTGCTACGATGTATGCTTTGCGGCGATGAATGTGTGTTGGACATCTGTCTTTCACTTCCATCAGCAGTACCAATGGACGTCGATACTTTGCTCAGTCCAATAACGGCTCACGCATTGTGTTGTCCCCAGCGGCTACCAATCCTGATGACGGCATTCGTGGAGACTCCTGTGCTACAACCAAGTGGTAACAGTGGAGCGAGTGACAAAAGCAACATCATCCAGGTACAACGAGCTGTGAGCATTGCTGCTCCTGACTACGATGACAGCAATCATTCTCACACCTGCCAAGTTACAGCACTATCTAATTTGGTTGAACTGTCACCTGATTTTGTAGACCAATTCTTTGAGAACCTGTCTGATACGATGTTCTTACCCGTACAGAAACAATAACCTTTGAGAAACTTTCCGACACACAGCGTTCCCATGAACCCTGAATTCGGCCTTCAGTTTTGATCAACAAAAACTGCTAAAAGCGTTGGAACTCTATTTCCCCGTTCAAGCAATAATTCTTTTGAATTGGACATTTTTAATATTGACCTTTTTTGGCACGAACAATTCTTTGCTTAAGGTACAATCTATTCTTAAAGAACAGAAGTTCAAACTTCTATTTCTAAACACATCTAGAGACATAACAACTTACATCAGCCTCTAGCACATGTTATTGCAATGCATTTATATGTGATGATTTATCTCGCCCTTCTTCTGTCAGAGATACTTCATGTGTAATTCTTTTTGCATAATCGTTCATTGATTTCATATGCAATAATTTTTGAATGATTCCTATGCTTCAAAAAACGTACAGTACCTAAATTTCACGTATTACAAATACGCCTATTTCGAATGCATTTATGTATTTTGGGGTGGGCAATGTTACACATGCATCTTATTGCTCTAGTTTTAGTAATTTGATGGACATGAAAACGTGGAGTGGGTGTTGCGTGTTTATCTAGGTTCCTGATCGATACTGCGACCTTATGCCCCTATTCGGCTATAAATCCATTTATTCCCTATATTGGCATAACCGTTCAAGTACGATATTCAGAAAGTCATCTCTGGCCTCACACGAACAGAGCCACATTCCAGCATAGTTCTCTGCCACTTCCTTTGCAACCAATTAGTGCAATGACAGAGCAGAAGTCACTATCTGATATTCCTAGATTAACACTCCGAGTTCTTCAACAAGATAAAAACTCAGCAAACCTGGAAATCCCCGCTTGCTGTGTTTTGATTAGTAATGGAACTCTAATGAGCAACTGATAGCTATCACTTCCTAGTGACATCTTTAATTGACGTCTTATGTCCAGCAAACTTGCGTCAAACCCGGCACCTGTCAGGTATAAATACTACCAACGTTGCCTTAAGCAAATGCTGTGTTGCTGTCGTGCACCCTGTTGTGCATCCCATTGCTGTTGTATGCTGCATGCAGTACGCTGCTGCTGTCCCCTTGGTGGTGAAGCTACTGATACCATTATCGCTGCTAAAGCGCGAACGATGGTGTGGTAAGCTTAGGAGCTGAACAGCCGTCCCTCTGCGAAGAGCCCAGCAGATTCCAGCTGCCGCGGACGCTGTCCCCCGCCTCCTCCTCCCGACGTGCTGAGAAGAGAGCCGCTGCCTTTCTCGTGCAGAGAAATCCAGCTCCAGCGTTTCTGGTCTGCCCTCGCGGGTGACTGGGATACCGAGTTCCTCCTGAAGGAAATACCAGACTTCCATCATTCTATTCAGAGGTATGGTGTTGTCTAAACCCTTAGACGAGAATTCTTGAAGCAAACCTTGGCAAAACCAACTTAACTTAAAGCTACTTATTTACTCCCCTTCCACGTGTTAGGCTTAGGTCAGGCACACTGGGGTAGGCGTAGTTAGAAGCACCAGTTGAGTATTTTAGCCTAATGTATATATGACTGTATATATGTTTTATTACTTTTAACCATTGTATGGCTAAGAAACCATATCAATGCTTTTACAGTATTATTTCGCAATCCTTATCTTACTGTACGTACTTTTTATAATAACAAGTCTTGCAATTGTGGCAATACATTTCTCTTGTATGAGAAGAAAGACTGTTCAATAAATGTTAACCCTTTATTGACAAACGCCCGTCTCTCTATTCTCTACATCTCGTGAAAGTAAACTGCACTAACCTGACTGAGTAAAATAACTGTCTATTGTTTCACACGACCCTAGAGATTGACTCTTGATCTGAGGAGCAAAGTTGTCATGTTGCACGGTTGTTGGAAAGCTGAATCCCTTCTTGTCTGTGCCAGGGAAGCTGATCACTTCCCATGCAGAGAAGAAAGTTTCCAGTGACCTCTGAGCTAGTTGGTAACAAACCCAATTAAGTTTAGCATAGTCAGTGGAGGCCTGGAATATCCGCAGTTCCACGTCGATACTACTGTTTATGTTATTCCAATGCGCAGGGCCTAGTGGGAAAATAGGAACTACACTACAGATTCTGCAGCTGCCCAGCAGTTAGTGGGCAGCTGCCACGTTTAGGCTAAACTCTTGTGCATCTTTGCTTTCGCTGCCTAGGCAGCGCGCCCTGACTATTTTGGACCAAGGGCCTTTGGGCCCCATGAAAGGCCAGTTGGCCTGGGGTCAATATCCAATGTGATTCTTGCGTAAGGTGACTGGTGATTGGTGTTACTGACAGTAATTATCTAATGCCTACTGTGCTTGTGGTGATAATTGCCTACTGTGATTTATGTGTTATGTGCAATGCCTTTATACCTGTGATACCTCTAACTTTGTTTTTATGACTAGGAGGTTGTTTTGCCTAGTACAGTTTATGCTAATCAGTTTATGTTTCACTGCGTGATCTATGCCTATGGTGATTAGTATTGCGTAGTGTGTTCCTACCTTTTACCAGTGGTTACTGGTTGTGTTCTACAATTGTTATTTTATGCTACAATTATTCTATGTTCTACATCTACTATTTCTACTAAGTGCTGATTCTGATAGTGGTCCATGTGGCCCTGTCATGTGTAAATAATACCCTGTAAATACTGCCCAATGCCAGTTGGCACAGTGTATCTGTGTGATTAGGATCTAATGTGTTTATGGTAATACAAAGGCTATTTTTTATATATAACCTTGTGTGGAGTTCCGTTTTGTGGTGTGCCTAGTGTGTTGCTGCTGTGTGTGTGTTGCGCAAACGCTTTACACATAGCCTCCGGGATCAGCCTTACTGCTCGTGCCAAGCTACCAAGGCGGTGAGCAGGGTTTATCTTGGCGTGTAACTCCCTTGCCCTGACTAGAGTGGTGGTCTCTGCCTGGCTTTGGCGCAAGCCTTAGCCAACCAGAGATCCCATTTCTAACCGGCGCAAACCGAGAAAACATGCCTTATTGTATAGAATGTGCAGAGGAAGGCAATGGGATACCCTCTTTTGCATGGGGCATACCCCTATGCAAATGAGGGGATGCCCACTTGAAGATAGTACTGGCGCTTTATATGTACCTACGCTATTGGTAATTACAGAAGGGACCGCCCAAGCATCTGCGGCCCCTTCTGTAATGGAAAAGTGCTTTATGTAATACGGCTGGTGTGCTACTATTGAGAAGCAAACTGGCAAATTGGCTAGACAGATGTCAAGCTGTAGAAATTTCTTTACCCTACCGGACTGTACGACTCATGCCCAAGTCTGCAAATAACTTCACTTCCAGAGAGGTCACTTCCTGTGATCCCCGTATCATGTCAGGGGTTGTGATGTCGCGTCATGCGCTGTAACAGTACGTGCCATGATGTCACTTGGTTAGTTCCCCCACTTCGTTTTTAGGTCACGCCTAGCGCAGCGCTCATGCGCTATCCTTGTAAAATTACTTCTTGGAAATGCTCAAGGCTTTCCACATGCTTGTGCGTGTGTTTTTCTTTCCCATTGGTTTATGAGTGTGTCTTTCTGAAAAAGACATCCCACAATTGGTCAAAGGTGTCTGCATGTAAACGCCCAAGGCCTACCGCTTGCGGTTACGAGCAGGGGCTATCTGTTCTTACATCTGTTTTTAATTAGCGCAGTGCGCACCATGCATGGCGTGCACATGCTTGTTTAACTTTCCATTCACAGAAGTGGGATCGCCATGTGTGGCGCGCACCATTCGTGTGCTTTTTTAACTTTCCATTCACAGAAGTGCAATGGTGCCATGCTGCACACTTGCAACTAAAAGCTTACATCATCGTTCTGTTCTGCACGGGGACCTGGCCTGCACTTATGTAACATTCGCTCGCTACTACTGTTAAGTGCACTCGAGTCACAAAGGTCCTGGCAGATAAATAGCCAGGCAGAGAGGTGGAGCCATGGCCGCACTCGCTGGCTTGTTGGAAAAGAAGCCCTCAGTTTTTCAGTGGCAGGCTACCAACGTTTTCAAATGCTGAACTTCAACAGTTCACGGTGTTGATGTATTAATCATCCAGCGACCTACTTTTGTCAGTTTTCCTGCAGCGCACACACACACACACACACACAAACACACACACCACAAGACCGACTCGACCCCGGCTCCGAGGCCCATTTGAAAGAAAAACATTTGAAAATATAGGATGTTCGAGCTCTTCGTTCCGTGTCTTCGGTCGTTTAGAGGTGTGGAAGCTGCTTGACCAAGGCGCCCATTTTCCCTCTAGTCAGAGCTGGGTGTGTGATGCAAGGTAAGAATGTCAGCTGAGAGAAGGCCTCGTATCTTTCTGACACCTTTCTTCAACCACGAGGACCATGATATGACCAGCACACATGTAGCAGCAGGGGAGCGACCACGCAAAGGGCCCCCCAAGATGCACAGCTCTCTCTCAGGGGCCCAGGGACCAACGATATGCCTTGGCAAGCCTCCCCTCCGCTCCCCTCATGATAAAGGGCTCTGGGCCTTCCCACCGACAAAGGTGGGGATGCTGTTAAGGTCCAGCAGCCACTCCATCAATCACCTCTGAAACAAGGCGACATTCTGGTTTTGAGTGACACTTGTAAAGCGTATTTCATTTGTTTTGCTTCGTATTCTCCATGCACGATTACTCCAAATTCTCGTGTGTGACTGAGTACATACAATATATGTATTTATATGAATACCTATTTCTTACTACCTACGTCATGCAACATGGGGACTGAAGAAAAAAGGTAAAAAAATAACCTTAGCATTTTGTATGAAACTGGTATTTTCGGTAGCCCGTTGACTGCTCTAAGCACATTGACACCTGGCACTGCAGTCAAACTATATGAAAGAATTGCTCGGCTGAACAATCCTGTTCAGGGTTTGCAGGACCAAGATGCACAGGTTACAGTAGCGCAGCCATGATGAGACTAGCTTTTTGCACCACGTATATCTTTTTTTTTGTATTAACTTTTTATTAGCATTTCGACAGAGCAACATACAGTGTATATCCTTGGAGAGTGTGTGAATCACACACTGCATACATGTACATAGACCAGGAGGGTGCAATTGTTGCGACAAAACATCTCCGTACATGTTCAAGCAGTTACGCTAAGAAAGAAAACACCCCAACCCTCCCACCTCCCCTCAACTATCTACCAGGCGATAGGATTATTTCAGAGTCCCTCACCGAGGCGACCCTGCTGGAACATATGCAGCATAGCGGCCAGTTATAGCAGTCAGCATCAGCATAGCAATACTACAACACAGCGCTTGGGTCTAAGAGTGAAGTATTTCCCAATCAGTGACAGTTCAAAAGGGGTGTCCACATCAGCCCGATGCATGGAGTCGTGCCCCTCAGAGAACATCAGGATGTGCAAGCATGTATGCAGTCAAAGGGCTCCAAAAGTCTTTAGGGCGAGAGGCTTCAGGCAGCTCTTCCTCATATATCTGCAACTGGTCTCTACAATAGGTCAGGTTCGTAAGCCACAGTTTTACAGTAGGAGCAGACCTCGACCCCCATCTCTTCGCCACCACTGCTTTGCCATCAAAGTGGAGATCGCCACGAGGCGTCGGTTGGCAGGTTTCAAACCTTTCATGTATCCCAAAAGACATAGTTCAGGCGAACAGGCAACATGCTCCATCCCACCTCCGACAATATACGAGCCACCTCTGCCCAGAATGCAAAAACTTTCCCACACATCCAGGCCACATGGTAGAAATCTGAATCACTAGCTCCACATCGCACACACCTTGCCGATTCCCTCACACCATACCTATGGAATTGCAGAGGCAAATAATATATTTGGTGCAGAAATTTAAAGTGAATGATCCTGAGATTGGAGTTGGCCGTAAGCCGTCCTGTGAGCTGGCAACATGCCGACCATACCTCCATCGAGATAGGACTGCCTTTCGCGGCTTGCCAGCGGTGACGTGACGGATGATCGTCGAACTCGCTCCCACTGGGAAGCATAGTAAAGTCTGGTAATAAGTCCCTTATGACTCACCCCTGCTAGCATTGCCTGCAGTGCCCTAAGAGTCGTAGGCTCCTCTTTAAAGTCCGGATATGCATCTAGAACCACCTGTCTAACTTTAACATACATGAAGCGAAACATAAAAGACTGATTAACCTAATTTTGGTCTAGAAGTGACCTCCTTTGTACAGGTCACCCATCCGGACTATACCTGCAGCCGCAAGCTCCCTCAATGCAGTGGGCTCCCGAGCAGCTGAAATTCCCGGGTGTAAAGCTACGGGCAGTAGGGTGGCATATAAATATGGTAGCTGTACTCTAGCTGCCAGAGCTCTCCACGCCCAGTACGTACACAGTGGGGGGTTAATTTCCTTCCGAGGCCCACCCGAGCCACCCGATTGAACCATAGCCTGCACCGGAATGGGAAGGGCCGCGTCTGCCTCAATAGCTACATGTGGCTGAAAGCGCTGCGGAAAATGCCAATAATGGGCAAAGTGCACTTGTGCGTAAATGTAGTACAAGCGAAGATCTGGAGCCTCCAATCCGCCCTGGTCAAAGGGTTGCACCAGGAGATCTCATCGGCACCGTGATTGCTTATCCCCCGAGACAAATGTAAGCAGCGCCGTCTGTAACGTTCGAAATAAGGCCAGATTCAGTTTATTTGGGATATTGATGAAAAAATACAGCATTTTGGGCAGGATCACCATTTTTACGACAGCAATCCTATCTGCCAACGACAAGGGGAGACGCGCCCATCGCTCCGCCTGCTCCTTTATACGCGTAATGGCATGCCCATAATTTTCGGTGACCACCACAGCCGGATCTCTATGGATCATCACCCCTAGATACTTTAATGGCTCATAAGTCCAGGACAGTGGGAAGTCCAGCTCAACCTCCTTTGTGCGTTCTGTTATTGGAAAGCCCACGGATTTGGACTAATTAATGCCCAAACTGGAAAACCTTTCAAATTGGACATATTCCCTCAATAACGGCGAAAGAAAGACTGATGGTTCCCGGACGTAGAGAAGCATGTCGTCCGCATATAGCGAAACAATTAGCGGGTGCTGTCGAAATCGTAAAGCCGCAGCTGAATGTTTTTGGCAGAGCTTGCAAGCTAGGGGTTCTATTATCAAGGAGAAGAGTATGGGAGACAGGGGGCATCCCTGCCGAGTGCCCATTTCTATAGAGAATAGGGACGAGACCTTGCCATTGAAGCGGACTCTGGCAACAGGCTTGCTATAGAGAACCCGAATCCACTGTACAAAGAAAGGGGAAACCCCATTCTGCCCAGGACAGTAAACATATAGGACCAGTGCACGGAATCAAACGCCTTTGCTGCGTCGAGTAACACAGCAACAGCTTGGAAATCAGGTTCAAAGTAATGTAGCGTGGAAAATAATGTACGCAAATTGCGCGTGGTGGATCCTTCCATCACAAAACCAGAATGATCTGGTAAGACCAGCAAAGGCACCAGGGGTTGGAGTCTAGTGGCTATCATTTTTGCTAATATTTTGGTATCAATGTTGATGATGGAAAGTGGTCTGTACGATCCGCACCGATTAGGGGGCTTGTCGGGCTTCAACAGTGTGACCAGTAAGGCCTCCTGAAGTGAAGGCCGCAGAGTCCCTCTATCATAGGCCTCCACGTAGACCTACAGTAACCGCGTAGCCTAGGCTGTCGCAAATGTCTTATAAAATTCACTTGGCAGGCCGTCTGGCCCAGCGGCTTTACACGTAGGCAAAGCCATAATAGCATCCCGCACGTCATCCTCACCGAACGGCTGCACCAAATATTCTCGATGTGTTGAGACAGCCCAGGGCCACATCGTCCAGATAATTATGCATTTCCTCATTCGAAGGGGATTACCTGGCAGCATATAGATCGGTGTAAAATGTCAACACTACATCACAGAGCTCTTCCGTTGAGTGACGGGGCGTGCCAGTGTCATCGACAAGCTCATTTATGGGCTCCTGGCTTCGGGGCTCCCTCAGCTTCTATGCAAGAGAACGGCCTGGCCGTCCACCCTCCCCATAATACCGAGCTATCCGACGCAGAGAGCAATGCCGCAACTCCTGATCCACAGTATCATTGTGTTCAGTGACAAGATCACGTATCTGCACCAGCTTATCTGCGGTTGGATCCTCATCGAAGGCACGCTCCAAGACATTGATGTCCGCGGCCAGCTTCCGTATCCGGCGCCTGATATCCCGCAGAACTCCCGCCTGAGACCCTATGCATGCACCTCTGATGTTGACCTTGAAGGCATCCCATAGGACCCCCGCACTGTCCGGCGTGCCCTCGTTTTCCTTAAAATAATGCCCGATCGCCTCCTCTATAGTTTGCTTGAACACTGGATCCTTAACTTCTGACCGTTGGAGCCGCCAGGCAAACTGTGGCGCCCTATATTCCAGCAATGTCAACTCCATAAGCACTGGGGAGTGGTCAGAAAGTGTTCTGGCCCCATGAATAACACTCTTTACCCAGTGACCCACCTCCCCCAAAAACAACTAATAGCCAATATGTGACCATGAGCCATGCTCTGAGGACACACGCGTACTCTCGCAAGCTTCCGGGTGGTGTAGACACCAAACGTCATGCACATGCCCAGCATCAATTAGACCCCACAACACATCCGATACTCTCTTTTGTCTAATCTCACCCAAACCATGCCTATCCTTAAGCGCGTCCAGGTACACTTCAAAATCTCCTCCCCATATCATTTCAGCAGGAGGGAACAGCAGGATCCTGCGCCACACATTCGTAGAGAACGCTGGGTCATCCACATTTGGCCCGTAAATGTTCACTAAAAGCACGCTTTCACCCCCCCCAACCTACCATGCAGAAACGCAAAACGACCATTGTCATCTGTTTCAGCTTTAATTTCGTGAAGGGAACACCTTTCTTCACCAACGTGAGCACCCCTCTCACATACGAGGAATAGGAGGAAGACACTCGCACACAAGCCCAATGAGCCCCAACATTCCGCACTGACGCAGCAGTCAAATGCGTTTCCTGAAGGAAAGCAACACTCACTCCCATTCAATCCAAGCCTGCAAACACCATCCTGATCTTCCCTGGCGAATTCAGGCCACGGACATTCCAAGTGGCAAACTTAATAGTACTACCCATTAACTAGTGGCAGGGAAATCCAGCTGCAATCGTTATATTCAAAGCAAAAGGACCTCAAGCCGCAACAACTACTGCACATCACATCTGTACACCTGGTAAAAAGCAAATAACATTCCCCCAGTTCCAGTCCCAACCCTGCCCCCCACCACCCACTTCAGCACCCCAACCATGACAAAGCCATCCCAGAGCCCAACCTAACCCTCCCCCACAACAACACAGATCAAAGTTTGGGGTACACCCATAAGAAGGGGCACAGATGCGCAGGACCCCCGCAGAGCAGGAGTTGAGCGAGCAATCAGTATGTAGACATCCCAGCTCTGTTTGACAGGCTATGCGCACACCGGCGGAGTAGGATAACTCACTGGAAACAAGGACAAAGGTGAGCGTATAGGAATTGGGCTAAACCAAGCCGAAACCTCATGTAGGCAACAGGTATCATAAGATTTGGAAAAATGCAGTACAGTCAAGCCTCCCAACTGGCGGGAAAAAAACTGGCAACCAGCACATCCCCAGCATTCCCATACATGTAAAGACCTGCTCTCCAATATCAAACACTAGCAAGGCCTGATCGAAAGAGTAACATGGAACCTGGGAGGCAAATACAAAGTCAAGTATGCACAGGAAACCCCAGAATAGAAATCACAACCCTCCCCAAAGTAGAACCTTCAGCACTCAGCATCCTCCTGCCCCTCCTCTGAAGGCGCCTCAGTTGAGTCCTGCTTCCTGCGTTTGTTTTTTTGCCTAATCCATTGCAGCCTTTGGGGAGTGTTAGACCTGGCACCTTGGCGTGAGTTTCCCTTCCATTTTTTGCTGATGTGCCTCAGATGTTTTGGCTGGTGTCCGCTGCTCAGGGCACTGTGCCACGGCCAACCCGTGCCGCAGTGCAAGTGCTCCCTATGTAAAATGTAACTGTGATTGATTTCCATGATTGGTTCATTGGATTTAGTGTCAGCCCCCAGTAAAGTGCACCAGGAGTGCCAGGACTTGTAAATGCCAATACTGCTAGTGGGCCTGCAGCGCTGGTTGCGCCACCCACAGAAGCAGCCTTTTAAAATGTGTCTAGGTTCTGCCACTGCAGAACCTGCGTGCAGTCTGGTAATGTCATGCTGGCTGGGCAAGTGCACACACTTGCCAGCCTCTAAACCTTCCCTTAACTTCATATTAGTCACCCCTATGGTAGGCCCAAGGGCAGGGTGCATTGTAAGTGTAAGGTAGGACATGCTCTGATGAGTGTGGCATGTCCTAATAGTGAATTACTGCCAAATTAGTTTTTCACTATTGTAAGGCTACCTGTTCTCTTAGGCCAAGATGAGCTGCTGGAATTATTACACTCTATAATCCCAGCAGGCTCAGGGAACATGGTAGAAAATAAAGTTTAGTATGCCTGAACTCAGAATAATAAAATACTTCTTTTAGTAAAGTTTATTTTAATATCCTGTGTTTGCAAATGCTACTTTTAGAAAGTTAGCATGTGCTTGCCTAACCATTTCAGCCCGCCTCTGCTTGGATGTGTATCTGGCTGTCTGGGATATGTGAGGGACAGGGCTGGGGGATGACAGGTGGTGAATGCAAGGATTACACCTTAGTGGGAGGTGGGAGTGCCCCTGGACTCTGAATAGGGCTGTGCTCTGCCACCACAATGCTGGTTCCGCCCCCTGGGGAGCGACTGATGACTCAGCCGGCACCTGGCCCAGGAAGGGCGAAGCACTGTCAACAAGGTACTCCTGGCTGCCCCTGTCCACACAATGCTGGCTCCTGCCCCTCACACTGAAAGCAGAAACCAGAGTACACCCAACAAGTGCTCAGAGACTGAATGAAAGTTATGCAAAGGCCCCCCTGGCCTGTGAGAACAAAGAAAACTCTGTATAAAAGTAGGAGCCCTGCTCCTTGTAAATCAGAATCCTGTTTCCCACAAAGAACCTCTGCCCAACTAGAAGGAGAAGAAGACGCTGGAAGGACTGGCCTGCTGATTGCCTTGTTGAGGAAGGAGAGGAAAAGACTTTGAAAAGACTTTGTAGACTTGTGCTTTAAAACATTCTCCAAGGGCTTGTTTGAGCTTGCCCCCTGAACTGAACCCCAGGACCAGTGGATTCTCCTGTGCTTTGGCTCGTCTACTCTCTGAGGCCGAGTATTTCCTCCCGCCGGAGGTGAAGTCTGCCCCCTCTCGCCCCCTCCTAGGGCCGTGGTACCCGGGAGCCAGCCTACCATCTTGCCCTTGAGAGCCTCGCTCCGTTCGGAGTCACTCTCTGCCCCAGGGTTAAGGCCGGCCGCTCCTCTACCCCGCCTGCTTATTGGAGTGCCTGAGTGCGATTTCAGCCCCTCCCGCCGGAATCCCGGGGACGCGAACAGCCTGGACGGCCGCCCGTGCATTCCATTGCACTCAACCGCCCCTCTTTGCTCTAGTACCCCCGGAGAGGCCGCGCCGCATTGTGGCTGTCTCGGTACTGTCTGTACTGAGGGCTCCCATGCTGCGCCCCGCCTCCCGGAGATCCTCCGCCCCGTGAAGAGACCCCGAGTCGCGCTGCTCATGCCGACTCGGCCCAACCCCGAAAGAAGAAGCATTCCTGAGGACCGTACACCGGGCTAGGGGCCCGCAATGTTTGTTTTCCCCTTGATCCAGTGTGCGCCTTCCTTGTGGACGGTACGCCTATCTGCTACCGGGATCACTGACGGAGTGCGGCGCGTATCCAGGACAGCGTTCCCCCTTTGTGCTCGCACCTATAGAGACTGGGCGCACTTTGAACTGTGCACCTCGTCTCTCCTTTCTGGGCCGTATGCTGGGATCGGTGCGCCTCGCACTGCCTGCTCTAACCTGGACGCTTCATTTTCTTAGTCAGAGCTGTACGCCGCGTACCCGGCTCACGCCCGTTGCGTGAGCATTGATAGGGCTAGCGGCTTTCTCCCGTGCAGAGCACACAGAAGCGCTACGAAGCGCCCAGCTGGCCTAAGACTGGCCTAAAGTACCTGGAAACCTTAAAAGAACTATTCTAAAGTATATTGGAACAAGAAGAACCATTGTATTTGAAACAGAACTAAGAAGTAAAGCTTGCCTATTTACAACCTGTGGCCTAAAACCTAAAAACTTTATATTTTGTCTTGTGATAAGTCTGATCTGCATATACATATATATTTTTACATAAAAAGAACGTATTTTTATATATCTACAGCCTGGTGTCCATTTCTGGGGGGATTGGTACATTTTACTGTGTGTGTTATTACAAATGGTTAACTCAGAAACGCCTGCAGAATAGCATTGGCTGCTCACGCCACGCACCTAGAGGGTGAGCAAGGGTAATTCTAAGGGGTCATCCTTTGCCCTGACTTAGAGGAGAGGGTCCCTGCTTGTCACAAGTGAATACTTGCGCCAACCAGAGACCCCCAATTCTAACAGGGAGGAAAAATCGTGTTGTCCGCTGCAGTGCCAATGCGAAGGCGGACAGGATATAACATGGCGTATGGGACCTCCTCATTGCGCAAAAACTGCTTCACAGTGCGGAACTCCCTCCTTTTTTATTTATTTATTTATTTATTGCAGAGTTTTATATAGCGCGAACTAGCCCCGAACCGAATCAGGTATCAGAGCGCTTTACATATCACCAGTTACGTTACATGAGGACACACATTCATTTTAGGCACGGGGAGATTAAGTGATTTGCCCAGAATCAGAGGAGGTTTTTGGCGTCATTACCGAGACTCGAACCCAGATCCCCAGGTCCGAGGTCGAGCGCCCTAGCCATTAGGCCAACTCCTCTCACCTTGCGGCCTGGACGGCAACCGTGAAATCTGGGAAAAAATCAAGCGTGTTCCCTTGATGTTCTATCTTCCCCTTTTCTCTTGCCAGACACAGAATGGTGTCCCTCTCCCTATAGTTCAAGACCCTAGCTATCATGCGACGTGGGAGAGCCCCAGGGAGCCAACGAGCGGTGGGCACGCTCCACGATGAACATATTAGACAACTGTTCCGTGCCAAAGATATCTGTGATGAGGCGCTCCATATAGGTTTCCATCCTGCCCACATTCGTGGACTCCGGCAGTCCCGTAACGTGGATGTTTTTCCGTCGGGACCACGCTTCTAAGTCCTCTTTCTTCGCTTGTATGAGAGAAAGGACTTTTTCCATGTTCAGTGCCTTATCTGTAACCGTGGACAGGCCATCCTTCGTGGCAGAGACCCTCTGTTCCACTTCCCCCATGCGCGCATTCTGTTTTTCTAGCTGAGAGGACATGTGATCAAGTCTGTGGTTGACCGCTGCCGTAGCGCCTTCTATCGATTGCATCGCTGCATGGCCACCAAAGTGGCCTCCAGCGTGGGGGACCCATCAATCGCTGCATCCGCCTCCGAGTCTGAAGCGGCCTTCTGAGGCGTCTTAGGCGCCCGCCGTGACTCAAAAGAGAGTTTAGATTGATTCTTATCTGTCCGGCCCATGCTCGCAGGCCGCGACGCTGTAGCCGATGCAGGAAGAAGGCGGGGACCAGCAGACTCAAATACTAGGGACTACTCTGGACCTCACCACGCCCGCCAGGTAAGGGAGGACAGCGCTGTCTCACATGTGGCCCCAACTGTTGCACAGCTTCCACAGAAAACTCCTTTCATAAGCACAACCACAGCAGTCTCTAAGCTCTCAAATACACCGCCAGGCCAGTCCGCCAAGCACTGCAGCTAGGGGATTCAAATACGGTCTAGGTATATGGCAGACTGTTAAAGATGTCGCCTGGCAGTAAGGGAGACAGCAGTCCAGGAAAGTCAGTATGAGTCCAATGGCAGCGCGGGCTCAAGTCAAGGCCAGATCACGAATATCTTGCAATCAAAATGGACACCACATTTTCACATACCATAACTTCACAAAAGATGGAAAGACATTTCTTCGGATTGGCATAAGATTCTGGAAAAACCTGATGAAGGCACGAGGGCAGGAGTGGGTGGGGACGGGCAAGCAATGAAGACAGGAAAAAATTAAATGGGGAGGGAATAGGGAGGGGCCTGGAACGACTGGAAAGATCGCAGAAGAGGAGCCTGCAAATGCACTAATATCGAGTGCTAGATGGCATATCAAACTTTGCTCAGGGTACTTTAGCAATAAAATAATTATTATTCTAAAAAAGTTTGATTGCAAAGTGTCCTGTCCATCTTAATGAGTGCCTGTTGCAAGCCGGTCAGTACTGCCATCGAAAAGGCCTACATGTGGCCCCTCTTCCAGATGAGGACATGGATGTGTGCTCACTATATTCACGGGGAAATTTTGCATTGGTGCTCGGAGGGTGGGGGAGGGCTCAGCACCAATCCGGAAGGTGAGCGCTCACTTTGAAGCTCCGTGGTGACCTAATAAACAACAAGATGCTTCTCGAGGGTGTGGTAAATCTTAATTGAGCCCACAGTAGCCTAGTCTTATTTCGCACACACTTTCAGAAAGTCGACACACGCGAGTCCCTGGCGGTAGTATTCCAAGTCTTTTTGAATGAATTAGTGGAGCTTTGCTTTTCTGTACTTGTGTGCACGGGTGGGCATTGGATGAAACTACGTGAACCCGAAGTGTGCAGGTAGATGAGACGCTTCTATGTGAATTGTCATTGTGGACACGCGGAAACAAAAGTATCGTAGTTCTGTCTTATTAATATAGACAGGTTAGTGGCATCCATTCCCAGTTTTTTCCTGGCATAGATATATGCGATGTGACTGGGTGGAGGATGCAGTAACTTGGGCAGTGGGGGCCAAAGAAGATTAGGAGGCTGGTCCAACAAAACCAGCTTACCCAAATGTAAATACACACAATAGCCCAGCACACTTTGTACACAAATATAGCAAATATACAGTCAAGAAGTGAAAAGTTGTTTCAAAGACGAGTCGATGTTATGTTCCAATTCATCCTTTATTTTTCATTGTTAAAAACTTTTGAAACCGCCAACGCGTTTCGTCCCATCCAGGGACTTCTTCAGGGTTTTTAGAGTCAATTTGTGCGCTTCCTCATAGGTTTACATTCCATGTAGTTTTAACAGGTAAGTTTTCTTTGGTAAAAACAGTATCTGCAGTTTCTAGCTGTGACAATAAGGGCTTTGTTCCACCCAGCGCACAAGCTGCTGTTGCACTTTCCCCAGGTGCCCTCCTTCTCCTGTGGGTGCAGGCTTGTCCGTAGTGCTTGCTAGGGGACAGTGACACCTAGAAGGAGGACTTTGCTGTACATGCCAGAATTAATCAACACCCAAACCATGAACTCCGATGCGAGGTCAAACTTAGTGTTGTCTGCTCCTTAAAGTGTTTGAGACACTCATGTTGGTTTTGGGGGTTTGCAGAGAGGATATTCCATTTAATTCCCATCATAATCATTTTGCTGAGTGCATCACACATCGAGCAGAACTAAAAACACTGTATAACAAATTTCATTTGTCTGCCATCTGGCTTCTCTAAAGACGCAGGTTGACCAAAATATAGCACCTATGAGATCTTTTAAAATCTCTGTCCGTATTTCTCTTGTAGGTAAGTCATTCTATAGGGGTGCAAGGTGAATGGGTTGGAGAGGTTTAATTCACCCACTGAGGGAAATCGACTCTTGCTGCAACTCTCAAACCACGCTAGGAACAAACACTCCCCTAAGCGCTTCAGAGGTGAACGAGGCACTATTTCAGTAGGCAGTATTTTATATACAAGCAATCCGTCCAGGCAATTACATTTCCAGCATTTGAAACCTTTTTAAACGTATTTGACTAAACAAATGACAAGTTTTTAAACAATTGCAAACCCGTCAGCCAAAGAAGCAACTTTAAAAAAAAACATTTCCGTGAAGCAGCATGCAAATTAGTTAATTATCTGCGTGTGAAAGTGAGACATGGCCATCTGAAATGTAAATTAGCAACTAGAAAGGACGGTACTATACATTTCACTAGCGTAGAGATCACTTTAAAGATTTTCGACAAAGGAAACCTACAATTAGCCATAATGTAATCTCTGCTCCTCAGCAGAAGAGAGTTTTTAGGGCTTCAGCAAAAACGTGTGCATATCCTGTACAAAAATAACTATAAGGGAAATGAAGTTGCCATTAAGCAATGTATACTAGAGAAATGTCTTCTCAACGCAGCATAGGTAATTTACAATAAAACAATAATGTCTAAATAGGGAAGCTTAATCCATAAAATGCAAAGTTAAAGAAACAGAAAAAGCAATGGAAGCTGTGTTGCAACGGGCACAAAATAAGGTATTTTAAAACAAATGTAACTTATTGGCAGCATGCATAAATTATTTAATTTTCAAATACCTCCTTGTTGCGAGACCACTCTGTCCTTTAAATTGGGTGGGGAATTGCGATTACTCTCCGAGCCATATGGAGCTAGGCAGAACACTGGGGTCTGTGAGCACTTTCGCGGGCCGCTTTGATGTTCTCAGTGGCCGCGCGGCTCACTGAGAACATCAAAGCGGCAGCACAAGTGCTCCCAAAAGCTGCAAGGCGGACAAATGTTGCGCGCGCCCGGCACACGTGCATTGTACCCGATCCGCCTGCAGCGTTTGGGAGCATTTTCTGAAGCCCCACTAAATATCTCGCAGAGCATCGCTTAGAAGATAGCTCAGCGAGACCTAAAAAGGTTCAGAGGGGAAAAGCTAATTGTCCAGCATCAATATGTGTTCTTGTATGCACAATCACATTGTCTCTGTCACTACACATGCAAAAACCCAACTGGCAATAAGTCAAGAGATATTTATTCCTTTAACTACTCGAGCAACAGGAGGCTCACCACAGCTTCACAAGCCTTGAATGGAGAGTAGAAGATGGGTCCGTATTTGGAGTTCTTAATAACTTAATCTGTTTTTAGGAGCTATTTTAACCGTGATAGAGTGATTCTGAAACTTTTCTCCTTTAGTAATAAACATTTCAAGTGATCTTACGGTGGGCAGAGTTGTGTTTTTAGGGCCTCTGTTACCCGCCCCTGGCTACCAGTGCATGTCCGTTGTTTACTTCCTGTGCTTTTTCTGACCCCTTCCCTTGTCACTCCTGCCCCAATTTCTTCAAGGCCTTGCTGAATGAGCGGTGTGTTTGCCTAGGCCTGCTGCGACAACATCTTTCCCAGAGGAACAAGCGTGCTTTTTCTTCCGCTTGTTTTCCATACAACATTGTCTGTGCCCTCTTTACACCTGCCCGCCCACCGTTGTCCGCCATCTCTTTACTCTCCCCGCCCACCCCTTGTCCGTCATCTCTTTAATCCCCCCGCCCACTCCTTGTCCGTCATCTCTTTAATCCCGCCCGCCCACCCCTTGTCCGTCATCTCTTTAATTCCCGCCCGCCCACCCCTTGTCCGTCATCTCTTTACTCCCGCCCGCCCACCCTTTGTCCGTCATCTCTTTACTCCCGCCCGCCCACCCCTTGTCTGTTATCTCTTTACTCCCGCCCACCCCTTGTCCGTCGTTATTTACTCCCGGCCACCCCTTGTCCGTTATCTCTTTACTCCCACCCACCCCTTGTCTGCCATCTCTTTACTTCCGCCCGCCCACCCATTGTCCGTCATCTCTTTACAATCCGCCCGCCCACCCCTTGTCCCCAACTCTTTACTACCGCCCGCACACCCCTTGTCCGTCATGTGTTTACTTCCGCCCACCCCTTGTCAACCATCTCTTTACTCCCACCCCTCCTCCCATTGTCCCTACTGTCTTTACTCCTGCCCCCTTCCTTACTTACTAGAATTGCAAGCTAAACGAAGGTGCGGGTTGCAAGGTAATGAGCAAACACACGTAAGTTTCAACCGCTAAATAGATATTTTTGTTGGCTTTCATTTACAAGCATTTCCAGTACAGTAAGTTATGTTATGTTATGTTATGTTATGTTATACAGGGGTTTTATATAGCGTGCGGCTACTCGAAAGAGTGTCCCGACGCTTTGAATTGCACACTAATCTCATAACACAACAGGGAAAGTAAATAAAAACAGAGAAAAAAGGAAACCTAATAGGGCCCGAAACTAAGAGGTGAAAAGCCAGGTTTTAAGCCCCTTCCTAAAGGCCAACAGGTTAGGAGTGCTGCGCAGGGACACAGGCAGTTTATTCCACAACTGAGACGCTAGTAATTTAAAAGAGCGGCCACCGATGCGAGCTCTCTTCACGCGGGGAACCGCAGCAAGAGACAAGGCTTCAGACCTAAGCGACCTGGCAGGAAGGTAAAAGGTCAGCCTTTTCTGAAGATATTTTGCTCCGGAGGCGTGCAAGGCTTTGTGTGCCAGGGTAAGAGTCTTAAAAATAATCCGCTTCCGGACAGGCAGCCAGTGCAAAGCCTCCAGGAGACCCGAGGCTCTGGCACGGCGAGATAGTCCAAAGATGGCACGTGCTGCCGAATTCTGGACAACCTGTAACCGTTGGAGCAGGTATTCTGGCAGGCCGAGATAGAGGACGTTGGAATAGTCAATTCTCGAGCCTATAATCGCCTGCACCGTGATCTTCCTGTGTTCCTCCGATAACAGGGGAAGGAACTTGCGAAGCATCCCGAGTAGGCCAAAGCAGGTGCCAGTGAGACCGATTACCTGCGAGCGTAGTGTGAGGCCATTGTCGATCTTAATCCCAAGGTTTTTAGCCACCTGGGACGAACTTGCTGGTGGAAACATGTTCTCAGGCCACCACACTTTCCAGTCCGGGTCCGAACTGCATCCAAAAAAGAGGACCTCGGATTTATCCGAGTTGCACTTGAGGCTGTTATGATGGAACCACTGAAACACAGCCTCAAGGCAACCCTGGATCCTACCTCCATCGAAGTCCGCACCCCTCTCACAGGTGAAGAGGAGCTGGGTGTCATCGGCGTAGGAAACGATCTGGGCCCCGAAGGACTCCGCCAGTGCCGCCAGAGGGGTCATGAAGATGTTAAATAGAGTTGGGCTCAGAACAGAGCCCTGAGGAACTCCGACACCCAATGGCGACATCTCGGCGGAGCAAGCAGAAGCCCAGACCGTTTGTCGACGGCCTGCCAGGAAAGATCGAAACCACTGGAGCACCGTCCCTCGAAGACCAATCTCTGAGAGTCTAGCAAGCAGACCCTCATGAGGGACGGTGTCAAAGGCCGCCGACAGATCTAACATCACCAGCATCGCTCTCCCGCCCGAATCCAGCACCTCCTTTATCGCCTCCGAGACTTCCAGGAGAGCTGTTTCGGTGCTAAGATTGGCGCGGAAACCCGACTGGGTAGGGTGCAGTAGGTCGTGGGACTCCAGATAATCGGCAAGCACCTTATGCACGTGCTTTTCAATGACCTTCGCAAAAGCCGGCAGGAGCGAGATAGGTCTATAATTCGCTAACACCTCCACATCCAGACCAGGCTTTTTAAGCAGGGGAATAATCATTGCCTGCTTCCAGGACTGGGGAACCACACCCTGTACAAGAGAACAGTTCAACAGGGGGTTCACGAGTGGATTAATGACAGCTGCCATTTTAGCCAGAAATTTTGCGGGGCAGGCATCCCGAGGGGAACCTGACTTAAGCCCAGCCATCAGGTCAAATGAAGCGGTCAGCGAGAGAGGAGGGAAAGCTGCCAAGGCCACACCTGCGTTAGGTCGGGTAACAGCGGCATTCTCCGCCCGACCTGGCATCTCAGGCTTCAGCACAAGGAAGGAGTCCTGGATCCGCTGGATCTTAGAGGTGAAAAAGTCCGCAATCGCCCTGACCCAAGGCGTAGAAGGGGGGGTCTGGGTAGGTGCTGCGCGAGAAGTTGTAAACTCCCGCACTCGTAAGTACAACAAGGAGCATTCACTTTGCTTTCGGTGGAAATACCATAAACAATGTTCCAGCTCGTCATTAGGTTCAGATTTTAATGAGCAGTACTTATAGAAAAATAACACACAACTAACAAAACAATGTATTTAATTTTAAAAACTTTACAAAAGACACAAACCCATCACACAACACACACAATTAATATCATTACAATTGTGTTTTTTAGCGGATGTGAACTTACATATACCACCAACATACACACCACCAAAACACACTACATGCATACATCCCACCAACACACATCATATCACAACTCACCATGACGTTGCACATCATGCCACTGCCCTTATGTCACTACATGAACACAAACCTTACAGTACTGAGCACAGCAGATACATTGCTCTACAACATACCTTAAAAACATTGGTAATATCTGTGACTCAACACTTAATAGGTCTCAAAGGCGAGACCTATTGGCTATGTCAATGCTTGTTTAGGACTTAAGACCTGGGCAGCATTTCGCCTCAATCAATTCCTTCAGCATAATGAACCCACTCCCACATGAGAAAACACCCTGGCCATCACTCCCACTCATACTTCAATCCAGGCCTTCAGCCTAATGAACGCACTGACACATGAGAAACCACGCTGTCCACCACTCCGACTCATACCTCAATCCAGTCCTCCCTCTAATGAACGTACTCACACATAAGAAACCACCCTGTCCATCACTCCCACTCATACCTCAATCAATTCCTCCAGCCTAATGAACGCACTCACACATGAGAAACCACCCTGTCCATCACTCCCACTCATACCTCAATCTAATCCTCCGGCCTAATGAACGCACTCACATATGAGAAACCACTCTGTCCATCACTCCCACTCATACCTCAATCCAGTCCTCCCTCTAATGAACGCACTCACACATGAGAAACCACCATGTTCATCACTCCCACTCATACCTCAATCCAGTCCTCTGGCCTAATGAACGCCCTCACGCATGAGAAACCACCCTGTCCATCACTCCCACTCATACCTCAATCAATTCCTCCAGCCTAATGAATGCACTCACACATGAGAAACCACCCTGTCCATCACTCCCACTCATACCTCAATCCAGTCCTCCAGCCAAATGAACGCACTCACTCATAAGAAACCCCCCTGTCCATCACTCCCACTCATACCTCAATCCAGACCTCCAGCCTAATGAACGCACTCACACGTGAGAAACCCCCCGTATATCACTTCCACTCATACCTCAATCCAGTCCTCCAGGCTAATGAACACACTCACACATAAGAAACCCCCCCGTCCATCACTCCCACTAATACCCCAATCCAGTCCTCCAGCAATTTTTTTTGATTGATGGTCTCCTGGTGTTAGATACAGGCACATTCCCTTCTGCCAATGTGATTATCCAATTTCAATCCAGTGTCCCAGACCCTCTCGGCAAGCCCTGGTTGAACCTCTATTGTCCAACATCGACTGACCGGAGCAAGGTAACACATTTACCTGCAAGAAGTCCCAAGCGATGAAGTAACTCAAAGCAAGCAGGAAACTCACATTGAAAATAACTCAGTTACCAAATTGACAGCGTGATTAATGGTTTGTTGCAAATGTACACATGTAATGTTCCCGTGCTCTCATGTAAATTGCTTGAATACCTTCCGGTCAAGATCATGCTATATAATGATGTGGCCACGATGGTGACAGACAGCAAATAGCAACTTTGACATTAAAACAAAAGAAAGTCATGACTGCCAATTACATCGCATGGAATGCATAATGAAACAGATAAAGGACAAGTGATTTATTTTCTGACGATGTCACCGTGAGTGCCATTCATGGAAATTTATACTCTTGAACGTTATCATAATTTAAACCTCATGTAATCTTTATAGTAGTATTTTCTAATGAAATATATTTTTGTTTTGATGTTCAATCACTTAATTTAGAAATATAGTATGTTGCCCAAATAGTTTGCCTGAAATGGCTGTCTCCCAAGGTAATAATTGGGCTCAAGGGTGTAGCATAATGACCAGAGCTGATGACTTTAGATTTCAAGGAACCGGGTTAGAATCTCTGCATCGGCTCAGCATTCTGGACAAATTATTTATTCTCCCTGTGCGCGCATGTAAAGCTCTTGAATACTTTCAGGTCAAGATCACACAATATAATATGGTCGCGATGGTGACACATGAAAGCGGGTGCTGTGGTAATAAAGCAATGAAAAGTTTGAACACTTGTGGGCAGTGCTCTTAATGAATGGAAAAGGTAGTCGCTCTTATGATTACTAAAATGGGAAAAGTGGAGGAGTACAAGTACTAGGGGGCTGTTTCTGGGAGTAACCAATTGAAGAAAAGGTGGGACAAAGAAGAAAGACCAACCACTTAGAAGCAAGGATTTTTAAATGATACTGGCATAAACAAATGAAAAGAAGTGGGTGGGCTGTAAGCCCACAAAGTATATGCAACATGTCTCGGAGCAACAGCGCTGTCTAGGACAACTGAAAAATAGTGGCACCTGCGCCTGTCTGAGCCTTCATTACCAGTTCTTCAAGGTCTTCTCACATTCTTTTTTGTGGGTGGTTTGTGGCACAAGTTCATTAATTAGCATCAGTTAGTTACAGTCCCAATCACATGTTTTCGCTTTCAGTCACTTGTATTGAGAAAAACTGTATAAAATGTTCACTGGTTACATGGATTTTACCATTATATGCTCTAACCGATTATGGGTGGAAGTTGTTGTCTAGTGAATAGATCGGGTGTTGGGCGAACCTTGTGGGGGCTGTGATGAGATGAACAAGTTCCTTGTAGGCCCCGGGGTAGGTTAGTAAGGGCTGCCAGAGAACTTCATATAAGGCTCTGCCAATCCCGTCAAGCTATGTAAACTTTCATGAGCGGGTAAAATGGATACGCAAGAACGGGTTGCTAGGGAGAACGATAGTAGCTGCTCCCTATCCCGCTATGGTAAGGCAAAAATTGCATAAACCAGTAGTTATGTCCTGCACATCGGCACTTTAACAGCACATAGTTTTGCACAATGGCACTTTTTCGGTAGAATTACCAGTAACCACTTAGTAAAGTACATATATTTACCCGCTCCACGAACTTGCACACAGCACTTTAAGCGCTCATAGTCTTGAATAATGGTATTCATCTGCAGAATCACAAATGGCTGCATGGTAAAGAACAAACACGATAACCAACCAGGGAAATGGTCGGTCTGCGACCAATTACTCCTTGAGTTGTAGGAAGGCATTGGGTTGGCTGGTTCACTGCTTTATATCATTTATATTTGAAATTTGTATTCATATAGTCATGAAGGGCAGCAAATAATGAGTAGGTTTACCATTTAGATGTGCAATGGTTGCAGCTGATGCATAATACGTTTTTTAAATTTTTTTTTTTAATGTTTTATATGGTATGAGTTGAGTCGTGTTTATGGATTTGACTAGTAAACTATGTATTCCTTCATTCATTAATTGTCTATTGAAACGCCAATCGCCTTGCATTATTTTTGCTTGCTTATCGCCGTTAAGTTGAAGATACAATGCTTTACAGAACAAAACATCATTATACAGAGACAAGGAATGAGCTTTGCTTTCAGTCACACGTTGACTGTATCTGTGCCTTTCACCCTGTACCGCACTCTGATAATTCTTGAGATTTTTGCGATATAAAAAATAACACATACACGCGTATATACCCTCACTCTCTTGTTACTATATGGGGACTCTGTTGCAGTGTGCTCAAAGTCTGTTATTGTTGTGTTAAGACTGTATGTCCTAAATCTGTCGTTATTGAACAATGACTCTTTCACTGCGTGATCAGATCCTGTCACCATTGTCATGACTCTTACAATTATCCACTCTGTTGTTATTATGTCAGAACTTTGTTACTTTATGCTCAAACACTGTAATTGTTGTTTCAGGGCTCTGTTACTGTATCCCCTAACTCTGCCACCTATATAGCAGTACTGCATGATCAGACTCTGTCACTATAGCATCATGGGGCTCTCCTACTGTACGCTCATACTCTGTCACTATAGGATCAGGGCTCTGTTACTGTACGCTCAGACTCTGTCACTATCGCATCATTGCTCTGTTACTGTACGATCAGACTCTGTGACTATCACATCAGGGCTCTGTTACTGTAAGATTAGACTCTGTCACTATAGCATCAGGGCTCTATTCCTGTATGATCAGGCTCTGTCACTATAGCATCGGGGGGTCCTAATTTATGATCAGGCTCTGTCACTATAGCATCAGGGCTCTGTTACTGTATGATCAGACTCTGTCCCTATAGCATTGGGGCTCTGTTACTGTACGATCAGACTCTGTCATTATAGCATCAAGGCTCTGTTTCTGTGCGATCAGACTCTGTAACTATAGCATCAGGGCTATGTTACTGTGTGTTAGACCTTGCACCATTGGCGTGGGTCTCCCTTCCATTTTTGCTGTTGCCTCATGTATTTTTGCTGGTGTTAGATGCTTTGGGCACTGTGCCACTGCTATCCAGTGCAACAGTGCAAGTGCTGCCTACTGTCAATTGATGAACTAATTAGTGGTTCTATGTTTGGCTATTTGGTTTACTTGTCAGACCCTAGTCTATTGTACTGAGTGTGCCAAGGGCGTGTAAATCCAAATGCTGCTAGTGGGCCTGCAGCACTGGTTGTGCCACCCACAGAAGCAGCCTTGTAAAATGTGTCTAAGGCATGCCATTGCACAGCCTGCATGCAGTCCGGTACTGTCATGCTGACTGGGCAAGTGCACCCACTTCCCAGTCCCTAAACCTTCACTTTTCTTCATATCAGTCACCCCTATGGTAGGCCCAAGGGCAGGGTGCTTTGTAAGTATAAGGTAGGACAAGCCCTGATTTGTGTGGCATGTCCTAATAGTGAATTACAGCCATTTTTGTTTTTCACTATTGAAAGGCTACATGCTCTCCTTACGCCAGAATGGGCTGTTAGAGTTATTACATTTTATAATCCTAGCAGGCTCAGAGAACATGGTAGAAATTCGAGTTTAGTATGCCTGAACTCAGAATAATAAAATATATCTTTTAGTGAAGTTTATTTTAATGTTCTGTGTTTACATATACCACTTTTAGAAAGTAGGCATTTGCTTGTCTAACCATTCAAACTTGCCTCTGCTAGTTTGTGTATATATTCCTATGTCTGGTTTTGTGAGTGACAGGGCTGGGGAAATCCAAGAGACAGGCTGAGTCACCCAGTGGTGAATAGAGAGATCTGCATCTCAATGGGAGGGAGGAGTTGCACCTGAACCTTGAATAGGGCTGTGCCAGCCTTCCACAATGCTGGCTCCACCTCCTGGGGAGCGGCTGATGTCCCTGCCCTGCACACTGAAAGAAGAGAAGGAGTCCTGTTAACAAAGTGCTCTAGGACTGTACTTGCCTTCCACAATGCTCGCTCCACCTCGTGTGGGGCATCTGATGTGCCTGCCCTGCACTGTGAAAGGAAAGGAGAAGTCTGGTAAACAGAGTGCTTCTGAACTGGTTTGGACTGGGCAAAGGCCCCTCTCCCCTCAGAGAACAAAGGATTTTGGGGTATAAATATTGGGACCCGATCCCATGAAATTAGATCACCTTTCGACTACAAGAAGAAACCTTTACTGAGGAGAGGAACTTGAAGAAACTGAGGAGAGACTATTCCCAATCCGAGGTGCTGCTTGGGGGATTGGCCTGCCGTGGTTGCCTTACTGCCAAAAGAAGGAGAAAGGAACTTTGTGTACTTTACTTTCAACTTGTGAAGGATCTCTAAGGGCTTGAAAAAGAGCTTGCCTCCTGCTGAAGTCTCCGGGACAACAGACTTCAACCCCCAGCTCTCTAGAGTTCTTGTGGAAGTGTCTACTGCTGTTTTGGGCCTTCTGAGGCACTGCGTGTCGCAAGGAGCTCGTAGCGCGACTCAACGAGAAGAAGCGTGTCCCCGTCGCTGGGCCTGCCGTCGCAACTCCGGAGGGGGGTGTCGCCGCTGTAACGGTCGCACTGCACCGCATCGGAGAGAAGCGTGCCCCAAGGAAGAGGAAGCGTGTAGCCATCGCTGCTGCTGCCGTCGCAACTCTGAATGAGGGTGTCACCGCTGTAGTTGTCGCACTGCACCGCATCAGAAGAGTCTCGCAACGTGGTCGGAGCGTGTGGCCGTCGCTGTGCCTGCTGTCGCAACTCCGAAGGAAGGTGTTGCCGCTGGAACTGTCGCACTGCACCGAAGAAGAGCACCTCGCATCCCCGAGAAGCGCGCCGCCATCGCAACTGCTGCCGTCACATCTTGGTTGTCACTGCTGTAGTTGTCACATCGAGCGGAAGTTTCACGCACCGTGGGAGAAGAGTGTCGCCGCTGGAGGTGCTGCCGTCGCATCGTCAAGGTGTCGCCGCTGCAGTCCACGCATCGAACGAGAACTTCTCGCATCCCCAAGAAGCGTGCCTCATCTGGAAGATCATCGGGTCTTTATTTCTTTGTATCTGAACGTTGCCGCATTCCCATCGCTGCGACATTGCTTGTTGTGGAAGCGCAACGCAACCTAAGATACATTGAAGCAAAGTGTTGCCTCTAAGAACTGAACTGAACTAAGCTTAAATCTACCACCTTAACATAATAGTATTGTGTATTTTTGTTGTTTATGGTCTTGTGGTAACTAAATAAAGTATACTTATTTTTTAAATAAAACCTGTGTGGTGTCCATTTGTAGTGTTGTCACTGGGTTACTGTATGTGGTCCAAAAAGCCTAACTTACAATGCCTCTGAGATAAAGCCTTGCTGCTCGTGCCAAGCTACCAAGGGGGTGAGCAGGGGTTATTTTAGGAGTGTAATCCCCTTATCCTGACTAGAGGCAAGGGTCCCTATTTGTCACAAGTACCTACCTGTGCCAACTAGAGACCCCCAAATCTAATATGCAGAGAAATCCACATTACTAAATCCTACTCAAAAGGTGGAAAGTTGACATCCTAAGGCATGATTTTCCTTGCACACTTGGGAACGTGCACAAATATGTAACTCTTCTTCAAAGTGAGGAAGGGGAACATCTCATCCCAGATTTGCTGGAGGAGCAGTGAAAAGCGTACTCACTGGGGAAACAAGCATTGGCATAGGCAATAGGTCTCGCCCTTTGGACCTTATGAGTGTTTAGCCAGAGCTATTGGCTCTGAGAATATCTTTAAGCTATGTTGTGGAGCAGTGTGATGGTTATTAGAGCCATACCCCAATCACAAGAGTGAAAAACTAGAAACACGCCGCACTGCAATACTATGCAACAAAAACATGCCTAAAACTATAGTTTGTGTGGCCTCTAATCGTCAATAGCACTTCACACATGATTAGACACAACACCATGTCATATAGATACTTTATTACATATATTGCGTTAAGTTAGCATGAGTGTATTACATGTCTAACAGCCATTTTTCCTTCGGCTTCAGTTTTGCACACGACACATACTTGTTGTTGTAGCTTTCAACCTAGAAGCGGCGATGTGATTTATTTGAGAATAATATGTTATTACTATGATATCAGTTTTGCTTGATACACTGTCTGAACAGTGAGTGCTAAAATCTCTAAGAATAACTCGATACAAGGTTGCTGGGAGGTCTGATCTTTGCACCACTTTAGACATAACATAAATACAGTTGCTGCCAATATTGGGCTCTACGCGGGTTTAAGATAGAGTTACAGGAAATGCAGAAACACACTTGATGCTGCGCATGAAGAGAGCTGGTAGCTGTTGATGTGATCTACTCCTACTGACATTTAGAGGTATGGGCCCGCCTGGCTAGAACCCAAATGAGACCTTCTTAGATATAATATAATATGCTAAATAGGGTGCGCAAAATATAGGTGATACAGATTTCTATAGATTTTGCATTGTAACATGCTATCACCTTTTGCTTACTATGGATTAGTGACTATGCTGATAACTCTGATTTCTATAATATGCATTTTGGTATTATACAAGATACTGCGTTTGAGAACCTTGCATTGAATAATAAATATTTCAAACTTGCACGTGTGTTCTTTGACTGTCAGTTTTGGTTTGAAATGATTATATAACGAAAGAGTGTTCATGTGTTCCACGATTCCTGAGGTATTCTAAGATCATGTTCTGGTTTGTCTAAGACATTGGTCATTTCATAATGATCAATGAGACAATGTAGCTAGCTCGGTAAGGGGATTTCTGACACTCAGGTGAGTTTTGGATCATCCTAACTCACTGAGGTTCTAGATCTCTATGCACAGTTCTGTGGGAGAACGGAAACCCTGCTACATGGCGCCCAACGTTGTTGGCCTTATATCGTGACACTCGAGTAGTATATCATTCAAACCTTAACCCCTTCATTCCCGTTTCCGGAAAATGGTGGTGTCGGAAAACCTACCTATTTTTTAAATAGGTCTTTTCGAGCTTGAATTCATCTAAAAACGGTTTCTTTGAATTACTACCCAGTTGTGCTACAAAGTGTTCTTTGTCTTTATTCTTATTCCTGTGCTAACATGGCACAAGCCGTGGACATCCCGCAGCATAGTCGCATTGCGGTGCGTGACCTCTTGCGGTCTTATAATGTTCCTGTTGATGGCTTGGCTATGGTTCTGGTGGTGAGTGCAGAACATGCTTACCCGTACGAACTGTTTTATTCGTGGGTGACATATCCGGCAGTGGACGCTAATTCTGGTGTGTTCCATTCATACACTGCCTCAGCTGTACCGGTTGCTTATGCTCCGTACAGAGCACTGGAAGTACCTATAGATGTTTGGCAGCACGGAGTTTGGTTTGGTGGCGCCCTACCCCATTCATTAGCCACTCCGAGGTTGGTCCTCTGTCCATTCCGGGCGCAAATTGGCCCGCTTTGGGTGGATTTACTCCTCACCCTAATCGCGCCACTTGTAATGTGGGTGACCTGCGGCGTCTTCATGATGGCTTCTGTCGCGGCTATCCTTGAACAATTGGAATATCAAGGTGTAATTGAAACGTGTGTGTCACCGATGAATAACCCCCTTTTTACTGTAGACAAGCCGGACGGCTCATATCGTTTGGTTTTGGATTATAGGCATTTGAACTCGCATTGCCGTAACTGCGCAGTACAGAATACTCATGGCTCTGCGTTAGTGAATAGTCTTGAGCGTAAACGGTTCAAAACCACGCTTGACATTTCCAATGGTTTTTATGCCCATAGATTAGATGGTCTAAGTTCCCAATGGACCAGCTTTACATGCGGCGGTGTGCAAAAAATGTTTCGGCGTCTCCCAATGGGCTATAAGAATAGTCCTGGAGTATTCTCCGCCCGCATTGTCTCTCTTTTGGAGGGCATCGACCCAGTTGCTTGTTCGTATGTGGATGACATTTATCTCGCAGACGACGATCTTTGGGAGCATCTGTGTCGAGTAAATAGCATAATTTGTAACTTTGCGGACATTGGTTACAAGCTTAACTTTGCGAAGTCGCACATTGCAGAGTACACGGTGTTGTTTCTCGGCTACGAGCTAAACAACGAGGGAAAAGGCTTGGCCCCTCACTTTCTGGAGAAATGCGCACAGTTGCGCTTTCCGACAACACTGAAAAAATTACAATCTTTGTTGGGTTTTTTGAATTTCGGGAGGACTTACATTCCGGAATATGCCCAGCGTATCAAGCCTTTGTATGCTTTGATACAACCATCTTTTTCCAAATCATGCTGGCTGCCTGAGCATTCAGCTATTCTGCAGTCTTTGCAGGCTGATTTGCTCGCTTCTGAATACTTACAGACTCGTGATAACTAGACCAACCTGGTGATAAGAATTATCCCTGGGGCGGTGGGTTTCACGTACTTGACTTTTATTGAGGGAGATACAGTACCTATTGCTTACAAGTCACACTTGTACACTTCGGCTGAACTGCGTTTTTCCACTGTGGAAAAAGTTTTAACGGCAGTACAGATGGCAATTCTTAGGAACGTGCCCTGTCACAGGGAAAACGCATGTTGGTTGTTACCCCGTGTCCTGCCTTGGAGGCAGTCACGAAAGCCAGTGTACCTAATTCGAAAGCTTTGCACCCACGGTGGATTCAGTGGGCTACATCCTTGACATCCCAGGATGTCACATTTATTTTTGACGCCGCTTTACGGTCGCAGGAGTACTTACAGTATGAATTTGTTCATCCTGCTCCTTTAGCAATGCGGCCGTTGGAGGATTTCCATTGTATCATTTACACTGACGGTTCGGCGCAGGTTGCGCATGGCTCTAAACATGCCTACGTTTCCGCATGCGCCATTGTGGTCGGTGCCATGGTGAACGATGAGTTCAAGTCCAGTGTCGTGCACACGCAGACGCTTGGGGACTGCACCGCACAATTAGCAGAACTTCGTGCTCTGATGCTTGCATTGGAGTACGCTGATCCTAGTGTGACGACTTTAATCGTAAGTGACTCTCACTACTGTGTCCAGTCTTACAATGAAAACTTGTTCTTTTGGATTCAGAATGATTTTCGTGATTCCAAAGGTAGCACAATAAAACATAAAATGATCTGGGTCCGGGTGGCGGAACTTAAAGAGAAGTTGCCGCTCGTGTTTGTGATTCATACTCTCGGCCGTCAGCGCGTGGGGGTCCACGCTGTTGGTAATTCGCTTGCTGATGAAGCAGCGAAGTCTGCGGTATCAAAATACTTAGTTGCAGCAGTCACGAGGTCCAAAAGCAAAATAGATGATGACATCTTGGCGGCCGTTGCTGCCACCGAGAAGGGAGGTAAATATCCTGCGGGATTCCCTTCGAAGTACACATACCACTTAAGTCCCGATAAGGTTCCTTATGTGAAAATTCCTGATGTTGGGGAACGTCTAGTTCCCAACTCGGATCGCAGGGCTTCTCTGATTACAGCGGCTCATGAAGGTGTGGCGTCTGCGCATGCGGGCGTCTCAGCCACTGTAACTCAGCTACAACAGAGGTTCTGGTGGCGGGGACTGTACAAACAGACACGCGAGTTTATGTCCTTCAATGTGACATTTGCCAGCAGATTAAGCCTTCGACTGCTGCGCGTCCGCCTCAGACACAGTTGTACATCTCTAATAAACCGCTTGGGTGCGTTTATTTGGATCACTGCAGTCCTTTTTCTTCTGATACTGCGTATAAGTACATCTTAGTTGCAGTTGATTCATGCACACGCTTTGTGTGGGTATGGCCACATCGGAGCGCTGATTCACAAACTGTCATTAAGGATTTGCGTGTCTTTGTGGGAATTTTTGCCTGTGGTACCTTCCATTCGGACCAGGGTCCGGCTTTCGCCTCTAAGGCGTATAAGGATGCTATGGTTTCGTTGGGGGTCCAAGTCAAGTTTTCGAGTCCCTACAGGCCCGAGGGCAATAGTGTAGTTGAACAAATGAACCGCGACTTAAAGCAATCTTTGACAGCTCGAGTTATAGGCACTGGCAGAAACTGGCTGGCCCACCTCAATGACGTGCAGCGTGCGCTTAATAATCTCCCTAGAAGGTCTCTGGGTGGGCGGACCCCATAAGAAATGCTCTTTGGTATCAAGATGTATGTTCCTGACCTCGACGGTCTAGACTGCAAGGCCCAGGCCGCGGCCTTTGACGTAGATGAACATTGCAATGTTTTACAGGATCTACAAAAGACCAGAGACAGTCTAGCTAAGGAACATTTGCCCTCCACGTCGGATGATGCGTTGCAGATCCCGGTAGTTGGCTGGCTACCCCAAGTTGGAGAACTGGTTCGAGAGAAGATCGATAACAAGAAAGAGTTTGGTCCCTCATATCGTGCATCGGTTTGAGTTCTTGGAGTGAAGGGCACGAGAACAGTCATTTTACCACCACTTCCAGGTCGTAAGGAAAACAGATTTATCTCAATTGACAATGTCAAGACACACAGGGTGGCCGATTCTTCATAGCATGACACCGGCTGTATCCTGTCCTTCCATGGTGAGGCATTCTGTGCTGGCTATTACATCTGGTGCAGAACAGGAGGTGTCCCTCGAGATGCCTGCTATATCCAGTCCTTTATTAAATACTATTCCTGTTACTAACATTGATGAGCTGACCTACACATATCCTGCTGATTTATCAATGCCTGATTTGCAAACTCGTTTGGCTAACCAGTCCAGATTCTCTTTTGACTCTGATTCGGAACTTTCAAAGAAACCATCGACTATTGCGAAATATGCCACTTTATTTAAAAAACATTTTTTAATTCCCCCTTGGACATATGTTTGGCTGATACTATTTTCATTTTATCTTTTTATGTCAATTGGTTTTGTGTTTTATTTTTTCCGACTGATCGATGGCCATTATGTCAAAGAAAGAACAGGAATTCAGTACCTTAATGGAACATTGGCCCCTCTTTCCTCCTCACATTCAGCACACAGGCTAAAACGAGACTTAAATACAGTAGAAATTACTGCTTGGCCTGTCCTTGATGGGATTGTGTGGGATGCGGTTAGGTTTCAGATTCATGGCCCCACAGAAGTTATTAATGTTCCGAATGTGCTTAGAGTAAACATGGGGGATGTGATTAAACAAAATATTCGTTCTGATGATTGGGATCTTCAGGCCGTAGAAGCATTGTTCTCGGATTTGAAATATTATGCGGCCTTTGATGCTGAGGATTTGTACTTAGATTCTGTTAATTATGGTGATTTGTTTTGCTTTCAACATTATGGAAATCATTTCTTACACAAAACAAATTCCAGGAGGGATCCTGTGAATTACACGCAGTGGGAACATTGCCCTGCTCCTTTACAAGGGAGCTCTAGTACATTTCTGGAAAAATACACTTATTTTACAGACTTTAATCAATCGAATCATGGGTCGTTTTATTTTAAAGTGACACAGAAGTTCATGTCCAAAGTTAGACTTACCGATACAAAATTGCTGTATTCGAAGTCCTTTCTAGACAGGTTAGCTATAGATGGCTACGAGTTTTGGAAGGAGGTTATTGACCTTAAATCGGTTTGGGGTACCAAAGATTGGCAGGTACAAGGCACTGAGGCTTTGCATTGTGCATGTCTCATCCCGAATCACATGTTGTTTTTAAATTCTACCATTTCCCAGACAACATGCTTTGGATTGGCTACTTCTAAAAAATTGAATACACCAACTACACCCGATTTGGAAGAATATTCAGGTTGGAATAATTTCACTACATTATCCATTAGTGAGATACAAACACTATTGCACAATTCCTCCTTTAATATTACCAGTTTTGATCCGAAGGGGTGGCTTTTGTGGCAAAGAAGCTCTGATTCTTGCCAACGTCGTTTTTTGGGTTTGTCTGAAGGTTTTACACAAATCAGGCCAGATCCCTGTTTTGAGACAGATCACACTGTCACTACTTATTCAGTGGGCAAATTGTGTCAGAACTGGTTACAACATTCCACATTGACTGCAGTTAAGCTGCATCTGTCCCAGTTGAATGAGAATATAGATCTAAATGATTTTATAAAAGGCCCGGCTAAGGGTAGGTCTAAACGCTGGATTTATGCTGTGTACAATGAGATTTGGAAATTTTCACAGATTGAGGCAGCTAAACGCCTGAGAGCTATTGATCAAGCAAATTTGGAAAAAGTGCTTGCAGTGGTCGATAACAGTATTAACATGCTTTCTTCCAGAATTTACACGTTGGATAATATTGTTTCTTCTGTTGTTGATATTGTGCATGATGAAGTGTCCATTTTATACCATGGTCAGAATCAATTACGCTCTGTAATGCAGTTTGCATGGACCCTACAGACACTTAAATCTGGTCGAGTTCCCTGGAGCTCATTGAACGTTTCGTCCCTTTTTGCCCCTTTTAATTTGACTGAAAAGCAACGCCTGCTTTCAATGCGTGATGCATCTTTTTCTATGTTACATATTGAGAGGCTAGAATCCTTACCTTTCTCTGTTGCTGAAGCCACTACTGCTACATGGCTTATTCATGGATTAATTACATTACCATTTCCTTTATACAAGTTCACTAATTGTATGCGGTATATTGCTATAGGACGATATGAACCACTAGGCAATGCGTTCCTCCATGAGGCATGGTCATTACCATACACATATAGATGTCTGAAGGATGGAAGGGAAGTAAATCTTAATGGTGAAGAATGCACACAGTCGCCTGACCATTCATTAATATGCAGACACATCCAGTTACACGGTTCTTGTAATCAGCTCCGGACAAATTTAGCGTGTGTTTTAAAAGGCACGCCAGTTCCAGCAGTAGTTCCCACATTTACATTATTGACAAATGGTAGTTATTTGCTTTTAAATAACGAGGTATGTTGTGGGTTATTAATTGGTGTCGCTTATGTGGTAACTGTATCAGAGCGTGTGGTGTGTTGCAAAAACGTTTTATACCCAACCACGCATGGGAATTCAGATGTCTCCATCTGGCCACGAATACCAACCTTGAAAGCGAAGTTCAATGGTCTAAGCAGAATAAGGGCCCTTTTGTCTCAAAAACAAGTGACCCTGAGTTCGGCCCGGGAAAATTATGTCCTTCACATAGCTAACACACGCACAGAGGTGCAGGCACTTTTAAATACTGACTTGCCGTTTCATTTCTGCGAGCTGGTACACCAAATCTTTAATGCCTCCTCCACGTCTGGGCTCGCACATTTTTTTTAATTAGTTAGCAGTGGCCTCGTGACTACATTTGAGAAGATTTTTAGTATCATTCCCACTTTTTGCCATTCTATATTCTCAAGTTTGTTTGGCGGACTACCTGTTTTCCTGGCTTTTGCTGCGGGCGTTTTGTTATTGTTTTTCTTTATAAAACATGGATGCCCATCCTGCGCAAGAAGCCGTTCAACGCCTCCTGACACTGTTTCGTAATCGGATGCTTAATTACTATGGAACATTGCTGCTTGCAGCGTTGAGCACGGCTTATAGATTATCATTTCGGTTCACCGACTTCACATGTGTCCAACCTGTGTTTCATTGCCTGAGCTGCGAGTTCGATTGGGCCATTGATTTGTGTTTATGCTTGAAGACCTCTCCTGACGTCAATTTTGATCAGCTAATGGGCCCCGTAGTGGCTCACGAGTTGATTTGTTCTGGCGAAAGAGTTATGGCCTTGGCAGCGATACATGGAATACTGGGTCAATGGGAGATCTCTGCAGCGGCGCATGACTTTCTGACACACAGCGTTCTGGTGAACCCACCGAGTTGTCCTCTGATGTTACAGGAGGATCCGATGCTGGAGGAGCACGTATGTTCTTTCCCATTGCTGAATTGGATTGCTGAACTATTTTCGGATGATGGCAGTGATTTCATACTGGAGGCTGTTGCTGCTTACTTTGCATATACTGTCCAATCATGAGAAGGCTTGGAGGATTTCTTTGCTATGACACGTGACTTTCCCCTTGCTGAATTGGAAGGATGAACTGTGTTCGGATGATGAAGATATCAATCATGAGATGTTGTAGAGAATGACATTAATGTGGCACATGACTTTGGGTATCGGATAAGTGCCTCTTTTTCTTACAGACATTTGAATTGATGCGGCCTGGTCCTATATCTTTGTACTTTTGAGACCTGGCAAATGACTTTTTGATCTCGAAATTTTTTTTTGAGGCCACTATAGGCATTCATACATATGCATTCATACATATTTTTTAGCTTAGCTTAGCTCAAAATTATTGAACTTTGCTTTCATGTTATGCCTTTTATTTAGTATTGCCTTTCCCTTGTATTTGACGGTGCTCGGATCATTGGGGGGGTGTCATATAGATACTTTATTACATATATTGCGTTAAGTTAGCATGAGTGTATTACATGTCTAACAGCCATTTTTCCTTCGGCTTCAGTTTTGCACACAACACATACTTGTTGTTGTAGCTTTCAACCTAGAAGCGGCGATGTGATTTATTTGAGAATAATATGTTATTACTATGATATCAGTTTTGCTTGATACACTGTCTGAACAGTGAGTGCTAAAATCTCTAAGAATAACTCGATACAAGGTTGCTGGGAGGTCTGATCTTCGCACCACTTTAGACATAACATAAATACAGTTGCTGCCAATATTGGGCTCTACGCGGGTTTAAGATAGAGTTACAGGAAATGCAGAAACACACTTGATGCTGCGCATGAAGAGAGCTGGTAGCTGTTGATGTGATCTACTCCTACTGACATTTAGAGGTATGGGCCCGCCCTGCTAGAACCCAAATGAGACCTTCTTAGATATAATATAATATGCTAAATAGGGTGCGCAAAATATAGGTGATACAGATTTCTATAGATTTTGCATTGTAACATGCTATCACCTTTTGCTTACTATGGATTAGTGACTATGCTGATAACTCTGATTTCTATAATATGCATTTTGGTATTATACAAGATACTGCGTTTGAGAACCTTGCATTGAATAATAAATATTTCAAACTTGCACGTGTGTTCTTTGACTCTCAGTTTTGGTTTGAAATGATTATATAACGAAAGAGTGTTCATGTGTTCCACGATTCCTGAGGTATTCTAAGATCATGTTCTGGTTTGTCTAAGACATTGGTCATTTCATAATGATCAATGAGACACTGTAGCTAGCTCGGTAAGGGGATTTCTGACACTGAGGTGAGTTTTGGATCATCCTAACTCACTGAGGTTCTAGATCTCTATGCACAGTTCTGTGGGAGAACGGAAACCCTGCTACAACCATTGAAATCACGTATTGATTGACAACCACAATCAATGACATACGAAACAGCAACCCCACCTGGTAAATTATAATCACAGGTGATTTTAACTCAAATGTAATCTATGCACCAGAAGACGACGAGAAATTAGCAGCAGATAACGAGTTCTGGGAGGTACAACCCCAATACCAGTTTAAATCATAATGTCCAGATCCAGTAGGACAACAGCTGGTGACAACTTTGAAATACCTGAGCCTGAGAATAATAAATGGGAGAGGGAAAGTGCAATCAAGGCTCGATTATACTGCACTATCTCTATTATTATTCCCCTTTCTCACAAGGTTCTCGATTGAGTTCACTACTAAAAGTGACCACTCATATCCACATATTTACTTCCATTTAAAGCCTCCCAAGCATCAAAACAGCGCGATAATTATTGAAAGCACGCTCTCTACTGACTTGAAACTACTGAAATGGTCAACAGAGAACATTGAAGAACTTCAAGTAACAGTACAGAGAATTAAAATGGAAAGCTAAATAAGCGAACGCAACAAGATACAAGAGTGGATAGCTTTCACGAATAAACTACTAACAATTATGTCTGTCAAACCTAAACAACCCTCGGAACTGAAACACACTAGGTCAACATCAATTGAAATTGTCAACCTTAAGCGAGAAATAAGGAAAAATGTAAGGAGACTAAAAAGAACTGAGACGTCTTCCCTAGACTGGGAATCAATACGGAACATCAAGAAAAAGTACAAAACGATGCTGAAGACGCGAGGACGACTTTTGGGCCAAATTATTACATACTGCGAAGAAAATGAACTCAAACGTCTTTTGGGGAATAATAAATGGTCTAAAGCGGCCTGCTTACTCAATTACCTCAAACGGACAAGCACATGAGTGGGTAACATTACTAATAAAGAGATTCACAGACATAGAACCATTGAACTACCCTGCATGGAGAGAGAGGTTTCAAACAACTATTGCGGAGCAAGAGGAACAATTTTGCCTTGACGGAAGCGTATAACAAAACACCAACAGCACCCCGACTTGCCAACATCTCCTATTGCAAAACACAGAGGAGGCACAACGGAAAGAAGCTGGTGGCTCAAGATCTACCTTTGGAAACTGTGGCTTCTGTAATGAAGACGTTAAAAGAATAATCCTGAAGGGTTGTCAAAATGGGGCCCCTGGTCCAGATGGCATCCCTCCAATAATCTTTTAAATCAGCCCCAGACTTCTGTAGTGTGTAATAACTTGGTCCAGACAGATTGTAGTGTTTCAGGAGTATTCATTGTAGTAGTTCCAATTCCAGTAGTTCAACCCCACCAGGAGCAGCCAGCATGCTGCTCAGCCCTTCACAACTGTAGCCTCTGACTCCCAACATTCCATATTACCTCATTCAGCGAGAATTCCACTAGCATAGCATGAACCACATGAGATCCAAGATACTACATATCCTCATTTCTTTCAAAGAAAAGAACACTGTGGCAGGTGAAGGAAAAGCAGAAACAAGATGGAGAAGCTAGATGAACGAAGATGAACGAAAGAGAGAACCCAAAGAGACAAGAAGGGCAGTGAGAGAGACAAAGATATAATGAAACAGAAACAGAAACTATTACACATCCTCATTTTCTATATATAAAAAAAGAGAGGAATGAGCAGAAAAAGAGACAAATGAAGAAAAGAAGGAGAAACCACCAATGACTACAACCTGCACACTTACCGGCCAGACAGGTATGCGAAGAGACAAGTCAGAGCAGAAGGAAACAGGGAGACAGAGAAGAAGAGAAATACAATAGATTACTCACACTTCTCTATCATCAAATCAAGACTGAATAATAAATAAAGAACAGCACTGGGCTATGGTGTTGACAATGAAACAAAGTGTAACATTAAGAGTAAAAACAAACGCCCAGTGTAAAGTAAACCATGCACTATGGTAATGGGACTGGAACCCAAACCATACACCCATTAAGGGTAACAACTCACTTGTGCAGGAGTAACCTCGAATGGCACTGTTGCAATAAAGAAAACCCATACGTTAAAACAAGCACAATGTAAAAGAAAATGTGAAACACCTCAAAGGTCAAACGCTGTGCAATGTATAGTGCGATAAAAACCACGAGAGATACCTCGTAACGAGGTAAAATCATGGTATACAGTAGCAATGGGACTGAAACCCACGCTATGGGACTATATGTATGTGTATGTATTCTTTATTTGTGCAGTTAATCAAAACCATTACAAAACGCATCATATTTTTTTTTAAAACAGGAAAAAAAACACTTTTAGAAATGTAAAACAATAAATATGTGTACAAAAAATTATTAAAAACCACAATTTGTTTTTGTTTGTAAAATAAAACAGAAATTTGAGAAAAACCTGTTGTGGGCAGAGCAAGTCAAAATTTCAGTACTATCCAAGCCTCCACAACCCGGGCCCAGCTTTCTACGCAACTCCAGAGGGTGCTCCTGACTTGGCCTGTGGGTAGTTGCCCATCAATAGTGTGCGAGTATGGTAAACAAATTTCCCAAAACTCGCCATGTGCTTTACAATGTCCAAAGTATAAAACTGTTGGACAGCCTCTTTTGCTGTATGGGTGCCCAGTTGAAGGAGGATTGGTCTAAGATAAGTTCTACGAGCTGGCTGGAAGGTTGGGCAGCAAAGTAGAATGTGGGCCAAGGATTCTCGTTTGTAATTGCAGAAGCGACACTGCCTAATACTTGGCCTTAAGTTCGTAGTTGGATATAGTTCTTTTAAAGGAAGAGGGTGTAATCGGGCAGCTAAGATCCTGTGTAGGGCTTGCCTCCCCACAGCCTGCCTACGGTGGAGTTTCTGGCTGGACTGTGTGTGTGGGAGACTTTGGGTCTCATGGAAGCCTCTTGCTGCCAGGGATTCCATATCCAAGGTGCGAAAGCGTAGCCACAATTGCTTTTTTATTGTTGCCTTTATGATAGCATAGTAGGTTAAACTGGGGTCCCAATTCTCTGTGGCAAGCTGCAGAAGATCTTTGGCTAAGGCAAGACAGACAGACCGTGGATTGCTGGTTTGTAGTAAAATAGATTTCAATACCGCCTTCATAGAGTTTATGGGGGCTGCTGTTGTTAAGAAAAAGTATTTTGAGAGAGTTGCCAGATCCTCTAGTATTTGTGATTGAGGTCAAATTCTAGATGAATTAAGGTGTTCCTGGTGCAAGCTGGTAGGCGGAATATCTTTTTGTAGGCGGTGCAATGTATTTTTTCCAGGTCTTGCGCAAATTTCCCTGGAAATGCCTGTTGCCTGTAATTAAGGGACGGTAAAAGTTTGGCCCTCAGGACTCTTTGTATGGCCATTGTGGTAGGGCTATCTAGAGTCGCATGTAATTTGCAAAGGGCATAGGTAACCATTTTCCCCTACTGCTGCAGTTTGTGGAGATGTGCCTGTGGGCGTCCCGATTCGCTGATCCAAACCCCGAGGTAGTTGTAGGATTTGACACTGACCAGAGTCAGCATGCCCAATCTCCATTTTGCCACCTTTTCTTTCGGGTAATGGCCAAAAATTACTATTTTGGACTTTGTTGAGTTAGCGACCAGCTTGTTCTGAGCGTTGTATATCGAAAGGGCCGTAAGAGCTTTTTGAAGCCCTATTTTGGTGTGGTAAAAAAGAACGAGATCATCAGCGTACTGCAGCAGCTGTATCTTTGTGAGGCCAATCCTGGGCGTGGCTAGTGAGGCTCCATGCAGTGCCTGGCCCATATCCGCGGAATACAAATTAAAGAGCATCGGGGCCAGGACACATCCCTGCTTTAGCCCCCGGTCCGTGGTAATTTTCCCTGTAGCAAACTGATTGGTGAGTTTGACCCTTAACCAGGTACGCGAGTATAGTGATTTAATGGCTTGTAATAGGGTTGGACTGATGTTCCAGCGAGCCAGTTTCTGCCAAAGAATGGATCAGTCTAGACCATCGAAGGCCGCGGAGTAATCGATGAAGCAGGCACAAAGCGGCGGGGTGTAGTGGGACACTGCTTGCTGAACTAGATACGACAGGGCAACAAAGTTATACACAGTTGAGCCCCCTGGTCTAAACCCCGTCTGATAAAAGGGCAATATTCCTTGCGCCTCGACCCAGTCCACTAATTCAGCCAAAAGTAGGCTTGCATAGGCCTTGCCCTCGATGTCCAGGAGGGCGATCATTCGACAGTTCCCTGCGTCAGTGTTTGGCTCTTTTTTATAAATTGGTTGCAACAGGGAACCCCTCCAGGAGTCTGGGACGTCCCCCAGTAGCATACATTCCGCATATAATTGTGCCAGGGTGTCTGACCAGAAGTCTGTATCGTCCCTAAAAAGGGAACCTGGTAGACCACTAGGGCCGGGGGCTCCGTTCTGTCGTATCTTTTTTAGAATTAAACAGACCTCCCCTTTGCTTGAGAAAGTTTAAGTGGCTGGAGGGACTCCCGGCTCTGCTGGGGTGATTCCATGAACCTCTCTAGATGTTAAGGCACTGTTCTGCAGGGTGCCATTCGGGTCATCAGTATACAGTCTTTTAACATCGGCTATCCATGTAGCTGCATCCAGAGGATTCTCTCTGTTTGAGGTCCCGTGGAATAGTTGGTTTAGGTATCGCCAAAATTCTTGTGATTTACACGGTACCAATAGGTCAAATATTTTCAGCCATTTTGCCTCAGTGAGTTTGCATTTTGACTCCCAAACCTGTTGGGAGTAGTTTTTAGCAGCTGATTTGAGTTCCTTTTTTAGCAGACTCTGTCCTTGTTTTTATAAAGGCCCTTCGTTTGGCCTTTAAGTGTTTAGCGCATTGCTTTATCGCTGGAACTTGACCCAGGATGTATGTTGGATTTCGGGGGATACTATGTGTGGTGCGCCCCCGCAGCAGTGTGGCCAAAGCGTATGCAAGTTTGTCCCATTCCCCTATACAACCACCGTTATTGTGGCCGGTCTGCCATCCGACCCATGATGTTTTCCATAAAGCAAATTTGTTGGTTGTCCTTGCCCCCAATTTAATCCTTCTAAGGAGCCTGTACTGTTCTTCACCATGGGATGCTCCGATGCTGGGGATGATATAGCGGATGTCTGTACTGATGGTTAAGTTCAGATTTAAGGCGACATGGTCACTTTCGCTCCGTGGAAGCACTTCGAAGTTTAGCATGTATTTTTGTAGCCTCTCACCTAATAGAATGTAGTCTATGGTGGTCTGATTGTTATAAGTGGGTGCGTGAGAAACCCATGGCTTGACCTTTGTAGATAGTGAGTGCGTGGTGGCCAGGTTATATGCCCGCATAAAGGCATTAAATCTCCCAGCGCTCCCAGCGGAATGACTTCCCGACACATCCTCACCTATATTATGCATGTTGAGATCCCCAAGGATGATAGGTTCCATAGACGCAAACTGAGTGAGCAAAGATTCAATCTGTGCAATAAGTTGAGTCAGCTTGTCCTTGGGGACCGGCCCGTGGGGGTTATAATATACATTGATTAAAAGAAGGGATAGGGGACCCTCGCCTGTATTAAGCCCTTTCAGGATCCCAGACAAGAACATGTCAGAGTCATTCTTTATCTCGGTGAAATGGACTTTCAAGGCTTGTTTGATGTATATGGAGATGCCCCCGCAGGTCTCCCAAATATGGTGCCTTTAATTGCAGGTTTGAAGCATTCCGCATAGCCTCCTATTGGAATGGACGTGGTTGACCTCGTTTCTTGAGTGCTAAATAAATCAGCCCCTGCAAGGAGCGTGGTCGACGTACTTTGCAGAACCTTCAACATCCCTGCGACATTCCAGGTCAATATGTTTAATGATTGGATGTTGGCAGGAAAGGGCCTGGGCTGAGCATGGCTGTTGCTTGGGACGAGCCAGGCCTTTGTCGATCCGGATCCCTCACTTAATGGGGACTTGAGTTTTGTTGGCCAAATTGGCCACGACCCACCCCCAATAGGCCGAGTTTGGAGAGGGTGGGGAGCAAAAGGGGGTGGGGTTTTTAGATGTGGAGATGACCTGTGTCCCCTCCCAAGGCCCATCGACCGTGCACTGAATGTTCAAGTTCGCTTGAGCAAGGGAGCCCTCTCCTCCTCGGATCCCCTTCAGTATGCTAACCATTGGGGGATTCTTTGTGGGAGCCTGGAGGATGTATGGATACTTTTCCTGTTCCAACCTCTGCACTTCGATCCCCCATTCGGCAAATTGTTCTTTTTCCATGAGGACTCTGTCAGCAATGTCTGTGTTGGCCCAGGTTACGATGGTTTGTTCTTTCCCTGTGTGTAAAGGCAGGGAGACAAATTGGACCCTGACAATGTCCCCGGTTGAGATCTGGGAGAGTGACTGTGTATGTTGGAGGTGGGTCAAAATATTTGATCTGTTAAAAGAATCATGATCGCCCATTGAAGTATAGCTTGGAATCATACTAGTTTTTGAGAATTGGGCCTCTCCCAAGGTTCCTGGGGGTGGGGGGGGGGGGAACAGGGAGGGGGAGGGGGTTTGTTGATCCAGGGTTGAAAAGGGGCCATTGCATAGTGAAATTGGGGCCCATGTAGGGGGATCCGGCCTGGAGGGCTTGCAGGGAGCCTGCGGGGTCAAATTCCGTTCCTTGCTTTGAACTTAGTGACACAGTTCTGGTGGGGGCGACATTAGTCTGGTGGGGTTGGACTGCTGGTGGACCTTGAACATTACCCGGGCAAGTTGTTGTGTTTCCTCTGTGCCTGGAGTTATTCTGGGTACTAGAGGAAGGGGTTGGGATCGAGCTATTACGTTGATGGAGATGTCCCATTGATTGAACTTGTACGTTTCCCGGCCAAGTTGTTAGACAGCCTCCATGTCTGATGTGATTCTCGATACTGGTGGGGAAATGTACTGTTAGTTGGCCTTGAACATTCCCGGCGTGGGTTGTTACGTGTCCTCCATCCCTACTGTGGTTCTGGCTGACATTTGGGGTTCCGGTGGGAGGGATTGGAGTCCTAGTGGGGGACCCGATGGTTCCTGAGTTCCCGTTCAACCGTCTTACAGCTGCGTCGGAGCTTTGTGCACTCAGCATCCTATCATGGATATTGTTAGAGTTGGAGGGGGATGGATGACTGCCCAAGTCCAATGTTGGTGTAAGCCCTGCAGTGTCAGGTACCCCCGACGTGTGGCTCCTCGACTTCTTAGGACCATTCCCTATGGCTGCAATCTCTACTGAGGGCTGGTTAATGGTTTGTGTGTTCAATGAAAATAGGGCAGGCGAGGTGTAACGGGGAGGACTCGGGTCCGCCAGGCTTACCTGTCTCACCTCTCTTTAACCAGCACACAGGGGCCTGGAGAGACACAGATGTCCTCGACGACACAGAACCGGAAGAGAGTGGCGAGCCCTGCTTCTTTAATTGGGCGGAGTTAGAACCGGACAACGTCACAGGGCACACCCCCTCATCCCAGGTAACGGCCGCCCAGGAATGCACACGGGTATGTTTTAGACCCGGAGGCGACAGAGGTGAGAGAGACGGAAGGCGAGGTGGAGAGAAGGAAGAGTGCGGAGGAGAGCGGAGTTTGGAAACGAAGGCAGAGGAGAGGCGGGAGCTGAGGAGAGGAGACGAAAGCGGAGCGGAGCAGAGTCAGGAGGCGGAGAGGAGACCGGAGGAGAGAGAACATCGGAGGACGGAGGCAGAGAGGAGACCGGAGGAAAGAGAACATCGGAGGACGGAGGCGGAGAGGAGACCGGAGGAGAGAGAACATTGGAGGACGGAGGCGGAAAGGAGACCGGAGGAGAGAGAACATCGGCGGGAGGAGGTGACGGTCAGAGAAGAGGACGGAGAGAGGAGCGCTGAATTTGGAAGGTCCAGAGGAGCAGAACCCAACAAGCCAGGAGGCCAACCAGAAGGTGCTTCGCCCAGCCCCACTTCAAGGGAAGTGTGGCTACCAGAGGTACGATCAAGGCTTTCGGGCTGGGGGGGTTTTAAGTGGGTTAAACCCCCATAAAGGCTCCTAGTTCGCATCCCGTGCACTACCCCTCCCTCACTACCCCAGCACTGTGGACCCTAGTCGACTACTTGTGCACGTGTGTTCCCTCACTCCCTCCCCTGTTCTGGTGGGCAGGACAGATATCTAAAACGCCTTTGTCTTTCTTCCCTGCACGGACGAGACGCCACGACATCGTGGAGGAAGAGGCACGGACCACCAGTCCCAGAAGACACCGGGACGAGCGGCGGAAAGCGACAGAGAAACACCAGCAAAGACTTTCTGAAGATTCGGAAAGCCTCCTGCCCTACTACAGGAAAACCATACACGGAAAAAGGACCTTTAAGTCAATAAAACCTGCATTACCCAAAATACCGGTGTCAGTAAGTCTATTCGAGGGGAATGTGACCTCGCACACACCAACGCCAGTCAGCAAGGGCGAACCCGAAGCGCCACAAGTGGTGGAGAATGCGGGCAGCTCGGTAACCATCTGGGACACTAAGATGGAGGAACTACTACAAAGACTGGTCAAGGGGCAGGAGCAGTTGGGGTGGGCGGTGGAACAACAGATAGCCACCGCTCAAGCAGACCGGGATAACTTCAGAGACACCGTGGTGAAACGGCTGGGAGAGCTACAACCGATAACAATCGATCAGGCAGGCAACCCAGTACGCGAAGTGAGACAGCACCTACCCACCCCTTCCGGTATATCATTACAGAAGTATATCGCGGGGGAAGATCCAGACGCCTTCCTCGTCAATTTCGAGAGGGTTGCTCTTGCCTGTGGATGGCCCTTAGAGAAATGGCCATTCTTTCTCGCCCCACTGCTAACCGGGGAAGCCCAGGCTGCCTACCAGGTGGCCAATGGCAACGGGCAGACCCCGTATGGACAGATAAAGAACATTATCCTTGATCATTTAGGTTTGGACACAGAAGCGTATCGCGTCCGCTTCCGCAAGGAGAGAGGGACCCCCGGAGAGAACGCGAAAACCTTGTTCTTCCGCCTGAAATCGGCGGCCGACAAGTGGCTAACACCCTCACAGAGCACGAAGGAGGCTATAATGGATAAGATCTACCTGGAACAGTACCTTGAGGCGCTGCCTTTCGGGACCCAGCGGTGGTTAAGGCAGCACTCCAACCTGACCACTGCACAAGCAATGGAAATGGCCTCTACATTTTCACGGGCACAACCTAGACTACACCCTATGGAGCCCGAGAGAAACGTCAGAGCCCCTGTTCGGATAGAACGCAAACCACGACCCCCTCCCGGTCTTCCTGGTCTCAGACCACCGAACCCCGATGTTGCTCCTTTCAGAGGCCCTCAATGCTTTGACTGTGGCACCTGGGGCCACATTGCTAGATTTTGCCCACGGAAGAGAAATCAGGAAGAGCCCATGGAGGTCGGGTATCTACCACGAGCCGTTATGTTCTCAGCAGAGCTTGGAGGGGCGTACCACGTGAGTGTCCAGGTGAACGGGAGGAAGGTCAAGGCTCTGCTGGACTCAGGGTGCAAACAATCAGTGATTCAGGGACGGTTTGTGTGTATCCCCCAGGTAATGCCAGAGGCCCTAGTTTATATTAAATGTGTTCACGGGGACATAAAGAGCTACCAGGTCGCTTACGTCCCTTTGGAGTTGGAAGGGGGGCGGCACATAGTGGTGAAGGTGGGGATACTGGATAACCTCCCCGAAGAGCTCATTATCGGGACCGATAATCCCCACTTCCTGGACCTCTTTTCCGAAACCCTTAAAAACGGGAGTACCGGCCCAAAGAAAGTGCTCACAGCCCCTGATCCCTGGGAGGGTGACCGTAGTTTCCAGTTCGCCCAAGCCAATGACTCCACGTTGTTCAACGCATGGGAACAGGCCCATGCCGACCAGGATAACCGAAGCCCCAGGTACCCACGTTTTCTGATACAAGACGAACTCCTCTACAGACAGGGGAAGCAAGACGAACCCAAGCAACTCCTTGTCCCGGTATGCTTCAGGGACCAAGTAATGTTCTATGCCCACACCCACCTCCTCGCAGGACACACAGGTAGCGAAAAAACCACCCAGAATATTCTACGGAACTTCTATTGGCCGGGGGTCTATCAGGACATCAAGACCCACTGCCAGACCTGTGACGTATGTCAACGCAAAACGTACATAGACCACCGGCGGTACCTTTACAACCGTTGCCAATCATTGGGACCCCGTTTGAGAGGGTGGCAATGGACCTCATCGACCCCCTCCCTAAGACACGAAGGGGAAACCAATATGCCTTAGTTATTGTGGATTATGCCACCAGATTCCCCGAAGCCTTTCCCTTGAAATCCCCCACATCCAAGAACATTGCTGAGAAGTTCCTGGAACTCTTCTCCCGGGTAGGCTTCCCGAAGGAGGTCCTCACCGACCAAGGCACTCCCTTTATGTCACGAGTGATGAAAGAAGTGTGCCTCCTCTTGGACCTCCATCAAATCAGGACATCAATCTATCACCCTCAGACCGATGGCCTCGTGGAACGCTATAACGGGACACTAAAGAGCATTTTAAAGAAAATGCTCACAGCCAACAGAACAGACTGGGACATGTTGCTACCTATGACCCTATATGTCATTAGAGGCCAAACCCAAAGTAGTCTTGGCTGCTCTTCCTTTGAAATGCTGTACGGAAGACAGCCTCGAAGCCTCCTAGAGATGACAAAAGAATACTGGGAGGCCGAACCATCCAGAGATACGAAAACGTTGCTTGAGTATAGCCAGAATCTCAAAAACCAGTTGGGGAAAATACGGGAATTGGCCTACTCCCAGCTGGAAAGGAGCCAAACGAAACAAAGAACACATTATGACAAGGGAAAAAAGTGGAGAAGACTCGAGGTGAACGACTGGGCCCTGGTGTTGTTACCATCAACCACTAAGAGGTTTCATACAGAATGGCAAGGCCCTTACCAGGTCCTAGAAACCATCGGAAAAACAACTTACCGGCTACGATTAACCGGAAGGAAAACCCAGATCTTCCACATTAATGTCCTAAAGAAGTGGCTGGGAGCCCCTCCCCTTTCTACCTATACCACTCCTGCCAAAGAAAACAAAAGGGAGACCACGGTTGACCATCTCGTCATCAACGAAGAACTGTACCAGGGGCAACAATAAGGGCTACAGGGAGTCCTTCGTCGTTGCGCGTCCATCTTCTCCGACCTACCGGGGTCCATGAACCTGGCAGATCATCGAATCGAGACACCTAAAGGGACCATCGTGAAACAGCGACTGTACAGAATACCTGCCGCAAAAAGAGAAGCCATAAGCCGAGAGGTGAGAGAAATGCTCAACCTAGGAGTGATACGCCCGTCTAGAAGCGAATGGTCCTTGCCAATCGTGATGGTGCCCAAACCAGACGGGAGCAGTAGGTTCTGTATGGACTTCAGGGCCCTGAATGCGGTCTCATCGTTCGATGCGTATCCCATCCCAAGATCGACGAATTGATCGAGAAGTTAGGAGAAGCCAGATACATCAGCACCCTCGACCTCACGAAGGGGTACTGGCAGGTGCCTCTGCGAGAAGAAGATCGCAAGAAAACCGCATTTGCCACCCCTGACGGACTATATGAATTCACAGTACTCCCATTCGGATTACACGGGGCCCACGCGACGTTCCAACGACTGATGAATGAGGTACTCCGGGAACACCAGAAATATAGTTCGGCCTACCTGGACGATATCATCATCTTCAGCCCCGACTCAGAGACCCACCTCAGACACCTAGAAACCATCCTGCAACAGTTAACCAAAGCGGGTCTCCACATCAATGCTAAGAAATTGAGGATCGGCTTTCAAAAAGTGAAGTACCTGGGGTACGTATTGGGGCATGGAGTCATTGAACCCCAAATCGAAAAGGTCCGAGCCATTGCAGACACCCCGTTTCCCAACAACCTCAGGGACATGCGGGCCTTCTTGGGGTTAGTGGGGTATTATCGTAGATTCATACCCTCCTTCTCCGACATAGCAGCCCAGCTCACCGATACACTTAAGAAACAGACCCCGAAATCCGGGTTTCAGAAACCAACCCCTGAGATGAGAAGGGCCTTCAAGACCCTAAAAGAAGTAATCACCACCAGCCCAGTGCTCTCCTCCCCAGATTTCACCAAACCCTTCATTCTCCACACAGACGCCTCAGATTTCGGGATAGGGGCAGTGTTATCTCAGGTATCTGAAGAGGGAATAGAGCACCCAATTCTGTTTATAAGCCGAAAACTGTTTCCTAGGGTGGTGAGGTACCCCACGATTGAAAAAGAATGCCTGGCTATCAAATGGGCAATAGACAAGCTACGGTATTACCTGGAGGGACACCGATTTAAACTGTATACTGATCATGCCCCGCTCCAATGGATGAGTCGCAATGCATCCAACAATGCAAGAGTGATGCGGTGGTTCCTTTCATTGCAATCTTTTTCCTTCCAAGTATTGCACAGAAAAGGGAAGGACAACGCTAGCGCTGACTACCTCTCCCGTTTTCCTCTCCCCGATCGGGAGAATCCAAGGGGGGAGGGGTGTAACGGGGAGGACTCGGGTCCGCCAGGCTTACCTGTCTCACCTCTCTTTAACCAGCACACAGGGGCCTGGAGAGACACAGATGTCCTTGACGACACAGAACCGGAAGAGAGTGGCGAGCCCTGCTTCTTTAATTGGGCGGAGTTGGAACGGGACAACGTCACAGGGCACACCCCCTCGTCCCAGGTAAAGGCCGCCCAGGAATGCACACAGGTGTGTTTTACACCCGGAGGCGACGGAGGTGAGAGAGACGGAAGGCGAGGTGGAGAGAAGGAAGAGTGCGGAGGAGAGCGGAGTTTGGAAACGAAGGCAGAGGAGAGGCGGGAGCTGAGGAGAGGAGACGAAAGCGAAGCGGAGCAGAGTCAGGAGGCGGAGAGGAGACCGGAGGAGAGAGAACATCGGAGGACGGAGGCGGAGAGGAGACCGGAGGAGAGATAACATCGGAGGACGGAGGCGGAGAGGAGACCGGAGGAGAGAGAACATCGGAGGACGGAGGCGGAAAGGAGACCGGAGGAGAGAGAACATCGGCGGGAGGAGGTGACGGTCAGAGAAGAGGACGGAGAGAGGAGCGCTGAATTTGGAAGGTCCAGAGGAGCAGAACCCAACAAGGCAGGAGGCCAACCGGAAGGCGCTTCGCCCAGCCACACTTCAAGGGAAGTGTGGCTACCAGAGGTACGATCAAGGCTTTCGGGCTGGGCAGGTTTTAAGTGGGTTAAACCCCCATAAAGGCTCCTAGTTCGCATCCCGTGCACTACCCCTCCCTCACTACCCCAGCACTGTGGACCCTAGTCGACTACTTGTGCACGTGTGTTCCCTCACTCCCTCCCCTGTTCTGGTGGGCAGGACAGATATCTAAAACGCCTTTGTCTTTCTTCCCTGCACGGACGAGATGCCACGACATCGTGGAGGAAGAGGCACGGACCACCAGTCCCAGAAGACACCGGGACGAGCGGCGGAAAGCGACAGAGAAACGCCAGCAAAGACTTTCTGAGGATTCGGAAAGCCCCCTGCCCTACTACAGGAAAACCATACACCGAAAAAGGACCTTTAAGTCAATAAAACCTGCGTTACCCAAAATACCGGTGTCAGTAAGTCTATTCGAGGGGAATATGACCTCGCACACACCAACGCCAGTCAGCAAGGGCGAACCCGAAGCGCCACACGAGGGCTTCCCATTAGACTTCTTGCAAAATATTGTGAAAAGAGGCTGATTGTGTCCCGGCTCAGTGGTCCGATTGAGTGCAGTATTTGTTTGTTCTGTGGCCAAAATACTGCACTGGCGATTTCTTAGTGCTAGACTCTTGGCTTGCTTCTTTCGTTTTTTGAGGTGTTTCTTCTCTCTCCGAATTATTGGCGGGGCGACCTTGGCAACTTCCCACCGATTAGTGGCAACTTCCGACCAATTAGTGGCACCTTCCGACTGAGTAGTAGACCCTGAATTGAGAGAAGTGGTATCCCCTGTAGTATTGCTCAGTCCCGTTGGGCCCACTGAGGCTCCCGGAGGGGAGAGCTGAGCGTCCGATATTGATCGCTGATGTGATTGTATGGACTCCGGATTTTTATCCCCGGCGACTGGCATGTGGCTCCTGGTGTACTGCTCCGTGTTAGCTGCAACAAAGCAAGTACTAATAATGAGCTTTAGTTCCTCCACCAACAAGGAGAGTACTGTCGGGAGCGAAGACAGTTTGTCTATTAAGACTGGAAATCGGCAATAGGGAGTAGACGAGGAAGGAAAAAAGTTGTCCCTATTTGCGGCCAAGTTATCTATTTTTTTTGGTCCATCTCTACCATTTTCGTTGCCATGATTTGCAGGGTGTTCGTTTGCAGCTCGAATTTCTCTGATTGCCATGTTAGCACGTTAATGGCGGTTGAGAGGGAAATGCTGCCTGATCTTAGCACGTTGTCCTGAGCACAGGAGAGCTCAAAAGGCAGGAGCGGAGGTGATCTATGTAAGGAGTCCCTTAGTCCCCGGATCAAACTCAGGAGATGATCCTATTGAGATGCGTGATCCATATTTGCTAGTATGGGCTACAATACCTGGGGTTGAGGCGTCAGTGGCCGTGTCTTCTTTCGGCATTGGGGAGGTAAACGTCTCAATTTTTTAGATGTTATGCGGGCTGCTGGAGCCGATCAGAGTCACCCCGGCTGTTCCCGGGACAGAGTCCTTTTCCTGATTTCCTGCCTGTTTTGTTATATGTGGATCATGTAAAGCTGGAGAGGCTCCCAAATTGTGGGAAGACAGATCTTTTCGTCCGCCCCTGTGCAGGGTAGATGAAAGACGGTGGGAAGATGGCTTTGTCCCCATTAATGGGGGGGGGACGGGTCTATTGACCCTTCGCCTGCTGTTATGCTGACCCTGGGGAATTTGTCGTTTGTAATTGTGGCTCCAGGAGATGTTGTGGCTGTAAAAGGCTTTTGGACCTTAAGGGCATCTTCAACGTCAAAAAAGAGTAAGGAGGCTGTTCTATCAATGGAGATATCTACACGCTCAGAGGGCTGATCCTTCCTGTGCCCAATGTCCATGTTCACTTTAGGCTGCCTGCTACTGGGACGGAGCCCTTGGTCCATACCGAGCTGCGCAGGTCATATATATTCCCAATCTTTGGGTGGACCTTTGGCCCGTTGGGCCCCCCTCTTAGCACACTTGTTGGTTGACATGACCGAAGCAGTGGCTACAGCCCTCCTGAATGGGGGTGGAGGTGAGGCAGAGGGGGCAACGAAACGGGCAAAGGGGCACTCTGAAGGAGTCTCCTGGCTATTATTGTGGGGACCACGTAGTTAAAGTCAATCACTTCATTGGAGCACTCGTGATTGGTATCGTAGCTCTGCTGCTCTGCTGCTGCTAAAACTCGTGCGTGTTATTGCTGTAAAATTCTTAGCGCTTTGTGCAGCATTGAGATTGGGTAGCGCTTTCATTAAATAGCATTGCATTGGGAATTATACTGTGGAATTGCAGCAGTGTTGACTGAATAGCGCTCTCACTGTTTGGTGCATTTATTCATTTTGGGCTTTGTGCTAAGTTTCGTTTTGAATCCCTCCCACCATTTTGTTGTTGTGCTGTCCCCTGGCCCGCCTCCCCGCGACCGCCTCCCACCTGACCCTCCCACGCTCCGCCCCCCTACACTACCCTTTTAAGTCAGATGTCCCAACGCGCAGCGTCCACGCGCTGCGGCCGCGCCGAAGGTGCGCCAAAGGTAAGCCTGTCTACGCCCGTCCGCGCCAAGCCCGCGCCCAGCGCCAGACCCCCTGGCCCCCGCACCACCCACCCCACCCGCATTACATACGACCCCTCCACCCTCATAGCCATAAACCCAGGCCGACTCCCCAACTGCGCCCAAGCCGCTCCTGGACACACCCATGGACCCTTCACATGCAACTCCTGCAAGTATGACGGCACCAAGACCAACTACTCATCCACTAACACCAAACAGAGATCTGACACCAACCACCACACCAACCACCTAAAATGCATCTTGCTCAACACCCGCTCGGTCCACAGACACGCCATCGACCTTTGGAATCTACTAGACACCATCTCTCCGGACGTCGCCTTCCTAACAGAAACATGGATGAACGCCTCCTCAGCCCCAGACATCACCATTGCCATCCCGGAAGGCTACAAGATCATCCGTAAGGACCGCACCAAGCAAACAGGAGGAGGCATCACCATCTTCCATAAGAATTCCATCCGCATATCAACCAGCTCAGACGTCAACCTCGCTAGCGCCGAGCACCTTCACTTCCAGATCCACACCGACCCCAAGACCACACTCAGAGGCACCCTCCTCTACAGGCCACCTGGACCCCGGGCACAATTCATTGAAGACATCACTGACTTTATCACTCCACACGCCCTCTCCTCTGAAGACTACATTCTACTGGGAGACCTCAATTTTCACCTGGAAAAGGGCTACGACAACAACGCCACCACCCTTCTGGACAATCTCGCCAACCTCGGACTCAAACAACTTGTTAATACCCCCACTCACTACGCAGGTCACACACTCGACCCTATCTTCACCTCCAGTAAACATATCTCCTTCAGTCACACCACATTTCTCCATTGGACGGACCACATCTGCGTTCACTTTAGCTACAAAAAGAACACAACCCACAACCATCCTCTAGCTACTCTGAGAAGGAACTGGAACAAAATCACCTTCGACCAGATCTCCTCATCGCTTCTTCAAAACCCCCCTGCCCACTCTTCGAACCCCAACCAAGCAGCCATCAACCTCACTCAATGGCTAACCAACAGCGCCGACATCCTAGCACCTTTGAAAAAACGTCACATCAAACTTAGTAGCAAAAACGCCTCCTGGTTCAACGATGATCTTAAGAAATCTAAGAAACTCTGTCGCTCCCTTGAGAAGGCCTGGAAAAAAGACCCAAACACCAGCACCAGGGACGCCTTCAAAAACGCCACCCGCATACACCACCAACTGATCCGGACCGCAAAGAAAGCCGCATTCAAAGATCGACTAGACAACAACGCCCACAACAGCAAGGAATTATAAAACATCCTCAAAGAGTTTACCAACCCCACTGCCAACTCCAACGACATCACTCCCTCTCAAACGCTCTGCGACTCCCTAGCTTTGTTCTTCCACGACAAAATCGCAGACATCCACAACAGCTTCGACAAACAACCCGAAGACCAACCCACACAACCTTCCGCTATACCTTCACCCCCCTTGAACATCCTTAAGGACTGGAACCCAATCTCCACTGAGGACACCATCCGCCTGATGAACTCCATCCACTCAGGATCCCCCACAGACCCATGCCCTCACCACATCTTCAACAAAGCTGATTCCATCATAGCACCACACCTCCGAGACGTCATCAACTGCTCCCTCAACTCCGCCACCTTCCCGGAAAGCTGGAAACACGCCGAACTCAGCACCCTTCTGAAAAAACCCACAGCTGACCCCACCGAACTCAAAAACTACCGCCCCATCTCGCTCCTTCTATTCCCAGCCAAATTCATTGAGAAAGCCGTCAACAACCAGCTCGCCGCCTTTCTCGAAACCAACAAATCCCTCGATTCCTCACAGTCCGGCTTCCGAGCCAAACACAGCACTGAGACCGCACTCATCGCTGCAACAGACGACATTCAAACTCTACTGGACAATGGAGACACAGTCGCCTTCATCCTCCTCGACCTATCCGCAGCCTTCGACACAGTCTGTCACAGCACCCTGTTACAACGCCTCAGAAACATCGGAATCCAAGGAAAAGCACTGGAATGGATCACCTCGTTCCTTGCCGGAAGGACTCAGAGAGTCCGCCTCCCACCATTCAAGTCGGAGGCTACTGAAGTCCTCTGCGGCGTGCCACAAGGATCTTCACTCAGCCCCACCCTCTTCAATGTATACATGAGCCCCCTCGCGGCCATCGCTCGCCAACACAACCTCAACATCATCTCTTACGCTGATGACACTCAACTGATCCTCTCACTCACCAAAGACCCTAACACCGCCAAAACCAATCTACATGAAGGAATGAAAGAAGTAGCCGAGTGGATGAAGCACAGCCATCTGAAACTGAATTCAGACAAAACAGAAGTCCTTATCTTAGGTACCTCCCCCTCCGCCTGGGACGACTCTTGGTGGCCAGAGGCCCTTGGAAAAGCACCCATCCCGACGGACCACGCACGGAACTTGGGCGTCATTCTTGACTCCTTCTCTCTCGATGACCAGACAAGTCAACGCCGTCTCATCGTCTTACTTCAACATTCTCTGCATGCTCAAAAAAACATTTCGCTGGATCCCCACCGAAACTAGAAAAACGGTCACCCACGCACTGGTTACAAGCCGCCTGGACTACGGAAACACCCTATACGCCGGTACCACTGCAAAAATTCAGAAAAGACTCCAACGCATCCAGAACGCATCAGCCAGACTCATACTAGACATCCCGCGTAAAGACCACATTTCTGGTCACCTGAAAGACCTCCACTGGCTCCCCGTCAATAAGAGGATAACATTCCGCCTCCTAACCCACGCACACAAAGCACTTTACAAACTTGGACCCGAATGCCTCAACACACGACTCTCCTTCTACACCCCCCCGCCAGCTACGCTCCTCCAATCAAGCCCTTGCTGCTGTACCTCGCATCAACAAAACCACCATGGGAGGAAGATCCTTCTCCTACCTGGCGGCAAAAACCTGGAACTCACTTCCCATTCACCTTCGCCTCACTCAGAACCACCTAGCATTCAGAAAGCAACTTAAAACCTGGATATTCGACAAGTAATTCCCCACCCTTCCTCAAGCGCCTTGAGACCCTCTGGGTATGTAGCGCGCTATATAAATTCATTGAATTGAATTGAATTGAATTGCGTATGCAAAACACTACTGAATGAGCCACTCTATACCCATGTGTCTGTGTGCGAAGTGTGTGTGTTGCCAGCAAAAGTGCACTCACTTTTTCTGAGGCATGCGGCTCACGGTACACACATCGCCAGAGGGGGAAAACTGTCCATCCAGCAAAGAACACAGCTGAACTGCAGCGGGCAGTGATACTGCGGGCCGCCGGTTGGGGCTGCGGGTTTAGAGCAGGGTAGTCAGGGCGATTCTGGACGACTCCATGACGCTGGAAGGCGACCTCACGGAGCGCTTTGTTCTCAAGCACAATATGGAGAACTGCTACAACGCCTCTCCTCGTTTCTCTCTCGGCTGCAGCAAGACTCGAAAACCCGGCCTGGACTCATATTTTCCGAAAGTCAGGCCGTGGATACGGACAGCAGCAATCACTGCTCAGTGCCAGGAGGATTAGAATGAGATTAGTGACGCTATGCAGCTAAACAGATGAAAGAAAAAAAAATGGCAGCTGGTAACTGGCTGACTGTTTGTCTGTTTGCCTGCGTGTGAGATATATTGTTAAAAAAAAAAGTTGTAAGAAGTGTCGCGGCCCCTGCCGCAATGAAGAGAGAAAACGTCGAGGAATGCCACCAAAATGCCTTGCACTAAGCAGGTACTCGTGGCTCCCTCTGTGTCAAGCAGCTCGCAGACCTTGCCTCAGTAGAAGGGGGGGCAGGCAGGGAGGCAGGAAGCAGGGAGCGTCCAAGCGGGAGACCAAGCCAACACGTCCCGGTCCCGGTCCTGGCTTACAGCTCCTCGTCTCTGCTGCTGTGCAGCTCTCCGGCTCCGGCTCCTCCGGCGGTGGCGGTTCCCCTGCGGTCTCCCATGCGGTGGCGGCATTGTTCTCACAGCGCTCGGCTCAGTACTCACGCCCGACCACATGCAGCTCACCGCCCGCAGCCCCCTCTGCTCCTCACACAATGTTCGGCAACGTTAGATCTTCCAGTCAAGGGCATTCAACAGAAAGAAGAGGGTGGGTGACAACTTTTAGTCCTTTATCGGCTGACCTGCAGATGGGACACGCACCAACGAGATCATTGGCATCGCTGTCCATCGAGGGCCGCCAGAAGAACTCACGGTTTGTGAGCGTGGATCCTTAGTGTCCCTCATGGGCTTTGACAATATTGTTTTTCCTGAGGATCTGAGGGGCATTAAGTTTGTCCCTCCGTAATAATACACCGTCCTCTAAAGAAATTTCAGATTTGACCTTCCAGAAAGGTTGAATACATTGAAGAAGGGTGCGCTCACCAGGCCAACCAGACTTGACGAAACCACACGCAAGTTGCAAAACCTCATCATCAGCGAGAGCCCTAATTCAGCCATTTGCAGTGTCAAGACTATGCTCCTGTAAGTCAAATAAGGATACAAGGCAATCATCTGAATCTTCCTCCCCAACATCAGCAGGAACTGGCCCCTCCTCGTTATTCTCTATGGGAAAACGCGACAGGTAATCTGCTCTAAGATTCCTGCCTCCAGAGATATGAACAACGTCAAAACTGGTACTGCATTAAACGAGATACCATTCGAAGGATCCTAGGAGAGCAACACTTGCTGGCCCCAGCTCCAAGGATATTAATGAGAGGTTTATGGTCTGTTCTCAACAAGAAGCGTCTACCCCAGATATAAGGTTGAAACTTTTCGATGGACCACAAGCAAGACAACAGTTCCTTCTCAATAAAAGAATACTGAAGATCACCATTCTTCAAGACCCTGGAAGCAAACACGACCGTGTTTTCACCTCTAGCGGTGTCTTGGGTCAAAACAGCCCCCAGACCCACCTGATTCGCTTAAACTGTCAAGCAAGAAGGCCGATCAGGGTCAAAAGGTTTGAGCGCACCACTGTTAGAGAGAGAAATTTTAACAGATTTCAAAGCCGACTCACACTCTTTAGTCCGTTCAAATACTACTCTCTTACAAAGGAGAGAACTGATGGGACGTACTAAAGTGGCATAATTTGGAACAAACTTTGAATAATACTCCTGGAGGCCAAGCAGAGACTTTAACACCGCCCTTGTCAGACGGAGTAGGAGCCTGGGTGATGGCATCCAGCAGACCTTATCTAGGCTTGATGCCTTCGCCGGAGATCAAATGACCAAGATAATCTATCTCTTCAGTGAGAAACATGCATTTTTAGGTTGAGCCTTGCTCGACTTTTAGTAAGGGGGATTTCAAAGTGCTACCCACAAGCTTTCCTGGCCTCAAGCTTGTGTGCATACTCGCGTGCTTGCGTGCAGCCGTCATCTGCCTTTCTTATCTCTTCCTCCGCATCGCTGGCCATTACTTTCACTTTTGCGGCCGCGCAGCTGTGTCACTTTCACGGCTGCGCTGCCATTGCTTGTCCTAAAAGGAACGGGTGTATTGGTAACCGTGCTACAGTAGTGTGGTGTTTTATTTCTAGGCTTCCAATTGGCGTTAATTCATAATTTCCAAGGGTGATAAGTCATCCATATATTATAGAAAGTAGTTCACGAATGCAATATCATGCTCGTAATATAATGGTTTTGCAATCATTGGTGAAGTAGCAGTCACCTATAAATCACGTTGAATCTACTTGACTTTAATATTCGCACAACTGTGTGGGTGACACTATTAAATAAAATATTGCCATGAGATGTCGCTGCAGTACCACATATCACATGAGCTGTTTCTTCCACCTATACGTTGTTAAAATTAATTTGTTCAAAATCCTAGCTGTCGTCGAACAATCTCCATGCATCTATTGTGCAATAAAACTGGTTCTTCTGGTTGGGCTGTAAAATCTTTTAGTGGCAATTAGTAATCAACTGTATATATTTCCCCTGGCAAAATCAACGCGGAAAGTAGTTGTAGTTTTCGCAATTGCAGAACCACCGTTCTGGTTGGTGGAAAAGGTTCAATGAGGAAATATGCTTTCCGCAAAACTATGGTGTGCAACTAATTAAACAAGCATTGACATAGCCAATAGGTTTTGCCTTTGGGACCTTATTTAGTATTTAATTATGCAGCACAATATCCTTGGTGCAACATCAACTGTTGCATGGCTAAACTCTTATAATGTCCCAAAGGCGAAACCTATTGGCTATGCCAATGCTTGTTCTGATTTGACAACCACCCCATGACTTTTGAAAATATCCAGAACCCTCTTGAGTAAGGAGTTATGTGTCGAGATGTCTTTAGAGTGAATCAAGACATCATCTGGAAAAACAAGCACTTCACTAATCCCCCTAACATGTTTTGCATGATCCGATGAAAAACGGAGGCCATGGAGGCAAGCCCAAAGGACGTTTGTTTGTATTGAAAAGTGCCTAAGGGTGACACAAAAGCCGTTAGGGGGCGAGATGTAGGTACCAGCTCAATCTGATAAGTACTGGCCAGGTCCAGCTTTGAAAAAAACGTGGACCCCTTAACGCTTGCAAAAAGGTCATATATTTTCGGTAGGGGGTGAAAGCCGACCCAGATCTCCTTATTGAGAGACCTCAAGTCCACACAGACGCGTAGTTTACCGCATTTCTTGCATGCGACGACCAGAGGCAAAAGCCACATTGAGGATTCTGTTGGTTTAACAATCCCCTGGTCGCACAAGGACTTGAGTTCACTCTCTAGTCGTCTCTCACACTGAAATGTACGCCCCTCAACTTGTGTGTGATAGGCAGGACACCCTCTTTAACCACAATTCTGTGCTTGAAACCCTTTATGGTCCCTAAACCTCCCTCAAAAACTGATGGAAAGCGTTCCTTCCATTGGAACAAATGCTGATCCTCAGAGATCTATATGAATGAGGGTGGGATGCACACCTTTGTACTCAAGTTTGTTAGGGTTAAGGCGAAAGACTGCATAAGAGAATTGTTATAATGATCATGATGCATAAACATTTAATTGCTTAGACTAACATTGAATTGATGTAAGAGAATACACGATGTTTACTTTTTGCCATTATTGTTATAGTGTTCCCTGACGAAGGGCAATGATGTGCCGAAATGCATTGGATTTTAAATAAATACTGCTTTGGACGAACCACTGCGTTGATCATGTTTGAAAATGAAGCCCGGAGGGCACGCTTCAAGCATTAGAAATCTGGAAAATGGCAGAACATAACCTGAGCGTGAAGTGAAATGACAGAGTAACATAGAAAATGAGATAAACTGTGGAATGACACGGTAAAAACTATGGAATATTTGAAAATGGAAAAACGTGAAAAACATGGATGGAATTTTGCCGGAAGGCGCAAAGATGGCAGCTGCGGCTGGTTTAGGGGTGACATGCGTTACCCCACCCTTCTTCATTGATCCTCAGAGATCACCAGAACCTGCTCAGATCTACCAGGTCTAAGAACCATTCAGAACAAACCCTGATGAAACCATCCTATGATGTTCAGGCCCTTCACTGCAACGTAAATCTTGCCAGTTATTTTTCTATTTTTAAAACCAGAACATCTGCAAAAAAACCTAGGAGATCAATCTTCTGTCCTTCGTACGAGACTGGAGATCGATCAGGAGGTTAAAGTGGTCTCTCTCCCCATGTCTTGTAAAATAATTCTTGAGTCCCCATTGTGATTCTGGCACCAGAATCAACAAGAAGATTAAGTGGCTTTTCTCCTATGATGATTTCAACAATGGGATCCACACATTCACATGAATCAATAACATTGGAAACAACTTTGTGTGAATCATAAACTACAGGAACCACTTCAGAATTAGACTCTAGGTCTGACTCCAGAACACAATCAACAGACCTTCACAAATTTTTCTTTTTCATGCAGACTTTTGCAAAGTGACCTATATCTTTTACAATAACGGCAGATTACAGTAGCCCCAGGACACTTTGCTCCTTTCAGGTGGGGAGGATTTCCACACCAGTAACACATCTGCGTAAAATGGAGAGACTCTGGTGCAACTCTCCCACAGCTCGAGTTCTTGATGGTATTACTTTTGAAAGAAGAAGGTTTAGAAACATTTAGTTTTCCCTTTCTATTAGAGACAACACTAACAGGGTCTGTAGAATTCTCTTCCAGTTCTTTTAAGGATACTTGTGATGTCTCAATGCTCTTGGCTCTTTTGACCGTTTCCTTAAGGGAAGGATTGGCCAAAGAGAGTAGCTTTTGACGAATCTGCTTGTCTCTGCAATGACAGACAAACTGATCATGGATCAATTGGTCAGTGAAGGTGTCAAACTTACAGACAGAAGCAAGTCTACGTAGAGTAGAGATGTAGGAGTCCACATCTTCATTTTTGCACTGTTGCCTTTTAAAAAAAAATTGTGACGGGGAAACATCAAACTTGGTTGTTTATCAAACCTAGTCTTAAGGTTGATTATAGTGTCTTGGTAGTCATCAATAACATAGTCTGGAAGATGATTAATTTCAGGAAGATGCTTAAAGATTGAAGGACCTTCAAATCCGAGAGAATGGAGGAGGAGGTATTTCTTGCACTCAGAACTAAGGGCCAGATGTAGGAGCCCAAATACCGGTCGGTAACGGCCGAATTCGGCCGTTACCGACCGGTATTTGGTGATTGAGATGTAGGGGCATCATTTTACAGATTCGGTAAATTTACCGAATCGGTAAATTTACCGAATCTGTAAAATACCGAATCGCTATTTTTACTGATTCGGTAACTTCCAGATGTAGGTGGGACTCTTCTGAGTCCCAAAGGCCTTTCAGAACCGGTATTTTACAACTCAATCCAATTGGGTGGTAAAATACCGAATCCAGGTGTGCATGCACATGTGTGCATGCACACCTATGCCATGTGACAGACAGACATGCCCTTAGGGCATGTCTGTGTGCCACATGGCACACATGCCTGTATTTGGGGTGCTAGAGGGTGTCAAAGTGACACCCCCTGCACCCTTGCTGAAATTGGTATTTACCGAATCTGTAAATACTGATTCGGTAATGCCCATTGATTCCTATGGGCTTCAACGCCCATAGGAATCAATGGGCATTACTGAATCGGTATTTACAGAATCGGTAAATACCGAATCTTAACGATTCGGTATTTACCGAGTCTGTATTACCTACATCCCCCCCTCTATTTTACCACTTCTTAAATACCGAATCGGTATGATTCGGTATTTAAGAAGTGGTAAAATAGAATTACCTACATCTGGCCCTAAATCTCGAGGCACCGATGGCTCCCAAATAAGTCTGGAAGGCATCAAACCAGATCTCCCATCGAACGAGAGGTTCCCCTGGAGATTCTAGGAATGAAGGGGGAGGAGTTACAGATTGCATGACTATGCAGAAAGTGGAATAGAGAGAAAAAAATAGAATGAAAGGATAAAACTAGAAAAAGAAAGTTAAAAAAATTAGAGGAAAACAAGTGGGACAACAACACAACAGAATAATATCTCTCTTTTGTATGGAGCATACTGTTTAAGATAATAAACAAGAAATGTAACAAGGTTGGGTGTGCGAATCACCAAATGGTTATCCGCATAAGAATTCAAAATAAAAAATAAAACTGGTGCAGGTTGGTATGCGAATCACTGTCGTATAAAATGATCGCACAAGAGAGAATTGACAGAGGTGTGTTGATCACCGCACTGTGACCCACTGTGAAGGTTCCAAGAACGGTGATGGAATAGAAGAGGTGTGTGGATCACTGCATTGTGACCGATTGTAGATCAATGAGATGAATATGGGCAGCGTAGATTTGAAGATCCGCAATGAAAAACAGATGTGCTGATCGTCGCAGGAGCTGAGCGAGGCATTGCTAAGAAGCACCAAGGAAGGTGTTAGGGAGGACAACAGGCTGTGTTGTTGCTAGGCAGCAGCTAGGAAACGCCAGCTTGTTGCGTCTTAAGTGAATCGAACGTCACAGAGATGACGTGTTGGGTCAGGCAGGCCAGGCAGATTGAGGCGTGGTGCTGCGTATGCGCGAGAATCGAGAGACAGTTTTTAACGTGTCTGCCGACGGAACCCAAAACGAGAGCCTTAATGCAACGTCTCTGCCGGCGGAACCCACAACAAAAGCCAGAAAAAATGTAATATTGGCAGTGCAATTTTTGAGGTTAGGTCGCGAATTCAAAAATGAGTTCAGGCACTTAGTGATGCTGAGAAGGGAAAAGCGTGCCAGAGGTGCTGGAAGCATGGTGTGATCAGCGCCGAGCGAAGATGTTGGTGGGGTGAAGAAAAAAATAAACACAGTCTTACCACCCGATGTGGACGTCTTCAGCAAGATCAGCACCAAAGGTGAGCAGGATTGCACGCAAGGTCCGAGGTGTGGCTGTGTAGTTGAGAATCGTCGCCATAAATGGATGTCTCAGAGGGGGCCAACAATAACAGACACTGAAATGCCTCACCTCACACGTTCTCCAAAGTGTGCACTCTGCACTTCACAGTGTGTCCTCGTTGGGGAGATTCTCTTCTCTTGAGAAAACTAGTGACACCATGAAGACGTTTCAAACACGGGGTCAGCTTCCTTGTGGCACTGAGCAAAACAGTCCAATTGCTTAGCTTGTGCAGACGCTGAAGGGACAGCAGGGACAACCTTGATCTGGAGTTGAACCAGATGTGTAGGGACAGCAGGAACAGACTTGATCCTCACTGAAGGCGCAGCAGTAGCAAAGTGGACTGGAACTGGTACTGTTGCGTAAAGGGCGACCAATGTGAGATCACTGGTGGGGCTCAGGGGTGCCAGTTAGATGAGTAAGCGCAGCCGTAGTTACAGGAGTTGCTTCAGCTTCACAGGAGATTCCCAGATACTCCACACTTGAAAATGGAGATCTTGAAGATACACACAGGTTCTTTGAGGTTCCTCATCGCCATAAAAATGTAGTAACTTGGTCCAGACAGATTGTAGTGTTTCAGGAGTATTCATTGTAGTAGTTCCAATTCCAGTAGTTCAACCCCACCAGGAGCTGCCAGCATGCTGCTCAGCCCTTCACAACTGTAGCCTCTGACTCCCAACATTCCATATTACCTCATTCAGCGAGAATTCCACTAGCATAGCATGAACCACATGAGATCCAGGATACTACAGAGTGGAAGACTAAAAAACCTGTGCGAGGAAGTGAAGAGAAACAGGCAAGTTCCGACAAGCTGGCAGGGATCAGTAATTACTCGGGTTTTTAAAGGAGGTGATCTAACCTCCCCGTCCAATTACAGGTTGATAGCGCATTTGGACATAGATGCAAAGCACTATGCCTCTCTACTATTGAAAGATCTGATCATTTGGTCTGATAAAACAAAACAGACACGGATGCTGCTAGTATTGCCCTGTTAACTAGGCTGAAGCAGGCCCTAGATGTAGTTGCTCCTATGCAGAGAGTCATAATTAGAGACAAAGGTAAATGGGCTCCATGGTTTAACGACCACCTAAGAGCCCTGAAGCAACGTCTCCGCCAACAGGAGAGAGCATGGCGGAAATCTTATAATGCAGAGTCCCGCAAGGAGTATCTGCTCGCGCTTGGTGCTTATAAAACAGCCATCCTCACCAGGAAAACAGAATTCTATGAATTTAGGATCAATTCAGCTCAGGATATTCAAAAAGAAACCTTTCGGGTACTTTCTGAGCTAAGGCAAACAGAGACTGTGAGGCCGGTACACAGTCCAGAGGACTGCAATTTGTTGCAGTCCTTTTTTCTTGACAAGGTCAAGGATCTATTAGATGTAATTACCACCACCTCTACTGTACCTTGTTCTCTGTCACCTGTTCCCTTGACACCTCTTTTTGCGACACCACTCACTGTCTTTCCGACTTTGACTGTTGATTCTCTGTCCCACCTAATAGGACGGGTTAAGTCTGGCTCTTAGGTAGATCCATGTTGTTGGACCTGGCCTCGTGGCGTGGCCCCACTCCTCCCGCATGGCGGGTCCCGGTATACCTCGACCCCTGTTCCCCGGCCAAGGGCGGCACCTTCCACCTTCCACGAGTGCCGCCCCTCCGGGCCGCCCCCAGCTCTCCCCCGACAGAACTCGACCTCATCTCCTCAACCCTCTTGGCTGGTCCGGACCCTTTCCCGGATCCTCGTCTCCGGCCCAGCTGCCATCTTGGACCCTCCACGACCAGGCCTCGTGGCCTCGGCCCGACCCCAGCCTCAGGCCCAGCAAAGCCCCGACATCGAGGCACCACGATCCAACCAGGGGGTAAAGAGACCACTTGACGAGTCAATGGGGGAAGAAGTTTCGATGGACCCCCATCCGCCTGGTTTCGATCGCCCCCAGCCTCCCTGGGCGCTGGCTCCACCCCCCTGCTGGGTGTCTGGACTCGCACATCCCGGACCCTCGGACCTCCAAGTGCGAGGGTCCGGACATCAAAGGGCACCAGCCCTATAACTGGGGCAGCTCCAGAGCAGGAAGGCAGTTGTATCCTGGAGTCGAGAGACACCGAGACGAACTCATCTTCTTGCAACCATCCTTGGAGTCCTGCTGGCGCTGCCGCGGCTCATCTTCGTGAACCATCCTTGGAGACCTGCTGGCGTTGCCGCGGCTCATCTTTGTGAACCATCCTTGGAGTCCTGCTGGCGCTGCCGCGGCTCATCTTCGTGAACCATCCTTGGAGTCCTGCTGGCGCTGCCGCGGCTCATCTTCGTGAACCATCCTTGGAGTCCTGCTGGCGCTGCCGCGGCTCATCTTCGTGAACCATCCTCGGAGTCCTGCTGGCGCTGCTGCGGCTCATCTTAGTGAACCATCCTTGGAGCCCTGCTGGCGCTGCCGCGGCCCATACCAGAGAACCCTCCAGCTCGAGGATTGAGAGCTGTGCGTCAGGCATCCCTGTACCAGACCGGTACTAAGACTGTCCCGCTACCCCCTTCCCACAGAGACTAAGTTTAGAGGGATCCCAGTATCCCGTTCCTTCTGTACTGTTGCAATAACCTGCCAAAGAATACCGATAAAAGTGTTAAGAACCTATCTTTGTGTGGCGTCCATCTGTAGGGGGGGTGGTTGCTCGTCCGTACGATCTGAGGAGAGGACCCTCGCCAGGAGGCCTCTCCCCCTTGCTCGGCCGACCCTCAGGTTTCCCGTCTAACACATGTCCACCTACTATTTTCAAGATGGTGCTTCCCGGGATTGAGGATGAGGTGTTGTCACTTCTGAACCAATCCCTGGTACATGGCACTGTTCCTGTTAACTTCAAAGAAGCAAGGGTCATTCCACTTCTGAAGAAGCCAGGAGTGGATGTGAAGAATTTAAAAAATGTCAGACCTATTTCCCAACTTCCTTTCTTGGCAAAGGTGTTGGAGCAACACGTGCTGAAATCTCTTTCACACCATCTCGAAATAAATAATCTCCTGCAGCACAACCAGGCAGGTTTCAGGGCCCACTCCAGCACTGAAATGGTTACGCTTGCAGTGCTGGATGATCTTAGGCTCCAAGTTGACAAAAAGAGGCCGTGTGCCCTGGTTCTACTGGATCTATCCGCGGCATTTGACACGGTTAACCACAAGCTTCTACTGTCGCGGATACATGATCTTGGAGTCCAGGGCACAGTATTTAAATGGCTCACATCTTTCCTTAGTGGCCGGACCCAGAGAGTACAGTTGGCATCCAACACGTCTGTTTCTGGTAGTCTTTCCTGTGGAGTCCCGCAGGGATCGGCCTTGTCCCATCTTCTCTTTAATGCCTACCTGCAGCCCCTCATAGGCGCGATAAACACCATGGATTGCCAGATCTATAATTATGCGGATGGTTCCCAACTTATCAACCAGATCGACAATTCTTCAGTCTCCCATGTTAAGACACAGAATATTCTTACATTTATCACCAACTGGATGACAGCTAATTCTCTAAAAATGTATCCGGATAAGACAGAGGTTCTCGCTATTACCACTGACTCCAATCCGTGGAGTAACTTCTTCTGGCCTCAGGAACTGGGCGCTGACCCAGTCCCGGCCTCGGTCGTGAAGAGTTTTGGAATTAAAGTTGACGTCGATCTGTCCATGACTCAACAGGTGTCTGCAGTAGTGGGAGCCTGTGCCGGTCTGATGAGACAGCTTCGCAAGCTCGCTCCCCTCCTGAGCTTCTCTGTTCTCAGACTGATCGTGTCGGCAATTATAATTTCCCGCCTCGACTATGGTAACGCCCTTTACATCGGCCTTCCGGAGAAGCTACTTGCTAGACTTCAGGTTACTATGAACAATGCGGCTAGGCTGATTTTTAAATTGCCCAGAGGAGCCCATGCCACCCCTCTCCTCCAACATCTGCATTGGCTTCCAGTAAAGCAGAGAGCCAAGTTCAAGGGCCTCTGCATTGCGCATAAGGCCATCTATGGTCAAGCCCCCCGGTATGTTAAAGATCGCCTAGTACTCTACACTCCGAATCGGGCGCTCCGGTCCTCAGAGGCCTGTTTACTGAAGTGTCATTGATTCAGGCACGTCAATTAATGGGGTAGAGCCTTTTCCATCGCCCTCCCCCATTTGTGGAATAAACTACCAGAGACAGTGCGTATAGAGCACGCCCTTCTCCCTTTCAGGAAGAAGTTGAAAACGGTTCTCTGCCAAGAGGCTTGGGGTTCGTGTTAATATCTGCCCTCTGTGCCTGTAGGCTAGTCCGTGCCTCTTCCTTCTGACAGCTCTTAGAGACCAGTTGGTGATAATTGCGCTCTACAAATAAAAATACAAATACAAATACAAATACACTACTCAACAAAACGGGGTTCAGAAAAGGGTGCGGTACTATAACAAACATCCTATCGCTCTTGTTGCTTGCCGACAAATATATATGACAGAAACAGCAGCTATACCTCAGTTTTATTGACCTGAAGGCAGCTTTTGACAGCGTGGACCGTCACCTTTTATGGGGCAGACTGCGTGCATGGAACATCCCTGAAAAAATACTCAGAGGAATTTTGCTGCTATATTCCAACACATGGATGAGAGTTAAATTGGGAGACGGTGCAAGTCGGTCAAAAAAGGATGTAACCACCAAAGGACTGAAACAAGAATGTGCCCTGGCCCCCGCATCTTTTTAACCTCTTCATGGCGGACCTGCCCCCAAAACTTAATAAGATCATATCTCATCCTCCCAAACTAGTAACTTTATCACTATCTCAATTATCATACACGGATGATGTTGTTTTGATGAGCCTTACTAAGATCGGCTTACGAAGAGCACTTACAGGAATGCGGGAATATATTGCCGACAATAAACTAGAGATAAATATCGCAAAAAGCAAAACAATGCTGAACAGTAGACATCAGAAGGCAAAACAGCAATTCCAATTAGAGGGAAAAACACTGAAAGCAGTATCTAAGTATAAGTATTTGGGCTTCTACATTGACAACAGACACAATCATCGGGACCAAAAAGCATACATGACACAGAGGACAAACGGCTTATCATTTGCCTTCGGGTCTAGCGAAAAAACTGAAGGGGCCATCATTCAAAACCCTATTAGCAGTAATAAAAGCCAAGATGTTACCAACATTAACATATGGCAGTACGGCACTACACGGGAAATACGGCACTACACGGAAAGACGGCACTACACAGGAAAGACGGCACTACACGGGAAAGACGCTGACCTCTTAAACAAGTCCCAAGTTTCAATTTATAAACAAGTCTTTCAAATTGCATCAGTCCGCCCTCCAAGCACAGGTAAGACTAGAGCTTGGGGTAATTAATAAAATACCGGGGAGAATGTAGACAACAATTAAGCAATGGTACACACTCAAGCAAAATGCGGCAGAATTGGATTTGAACAAGGCCTTGTGGGACGAATTAGAGAAGGATGAAAAATACCAATATAACCAATTTCTAAAAAAAAGCACTACTGGAAACCTGCACAGGTGGGCTCTGGGAAACCACTTTACCCTACTCAAGCAAGCCATAAATAAATCAGCTAAATGTCATTCCTTGTTGGTCGATAAAAACATCCTCGGTGAGAGAAAACACGCCTGGATGGTAATGACTAATTATAACACACTTACCCTAGCCCGATACCTAAACATCCTGTTTTCGATCTACAAAAAGTTGCAACTAATGGCTTTGCGTTTAGGCAATGTGCCGTCTGCTGCCGATCAGCCAAAATGGGTTCACAAAGGACCAAAAGATTGTAGACTATGTGGAAGTAGTAAAGAGGACTTTGTCCACCGAGTTTGCATATGCCCCAAATGATAACAAGCGCAAATCTCTTTATTAAAACGAGCCATGAATACCAGAGGTATGAGGACTTGTAGATTTGCAATTATAGTGGCTTTCGATCCAACAGACATTACATTGAACTGTAAACTAATAAAGTTCCTTTCCGTACATACGCAAGCATTAAAATAATAAAAGACTAAAAAAAAGGGAAATTACTGTGGAGTGTCGATCGTTAATATCAAACAAAACTGACCGCCCCTGAGATTGCACTCGCCTCTGGGATACAATGGTGAATAAGGCAAGAACATGCGGAGAAATATTCACTCTTGTAAAGACTTATTAATAATGCACCTGGAAAATATCTGTATTTTATTAAGAGACTAACTAATTGAATTACAGCATCTCCATACAAAACTGTGAGTTAATAACTTTTTTTAGGTTTTATAGAAAAAAACTTTTACTGTAGTTTTATTATAGAAATTGTATTGTAGTGGTTTTAACTAACTGAAACCATAAACAATCTTGAACTTGAGCATGAGAGAGAGAGAGATAGGAGAGAGAGAAAGAGGGAGAGGGAGTGGAAAGAGAGAGTGGAGAGAGAGAGTGTGGAGAGAGAGAGAGTGTGGAGTTCTGGACTTTTTGGTTCCGTCCAGAGGTGTCAGGGTACAACACCCAAAGACCCCGGAGTTCCACCTGCCTTGGTGCACAAATGAACAGAAACACGGGCTTCTCGATGGTGGCGTCAAAGACCAAAGGTTTATTACTGCAGGGACACAGAAGTCACAGAATCTACACACGGGCAGAGACTAGGAGCCTGTTCGATTTGTACAAAGTGGGTTGCTCCTTATATACGGTTTTTTATGCTAGGGGCAAATTCTTTACATGTAATACATTCCCAAAACCTTTGTGTCTAAAACAATAAATATTTGGTGTTACACAGGAACCGTCGATAATATCTGAGGCCAAACATTGCAAAGAAAGGGGTTCCCACTAGTTCGTCACAATTCCCTGTCAATATTGCTTTCAGGACCCGGACTGCCTCATCGTAAAGTTCGTTACCTCCCCCTAATAAAGATTCAGAAAGAAAGAAACAGAGCCAGGTGTGGAAGATAGAAAAGTGGGATAAGGGATGTTTGTGGGTTGTAAATGGGCAAGGCTACCGGCTTCGGCCGCCTAATCATGATCAGGTACAATGGACACGAAGACCAGTTTGGCAGGACTGGCCTCGGACAGAGGAGGCAGCCTTTGTCAAGTCATGCAGCTACAGCGTGATCTGGTTTAAGGTGCACGTGTCATATAAGAGGTGAATCTCCGGCTAAGGCTACGTGTCCTTAATCAAAGTGGAGTGAATGAAGTGATCAGAGGCTATTGCATATGTGAGGGCAAGGAAACACAAAATGGCGGCTATGATCTAAGATGGATGCCGTGGGTATATCAGAAATATGTCAATGGAAGGAGTGCTCTTGCTCGTAGCGTAGCGAAAACACTAGGATATACTAAATGGATCATTTGCGGTTCACTGATACCAATATTAGGTATTTCCGACAAACTTGAAAACACGGGTTCAAGTCGTCACGGAACCGTCACGGAACCTCAGACCCTCCTTTTGCCCTTACATAGGCAATTACTCAGTCTGTGTCAGAATCTAGTTCTATGCTCATCAGGTCAGTGACATGTTGCTGTATCATCATCCTTTCTCGTGTTTTTTCTCCAAACGCAGGTGGTTTTCTGAGACAAGTCGTAGCGCAAAGACTACACAGAGCAGGACCACACTGGATAATCAGACAACATGAGAATAGGAATACTAGGATGACACCAATGACCATTAGAACCTTCCATCCCCACGCTGAGATCAGAGTCCAAAACCACTCCATGAAGGACCAGTTTCCTTTGTCTACATGTATGGAGTCTGAAATCTTGTGCAACTTAGAGATCGCCTCATAGACTGTTGGAGCATTATTAGGAATAAAGACACAGCAGCTCGATTGGATCATTCTGCATACCCCACCTCGATCTGCAAGTATAACGTCTAGAACCATACGGTTCTGCAACGTCATGAGCCTATCCGCCTGAAGCTCAGCTGTCAGATTGCTAAGGGCACCAGCAGTTTCCGTAATAGTAGATTCAACTACCCGTGTTAGCTGACGTATGTTTCTACTATTGGCCATAGGTCCCCAGAACGGAAGGAAGCCTTTAAAGAAGTCTCCGACTTCCTGACCAGCGGTATCTTCCTTGCTGAAGACACCTCTTGCTACTCTTGTTCTGTGGTAATCAGGTGAAGCAGTGTATGTCGGAGGCAATAATCGAGCAATATAACATGATCCTGAGAAGTCGGCAGGCAACCATGTATAAGCTCTGTCTCGACAAATGAAATAGGTACCCCTAGCAGTAAGAAAGGCAGGGGAAGAGTTAGCCGGAAACACATAAGTCTCTACGCACTCACTCCTCCCTAGCTGAGCTCTCGGATTTCTCCCATTACCTTGCAAACAGACCTGACCTCGGTGAGGTACGACCCAGATTGGAGTTGAGCTTTTACGCTTGCTTTCTCCTAAACTAAGGCGATACTCTGAAGTATTCCAACTTAAATATACTCGCAATTCGTCTCTAGGGTATGATGGAGTATTATTGACGTCCTTGACCATGTCAATAATTCCCTGGACTAAAGCTTTGTTAGCAGAGTTATATTTAGTGGAACGTGGCGGACGTGGAGGATAAGTTTCAAGGGCATAAGCAAAGATGGTTTGGAAGGCCTGAAATGATCCATTATAGCTGTAAGGCAAAACCAAATAGGGAATACCTTTATCCATAGTGTGAGGTATCAAGCCACATACCCAGCAGTCTGTTGTGTTAACTACCAGTTGGTGTTGGTGCAAGAGCTGTATAAAAGTGTTGTTGGTGAATTCTGAGCGTCTGGCTTGCTCATGTTCCGGAAACGAGTGAAAAGAGTGTATAGAAGAAACAGTAGAAATAGCAGGATCAGGGGGAGGTACTGTAGAAACTGGCACAAAAATCAAATTTATGCTAAAGACGATTCCACCCACCAATGTTGCTAAAACAATCAAGAATGTAACGGCACATTGCATCAAGAAACATTTGCTGTGAAGAATTCTATTAAGTCTGTTTCTGCGAACGTAAATCACATTCTTTCGTTGCAGCGCAGGAAGCTCCATCTTCTACAATCCGCTCGCGACCACTGATGATGTGTACGTAGATGAAAATGCCTCTATCAGCCCTGGGAGCTCCCAGAACTAACAGAAAGATCGACCTTGTGTCAGATCCCTGCAAATTCAAACTAGGCACACAGCCACGACCCTACGGCTACCCAGACGGCAAGGCAATTTAAAAAACAATAAAACAATAGCAAACTTCCTGGCTGAAGGCAAAAGTTCAATATATCAAAATCACAATATGCAGTTGCCTGCTTTATTTGTCCTTTTTATGGCTTCTAAGGTTGTATCTCTTCTTCGCTGGTACTGTCTGATCGGAAAATAATGTATCACTAGCAGCTGTTGCAGAGTTTAAGTTCGCAGATAGCAAAGTTTCTTCTGATGCTGGAGACAAATGTTCAGTGTTCAAAGGAGTTTTTTCAGGAGGAGAGTCAGGTTTTGAAGTGTCAGTAATCAAATCGGCATCGGGCTGTCCTCGTTGCCAGTAGGACCTGGAAGGGGCCGATGTAGCGAGGCTGAAGATTCTTTGCCCTCGCGAAGTTTCTGACCACCACGTGGTCGCCGGGTTTCAGCTGATGCCCTGGACTCTCCGGAGGTTTTGGCAAAGCATCGAAGACCTGTTGATGAATAAGACTCAATTTAGCAGTCAAGTCGTAAAGGTAGTCTATCAACATAGGATATTCAATGGAGCAAAATTGTTTAGGCCTTGGCACACCCCAGATATTTGCCGGGCGGCCAAACACAATCTCGTATGGAGAAAGCCCTATTCTAGAATGCACTGTTGCTCTCGTTGATAACAAGGCCAAAGGAAGTGCGTCTGGCCAAGCTAAACCTGTGGATGCTTGTATTTTGGCTATCTTAAGCTTCAGAGTGCCATTGTAACCCTCGACTAAACCAGCAGATTGGGGATGGTTTGCACTATGGAATTTCTGTTTCAATCCTAGGCCGGCACACACACTCTGCATAACTTTCCCTATAAACTCACTTCCGTTATCTGACCATACAATCCGTGGCATTCCATACCTAGGGAAAAATTCCTTGAGAAGAATTTTGGCAGTTGATAGGGCAGTGTTGTCTTTTAGTGGGTATGCTTCTATCCACCTGGAAAAAGCACAAACTACCACCAGGACGTATTTTAAATTGTTGCAGCGTTCCATGTGAATGAAGTCTAACTGAATCACTTCAAAGGGGCAGGAAGGAGGAGCGAAATGACCAGCTGGAGTTGGAGTTCCCTTGCCAGGATTATGCATCAAGCACACCATGCAATTTTTCACCACTCTCTCTGCACACTTATTGATTCCCTCATTCTTCCAGACCGGAGCCAACATCTTACATATCCCTTTAGAACTTATATGCGCAACTCCATGCGCCATCGTCACTACTGCAAGCACATACGCATCAGGCAACATCCAACGCTGCTGTTCTGTCAAATCAATCCAACATCCATTCGAGTCCAACTTGCCCGTACTTTCTCTCCATACACGTTTCTCTTCCTCAGTCGCTTCTTTCTGAATCTCTTTCACACTTTCCATAGTGTCCTCACACATTCCAGACTCAGCAATCCATCTTGCAGAAGTAGCAACGTACATTCTACTCATCATGTCTCTAGCTGTCTGTTTAGCAGTTTCGTCAGCAAAGGCATTCCCACGACCAACATCATCCGTGATTGCTTTATGAGCACTGCACTTCACAATCGCAACTTCAGTCGGCAAGGTTAGAGATTCCAACAAGTCGTTAACTAGCTGACCATGTTGGATCTTAGTCCCATGGGACGTAATGAAACCTCTTTCTCTCCACAACCGGCCAAAACTATGGGCCACGCCAAATGCGTACTGACTATCTGTAAACACATTCACTCTCTTTCCCTTAGCTAAAACACACGCTCTCGTTAGAGCTATTAATTCTGCAGCTTGGGCAGAATTCTGACTCACTCTTGCAGTCTCCACAATCGTCTTCAAAGTCGTTACCGCGTAAGCAGCAGTCACGTCACCATTCTCCAATTTAAAACATGACCCGTCCACATATAGCGTACCATCTGGGTTGGATAGGGGAGTATCTTTTAAATCGATACGTCCTTTTGTCTCTTCCTCCGTTTTGAAATAACAGTCATGTGGCTCAGAATCACTCGACTCTTGATCAGTCGGCAACAATGTTGCTGGATTCAATACATTGCATCTTTTGATCTGAATATGACTCGCTAATAATGTCAGCTCGTAACCAGATAATCTCGCACTAGTAAGGTGTTGTGTCTTCGTTCGGTTCATGAGTGTATCCACTGCATGAGGAACCATGACCACTAGCATATTGTTCATCACCAAACCAGCAGATTGTCGAATGGAAGCCGCAGCTGCCGCTGTAGCCCTCAAACAACTAGGTAACGCTCTGGCTACCGGATCTAATGTTGATGAAAAATACGCACAAGGGCGTTGTTTATCACCAAACTTCTGTGTCAGAACACTCAACGCGCAACCTTCTCTTTCGTGAACGTAGAGCGTGAATGGCTTGCTGTAATCAGGTGTACCCAATACAGGAGCTGAACACAATGCTTTTCGTAATTCAGTAAAACTCTCTTGACATTCATCAGACCATGGCACCGGACTCGGAACATTTTTCCCAGTCAAAGCTACCAATGGTTTCGCTAAAAGAGAAAAATTTGGGATCCACTGCCTACAGTAAGAGGTAATACCTAGGAAGGCACGTACCTCTCTCTGTGTGCGCGGAACACTCATCTGCGTAATTGCTTTTATTCTTTCTGGGGTCAACTTCCTTCCCTCCTTTGACAAGAGATGACCTAGGTAGGTCACTTCTTGGCAGCAGTATTGCATCTTGGAAGGAGACACCTTATGATTCAAATTAGACAAATGATGCAATAGGGAAATTGTAGCTGCTTTGCAAGTTTCCTTGTCGTCGGCAGCCACTAAAAGATCGTCTACGTACTGTACTAGGGCAGAACCTGGAGGAAGGACAAAAGAATCTAGCTGACTTTTTAAAGCTTGACTGTAAATGGATGGACTTTCACAATAGCCTTGTGGAGCGCGTTTAAATCTGAAACTTCGACCTCCTAAACAGAAGCCGAAAATATCCCTACTTTCTTTGGCTATCGGAATGCTAAAGAAGGCATTCTTTAGGTCAATAACTGAGAACCATGTAGCTGTAGCAGGTATCAATGTTAACAAGGCAGTAATGTCTGGTACTACAGGAAACTGCGGAATTACAATCTTATTAACTTCTCTAAGGTCTATGACAAACCTATAAACTGGAGGTTTTGTAGGGTCAGTTCGCTTCAGAATCGGTAATACAGGACTGTTACAGACATTTCCTCTAGTTTCTTCAACTACGCCCTTCTTAATCAAGTCTTGCACAATCAATAAAAGTGCACGCTCACCTTCACTCGATATTTTATACTGGGGAATTCTTGGAAATTTCACATTTGCTTTCAAAGTTACTACATACGGTGGAATTTCTAGGAGACCTACATCATTAGGACCAGTCGCCCAAAGAGAATCAGGGAGTGAACGTAGCTCTGGCGGGAGTGCGTCCATTGACAAGTACATCGGAGAGGTGGTATTTTTACCCAGTGTAAGCTGTACTCCTTCCGGAGAACAGTACAATGTCGCATATAGTCGTTTTAACAAATCTAAACCAAGCAGATTTTCATTACAACCTGTCGGCAAAATCAGGGGTGCTTTCAATTGGCACGGTCCAACAGAAATAGACAGAGGACCAGATATCGGGTTGTACACAGGGGCGCCTGAAAAACCTACTGAAACATTTGTTGAGCCAGACAAAGGTGCGCCAGGGAGTTTCGCATGCATGATAGAACTTTTTGCGGCACCAGTATCCAACAGAAACGGTTCGACTACACCTGATGTTGCTACTGCGACATAAGGCCCACTCTGATCCACTGGAACTGATACTACTCCCTCTCTCTGTCCATGGCTGTCCTAGTACACATTTTGTTGAAAACCCTCTTCTACTTCACAATAATCTTCAACAAGATATTGCTGTGATCTATTTTGCTGAACAGATTGTCCATTTCTCTGATCAAAGTGATTGGAGGGACGATCATTCGTTTGTGGAGGCATAGTACCTCGTCCTCGTCCTCTAGAATTCTGCACAAAACCACCACGACCTCTTTGAGCTGCTGCTGCATTATTTTGCGCTAAGATCGGACATTCATTTTTATAGTGACCCTCTTTCTTGCAGTACGCGCACTGATTCCACTGATATTGAGGTCTTGATGTACTATAATCTGCCCTTTGGTATGAGTTTTGCTGCGTATTAGTCTGATTCGTGCGAGGCGGATACGCCTGCTGCAAAAGAACTTTAGTTTTTAAATCTTTCGTTTTCTTTTCTGATTTTTCCTTTTCCTCTTTATCTCTATTTTCGTAGTATTGTGCAGTCGCAAGTATTTGCGCTGTCGTAGATACAGCCCACGCACTTTCTGAGTCTTTTAATTTATTGCATAATTCAGGTAACAAATTATGCACAAATTTATCGACAAACAATCTCTGTCCTCCTTCTGTACTCATGTCCTGACCACTATGATCTACAAAAGTCTCTTCGAACCTCGTGAAGAAGTCAGAGACACTTTCGTCTTTCTTTTGCCTACATGCTGACAACTTGTCCCAATTTACACGCAATGCTGGCATCAGAGTCTTCATCAGATCAATTATTCTACCTGGCAGATTAGCAATCAAAGGTTCGGGTTTCGCACCACCTATTTGTTGATTATCTGCTGCAGTGATAGCTGCCCAATCACCACCTAAAGCAGCCTGATGATCCTCTCTACGAATTTTAGCCCACACTGGTTGCGGAACTATATTACCAAACAACATATCAATGTCGGCTAAGTTCATTATACAAGCCTCAACTGTCTGTGTTAATTCCTTGTAATATCCGGCTGGATTCTTACGCGGATCTGGCAAGGCCTGTTTCACTGCTAATACTTCAGCTCGCTTCCATGGAATGTGTATCCACACTCGTTGGAACTGTGCTGGAGCAGCTACAACACCATTCGGTGCGTCAGCTTGCACAGCTTCGCGCCAAATTGGAGGAACCTCCCTCATAGGATATTGGCGACTTAGCTTCATTTTACCTTTCTCTAAATCTCTCGGTGAACGAAGAGATGGATCATTCCTTAAACTTAAAATGAGTTCCATCGCTTGTTTTATATTCTCACCCACTATCATTCCAGCAGCAAATTCCTTTTGAACCCTAATTAAATCTTCCAAATCTGATTCGACATCGTCTTCTTCTATCTCTTCACGTAACAACGAGCACATCTCATCAAAGACGTATCGTTGCGTTGGTTCTCCCCACTGCATAAATGTGTCTAACACATCTCTCGTACTATATCTTCTACCCTTCGAAATCCATCTGAGAGCCGTGGAATCTAAAACTCCCCGTTCCTCAGTACTTGGAAGCTGACTCCGTCTCTGAACAGAGTCAGTAGTAGGAGTCTTAATCAAAGTTTTATATATAGGAGACAGCATATTAGTAACCGAATCAGTGATTCTTCGACGAACAGAAAGTGGAGTTAGTACACTCGCAGACATAGAGAATGCAGTGGAGGTAGGAATAGATGAGGAAGCAGTAGGAGTATCGAGGAAAATAGTTTCTGGAGCAGTAGGTACAGAGGTAGGTATAGGGGTTGGCAGTGTAGGAAGAGGAGGAGCTGTAGGAACATTTACATTCACCACAGGAAGTACAGGAACTTGATTCTGAGGGATAGGAGCAGGAGCACCAGGTTGTCCAGCAACCGGCAATTGAACATTCGGGACAGGCGGAGCCGTAGCACCTTGTGCATACGGTGGAGGTGACCGTAACAGATAAGATAGCAGAGGATCGTTTTCGGAGTCCTCCAGTATCTTAGCCATTTTCGATGGCAAGGCAGGATAGCACTTGTCAATCGCTAAGTTGTGTTCTCTAATGGCTACATCTATGACCTTCTCACACTCGTTAGCCTGCAACTGTTTAGTCGCTTGCTCTAGAGTTAACTCTTCTTGTTCTTTCTGCTCTTTCTTCAACCTTCTCATTTCTCTCTGTTTGGATTCTTTCCGCCAATAACGGAAGGAATCAAACATTGCCGGCCGGGCTTTCTTCTTGAACAATTTCGCTTCTAAATTGTCGAGAATCTCTTGTTCAAAACTACCATGCAGTGGCCAACTAAGGACACCATCCTTTTTACAATAGCGGACCCATATCTCATTATAAGTTATAGGACCTACGCCATATTTGCAATATAAATCATATAGGGGAGTCCCAATCGGAGGAACCAGACAAGAGTCCTCCAATCGCGAGTCACTGTTGCAACTAAAACAAGACAACATTTTCCGACTTACCATTTTCAGTCCGGAACACAAAAAACAAACAAACACGGAACAAATATGTGCACTCGAACCAAGAACTTAGGCCTACCAAAACAGACTGATGTATCGATACCCAAAACTAAACCAAATAGATTATCGTAACTAGAACAACCAGTGATAATCTAACAAAACCAAACCAAACCAAGAACCGATCAAGGATTTTTAACAATCCTCACAAAGTAACCAGCTAGCTATCACTAAATACTTAACTGAGTCACTGAAGACGTCACCAAGGAGAAACCCGTCACGTTTCGCCGTACTAAGGACTGCACCACTTCGGGTCCAAGACAGGGCGACGGTCAAGGCAACGGCCCACTGCAGCCGTCCTGAACGGGAAACCCTCGTGGAAGAGAACTTCGGGCCACTTTTGCGATATGCCGGGATCGATGAAGTGGGGCGCCTCCCTCAGGAATCTTCACACGAAGCTTCTCGAACTCTTCAGGCTTTTGGACCGGTACCGAATGACGTCGCCCCACGTTGGGCGCCAATTGGAGTTCTGGACTTTTTGGTTCCGTCCAGAGGTGTCAGGGTACAACACCCAAAGACCCCGGAGTTCCACCTGCCTTGGTGCACAAATGAACAGAAACACGGGCTTCTCGATGGTGGCGTCAAAGACCAAAGGTTTATTACTGCAGGGACACAGAAGTCACAGAATCTACACACGGGCAGAGACTAGGAGCCTGTTCGATTTGTACAAAGTGGGTTGCTCCTTATATACGGTTTTTTATGCTAGGGGCAAATTCTTTACATGTAATACATTCCCAAAACCTTTGTGTCTAAAACAATAAATATTTGGTGTTACATAGGAACCGTCGATAATATCTGAGGCCAAACATTGCAAAGAAAGGGGTTCCCACTAGTTCGTCACAATTCCCTGTCAATATTGCTTTCAGGACCCGGACTGCCTCATCGTAAAGTTCGTTACCTCCCCCTAATAAAGATTCAGAAAGAAAGAAACAGAGCCAGGTGTGGAAGATAGAAAAGTGGGATAAGGGATGTTTGTGGGTTGTAAATGGGCAAGGCTACCGGCTTCGGCCGCCTAATCATGATCAGGTACAATGGACACGAAGACCAGTTTGGCAGGACTGGCCTCGGACAGAGGAGGCAGCCTTTGTCAAGTCATGCAGCTACAGTGTGATCTGGTTTAAGGTGCACGTGTCATATAAGAGGTGAATCTCCGGCTAAGGCTACGTGTCCTTAATCAAAGTGGAGTGAATGAAGTGATCAGAGGCTATTGCATATGTGAGGGCAAGGAAACACAAAATGGCGGCTATGATCTAAGATGGATGCCGTGGGTATATCAGAAATATGTCAATGGAAGGAGTGCTCTTGCTCGTAGCGTAGCGAAAACACTAGGATATACTAAATGGATCATTTGCGGTTCACTGATACCAATATTAGGTATTTCCGACAAACTTGAAAACACGGGTTCAAGTCGTCACGGAACCGTCACGGAACCTCAAGTGGAGAGTGGAGAGAGAGAGAGTGGAGAGAGAGAGAGTGGAGAGAGAGAGAGAGAGAGAGAGAGAGAGAGAGAGAGAGAGAGAGAGAGAGAGAGAGAGAGAGACACTCACATCAACTCACTACCCTTAGTTTGGGAAACCCTGGCCCAGCGCACCCGACAACTGTAGCAGTATTCACAATGGAGCACTGCTACCTCCTGCTGCTAATTGAAAAGGAGTAAAGAGCCACACTGAGCCATATAGCACCGAGAGGGATTTTTTTTAGGGCCACTTCAGAGCTCAGCCTAACTAGCTCTTCGTTCAGTCTAGTACTAACGAAGGGGTGTTGTTAGAAGGGGCGATCCCATTGCTAGATATCGTTGTTCTTATAGTACTCTTTCACCACATCCTTGGGGATGTGGACTTTTGGCTCTACCGGGGGAACGGCTTCTCTGTTCCCCGGGGTTTGGTTTTCTTCGCTCCGGGTTTTTAGTTCGATCTCCTTCAGGCCGCGCTCGTGCTCCAGCTGGAGTCTCTTGCCTTCATGTGCCCATTGGAGTTTCTTCTCTTCAAACTCCCCTTGCACTCGTAGCTGCTCTACCGCTAGCTTCTTTTCTGCTAACTTTAGTTCGCCCTTCATTTTGAGTTTAGCCAATTCGAGTTCATGATTGCGGTTTCTCTCTCGGTCCGCTAGTTCTTCCGGGGAGAAGCCCCCATCTGGTGCTCTGCTCCGTACCTGGGCGCTGCTGCTCCCTCTTGGGTTGAGTTTGGGTTCGGCCGGCTGCTCTGCTTCTCCTCCTAATGGGGGAAGGGTTTCTCCGGACTCCACCCAAGCCTGTAGGGCTTTTTGCATGTCTTCCTTCGTATTTAGGCCTGTGGTAGCGCTTCTCCGTTCTTTGCAAAATTCTTTCAATTCTTTGTGTGGGTACTCTTCCAGCCGTTCTACACAGAACGTAGTACTCGCGTTGGTTTCAGTGGAACTCTTGGTGTTTCTTTCTGCCATCTTTGTTTGGTAGTGCGTCAGCCGCTCACTATACGATCTCTAGATTATGGGCTCGGATCCCACCGCTGCCACCAATGTTAGAAGGGGCAATCCCAGGGGAGGCCAGAATATGTACCTGACCACCCTGTGACCCACCTCTCCTAGGAACACTGCCGAGCACTGGCGGGATACCCCTCAGGGAGAGGATCTCGAATCCAGGATCGCACGCGCTGAGCTAGCACCACTCGACAAAGGGACACCACACTGTAGGTTTCAAGAGAACGTATTCTAAGTTCCAGGATACAACTAACTTGATCGTCCCAGAGCAACCCTTGATATAGGACTGCTCTCCTTTGATGTCCGGAGTCCTCGCAGGCGGAGGTCTTAGCACCTGGGGGCCGGTTGTTGTGTGTTCTGCCTCGGCGGCTCCTTTCATCCTTTCAAGTTGGGTCTGGGGGGATCCCAGACACGCAGCAGGCTTGGAGCCAGCCCCCAGGGAGGCCGGAGGGGCGATCGAAACTCATCTCTCGAGGGGAGGAGGGAGGTGTGATCAAGCTACTCCTCCCTCTCTCGCTCACGGGGAGCGCTCTACCCCCCCAGCCGGGTATGGCGCGCTTAGGGCCGAAGGCGGGCTGGGGCCAGGGCAGCCATCTTAGGTGCAGGGACATGGGCATCGGCCTCGGGTACCAGGAAGATGGAGGGAGAGGCCAGGGAAGCCCAGTGTCGGGGGTGTAGGTCATGGAGGGGATGGTCGGGTGAATCATGGTCATGGGGAGTGTGGAAATAAAATTGACAATTGTGCCCCATCATTTCCCTATTTTCTGCCTGGTAGCCATTTTTCTCAGACAAACACCCATTTTGTGTGTGACATGCTCTCAGCAACTTGTCTGAAAACTGTCCTTCACATCCCCATTGAATCTTGCACAACCCCCTGCTCCTTGTGGTCGAGCCAATTCCAAGAAGCCTGCCTGTGTGCCTTCCCCCAGTTGTGCTAGAGACTCAGCCACATCCTGTCCATTGTTGGTAACTCAGCCTGTCACACCAACTGCCCTGTGACCACCCCCAACTGAAAGAGGAAGCACGAGGTTAGGCCCTGAAACCACACCAACTAATAAGAGGAAGCACAAGGTTGTACACTGTGAACACACATTTCTGTGGTTCTGCCAATTCTGGGAACCAGCAGCAGATAGTTCCTGTTCTTAACTGTAAGACACCCTGCACCTGGCATCTTAGTTCATTGACCACCCCTTCCTGTGCTTCAGCCAATTCCCAGAACCAGCAGATAGTTCCCGTTTTAAGAAATAGTTACTGCAAACCAGAGAGCAGATGGTCTCTGTTTTACACAAGATAGTTCCTCTTTTTGACTCTTGTGGTTCAGCCAATTCCCAGAACCAGCAAGATAGCTACAGTTTTATACAAGATGGTTCCTGTTCTTGACATGAAGCACGAGCACAAACCCCAAATGAGGAAGCCTCCCCCTTCCAACTGTCAGACTATTTCACATCGCAAGTCCCCTCACGAAGCCTAAGACACGCCCCCATTTCTTCACACTCTGCTCCTCTTGCTGATCTTTGTTCCTCTATCTGCCACGACCTGTTTGTTCCTCTATTTTGCCTCATGACCAAGACTGTATAAAATGTTCTGCTGTTAAAAATAAAACCCCCCACTTCACGAGAGGGACTTGAGAGATTGCTCCTGTGCCCGCTTGGTGCTGGAAGCGTTCCCCTTAACTCGAGTTATTGGTCTCCTCCTCCTTTATTTGAGCACCACGGACTCCTCGCTTTGCATTGACAAGAAATTATGATTTATTAAGCATAGAAATTCAGAAATGAGGTAATATGTAAATTTAATTTACCACATTAATTGGCGCCCGGAACAGGGACATTCCCTTCCCCCACGCGCCGGCAATATTGGTCCCGGTACTGTCCCCTCCTGACCGTTGACGGACTTCAAAAGTGCACAACGCGGGGAATTCCAGCTAACTCCCTCGAGGCGAAGAGGGGGACCGACTGCGGCCCAGCATCCACACGAGGCGGTGAGGAAATAGCGGGATGTCCTGAACCAAAGCCCAACCTGCGAAACAGACGAGTCCGAGGTTCTACAAATCCCGCCTTGAAACTGCGCGCCACGTTTTTCCAAAATCTTCAAGAGGCCTTCCAGTTATTTTTCGGTGAGTACTGCTGAAAAGTATAAAAACGAACCCACAGCTTTTGTGGGGGTGGTAAAGATACGCGTTTTGTTGGTTTCTCACCTATCTTTGGTGAGGACTACTAAAACTAGTATAAAAGACGGACTCACTACCTTGTGGGCACGGTAAAGATACATGTTTTTGTGGGTTTCTCACTTATTTTGTGAGGACTACTAAACTAGTATAAAAGACGGACTCACCTCTTTCGTGGGTACGGTAAAGATATATGTTCTGTTTGTTTTTCTTTTTTCTCTCAATTCTAAATCTTTGAAAAGTCTTGCCATCATGCCTATTTTCTCGAAAATACGTACGATGGCAACAAAAAGGAGTATTCTTGAGAAGGAAATTCCCCTTCCTCCTCAGGATACTCCAGGACACTTCATGTATGCAAAACATGGTGTTGGTGCACTTATTTATTGTGATCTATGGGTAGAATATACTAAAGACCTAGAACTCAGATATAGATGGCCTGAAAATGGTACTTTTGACATGGAATGTATTATAAAATTAGAGGAACAGTTATGGAACAAAAAGAGAGTCCGCCAGTCACAGAGTGACTCAGTAGAGTTATGGAGAAAAGAAGCCCAACAGAAGGAATTGCATAAAGTTGAAAAGGGTAAGAGAATGTCAGAGCACGCCAAGAAAGAACAGTTACAAGAAATAGGGAAAGAAGTAGTTAGTGAAAGGAATAAAAAGGGAACAATCAGCCATTTCTACTGGTTTTTATCCTGTATTGCCATCTGCACCTGAAAACCTTAACATTGCATCAGCACAGCCTACAGCCCCACTACCAGAGGATACTTTCACCAATTTCCTCTTAGATATTCCACCTCCATATGAGGTTCCAGTAATTCAACACCCTCTGCCTCCGCCACCCCTTTTATAACATAACGCACCACCTCTCACTCCAGAAGGGGGTGCCATAGGTCCATACCCAGGTAAAACAATTCCCGACTGCCCCTATGACCCGACTCCGAGCAACACAGGGGAGGCGGGCCGAATAAGTAAAATACTTCATGACTCCTGGGAAGAAATAAGACATCTAACAGCAATTGACACGTTTCTTCAAGCGGCCTCTGAGATTCTTCGTACTGGAGAGAACTCACGAGCCATTAACGCTATGACTACAAGAAGATCACACCCTGTAAAAATGCACATGTATAGGTTCCTCCTTTGCTATTTCATAAAACACATACAAGCAGAGGAAAGAAATGTACCAGTTTCACTTTTTGACTTATTAGATTCCGCATCCGACCACACTAGTCTAGCACTTATAAATGATGCACTAGACAGGTTCACCCGTAAGGTGACCCGTATTCTGCAAAACTTGCAAACAAATGAAGAGAATAAGAAACTTGAGGAGGAAATTACTGAACCTACTGAAAAAGTCCTACCCGTTCGTTCTTCCGCCCCTAATTCATGAACACCCCCGCCTACATTCCTCCAAGGTCACTCTGAACGGTCATCTCCAGATGAGTTATTTGAAAATACATCCAATGCATTAGACTACTGGTTAGACCAAGAACCTCCGCTTACACCGGAGGAGGAGGAAATAGCCAGAATTGCGACCCTATGGGTCTCTCAATATAAGATATATGACAATGATCTCATAGCCCAGCTTTTTCTAGCATTACCACGCTCACATCAAAGATTAGCAAGTCTCTACATGGTACAACATCTCATCACACTCAATGACACTCATTTTAAACATGATTTAAGACTCGAAGATTTTCTGTCTGACTGCGCTGATAACATGTTCCTCCACAATAGTTCAGTTTTTCTCAACACATTTATAGATTTCAGACAGAAATACCAGAAAGTGACGGGATATAGATCTCCCCATAATACGTGTGGATCAACTAATAGACTTCCTTAAACACTCCAGTTCCCCATGAGAGAGGTCCACCCCAGAACTGACACAAATGGAGCGCTACAACGCGTCTTCATTTATGTACCCTTGACAAAACTTGAGTTACTAACGATGAAAGAGATAGTTCCCTCCCACTCAAAGGATCCTGCTGGATTCTTTAAGGAATTAGGAGATGTATTAATGATGGGAACATATACTCTTTCTGATATCACAGCAATTCTGAAATTATTGTTGCCATCAGGTATAAATGACAAACTAAGAGAAAAGGATTGGGAAGTAGCAGGTGAACACATTAGATGGACTGAACTTCAGAATGACGAAAATACTAGAGTAGCAGGTCAAGGTATAGGAGACAGACTAAAAGCACTTCCTGGCACTATTTTAAAGGTGCTACCACAGTTACTAACCATGAAAAAGGAGGACTGGGATGCCATTTCCTACTGCAAACAGAAACATGGAGAAGACATAGGAGATTATTACACCAGATTTGAAAAATGTTTTGCGGTAAATAGCGGCCTTACGCTGACAAGTGAAGCTTACCCGCATCTGTTTGTTTCCAAATTAGTAGATAACGCCTTGCCAGCCATTAAGGACAGAGTACTAAAAGTAGAAAGTACCTGGCAAGCACATACACCTCCACAGGTGTTACAAATGCTACAATATCACCAGAACCGCACTAGGGATGAAGAAGAAAATGATAAGAAACGCATGAAAGACACAAAGATGAAAGCATTAGTAGCCCAAACTGCACCCCAGCGTCAACAGACACCAAGTAGCCAGACAAATATAAAAAGCACTTGTAATTATTGCAAGAAGATGGGACACTTTGTTAAAGATTGCCCAGTCTTAAAGCACAATTTGGCTACTGGTAAGACCCAGCCACGCCCATATCAGCCAAAACAGAATGTTTCCGAAGACAGTTCAACACCTTCAGTTCCACCGACAACACAGATGGCCCAAATGAACATTATAGACAACGACTACACTGAATATTACCCAGATTTCTCATGATGTTGCCCAGAGAGAGAAGATGACAAACTGCCCCTAATCCCCATTCCAGTAGATCAGACAGGTCCATTTATAGAGGTCCGACTTCTTGGGGAGGATAGGAAATTTCTACTAGACACTGGGGCCAGTAAAACAACAATAAGCCATCAAGAGGTCCCAGAGGCTCCTCTCTCGGGTTCAAAAAGTATTTCTCTGGGTTTCTCGGGACAACCTGTGACAAACGCCATGTCAAAACCACTGCCCTTGCAGGTTGGTCCCCTCACGACAACTACAGATCTTATATTGACAAAATCATGTCCAGAAAACTTGCTTGGTATAAAAACATTAAAAGAATTAGGAGCTATCATTGTTTGCTCACCTACAGATGTCAGACTATTTCTGTGAGATTTCAAGGGCCACTACACAAGTAGAGAATTAGACGAGCGTTTGAAAGATTTGCCACACACCCTTTGTGCCACTGATTCCACCACAGTAGGATGTATGGAAATAACACCTCACAAGGTTACACTGAAAGAGGGAGCCCAACTACCATGCATAAGGCAATACAAAATTCCACCTCAGGATGAACAAGCATTAATGTTAATTATTCAGGACCTAATACAGTCAGGTGTGATTAAAGAAACAACTTCTAACATTTGCAATTCCCCTGTTTTACCAGTCCATAAAAAAAGTGGAACCAGGAACACCACCTGTCTAGACTAGTGGTGGATTTGAGAGAGCTCAATAAATGTGTCATTCCACAACACCCTGTGGTTCCAGACATCTCCACCCTACTCACAGCCATAGATGCGGAAGCAACGCATTTTTCAGTCATTGACTTGAAAAACGCATTCTTTAGCCTACCTATTCACCCAGACAGTTAATACCTTTTTGGCTTCTCCTTACAAGGACGAAGTTTCCAATTCACAAGAGCTCCTCAAGGTTTCACAGAGAGTCCAAGCGTATATAGCCAAGCATTAAAAAGACAACTAGATACTGTTCAAATGCCCAAGGATACAGCCATACTACAATATGTTGATGATATCCTCATTACGGCCAGATCTGACGCAGCATGTGCTGAAGCATCACTACTAGTACTAGAATTCCTAGCTGCAAATGGCCATAAAGTTTCCCTTGGTAAGCTCCAATTTTGTTTACAGCAAGTGGCATACTTAGGGCACTTGCTGTCAAAGGAGGGTAGGCAGCTTACACAGGAACGCATCCAGCTCATACTACAAATACCACAACCAATAACACAGAAACAAGTTCGAGCCTTTGTTGGTCTCACCTCATATTGTAGACAATGGATCCCACAATTTGCACTCATTTCCAAACCGTTAGTGCAGCTGACAAAACTCGAAGCTGGCGCTACTCCACAATTACCCTGGACAGATGAATACACGCAAGCTTTTCAGTCTCTTAAAAAAGCTATGGGTCAAGCCCCAGTGCTGGCAACACCTAATTACACCAAAGATTTTACATTATTTGTAACAGAGAACTCAGGTACAGCACTATCAGTTCTGACCCAACTTCAAGCAGACAAACATAAACCATGTGGTTATTTTTCAAGCACATTAGATCCAGTAGCACAAGCATTGCCTGCATGTCTAAAATCAGTAGCAGCTACTGCACAAGCTATTAGACACAGCAATTCTATTGTATTGGGACATCATCTGATAGTTCAGGTCCCACACGCTGTAGAACTTCTGTTAAACAGAACACAAACACAGCATCTGACAATAGCCAGACTCACCGGATATGAGATGACACTTTTTCAGCCACCCATTGAGATTAGACGCTGCAACATTTTAAACCCAGCAACACTGTTGCCACTGACCTCTCCTACTGAACAACTTCACGATTGTACTGACATAATTGATTTAGTGACCAAACCAAGACTAGATTTACAAGATACTCCCCTTGCTAAGGCAGAAATGACACTCTTTGTTGATGGTTCATGTATGAGACTCCCCACAGGAGAATTAGTAGCAGCCTATGCCGTCACAAATGGTACAGACACTTTAGAAGCACACAAGATAGAGATACTGTCGGCACAGGCAGCAGAACTCATAGCCCTAACACGAGCATGTCACTTAGCAAAAGGAAAGTCAGTTAACATCTACACTGATTCACAATATACCTTTGGAGTTGTACACAACTTCGGTACATTGTGGAAAGAGAGAGGATTTCTCACATCACATGGGTCCAGAATACAGCATGCTACACTCATCACTGCCCTCTTAGAGGCCAGTCAGTTACCAGAGAAAATCGCAGTGCTATAATGTAAAGCGCACACAAAAGGAACAGATGAAATATCAAAAGGAAATGATTCTGCAGACAGTGCAGCCAAGTTAGCAGCAAACACAGAATTAAGTATACCACACCGCCAATATACAATACGAGACCCCTTTTCTGACATCCAGGATGTCCAAAGTCACGCCACACCTCAGGAACTGCTAGAATGGAAGGAAAAAGGAGGGGTCCTTACAGATCAAGGCTGGATGACACCTGAAAGAGCAGTATGGTTTCTACCGGATGCCATGGTACAGGTTATGGTAAACACCATACATGGTGAACATAATTCACAGCAACCTGTGTTATGGGAAGCACTGTTCACTGACTCACTACACGTGATAGTTTTTTCTTTCGTCTTCGTACATTAATAGTCAAATTTCAACATATAAAATCTATCCCAAAACAAATTCATACGAATCTTCTATCCGCAGTATCAAAAATCAGACTGCAGATGTGACCATCATACAGAACATACAAAGCAAAGTGTGAAAATAACATGTGAATAACTCTCATCAAACCAATGGGTGTACTTCTTTTCTTCAGAATTGCTTTTATTCTTCTTAATTATCAGAAGAAGTGCCAATCAGAATTCTTCAATCAACTTTCCATCATTACACAAGTGAAGTCATATCCCAATGCATTTCGGTATGCACCTTCATCAGGGGAATGTACTTCATAATCTACAATAGATGCGGCATTAATCAAAGTTTATATTCTTCTTTTTTATATATATCTCTCTCCTGCTCCCCCTCTCAACACGATGCTACTTATACGCTGTTAATAGGTCTGTGCAATGAAGGTGAAAAACCTTCTCAACACGATAGAGCGGGAGAGCAAGACACGGGTGTAGAAGCTGTTACCAAGTTCGAGCGAGATTCACAGCGATAAAGTGGCTTCGTGTTGAGAAGGTTTTTCACCTTCATTGCACAGACCTATTAACAGCGTATAAGTAGCATCGTGTTGAGAGGGGGAGCAGGAGAGAGATATATATAAAAAAGAAGAATATAAACTTTGATTAATGCCGCATCTATTGTAGATTATGAAGTACATTCCCCTGATGAAGGTGCATACCGAAATGCATTGGGATATGACTTCACTTGTGTAATGATGGAAAGTTGATTGAAGAATTCTGATTGGCACTTCTTCTGATAATTAAGAAGAATAAAAGCAATTCTGAAGAAAAGAAGTACACCCATTGGTTTGATGAGAGTTATTCACATGTTATTTTCACACTTTGCTTTGTATGTTCTGTATGATGGTCACATCTGCAGTCTGATTTTTGATACTGCGGATAGAAGATTCGTATGAATTTGTTTTGGGATAGATTTTATATGTTGAAATTTGACTATTAATGTACGAAGACGAAAGAAAAAACTATCACGTGTAGTGAGTCAGTGAACAGTGCTTCCCATAACACAGGTTGCTGTGAATTATGTTCATTTTGTACTAACTTGACTGGGGCTAGTCAAGATATGGGTAAGCACCGGTTTTAAATAATGATAAAAGGACACAAACTTGTTTAAATAAGGAGTGCATATTACATATTATTGTTTGCAAACACCATACATGGACCAGCGCATCTGGAAGAAAAAGCAATGTTAGACAGCATACAGAATATATGGCACAACAAACATTTGAGAACTGCAGCCAAACAAAAAGTTAAAACGTGCATGATTTGTAATCAGTTTAACCCAGGAAAAGGCACAAAGGTGGAACAGGGAGGATTCCAACCCCCTGACCATCCATTTGAAGTTCTCCAGATGGACTATATCCAGATGGAGAGATGTAGAGGTCACATGTATGTGCTAGTTGTAGTGTGTGCTCTGACCAGATGGACAGAAGCCTATCCCGTCCCAGATTACACTGCAACGACAACTGCTAAACAATTAGTTAGAGAGTTTTTCCCAAGGTATGGGTTGCCCCGTGTCATCTACTCAGATAACCGCCAACCTTTTTCCTCTGAACTCATGAAGCAAGTGTCTCTTCTGTTAAGATACACTTGGAAGTTTCACTGTGTAAGACATCCTCAGGCAGCAGGTCTAGTAGAAAGACACAACCAAACGTGAAAGACAAAATTGGCCAAGATATGCACTGACAAAGGCGTGGACTGGATGGTAGCCTTACCGGTTGCCCTCTTCTACATGCGTATGGTAGCCCATTCCAGAACTGGCTTATCTCCATATGAAGTGGTCTTTGGCAGACCACCAAATATGAGGGTACGCCAAGGCCTAAAAGAATAACTGATGTTGACAGTACTATGCTGACTGACTACCTGGCTTCCTTGATGTCTGCACTCCAATCTTGTCGTTCTCAGGTTGCTGCCACGTTCCCTGACAAAACCACCCCGGAAGAACACGCCACCCGACCCGGGGACTGGGTCCTCGTGAGGAACTTCGACCGGACCAATCCCCTCCAGCCCAGGTGGAAGAAGCCAAGAGTCGTACTACTAACAACACGGACAGCAGTGAAGGTCAAAGGCAGGAAGGGCTGGTTCCACGCAAGCCACTGCCAGAAACATTTTGGACAAAAAGACACTGTTGCAGATGGCCCTCCCAATCCCACTGACATTGTGACTGAACAATCTTTATTGCCTTTGGAACTAACCCCACAACAGGACTACAAATCAAAGTTAAGGTCTGCCATTCGGACTTTGGCTAATTAAGTCCATTGGGCGTCGGTCCAGTGGTGAAGCGGTTGGAGCATGAGAATGGATTTTAACACCTTGACTATGTGGGAAAAAAAAATGAACTCTAGAAAGAGACATAATGGTCCTACTATATGTTTAACAGTATTATTTTTCCTCATGGCAATTATGACGTGTCTTGGTTGGATTCTCAACACTGTTTTTCCTCCAACACAACACACCTCTCATACACCCAACAGCACTCAGGAACACACCTATCACGACCTACCCCCTCATGAACAAGCCCATAGACTAGCCTTGCGAAACAATACCTTCATACAGATGCTACACCACACTCAGCAGGCCAGTAATAGCAACAATTGTTGGATATGTGGCCGCATCCCACCTCATCAGAAAAAGGGAGGGATGCCTCTTTTCCACTTTCCATTTTCCTATAATGGGACTTGTGAAGCCTGGTTCGCCCTAATAACAGCTGACGATACTACCCCCACCTCCTGCCCTGACGGAAATAATTAATGCAAGAATGGGTGGCCTTGGGGGGATTTAAACAAGGTACTCAATACTGCCTGTTACCCTAATAAGGAGGGAGATCCTCAGGTGACAGGTACAGTCCTAGAAAGTGAAGAATACAAGCAAGGGAACATGATCATGTCCTACAAGATGTTAAATACCAAACCTAAAAAGAATGCTGGTCCCCCTTCCATCTCGGTCTCACCAGTAAAAGGACACCTGTGCATCCAGAAAAATGGCTCTGTTCCATTAGGACACAGTGACTGTCATACCACTATACGTTTTGAAGACATAGGAAAATCCTCATTTCTAGCATCTCGCCATACTTATTTCATCTGTGACCAAACGGCCTATGTGCAGCTGCCCTTGAACAGGGGGGGAACTTGCTATATAGCATTTCTGTTACCCCCTGTCTTTGTGGCACCATCCACTTACCACCGAGACCTCCTAGTGCCCCATGTCAGACATAAAAGAACGATCGATACCTCCTTGGTTGACCAAACAGAAACCTCATGGGAACAGTATACAGATTTTAACAAAGGGTTCTTCTTCTTTGTTGGCCCTGTACAGAACAGCAAGCTTATACGCAGGTTGACAAGGACCTTAGAGGCTGTTGTAAACCAGACGGCGTCTGCCCTGGGGAGCTTAACCCAGGAGCAGTCTGCCATACGATTGGTTACTCTCCAAAATCGCCTTGTCCTTGACATCATCTTGGCCGACAGAGGCGGAGCCTGTAAAATTATAGGCTCTAGCTGCTGTATATTTATTCCTGATAATTCCCCATCTGTATACACGGCCATAACAAAATTGCACAAGATAGTCGTAAGTTTACATCAAGAACCTGGCATTTGGACGGGGTCTGACTGGTTCTGGAAGATAATATTGTCCTGGGGATGGCAACTGCTGTCAGCAGCAGGTATAATATTCCTGATAATAACTGGATGCTGCCTTTGCATCCAATGTGGCCCTGCCCTGTGCGGTCTATGCGCTGCAAACTGCATTCCTAAACCACTTGTCCAGCAGAGAGAAAGGGAAAGAATTATGCTACAAGAATGTATAGATGATCTCATGCAAATTGAGATATAATGTAGGTACACTCTGGGGCAAGGAGGGAATGTGGAAATAAAATTGACAATTGTGCCCCATCATTTCCCTGTTTCTGCCTGGTAGCCATTTTTCTCTGACAAACACCCATTTTGTGTGTGACATGCTCTCAGCAACTTGTCTGAAAACTGTCCTTCACATCCCCATTGAATCTTGCACAACCCCCTGCTCCTTGTAGTCGAGCCAATTCCAAGAAGCCTGCCTGTGTGCCTTCCCCCAGTTGTGCCAGAGACTCAGCCACATCCTGTCCATTATTGGTAACTCAGCCTGTCACACCAACTGCCCTGTGACCACCCCCAACTGAAAGAGGAAGCACGAGGTTAGGCCCTGAACCCACACCACAAGGTTGTACACTGTGAACACACATTTCTGTGGTTCTGCCAATTCTGGGAACCAGCAGCAGATAGTTCCTGTTCTTAACTGTAAGACACCCTGCACCTGGCATCTTAGTTCATTGACCACCCCTTCCTGTGCTTCAGCCAATTCCCAGAACCAGCAGATAGTTCCTGTTTTAAGAAATAGTTACTGCAAACCAGAGAGCAGATGGTCTCTGTTTTACACAAGATAGTTCCTCTTTTTGACTCTTGTGGTTCAGCCAATTCCCAGAACCAGCAAGATAGTTCATGTCAAGAACAGGAACCATCTTGTGTAAAACAGGAAGCACGGGCACAAACCCTAAATGAGGAAGCCTCCCCCTTCCAACTGTCAGACTATTTCACATCGCAAGTCCCCTCACGAAGCCTAAGACACGCCCCCATTTCTTCACACTCTGCTCCTCTTGCTGATCTTTGTTCCTCTATCTGACACGACCTGTTTGTTCCTCTATTTTGCCTCGTGACCAAGACTGTATAAAATGTTCTGCTGTTAAAAAAAAAAAACACTTCAAGAGAGGGACTTGAGAGATTGCTCCTGTGCCCGCTTGGTGCTGGAAGCGCTCCCCTTAACTTGAGTTATTGGTCTCCTCCTCCTTCATTTGAGCACCACGGACTCCTCACTTTGCATTGACAAGAAATTATGATTTATTAAGCATAGAAATTCAGAAATGAGGTAATAAGTAAATTTAATTTACCACAGGAGTTGCACGGGTCAGGAGGGGTCACTACGGGTCAGGGAGGACCACGCCACGAGGCCGGGTCCAACAGGTGTGCTTATGAAGGCAGACGTAGAATGGTCTATTTTTAAATAGATTGTTATATTTGTCCCCTTAAAAATATGTTCATCTTCTAAACTGATTACCAGAAAGGGGGGGGGGGGCGATGAAGGAGACCCCCCTTCTACCTATTGCTTAATTTGAGCCACACGGTGGCGCTGTTTTTTTAATTGAGAGATGAGCACAATAACTGCTGTTAATTGAAAATACATTAAGAATGACCAATATCTGCTGCCAAAGCCCCTCTTTTAACTGTTCTAAATGCAATGGTAACCAGAGATATAAGAGGGCGCTCAGCAAGTCAGGGAATGTAAAATATACTGCGTCTCCAATGGTGCTGCAAGGGGAAGAGAGGTCGGTTACCATACAACCCCACCATAATCCACAGATGCAGATAAACTATCCACAGATGCAGAGGATCATATCACACAAAAGTCTTCTCCGAGCACTCAATATACAATAAATAAATACTGTCCATATACAGTCTCTCTTCGAGCGAATACTCCTCAGTTGGCACAGTTCATCCCAGATTCTGTATTATGTTTCATACAAACGCCAGTTCATGAGGTCAGCCAAAATAATGCTTTATTGATCAAAAACTTGATCCAAAGAAAGCAGCCAACACGTGTTTCATCATGCTTAAATCTTAGCACATTTGACTTCTTCAGGGCTGCAACCCAAATAATAATATAAAAGTACATTACTAATACATCATTGTACACAATCCATTATTGTCAGTTTAAATATAGGAAGGATCAAAGGAAAGGTAAAAATGCAACCAACACCCTGTGCTCTCGAAAAAGAATGGAACCAAAAAGCCCAATAAAGGTCCAACATAAAGTGAATTTAGTTTCATAATGACTATAAGTCTACAGAGGACAGCCAGCCATTAAACAAACCTCATACTGTGTTGAAGTCTTGTGCGTCTAGAGTCCAGCCAACAATCCATCAATAAATTGTGAATTGTCCACACATTGTAATCATCCCTGATATAGAGGTGTATGTAAATAAATCTCAAATCTCATCCTGGTGCCCCAACATCAATTAATCAAAGAGCCAGCAATAAACCGTCACTAGAGTCTTAGTAACAAAACAGGAATCTAATCACCGTATCTCATACTCACAATATTAAACATGTCACGTGGACAATCAACAGTAGCTAGTCCCGAGGCAAATTCTATTGCTGTATTCAAAATCATAGGAAACACACTCAAAATAAACACCGTTAATAGATGTACCCCGAGTGGCCAATTAGGTCTTGAACACTCTAATCCTTGATGCGCGTCAGAATCTCCTGAAATGTAAGTTAAACAAACCCTTCGAATGCTCATTGTCACAGAGATCCTGCTGCAGCCCTGAAGAAGTCAAATGTGCGAAGATTTAAGCGGGACGAATAATACATAATACAGAATAAGGGGAGGAACTGTGCCAACTGAGGAGTATTCGCTCGAAGAGAGACTGCATATGGACAGTATTGATTTATTGTATATTGAGTGCTCGGAGAAGACTTTTGTGTGCCATTCTTTTAACTGTGCCGTCCTGAGTTTGTCAGAAGTGTCCCTCTTAGGCAGCGGTAGAAGTGGGCATACTTCTAAAAATTATTTCAGTCCTTTCCCCTACTTCTTTCTTTTAAAAAAGAATCCCGGGACGGCAAGAATAGTCCTACTTAAACCAATAACTTTTTTTTCAGCTTCCAGGGGCTGCTCGCACTTCTCTGTTGAACTCCAGAGGCTGCAGCAGCCCCTCCCTGAGCTCGCACAGACGGAGGGCAGGCCCATTGTCATTCCGATTGAGGCTGATTATCCCCTTTCGAATGAAAATGCGCCCGCCCGCTGCCTGCCGTTAGCATATGCCAGTGAGATCTGCATGAGTTGTCTCTGGTATCTGGGTGCTCTCCCCCCCCCCCCCCCCTTGCCCTGCTCCTGCCTTCTGCTTCTGCTGCCTGCCCGGCCGGCCCGCTCACACCTACCGACCTCTGAAGCTTAGCTGCTGGCCAGGTCCAGCCCTCAGGTCAGGTGAGTCTGCAAGCCTAGGAGGCTGGAGTAGTGGTCAGATGTGTCGGTGGCTGGCTCTGTGGGTTCAGGCACTTGGACTGCTCTGTGCCCACCCGGCCCTGGAGCAGTCCGGGGACCCAGAAGCTCTCTCTAGGTCAGCTTGTCTCTGTTTATAGTGTCTTCTGCTTAAGCCATCTTCCCCCTTTTCGCTATCTCTGTCTGTCACTCTGTCTATAGAATCTGCTATTCGTCCTCTCTGTCACGCTCCCTCTCGCAGACTTCCTGTCTGTCTCTGCAATTATTGGGCGATCTTAGCTGCTGCCTCTGTCTCTTTTACCACAGGCCTCTAGAATGAGTGATTCCACGACCATGGTGTTTTCCACTTAATTATTTGTTTGCCCCACTTGTCACATGACGCACAATATGCTGCATAATTAGCACTTTTCAAAGAAAAATGTTTCTACCTCAAAAGGATGAAAATGCTTGGTAGGGTTGAAAGGCTCACCTTTCAACTGTGAATCCCTCCATACAAGTGCGGAGCTGCTACAAATAAAGCTCACATAGTATTACTGCCTTGAAAAGGATAATGCTGTAAATAATACTGACATAGAATGTGCCGCCTGTGGCCAAGTTTGGTCTTCTTTAGCCACATAATTGCAAGTGTCCCTGTTTATAGACAACTAAACCCTATTTCTTGAATCGTTTCTCGGACTCTGTCTTTTTCTTTCCATCGGTCGTTCTCTCCGTCTCCTTCTTCCCTCTCCACATCTCTTTCTTTCATTGTTTAATTATCTCTGTCATTCTGTTTGAATTTCTTTATTATCCCATAGCGCTCTCCCCCGTCCCTGTAGCTTTAGAACTCATGTTATGCCCTCTCTCTTTTCTTTTCTCTCTCTCCCTCCCTCTCTTCTGCTTCTCTCTCGCACTGCCCCTCTCTATGGCAACATCTTAATCTTCATTTAACTCGACCTATGTATGTGTGCCTCTGCCCCCAGCCGTCTCGCGACCCTCTCATGAATAAATGAATGATGAAGGGTGGAAGGAACTTGCTCTCGTATAGCGCTGCTCTTGGAACTGAATAGTTTTTAGCTGCTTTATGAACAGTATGAACATCTTCACTGTCTCTCACTGTGAACCAATTGAGCTCCCTTTGGTGAAAAGTGCATACAATCGTCATCCACTGCCCCAGACTTTTGCTGGTGGTAATTGCATTGGTGAAAATGCCCAAAAGTGATCGACAGCCGTGACAGTAATCCAGCTCTCCTTTATGTTTTATCCCACTTCAAATCTGTAAACGAAGTTAAAGTCCTGCGCAAACACAGTAACAGAGAGTGTGCTACAGAGGTGTACCTCTGGACTTCGCACAGAAGTCATCGGAGGGGACTGCTCTCTAGGGCTTCTGAGCTCTTTGTTGACTTTTATTGGGATCCCTTTGTTTTCTCACTGCAACATTTCTGAAATAGAGTTCACTTTTGTGATACATTATTCTCGAACTTTAAGAAGGTTCTCAGCTTGCTTTTACCATAGTCATATAATTGTTGCACCCAAGAGATAACAGATATCTCTGGAGTGGCGCCAGTGGATGCCCGAGTGTGAGTGTGACATAAGAGCTGTGTAAACCCGAGTTGCACCAGTGCAAGTCTGGTGAGTTCTCCATTAGAGTTGTGTAAATATGAAGTGCTCCGGACAGTGCACGGCTCTGTCAGTGGGCCGTAGGGTCTGTGCAATCTAGAGATGCCCCAGTGTAAATCTCTGTGAGTGTGCCATACGATCCGTGCAAACTGGGGATGTTCCAGTGTAAATGTTTGTGCTATGAGATCTGTGTAAATCTGAGGCACCACAGTGCAAGTCGGCAAGAGCATGCCATAATACCTGTGTAAATCAGAGTTTTACCAGTGCAAACCTTGGTGAGTTCTCCATGGAATGCGTGTGCATTTGAGGTGCTCTGTTGCAAGTCTGGGCGAGTGTGCCATAACATCTGTGTCATTTCGAAAAGCTCCAGTTCAAGCCCCATGGGTGTGCCACAGTGCCTAATTTCTAATAGAATAAGTGCCTGTGCCCAAAACTTTGCTCTGAACCCCGCGGCCGGTGCAATTAAATGTCAGCGTACTGAATGCCAAGGACAGTGCCGCCAAATCTGGGACTAGTAGAAATGCCATGAAGAGGCAGAACACACGGCTCCTATTCTAAAGAGCTGGGTGATCCTCTTCCTTGACAAAACACCGTCTGGGTCACGCAGCTTCCAATCCACTTATGGCAAGCGTGTCTCTGAACCAGCAAGAGGAGAGCTTAGCCTCTGGCACAACACAGGAACCTCTGCCTCAGTAAGGGTTCGGCTGGAGTTTCCCCGGCCTGGACCCAAACCCATCTCTGCACAATACAACTTCTCTTCAGCTCAAAGTCACAGGATTGCAGATGCTATGAATGCATTCTGCCTTTACTTCTGTTCTGTTCGGCATGGCCCTAAAAAATTTACAAAATTGGCTAGAAGTTAAAAAACATTATATTGCTTGTTAGAAAGATTATGTTAGAGGTGCAAACGTTAAAACATCTGCCAAGAGATTATGCATAGTTAAGCACAGGCAGGAATTGTACAGGAAGATCAAAAGGGTAAGTGGTCCTGTGTGAGGGTCCTTATGAATAACATTACTGTGCTTACCTCAGAGGTCTACCCAGATACCTTCTTTTGTTTACCAAACATGCTCATGTGCGTCATTCAGGCATGAACCCAATTCAAAGGATATTCAGGAAGAATCTGTATCTTACACTAACAGTGATCCATGACGTTTATATCTAATAAGTATACATATCTGCAATATTGCATTGAAAAAGGTAACTATGCCGGACTGGCCGTTCCAGGCATCAGGTGTTTCCCAGGGCTACTGGAAGGGTCGGGCCAGTTTAGTTCGGGGGGGACCGGCTTTGTACAAGTGCAGGAGTTAAAAAAAAAAAAAAAAACAGCAAAGTTCTTTGTATATTCAGCAGGTTTTGGTCAATACAAGTGCCAAGATAACTTTGGTGATCAATGTACCTGCTGGAGAGAGATGGGAGTGTGTTTTGTCTAGTAGCTGTTTTACTCATCTAAGGTAGTGCAGGGGGTTAATATGCCTGCTGCAAAGAACGTGTACCATGCATATCAAAGAGCAATATTTTATGTGCATAGTTCAGTGGGTACTGCTTTGTGTTCATTTCCCGAATGAAAGTACACTTGAATACATATGACCTGGCAGTTTGGGCTGGACTGTTCACATTGGGTGCAGGATAAAGACTGATTTGCATATGGCTGGGTCCAAACTGGAATGGCACGGTGAGCAAAGAAACGATGGATGTAGGCCCAGATCCTTGTATTGGGGTGAATGTATGACATTGTTCTACATTCTGTCCATCAACTTTGTTTTTTGCAATTTTCACCCTGAGTGTGCTGGGGATGCTCAGACATGAGTCCCAGGCTCTCCACACCACTGGAGTCAAGCAATCGAGGCTGATGACGGCTGATAGCCAGAAACTGGTCCAGGGAAGACATGGCTTGGCAGTTCGGGCTGGACTGTTCCCATGAGGCACAGGGTCAAGGCTGATTTGCATATGTTGCACGCTTTACATAAACATGCTTTCTCTACGAGTGTTTGCTTTTTCCTGAATTAAACCTAAAATAAACATGTTTATCCATTGTTAGAATTAAATAACGTTATAAGCTGTAACTGGTCAGTGAAATGCTAAACGTACTAAAGATTGGAATGTTTTGCTATTTCTAGCTACACCCCTGACTCCGCCCACTGATCCAATTTACGGTTATTCCCGCCCTCAGAGACTCCGCCCACAGTTACCCTACTGTTTTTTCCCCCCCACTTCGACCAGTGACTGTTCCTGTCACTGAGAGCAGTGCGGACAGAGGGAGCGGCTGCGGACCGCAGAGGGAGCTGCTGCGGACCTCAGCCGGGCTCTTCTTGGTTCTAATGCCGCTCCTCCTCACTCCGGCAGGGCCGACGGCGTAGGGACATTCACCGAGACTTACATTTCTGAATAATAATTCCTGGAAAACATAAACTCTTTGTCCGGAAGTCCCACTCTCGCCCCCATGCGCGCCTTGAAGCAAAGACATCCCTGACCCCGACACAGCACGGAGCTGCTCCCGAGCTGTCAGGTGTGCGTCAAACACAGCGCCTCGACTCCCAGCAGCAGAATGAGGCAATAGGGTGTAGCATAATGTACAGAACACGTGCGCAGGCAATCATGGCGGCGCCTGGTGTGCAGCCAGTGAGGGCAAAGGGGGCATTCACAGTGCCCCGGGTGATTGACAGCAAAGACAGACCCTGGTGAAAGTGGAGGCGAGTTCAAACTCTGCCACAACTCGAGGGTAAATCCCTGCCTATGAGCGGGAGGTGTGTCTGCTAGAGGGGGCGGGGTGGGGGCACGACATCCATGCAGCATACTCACCGGCTCGGCGGTGCAGGAGGCCCCCCTTCCGCGGCGCACAGAGGAGGCCGGGGTCAGGCCGCAGAGGGTCCTTTACCTCTTCTTTATCCCCGCCAGGGCCCGCGTTCACAACGCGGCTGCGCAGCTCTGCGTGGGGGTGACGAGGCCTCTAAAGTTCGTGTCCCACCCTCGGCTTCCGATGCCCGCCCCCGGCGTAGGGGGGAGTGGGGGCTAGAGCGGCCGAGAGCGCAGGCACCCCCCGGCGCCGCAGCCCCGGCCTTGAAGCGCTATTTACTTTCGGTCAATGTGCCTTGGAAGAGCAGTTTCTGGGGGGGGGGGGCAACCAGACCGCGGACCTCAGCCCGCCCTCAGCTCCCGAGCCGCCAGCGCTGCCAGATGTTTTCAGCATTCCCGAACCACAGACAACCAACAAAAGCGCCTTGAATCCTGGAGCAGGTTTCGGTGGAGTGCTCTGTTCATATGTGTGTGTGCAGAGCACAAGTCCTAAACGAAGTATTTGCAATGCAATAGGTCTCGCACTTATGTGAGTTTGAGCTGGTGGCATTGTAAATGACCATGCATTTTTTGTGTTTTGGGTTTTAAAATATAAATAAAGACTTTGGGGCAGATTTATGTTAACCGGCGCATCCCCAGGGATGCGCCAGTTAATTTGCGCCACAGTGCGCCACAGCTCCGTCACCCATGGTGCGCCGCATTTATAATGCGGCGCACCATGGGGCAAACACGGCACAGATGCGTCACGCATCTGTGGCGTTAAGGTGGCGCATTGCTGGAGTTGCGTCGCAAGCGCGACGCAGCTCCAGCAATGCTCTGGGGGGCCCTATCTCCCAATGCTGCATCAAGACCTACGCCTGCTTCAAGCAGGCGCAGGGTTTTGACGCAGCATTGGCCTGAAAGTGACTGAGTGAAATCTCATAGATTTCACTAAGCCACTTTTAGGAGGCGTTCCTGCGCAGGAACGCCTCCTGATGGCGCAAGGCTTTACAACGTGACGCATCTCCTAAATGCGTCACGTTGTAAATAGGGCGCATTGTTTGCACCGCCGTTGCGTCAAATAAAGTGACGCAATTGCGGCACAAAGAGGCGCAAGGGCCTCATAAATCTGCCCCTTTGTCATTACTAATAGCTTAAACTCTCGCAAACGCAAGACCTATTGCATTGCAAATGCTTGTTTATGTTTGATCTGCTGTTCCGATAATGAATCCGCTCCTCCTCTCCTGCTTACATCAGAGGTATGGGTACACTTATAGCTTTCTTTGAAGCTGTCAGCGGGGGGCTCGAGGGGGCAGGCTGTCCCTCCTCGAGGGAAGGATGGTTGTGAGGAGTGAGCGCTGCTTGTGAGGAGTGAGCACTGCTTGTGAGGAGTGAGCGCTGCTTGAGGAGTGAGCGCTGCTTGTGAGGAGTGAGCGCTGCTTGTGAGGAGTGACCGCTGCTTATGAGAAGTAAGCGTTGCTTGTGAGGAGTGAGCGCTGCTTGTGAGGAGTGAGCGCTGCTTGTGAGGAGTGAGCGCTACTTGTGAGGAGTGAGCGCTGCTTGTGAGGAGTGAGCGCTGCTTGTGAGGAGTGAGCGCTGCTTGTGAGGAGTGAGCGCTGCTTGTGAAGAGTGCGCGCTGCTTGAGGAGTGCGCGCTGCTTGAGGAGTGAGCGCTGCTTGTGAGGAGTGAGTGCTGCTTGTGAGGAGTGAGCGCTGCTTGTGAGGAGTGAGCGCTGCATGTGAGGAGTGAGCACTGCATGTGAGGAGTGAGCGCTGCTTGTGAGGAGTGAGCGCTGCTTGTGAGGAGTGAGCGCTGCTTGTGAGGAGTGAGCGCTGCATGTGAGGAGTGAGCGCTGCTTGAGAGGAGTGAGCGCTGTTTGTGAGGAGTGAGCGCTGCTTGTGAGGAGTGAGCGCTGCTTGTGAGGAGTGAGCGCTGCATGTGAGGAGTGAGCGCTGCTTGTGAGGAGTGAGAGCTGCATGTGAGGAGTGAGCGCTGCTTGTGAGGAGTGAGCGCTGCATGTGAGGAGTGAGTGCTGCATGTGAGGAGTGAGCGCTGCTTGTGAGGAGTGAGAGCTGCTTAAGGAGTGAGCGCTGCATGTGAGGAGTGAGCTCTGCTTGTGAGGAGTGAGCGCTGCATGTGAGGAGTGAGCGCTGCTTGTGAGGAGTGAGCGCTGCTTGTGAGGAGTGAGCGCTGCTTGTGAGGAGTGAGCGCTGCTTGTGAGGAGTGAGCGCTGCTTGTGAGGAGTGAGCGCTGCTTGTGAGGAGTGAGCGCTGCTTGTGAGGAGAGAGCGCTGCTTGTGAGGAGTGAGAGCTGCTTAAGGAGTGAGCGCTGCTTGTGAGGAGTGAGCGCTGCATGTGAGGAGTGAGCGCTGCTTGAGAGGAGTGAGCGCTGCTTGAGAGGAGTGAGCGCTGCATGAGGAGTGAGCGCTGCATGAGGAGTGAGCGCTGCATGAGAGGAGTGAGCGCTGCATGAGAGGAGTGAGCGCTGCATGAGAGGAGTGAGCGCTGCATGAGAGGAGTGAGCGCTGCTTGAGACGAGTGAGCGCTGTTTGTGAGGAGTGAGCGCTGCTTGTGAGGAGTGAGCGCTGCTTGAGGAGTGAGCGCTGCTTGTGAGGAGTGAGCGCTGCTTGTGAGGAGTGAGCACTGCATGTGAGGAGTGAGCGCTGCTTGAGAGGAGTGAGCGCTGCTTGTGAGGAGTGAGCGCTGCTTGTGAGGAGTGAACGCTGCTTGTGAGGAGTGAGCGCTGCTTGTGAGGAGTGAGCGCTGCATGTGAGGATTGAGCGCTGCTTGTGAGGAGTGAGAGCTGCTTAAGGAGTGAGCGCTGCTTGTGAGGAGTGAGCGCTGCATGAGGAGTGAGCGCTGCATGAGAGGAGTGAGCGCTGCATGAGAGGAGTGAGCGCTGCTTGTGAGGAGTGAGCGCTGCTTGTGAGGAGTGAGCGCTGCATTAGGAGTGAGCGCTGCATGAGAGGAGTGAGCGCAGCATGAGAGGAGTGAGCGCTGCATGAGAGGAGTGAGCGCTGCTTGTGAGGAGTGAGCGCTGCATGAGAGTAGTGAACGCTGCTTGTGAGGAGTGAGCGCTGCTTGTGAGGAGTGAGCGTTGCATGAGGAGTGAGCGCTGCATGAGAGGAGTGATCGCTGCTTGTCAGGAGTGATCGCTGCTTGTCAGGAGTGAGCGCTGCATGAGAGGAGTGAGCGCTGCATGAGAGGAGTGAGCGCTGCATGAGAGGAGTGAGCGCTGCATGAGAGGAGTGAGCGCTGCATGAGAGGAGTGAGCGCTGCTTGTGAGGAGTGAGCTCTGCTTGTGAGGAGTGAGCGCTGCATGTGAGGAGTGAGCGCTGCATGTGAGGAGTGAGCGCTGCTTGTGAGGAGTGAGCGCTGCTTGTGAGGAGTGAGCGCTGCTTGTGAGGAGTGAGCGCTGCTTGTGAGGAGTGAGCGCTGCTTGTGAGGAGTGAGCGCTGCATGAGAGGAGTGAGGGCTGCTTGTGAGGAGTGAGGGCTGCTTGTGAGGAGTGAGCGCTGCTTGTGAGGAGTGAGCACTGCTTGTGAGGAGTGAGCGCTGCTTGTGAGGAGTGAACGCTGCTTGTGAGGAGTGAGCGCTGCTTGTGAGGAGTGAGAGCTGCTTAAGGATTGAGTGCTGCTTGTGAGGAGTGAGCGCTGCATGTGAGGAGTGAGCGCTGCTTGAGAGGAGTGAGCGCTGCTTGTGAGGAGTGAGCGCTGCTTGTGAGGAGTGAGCGCTGCTTGTGAGGAGTGAGCGCTGCTTGTGAGGAGTGAGCGCTGCTTGTGAGGAGTGAACGCTGCTTGTGAGGAGTGAGAGCTGCTTAAGGATTGAGCGCTGCTTGTGAGGAGTGAGCGCTGCTTGTGAGGAGTGAGAGCTGCTTAAGGATTGAGCGCTGCTTGTGAGGAGTGAGCGCTGCATGTGAGGAGTGAGCGCTGCTTGAGAGGAGTGAGCACTGCTTGTGAGGAGTGAGCGCTGCTTGTGAGGAGTGAGCGCTGCTTGTGAGGAGTGAGCGCTGCTTGTGAGGAGTGAGCGCTGCTTGTGAGGAGTGAGCGCTGCTTGTGAGGAGTGAGAGCTGCTTAAGGATTGAGCGCTGCTTGTGAGGAGTGAGTGCTGCATGTGAGGAGTGAGCGCTGCTTGAGAGAAGTGAGCGCTGCTTGTGAGGAGTGAGCGCTGCTTGTGAGGAGTGAGCGCTGCTTGTGAGGAGTGAGCGCTGCTTGTGAGGAGTGAGCGCTGCATGTGAGGAGTGAGCGCTGCATGTGAGGAGTGAGCGCTGCTTGTGATGAGTGAGCGCTGCTTGTGATGAGTGAGCGCTGCTTGTGAGGAGTGAGCGCTGCATGAGAGGAGTGAGCGCTGCTTGTGAGAAGTGAGCGCTGCTTGTTCTCTTTTCACCCAGCCATCCACTGTGAGCTCTCACAGTACTCCACTGCGAGGCTTCACAGCCCTCCACTGCGAGCTCTCACATCCCTCCACTGCAAGCTCTCACAGCCCTCCACTGCGAGCTCTCACAGCCCTCCACTGCGAGCTCTCACAGCCCTCCACTGCGAGCTCTCACAGCCCTCCACTGCGAGCTCTCACATCCCTCCACTGCGAGCTCTCACAGCTCTCCACTGCGAGCTCTCACAGCCCTCCACTGCGAGCTCTCACAGCCCTCCACTGCGAGCTCTCACAGCCCTCCACTGCGAGCTCTCACAGCCCTCCACTGCGAGCTCTCACAGCCCTCCACTGCGAGCTCTCGCAGCTCTCCACTTCAGCTCTCACAGCCCTTCACTGCGTGCTCGCACAGCCCTCCACTGTGAGCTCGCACAGCCCTCCACTGTGAGCTCTCGCAGCCCTCCACTGCGTGCTCTCACAGCCCTCCACTGCGAGCTCGCACAGCCCTCCACTGTGAGCTCTCACAGCACTCCACTGCGAGCTCTCACAGCCCTCCACTGCAAGCTCTCACAGCCCTCCACTGCGAGCTCTCACAGCCCTCCACTGCGTGCTTTCACAGCCCTCCACTGAGTGCTCTCACAGCCCTCCACTGTGAGCTCTTACAGCCCTCCACTGTGAGCTCTCAAAGCCCTCCTCTGTGAGCTCTCACAGCACGAAGGACTGCAAGCTCTTCCAGCCCAAATGACTGCAAGCTCTCACAGCCCTCCACTGCGAGATCTCTCAGCCCTCCACTGCGAGATCTCTCAGCCCTCCACTGCGAGATCGCACAGCCCTCCACTGCGAGCTCTCACAGCCCTCCACTGCAGCTCTCACAGCCCTCCACTGCGCGCTCACAGCCCTCCACTGCGAGCTTTCACGGCCCTCCACTGCATGCTCTCACAGCCCTCCACTGCACGCTCTCACAGCCCTCCACTGCAGCTCTCACAGCCCTCCACTGCGGGCTCTCACAGCCCTCCACTGTGAGCTCTCACAGCCCTCCACTGCGGGCTCTCACAGCCCTCCACTGCGAGCTCTCACAGCCCTCCACTGCGAGCTCACACAGCCCTCCACTGTGGGCTCTCACAGCCCTCCACTGCGAGCTCTCACAGCCCTCCACTGTGAGCTCTCAAAGCCCTCCACTGCGAACTCTCACAGCCCTCCACTGCGAACTCTCACAGCCCTCCACTGCGAACTCTCACAGCCCTCCACTGCGAGTTCTCACAGCCCTCCACTGCCTGCTCTCACAGCCCTCCACTGTGAGCTCTCACAGCCCTCCACTGTGAGCTCTCACAGCCCTCCACTGCGTGCTCTCACAGCCCTCCACTGCGTGCTCTCACAGCCCTCCACTGCGTGCTCTCACAGCCCTCCACTGTAAGCTCTCAAAGCCCTCCACTGCGAACTCTCACAGCCCTCCACTGCGAGCTCTCACAGCCCTCCACTGCCTGCTCTCACAGCCCTCCACTTTGAGCTCTCACAGCCCTCCACTGCGGGCTCTCACAGCCCTCCACTGCGAGCTCTCACAGCCCTCCACTGCGAGCTCTCACAGCCCTCCACTGCGTGCTCTCACAGCCCTCCACTGTGAGCGCTCACAGCCCTCCACTGCGAGCTCTCACAGCCCTCCACTGCGAGCTCTCACAGCCCTCCACTGCGGGCTCTCACAGCCCTCCACTGCGAGCTCTCACAGCCCTCCACTGCGAGCTCTCACAGCTCTCCACTGTGGGCTCTCACAGCCCTCCACTGCGGGCTCTCACAGCCCTCCACTGTGAGCTCTCAAAGCCCTCCACTGCGAACTCTCACAGCCTTCCACTGCGAGCTCTCACAGCCCTCCACTGCCTGCTCTCACAGCAATCCACTGTGAGCTCTCACAGCCCTCCACTGTGAGCTCTCACAGCCCTCCACTGCCTGCTCTCACAGCCCGAAGGACTGTGAGTGAGGGGAGCATATTCTGCTCTTCAAAACAAGCCCGAAGAAGGGTGATGGCGAAGATTTACAAAGTGACAATTAAAATAATGTAAGCGTTAGTGGAGGCTGTAAGTCTGCCTTTTTAATCAAAGGATTTATTATAGATAAGGGAGTGCCTTTGGGGGAATGCGTGAACGGCTGTGAGAATCTATTATTGGCTGTGCTTAGATGTATATTTGAGCAAGTCATTCACGGAAGGATGGTTGAATAGATACATGAGTATTTGCAAAAGTAAATGAGGTACGAGTATACGAGTGCATGAATGAATGAAAGGGTGGCTGGGTGCATGGAGAAGCGAGTGAATATAAATGAGTGCCACCTGGGTAGATGAGTGGATTATTAGGAGAACGCATAGATCACGGACTGGTGAATGTATGGAGTGATTACTAAGTATGCGAAAATCAATGGATGAATAATTTAATGAGTGCATGGATGAACAAGAGCGCACGTAGAGGAGACTATGGATGGTTATATATGAGTTAGTGAGTGAATGGACATATTTACAAGGATGAATGAGTGGGTGGATGACTGAGTGGGTGGATGACTGAGTGGGTGGATGACTGAGTGGGTGGATGACTGAGTGGGTGGATGATTGAGTGGGTGGATGACTGAGTGGGTGGATGACTGAGTGGGTGGATGACTGAGTGGGTGGATGACTGAGTGGGTGGATGACTGAGTGGGTGGATGACTGAGTGGGTGGATTCCTCGGTGCATAAGGTTATCCTGAGTTGTTGCAGTTTCTGGCAGAGGAAGCCTCACGGTTGGATGGAAATGTAAGAGGGGGCAATCCAGACCAAATAAAACAAGTAAAAGAGCCCAGCCGGCTATTCAGGGGCTGTGTGTGCGCCCCCAGCACACTTTAGACCCAGCGTCATCTCTGTCACATGAACTATCGCGATGCCAGCCACCTCCCATTAGGGGTTAGACAGGGTCTTAGCATTATTGGATCACATGTTCATTCAAACTGTGGCCTCTTGGCACAGCGCACATCATTGTCACATCTGCAAATGTGATTACCACGCACCAGCGGCTATCAAAATACCGCCAAATTCAAGAAAAGCAAATACTGTATTTACCGGACGTGGAGTTTGGGGGGAGGGGAGGGCTGTAGACAGAACAGTGAAGGGGTGATGCAACACGTGCCGGCACTCAGCTCTTTCTACACAGTTTATACTCGGTATGTGAACTCATTTTTCCTACTCCCAAACTGTATATGCTCATGTTTTCTTCCCCTCCTGTTGTAAAGACTCCGATACCCCCGGGTCTGGTCAGCGCTATAGAAAACTTCAAAAATAAAAACAAATGCGTGCAGATTGGCACAAAGCATAACTGCTTGTTCCTATAGTGTCACTCAAAGGCTATGAAATGTGACACAGCGGCACACTGAAGCAAGGAAGTGTCACCCATGAGCACTCTGAACCCGTGGCAGCGCCGGCTCGCCAGGCCACACAGCGCAGGAGGAGCCTGGGAGCCGGTGCCAGCTCAGAGCCGCACTTGCTTTGCCATGAAATGTGCTGTTTTGGCTCGCGCGTGGCCATGAGTGGCCCGATGGATGCGGTCCTCTTCTGCGCAGCCGCAGGGCCTGCCTGCTCTCGGTTACTGCGGATTGCAGCCGCTGGGCCTGCCTGCTCTCGGTTACTTCGGATTGCAGCCCAGGGCCTGCCTGCTCTCGGTTACTGCGGATTGCAGCCGCTGGGCCTGCCTGCTCTCGGTTACTGCGGATTGCAGCCGCTGGGCCTGCCTGCTCTCGGTTACTGCGGATTGCAGCCGCTGGGCCGCAGCCCAGGGCCTGCCTGCTCTCGGTTACTGCGGATTGCAGCCCAGGGCCAGCCTTTTCTCTGTTACTGCAAATTGCAGCCGCTGGGCCTGCCTGCTCTCGGTTACTGCGGATTGCAGCCCAGGGCCTGCCTGCTCTCGGTTACTGCCGATTGCAGCCCAGGGCCTGCCTGCTCTCGGTTACTGCGGATTGCAGCCGCTGGGCCTGCCTGCTCTCGGTTAATGCGGATTGCAGTCGCTGGGCCTGCCTGCTCTCGGTTACTGCGGATTGCTTCCCAGGGCCTGCCTGCTCTCGGTTACTGCGGATTGCAGCCGCTGGGCCTGCCTGCTCTCGGTTACTGCGGATTGCAGCCGCTGGGCCTGCCTGCTCTCGGTTACTGCGGATTGCAGCCGCTGGGCCTGCCTGCTCTCGGTTACTGCGGATTGCAGCCCAGGGCCTGCCTGCTCTCGGTTACTGTGGATTGCAGCCCAGGGCCTGCCTTTTCTCGGTTACTGCGGATTGCAGCCGCTGGGCCTGCCTGCTCTCGGTTACTGCGGATTGCAGCCCAGGGCCTGCCTGCTCTCGGTTACTGCGGATTGCAGCCCAGGGCCTGCCTGCTCTCGGTTACTGCGGATTGCAGCCCAGGGCCTGCCTGCTCTCGGTTACTGCGGATTGCAGCCGCTGGGCCTGCCTGCTCTCGGTTACTGCAGATTGCAGCCGCTGGGCCTGCCTGCTCTCGGTTACTGCGGATTGCAGCCCAGGGCCTGCCTGCTCTCGGTTACTGCGGATTGCAGCCGCTGGGCCTGCCTGCTCTCGGTTACTGCGGATTGCAGCCGCTGGGCCTGCCTGCTCTCGGTTACTGCGGATTGCAGCCGCTGGGCCGCAGCCCAGGGCCTGCCTGCTCTCGGTTACTGCGGATTGCAGCCCAGGGCCAGCCTTTTCTCTGTTACTGCAAATTGCAGCCGCTGGGCCTGCCTGCTCTCGGTTACTGCGGATTGCAGCCCAGGGCCTGCCTGCTCTCGGTTACTGCCGATTGCAGCCCAGGGCCTGCCTGCTCTCGGTTACTGCGGATTGCAGCCGCTGGGCCTGCCTGCTCTCGGTTAATGCGGATTGCAGTCGCTGGGCCTGCCTGCTCTCGGTTACTGCGGATTGCTTCCCAGGGCCTGCCTGCTCTCGGTTACTGCGGATTGCAGCCGCTGGGCCTGCCTGCTCTCGGTTACTGCGGATTGCAGCCGCTGGGCCTGCCTGCTCTCGGTTACTGCGGATTGCAGCCGCTGGGCCTGCCTGCTCTCGGTTACTGCGGATTGCAGCCCAGGGCCTGCCTGCTCTCGGTTACTGTGGATTGCAGCCCAGGGCCTGCCTTTTCTCGGTTACTGCGGATTGCAGCCGCTGGGCCTGCCTGCTCTCGGTTACTGCGGATTGCAGCCCAGGGCCTGCCTGCTCTCGGTTACTGCGGATTGCAGCCCAGGGCCTGCCTGCTCTCGGTTACTGCGGATTGCAGCCCAGGGCCTGCCTGCTCTCGGTTACTGCGGATTGCAGCCGCTGGGCCTGCCTGCTCTCGGTTACTGCAGATTGCAGCCGCTGGGCCTGCCTGCTCTCGGTTACTGCGGATTGCAGCCCAGGGCCTGCCTGCTCTCGGTTACTGCGGATTGCAGCCGCTGGGCCTGCCTGCTCTCGGTTAATGCGGATTGCAGCCGCTGGGCCTGCCTGCTCTCGGTTACTGCGGATTGCAGCCCAGGGCCTGCCTGCTCTCTGTTACTGCGGATTGCAGCCCAGGGCCTGCCTGCTCTCGGTTACTGCGGATTGCAGCCGCTGGGCCTGTCTGCTCTCGGTTACTGCGGATTGCAGCTGCTGGGCCTGCCTGCTCTCGGTTACTGCGGATTGCAGCCCAGGGCCTGCCTGCTCTCGGTTACTGCGGATTGCAGCCGCTGGGCCTGCCTGCTCTCGGTTACTGTGTATTGCAGCCGCTGGGCCTGCCTGCTCTCGGTAACTGCGGATTGCAGCCCAGGGCCTGCCTGTTCTTGGTTACTACGGATTGCAGCCCAGTGCCTGCCTGCTCTCGGTTACTGCGGATTGCAGCCCAGGGCCTGCCTGCTCTCGGTTACTGCATATTGCAGCAGCTGGGCCTGCCTGCTCTCGGTTACTGCGGATTGCAGCCGCTGGGCCTGTCTGCTCTCGGTTACTGCAGATTGCAGCCGCTGGGCCTGCCTGCTCTCGGTTACTGCGGATTGCAGCACAGGGCCTGCCTGCTCTCGGTTACTGCGGATTGCAGCCGCTAGGCCTGCCTGCTCTCGGTTACTGCGGATTGCAGCCTAGGGCCTTCCTGCTCTCGGTTACTGCGGATTGCAGCCGCTGGGCCTGCCTGCTCTCGGTTACTGCGGATTGCAGCCGCTGGGCCTGCCTGCTCTCGGTTACTGTGTATTGCAGCCGCTGGGCCTGCCTGCTCTCGATAACTGCGGATTGCAGCCCAGGGCCTGCCTGCTCTCGGTTACTACGGATTGCAGCCCAGTGCCTGCCTGCTCTCGGTTACTGCGGATTGCAGCCCAGGGCCTGCCTGCTCTCGGTTACTGCGTATTGCAGCCGCTGGGCCTGCCTGCTCTCGGTAACTGCGGATTGCAGCCGCTGGGCCTGCCTGCTCTCGGTAACTGCGGATTGCAGCCCAGGGCCTGCCTGTTCTCGGTTACTGCGGATTGCAGCCCAGGGCCTGCCTGCTCTCGGTTACTGCGGATTGCAGCCCAGGGCCTGCCTGTTCTCGGTTACTGCGGATTGCAGCCGCTGGGCCTGCCTGCTCTCGGTTACTGCGGATTGCAGCCGCTGGGCCTGCCTGCTCTCGGTTACTGCGGATTGCAGCCGCAGGGCCTGCCTGCTCTCAGTTACTGCGGATTGCAGCCGCAGGGCCTGCCTGCTCTCAATTACTGCGGATTGCAGCCGCTGGGCCTGCCTGCTCTCGGTTACTGCGGATTGCAGCCCAGGGCCTGCCTGTTCTCGGTTGCTGCGGATTGCAGCCGCTGGGCCTGCCTACTCTCGGTAACTGCGGATTGCAGCCCAGGGCCTGCCTGCTCTCGGTTACTGCGGATTGCAGCCCAGGGCCTGCCTGTTCTCGGTTGCTGCGGATTGCAGCCGCTGGGCCTGCCTGCTCTCGGTTACTGCGGATTGCAGCCCAGGGCCTTCCTGCTCTCGGTTACTGCGGATTGCAGCCGCTGGGCCTGCCTGCTCTCGGTTACTGCGGATTGCAGCCGCTGGGCCTGCCTGATCTCGGTTACTGCGGATTGCAGCCGCTGGGCCTGCCTACTCTCGGTAACTGCGGATTGCAGCCCAGGGCCTGCCTGCTCTCGGTTACTGCGGATTGCAGCCGCTGGGCCTGCCTACTCTCGGTAACTGCGGATTGCAGCCCAGGGCCTGCCTGTTCTCGGTTACTGCGGATTGCAGTCTCGCCGCCTGTCTACGGTTACTGCCCTTCCGTTTCTGGTGCTTTGCTGCAGTTTTTAGATCTTATTAGAGTTTCTCGTTGCTCAAACAGGTGTCATGTCTGACATGTATGGTGTAGTTCCATTCCAGATCACTTTGGCTCAGTGGGGTCTGCGCCGCTGAATGTATCTGCCTATACCACCACAACAAGCTCTGCTCACGTTTAATATAACCACGTGCTGCCACCGAGGCATCTCAACCCTGTATAAAGTGTGTGTGACTAAAGCAAAACTTGTTTTAACTCATTTCCCCGTAAGTGGAGGTATCCGACTGTGAGTCACGAGGCCACGACCTCGTCTTTACACGTAATAGGAGAAAAGGAACGGGGGAATGCTCCACAAATGCCCGTATAGCCGTGTGATGTTCACACCTCCAGAATCCGTATACTGTCGTTAAATAGAGTCGCAGTGGGGGCTATCTATGTGTTACCAAGACTGAGCCCTAGCACTGGCTCTCAAAATGGTCCTTTTATCATCCGTCCTAAAATAACTCCACAAAGAGGGGGAGGTGGGTGTAGCTTACCAGTGTCCTGTGTAGGTCCAAGAGAGCCATGCCATGCTGGATACTCACAGATATATAAACAAGCATTTGCAATGCAATAGGTATCGCATTTGCGACATTTTGAGCTATTGTAAATGGCAATGCTTATTAATTATGTGTTTGAAAACCTACAAGCGGTGCGTAAACACGCACCTTCTACTTACCGTCCTTGCTTACGAGAAGCAAAGCTAGCAGTAATTGTGCCTCTTTTACTGCCGGCATTGCTTCTTGTAAGCAAGGACGAGTAGGAAATGTGCATGTTTACGCACCGCGTGCAGGTTTTCAAAACATATAAATAAAAAGCATGGTTATTTACAATACCAATAGCTCAAATTTGCATAAATGTGAGACCGAGTGCATTGCAAATGCTTGTTGAATATTGTAAACAGTGTGTCATTATTCTGTTACCAACAATAAATGCATTGCCCGCTTAAAGTAATAAAACGTAGTAAACATCTTCCTTGACAAAACTATTGCCGTTGAAGCCCAAGGCTATGCTTCCCCCATAGGGACCACCTTTTTGATAATAATTGTCTGACCAAGGTCCCAAGTTTAGAATATTAAGCCACTAACAGGCAGTCACACGTGCAGTTATCTTGCAGGCATTAGTGTCATGATTCCAGTGGTGCAGCAGGTGCACTGACACCAGGGTCCAACGTTTTAGGAACCCCTCTATACACCAAATATTGCAATAATGTACTTCTTAACTGGCAGTCACAAGTGTAAATACGCTACAGGGTCATGATTTGAATGGTTCAGCAAGTGCAGTGGCACCAGTACCAAAAGTTGTCAGAACTCCTCTAAACACCGAATATTGCAATAATTAACTACTAAACAGGCAGTCCAAAGTGCAGTTACCTTCCAGGCACTAGGGTCATCATTTCAATAGTGCAGCCGGTGCAATGGCACCGGGACCAAAAGTTCAAGGCAACCCACAAACCACTAAGTATTGGTGTATTTTACAACTAAACATGCAGTCAAAAGTGAAGTTACCTAACAGGCAGTAGGGTCATTATTTGAACTGTGCAGCAGGTGCAGTGTCACCTGGGCCAAAAGTTATAATAACTCCTGCAAACACCAAATATTGCTACATTTTACTACTAAACAGGTAGTCACACATGCAGTTATCTTGCAGGCACTAGTGTCATGATTCCAATGGTGCAGCAGGTGCAGAGGCACCAGGCACAAAAATTGTCATAACTCCTTTAAACACATAATATTGATATTACATCAATGAATTCTATTATTTCACTCTTTCATTTTTTTTTCAACATTTTTGTGTTACTTATGGACACTATACCACTAGTAACAGCACAAAATATTGCCTTTTTTATTAAATTATTTTATTATTTTTGTAAGTTTTTCATACATAATACATACATTTGTTATATGGGTTTACCGCAGCTGGCATAATACTAGTATAAAGTAACATTTTGGGCGGGTCTCCCTTTGCTGGCTGTACTTTTGTAGAGAGGTAGGTCTAAGATAGGAAAGTGCAGGAAAGTTAGGAATAAGTGAAGGAGAAGGATAGGACAAGCAAACAGCTAGATATACCATCCTGACTTGGTAATAGACTGCTCTAGCCACCGACATGCCCATTGCACGGTAGGTACTGCACGGCGCGCAGGCGAGTGTGGGACAGTCTCTTATGGCGGATCGTACGGGACCAGGGCTATGTCCAGGACTTCCCACAAGCCCCTGGATGACGCTTTCCAGGGAGAGTGTTGCAACGCCAGATTGTCTGCTCCTCTGAGGTGGGTGACCCAGTTGAGCCTGCCTTTGTAGGTGGTCTTGGAGGTGTCCTTCCAGTTCGTTAGCACCAGTTTGACTGCTGCGGTCAGGAGTAAATCCATTAGTTCCCTCTCACCCTCTGCGGGCAGGTCGGTTTGAATACAAGCCGTGGTGAGCGAGGCAAAGTCTCTTATAATCTTGAACCTAAATACATTGTCTATGAAGTCAAACACCCTACCCCAGAAACCCTTGAGTGTTGGGCAGTGGAAGATGAGGTGTTCTAGGTCCCCATTCCCTGTGTTGCAGTTCCAGCAGAGTGGGCTATCCCTGAGCCTAATGTATGTAGGCGGGCTGGGGTCAAGAACGTTTTGTGGAGCCGCCAGAGTTTAGTTTGAGCTAAGACCGGGGTGATCTTATTTCGGGTGGCTGAGGATTACAGGTTATTTCAGTCCTGTTTGTTTAACAGGGGTGTGTACGTTTGTCCCAATAATCCTTCGTTATGTTGATGAGTTTGGACGTTTGGGGTCGGAGTATTTTGTATAGTTGCGATGCTTGGTGGCTTATTTTGTTTATGTTTGCTACTCACTGGAAGATAGAGGGTTTGGTATCTGCTATTTTTGATTTTGATAGGGCTGCATTTATCTTTAGGAATTTATACAGGTCTAAGTCATCTAGTTGGTGGGATATTTTCAGATCAGAGAATGTAATTGGTGATGTTTCTTTCTCTAGTTTGTGTGGGTGTGAAATGCCCTTTACTATCCAAGTGTCGAATCTGAGAGATTTGGATCCTTTAATGCTGACCTCCATTTTTTTTCTCCAGATTTAGGTGCGCTATCTTGGTATTCCCCAGGATTGGGTTATTCGCGTGTGGGAATGCGTTTGACGTTAGTAGGGCAAGTGAGTTCAGGTTGTTCAGAATGGCTTTTTCCACCTGTACCCACACTGGTGTGTATTCTGGTATCTGGGCAAAGCAGTGTGTACTTTGTTTAGCTAGGAAGATTAGTTGAAAGACCTTAAAATCTGCTAGGTTCACCCCTCTTGCGTTTTCGGAATTCTTAATTTCCTAATACTAATACTCGTCTTCTTGCCGCGCCAAAGGAATTTGGTGCACATTTTATATATCTTTTGGTGGAAGTCATCTGTTAGGAGGATTGGGAGCATGCCCAACAGGTAGTTTATCAGAGGCGTAATCATCATTTTTAATGTTTCGAATCGGCCCCATCACGTCATGAATTTAGGTGAACAGGCTTCTAATTGTTTCTTTACCTTTCCTAATAGGAGTTTCTCATTCTTGCGTATTGTGGTTATCAGTTCATTGCCAAAGAATTTTCCTAAGTATTTGATATGACCTGTCTGCTAGTTCAGCCCTGAATCTCCCAGCATGTCTCCAGAGCAGTAGACATTTAACGGTTTACATTCTGATTTTTCATTGTTAAGTTTGTACCCTGAAAGTTCTGAGTATCTCTTTATTGTGGACATTAGCGATTTTATTGAAGTCTTCGGTTGTTCTGTCATTATCAGAATATCATCCACGTAGGCAGCCAATTTTACTACCGATCCATTAAAGTCGACCCCTGTTATGCTGTTGTTAAGTTTAATGTCCTGAATTAGAGGTTCGAGAGCCAGGAGGAAGAGTGACGGCGATAGCGGGCACCTTTGTCTAGTTCCTTGTTGGAACTTGAATCGGTCAGAGAGTGTCCCATTTACCATGATGCTAGCTGAGGGAGTTTGGTACAGGGCCAGTGTCATCCTGATGTAGTTTTCCCCAAGGTTAAACGCTTGCATGCATTGCTCTAGGAAAGCCCAGGATACCTTGTCGAAGGCCTTCTCTGCGTCTAGTGCTATGGCTACTGCTGGAGTCGGACTCGTTGAGACTTGTTCTAGTAAGTGGAAGAATAAACGTGTATTGTCGCTGGCCATACGGCTTCGCATAAAACTGACTTGGGTGTTACTTATTAGTTTGGGTAGAAACTTGTTCAGTCTGACCGCCATTATTTTGGCGTGGATTTTACAGTCTGCATTGGTGGACGGTATGGGTCTATAGTTTTTCAGTAGTTGGTGGTCTTTGCCTTCTTTTGGGATAACTATTATTGTTGCTTCCATCATAGGTAGCGGGACCCTCCCCGAGGTTGCAGTTTGGTTGAATACCTTTTTCATGGTTGAGGCTAATTGGGTTAAATCCAGTAAACAGTGACGTGGTGTTGATTAGACAATGAAAATATGGAAATTTTTCATAGAATGTTTTTGAGATACCCTTTGGTGGCGTTGGATAATGTTCCCATTGATTGAAAGTATATACATTTCTAGGGTTTGCAGATTTGTGCAAGTAATGATGACCATAGTGATTAAAACAATACATTTGTTCATAATCTGATAAACCTTCTAACTATTCATGGTTTGTTAATTTTGCAGACATCTCTAAATCTGACATCATATTATTAACAGTCTCAAAGTCCCAATTATCAGAAAATGTGCTGGGTTAAACAAAGTCACTCAATGAAACCTTAAATTGATGTAGAATCTTCAACAGCTCTGCAGGACCATAAATGTCATAATAAGTTCTGTCCCACGCTATACCACCAGGTATAGGAACGGCTGTGATGTTCACTGATGTCAAGTCTCTTTGTTCACGATGAGATGATTTGTGTGGCTTCAGGAGCAAGTTGATGTTCTGACTTGCTGTATCCAATTTACTATATTTTCCATTTATCAGCTTTCCCAAACTTAATACTAGAATGCGCCAAAGTAGGAGAACAAGTACACCTAACACAATCCAAAATTCAACCCATGGTGAAATAAGATAAGTCTTTTCAAGTTGCTGAAAAATTCGGTTAGTTTTTCTTTAAAAGTTTTGTTTGCTGGCGTTGTTTCGGGCTCCCTGGGATCCTCAGAAAACGTATCAAAGTTGATGAAATAGCCAGAGGCAGTTCTGTCAATTGTTGGTATTGCATCAGGATTATTTGAAATCACTGGAGCTACTTGATTCCTTGTCATATTAGTATAGTCAGATGTTATATCATTGTAGACAGGAGTGTCTTGACAAACTGTTATTTGGGTTTCAAGAGGCACACGTTCCATGGCTTTGTTGCATAGTCCTTCTTTTTTTACTGCAGATTCTTCAAAGGTGATGAGTCTCTCAGTTTGAACCACTTGGATAGTATCAAGATTTGGTCTTCTGCTACTTCTCGGGAGTCCACTGGGCCTACTACTTATTATCGGCCACATGATGTGGTTTAACCAGATCGATGGAAACGAACCGGTTTTCCTTTCTTCCAGCAAGGGGCGGTAGTAACACTGTTCTTGATCAGTGGATTGCCAGCACAGGTACTGTTTGTCTGTAAGAAGGCCCAAATTCCTTCTAATCTGCAATCTTTGCTCTGAATAGATCCCCAATCTTTGGAATCCAGACAGGCCTTGCTGGGACAGGTGGTTTTTCTTCAGTGGTCGTTGGCTTCTATAATGTGTTGCTTAGACTTCTTGTTTCATTTAAGTCCTGCAAAACAGCCAAACGTTCTCTGATATCAAAGGCTTTTTGTTCTACCACTGAAGTATGAAGATCGAGGTCTTCGACAATCATTCTAGTACCAAAAGGAATTCATATGGAGTGATTCCACACGGAGAATTTCTTGGCAGATTGTTTAAAGTACGTTGGACACTTATTAGATGTTTGACCCACCCGTCAACCGAACCTAATACCCTAGCTGTTATAGATTGCTTTATGTCCCAGTTTTTTCTTTCCACTACCGAATTTCCCTCAGGATGGAATGGACTTGAGTACCGCAATGCAATGCCCAAGCTGGTTATGGCCTCTTTGTAAGCTCGAGAGCAAAACGCAGGACCCTGGTCAGAATGTAGCGTGCCGGTTGCGTATGTGCTGATAAATTCTCGCAAATCTTTTATAACAGTTCAGGCACCAGCCGAGCACTGAGGCCACATCCAAATGAATCTTGAGCATGAATCCACTGCGACCATGATATATTTATAGTTGCCATCCTGTGGTACTGAAAATTCTGGACCCTGCTATTGTGTGATACCGAAGCTCTACACTTGTGTCAAAAATATCATCGTATCATGACGATTTTGGTATCGGCAGACCGGTAATGATTGAGACACTATGCCCAAGCATTTGCGTCATGATCAAGTGACGGAATCACCCTGAAATCGTAGTTTGTTTTGTACCCTCGGAATCCATTTTGTGAGCGGCATCCATTTTGTAATTGCCCTTACATAGTCAAATGACCAAGGCCGAATTCGATCTGAAAGGACACGTACACCTTTGCTGACTCCTCTGTGACTGGGCAAGCTGACTCCACTGCCTCAAGCCAAACCTGTTCGGGCAGTTCCCACCCCAATGGCCGAATGAGATTAGTATCAAGGCACAACATGTCATAAACCGTTCATCGCACACAAGCTATGCTTAATCTCGCACACACCTGTCCCTGTTTCTTCTTTATGATCTGTTTTACAAGGAGGAAGTGCCCGATTTTATTAGGGGTCCGTCGATATCTGATGAGAGTTCTGGGCCTTGCCTCTAGACCGTTGGTATACAGAGAGAAGTGGAAAGGGGCCAGGACGCACCCTTGCCTTACTCCCTGCTCTACCCTAAATGGTGCAGTCAGCCCTCCTTTTGTCCCATATCTCACTCTTGCAGAGGCTTCACCGTACAACTCCCTCAGGAAGTCCAGGAGAGGAGGGTCAACCCCTAATGTACTCAGCAGTGACCAGAGCTTCGCGTGTGACACGCAGTCAAACGCAGAGGATAAATCCACGTAGACCATATAAATGGACCCTGGTTTAGCATGGATGTATTTCGACACTAGCAAGCTTAGATTTAGGGCCTGTTCGACTGTTCCAAAGCCCTCCCTAAATCCAAACTGCAGATCCGAGAGGATATTTTTGTCTTTTGCCCATGGCTGTAGTTTTTCTAGAACCACTCTGCCCACTACTTTGCCTAAGGAGTCAAGCAGTGATATTGGTCGATAACACTTCGTGTCTTGACGGTCCCCCTTCTTGAAGATAGGGACCATGATGGAGCATGACCACGACTCCAGCAAGCCAAGTTTCGCTGCTGCTGTGCATACTCTTGTGAGTATCGGTGCCCAGAGATCAGGAAGATGTTTAAATAGATCCACTGGGACACCGTCAGGGCCAGGTGCTTTGCCACTCTTGCTCATTGATAGTGCCATTTCAACATCCTGTAGTTCGAAATCTATTGGTATTGGAAATACTACAGGTGGAAGGTTAAAATGACGTTCTTCTATTGTTGATGTTAGTTCAAAAATTTTTGAGAAGTGATTCACCCAGGTTTCCTCATCGATGGCCACGTCAATCTGTGGGATGTTAGAGCCTCACTTCAATACTCAATCCCAACACCAGCCTTTTACTTTACCAAAACACCGTACAGGTAGTAATTCCCTATTGCGGAGACCCTCTGATACCCTTAGGGTGAGGGATTGCTTAGATGACCATAAGACAGGGGGTAGCCATGCTAGTGCAGGTACTTCCTTATACGGCCACTTAGTCAATATAGACTCAACTGGGCAAGGTTAGGCTTATCTCCTTTAGTTGGGAGGGGGGGGGGGGGGTTGTGTAGGAAGGTGGAATCTTACTGCATGGTTACCCCCACTTTTTGCCAGGTAGTTGGCTGGGATCCTGCTAATCAGGGCTCCAGCCAATTTGCTTTCCTTTCTAAATTCATACCATGTACTTTAGGTACATACCAAATTGGTTGCTGGGTTACCCTTGTGAGTGCCTATATATAGTACCTAGGTACTAAGGGCATAGGTACCCCAGAGGCCTACCAGGGGCTGAAGCATGTATTATGTCACCCCTGGGAAGCCTTCCAAAATGGCATCAAAGGTCTGCACCTGCAGCCTGGGTAAGGCGGTGTAAGAGCCCCTTACTTAGATATGGTATACCTATATCTACCTTTACATATAGACACATAGTAACCTATAAGTCACTACTATGGCAGGCCTCGACAATCCTGAAGGCAGAGTGCTTGGTTTTGTGAGAGAGGGTGCCCTAGCTGTTCTATGATATAGCCGACCACATACTCTTAAGTGCATTATAATCCTCGCGGTTAATGCTAACTTTGGTTTGGCTTTATCAAAACATGTCGTGTAAGGTGTCAAACACTTTGGAATACTACCCCCCCCCCCACCCCATCCCTGCCAGTCCTGGCGGCAGGGGTAGCATTCCACCCTTCTAGAGGGAGAAGACATGTACATACTGGTATACCTAGTTAAAGTATAAAAGAGCCTGAGCATCACAAAATTGATGCTGCTGCAACAGACACGAGTCTGTCCTCCTGCTGCTGGATGAAACTTCGGCAGGGGAGGCCTGGTCAATAGGTTTCCTGCCCAGGAAGGTGTTGGCACCTCCCCAGACAGGCTTTAGTGTATTGGGGCAGGGTGGGTTGCATTCAGTGAATGCTTTTCAGACACTGCCTGGGGCACACAAGGTGCTCCATGCATTTCCCAAATAAACCGGTTGCTGGGGCGCTCTGGCGTGAAACTGGACAAAGGGGAAGGGGGGTAACCACCCCCTCCCCAGGTCCTCCCATAGGTGGGGCCCAAGAGTTAGTCCATCCACTAAACTTGGTATAAGTATAGAAACCCAGTCACTAGGACTTTAGATTTCCCTGGACGAAACTCTGAAACATATATCCTGGACCTTTGACATTCCATATCGACTGGAAGACGGAAGAATCTCCCTTGGGGTCAAGGAGTGACTTCCCGGTTCAAACAGGCATCAAGAAGCATCGTTGCCAGTCTGCATTTTCGAGGCTCCCACCGGATCCCGAGGATTCTGCGACAAAGGACATGGACTTCCAGACATCTCTGAAGCTGACCCAAGATCCCAGCAAAGCTGAGACCCATAGCTGACACGAGAGATGTGGGACCGGAACTCCTGGACATCCTGCATTTTTGCAACTGCACCTACTTCCCGATGTTTCCCGAAGTTGTGCATTGGGGTATTTGAAGCCCCTGCCCCGAGCACCTTTTGCACCGAAGCTAAGAGGCCTACACTCCACGAGTGTTCCGTGGGCCCAATTAGTGCATTCCCGCTCGAGGATCCTTCGTGATATCTAGTCCGTTGGCTAGTGGGTCCCCACGAAGGACAATCCTTTGTTTCTTGAGCTTTCCTCGTTGCTCCAGATGTGCTCTGACTCCTCTCCAAAGGTGGAGTCCCCCAGACCTTGCTGGTCTGAACCGAAGCCAATCTTGTCATCTTGCGTGGGTTGCTGTTGTCACGGCTTGGTGGGTCCAATCCGGATTCCAACGCTGCAGCACTCGACATCCTTTGTGGGACAGCTCGAATCCAGCTCCTGGTCATTTTCGACGCCTCCTGGTCCTCGTGGCTGAAAACTCGAGCTTCACCTATTTCACCTGAAATCACCTGACATCTGTTGGAATTTTCCTATCACCTTGCTGGTCACTGGCAAGTGACCCAGACTCTGTTCTCTCTGCTTTCAGTTTCTTCAGATCTCCGATCCACTCTTAGATCCACCCGGACACTTTTCCTCTGGTCGCCTGCAGCATTTCCTCGCAGCTCTCCATTGCAATAGTCTACGAAACCAGACACCAAAAGACACCTATGCACCCAGCTTCCCTGGGTGAGGTAACACAAGTACTCCGGTGCTCCCGTGGGTCTTGATTCTCGAAGTGTCTAAGTCTAAAAGGGTTCCATCATAGTTACCCTCTAAGTGTCCTTAATCTTTAAAATTGTAACTTGTTCGTTCTCCATAGAAAGTCAACGGTGATCCGCTGCTGGGTTTAGACACTGCTCGCGTCCTCCATGGGCCTCCTGCGTCCTAACCTAAGGTGGTTCCTGGTGGCCTCAGCGGTTCTACAGGCCCTAGGCCTGCTTTCTATCCCTCACGTGGTTCTTATACCACTATTTTAGTATATGGTTTGTGAGGCCCCTAGGGCAAAACGTATAGTGTGCAACTTATCATATGTTAATTAAGTTCCTTGAATTTTACTTTTACTTCTAGCCTCATAAAGAGACCAGAGGGGTTGTATTTAGAATAAATACATATATATCTATACTACTATTATAAAGAGAGAACTCTCACCTTTGAGCCAGGTAAACTCGGGAACCACAGCTCCAATCTACACACCCGATACATCCTTGAAAATGTCAGGGTGTGTAGATGGACATAGGCTACATAAAATTAAAATAAAACGTAAATTAAAAAAATTAACTTTAAAAACAAAGTAGTCCCCTGAAAGAAGCGCCGGCCGCGACGCGCTGCCCGCGACGTGCTTGATGACGGGACATGGAGCGGCGGTGATGTGAGGAGCAGCAGATCAGGTAAGGCATTTACAAACACGGAAAATGTCGGGGCGGGAGCGGGGGCGGGAGGGGGGCAGGTGGTGGTCCGTGTCCGTGAACGTGTCCGTGTTCTGACGGCAAGAAGGAGAAGGAGGAGTCCCGTCAGCTGCAGCACTTCGAGCGTAGGGGAGCGGAGCAGAGCTGACCGGCTGAGGGCTGAGGGTGGCCAAGAACGGAGCGGAACAGGGTGGAAGAGCAATCTGCCAGCGCAGGGGGTCGGGGCTGGGGGGTCGTGAGGTACATCACACCTACCTCTGCTCGCTCCACCACATGCTGCCCCCAGCCTCCTTCTGCCCCGGCCTAAAAATGCAGCTCCCAGCCCCCTTCTGACCCAGGCAACGCTAGGGCGGACTGCTAGTTTGATATATACCTTGTGTGGTGTACTTTCATTTGGTCATTCAAGAGATTATATACTGGTAAAACAACTTGCTTAACTCGCCTCTAAGTCTTAGCCTGAAGGCTGCTCTCCACAGCTACCACTAGGATAGCTTTCTATAAAATTAACTTTACAACCTACCATCAATAAGGGTTGTTTGGACCGGTGCAAGGTGCCCACTAGAATAGTGGACATCACATGCCAGGCCAACTTCTCACAGTTTGCATCCGTGTTTTATGTCGAAACGTTGTTTGTATGCCTTCTGTGCTTTTTGTACATTCTTCCTGACCTCCTCTTCTGACCAATTAGCCTTCCTACTAGTCTTAAGGCACCCAACATTGTCCTTGGATAGTGCTGTTCTGCCTCTCATCATTTCGAATGGGCTGATACCTGTGCTTTCCCTTGGTGTTATTCTGAATGCCCAAATCTTTTTCTTTACTTCCATTTTCCAAGTCAGCCTGTTGTTGTTTGCCAGTTGTATGGTTCCTTTCAGTACTCTGTTAAATCTTTCCACCGCTCCATTGCCTGCTGGGTGGTATACAGATGCTGTTTTATGTGTAATGCCATTTCTATCAATGAACTTTTTAAAGGCAACCAATGTGAATTGCCTTCCATTGTTGCTTACAACAGATTTAGGAAAACCTTATCTCGTGAATACACCGTTGAGGAACTTGACAATGTCATTAGCTTCAACTTTATGGAGTATCTTGACTTCCGGCCATTTCGACAAATGGTCCACCAAAAGCACGATATATACTTGATCTCCTTGATATCGTATTTGGCCCACGATATCTACGCCTACACTCTCCCAAGGCATCCACGGGCAAGGCAACGGATGCAATGGTGGTTAAGTGAGACCTGGGATTTGTCAGAGTTTTCGCATTGTGCACAGATCCTAACTCTCCTTTCATTTTCCAAATCACAACCTGCCCACCAGTACCAACATTTATTCTCTGTTTTGTCTTATTGATCCCCATATGTCCTTCGTGGCATATGTCCAGAATTCTGTTTCTTAGTGTCTCAGGAGGTATGACCTTCCCCTGTCTTAAAATTAGTCCACCTTCCACAGATAATTCATTCCTGAGTTCCCAGTATGATCTCAGTTTGTCTTTAATATGTTTTTTGCTGGGCCAACCCTTGAAAATGTGTTTGTTTATTCCCTGTATCACTTCATCCTGTTCATATTACTTTATCCATAATTCTCTATGAATGCTTGAAAATTCTTCGCTAATGTTTGCCACACAGAACTCACCTTCCTTACCTTCCTCCATCCCACTTCCTAGTAGGGGTAAACAGCTGAGAAAGTCCGCCACCACATTTCTAGCGCCTGGAAGATACTGAATATCGTAGTTATAGTCCAATAACCTGACTGATAATCTTGCCAATCTGGGAGAAGCGCTATACAATCCCTTTACAGTTAACACTTTTCTTAGAGGTTTGTGATCACACCTCAGAGTTTCTCTTTTTCCCCCAAATATATTGGCGGAAATGCTCCAAACCCCATACGCATGCTAATGCCACATGCTCAATCACCGAATATTTCTCCTCAGTGGGGGTGAGTGAACGTGATCCAAAGGCAATTGTCACTTCCTTTCCTTCTGGTCCAATATGCGTAAGCACAGCACCTATACCTTTTACACTCGCATCTGTTGCGACTACACTCTTTGGATCTGGGTTAGACCCTTGTAGGGGTGGAGCCTTGCAAACTTCTCTTTTCAGGTCTACGAACGTTTTGTTGCAACATGCTGACCATTCAAATTTGTTTTTACTCTTAAGTAATTGTCTAATTTCATGTTTTTTGTTGAGAAATTTCTTACGAATTTTGATTTTTTTTTTACTAGCCCTAAGAAGGCTCTCAATTCTTCCTTTGTTTGTGGTACTGGAGCGTCCTCAATGACTTTAACTAATTCTCTATTTGGTTTTATACCTTCTGGTGTAATTTCATGCCTTAACAAGAGCCTCTGTATGCGCGTATGCGGCACCCATTTTAGGCACCGCGGCCATCTATTGCTTTGTGAGTCACCTACGATTCACCCTGACCTCGCAATCATCCCCAGCGCCCTGACTTAGCATGACCAAACGTACTGAGGTCATAAAACCTTGTCCTCGTGACAAAGCCCCGGAGCCACTTCCCTCCCTAAACCCATTTGTCCTTTCATCCTCTGTACACGAGCAGGCCCTTCTGATAACCCCTTGACCACACCTGGCCACTCGATTCGGTCCCAGGCACTAAACCAACCCTTGCGGACATAGTTTATTGCCCCCCACATGGCAGAACTTGTATGAACAGAAGCGCCTGATCTAATCACTAGCATAAACACTTAGATCTGACCGATCCCACGCATTTACAGATCCTGTCGGAATGTCCAGCTGCGAGATATCGATCATTGGTTAAATCCGGGTGGGGGATGATAACTGTTGGGACTGTGTGAGAACCTGCTGAGGGCGAGAATTCAGAGGATGTTTGACCACCAATAAACTGACGTACTAAATGTATAAAAGACTGAGCAGCGGAGAAGTTGTTAGAACACCTCCCGAAGACATTCCGTGTGTCCGAATTGATGTGTTCTCCTCTGGAGCAATAAACCTGTTCTTGCCTTCCAGTTTCCAGCGCCTGCCTCTTTATTTTGGTAACTAATATTGAAGTGAATAAGAGGAGTCTTGCGCCGAGTAGCTTTGTTATTCCTTAGAGATAGGCTGCTTTTTCACAATTGGCGTCCCAACGCGGGGCCCATCAGCGACACGTGGGTTCGGTAGAGAGTCCTAACGACGGAGTGAACATCTAAACGGTTGGAGTATATCTGCCTTGAGAGGACCCTCGTCTGGCTGCAGATCAACCTGAACTTCACCAGTTCCGAACGGACCTCTCTCGAGAGACCTGCGGTCCTGACTGGGATCCCACATGAGTGCCGCAGTAAGATCGGAATAAGAGGACGATCGGGCGCTGGAAGGGGAAGACGAAGAACTACAAAACAACAGTTGATGGACAGAATGCAGAACAATGTCATACATTCACCTCAGTATGGAGATCTGGGCCTAAATCCATCATTTTTTTGCACTCCACACCACCCCTGTTCAGACATGGCCATATGCAAATCAGACTTGACCCTGTGCCTCATGGGAACAGTCCAGCCCGAACTGCCAAGCCATGTCTTTCCTGGACCGGAATCAAGCATCCTAGGACCGGTTTCTGGCTATCAGCCGTCTTCAGCCAGGATAGCTTGACTCCAGTGGTGTGGAAAGCATGGGACTCACGTCTGAGCATACCCATCCCACTCGGGGTGACAAATGCAAAACAACAGTTGATGGACAGAATGCAGAACAATGTCATACATTCACCCCAGTACAGAGATCTGGGCCTAAATCCATCGTTGTTTTGCACTCCACACCACCCCAGTTCAGACATGGCCATATGCAAATCAGACTTGACCCTGTGCCTCATGGGAACAGTCCAGCCCGAACTGCCAAGCCATGTCTTTCCTGGACCGAAATCAAGCATCCTAGGACCGGTTTCTGGCTATCAGCCGTCTTCAGCCAGGATAGCTTGACTCCAGTGGTGTGGAAAGCATGGGACTCAGATCTGAGCATACCCATCCCACTCGGGGTGACAAATGCAAAACAACAGTTGATGGACAGAATGCAGAACAATGTCATACATTCACCCCAGTACAGAGATCTGGGCCTAAATCCATCGTGTTTTTGCACTCCACACCACCCCAGTTCAGATATGGCCATATGCAAATCAGACTTGACACTGTGCCTCATGGGAACAGTCCAGCCCGAACTGCCAAGCCATGTCTTTCCCCGACCGGAATCAAGCATCCTAGGACCGGTTTCTGGCTATCAGCCGTCTTCAGCCAGGATAGCTTGACTCAAGTGGTGTGGAAAGCATGGGACTCACGTCTGAGCATACCCATCCCACTCGGGGTGACGAATGCAAAACAACAGTGGATGGACAGAATGCAGAACAATGTCATACATTCACCCCAGTACAGAGATCTGGGCCTAAATCCATAGTTGTTTTGCACTCCACACCACCCCAGTTCAGACATGGCCATATGCAAATCAGACTTGACACTGTGCCTCATGGGAACAGTCCAGCCCGAACTGCCAAGCCATGTCTTTCCTGGACCGGAATCAAGCATCCTAGGACCGGTTTCTGGCTATCAGCCGTCTTCAGCCAGGATAGCCTGACTCCAGTGGTATGGAAAGCATGGGACTCACGTCTGAGCATACCCATCCCACTCGGGGTGACAAATGCAAAACAACAGTTGATGGACAGAATGCAGAACAATGTCATACATTCACCCCAGTACAGAGATCTGGGCCTAAATCCATCGTTGTTTTGCACTACACACCATCCCAGTTCAGACATGGCCATATGCAAATCAGACTTGACCCTGTGCCTCATGGGAACAGTCCAGCCCGAACTGGGGAAGACGAAGAACTGTCCATACGGTCCGGGTAAGGTCATGAAAAACGACTGCTGTTGATTGATTGCATTGGAATCGTTTGGATTCAATACTAGTATTTTACTTTGTTGGTTCTTTTTAGCTCGTTAGCTATTTGGTACGTTCGTTCTTTTTGAGACATTCCCTGCTTGCAAACAACGAAGAATAGGAATATTCTCTCTGTTTGCAGACAGCGAAGGACAGTTAGTGTGGACCTTTGTCCACAACAGTTTGAGATTTTTTATTGACCGATAATACGTCATGCCTATCTTCTCCCCACTGATTGGTAATTGGTTCAACCCGGACAGTTTATTAGAGGTCAGTCATCCGGCTCCACCGGAGGGCACCCCTAATAAGGACATGTATGTGAAGTACGGAATAATCGCTGTAGCTTATAGCAAACTATGGCATAAACACACCAAGAAAGATCGAGAAAATCAGTGGCCACTGATGGGATCTTTTGACCCCACTAAAATAGAAACGCTAGAAATAGCCCTTCGCGAAAAGAAAACAACGCCGACTATGCTTGATAGTTTCGGCTTATGGCGAAAAGAAGCAGTTCAGCGAAAGAAGAGAGACGAAGCGAGAGTAGATAAGGAACTACGGAAATCAGCTCACCTAGCCAGCAAAAAGTTAGAAGAAGAGAATAAAGAAAGAGAAAATGCTAGAAAAGAGCGAGAGTCAGAGATCTCGGGACAATACCCTTGTGGAACGCCCTCAACTCTTTACCCTGAGCTACCATCAAAACAAAGAATAGATGATGATTTACTCCTAGGTTCACCGATCATCTACATGCCACCTCCTTATGCCCCTACTCATCCTCTAGTGCAACACCAGGAATCACAGAACGTAGCCGAAGGTAGCGCCAGGGCCTCGGTATCCACGGCCTCTGCGCCGACCGAGCCTCTCATGCATAATACCTCGTCAAAAGACACACCAGTAAGAACTGAAGCAAAAGAGAGAGGGCTGGTTAGAATCCCACGATTGAGTAAGAGCGAGCGAGCAGGCATCGAGAAAATAGTTAAAACCCTAGTAGACAGGAAGGAAACGGAAGAGTACATAACCGACATATGCAACTCCTACATTGACAATCACAAGCGACACTTTGTCGTGCGTTTTTGTTACCACACTCTCACAGCTTATGAGGAAAAATACAAGAATGTAGGACCGGACCGACTTATAATTCTTTACAGGAAAGTAGATACGGGAGATGAAAATGACTTCAATGTGGCGGAACTCTTCTCATATACCCTAGAAGTCTTCCGCCACCTCATAGAACAAGGACGGGAAGTCAAAAACACGACATCTGTAATGACAGAGCCTCCGATAGAGAGGCTAGATAATAAGATGCTGATAAAAGAAGCTGCCCCCTATTGGGTCCCCCCTAGAGGACAAGGAACTCACGACGACATAAATCACCAGGACGCTAAAGGGAGGGTGGTCTACAATTGGGTATATCAGCCCTGGGATAGACAGGACATTCTAACGTTCCGTAAATCCTTACCGGACTTATGAAAGAATCCCACCGCGTTTTACACGGAATTAGGTACCGCCCTAGGATCGACAATTATGACGCTTGCTGACATTGATTTGTTCTTTGGGCTATGTCTGCCAGCTGATGTGTGGAAACAGATCAGGAAAGTAGACCACACAGATCTGCTCGGTCATACCTGGGAACAACTCGATGGACTGGACAAACAGCGAAACCCTGGGCAGAAAACACTAAAAGCAATATTAGACCTCCCCGATAAAATAGTGCAAAAGTAAAGGCCATGATTCCCGAGAAAAAGATAGACTGGTCCTTAGTAACCGCATGCCGCCAGAAACCTCAAGAAGATGTTTCAGAATACTTCTCCCGGTTCGAAACAGTGTTCTCCGATTATAGAGGACAAGACATGTCCACCACGACCGGACATCACTTGCTCGTACAGAATTACGTTAAAGGTCTGTTGCCGGAGGTATCGCAGAAGCTGCAGACCAGCGAAAGCAGTTGGGCGGCCTCTAAACCGGCGGCCATCCTCCAGATGGCCCAGTACTACGAACACCAGAAAAACGAATATGATAGGGCCACCGAAAAGAAAAAGAAAGATTTAAAAGAAAGGGTTATGATAGCACAGCTACAAGGGGTGAATACAGGAAGGGAACAATACAAGGGAGGGTATCAGCAAAATACCCCTAGAGCACCACCACCCAGAAATAATGTATCAACACCATACACCGGACGCCGAGACTTAGGGGAGGATCAGTGCACATTTTTTAAGGGGTACGGACACTGGAAGTCCCAATGCCCGATCCTGTTAGGAATTAATAGGGAAAAAGGGGCGAGAGAGTTTGCCAATGGACCGAAAGGAAGAGGACGGGGAAGAGGGTACACAAACTATGCTAGTGAAGAGAGGCCAGGCAGAACAAATGTGTTTGATCACCACCGACAGAATCAATACCAACAATCGGACTACGACAACACGTTCGACTTTGCATAGGACAGCCAAGGGCAAGGGAGGGATCCAGTCGAGCTCTATGTTGATCAGCAAGGTCCTTATGTTACCTCAAAGGTCCTGGGCACAGAGTCACCATTTCTGGTAGACACAGGAGCAACACGTAGGACACTATCCAAACGACTGATTCCTAGGGCTCCCTTGTCTGGCTCACATGTGATCTCAATAGGATTTGATGGTACGCCCTCCACCAACCCTTTGTCCAAACCCATCCCTTTTAATCTAGAGAATAACATCATTGACACGACGTTCCTTCTCTCCTCCAATACCCCAGACGCCATTATGGGTCTCGATCTGTTGAAACATTTCCATGCAACTATTCGATGTTCCCCGGATGGGGTACGAGTCATCATATATGACAACCACCAACACAGGAGAGATAATCCTTCCCAGCACATGTATCCCATTTCCGAAGCAGACACATCCCTACTAGACACTTTACCATCGCACTTGTGGGCTAGGGCTGACTCAGATGTAGGACAAATGATGATTGACCCAGTGCATGTGACAATACGACAAGGCGCGACTCTACCGAAAATACAGCAGTACAAGATCTCACCAGAGGGTGAAAGAGCACTCACAGAAATCATACACTCACTTGTAGAAGCAGGGGTGGTAGAAGAGGTAGTGAGAAATGTTTGTAACAGTCCTATTCTACCGATCATAAAGAAACAGGGAAAGGGAGACGGAAAAGCCTACCGGTTTATCATAGACCTATGGGAGATAAACAAGATCGTAGTGCCTCAGTATCCAGTTGTTTCAGATATCACAACCATTCTTACCCTCATTCCGTCCACTGCCACCATTTTCACTGTCATAGATCTCAAAAATACATTCTTTTTTATACCCATTCACGAGGACAGCCGCTATCTTTTCGGATTTACCCTAAGGTCCCGCTCATATAGATTTTGTAGAGCACCCCAGGGTTACACGGAAAGTCCGAGCATTTATAGTAAAGCACTCAAAAGACAGTTGGATGCCATACAATTACCAGACGAAGTAGCACTGATACAATACATAGACGATATCTTGTTAGCAGCAGACACTACTCCAATAGCTGTCACTGCCACTATCCACTTACCGCATTTTCTTGCCGAAAATGGCCACAAAGTCTCCCGAAAGAAACTACAGTTCTGCAAACCACAAGTGACATATTTAGGACACCTTTTGTCGAAGGAAGGGAGAACCCTCGCACCAAACAGGATCCAGACCATTCTTGACACTCCTGTCTTCAAGAGCCAGAAGCAAGTCCGCTCATTGATTGGCCTTACCTCATTCTGTCGACAATGGTTGCTGAACTTTAGCCTCATTGTCAAACCCCTTCTCTCTCTCCTAGCCAAAGACACTCCCTTCCCGCTCCCTTGGACACCTGAATGCCAGTCAGCGTTCAAAGAATTGCGAGATACCCTTTGTTCAGCACCCGTTCTAGGAACACCAGACTACTCCAAACCATTTTCCCTCTATAGGGAGGGATGTGCATTGTCCGTTTTGACACAATCGATCGGCCACAGACAACGCCCCTGTGCGTATTTCTCTGCCACCCTCGACTCAGTAGCTAGAGCGCTGCCCGCGTGCTTGCGCGCTGTAGCAGTCTCCATATGACAGAGTGAGGGAATAGAGCTCTCCAACCCAATCACAGTGTTAGTGCCTCATGCAGTCGACACATTGCTGAACCAGACCAAGACGCAACACTTGACGAGTGCCCGACTGACTGGATACGAGCTAACCCTGTTAGCCCCACACATTAAGCTGAAACGATGCACCACCCTCAATCCAGCCACATTGCTGCCCCTTCCGGAAAACGACCCTAGTGCGATTCCATTACACGATTGTGTGACACTGACTGACGAGCAGACAAAGAGTAGGGTGGATCTCCGAGACACAGCCTTTTCAGAACCAGATGGGGAACTATGGGTAGATGGTTCATGCATCAAACTCCCCGACGGTACACCTCAGCTGCATACGCTGTCACCACAGCACGGACAGTACTAGAGACAGCCCGCATTACACAACGATCTGCACAAGCAGCAGAGCTCATTGCCCTCGCACGAGCATGTATTTTAGCAGCAGGCGCGACTTTGAACATATACACCGACAGTCAGTTGGCCTTCGGGGTAGTCCATCATTTTGGGCTCCTCTGGAGCGTTAGTGGGTTCCTGACTTCACACGGTACACCCATTCTACATGGAGATCTAGTCTCAGCCTTGACCGAAGCAGTCTTCCTCCCAAAGCAGCTAGCAGTGATTAAATGCCAGACGCATAAAAAGGTGACAGATCTCATTGGACAGGGAAATGCATTAGCCGACATTACTGCCACAGCCGAGGACCGAAACACGACACGAATATATGTGACCAGGTCTAAAGATGGACAGACGCTAGAACGACTGTAAGAGACATACAAATGACAGGAACACAAGACGAGCTGACTGAGTGGACACGGGTGGGACTAAAAGACGAGGAAGGCTGGAGGACTAAAGAAGGAGACAAATGGCTGTTGCCAAACGCATATTTGATCCCCATATTGACCATGGCACACTTAGCCGCACACATAGGATCCGCCTCCATGACTGAACTGATTACTAGGGTATGGCATAACGGCAGAATAGCAGACTCAGCGAAACACCTAGTACAACAATGCATGGTATGCCTACAACACAACCCAGGGAAGGGGACAGTAGTACCACGGGAAGGGTTTGGAGTCCCCGACCACCCCTTTGAAATCCTCCAAATGGATAAAAAATTTCTAGAAAGGTGCCATGGTCTGAAATACATCCTAGTTATTGTGTGCTTCTTCAGCAAATGGGTGGAAGCATACCCCACTCGCGACAATACTGCCTTAGCTACTGCAAAGGTGTTGCTGAAGGAATTCTTCCCCAGATACAGCCTTTGTCCTATTTTATGGAGCGACAATGGCCCCCACTTCATAGCAGAAGTGATACAAAACATCCTAAAGGGCTTGGGGGTGAAGCAAAAGTTCCATGCCGTCTTCCACCCCAAGTCAATGGGCCTAGTAGAACGACACAATGCCACACTTAAGTTAAAACTGGCAAAGATAGTCGCCACAACTGGATGGAAATGGCCAGACGCCCTCCCACTGGCATTCCTATCAATGCGTTCCACCCCAACCAAGCACAGACTAACCCCGTATGAAGTAGTTTTTGGCAGGCCTATGAACGTTTGGGCAGCAGTGAAACCAACCACCATTAATGATGTCCCAGACATATTAATGTCTGATTATCTGTACAAGTTGACAAACAAATTAACGCTTATCCACCAACAGGTGCAGCAAGCCATAGCAGACGTGTCCAGGGGCCCAGGACATGATATCAGACCTGGAGACTTCGTGTTGACAAAGAACTTTCAGAGGACGAAGAGTCTGGAGCCCAGGTGGACGGGCCCCTGGCAGGTCTTGATCTCTACCTGAACTGCACTTCGAGTGAAAGGAAAGCAAATTTGGCTGCACGCGCACCACTACCGGAAGATCTCCCAAACCTTGACAACCTGCGAGGAAATGGACGTCAAAGAAGAGCTCCTGACAAAAGACCGACCAGCCCTGAATTGCTACCCACAGACAGAGATACTTGAACTGGCAGAATATCCCGACCCTACCGCACCATCCAAGAAAGGGTACAACTTGAGGTCGACAAAAGAAAGGCATATCGACATGCAGACCACTAACTGAGTCAAAAGTCTCAGATCACACTACAAATGCTACCAGGAGAAACGCTAGACAAAAGTATGTGGTCCTGTGAGTCATCGAGCCTCTTGAAGGTGATGGAAGATCCCGGACAACCGAACAACCGCCGCAAAGACACCAAGACTGCCAAAGTTCACAGTATAAAGACAATTACACTCATAGCAGCATCTCTCTCCAGTCTCTTGCTAATGGTCACAGTCTGGATCATTGAAGAGATTGCTCTTGCCTACTGAACACTTTCACCCACCATGCAACCCACCACTAAAATAGAACACTACCTGGTGTCACTGTCGCCACGCCTCCGAGAACGATGCAAAGAATTCTGGAACAATCTTGCTGCAAATACCACTAACTGTTGGGTCTGTGGGCTGCTACCACATGCCACTGAATATTCCATTCCATTCATCCCTTCACCCTTCTCTGTTCATGGGTCCTGCCTCGCCTGGTTAATGCTCCTACAAGAGAGCTACAAAGACAATGCCACATCCGATGAGACAATCAAGCAATTCTATAACGAGTTCTGGCTGAACAAAACTGGAAGAATTACTGCTCTCTTTTGTCAATCTCACTTCAAATGCAACCTTCCCAATGAACATTCCTGCAAAAGAACGAGTGGAAATGCAAGTGTTCAATAATCCAGCCAGACCAACCTTCTCCTTCCGAAAGGAAAGAACAGCTGCAACCACAACTGTGGCCCTATCCTTGGTGAAGGTCTCTGGTCTTGTCTGCATCGAAGGCCATGGAAAGAAAATCGTCGGTCACAGCACTTGTCAAATCACAAGAACCCTGAACACTGCCGAACCCCCTTCATTTGTTGCATCATCCAACATGTACTTCATCTGTGGTACAAAGGCCTACACCTGACTCTCAAAGGGCAGGGGGGGGGGGCACATGCTACATCGTCTTTGTTCTGCCTCCAACCTACACTGCACCTGCTGGACACCACCGAGAAAGGAAGTCTGAAGACACGGGCCAAGCGGACTCTGCTTGATCGTCCTGACCCATGCAGAAACAATCGCTCCCCCACGCTCCCTGGTCTCCCTGGTCACCTGGTATCTTAACGCTCTGCTCTCACTGCTTGCATCCTATTAGTGCCTGATTGTAACGTAGCGCTCTGCTCTCATTGCCTGTAATTTATCATTGCTTGTAATTTTTCAGTGCCTGATTATAGTGTAGCGCTATACTTGAAGAGGCCACATAGCGTGTACTTTGATTGTGATCTGTGCCTGCCTTAAGTCGTACCGCTTCACTGCAAGTCCGCATTGCCTTTTAATTAAATTAGTACCTGATTGTGCCGGTGCCTCTACCCACACCATGGCGATATTGCATCTTGCGCCCCAATCTCGTCCTGTTTCGCTTTGTTTTGCTGCCATCTTGTTGTTGTGCCTCCCAGCCCATCCCTCAACCCTGCTCCCGCCTCCCAGCTGCCCCTCCCTCGCGCCGCCCCCCCACTCTCCACTTATGTCAGATGCATTTGCGCGCAGCGTTCACGCGCAGGGGACGCACCCCATGCGCGCCGAAGGCACGCCAAAGGTAAGCCTGTCTACGCCCGTCCGCGCCTGGACCGCACCCAGCGCCAGACCCCCTGCCCCCCACAAAATCCACTCTGCCCGCATAACATACGACGCCGCAACCCTCTCAGCCCTTAACCCCGGCCGCCCACCAAACTGCTACCAAGCCGCCCCAGGGCACACCCATGGACCCTTCACCTGCCACTCCTGCAAATTCGACTGCATCAGGACCCACACCAAATCCACAAACTCCAAACAGAGCTCCGACACTAACCACCTAAAGTGCATCCTGCTCAACACCCGCTCGGTCTACAGACACGCCATTGAACTCTGGAACCTACTCGACAATACATCGCCGGACGTCGCCTTCCTTACAGAAACCTGGATGAACGCCTCATCACCTCCCGACATCGCCATAGCCATCCCGGACGGCTACAAGATCATCCGAAAGGACCGCACCAACCAAACAGGAGGAGGCATCGCCATCGTCCATAAGAACACCATCCGCATCACGACCAGTTCCGACGATTACCTCGTTACCGCCGAACACCTTCACTTCCAGATCCACACCGACCCCAAGACCACACTCAGAGGCACCCTCATCTACAGACCACCAGGACCCTGCACACAATTCAGCGAAGACATCACTGACTTCATCAGCCCACACGCCCTCACCTCCGAGGACTACATTCTACTGGGAGACCTCAACTTCCACCTGGATAAGAAAAACAACAGCAACACCACCACCCTTCTGGACAACCTGGACAACCTCGGACTCGAACAACTTGTCAATACCCCCACCCACTATGCCGGACACACGCTCGACCCAATCTTCACCTCCAGCAAGCACATCTCATTCAATCACACCACAGCTCTCCACTGGACGGACCACAGCTGCGTTCACTTCAACTGCAAAAAGACCACGACCCACAACACCCCAAAACCTATTCCCTGAAGAAACTGGAACAAAATGACTACCGACCAGCTCTTCACATCGCTTCACCAAAACCCTCCTGCCAAATCATCGGACCCAAACCAAGCAGCCACCAACCTCACACAATGGATCACCCACAGCGCTGACGAACTAGCACCCTTGAAAAACCATCAAATCAAGCAAGGTAGCAAAAAAGCCCCCTGGTTCAACGATGACCTTAAGAAATCCAAGAAGCTCTGTCGTACCCTCGAGAAAGCCTGGAGAAAAAACCCAACCACTGACAACCTGGTCACCTTCAAGAACGCCACCCGCAAACACCACCAACTGATCCGATCCACCAAGAAATCAGCATTCAAGGATCGCCTTGACAACAACACCCAAAACAGCAAGGAACTATTCAACATCGTCAAAGAATTTACCAACCCCACCGCCGGCACCAACGACATCACTCCCTCCCAAGACCTCTGCGACTCCCTAGCCTCATTCTTCCACAACAAAATCGCCGACATACATAACAGCTTTGGAATCCAGTCCGAAGACCAGTCCACTCCACCCACCTTCGAACCAAAACCACCCTCTAACAACCTTTGCGCCTGGAACCCAATCACCACTGAAGACACCATCCGCCTGATGAACTCCATCCACTCGGGATCGCCAACCGACCCATGTCCCCACCACATTTTCAACAAAGCAGACTCCATTATCGCACCCCATATCCGTGACGTCATCAACTGCTTCTTCAACTCCGCTACCTTCCCGGAAAGCTGGAAACATGCCGAACTCAGCGCCCTTCTGAAGAAACCCACAGCAGACCCCACTGAACTTAAGAACTACCGCCCCATCTCAATCCTCCCATTCCCTGCCAAAGTCATTGAGAAAGCCGTCAACAGTCAGCTCGCCGCCTTCCTCGAATCCAACAAATCCCTCGACCCCTCACAGTCCGGCTTCTGAGCCAAACACAGCACCGAAACCGCCCTCATCGCAGCAACAGACGACATTCAAACTCTACTGGACAACGGAGAAACAGCTGCCCTCATCCTACTTGACCTCTCCGCAGCCTTCGACACAGTCTGTCATAGCACCCTCATACAACGCCTCAGCAACGTCAGAATACAAGGAAAAGCATTGGACTGGATCATCTCGTTCCTCGCCGGAAGAACCCAGAGAGTCCGCCTCCCCCCTTTTAGATCAGAGGCCACCGAAGTCATTTGCGGCGTACCACAAGGATCATCACTCAGTCCCACCCTCTTCAACATATACATGAGTCCCCTCGCATCCATCGCACGCCAACACAACCTCAACATCATCTCCTACGCAGACGACACCCAGCTGATCCTCTCCCTCACCAAAGACCCAAACTCCGCCAAAACCAACTTACACGAAGGAATGAAAGAAGTAGCCGAGTGGATGAAGAACAGCCGTTTAAAACTGAACTCGGACACAACAGAAGTCCTCATCTTAGGTTCATCCCCCGCTGCCTGGGACGACTCATGGTGGCCACCGGCCCTGGGAACCGCACCCATACCTACGGACCACGCACGTAACCTGGGCATGATCCTGGACTCCTCCCTCTCGATGACCAGACAAGTCAACGCCGTCTCATCATCATGCTTCCACATCCTACGCATGCTCAAAAAAATCTTCAGCTGGATCCCCACCGAAATAAGAAAGACGGTCACCCACGCACTGGTCACAAGCCGACTGGATTACGGAAACACCCTTTACTCCAGAACCACAGCCAAACTACAGAAAAAACTCCAACGTATCCAAAACACCTCAGCCAGACTCATACTATACATCCCCCGTCAAGCACACATTTACGGTCACCTGGAAGACCTCCACTGGCTCCCCGTCAACAAGAGAATAACGTTCTGTCTCCTCACCCACGCACACAAAGCCCTGTACGACCTAGGACCCGAATGCCTCAACACGCGACTGTCCTTCTACACCCCCACCCGCTAACTACGATCGTCCAATCAAGCCCTCGCCGCAATTCCGCGCATCCATACATCCACCATGGGGGGAAGATCCTTCTCCTACTTAGCGGCCAAAACATGGAATTCTCTCCCCACCCACCTCCGCCTTACACAGAACCACCTCTCCTTCAGAAAGCAACTAAAAACTTGGATATTCGATAAGTAAAGTACCCCCCCTCCCCAAGCGCCTTGAGACCCTCTGGGTGAGTAGTGCGCTATACAAATTTCTGAACTTGAACTTGAACTTGCTGCATCTCAGTTTCTCGATGCAGTAAAAGGTCTTGTCCCGCTCTGGGGTCCGATGGCAAACAGCCGGGCCATTCAACACCTGTCTCAAGCAGTAGAGATAGCTTTGAACGTGAGAGCTGGCATCCTCACCAACAACACTGAAGAGCTTCAAGCGGTCCACCTGTTGGCTTTGCAAAACCGTCTTGTTTTAGACGTGGTTCTAGCAGACTGTGGAGGAGCATGCTGCATCATCAGTGCCAGCTGTTGCACTTTCGTGCCTGACAGCTCGCCTACAGTCTACAAAGCAATTGAACATCTTCACAGGCTGGCATCAGAGATCCATCAAGACCCAGAGACTTGGACACTTGGAAGCTGGTTTTGGGGCATATGAAAAGAATGGGGTTGGAAAATATTGATGGTCCTCTTCGTTCCAATTTTCATAATATGTGGCTGCTGTCCGGGAATACACTGCATACTGCCCTTGTGTTCTCTATGTCTGAACTCTCTGTGTCCTAAAACTGTTGATACTCACATAGAACGAATTAACGCAATATATGACACAGAAATACAAAACGTTATGGGGATTGAAATAGACTAGCAAGATGTCTTGGGAAATGTTCAAAGGGGCGACTGTTGAAATATAATCGACAGACGTGAGCATCGCCGGCGCCATCTTGCTTAACAAGAGCCACTGTATGCATGTAAGTGGCACCCATTTTAGGCAACGCGGCCATCTCGTGCTTTGCGAGTCACCTACGATTCACCCTGACCTCGCAATCATCCCCAGCACCCTGACTTAGCATGATCAAACGTACTGAGGTCGTAAAACCTTGTCCTCGTGACAAAGCCCTGGAGCCACTTCCCTCCCTAAACCCGTTTGTCCTTTCATCCTCCGCATACGAGCAGGCCCTTCTCATAACCCCCTGACCGCACCTGGCCACTCGATCCGGTCCAGGGCACTAAACCAACCGTTGCGGACATAGTTTATTGCCCCCAACATGGCAGGACTTGTTGTATGAACAGAAGCGCCTGATCTAATCACTAGCATAAACCCTTAGATCTGACCGATCCCACGCATTTACAGATCCTGTCGGAATGTCCAGCTGCGAGATATCGATCGTTGGTTAAATCTGGGTGGGGGACGATAACTGTTGGGACTGTGTGAGAACCTGCTGGGGGCGGGAATTCTGAGGATGTTTGACCACCAATATACTGACGTAAAAATGTACAAAAGACTGCGCAGCGGAGAAGTTGTTAGAACACCTCCCGAAGACATTCCGTGTGTCCGAATTGAAGTGTTCTCCTCTGGAGCAATAAACCAGCTCTTGCCTTCCAGTTTGCCGGCGCCTGCCTCTTTGTTTTGGTAACTATTATTGAAGTAAATAAGAGGTGTCTTGTGCCAAGCAGCTTTGTTATTCGTTAGAGATAGGCTGCTTTTTCACAATTGGTGTCCCAACGCGGGGCCCATCAGCGACACGTGGGTTCGGTAGAGAGGTCCTAACGACGGAGTGAACATCTAAACGGTTAGAGTATACCTGCCTTGAGAGGACCCTCGTCTGGCTGCAGATCAACCTGAACTTCACCGGTTCCGAACGGACCTCTCTCGAGTGACCTGCGGTCCTGACTGGGATCCCACAGGAGTGCCGCAGTAAGATCATAATCAGAGGACGATCGGGCGCTGGAAGGGGAAGACGACGAACTGTTCATACGGTCCGGGTAAGGTCGTGAAAAAACACTGCTGTTGATTGATTGTTTGTATTGGAATTGTTTGGATTGAATACTAGTATTTTACTTTGTTGGTTCTTTGTAGCTTGTTAGCTATTTGGTACGTTCGTTCTTTTTGAGACATTCCCTGCTTGCAAACAACGTAGAATAGGAATATTCTCTCTGTTTGCAGACAGCGAAGGACAGGTAGTGCGGACCTTTGTTCACAACACTTTGAGATTTCTTTTTGACCGATAATACGTCATACCTACCTTCTCCCCACTGATTGGTAATTGGTTCAACCCGGACCATTTATTAGAGGTCAGTCATCCGGCTCCACTGGAGGGCACCCCTAATAAGGACATGTATATGAAGTACGGAATAATCGCTGTAGCTTATAGCAAACTATGGCATAAACACACCAAGAAAGATCGAAAAAATCAGTGGCCACTGTCGGGATCTGTTGACCCCGCTAAAATAGAAACGCTAGAAATAGCCCTTCGCGAAAAGAAAACAACGCCGACTATGCTTGATAGTTGCGGCTTATGGCGAAAAGAAGCAGTTCAATGAAAGAAGAGAGACGAAGCAAGAGTAGATAAGTGTTAGACCTGGGGTTACCAGTCCACACAGGGTAGCCTGGCACAGAGTGGGTAAGACTACATTGCCTAAATTGCTTGACTAAAGAAGCTTTTTACTGCTAACTCCTTTCCCCCTCCTCCCCGCAGCCCTGGGCCACTCCCAGCCGAGTATTGACGCTGTGGAGTTGGTCCCGGGCACAGAATAGCGCCGGCCATATTGTGTGTGGCTGGGATTCCTCGCGCTCTAGTTGCGCATAAAAGGGGCTTCTCGCGACCCTGTGCTCGACTGTTTGAATGATCAGGAGTGCCAATGGAATATTTGCTTTTGCAAGTAAATTAGGTAGCAGAAGGCCTAAAGTAATGCTTAAGATCTTTGAAGCTAGGTGTCTCTCGGCTGCTCTCTACGGAGCAGGGGTATGGGGGGTATCCAGGGTAGAATCTCTACAGGTAGAAGAGAATACCTTTCTGAAAAAATTATTGTGTCTCCCGACATCTACTGCTAATAGTTTGGTCCACAAAGAATTAGGACTACATCATTTAAATGATCTATTACTGTTGAGACCTCTGATGGTATGGCGTTCGGTCTGGATGAAAGACGAAACCTCATTTAATAGGGCCATCATTGAGGATTGTTTACGTCTAGACTATTTTCTCAAAATCCCATGGATTAAATACACAATTGAATCTTTTTCTAGTGTGTTTGGGTTAAACGTTACATTAGATCACTGTTCTGCTTCGGATCTCTCTAAAGAGAGTCTGAAATCAATCTTTTTAAATCATCGTGCAGAAAGACGAGCCACGAATGATCTCAAACTTTCCACCTGTATACGTTACAACCAACTGAATGAGTTTGTGGGCCTACACCCCTACCTCTCCCAGGTGACCAAAGGGCAACATCGGTTTGTCCTTACCAGGATGAGGATGGGTACGGTCCACCTATTGGTTGCATTCCCTGAGATTAAGATGCGCCCTATAGGTCCATGTCGGTGCGACAACATTTCAGAACAAAGCACAGAGCACTTTCTACTTATATGTAACCTGTATAGTGAATATCGTAAATTCTTTTTAAAACCTTTATTTATTAAATTTGGAGCAAGAACCACCAAAGCGGCAATGAAATTACTTTTTAATTTGCATCACCCTGACATCTGTTTTTATACGGCTAGTTATTTACTCAGGGCCATTAGCTCCAGGAAAAGCATGAATTTTTAAGCAATCAACTTTTAAAGTAATTTATTCATTGGAAACTTTTTAAAGTGTGTTATTTGATTCGTTATATGTATCATACTGTATTTTTAGCGGATTGCGATTGTCAAGTGTATTTTCTCTTTTAACATGTATTGTATGTATGCACTTTTATGGACATGATTTACATGTTTCCGAATAAAGTTTTTGACTTGAGTGTCTGAGTCCCTCCTGAGGCGGAAGCCGGGAGGTTGTGTTGCTCTTCTTTTAACTTTGTTCTTAATTGGAAATACTGCGAAAATCTGCGCTTTTAATACTGAATAGCAACATTGCCTAAATTGCTTGACTAAAGAAGCTTTTTACTGCTAACTCCTTTCCCCCTCCTCCCCGCAGCCCTGGGCCACTCCCAGCCGAGTAGTGACGCTGTGGAGTTGGTCCCGGGCACAGAATAGCGCCGGCCATATTTTGTATGGCTGGGATTCTTCGTGCTCTAGTTGCGCATAAAAGGGGACGTCCATGCCTCCGGGCAGCGGACGCAATCAGCGGGCGCTCCTGAATCGCACCGGAGTCGTGCCAGAGTCCTGCCGCATGCGCCCGTCCGCGGTCGGACGGGCCCAGGGGCCAGGGATGCTGTCACTTCTCTTACCTACTCTCCCTCTGCCCTCAGGAATCTACAATCTGCACATTGCGTATTATCTCCGGCGAGCCTAGATCGTGTTACATCACTTGGCATTGCGCGTAAAGCATCTCTCCCATGTTCTAGCTGCAAGTCCTCAGCCTGCCCCAGTACTAGCGAAACGCGCATCCGTTTATTATATCTAAACACACGTTCATTTGTAAAACACCAGGCTGATCTCTTTCTTCTTCTCATCGATGAAAGCCCTGATATCCTTTTAATCACCGAGACCTGGCTGACTGATGATTCTCTCCCTGACATCCTGGCAGCATTGCCCTCCGACTACTATATGCTCAATATGAACCGACCCTCTGGTCGCGCTGGTGGAGGGGTGGCAGCTGTCATACGAAAGGAGTTTAAATTCATCTCCACGTCTTCTTTCACCCTCGCTGAAGTGGACAACCTTATCATCAGTCTAGAAACTGGGGAGGGAGCTCTTACCCTTATTGTTCTCTATCGCCCTCCCCACTCTATGCCTCTGTTTCCCGTTGCTTTCACTGAACAGCTAGCCAACCTGATCACTTCATCTGCCTGAGTCGCTATCTTTGGCGACTTCAACTACTGGTATAATGACAGCAACGCTGGCCCCCATGCGGCCGAGCTGTTTGAAGTTCTTTCTAGCCTTAACATGACCCAACTTGTCACTTCTCCCACCCATATCAGGGGCCATATTCTAGATCATATTTGGACCCACAACCTCACGCTCTCCTGTGCTGTGATCACTCCCTGTATCTGGTTGGACCATCATATGATCGACACCGTGATCACAGTCAGGGGTCGTGTAAAGGTTCCTCCTCTGGTAGATGGGGTCGCTCGCAAATGGAGCGCCCTTGATTCTCAAGGTTTTCTTTCCTTCTTGGCTGAGACTCGCCCCCCGCCGCGCAGTGTCGCGACTGTCCATACACTGGAGGATGATTTCTCCAGTTGGATTACCAAAGCCAGCAACCATTTCGCCCCCCTCTCCAGATTCCCTCGCTCCTGACACAGCAAGTCACACAGGTGGTTTAATACCACCCTGAAAACTCAGCAACTTGAACTGCGCCAGATGGAGCGCAGGTGGAGACGTAATTACTCGCCCACCGACAGAGAGGCATACGTCGCTGCAGGAAAAAAATATAAAAGTGCAATCATAGCAGCAAAATCCCCACATATCTCTGAAAGGATCCTCATTGCCCCTAACAAGTCCAAGGAGATTTTGAGAGTCATGAGTGAGCTCACGTCTGACGCCAGAACTCTACCTTTTCAGGCCCCCACCCAAGAGTCCTGCAATGCCGTAAATAGTTTTTTCATTGAAAAAATTATCAAGATTAAGAATACTATTCCTCCCGCCTCCTCCGCTGCCATATTAGCTTCCTCTCCTGGAAACTCACTCTCACTATCATACTTCCCCGTCCTTGATCCTACCACTCTGGCCAAACTCGTTGCCCGAGTCAAATGTGGTTTGCCCAATGATTGTTGTTCCCCCTCTGTTTTTCATGACATTTGCCTGGCTCTGCCGGATTGCATTTTGCCTCTGTTAAACACCTCCCTTGAGACGGGCACGGTACCCAACTCCTTTAAGGAGGCTGTTTTGGTGCCCCTGCTGAAAAAACCCGGAGCCGACCCGGAGGACCTTGCCAACTATCGGCCTATTTCCCTTTTGCCCTACCTATCCAAACTCTTGAAGGCACACGTCACCAGTTGCCTCTCTCAATTTATCGAGTGTTCCAACTACCTCGAACCTAATCAAGCTGGTTTTAGACCAGCCCACTCCACCGAGGCTGTGATCCTGGCAGTTATGGATTCTCTAAGGGGTAATTCCGATAAAGGGGCGCCTCAGGCGCTCGTCTTATTGGATTTGTCGGCGGTGTTCGACACGGTGGACCGTAACATCCTTCTCCACTGTGTCGAGCAGGCCGGCATTCGGGGCCTGGCCTCTGCCTGGATCAAATCTTTCTTGTCAGGCAGAACCCAGGCGGTCCGTTTAGGCCCTTTCACGGCCGCTAAGGAACTATCCACCTGCGGAGTGCCCCAGGGATCATCCCTGTCCCCTCTGCTTTTCAATCTCTATCTCCAACCGCTCATCCACTCTTTGAAGAGGTGGGACAGCACCGTCTTCAACTATGCAGACGATCTGCAAATTATCTTCCACCTCAACACTCCCAATGCAGCTCTCGACTGTCAAGCGGTTATGTTACACATCCAGCAATGGATGAATCTTAACCAGCTCAAGCTGAACCCGGGGAAAACAGAGCTAATCCTCCCGGGTAAAAGCCCCATTTACTGGGGTCCACAATTTTGGCCAGTGGAACTTGGCTCCCCGCCTGCTCCGGCTAAGTCAGCAAAGAGTCTCGGGGTTATTATTGACACAGAGCTCTCCCTCAAGCCTCAGGTGGGTGCTGTCGTGTCATCATGCATGTTCCAGCTAAGAAAAATCAGGAAAGTCTCCCACCTCCTTACACCTGAGGCTCTGATACAAGTCTTGATTGCCCTGGTGCTCTCCCGCCTGGATTTCTCAAATTCTCTGTACCACGGCCTACCCAAATCCCTCCTCCACAGGCTCCACATTGTGCAGAACCAGGCGGCTAGACTGGCCTATAAAATCCCGAAGTGGCAGTCTGCGAAACCATTACTTTGCAAACTCCACTGGCTGCCGGTTGAACAGAGGGCTGCGTTTAAGAACGTCTGCCTGACATTCAAAGCTGTGTTTGGGACTTCTCCCGCCTTCCTTAAATCCCTTGGCACCCTCTACTGCCCGGTACGCAACCTACAGTCCTCTCATAGCCAGCTCTTAGTCGCCCCCCCAATCAAGCTCAAAAAATTCGGCAGGCGTAGATTTGCTCACTTGGCTTCCAAACTTTGGAACCCGCTGTCCCTTCCGCTTAAATTTTCCAACTCCCTTCTTGAATTCAGAAAACTCCTGAAAACTAGTCTTTTCACACAATCTGGCTATATCCCCTCCTTTACACCTCTCAGCGCCCAATCAGCGCCAGGAAACTTATGGTGTCAGAGCGCTATAGAAAATCCCCTTAAGATAAGATAAGATAAGATAAGACTAATCTCCAGGGCAATTGTGCTGTGCTTGTATCACACTTCGCATACTAACTCAGCGCCCATCCACAAAAAGATGACACTACACCAATTTAGAAAAATATGGTCTGTTTTATAAATTTCTTTGGTATGTTTTTGGTTTTTAGCAGAATTTCATTTCAGTACATTACATTACTTCTCATTCAATTATTAGCTTGTACCAAGTTCCAGTTGCCATTAACAATACTTTTCTCCCTCAAATGTAAGCAACTCAGTGTTGACTCCTGCAATTTATGAAAGCAGTATACATACACTACAATTTTAGATTAGGTATTGAGCAATTTATCAAGCTTATTTACAGTAAGTTGAGGCTGTACATTACCCCTGAAATCTCAAAACATTACAATCAGGATGATGCAGGTTCTCAGCAACAGTTCCAATAATGACACACTTATGCTTTACTGCGAGCAGCTGGTAAACTGAATAGAGACAGGCAGGATATTACTTCACTTCGTAAAGTTATTTAGCTTACTCTACAATCACAATGGGCTAATAGGCTCCCACCGTATCACTCTCAAGCAAAGGCTTCTCTACTCTTGAAACAGACCCATTCCCCTGGCTACCTTCACTCGATCAGTTCTCCCCCGCATATGTCCTTGCTTAATTAGGGAAGGCACTGTAATCAGTAAGTCTCGTTCTTAAGGTGTAGTATCAATGCCGCAGTTTCATTAAAGGAGGAATGTCCTGAAGCCTGGGTGAGAACTCATAGCCAAAAACGCTGTCCCCCGTCAGTCCCAATATCGCTCCTCACCTCCCTCCAGCCTAGAGCTCCCGGCTTACTTTCTTCTGGTAGACTTTACTGTCCGCTTCCACCTCGAGTCCGATCCGCTGCCCGGGGACCGGAGAAGATTTCACTACCCGCTGGGTTCGTTCACCTTCCTGTCCGGAGCGGAATCTTGTAGCCTCCGCCCCGCTGGTTCTTAGTGCGTCAGACAGCTCTCCAGACGGCTTTTCCTCGCCGTCTCCACATGCCGGAAGATCCCCGCCCACAGCCAGACTCCTTTAGCGTCTCCCCGCCTCCTTCGTTGTCATGGAAACCCTGCCGGCATAGCTCTCCCAGCTGAAGGGCTCTGACAGGGGCGCTCCCGCAGAGAAGGTGAGGGGGGTGGGGAGGCTCGGCTCGTGTCAGTCAGCACCTCGCAGAAGGCCTTCTGAAGCCCCTTCGGTGAGATCTACGCTCCGCTTTGATTTACTCACAGGAACCTAGGCTTTGGGCATGTAGTATAAGGTCTTGCCTTTCTGTTCATCAGAACGCGCCAGCCGGAGTAGTGGGATCGGCAGATACACCATCACTCTCGGCGACTTCACAGGATCAGCCACACCCGTTTCTGTGGTTCCCCAGTCCAGCCACCCACACTGTCTCCAGAGATGGCTCAGGGACAGTTCAAAAGGGACACTGGACAGGCTGAAGGAAACCAGGGTAATCCAGTGATGGTAGGGCTAGGTCAACAGGTAGGGGGATACGTCATTCAAGAGGGGCAGCCAACCCAAGCGACGATCTACCCTCACCTAGTGCGCCTTCCTCCCCACAGAGTCGCCTCACTCCTGAGCTCAGTTATCTTAAGTTTTCTGGTCACATCTAAAATGTCCGCCCTGGTTCTGGCCTTATATAGGCTAGGCTCTGGCTACCAGAACCAGCCAGAAGGTTCTAGAACCTCTCCATAGTTTCCTATGGCCACAAGGCCTGATGTAAAAAGATTATGGCAGTTGCAAGCCACCATTTTGTGTCACTGTGTTCAACAGTTTTTATGAGGGGGACTAGGCCTTAAAGAAAAATGACAATGGGAAAGGTGACACCTAGCCCCTAGACAACACGAAAAATTCTAGTGAACATGAAAAATGGAAACACTCGGAGGCCTAGGGGGACAAAATAAATAAATAATTGGTAGGAAACACCCAGAAGCAGACAGGTCTAACAATAAGGAACTACGGAAATCAGCTCACCTAGCCAGTAAAAAAGTTAGAAGAAGAGATTAAAGAAAGAGAAAATGCGAGAAAGGAGCGAGAGTCAGAGATCTCGGGACAATACCCTTTTGGAACGCGCTCAACTCTTTACCCTAAGCTACCATCAAAACAAAGAATAGATGACGATTTACTCCAAGGTTCACCGGTCATCTACATGCCACCTCCTTATGTCCCTACTCATCCTCTAGTGCAACACCAGGAATCACAGAACGTAGCCGAAATTAGCACCAGGGCCTCGGCATCCACGGCCTCTGCGCCGACTGAGCCTCTCATGCCTAATACCACGTCAAAAGACACACCAGTAAGAACCGAAGCAAAAGAAAGAGGGCTGGTGAGAATCCCACGATTGAGTAAGAGCGAGCGAGCAGGCATCGAGAAAATAGTTAAAACCCTAGTAGACAGGAAGGAAATGGAAGAGTACATAACCGACATATGCAACTCCTACATTGACAATCACAAGCGACACTTTGTCGTGCGTTTTACAGCTTATGAGGAAAAATACAAGAATGTAGGACCGGACCGACTTATAATTCTTTACAGGAAAGTAGATACGGGAGATGAAAATGACTTCGATGTGGCAGAACTCTTCTCATATACCCTAGAAGTCTTCCGCCACCTCATAGAACAAGGACGGGTAGTCAAAAACACGACATCTGTAATGACCGAGCCTCCGATAGAGAGGCTAGATAATATGATGCAGATAAAAGAAGCTGTCCCCTATTGGACAAGGAACTCACGACGACATAAATTACCAGGACGCTAAAGGGAGGGTGGTCTACAATTGGGTATATCAGCCCTGGGATAGACAGGACATTCTAACGTTCCGTAAATCCTTACCGGACTTACGAAAGAATCCCACTGCGTTTTACATGGAATTAGGTACCGCCCTAGGATCGACAATTATGACGCTTGCTGACATTGATTTGTTCTTTGGGCTATGTCTGCCCACTGATGTGTGGAAACAGATCAGGAAAGTAGACCACACAGATCTGCTCGGTCATATCTGGAAACAACTCGATGGACTGGACAAACAGCGAAACCCTGGGCAGAAACCAGTAAAAGCCATATTAGACCTCCCCGATAAAATAGTGCAAAAAGTAAAGCCCATGATTCCCGAGAAAAAGATAGACTGGTCCATAGTAACCGCATGCCGCCAGAAACCTCAAGAAGATTTTTCAGAATACTTCTCCCGGTTTGAAACAGTGCTCTCCGATTATAGTGAACAAGACATGTCCACCGCGACCGGACATCACTTGTTCGTACAGAATTACGTTAAAGGTCTGTTGCCGGAGGTATCGCAGAAGCTGCAGACCAGCGAAAGCAGTTGGGCGGCCTCTAAACCGGCGGCCATCCTCCAGATGACCCAGTACTACGAACACCAGAAAAATGAAATGATAGGGCCACCGAAAAGAAAAAGAAAGATTTAAAAGAAAGGGTTATGATAGCACAGCTACAAGGGGTGAATACAGGAAGGGAACAATACAAGGGAGGGTATCAGCAAAATACCCCTAGAGCACCACCACCCAGAAATAATGTATCAACACCATACACCGGACGCCGAAACTTAGGGGAGGATCAGTGCGCATTTTGTAAGGGGTACGGACACTGGAAGTCTCAATGCCCGATCCTGTTAGGAATTAATAGGGAAAAAGGGACGAGAGAGTTAGCCAATGGACCGAAAGGAAGAGGACGTTGAAGAGGGTACGCGAACAACGCTAGTGAAGAGAGGTCAGGTAGAACAAATGTGTTTGATCACCCCCGACAGAATCAATACCAACAATCGGACTACGACAACACGTTCGACTTTGCATAGGACAGCCAAGGGCAAGGGAGGGATCTAGTTGAGCTCTATGTTGATCAGCAAGGCTCTTATGTTACCGCAAAGATCCTGGGCACAGAGTCACCATTTCAGGTAGACACAGAAGCAACACGTAGTACACTATCCAAACGACTGATTCCTAGGGATCCCTTGTCTGGCTCACATGTGACCTCAATAGGATTTGATGGTATGCCCTCCACCAACCCTTTGTCCAAACCCATCCCTTTTAATCTAGAGAATAACATCATTGACACAACGTTTCTTCTCTCCTCCAATACCCCAGAAGCCATTATGGGTCTCGATCTGTTGAAACATTTCCATGCAATCATTCGATGTTCCCCGGACGGGGTACGAGTCATCTTATATGACAACCACCAATACCGGAGAGATAATCTTTCCCAGCACATGTATCCCATTTTCGAAGTAGACACATCCCTACTAGACACTTTACCATCGCACTTGTGGGCTAGGGCTGACGTAGGACAAATGATGATTGACTCAGTGCACGTGACAATACGACAAGGTGCGACTCTACCGAAAATACAGCAGTACAAGATCTCACCAGAGGTTGAAAGAGCATACACTCTCTTGTAGAAGCAGGGGTGGTAGAAGAGGTAGTGAGCAATGTTTGTAACAGTCCTATTCTACCGATCATAAAGAAATAGGGAGAGGGAGACGGAAAAGCCTACCGTTTTATCATTGACCTAAGGGAGATAAACAAGATCGTAGTGCCTCAGTATCCAGTTGTTGCAGATATCACCACCATTCTGACCCTCACTCCGTCCACTGTCACCATTTTCACTGTCATAGATCTCAAAAATGCATTCTTTTCTATACCCATTCACGAGGACAGCCGCTATCTTTTCGGATTTACCCTAAGATCCTGCTCTTTTAGATTTTGTAGAGCACCCCAGGGGTACGCGGAAAGTCCGAGCATTTATAGTCAAGCACTCAAAAGACAGTTGGATGCCATACAATTACCAGACGGAGTAGCACTGATACAATACATAGACGATATCTTGTTGGCAGCAGACACCACTCCAATAGCTTTCACTGCCACTATCCAGTTACCGCATTTTCTTGCCGAGAATGGCCACAAAGTCTCCCGAAAGAAACTACAGTTCTGCAAACCACAAGTGACATATTTAGGACACCTTTTGTCGAAGGAAGGGAGAACCCTCGCACCAGACAGGATCCAGACCATTCTAGACACTCCTGGGTCCAAGACCCAGGATCAAGTCCGCTCATTGATTGGCCTCACCTCATTCTGTCAACAATGGGTGCCGAACTTTAGCCTCATTGTCAAACCCCTTCTCTCTCTCCTAGCCAAAGACACTCCCTTCCCACTCCCTTGGACACCTGAATGCCAGTCAGCGTTCAAAGAATTGCGAGATACCCTTTGTTCAGCACCCGTTCTAGGAACACCAGACTACTCCAAACCATTTTCCCTCTACACATACGAAAGGGAGGGATGTGCATTGTCAGTTTTGACACAATCGATCTGCCACAAACAACGCCCCTGTGCGTATTTCTCTGCCACCCTCGACCCAGTAGCTAGAGCGCTGCCCGCGCGCTTGCGCGCTGTAGGAGCTGCAGCAGTCTCCATACCACAGAGCTAGGGAATAGTGCTCTCCAACCCAATCACAGTGTTAGTGCCTCATGCAGTCGACACATTGCTGAACCAGACCAAGACGCAACACTTGACGAGTGCCCGACTGACTGGATACGAGCCTACCCTGTTAGCCCCACACATTACGCTGAAACGATGCACCACTCTCAATCCAGCCACATTGCTGCCCCTTCCGATTCCATTACACGATTGTGTGACACTGACTAACGAGAAGACAAAGAGTAGGGTAGATGTCCGAGACACTGCCTTTTCAGAACCAGATGGGGAACTATGGGTAGATGGTTCATGCATCAAACTCCCCAACGGTACCACCTCAGCTGCATACGCTGTCACCACAGAACGGACAGTACTAGAGACAGCCCGCATTACACAACGATCCGCACAAGCAGCAGAGCTTATTGCCCTCACACGAGCATGTATTTTAGCAGCAGGCGCGACAGTGAACATATACACCAACAGCCAGTATGCCTTCGGGGTAGTCCATCATTTTGGGCTCCTCTGGAGGGTTAGAGGGTTCCTGACTTCACACGGTACACCCATTCTACGTGGAGATCTAGTCTCCGCCTTGACCAAAGCAGTCCTCCTCCCCAAGCAGCTAGCAGTGATTAAATTCCAAGTGCATAAAAAGGTGACAGATCACTTTGGACAGGGAAATGCATTAGCCAACATTACTGCCCGAGCCACAGCCGAGGACCGAAGCACGACAGGAATATATGTGACCAGATCACAAGCTGAAAGATGGACAGACGCTAGAACGACTGTAAGAGACATACAAATGACAGGCACACAAGACGAGCTGACTGAGTGGACACGGGTGGGCCTAAAAGACGAGGAAGGCTGTTGGAGGACTAAATAAGGAGACAAATGGCTGTTGTCAAACGCATATTTGATCCCCATATTGACCATGGCACACTTACCCGCACACATAGGATCCGCCCCATGACTGAACTGATTACTAGGGTATGGCATAACGGCAGAATATGCCTAGTACAACAATGCATGGTATGCCTACAACACAACCCAGGGAAGGGGACAGTAGTAGTACCACGGGGAGGGTTTGGAGTCCCTGACCACCCCTTTGAAATCCTCCAAATGGATTACATTCAGCTAGAAAGGTGACATGGTCTGAAATACGTCCTAGTTATTGGGTGCGCCTTCAGCAAATGGGTGGAAGCATACCCCACTCACGACAATACCGCCTTAGCTACTGCAAAGGTGTTGCTGAAGGAATTCTTCCCCAGATACAGCCTTTGTCGAATTTTATGGAGCGACAATGGTCACCACTTCATAGCAGAAGTGATACAAAACATCCTAAAGGGCTTGGGGTTGAAGCAAAAGTTCCATGCCGTCTTCCACCCCCAGTCAGTAGGCCTAGTAGAACGACACAATGCCACACTAAACTTAAAACTGGCAAACATAGTCGCCACAACTAGACTGAAATGGCCCGACGCCCACCCACTGGCATTGCTATTAATGCGTTCCACCCCAACCAAGCACAGACTAACCCCGTATGAAGTAGTCTTTGGCAGGCCTATGAACATTTGGGCGGCACCGAAACCAACCACCATTAATGATGTCCCAGAAATATTAATGTCTGATTATCTGTACAAGTTGACAAACAAATTAACGCTTATCCACCAACAGGTGCAGCAAGCCATACCAGACGTGTCCAGGGGCCCAGGACATGATATCAGACCTGGAGACTTCGTGTTGACAAAGAACTTTCAGAGGACGAAGAGTCTGGAGCCCAGGTGGACGGGCCCCTGGCAGGTCTTGATCGCTACCCGAACTGCACTTCGAGTGGAAGGAAAGCGAAATTGGCTGCACGCGCACCACTACCGGAAGATCTCCCAAACCTTGACAACCTGCGAGGAAATGGACGTCCAAGAAGACCTCCCAACAAAAGACCGACCAGCCCTGAATTGCTACCCACAGACAGAGACACTTGAACTGGCAGAGTATCCCGACCCTACCATACCATCCAAGAAAGGGTACAACTTGAGGTCGACAAAAGGAGGGCATCTCGACATGCAGACCACTAACTGAGTCATAAGTCTCAGATCGGTAGCTCACACTACAAATGCTACCAGGAGAAACGCTAGACAAAAGTATGTGGTCCTGTGAGTCATCGAGCCTCTTGAAGGTGATGGAAGATCCCGGACAACCGAAGAACCGCCGCAAAGACACCAAGACTGCCAAAGTTCACAGTATAAAGACAATTGCACTCATAGCAGCATCTCTCTCCAGTCTCTTGCTAATGGTCACAGTCTGGATCATTGAAGAGATTCAATCAATCAATCAATCAAGAAATGTATATAGCGCGCTACTCACCCGGAGGGTCTCAAGGTGCTTGGGGGGGTGGGGGGGGAAGGGGGGTCTGCTACTGCTCGAACAGCCAGGTCTTGAGTTTCTTCCTGAAGGAGAGGTGGTCTTGGGTCTGACGGAGGTGGATGGGGAGGGAGTTACATGTCTTGGCTGCCAGGTAGGAGATGGATCTTCCTCCCATGGTTGCTCTTCGGATACGTGGAACGGCGGCGAGGGCGTGGCTGGTTGAACGAAGTTGGCGGGTGGGAGTGTAGAAGGTCAGGCGGTTGTTGAGGTACCTTGGGCCCAGGTCGTGGAGGGCCTTGTGTGCGTGGGTGAGGAGTCGGAACGTGATTCTCTTGTTGACGGGGAGCCAGTGCAGGTCTCTCAGGTGTCCGGAGATGTGGCTGTGACGGGGGATGTCCAGGATGAGTCGTGCAGAGGCGTTCTAGATGCATTGGAGTCTCTTCTGTAGTTTGGCTGTGGTTCCGGTGTAGAGGGTGTTTCCGTAGTCCAGTTGGCTGGTGACGAGTGCTTGTGTGACCGTCTTCCTGGTTTCGGTAGGGATCGATCGGAAGATCTTCCGGAGCATGCGTAGGATGTTGAAACACGAGGACGAGACGGCGTTGGCTTGTCTGGACATCGAGGGGGAGGAGTCCAGGATGAAGCCCAGGTTGCGTGCGTGGTCCGTTGGTTTGGGTGCGCTGCCCAGGGCAGGGGGCCACCAGGAGGCATCCCAGGCGGAGGAAGATGGTCCCAGGATGAGGACTTCCGTCTTGTCTGAGTTGAGTTTCAAACTGCTGTTTTTCATCCACTCGGCTACTTCTTTCATCCCTTCGTGAAGGTTGGTTCTGGCGGTGGCTGGGTCGTTGGTGAGCGAGAGGATCAGCTGAGTGTCGTCGGCGTAGGAGATGATGTTGAGGTTGTGTTGGCGTGCGATGGCCGCGAGGGGGCTCATGTAGATGTTGAAGAGGGTGGGGCTGAGTGATGATCCTTGTGGTACGCCGCAGATGACTTCGGTGGCCTCGGATCTGAACGGGGGGAGGCGGACTCTCTGGGTTCTTCTGGCGAGGAACGAGATGATCCACGCCAGTGCCTTCTCTTGGATTCCGATGTTGCTGAGGCGTTGTACTAGGGTGCGGTGGCAGACAGTGTCGAACGCTGCGGAGAGGTCCAGGAGGATGAGGGCCGCTGTTTACCCGTTGTCGAGCAGGGCTCGGATGTCGTCAGTGGCTGCGATGAGGGCGGTCTCAGTGCTGTGGTTGGCTCGGAAGCCGGACTGCGAGGGGTCGAGGGATCCGTTCTTCTCGAGGAAGGCAGCAAGCTGTCAGTTGACGGTCTTCTTGATGACTTTAGCAGGAAACGGGAGGAGCAAGATGGGGCGGTAGTTCTTGAGGTCGGTGGGGTCTGCTGATGGTTTCTTCAGGAGAGCGCTGAGTTCGGCATGCTTCCAGCTCTCCGGGAAGGTGGCGGTGTTGAAGGAGCAGTTGATGACGTCTCGGAGTTGGGGTGCGATGACGGAGGCGGCCTTGTCGAAGACGTGGTGGGGGCATGGGTCTGTTGGTGACCTGGCGTGGATGGTGCTCATTGTGTGGATGGTGTCTTCGTTGCTGATGGGGGGGCGTCGGTTTGGTGGTTGGGTGCGTGGGCTGTGTGCCGAAGCTGTTGTGTATGTCGTCGATCTTGCTGTGGAAGAACGAGAAGAGTGAGTCGAAGAGTTCTTGCGAGGGGGTGATGTCGTTGGTTCCGGCGCTGGGGTTTGAGAGCTCTTTGATGATGCTGAAGAGTTCTTTGCTGTGTGTGCGTTGTAGTCTAGTCGTTCCTTGAATGCTGTCTTCTTGGTGGCGTGGATCAGCTGGTGGTGTTTGCGGGTGGCGTGCTTGAGGGCAGTCATGTTGTCTGTAGTCGGGTCTTTGCGCCAGGCTTTCTCGAGGGTGTGGCAGTTCTTCTTGGAGTTCATAAGATCGTCGTTGAACCAGGAAGCCTTCTTGCTGCTGGTTCTGCTGGGATGGTTTTTCAGGGGTGCGAGGTCGTCAGCGCATTTGGTGATCCACTGTGTGAGGTTGTTGGCTGCCTGGTGTGGGTCCGTTGTGCTGGCGGGAGGATTCAGGTTCAGGGATGTAGAGAGCTGGTCGGCGGTGATCTTGTTCCAGCTCCTGCGGGGAACCTGTTGGGGGTGGTGGTGGGTTGTGGTCCTTCTGAAGCTGAAATTTACGCAGCTGTGGTCTGTCCAGTGGAGTCCGGTGGAGTGGCTGAAGGAGACGTCCTTGCTGGAGGAGAAGAGGGGGTCAAGCGTGTGTCCGGCATAGTCGGTGGGGGTGTTTACCAGTTGCTTGAGTCCGAGGTTGGCGAGGTTATCCAGCAGGGTGGAGGTGTTGCTGTCCTTGTTGTTCTCTAGGTGGAAGTTGAGGTCCCCTAGGAGGATGTAGTCAGCGGAGGAGAGGGCGTGCGGACTGATGAAGTCTGCAATGTCTTCGCTGAATTGTGTGCGAGGTCCTGGGGGTCTGCAGATGAGGGTGCCTCTGAGTGTGGTCTTGGGGTCGGTGTGTATCTGGAAGTGGAGATGTTCGGCGGCTGTGAGGGTGTCGTCGGAGTTGGTCGTGATGCGGATGGTGTTCTTGTGGACGATGGCGATGCCTCCTCCTGTCTGGTTGATGCGGTCCCTCCGGGTGATCTTGTATCCGTCCGGGATGGCGATGGCGATGTCGGGCGCTGAGGAGGCGTTCATCCATGTTTCCGTGAGGAAGGCGACGTCTGGAGATGTGGAGTCGAGCAGGTTCCAGAGTTCCACGGCATGTCAGTGGACGGAGCGGATGTTGAGCAGGATGCACGTCAGGTGGTTGCTGCTGGTGCTCGGCTTGGCGGATGTGGTGCAGGTCCGGATGCAGGAAAAGTTGCAGGATCGGCAGCGGAAGGGTCCGTGGGTGCGTCGCGGGGTGGCTCGGTAGCATCCGGGGATCCGGCATGTGTTGAGTGCGTTGAGTGTGGCGGCGTCGTACGTCTGGCGGGTGGGCTGGCATCTGCGGGGACCAGGGGTTCTGGCGCTGGGCGCGGGCCAAGCCCGGACGGGCGCAGACGGGCTTGCCTTTGGCGCACAATCGGCGCGCCCGCTGCGCGTGAACGCTGCGCGTGCGCGACATAAGAAGGTAGCCGGGAGGGAGGGTCAGCTGGGTGTTGGGAGCGGGGCGGCCAATGGGCTGGCGGGGGGGCGGGGCCGCAGGGAGGCAGCGGCCGGAAAGTCTGGTGCCGGCGGCTCAGCGGCGGCTGGGTCGCCCTAGGCAAACAAACAGGCAGGCAGCAGGAGGAGCGTGGGGGGGACCAGGCCTGTGCAAGGCTCAGCGGTCGCTCCCTAGGAGAAGCAGAGGTCTCTTTAAAAAGGTAGCCGGGAGGGAGGGTCACCTGGGTGGCGGGAGCGGGGCGGCCAATCGGCTGGCGGGGGGGGCGGGCCGCAGGGAGGCAGCGGCGGGAAAGTCTGGTGCGGGCGGCTTAGCGGTGGCTGGGTCGCCCTAGGCAAACAAACAGGCAGGCAGCAGGAGGAGCGTGGGGGCGACCAGGCCTGTGCAAGGCCTGGTCGCTCCTGCCTACCGAACACTGTCACCCACCATGCAACCCACCACTAAAATAGAACACTATCTGGTGTCACTGTCGCCACACCTCCGAGAACGATGCAAAGAATTCTTTCGTCCAACTGTTGCACCAGCACAATCTTGCCGCAAATACCACGAACTGTTGGGTCTGTGGGCTTCTACCACATGCCACTGAACATTCTATTCCGTTCATCCCTTCACCCTTCTCTGTTCATGGGTCCCGTCTCACCTGATTAATGCTCCGACAAGAGAGCTACAAAGACAATGCCACATCCGATGGGACAATCAAGCAATTCTATAATGAGTTCTGGCTGAACAAAACTGGAAGAACGACTGCTCCCTTTTGTCCTCTCACTTCAAATGCAACCTTCCCAATGAACATTCCTGCAAAAGAACGAGTGGAAATGCAAGTGTGCAATAATCCAGCCAGACCAACCTTCTTCTTCCGAAAGAAAAGAACAGCTGCAACCACAACTGTGGCCCTATCCTTGGTGAACGTCTCTGGTCTTGTTTGCATCGAAGGCCATGAAAAGAAAATCGTGGGCCACAGCACTTGTCAAATCACAAGAACCCTGAACACTGCCGACACCCCTTCATTTGTTGCATCATCCAACATTTACTTCATCTGTGGTACAAAGGCCTACACCTGGCTCCCAAAGGGCTGGGGGGCACATGCTACATCGTCTTTGTTCAGCCACCAACATACACTGGGCGAAGCAGATTCTGCTGCATCTCAGTTTCTCGATGCAGCTAAAGGTCTTGTCAGGCTCTGGGGTCCGATGGCAAACAGCCGGGCCATTCAACACCTGTCTCAAGCAGTAGAGACAGCTTTGAACGTCAGAGCTGGCATCCTCACCAACAACACTGCCGAGTTTCAAGCGGTCCGCCTGTTGGCTTTGCAAAACCGTCTTGTTTTAGACGTGGTTCTAGCAGACCGTGGAGGAGCATGCTGCATCATCGGTGCCAGCTGTTGCACTTTCGTCCCTGACAGCTCGCCTTCAGTCTACAAGGCAATTGAACATCTTCACAGGCTGGCATCAGAGATCCATCAAGACCCGGAGACTTGGACACTTGGAAGCTGGTGTTGGGGCATATTAAAAGAATGGGGTTGGAAAATATTGATGGTCCTCTTGGTTCCAATTTTCATAATATATGGCTGCTGTCCGGGAATACACTGCATACTGCCCTTGTGTTCTCTATGTCTGAACTCTCTATGTCCTAAAACTGTTGATACTCGCATAGAACGAATTAACGCAATATATGACACAGAAATACAAAACAATATGGGGATTAAAATAGACTAGCAAGATGTCTTGGGAAATGTTCAAAGGGGCGACTGTTGAAATATAATCGACAGATGTGAACATCGCCGGCGCCATCTTGCTTAACAAGAGCCACTGTATGCGCGTAAGCGGCACCCATTTTAGGCACCGCGGCCATCTCGTGCTTTGCGAGTCACCTACGATTCACCCTGACCTCGCAATCATCCCCAGCACCCTGACTTAGCATGATCAAACGTACTGAGGTCGTCAAACCTTCTCCTCGTGACAAAGCCCCAGAGCCACTTCCCTCCCTAAACCCGTTTGTCCTTTCATCCTCCGCATACGAGCAGGCCCTTCTGATAACCCCCTGACCGCACCTGGCCACTCGATCCGGTCCCAGGCACTAAAACAACCCTTGCAGACATAGTTTATTGCCCCCAACATGGCAGGACTTGTTGTATGAACAGAAGCGCCTGATCTAATCACTAGCATAAACCCTTAGATCTGACCGATCCCACGCATTTACAGATCCTGTCGGAATGTCCAGCTGCGAGATATCGATTGTTGGTTAAATCCGGGTGTGGTAAATAATTGATTACCCTGTCATAATTTCTATACGTTAATAAGGATTGCTCATAAATGAGAGGCAGAGTCAGTGGTGTCCGATTCAAAAGGGCTTTAATGCAATAGCTCGAGCTACTGGAGAATCGGGTTCCCTCACCACTAAGGTTCAGGAAGGATCGTCATCTGGTTCTTTATTCACATAACACAGTATATATAGTTAAAACATACATTAACTTTGATAGAGAAGGCGGAGCGCTCAAGGCGGAGCAAGTGAAAGAGAGATAAGAGCACATGGGCGTGAAAGAGGGCGTGTATGAAGGTGTACACGTGGGTGTTCACTTGATGAGTCATAGGTGTGTCATAGGTGGGTGGATACATGGAGGGGGTCTGTATGGTCAGCAGGAACCTTTACCCTACTTGTGCGCGCAAAACTGGTCATGACGTAAAATTGATGTGTAACTGGGGGAAGCTGGGGGGAGCTGACTTTTCGTACTAGTAGAGGAGTCTTGGATGTCAAAACGACCTGTACCTCTGACATTATCTGATATCTTGTGTTTGGAGGATGTATTGTCTGACTTAAAGGTCGCTGGAGCAAAGGCTGCTCATCACTAAATGCTAGTGTGTGCCTATATTTCTTCGTGCATTGCGTGGGGCCATGGGCCTTCTATGGATGCGGGTTCAGTAAATCACTTGAATGGAGACAGAAAGGCTAGGCCCTATCTTCTGCAGGCGGAATATGTTTACCCCTTTCACTAGACTGGAATGTGTTTTCTGTGGAGCTGAGCAGATAACTGTAGGCAAAATACTGTCTCGGCAGGCCAGGCTGGGCACCTCTCGGCTAAGCAGGAAGTAAGGGAGAGGTCAGGGATACATAACTATTCTGCAGCTTTCAGAGTCAGGGGAGGCTTGGAGCCTGAATTCGGGACCTGGCTCGGCTGTGCCACAAAAACGTTAATCTCGACTTTTAAACGTGTAACATGTAAATGCATTGGCAACATAGGCCTCAGTGCAGAATTAACGTTTCATTCATGGGGGCCTAATAACTGACATGCTAACATTGGATGGAAATGCAGAGGCATTATCATTACAGACATGAGAAGGGAAGTACATGATGACATGGACATACATGGGGCATAGGTACATAGATAGGGTGCGAGTGGGGGACACACTGGCCACGTAAAATTTCTATTTCCTCATTCCCTCCTTGTCCCCTACTGTGCCCTTCAGGACACATCTATATTCATGATACCATATATCTGATCATACAGCATCATTTCCTCGTCCTTTTTCTTTTGTACACGTGGACGTGGACGGGGAATACAAGCAGTGGCACACAAGCCGCAAATCGCTGGGCCACATTGCAGACAGAGACAACAACTAAATATTACGAGCAGTATCAGTCCTAGGAAGGACAACACTGTCCAACCCCATCCCGATATTATACTCCAGAGCCAACCGGACAAAGTCCATGTGCCTGGGTTCTGATGTATCTCGTGAGCTATCTTGTGGAGTCTTGTTATTGCTGCATACACGGATGGCGCGTTATTAGGAATAAACACACAGCAACTGGAGCCGTTCACTCTACAAGCCCCGCCCCTATCCGCCAGGATGACGTCAAGAACAAGGCGATTTTGAAGAACAACAAGTCTCATAGCAGACTGCTCCTCGGTCAAGTTTCCTAAAGCAGAAGCAGTCTCATTCACTACTGCTTCCAAAGTTCTTGTTAACCTGCGTATTAATTTACTATTTTGAATGGGACCTATGAAGAAAAAGAATCCTTTATTGAAATCTGTATATTGCTCTAGAGCTGTCTCAGTCTGATCGACTACTGGGGAATCGGTCTCCCTCTTGTGTCTAACATGTACTAGTCGTGAATCTTGATGATAATGGGATGGGGCTAGAAAAACAGGTGGCAGTAGGAACGCTATATAACACGTTCCACCCCAATCTAAGGGCAGACGTACATAAGCTGTCTGACCGCAAATGAAATAGGAATGGCGGGAAGCTTTGAAAGTAGACTTCCCTTTATCATTGAACTCGACCACAGTATTACAATCACTGTGTCCTAAATGTACCGAACCATTCTTTCTAACGCATAATTCTCCCTTTACTGGTAAGACTGTTATGAACGGTGAACCTGTATTTGTTTCAGACTGGACATTTAGAATCATAAGGTTAAGGGAAACATTTCCTTGTTCATACACCTCATTTTCTAGATCAGTTCCTTTCCTTTGGGGAAAACCATCTTTGCCTGGGAAACATGCCTTATTCATTACTGTATTCAAATCTCCCCATTCACTCTGGGAATCTGTGAACTTTCTGTCTTGTGATGACATTAAAGCAAACCATGCTCCGCACGAACCATTGTGCGAAAACGGAAAGGGAAAGAGAGGCAGAACTCCCTTCATTTTCTGATAGGGTGGGAGTCGGCCACATACCCAACAATTTGTTACATTGCTGGTCTGATGAGAATGGTGCAACATGCTAATAAAAGTAGTGTTGCGCAGTGCTAGTCGATATGACAATTCATGGGGTGGCAGATCACTGAATGTGTGTTCTACAGTGTCGTTAAAGGAAGAATGTATGTGTGAACCAAGAGGAGGAAAGAAAACATGTAGCGTCAAGCTTATACATATAATCAATATACTTAGAAGAAATACAATGATCAGAGTTACTATGCATCTGCTGCGTAAGTTTTTGCAGTATTTCTCTTTCATCTCTCTCCGCCTATCTCTCTGTCTATTTGGGTCTACGATCTTATACATGTCAGGAACCTGTCTAACCGCTTCACCCAAGGGGGACTTAAACAATTAAACGCTGTCTGACTTACTAGACCGTAGCTTTAACTTGTACTCCTGTTGTGGAGTCCTTTCTAGCAAAGGGAGTTTCGAGTCACTGATATCTGGGCAGTCCTTAGTTTCGTTTACTGATCCAAGTCCATGGAAACGTTTAACGTGGTGGGCATGGATCCAGCCCTTTCTTCCCTCGACCTTGACAGCGGTCCTCGCTGTTAACAGTACCAGTTTCGGTGCGCGCCAGCGGGGCTCGAGAGGACTTGAACGATCAAAGTTCCGAATAAAGACGGTATCCCCAGGGACAATCGAATGTTCTTTCACCTGGGTGTTGTTGGGGAAGGCAGCTGCAACCTGTGAACGACAAGAAAGGAGTGCAGACATCAAGGAAGCCAGGTAATCTGTCAGCATATTACTGTCGACATCGGTTATTCTTTTTGGCATAGGCGTACCCCACATATTCGGTGGTCTACCAAAAACCACTTCGTACGGGGACAGTCCTGTTCTGGAATGAGCTACCATTCGCATGCAAAAGAGGGCAACCGGCAAGGCTATCATCCAATCCACGCCTTTTTCTGCACAGATTTTCGCTAGTCTTGTTTTAAGTGTCTGATTGTGTCTCTCAACGAGTCCGGCTGCCTCTGGGTGTCGTACACAATGGAACCTCCACTGGTACCCTAACAGAAGAGATACTTGTTTCATTAATTCTGAGGAGAATGGCTGACCGTTATCTGAGTACACGACACGGGGCAAGCCGTACCGCGGAAAGAACTCTCGAACCAACTGCCTGGCAGTGGTCACAGCAGTGTAATCTGGGACTGGGTATGCCTCTGTCCATCTGGATAGTGCACATACAACTACGAGGACATATTTGTATCCTCGACATCTGTCCATCTGGATATAATCCATCTGGAGGACTTCAAAAGGGTGATCAGGAGGATGAAATCCACCTTGTTCCACTGGAATGCCTTTGCCTGGATTGAACTGGCAACAGATCATGCAGGTACGCACTTTCTGTTTTGCTGCTGCACGCAGGTGCTTGTTGAACCAAATATTCTGTAAACTGTCTAACATAGCCTTTTCCCCTAAGTGTGCAGGACTATGTGCTGTATTTATGATGACTTGTACCATGGAGTCAGGAAGAAACCATGTACATTTGCCCTTTGTCATCCAACCCTGGTCTGTCTGGACCCCTCCTTGTTCAGTCCATTTCTTTATTTCGTCTGGAGTGGCATGTGTCTGTATGTCGAGTACATCGTGTGAGGGATCCCTGACTGCCATGCAATTTGTTAGTGATGGTACTTTTGTCTTTGTCATGTCTGTTGGAGTTTGGGCTGTAAGTTTAGCTGTTCGATCTGCCAGGTCGTTACCCTGGGAAATGATGTCTGTGACTTTAGTATGTGCTTTGCACTTCATGATGGCTATGGCTGTAGGCAAGTGTATTGCATCTAACAGAGCTTGAATGAGGGGACCATGCTGAATTCTGCCCCATGAGAGGTCAGGAAACCTCTCTCCTGCCACAGGACTCCGAAGTCATGAACGACTCTGAAGGCATACTGTGAATCTGTGTATATATTTACTTTCATGTTCTTGGCTCGTATGCATGCTTGTGTCAGAGCGATGAGCTCTGCTGCTTGAGCTGACAATGTGTCAATTCGATGTGTCTCTATAACTTCAGTATCAGTGGTCACTGCATATGCGGCCACTAACTCTCCTGTGCTTGTTCTCATGCATGAACCATCCACATAAAGTGTCAGGTCTGGGTCTGGTAGTGCAATGTCTGTCAAGTCTTGTCTTGGCTTCGTCACTGTATCAATTATTTCCACACAGTCATGTGGTGGAGTGTCTGCTGTGCTTGAGGGTAAAAGTGTAGCAGGGTTCAGAGTATTGCAACGTCTGATCTCTATGTGTGGCTGGAACAATGTCAGTTCATATCCTGTCAGTCTCGCTATAGTCAGGTGTTGAGTCTGTGTCCTGTTCAAGAGAACTTCCACTGAGTGTGGAACCTGTACTGTCAGGGGATGTCCTAACACTATGGAATCGCTCTGTCTTATTGCTAGAGCTGTTGCTGCAACTGATTTCAGGCACGCTGGCAGGGCCTGGGCCACTGGATCCAATGTACTAGAAAAGTAAGCACAAGGCTTGTGTTTTCCTGCTTGATCTTGTGTAAGAACAGATAATGCTGTGCCTTCACGTTCAGTGACAAAAAGTGTAAAAGGTTTGCTGTAACATGGAGTCGCTAAAACTGGTGCTTGACATAGAGCTTTTTTTAATTCTTCAAATGCAAGTGTATGTTCTTGTGTCCAAGGGAGGACAGTCGAGGACGCTGCCTCCAGTGTTGTTAACTGTATGAGTGGCTTGGCTAGATATGCGTACTGAGGAATCCATTGTCTGCAGTAAGAAGTGAGGCCAATGAAGGCCTGTACTTCCTTTTGTGTCTTGGACTGTGAAAGGTTGGCAATTAACTGAATGCGGTCTGGTGTCAGCTGTCTACCCCTCTTGGACAGCAAGTGTCCAAGGCACACCACTTGCTGTGCACAGAATTGCAACTTTGAAGGGGACACTTTGTGCCCCTTGTCCGCCAGAAAGTACAAGACTATCAGTGATGCGTGTTCGCAGTCTTTTTCTGTTTGTGCCGTGATCAGGATATCGTCCACGTATTGGAGTAGTGTGGTGTCAGCAGGCATGTGAATACTGTCTAGTTGTCTTTTCAATGCTTGACTGTAAATACTGGGACTTTCTGTGAATCCTTGAGGAGCCCTCGTAAATTTAAAGCTGCGTCCATTTAAACAGAATCCGAAGAGGTACTGGCTTTCTGGATGTATTGGGACACTAAAGAAGGCGTTCTTTAAATCGATTACAGTAAAGAAAGTCGCTTTGGAATCAATTGCAGTCAATAATGAAGAAATGTCTGGAACCACTGGGTACTGGGGTATTATGCATTTGTTCAGTTCTCGAAGGTCAATAACTAATCTGTAGACCGGTGGTGCATTTGGGTCTGTTCGTTTAAGAATAGGAATGATAGGTGAATTACATACATTTGAGTCAGTTTCCACAACCACTCCTTGTGCAATGAGTTCGTCAACAATTTTCAGTAATGCTACTACGGCATCAGGTGGTAACTTGTATTGTCGGATTCGTGGCAGTACTACTCCTGGTTTGAGAGTGACACGGTGTGGCGTAATGTGCATGTAACTTACATCAGTCGGACCTTGTGCCCATAAGTGCTGTGGTACATTCTGGAGTCTGGGATCAAAATCTCTCAACACATAATGTCCTTTAAAATCACGTAAAAACAATCTCACTCCTTCCGGAGAACAAGAAATCACTGCTCCTAGTTCTTTCAATGTCTTTATACCAAGCAAATTTTCTGGACATGACTTAGTAAGTAACAAGTCTGTAGTACGAGACAATGGACCAACTCCCAAAGGAACTGGCTTTGACACTTCGTTAACAATAGGCTTTCCTGAAAATCCCAGGGAAATATTCTGTGAGCCTGAGAGGGGTGCCCCTGGAACCTCGTCGTGACTGATGGTAGTTCTGCTCGCCCCTGTGTCAATCAGAAATTTTCTGTCTTTTCCCAATACACGACTATGTACATAGGGACCCTCTTGATCTACAGGAACCTCAATAAGGGGCAAGCCAACCTCCCTCTCTAGGCTGTTTCATGAGTACTGTTGATATTCTGGATAGACTGACTGTGCGTACTGGTACATTTGTTGCGTGACATGTTGTGTGGCAGCTATAGGTTGGGGTACAGCTACTGTCTGTTGCGTGTTCTGTGGCGTTTGCGTGTTATGCGGGGTGTTATCCTGTCTAGGAGGACGCGGTCTTTCTTTCGTCTTGCCTCTTGCTATATTGTGTTTCAGGACAGCACATTCGTTTACATAGTGACCTGGTTGCTTGCAATAATTACAGTTCTCTTTAACAGGTGTCATGCCCTTTTTATTCCCATTAGCAGGTACTGATTGTGCAACTAGCACTTTCATTTTCGTATCTTTCATGTGTCTCTTTTCATGTTCCTGTTCCTCTCTAATTCTGTTCTGGTGGTATTGTAACATTTGCAACATTTGGGAAGGGCTATTTGCTTGCCAGGTACTCTCAACCTTCAGTACTCTATTCTTGATCGGGGGTAAGGAATTCTCTACTAGTTTGCTCACAAAAAGATGTGGGTACGATTCACTACTTGGTTTAAGGCCACTATTAATAGTAAAACATTTTTCGAATCTGGAATAAAAGTCACTGGTGTCTTCGTCTGGTTTCTGTTTACAGGCTGAAATAGCATCCCAATCTTCCTTTTTAGTAACCAATAATCTCGGCAGGACCTGTATCAATAGTTCAGGTAGTGCTTTAGCTTTCTCTCCAAGACCAACACCAGGGCCTCGGAGTTTATCCTCATCTTCCAATTCTGTCCAATTAATCTTTTTCTCTCCCACCTCCCAGTCTTTTTCTTTAAGCTTTTCATAAATGCCAGCTGGCAACAGTACCTTTAATAATTTAATGATGTCAGCGTATGTCTAATCCCCTATACGGAGAATGTCTTTTAATTCACGGTGGAATCCCCCTGGGTCTTTATCATGACAGGGCAGCATCTTTTTCATTTCCAGTATTTCTATTTTCGTCAAGGGTGTGTAAACATATACTCGTTGTAGCTCATTCGTTGCATTTCTAACGGGATGCACTTCTCGTAGGGGGTTCTGTCTGTCTATGTGTAAGATCTTTCTGTCGTGGTGTGGGGCAGGAATTAGGTGCGTAGTCGTTGGTCTAGAATGACATTAATCAATTCGTTACCTAGGCCTATCCATCTCTCTAGGAGTATATCGTCCAGTAATTTATATAAGGTACAGGGATCAGCACGTTGACTCTCGTACAACGTGATTAGATGTTGAACCATGTAAATACCAGCCAAACGCTGTTCTTCAGGAGGAAGGCTCAAAAAGGTCTGAGCCACTACGTCACTGTTATATATGTTATATATGTTAGAATTAGACACCCATTGAACGGCTGACCGGGCCAATTCCTGTTTGTGTATGGTGTGTGGTCTATCGCACTCTACTCGTCTTTTCAGTGCGTTCTCAGTAGCTTGGAAAAGATGTTCCAGAGAATATCTTTCTGGTATGGGAAGTCCATGTTTACTGTAATCGAGGCCCTTGGGCCTGTCAAACTGTCTTACTCTGCCTACATAATTCATTTTATCCACTTCCTCTGGGTCGGACTCAGCCTCCTCTGATGCTAAGTCGTCCTCTTTCTCGTCTTGCTCTTTCTTGTGTAAGTTTAGAATTTCTTTACGAATGTTCCTGTACATGCATTCTATCTTTGACATTGTATCATGTTTACAAGCAGCTATATTGTCGCTCCACTCTGTCATACCTCTAGTTACTCCTTTACCTGTACCTGGCTGGTCTTGTTCCCTGATAAGACAATTAATTATAAAACGTAAAAGTGCAAGTTGAACCTCCACTTTTCTTTGTGACATGGCCTCATGTATACTCTCGGGTCCCTCCCCCGTTCTAATGAAGTGGTATATTCTGTCTAAATTGTCCTTCATGCCTGGTAATATAATCAGAAAGTCTACAACGCGTCTTAATCGTAGTGAGAACATGAGCATTGGACCTACGCCTGGTACTGGATCGTATATACAATATGGAATCGTTACAGTTTGTTTAAGGGGTGTGGCTGTCATTTTTGGCGTTCGTTGTAATGCTAATTCTTGTAATGTTAATTCTTGTTGTGCTCGTGATGGTGGCGGTGTTCGCGGTATGTTTGTGGCCCCCCCTCCTACTGCCCCTTGTCCTGAATCGTCTTTCACGGTCATTGTCACTACTGGTGCGGGTTGATCCTGTAATGCGGGCGGAGGGAGAAAAGGATTGTTAGGATTGTTGCCAGGTGGAGGAGGAGGAGGAAAACCTGCATTAACGTAATCCGGAGCGGCCTCTTCCAAATAGGAGGAAAGAAAAATGTCCGCTGCTGTCTGTTTATGATTACGTACTTTGGTCGGGGTCAGTGGTGGCGGCATATTACTGGGTACTTCCGGGGTCATTTTAGCTAGTCCTTCAGCGAGGACGGGATACATGCCTTTAAGAAGGGCATTTCTTTGTCTATCTGCTTGTTCTGCCTTAACCCGTTCACCTTCTTCCTTTTTCTCTGGCTTTTTCTGCTGCTTCTTTACTTCTCTCTGCTTTGTGGAATTCTTTCTCTGCTCTCCTATGCGCTTCCTTACGCCATAACTCAATGGCATCTTTCTGGGACTGTCTAGCTTTCTTTTTCCATAGTGCTTCCTCTACTCTCATGATGCAATCAGCATCCCATGTCCCTGAGGCAGGCCATCTATATTTCTCTTCCAGATCCTTCGTGTAATCTACCCATAAGTCTAAAAACAGTATGGCATCTAGTCCGTGTTTTTGGTACATGAAATGGCCAGGCGTGCCTCTGGGCGGGACGGGGAATGCCTCTTCGAGTATCCCTTTCCTGGTCCCTATCTGAGGTAATTTGGAAAACAGTGGCATGTTGGAACTAACTTGAACGAAAACACAATATACTCAAAAATAGACTGGAAACAACCATTCATACTACAACATTAAGAACATTAAAACAGATACATCCTATCTAGTACATGGATATAAAAACATGATCCTGAGAAACTGTTTACTTTATGTACTGCAAAACAGTACAGCCATACCGGTCTCATAAAGAGACACGTCTTTACCGCGTCCACCGAAATGGACACGTCTTTACCGGGTCTGTGTACCCAGACCCGTCTTTACTGGGCTCAAATAAATGAAACCCGTCTCTATGCATTCCCAATAACGGTACTCACCGGGAAGCAAAACTGAAGGCCTCGGAAACTGGACTGGACGGCTGCTTCTGCTGCGCATGCGCCTTAGAACAGGTGGGCCTCGGGATACCTCGGACCTTGCTCTCTCAGCTTGGGCTCTGGTTGGGATGGTCCGCAATCCTCACCGCCTCGTGTGGATGCCTGGTCGTAGTCTCCGTCTCCTCCGTGGGCCTGAGGGAGTAGGCAGGAAGTCCCGCTGTCGTGTACACTTGAAGTCCGTCACGGCTGTAGAAGGGGGGCAGGCTGGACCTACATCGCCGGCGCGTGGGGAAGGGGACTATTCGGGCGCCAGATTAATGTGGTAAATAATTGATTACCCTGTCATAATTTCTATACGTTAATAAGGATTGCTCATAAATGAGAGGCAGAGTCTGTGGTGTCCGATTCAAAAGGGCTTTAATGCAATAGCTCGAGCTACTGGAGAATCGGGTTCCATCACCACTAAGGTTCAGGAAGGATCGTCATCTGGTTCTTTATTCACATAACACAGTATATATAGTTAAAACATACATTAACTTTGATAGAGAAGGCGGAGCGCTCCAGCCGGAGCAAGTGAAAGAGAGATAAGAGCACATGGGCGTGAAAGAGGGCGTGTATGAAGGTGTACACGTGGGTGTTCACTTGATGAGTCATAGGTGTGTCATAGGTGGGTGGATACATGGAGGGGGTCTGTATGGTCAGCAGGAACCTTTACCCTACTTGTGCGCGCAAAACTGGTCATGACGTAAAATTGACGTGTAACTGGGGGAAGCTGGGGGGAGCTGACTTTTCGTACTAGTAGAGGAGTCTTGGATGTCAAAACGACCTGTACCTCTGACATTATCTGATATCTTGTGTTTGGAGGATGTATTGTCTGACCTAAAGGTCGCTGGAGCAAAGGCTGCTCATCACTAAATGCTAGTGTGTGCCTATATTTCTTTGTGCATTGTGTGGGGCCATGGGCCTTCTATGGATGCGGGTTCAGTAAATCACTTGAATGGAGACAGAAAGGCTAGGCCTATCTTCTGCAGGCGGAATATGTTTACCCCTTTCACTAGACTGGAATGTGTTTTCTGTGGAGCTGAGCAGATAACTGTAGGCAAAATACTGTCTCGGCAGGCCAGGCTGGGCACCTCTCGGCTAAGCAGGAAGTAAGGGAGAGGTCAGGGATACATAACTATTCTGCAGCTTTCAGAGTCAGAGGAGGCTTGGAGCCTGAATTCGGGACCTGGCTCGGCTGTGCCACAAAAACGTTCATCTCGACTTTTAAACGTGTAACATGTAAATGCATTGGCAACATAGACCTCAGTGCAGAATTAACGTTTCATTCATGGGGGCCTAATAACTGACATGCTAACATTGGACGGAAATGCAGAGGCATTATCATTACAGACATGAGAAGGGAAGTACATGATGACATGGACATACATGGGGCATAGGTACATAGATAGGGTGCGAGTGGGGGAAACACTGGCCACGTAAAATTTCTATTTCCTCAGGGGGACGATAACTGTTGGGACTGTGTGAGAACCTGCTTGGGGCGGGAATTCCGAGGATGTTTGACCACCAATATACTGACGTAAAAATGTATAAAAGACTGAGCAGCGGAGAAGTAGTTAGAACACCTCCCGAAGACATTCCGTGTGTCCGAATTGATGTGTTTTCCTCTGGAGCAATAAACCTGTTCTTGCCTTCCAGTTTACCAGCGCCTGCCTCTTTATTTTGGTAACTATTATTGAAGTGAATTAGAGGCGTCTTGCGCCGAGAAGCTTTGTTATTCGTTAGAGATTGGCTGTATTTTCACAGCATCTGCAACATTTGCGTTGCTCCCATTCTCTTTCCCCACTTTTGAGCTCAATTCTATCTCTTTCCTTGCTTTTTCTCCTGTATTTTTCTCTCTCTCTTGTCTTTCTTTCACTTATTTTTGCCACCACACTGGCTTCTTCCTCCTTTGTTTTACTTTCATTTATTACCGCTTTGGCACATCTTCCTGTTAATTCTACACTTTTTACAATTTTGATTTTGTCGTTATGCAGTTTTTCCCCTTTGGCCCATAGTGCATCCGGGATATTAGGGTTAGCCGCACACATGAAAATGTGGTCTCTGAATAAATCATCGTGCAGCTCCCCAAATTTACATGTTAGTGCCAAATTTTTGAGTATAGCCACATAGTCCTCCAAACTTTCATCTTTCCCTTGCTTCCGGTGGTAAAATTGATATCTGTTCAATGCCACAGAGACCACCAGTTTGTAATAATTGTCTAAGTCTTCCAAAGCATGTGTATATACATCTCCTTGTTCGCCTACCCTTACTTTTTTGTTGATCTTATTGTATACTTTTAGGCCTCCAGCTCCAAAACAATGTAATAAAAAAAAATGTTCTCTTCTGGTTTCAGTGGTTCATCCTTGTTTTCACTTGTGGATATGTAATTGATGAACAATTCTCTCCATTCTTCCCACTTCAATGGCGGATCACATGATGCGGCTAGAAATGCCTGTGGTGGTGATAAGTTGTACTTATTGACTTCTGCCATCCTGTTATTCCCAAGTCAACTTTTTGATGTACTAGTTACGTAAGTTCCAAAAATCAAACATCCAATTTTCTTACTCTCTTTCCCTCATTTCTTTTTTTTTCCTTACTGCACAATCTTTTGGTTTTTTTTAAATGAGCAGTCTTATTTACTTTTTTCCATGGCCCCCCCCCCAAGTCTTACTTGTTTACGATGGGCAGTGCCACTTCTCTTTTCGTTTTATTAATGTGCACAGTCTTATTTACGTTTTTCTATGGCCCCCCAAGTTTTGCTTGTTACGATGGGCGGTTTTACTTCTCTTTTCTATTTTACCCGGCTGATTTTTCTTCCGTATTCTTTACTTTGCGGGTGGAATTGACTCCGCTCTTTTTTCCGGTATTACTTTCCAAAACTTTGTCACATGAGCGTGCTTTGTCATGCATTGACTGCACCTGATGGAGCAAGGTTTCGCATGAAAAGCTTCTTGCTTGTATTCAACCCTCTCAAAATAATAAGCTAATATACTGATCAACATGTTTTGTTTACTAATAATTGTAATACACAACATTTCTAGTACCTAGGGGAAGCTTTACAATGTGCTTTTACTAACCGTAATCCAATTGCATTAAAAATGGCCGCCACAACGTGGGAACTGTTCTGCTCATGCGTCTGTCACATTCACATGACATGACGTTCTTCTGCTTTGGTGGGAATTCTTGCTTCTGAGAACTAGAGCTAAGATGGCTGCTTTGTGTCTTAACGTGCTAATGCTTGCATTGCTGCTTTTACTAAATTGTTAGTTTTGCCTAATTTTAACGCCATAGTTAAATTAAAAGTAATGGGAATAGAGTAGAGATAAGTGGTATACAGAACATTCATTTATTCTGTGTTCTAAAACTGTTTCTTTTTGACTTTGCTACTAGCTCATGTTTGGGCCTGGGAGGTGTTTGTGACTGTCCCTCAGATATGGGAATTGACATTGGTAAATCTAAAGTGTTGCAGAAACCTTATCGAGCTGAAATTTCTGACAAAGATTTAGAAAATATTAATGTGTCAGGACGTACAGTACAGATTAAGGGGTTGTTAATGTTACTACAAAAATGGGGTGATATGGATAAATGGAAAGCCAGATGGGCAAAGAAAAAGGAGGAAGCTCAAGCAAAAGCCACTACATCTGAATATCTATTAAAAGAACCAGAAAAGGTAGAAAGGTTGTGCCCTATGAGAGAAGTACCAGGAGGAGGGTATGTGCATGTTCCATGGTCCCGACAGGATATTTTGTCATTTACAAATGATTTCCCGAAACAAAGAAAGAAACCTGTAGAGTGGTACAGACAAGTTGAGAGATTTGTGAAAGTTTCGAAAATACCGTTAAAAGATTTAGATCAATCAATCGATCATTCAATCAGAGTACTTGTAAAGCACGGTACTTACCCGTGAGGGTCTCAAGGTGCTGAGGGGAGGGGGTGCCGCTACTGCTCGAAGAGCCAGGTCTTGAGGAGTCTTCTGAAGGCGAGTAGGTATTGGGTCTGCCATAGGTGGATAGGGAGGGTGTTCCAGGTCTTGCCGTAGTCTAGTCTGCTGCTGACGAGGGCCTGTATCACCGGTCTTCTTGTTTCAGTCGGGATCCACTTGTAGATCCTGCGGAGCATGTGGAGGGTGTTGTAGCAGGGGGAGGAGACGGCGTTGACCTGTTTAGACATGGAGAGGGAGGAGTCGAGGATGAATCCTTGGTTGCGTGCATGGTCGGTGGGTGTTGGTGCTTTTCCCAGTGTGGTCATCCACCAGGAGTCGTCCCAGGCTGAGGCGGTGGGTCTGAGGATGAGTACCTCCGTCTTTTCCGAGTTCAGCTTCAGGCTGCTGTTCTTCATCCAGTCGGCGACGGCCTTCATTCCCTCGTGGAGGTTGGTTTTGGTGGTGTGCGGGTCCTTGGTGAGGGAGAGAATGAGCTGGATGTTGTCGGCGTAGGAGATGATGTTGAGGTCGTGTTGGCGGACCACTTGTGCGAGGGGGGCCATGTAGATGTTAAACAGCGTCGGGCTGAGGGATGAGACCTGGGGGACGCTGCAGATGATGTCGGTGGCCTCGGATCAGAAGGGCGGGAGGCGGACGATCTGGGTTCTGCTGGAGAGGAAGGACGTGGTCCAGTCAAGGGCCTTCTCTTGGATTCCGGCTTCTAGGAGACGTGTCTTTAGAGTGCGATGGCAGACCGTGTCGAAGGCGGCTGATAAGTCCAGGAGGATGAGGGCTGATGTTTCGCCGTTGTCTAGTTGGCGCCTGATGTCGTCCGTGGTGGCGATGAGGGCTGTCTCTGTGCTGTGGTTTCATTTGAATCCGGACTGGAATGGATCCAAGTTGTTGTCTTCAAGGTGGCGGGCCAGTTGCATGTTGACGATTTTCTCGATGACCTTCGCCGGGAACTGGAGCAGGGAGATGGGCCGGAAGTTCTTGAGGTCCTTGCGGTGCGCCTTGGGCTTCTTGAGGAGGGCGTTGATTTCAGTGCGTTTCCAGCTTTCCGGGAATGTTGCTGTTTCGAAGGAGATGTTAATGACCTTCCTTAGTTGGGGTGCGATAGAAGCGTCTGCTTTGTTGAATACGTGGCGTGGGCACGGTTCTGACGAAGATCTTGAGTGGATGGAGTTCATGACCTTGCGTGTCTCGTCGTCGTTGACGTTGGACCAGGAGGTCAGGTGGTTGGAGCTGGTGGTGTTCACAGGGGGGGGGGTGGGGTCTGGCGTAGTCGGGACGGTCATGGAGTTGAAGCTGTCATGGATGTCAGCGATCTTGCGGTGGAAGAAGATTGCTAGTGAATTGCACAGTTCTTGTGAGGGCGGTATGTCGTTGGCGTTGGCGTTGGCGCTGGCGCTGGGGTTGGAGAGTTCCTTTACGATTGCTGTTGTGTGCGTTGTTATCCAGGTGGTCTTTGAAGGAGGATCTCTTGGCTAATCTGATGAGGTGGTGATGTCTGTGAGTGGCGTCCTTGTGGGCAGCGTGGTTGTCCGGAGTGCATTCGTGGAGCCATGTCTTCTCCAGTTTCCGGCAGGCGCATTTGGAGGTCTGTAGCTCGTCGGTGTACCAGGTGGCTCTCTTGCTGGCGTGGTTGTTGGAGGGTTTCTTGAGTGGGGCGAGGGTGTTGGCGCAGTCGTCGATCCACTGTCTGAGGTTGCCGGCTGTGGCGTCTGGGTTGGTGGGGTCCGTGGGTGGGTTCAGGTTGAGGGTAGTGATCAGCTGATCTTCGGTGACTTTGGTCCAGCAGCAGCGAGGCAGCTGTTGGGTGCCGTGGGGCGTGGTTGGTTTGTTGAAGGTGAAATGGATGCAGCGGTGGTCGGTCCAGTGGAGTTCGGTGGTGTGGTCAAAGGTGACATGGGTGCCTGTGGAGAAGATGGGGACCAGTGTGTGGCCAACGGCCTGGGTGGGTGTGGTGATGAGTTGTCTGAGACCGAGGTTTGAGAGGTTGTCGATCAGGGTGGCTGCGTTGGCGTCGTTGTTGTGTCAAGGTGGAAATTCAGGTCCCTGAGGAGGATGTAGTCCGTGGAGGCGAGTGGGTGGGAGCTGGCGATGGAGTCACTGAATAGAGCCCAGGGTCCGGGGGTCTGTAGATGAGCGTTCCTCTGAGGGTGGCGTTGGGGTTGTGTGGATATGATATTGTTGTACCTGTAGATCTGTGGACAGGATGTAAAATCGCAGTAGATTAGCCTAGTGAAGAGTGCCCTAGAGATCCAAAGACAGGAGCACCATCAGATGAAGTGATGAAAAAATATAATCAGGTAATACTATATTTGAAAGGGAAAATTCCTCCAAAAGAAACAGATTGGACAAGAATAGACAGAACTACTCAGAATAAGGATAAATCTGTGCATGCATATTATGAGCGACTTTTGCAGGTATTCAAGCAATACAGTGGGTTAGAAAGCATTGATACTAAAGACACAACACATTTTATTTATTGTTTTGTGTCAGGGTTAAAGCCAGAAATTTCGCAAATGATTAAAGATCACAAAATCTGCTGGCAGGCCAAGCCTGTCGAAGAAATTTTAAAATATGCAAAATATCGTGGGGATGAAATTGACAATAAACGAAGAATTTAGAAGAAAAAGTAAAGTTAACAGGACAACAAGAACTCCAATTAAGTCAGATGAAAAATAATCAGACCCAGGGAGATGGAAATGGGGGTAAGCCAAGGAGAAAATTTAACAGAGATGAGGCCAAGAAAAAGTTTCCCTGTCACGGGTGCGAAAAATTGAGGCATTGGAAAAACGAGTGTAAGGCTGTATTAAATAATAATGTGCAAACTGACAATTTGAATCCACTGACACAGAATGGGGTATCAAGAAAACAACAGCAATAGGTAATACAAAACCAGTTACCACTTGCACCTATGCCAGATTCTGAGAGTCAAGCTAAGTACAGTTTGGATACCACAAATTGGGAGGGAAGTGGTAGGAGAGACGCAGAGACATCACAATTTCTTTTGAGTGACACATTTTTTGAAGAAGACAGTTTCTGACCGTGCCTGAGAGCGGAGGACGAGGAGTGCGTACTTGGCGCATCCTTGCAGGTAGATCAGTCAGATCCATACATTGAGGGAAAAGTCAAGGGAAATGATGTCACCTTATTATTGGACACTGGCGCTACCAGTTCTACTGTGAGAACAGCAGACGTCCAAACCTACACTTCTCGGGAGAAGCGATCCAAGTAGTGGGTGTTTCTAATAAACATATTAGGACTCCTGTCACAGAACCAATGGAAGTCAGAATAGGGAATTTTAAAGAAATGCACAAATTTGTTGTGTGCGATTCTAGTCCTGTAAACCTATTAGGTAGGGACTTGTTGTGTAAAATGACTGCACAATTTTCTGTACACCGAGTGGTGTTGAAATTCAAACCCCGGAGATGAAGACGGAATTTATTAATTAATGTTAGCCAACTAGGAAACTGAAGCTAAAAATATAACTGTAGAAGATTTACCCAGAGAATTGCAGAAAACTGTAAATCCTCATGTGTGGGATTTCACAGGAAAAGAAGTAGGAATAATGGCAAATGTCGATTCAATTAAAGTGACAGTGAAAGAAGGGTCAGTTTACCCAAATATTCGACAGTACAAAATGAGCCCAGAAATAAAGGCAGGAGTTGCTGCAGAAATAAAGCGTCTGGTTGAACAAGGCATTTTACAAGAAATAATGAGTAGCCCATGTAATTCACCTATAATTGGCATAAAGAAACCAAGCGGGAAATACAGGGTCGTACAAGACCTTCGAAAAATTAATAAAATTGTCGTTCCATGCTGTCCAGTTGTGCCAAATCCTGCAGTGATTCTGTATCAGATACCGTAGGGAGCTGGATGGTTTACTGTAATTGATTTATGTCATGCCTTTTTCTCCATCCCATTACATCCACACATTTTTATTCTCGTTCAAATTCGACAACCATGTCTACGTTTGGAACCGCGTTCCTCAGGGGTACACAGAAAGTCCCTTGATATTTAATCAAATTTTGAAAAAATGTCTTGAATACTTGGTGCTACCTGGATAATCAGTCTTGGTGCAATATATAGACGACCTGCTGGTGGCGTCTAAGACTCGAAATGACTGTGGTGTTGATACCATTGCATTACTGAATCACTTGGCTGAAGGTGGACATAAAGTATCACCTATAAAATTACAATTCTATACCACATCAGTGAAATATCTGAGGCACCAGATAGAAAAAGGTGTCAGGAGAGTTACCTCAGAAAGAATTAAAATAATTTGAAACAAGAATCTACCTCAAACACAGAAAGAAATCAGAATGTTTCTAGGAGTTGTAGGTTACTGCAGGCAGTGGATTGTGGGATTTGCAGTCCTAGCAAAACCATTGATACAAATGACAAAGAAAAGAGCCAAAGACCCAGTGGAATGGGAAGATGAGAGCATGACTGCTTTCACAAAGCTAGGAGAAAGTCTGTGTTCAGCTCCAGCATTAGGAATGCCTGATTATTCAAAAGATTTTGCATTGTTTTGTGACACACGAGACAATTGAGCACTCTCTGTTCTAACCCAGGCGTCCTGTGGCATATTTTTCTTCCTGATGTCTGAAAGCAGTAGCTGAAACTTGCATGAGCCTTGAGCAAAGTAAGTCCATTATTATGGGACATCCTGTAACCATGTATGTTCCACATGCAGTTGTGATTTTGTAGACCAGAACTAAAACTCAGTATCTGACTCCTAGTGGGCTGACTAAGTATGAGCGAATCATATTGGGTGCAGAAAATCCAGCTACACTGTTACCTGATTCGCATTTTGCAGAAGTAAAAGAGGAAGTCGAACATGATTGTATCAACCTCACAGAATACAGTACTAAACCCCACCCAGACTTAAGAGCAGAGCCATTGCTAGAATTTGAATATGAGCTATTTGTAGATGGCTCATGCATGCGACATGAGGAAGAAGGATTAAGTGCTGCTTACGCTGTATGTACATTGTGGGGTCCAGTTGAAGCATCCTATTTACCTGGAGTCAAGTCTGCACAAGTAGCTGAATTAATTGCATTGACAAGAGCTTGCAAATTTGGGGAAAATTGGAAAGTGACCATATACACTGACAGTTAGTATGGTTACGGGGTTGTGCATGATTTTGGACAACTTTGGATGCAAAGGGAGTTTCTGACTTCTTCAGGCACTCCTATTAAAAATGGACAATTTGTGAGGTATTTGCTAGAAGCAATTCAATTGCCAAAAGAAGTGGCTGTGGTCAAGTCTGCTGCTCACCAATCCGGAAATGACAGAGTGACAGCTGGTAACAGATATGCTGACCAATTAGCCCAACATTGTGCCAAACATTAGATGGCAATAAACAAGAAAATTGATACATGTGGAAACAGCTACCAACTTATGTTGCTTGATGGTGTGAGAACGTGGGAGGAAGTGAGAGATTTACAAAATGAAGCAGAACAAATTGAAAAGGAAGAATGGGGAAAGATAGGCTGTCAGCGAAGTGTTGGAGATGGTGTCATTGTTTACTTAGATGGTAGACCTGTGTTACCCGACTGTATGCTTGCTCCTATGGCTAGGATGTACCACAGAGATTCCCACCTAGGGCGAGATGCTATGATTAGATTGTTTAGGCAAACTTGGTTCAATGCGAAATTCAGGAACATAGCAGAGGCCCTTTGCCAGAGGTGTTTAATTTGCCAACAAATGAATCCTAGTAAGAAAACTGTAGTATGCCCAGGAAAAATTGGAAAAGCAGAAGGCCCATTTATAGGACTGCAAATTGATGTTATTCAATTACCCCCTTGTCGTGGATTGAAGTACATCCTTGTCATTGTCTGCCTGTTTTCAAAATGGGTGGAAGCCTACCCTACCCGCAGGAATGATAACATTACTGTAGCTAAACTCCTACTCAGAGAACTTATACCTCGTTTCAGTTTTCCAGTAACGATGGAATCAGACCGAGGGTCTCATTTTAATAATGAAATAATTGGTCTAATCTGTGAAGCATTCAAAATTAAGCAAAAGCTACACTGTGCGTACTGCCCAGAGGCTTCTGGAGTGGTAGAACAACTGAATGGCACGATCAAATCAAGATTGGGAAAGATGTATGAATCTACCCGATTGGAGTGGTCTGATGCTTTACCTCTTGTTCTGATGGGACTCAGAAGCATCCCAGACAGAAACACAGGCTTGAGTCTCATGAGATACTCATGGGAAGAGCAATGAGGCAAGCATGGGTGCCAGGACACAAACTGCTAAATATAACTAATGATTTAGTACTAGAGAACTGCAAAGAACTGGCTGACCAAGTGCGTTCTATCTCTCACCAGGTTGGGGAAGATGCTGTCGCCAGACAATCAACTGGAGCAAATGACCTAAATCCAGGTGACTGGGTAGCGATAAAAGAACATACTCGGAAATCTTGCCTAGCACCAAGGAGGGAAGGCCACATCAAGTGATATTGGTTACCACCACAGCTGTGAAGTGCAAGGGAATTCCAAACTGGATCCATGACAGTCACACTAAGAGAGTAACTGAACCTGATGAATTAGAAGCTGAAGGTTGTGCAGCTGAGGGGTCTTAAGACATCGATCCTGAAGTAGCTGATGAGGAACAACCGAGCACCAGTCAGGATGAATGGATTCCAGTAGTCGACATACCTGAAAAATACATAAGAACCAGAAGTCGAACTTACCTAGATTTATTTATTTATTTATTTATAAAGTTTTATATAGGGTGGACATGACCCACGGGGGTATCAGAGCGCTTTACAGTACATAATTATCACAAGTTATACATACAATCGGGAATCGCATATAATACAAATGAGGTAAACATTGCTGTTTGATTAAAAGCGTTGGTAAGTAGGCTTCTAGGAGTTAAAGGTTTAAGATGATAATTTGTTCATGAGAAACATTTTTGTTTCCTTTTTGAAGGTGGTAAAATATGGGATTTTGCGTAAGTCTAGGGGAAGGTTGTTCCAAATCTTCGGTGTGATACCTGAGAAGGCTCTGCACCCAGCTCTCTTTTTGTGGAAGGATTGAAGTTTTAGTAGTAGTGAGCTTGCTCTTCGCAGATGTCTACCACCTCCCGACCGCTCTAACTTTTGTGCTAAGTAGCTGGGGGTGTTGCTATGTAAGGCTTTATCTGTCATGCAGGCGATCTTTAGTTGTATTCTCAACTCGTATGGTAGCCAGTTCAAAGCCTTCAGGGCCGGAGTGATGTGGTTATTTATTTTTATTCCGGAGACCAGCCTGGCCGCGGCGTTAAGCGATGCCCTGAGCGGTGCTAGTTTGTATTTTGGAAGACCGCAAAGAGTAGTGCTTCCGTAGTCCAGTCTTGATAGTACTAGGGCTTGGACCGCCATTTTTAGATCAATCTGTGGGACGGAGGATTTAAGTTTCCTTAAGGTACTCAGCTGAAAGTTGGCTCCTTTGGTAGTATTGTAGATTTGTTCCTGCATATTTAAATGTTTGTCAAAGGTGACTCCCAAGGATTTTGCGGAGTCAATGATGTGAGGGGCGCAATCAAAGGAAGTAAGATGCTTCAGCCATAAGTCTATGTTGGGTGCATGATTGGGAGGGGAGATGAGGAGGAACTCAGTTGTTTTGGTGTTAAGCATAAGGTGATTGCCATTGAGCCAACTTTGGGTATTATGAAGAATGGCGTTGAGGGAGATGAAGTCATCTGGTGAGGAGATTTTCAAATAAAGTTGAGTGTCGTCCGCGTATAGATGATATATAATGTTTGCAGAGCTAAGCGCATTAGCAAGGGGTTCCATGAGTAGATTAAAAAGAACAGGTGATAATGCTGATCCCTGTGGGACTCCTAGTGTGACCATGGAAGGTTGAGAGAATGATTGCTTCAACTTGATTCTTTGGGTTCTGTTGCTTAGGAAGGAGGCAAACCATGGTAACACTGGCCCGGTTAGGCCCATCCTTCGTTCAAGTAGAGACAGTAAATTGTCCTGTTTAACCGTGTCGAAGGCGGAAGATAGGTCAAGAAGTATCAATAGGCACGCTTCATTGTGATCCAGCATTTTTAAGATGTCCTCCATTATGTGGGTGAGAGCTGATTCATCACTGTCACCTTGACGGAAACCGGATTGGTGTTTATCTGGGAGGTTGAAGTTCTCTATGTGATTGCAAAGTTGAATTTGTACACATTTTTCCATTAACTTTGCCAGCGTTGGGATGCTGGATATAGGTCGATAGTTGTTGAGGTCTGTGGAGAGGGCGTTGGCTTTCTTTAGTATGGGTGTGACCTGCCCTATTTTCAGACAATTCGGTATGGAACCTTGTAGGGTTGGGGATCGGAGAAATGATTGGCAGGTTGATTGCTAGCAGGGTGCTATATATTTCTTGTTCAGTAATGGGCGAGAAAGAGTGCCAGTCGGCGTTGTTCTTTGGAACTTCGATCGGCAGGCAGAATAGGTCCTTGATCTGTGAGTAGAGAATTTTTTATTGGTCAGTAGATAGTTGGGGTTCTTTCTTGGATTGAATGACATTTTCAATGGTTCTAGTCTTTTCTAGGAATAATTTGGCCAGCTCGTCGCAGTTAGGGGTAGCCGGGTTGCTAAGCTCCACTACGTTTGCTGGGTTGCGCGATTGTTGTTTTACGATTTCGAATAGTTTTTTAAGACGGTCAATGGCTTGGTTCAGCTGTGTTTTGAAGAAGTCTGCTTTAGCCTTTATGATTTTTCTGTTGTACGTGTTTCTCAGTGCCCTAAGTTGGTGTAGATGATCAGCGGAAGGTGCTGCTTTCCATGCTCGCTCAGCTAGTCTTAATTTCCGTCGGTCCGAGTTAGGATTCTCATTGAACCATGGTTTGAAGATTATGGTGGAGACATTTTTTTCTTGAAGGGGCGCTGTGGTTTCCAGGATTTCAAGCAGAGTGGCGTTGTAAAATTCCGTGAGATCTTGGACGTCTGCCATATCGGCTGATGGTGTCAGGGCGGAATTGCATTGGGACACCAAGGCATTGGCATCGATATTCCTGATATTCCTTTTCCATTGTTTAGTTTTTGTAGGTTGGTTTCGTTTTGGAGTTACCTCACTGTTGATGGAGAAGAGGATACTGTAGTGATCAGTCCAGTTACATGGGGAGATACATTCTAGCGATATGATGTTTCTTTTTGCTATGATGAGGTCTAACGTCTCCCCCTTGATATGGGTTGGGCTGTCACAGAATTGTGACAGTTCCTGGTCTGCCAGAAAGGATTTGAGACCGCTTACATCATGATCACTGGTATTGCTCCAATGGAGATTGAAGTCTCCCAGAGAGATCTGCGGCACTTGTGAGTTGGCATTGGCTGTAATGACTTCCATTAGCTCATTAATGAACTTCAGATTGTCACCCGGGAGGTGGTATATTATGTGAAATTGGAAGATGATGACCTTGTCGTCCGAGATGTTGGTGCATAGATATTCACAGGAGAATAAGGAGATGGAGTCTGCTTGTTTAACTGTGATGGTGTTTCGATGGATGCAGGCAATGCCCCCTCCGGGTTTCTCAGTTCTATCCATTCGAAATATATCATGACTAGGGGGGACGAGTAGGTCAAGGATGGGAGCAGAGGAACTCTTAAGCCATGTCTTTGTGAGGATGATGACGTCCAGGTCATTCACAAGAATTAGATCATAAATGACCGTTGCATGTTTGTTAGCCGATCTGCAGTTGATTAGTGCACACTATAATTTGCTAGTCGGGTGAGTGACGGTTGATTGCATTATATTGACCTTTGTGAGGTTTTCCCTGATTATGGAAATGTGGTTGTGGGAGGGTTCTCTATGCGGGTTGGGTCGGATGGCTTGGATGGTTCCAACTTGAGACTTGTTATTGCCATTATGACTTGTGTATGAGGTGAGAAGGTCATGTAAGTCATTGTCAGATAGACCATCCATAGTTCTCATTGGTCGATCCGGGTCATATGAGGAAGATATTTTACTCTGAGTTATAAAGTCTGGATGTGGATTCGAGGTTATATATCTGCTGGTGTGCTCACTAATTTTGTTCACTGTGGCGCTAGTGGCTTTATTAGAGTTTAGGAGTTCGTTGGTGATTATTAGTAGATTTTTCATTTCATCCTTGAGTTGGGCTAGACCAAGGGTTAACTTGTTGAATCGAGCGGTCCAGTCATGGTTAGGCCACTCTGTTAAGTGTGTGGGGGTAGAAGGTGGGTCAAAGAGGAAGTGGGGGATGGTATTAAGAGGTGCTAACATGAGAGGGGGTGTTGCACGTGGAGGGGATATAGACGCTGTGTGTAGAGTTTGGGGGAGCGGGTAGGGCATCGTGGGTGTTAGGAGTTGACCGGGGGTCAAAGTAAGTGTCGGATCAGGGGGGGGGGGGGGTTATCAGATGGCTCATCTGCTAGTTGGGTAGTAGGAGTGTCAGGGATGTTATTATGGAGGTCGTTATCAGAGCTTATGACTGTCCGAACTGGCCCAGAGGGCCCTGGTGAGGTTGAGTCGGCTGTGAGGGACGTTTGGGGAACATTGGGGGTGTGGTGCTTCTTGTCACTGCTTGTGACTGTCCTCACTGAGTCCAGGGGCCCTGGTGTGGTTGAGACAATGATGTAGGTATCATAGGGTGTGTGGTGTTCATTATCTATGCTTATGGCTGTCCGATCTGGATCTGTGGACCCTGGTGTGATAGGGTCAGTTGGAAGGGGCATGTGGGAATCGTTGAGGAAGGTAAGGCGAGGGGTAGGGTCCCTTTGAATAGTTAGTGGATTAGGTCATAAAGATTGGATGTCTTCTGTGAAAATGGGAGGAGTTGTGTCTTGGAGAGAATTTCTCTTGCTGTTCGCTGCTCTTTTAAGAATAGGAAAGATCTCATCTATGAGAGCTACGTTACTATCGGAGTCTTGTATGAGATGTTGCCGTTATTGTATATGGATATGGTAGCATTCGCCTTGCAGACGTCTGAGGCTATAACCATCAAATTGAGGGCATGAGGGGTTTTCCTGGTATTTGAGATTGAAAGCAAGGAGTAGAGGGTGTTCCTCCACTATGCACGTTTTTTTGTGTGGAAGATGAGGTCATTCGTAATTCTGCCCTTGTTTGAGGAGAAATAGGGATCTGATATCAGTGTCTCCAGATGCTACTTCAGGATTATGTGTTTGTAATTGTTGGCTGCGTTTTTAGATAACTTGGGGGGTATGAGATAATGAAGGCATGACAGCCTGATGGCTGTAAGCTTGGTTCCATTTTATTTAAAAATTTATATTTTCCTCTCTCTTCTTGATCTCAATTGTCTTCCTTGTCTTCTTTAACCTAACACTTGTATTCTTATTGCTTCAATTCAAAACGTCTTCACTGCTTCCTACTATCCTGCTTTCAGATATTTGCTGGTGTTTTACAGTTGTCCCAAACACCGTTCTAAGATGGCCGCCGCTTTTTCCATGCTATGCCCTCTTTCCAATTAAAGTAATCAGTCCTCTTTTATCAGTCCTCTTTTTATGCCTACTACATGGGAGCAGGAAGACCCCTCGAGATAGACAGAGTGATAGTGAGGATGAGACAGGAATAGAAGAACGTACTCAGATTACAGAAATTAAAGCCAATAGTAATCTTGAGGAGGACCAGATAAGGAGAGATCAATATACTCGGACATTCGACACACCTGCCAGAACATTTGAGTCTGAGGAGGGACAGTCAGGAATTAGAGTAATAGTTCAGGCAAAAGACAATCAAGAAAACAAAAGACCTGAGCGGGATCAGATAGGGGTAGAAAAACGTGATCAGGAAACGGAAGGCGAACCAAGTCAAAGTCAGAATTAAAATCAGCAAATTCCTGAACAAGGTCAGATTAGTATCCAGGCAGAAGAAGCAAAAATAAGCCCTGGACCAAGTCAGATAGAGACGATTTTGGAAGATGACAGTGAAAAAATTGTGCCACAACTGAATGAAAATAAAATAACATCTGAAGACAATCAAAGCACAGTGCCAGCTAAAAGACTCAGAAAGGGAGATAAGTGGCCTAGTTTTGTCAAAAAATTGAAATTTTTCCTTAAAACAATAAATGAAGAGCAAGAACAAGTAAATGAAATATCAAGTCAAGCTGAACCGTCTACAGAAAAGCCAAGGAGAAGCCCATGTTTGAAAAGATTGAATAATAAATTCAGAGGCCCTGAATTGACCTATGTCATCCTTGAAGATTTCGAAAACTTAGAAATAAGTGACGAAAGTGATGATGAATTGATTGCTGACCAGACTAACTAACAAGTGAGACCAACTTGAATTAAGAGTTCACAGGTTAAAGTCTGTGAAAATTTACAAAGAGGGGTTAAATCTCCTTAGCCAAAGATGTCTGATTATAATGTTAACAGAAAACCGAAAAGAAACTGCTTGGAAACATGCTGTAGAATATGCACATGTAGTATAGTAATAGTAGTTTTAATATAGTTTGAACTGACACTAGCTATAGCTTATTTGATGTGTAGAAATATACAACATCACACTAGTATACCTGAGAAGACAGATACACCTGTTTTGGACTTGGCCCTTTTTGCAGGGTCATCCCTGAACTTTTTGCCTTCCTCCTGTATTTTGTCTGACCTTTTTTTTTGGTTTAATGCCTCTGGGCATTTTACCACTGCTGATCAGTGCTTAAGTGAATATGCTCTTCCTATTGTAAATGAATGTATTAATTGGTGATTCCATGATTGACTATTTGGTTTACTTGTCAGACCCTAGTACAGTGAACCGGGGGTGCCCAGGGCTTGTAAATCCAAATACTGCTAGTGGGCTTGCAGCACTGGTTTTGCCACCCACAGAAGCAGCCTTGTAAAATGTGTTTAAGGTCTGCCATTGCAGAGCCTGCGTCCAGTCTGGTACTGTCATGCTGATTGGGCAAGTGCACTCACTTACCAGTCCCTAAACCTTCCCTTTCTTTATTTCAGACACCTCTATGGTAGGCCCAAAGGCAGGGTGCATTATAAGTATAAGGTAGGACAAGCCCTGATGTGTTTGGCATGTCCTAATAGTGAATTACAGCCATTTTCGTTTTCTCCATAGGCCAGAATGGGCTGTTAGAATTATTACATTTTATAATCCTAACTGACTCAGAGAACATGGTAGAAATTCGAGTTTAGTATGCCTGAACTCTGAATGATAAAAAACATATTTTAGTGAAGTTGGTTTTAACATTCTGTGTTTGAAAATACCACTTTTAGAAAGTAGGTATTTTCTTGCCTAACCTTCCAAGCCTGCCTCTGCTAGGTTGTGTATTCCTTGTCTGGAGTTTGAGTGACAGGGCTTGGGTATTCCAGGAGACAGGATGAGTCTGCCTAGTGGTGAATAGAGAGGTCTGCATCTAGATAGAAGGGAGGAGCTGCACCTGGGACCTGAATAGGACTGTGCCTGCCCCCACAGTGCTGGCTCCACCCCCTGTGTTGTGTCTGATGTCTCTGCCCTGCATTGTGAAAGGAGAGAAGGAATCATGTCAACAAAGTGATCCAGGGCTGTGCTTTCCCTCCACAATGCTGGCTCCACCTCCTGTGGGGCGTCTGATATTTCTGCCCTGCACTGTGAAAGGAAAGAAGGAGTCATGTAAACAAAGTGCTCAGGAACTGGTTTGGACTAGGCACAGGCCCCTCTCCCCTCAGAGAACTAAGGATTTTGGGACCCTGATCCCATGAAATTAGATCACTTTTGGACTACAAGAAGAAACCTTTACTGAGGAGAGGAACCTGAAGAAAATGCGAAGAGACTATTCCCAAGCTGAAGTGCTGCTTGGGGGATTGGCCTGCAATGGTTGCCTTACTGCCAAAGGAAGGAGAAAGGAAATTTGTGTACTTTGCTTTCAACTTGTGAAGGATCTCCAAGGGCTTGGAAAAGAGCTTGACTCCTGCTGAAGTCTCAGGGACAACAGACTTCAACCCCCGGCTCCCCAGAGTTCTGTTGGAAGTGCCTGCTGCCGTCGCTGTGTCTGCAGTCGCAACTCTGAAGGAAGGTGTCGCCGCAGGAACTGTCGCACTGTACCGCATCGGAGAGAAGCATGCCGCAACAAAGAGAAAACGTGTCGCCAACGCTGCTGCTGCCATCGCAACTCCGAAGGAGGGTGTCGCCACTGGAGCTGTCGCACTGCACCACATCAGGGGAAGAATTTCGCAACGAGGTCGGAGCGTGTCGCCATTGCTGTGCCTGCCGTCGCAACTCCGAAGGAGGGTGTCGCCACTGGAACTGTCGCACTGCACCGCAACGACCAAGAGCACCTCGCATCCCCGAGAAGCGCGCCGCCGTTGGAGCTGCTGCCATCGCATTTTGGATGTCACCGCTGTAGTTGTCGCATCGAGCGGAAGCTCCACCCATTGTGGGAGGAGAGCGTCGCCGCTGGAGCTGATGCTGTCGCGTTGTAAGGGTGTCGCCGCTGCAGTTTACGCATCAAACCGAGGACTTCTCGCATCCCCGAGAAGCGTGCCGCATCTGGAAGATCTTAAAGTCTTTATTTCTTTGTATCTGAACTTTGCCGCATTTCCATCGCTGCGACATTGCTTGTCGTGGAAGCCCAATGCAACCTAAGGTACATGGACGCAAAGTGTTGCATCTTAAGAAATGAACTGAACTAAGCTTACTCTACCATATTAAAGTAACAGTATTGTGTATTTTTGTCGTTTAAGGTCTTGTGGTAACTCTATATAAAGCATACTTATTTTTTATATAAAACCTGTGTGGTGTCCATTTGTAGTGTTGTCACTGGGTTACTGTATGTGGTCACAACTGATTAACTTACAACGCCTCTGAAGTAAAGACCTTCTGCTAGTGCCAAGCTACCAAGGGGGTGAGCAGGTGTTACTTTAGGAGTGTAATCTCCCTTACCCTGACTAGAGGAGAGGGTCCCTTTTTGTGACAAGTACCTACCTGTGCCAACTAGAGACCCCCAAATCTAACAACCTGCGAAATCAGGTACACAAGAGAAACCATACACTGCTAGCCTTAGACAAAATCATGTAGATTTAGAAGCATCATATGAGACAGATTTACATTATTATAGAGCTAAGAACAGAACAAATTTAAATGTATTTGCTAACCTTTTAGTACATAATGTAGAAGCAATGGAGATAAGTGACTGTTATGTTTGTATGAAATTACCCACATCTGTAGCTGAGGGTGTAACGTATCCATATTTGCCCCTGACATATGGTATTTCATGTAGTATTTTAGCTAGTTTATTTTATAAGAAAGGACCATTACAGTAATATTATTCCACTGTAGATGTAATTTTTTCTGAACTTCCTATACGTAGTAGCCTGAAACCTATACACATACAAGGAGTGACACGACTCGCTATATGGGAGAATATTTTCTAACAATGAAAACTATAGATATAGCTGAAGCACACAAGAATCATTTAACATGCATTTTACATGAAAAGGAGAAAATATTTTTACATTTAGTTGAGAAAAGGAGACAGGATTTCAGTAGAGAAGCAACTGGACCAAAACGTCAGATTCCTAAATGGGCCGAAAGTAATGAGTTCACTAAAACTGCCAAAACTCAAGCTGCTATGTTGCTGGATTTTGAAAAGAAGGGAAACTATGTCTCCATAAGTAGAAAACAGATTATTATAACAATATATTCATTGGTTCCAGTGAATGTGAACATAATTTTAAAGTAATTGGGGGTTGGGGTTTCAAAGATGGAACTGAACCGGTATTTCCTGGAATTTATTTTATATGCGGAAACAAGGCATATTACAAATTACCGGATCATTGGTATGGGAGCTGCTATTTTTGAACAGTATTCCCAAAGGTATATCATGTAAAGAAAATCACTGGAAGCAATGAAGAAAGTAATGGACTAACACCTAGTAGAAGAGCAACTTTTGCTGAAATTGTAGGTGATATATTTAGTGAAATAATACCTTCAGTGGGAGCGGTTCTGAATACTCAAAGAATTTGCAAATTATCAACAGTGGTGGATCGCTTATGGAATGACACCGTTGGAGGTTTTTTGATGATCAATACCGAATTGGTTGCGATAAGATCAATGGTTTTACAAAATCGACTTGCTCTTGACACATTATTGGCAAAAGAGGGCGTAGTCTGTAGAATGTTGAAAGCACAACATAGTAGCACTTACATACCTGATAAAAGTGTTGAAATTAAAGGGTATGTAAAGAATATTACACATTTGGAAAAAGAACTCAAACCACTGGAGGATGACAGAGCATGGAAAAGACTAATTAATGGTCTCTCCTCTGTAGGTAGTTGGTTTTCTAACGTAGGTAAGAGTATTGTAGGTAGAATGCTGATGCCAATATTGGGAGTAGCACTGTTGTAGAGCATTTTAGGATCAGAGTGTAATTTTCCCGATTCCTGCCCTTAAAGGGTATAAATTGCCCTATCCTTAAATAGGCATAGAAATCATAACCTTATTTAGACATAACTCATGCAGTGCAAATATGGCAGGACTACTTCCACTAGTTCCGAAAATCCACAACAATTTCTTGGAAATATCCGCCTTCAGCAGTCAGGGACCTCCCCTTGCATAATGTAGGAAGTGGGAGGCTCTGGTTGGCGCAGTGGTAACACTAGCGTCAAGCAGGGACTCTCCTCTTCCTTGTCAGGGCTGAGGGTTACCTTTCAGACAACCTCTGCTCTCCCTCTAGGTAGTGTGGCTCGAGCAGTCTTAGGCTAATCTTAGGGCGTATATGGGGTTAAACACTTGCAATAGTACACCTTCACAACCCAACCCACCACACAACGAGACCAGACTGTATTCGTGTAAAAATATATACTTTATATAAGGATTACGAAGGCTTGTGAATACAGTCGAATGCTTAAGAATACGGTTACGTTGCTTTAGGTATCACAGTTCTTGTAGAAAGTTCTCTTGAGGCCCGTAGGCCGGGGTGAACCAAAGTTCTGTGTGGAGCAGGCGGCTCTCAAAGGATCTGTCCCACGTCGCTGTGCTTCCCCGGGGTCGCTGATCGGTGCGGCTCTTCGGCCGGGCAGGTCACGGGTCGTCCGGGGCTGCGGTGGTCGGTGGCGGCAGGGTCCTCCTTTCGTCGTCCTCTCCGTCCCTGGAGGCGGCGGCAGTGCGGTGGTAACAAGTGGCAGTACGGTCCTCAAGTGCAGGACGTACCCAGCCAAATGTCGGTGCAGCTGTGGCTCACAGCTGGGCTGTCGGGCAGGCTTACCGACTGTGGAGTCTCTTAAGGCCCCTGTCGGTCCTTGCAAGTGAGAGACTACCAGCAATGCAGTCCTCTCGGTAGCTCGGACCGGACGGGCTCTCCTTCTCGGTGTTCCCGGGCTCCCGGTGCAGCGGTGGTCACGGTGGTCGGGCCAGCGGCGGCTGGTCCTCGCTGTGCTTCCTGTGCTGCGTTGGGCCCCGGTCACGGTGGTCGGGAAGAGTCTTGGAGGTCTTAGCGGAGCTTCCGGTGTCAGTGCCGCGGCGATGGTCAGCACCCGCAGTCGCTTCTTCCAGAGGGTAGCGTCCACTGGTCCTGGGACGCTGGTCAGGGGGCAAGTTCGCTTCCAAGCCCTTGGAGATCTCTTTAGCAGAGTTTGGCACAAATAAGCAAAAGTCCTTCTTTAGTCTTTTCTCCGGGTTCTCCTTCAGCAGCAAGGCACCAGACACAGGCAAGAGCCAGCACTCTTCCTTGTCCTCACGTGGTCCTTCTCGTCGGGCAGAGTCCTTCTGTGGCCCAAACTGGATCTAATTTTCAAGGAGCAGGGCTCCATCTTTTATAGGCCAAATCCTTTGTTCTCGCAGGCCAGGGGGGCCTTTGCATAGCCACTCTCAGTTCTGGAGTACCCCCGCGGGTGTACTCCGGCTTCGGCTTTCAGTGTGAGGGGCAGGCGCATCAGACGCCCCACAGGAGGTGGAGCCATCTTTGTCCGGACAGGAGTGGCCAGAGTACCTTGTTGATGGGGGCTTCGCCCTTCCCGGGCCAGGGGTCGGCAGAGTCATCCGCCGCTCCCCAGGGGGGTGGAGCCAGCATTGTGGTGGCCGAGCACAGTGACAGTTTGAGTCAAGAGGCACTCCTACCTCCCACTAAGGTGTAATCTGCGCATTCGCCGCCCGTCCTCCCTCCAGCCCTGTCACTCACACGTCCCAGACAGTCAGATACACATTCGGGCAGAAGCAGCTGAAATGGTTAGGCAAGCAAATGCTAACTTTCTAAAAGTAGCATTTGCAAACCCAGGATACCGAAATAAACTTGACTACAAGAAATATCTCGTTATCCTGAGTTCAGGCATACTAAACATGACTCACTACCATGCTCCGTGAGCCTGCGGGGATTATAGGGTGTAATAACCCTCGCAGCTCAGTCTGGCCTAATGGAGCAGGTAGCCTTCGGTAGTGAGATCCGGTCTCTGGGGTAAATCACTACCAGGACAGGCCCCGCACATCCGGGCTTGTCCTACCTCGCACCTACAACGCACCCTGCCCGCAGGCCTACCGTAGGGGTGACTAACATGTAGTCAAGGGAAGGGTCGGGGCTGGCAAGTGGGGACACTTGCCCAGCTACGTGACAGTACGAGACCGCACGCGGGTTCTGCGGTCGCAGTTCCCAGACATATCTTTACGGCTGCTTCGGTGGGTGGCGCAACCAGCGCTGCAAGCCCACCAGCAGTATTGGCCTCTACAAGCCCCGGCACTCTCTCGTGCGCTTTACTAGGGACTAACAGTAAATCCAATGCACCAATCATGGATACCAATCACATATACACTTTACAGTAGGGAGCACTTGCACTGCGGTACGGATCAGCCGTGGCGCAGTGCCCTGAGTATCGGAAAAACCAGCAAAACATCGGAGGCACATCAGCAAAAAGTGGAAGGGAGACTCACGCCAAGGTGCCAGGTCTAACATGTGTCCCCTCCAGCTGAAATGTGGGGGGAACTACCCTTCCCCAGGGAGTTCCACATCACTAAGGCGGAAAAATCTGGACAGACCGTCAGCGTTGGCGTGATCGGTGCCAGGTCGGTGTTCCACCGTAAAGTCCATACTCTGTAGAGAAATGGACCACCTCAACAGTTTCGGGTTTTCACCCCTCATTTGCATCAACCATCTGAGGGGCCTGTGGTCCGTCTGAACTCGGAAGTGAGACCCAAACAAGTAGGGTCTTAGCTTCTTCAGCGCCCAGACCACAGCAAAAGCTTCACGCTCTATTGCACTCCACCTACTTTCCCGTGGAAGTAACCTCCTACTTATGAAGGCTACGGGTTGGTCAAAGCCCTCCTCAGTCATCTGTGAAAGAACAGCCCCTACACCATGCTCTGAAGCGTCTGTTTGCACAATGAACTCCTTGGAGAAATCTGGGGCCAAGAGCACGGGCGCCGTGCACATGGCAGTCTTCAGGGTGTCGAAAGCTTTTTGACAGGTGTCAGTCCAAATCACATTCCTGGGCTGCTTCTTCGAAGTCAGCTCTGTCAAGGGGGTCACGATCGTGCCATAGCCCTTGACAAACCTCCTGTAATACCCAGTGAGCCCCAGGAAGGCTCTCACTGCAGTCTGGGTCTTGGGGGGTTCCCAAGCCAGGATGGTTTCGATTTTGGGCTGCAAGGGGGCTACCTTGCCACTCCCAACTTGGTGTCCCAAGTACACCACTGAACCCTGCCCAATCTGGCACTTGCTTGCCTTGATTGTGAGGCCTGCTCTGCGCAGGGCCATCAACACTTCCCAGAGGTGTCGCAGGTGCTCGGGCCAGGTGCCGCTGAACACCGCGATGTCATCCAGGTAGGCGGCACTGAACTCGTCCAGTCCAGCCAACACCTGGTTGACCAATCTCTGAAAGGTGGCAGGGGCATTCTTCATTCCAAATGGCATAACCCGGAACTGGAAATGCCCATCTGGTGTAGAGAATGCCGACCTCTCCTTTGCCCCATCGGTCAAGGCGATCTGCCAGTACCCAGACGTTAGATCAAACGTACTGAGGAACCGGGCAGCCCCTAGCCGATCAATGAGCTCGTCAGCTCTGGGGATGGGGTGCGCGTCAGTCTTCGTGACTGAATTGAGTCCTCTGTAGTCCACACAGAACCGGAGTTCGGGTGTGGCTCCCGGCGCAGCAGCCTTCGGAACCAAGACCACGGGGCTGGACCAAGGACTGCTGGAAGACTCAATCACCCCGAGGGCAAGCATCTTGGAGACCTCCTCCTTGATGCAGGCCCGTACCCTGTCAGTCACTCGGTAAGCCTTATGCTTCACCGGTAAGCTGTCTCCAGTGTCCACGTCATGGACGCACCAATCGGTGACACTCGGAACCAGGGAGAACAGGTCAGGAAACTGTCCCAGCAACTGGCGGCAGTCATCCTGTTGTTCGGCGGTCAGGGAGGGTGAGTGGTTAACTCCATCCACTGACCCATCCTTCTCACAGGCCACCAAGAGGTCAGGAAGAGGCTCGGACTCCTCCTCCATTCCGTCATCGGTTGCCAGCAACATGCCCACTTCGGACCTTCGCAAGTGGGGCTTGAGGCGGTTGACATGCAAGACCCGCAACGGGTTCCTGGGCGTCTTCATGTCCACCAAGTACGTCACGGGGCTCTTGCGCTCCACAACCTCGAATGGGCCTGTCCACTTATCCTGAAGGGCACAGGGCTCCACTGGGGCCAAGACGTACACCTCTTGTCCAGGCTGAAGCTCGATCAGAGTGGCATTCTGATCGTACCACCGCTTCATTTCTTCCTGGCTCGCTTCCAGATTTGCCTCGGCAAGTTGTCTGAAGCGCCTGGTCTGGTTTCTGAAGGCCAGCATGTAGCTATATACATTCTGGGGAGGTTTCCTGGGAGATTGCTCCCAGCCTTCCTTTACCAAACTCAGTGGTCCTCTCACGGGGTGACCGTACAGCAGTTCAAAGGGGCTGAACCCTAGGGACTTCTGTGGTACCTCGCGATATGCAAACAGCAGGCATGGTAAGAGGACGTCCCACTTACGCCTCATCGGACCTTCCAGGCCCATTATCATGCCTTTGAGGGTTCGGTTGAATCTCTCAACCAACCCGTTACCTTGGGGGTGGTAGGGGGTGGTGAATTTGTACGTTACGCCACACTCCTGCCAAAGGGACTTCATATATTTCGATATGAAGTTGGTCCCCCTGTCGCTCACCACCTCTAGAGGGAATCCCACTCATGAGAAAATTCCCATCAGTGCACGCCCCACCACGGGAGCCGTCACTGTCCTCAGAGGGATGGCTTCAGGGTACCGGGTGGCATGGTCCACCAAGACCAGGATGAACCTGTTGCCCATGGCTGTCTTGGGGTCCAGAGGCCCAACAATGTCAATACCCACTCGCTGGAATGGCGTACCGACCACAGGGAAGGGTTGGAGGGGAGCCTTGTTCTTCCCTCCCGTCTTCCCACTTGCCTGGCAAGTTGGACAGGTCCTGCAATATGCATCGGAACTTTTATGCATTTGAGGCCAGTAGAAGTGGGTGACAAGCCTGTCATAGGTCTTGTCCATTCCTAGATGTCCTGCTAAAGGCACATCATGAGCCAGCCCCAGTAGGAAGGCTCTGAATTTCTGGGGTACCACCAGCACACGGGCTGACCCAGGTTCAGCAGCCTTAGGCTCCGAGTATAGGAGGTCGTTCTCCCAGTACACATAATGTGTTTTGGCCTGAACACCTCCGGCTTGGTCTGCAGCCTGCTGCCGCATACCCACGAGAGAAGGGCACTCTTTCTGCTCCCTGCAGAATTCCTCCCTGGAGGGTCCTCCTTCTTGCTGCCAATGGGTCAGCTCAGGCAGGTCCCCCAGTTCAGCGATCTGTTCCCCCGTAGGCTCCAGGGCATCCCCCTCAAGGTCTGCTTCCTCCTGGACCGTAGGAACAGCGGGGGCCGGGTTCCCGCGCCCCCTGCGCCTTCTCCCTAAAGCCGGTTCCTGGGCCTCTTCTTCAGGCCCCAGGACCTCTCGATCACCCTTACTGGCTGCCATTGACCGGGTGGTCACGCACGCCCAGTCAGGCAGACCCACCATCCTCAGGTGAGTCGCTTTCTCCACCTTTTCCCAAGGGGAGTGCTCCAAGTCGTTCCCTAGCAAACAGTCAACAGGCATGGTTTTCCTCACACAGACCTGCAGAGTACCAGAGACCCCCCCCCACTCGAAGGGAACTTGAGCCATCGGACACTGGCTCTCGGAGTTATCAGCATTGATAACCCTACAGTAGGCATGGGGTACAACCTGCTCTTGAGACACCAGGTGCTGCCTCACCGCAGTCACACTGGCTCCTGTGTCTCTAAGAGCCTCAGCTTCCTTGCCATTGATGATCACTACCTGCCCATATTTCTTAGTGTTAGAGGGCAGATAGTTCGTAGGGATCATCTCGCTGTCTCCTAACGAGACCAGGGTCATCTGAACGGGATCTCCACCCCCCGGGACCATCATTTCTTCTCCCAGGTGAACGCTAGTCACTTGTCGGGGCGGAGCACCAGTGGGTGCAGGTTTTCCAAATAGGCGACACTTGGGGTCACTGGATATGTGCCCAGGTTCGCCACATTTGAAACAATTGAAGGGCCCCTTTGGAACAGGTTTACCTGTCGGGGCCCCATTCTGCTTCGGGGGTGGGGGAGGCTGAGAACCCTGCTGCGGATTCCCTTGGGAACTACTTTGGGGGCCTTTTTGGAACCCTTTCTGTTTTCCCCCCTTGTCCCCCCCACTCTTCTGCTGGGGACCCTGCCCACTCTTGGCGGAGTCTCCCACGGGACCCTTGTGGACCCTGGTGCTGAGCCAGCGGTCCGCCTCCTCAGCAAGCTTCCTCGGGTTGGACAGCTTGCTATCGATCAGATGTTGGCGTAACTCAGGAAAACAGTGATTCGCTAAGTGCTCCCATGCAATTAAATCAAAGAGACCTTGAAAATCATTTACCTTGTTACCCTTCACCCAACCATCCAGTGCTCTGCAAAAGTAAGTCACATACTCCACATACGTATTCCCAGGCCGCTTACTACATTCCCTAAACTTCTGTCTATACATTTCAGGGGTAAGCCCGTACCGGTTCAACAAAGCTTCTTTCATGTGGGCATAGGATCTCTGATTCTCAACGGGCAAATCTAGCAAAGTATCTCTCCCTTCGCTAAGGAACCTTCCCCACAACCCCGCTCCCCAATCCTTCTCAGGGACCCGGTGGGAAGACATGGCTACCTCGTATGCCCTAAACCACTGTCCTATGTCATCACCCTTAAAGAACTCCTTGACTACGTCCTTCGGGATGTGCACTCTTGACTCTACCTGCACTGGCGATGTGCTGCCACCAGAGGGAGGCCGATCTAAGTCTCGCTCCTTGAGACTTATCTCCCTCATCTTGATTTCGTAATCCATCTGGTGCTTTCGCTCTTCCAGCGCCATTCTCTTTGTTTCAAGCTCCAGTTGAATCTTTAACTCGGCCAATTTCCTTTCATGATTCCGGGTTTCTTTCCTGTCCGCCAGCTCCTCTGGCGACAGGCCTTTTCCAAAGCTGTTCTCGCTGTCCTGCCGCTCGAGATCGATCAGATCCCCCAGCGCATTCTGCTCCTCTGTCGCATTCTGCTCTTCTGTCGCATTCTGCTCGGCGAGGACATCCTGCTCTTCCGGGTTCTTTCGGGACTCTATCCAGGCTTTCATGGCCTTGGCGAGCTGCGTCTTGTTTTTGCAGCCAACGTGCGGGACTTTGAGTTTCTTGCAAAAGAATTTTAGCTCGTCTTTGGAGTAGTTATCCACCTTTGCGGGGTCCCACTCGATCTCCATCCTCTCGGAGGTCGTGGACTCCGCTCCATCCAGGCTTTTCGTGCCCGGCATGGCTTCTGCACTCGGAATCGTTTCTCAACGGCAAAGTCTGTGATTTCGTAACTGTACTGTGACCCTTGTGTAGCGGTCGGAAGCTCAGGTATAACTACCGCAAGTGTAAATTCGAAATCCTCACCGCTGCGTCCAATGTAGGAAGTGGGAGGCTCTGGTTGGCGCAGTGGTAACACTAGCGTCAAGCAGGGACTCTCCTCTTCCTTGTCAGGGCTGAGGGTTACCTTTCAGACAACCTCTGCTCTCCCTCTAGGTAGTGTGGCTCGAGCAGTCTTAGGCTAATCTTAGGGCGTATATGGGGTTAAACACTTGCAATAGTACACCTTCACAACCCAACCCACCACACAACGAGACCAGACTGTATTCGTGTAAAAATATATACTTTATATAAGGATTACGAAGGCTTGTGAATACAGTCGAATGCTTAAGAATACGGTTACGTTGCTTTAGGTATCACAGTTCTTGTAGAAAGTTCTCTTGAGGCCCGTAGGCCGGGGTGAACCAAAGTTCTGTGTGGAGCAGGCGGCTCTCAAAGGATCTGTCCCACGTCGCTGTGCTTCCCCGGGGTCGCTGATCGGTGCGGCTCTTCGGCCGGGCAGGTCACGGGTCGTCCGGGGCTGCGGTGGTCGGTGGCGGCAGGGTCCTCCTTTCGTCGTCCTCTCCGTCCCTGGAGGCGGCGGCAGTGCGGTGGTAACAAGTGGCAGTACGGTCCTCAAGTGCAGGACGTACCCAGCCAAATGTCGGTGCAGCTGTGGCTCACAGCTGGGCTGTCGGGCAGGCTTACCGACTGTGGAGTCTCTTAAGGCCCCTGTCGGTCCTTGCAAGTGAGAGACTACCAGCAATGCAGTCCTCTCGGTAGCTCGGACCGGACGGGCTCTCCTTCTCGGTGTTCCCGGGCTCCCGGTGCAGCGGTGGTCACGGTGGTCGGGCCAGCGGCGGCTGGTCCTCGCTGTGCTTCCTGTGCTGCGTTGGGCCCCGGTCACGGTGGTCGGGAAGAGTCTTGGAGGTCTTAGCGGAGCTTCCGGTGTCAGTGCCGCGGCGATGGTCAGCACCCGCAGTCGCTTCTTCCAGAGGGTAGCGTCCACTGGTCCTGGGACGCTGGTCAGGGGGCAAGTTCGCTTCCAAGCCCTTGGAGATCTCTTTAGCAGAGTTTGGCACAAATAAGCAAAAGTCCTTCTTTAGTCTTTTCTCCGGGTTCTCCTTCAGCAGCAAGGCACCAGACACAGGCAAGAGCCAGCACTCTTCCTTGTCCTCACGTGGTCCTTCTCGTCGGGCAGAGTCCTTCTGTGGCCCAAACTGGATCTAATTTTCAAGGAGCAGGGCTCCATCTTTTATAGGCCAAATCCTTTGTTCTCGCAGGCCAGGGGGGCCTTTGCATAGCCACTCTCAGTTCTGGAGTACCCCCGCGGGTGTACTCCGGCTTCGGCTTTCAGTGTGAGGGGCAGGCGCATCAGACGCCCCACAGGAGGTGGAGCCATCTTTGTCCGGACAGGAGTGGCCAGAGTACCTTGTTGATGGGGGCTTCGCCCTTCCCGGGCCAGGTGTCGGCAGAGTCATCCGCCGCTCCCCAGGGGGGTGGAGCCAGCATTGTGGTGGCCGAGCACAGTGACAGTTTGAGTCAAGAGGCACTCCTACCTCCCACTAAGGTGTAATCTGCGCATTCGCCGCCCGTCCTCCCTCCAGCCCTGTCACTCACACGTCCCAGACAGTCAGATACACATTCGGGCAGAAGCAGCTGAAATGGTTAGGCAAGCAAATGCTAACTTTCTAAAAGTAGCATTTGCAAACCCAGGATACCGAAATAAACTTGACTACAAGAAATATCTCGTTATCCTGAGTTCAGGCATACTAAACATGACTCACTACCATGCTCCGTGAGCCTGCGGGGATTATAGGGTGTAATAACCCTCGCAGCTCAGTCTGGCCTAATGGAGCAGGTAGCCTTCGGTAGTGAGATCCGGTCTCTGGGGTAAATCACTACCAGGACAGGCCCCGCACATCCGGGCTTGTCCTACCTCGCACCTACAACGCACCCTGCCCGCAGGCCTACCGTAGGGGTGACTAACATGTAGTCAAGGGAAGGGTCGGGGCTGGCAAGTGGGGACACTTTCCCAGCTACGTGACAGTACGAGACCGCACGCGGGTTCTGCGGTCGCAGTTCCCAGACATATCTTTACGGCTGCTTCGGTGGGTGGCGCAACCAGCGCTGCAAGCCCACCAGCAGTATTGGCCTCTACAAGCCCCGGCACTCTCTCGTGCGCTTTACTAGGGACTAACAGTAAATCCAATGCACCAATCATGGATACCAATCACATATACACTTTACAGTAGGGAGCACTTGCACTGCGGTACGGATCAGCCGTGGCGCAGTGCCCTGAGTATCGGAAAAACCAGCAAAACATCGGAGGCACATCAGCAAAAAGTGGAAGGGAGACTCACGCCAAGGTGCCAGGTCTAACACATAAATATTGATTTGTCCAAGAAATCATGGAGTTTTCAAAGAACTGAGTCTTTGATGATGTTATTATGTCCAACCTTACGTCAAACTCTGCACCATTAAGGTATAAATATGCCCACTCTTGCCCAGGCAAACACACGGTGGTCTGGAGCAGTTTGACTATCTACCTACACGACACAGCGCGCTGCAGCAAGTGCCGAAGGAAGCCGACCCTCCAGCTGATGCACTGAGAGACGCTGTCTTTTCTCCTGCAGAAATACCGCTCCAGTGTTTCCAGGCTACTCTTGCGGGTTGCTGGGAAATCGAGTCCGGAGAGAGAGAGATACCATATCTCCTTCATTCTAAAACCAAGGTACGGAGCTGATTAGACCCTTAGAGAATTCTTGGATAGATTCTTGGCAAAGAATACTAAAACTTAAAGCTACACCTCACTTCTTCCCTTGTACTAGACCTAGGTTAGGTACACTGGGGTAGGCGTATTTTAGAAGCATCAGTTGAGTACTTTTAGGGCCTGATGTAGGTAATTCCTATTTACCTACTCTTAAATACCGAATCATACCGATTCGGTATTTAAGAGTAGGTAAATAGGAAGGGGGCAGATGTAGGTAATGCTTATTTTAGAATTACCGAATCTGTATGATTCGGTATTTACCGATTCGGTAAATACCGAATCGGTATTTCCTATTGATTCCTATGGGCCTTGAAGCCCATAGGAATCAATGGGAAATACCAATTCGGTATTTACCGAATCGGTAAATACCGAATCCTGCAAGGGTGCAGGGGTTGTCACTTTGACACCCTCTAACACCCCAAGTACAGGCATGTGTGCCATGTGGCACACATACATGCCTTAAGGGCATGTCTGTGTGTCACATGGCACCGGTGTACATGCCCAGATGTGCATGTACACCTGTATTCGGTATTTTATCACCCAATAGGATTGGGTGGTAAAATACCGAATTCTGAAGGCCTGTAGCACTGTAAACAGTGCTACCTACATCTGGAATTTACCTAATCGGTATAATTACCGATTCGGTACATTTACAGATTGTGCAAAATATTGCCTCCTACATCTCAATCACCAAATACCAGTCGGTAACGGCCGAATTCGTCCGTTACCGACCGGTATTTGGTGACCTACATCGGGCCCTAGGTCTTTATTTATTAATGTATGTATTTTATGGCTTAGAAACCATACCATGCATTTACAGTATTATTTCATAATACTCTTCGTACTGTACGCATTGTACTTTGCAACCAGTCTTACGATTGTAGCAGTTCATTTCCTCTGCATGAGAAAGAAGACTGTTCAATAAATACCTTTTTATTGAAAATGCCAGTCTCTCTATTTCTCTGCACCTCTGGTGAAACGAAGCATGCACGATTAACTGAGTGAAATAACTATATATTGTTTCCACAACTCTAGAGATATATTTCTTATTCTTGGGAAACAAAGTTGTCATGCTTTAAGCGGTTGTCAGAAACTAATCCCTTCTTGTTTATTCGAGAAAGTTTCTAGTGACCTCTGAGCTAGCTGGCACTCGCAATTAAGTCTAATATATTCGATAGAGACCAAGTCGACCTCAGTCCTACGTCTAACCTATCGGATATATTATTCCAATGCGCATAGCCTATTGGGTATATAGGAACTACACTACATGGCGCCCAACGTTTAGGAAGGCGATAATTTAACGCTAGATACTACAGTAACTGAGTCTTGCTTTTCACACAGACCCCTTTTTTCCAGTAAAATACTCCAATAGTCGTCTAGAGTGGGTGAAGGGATAAAAAATGTGCCATAACTGAGTAGGACGAAAATCCTATGTATTAGTTTTTGGTTTATTCAACGTTGAAGTATACAGTGTTCCACAAATATTGGGCACCTAATCTTTGTTCCTTGAAACTTGCTCTGAAAACTTTCAGTCAACGATATGACAGATAGTGAAGACGAGAGGGAAAGAGCAGCAGCAGCCCAAGCAGTTTTAGATGACACAACTCTCCAACAAGATGACCCGGATGATATATTGATCCCGGTAAATGTAAGGAAGAGTATAACTTACAAACTTATAAATAACGGAGTATCATCGAGAGGTGGTAAAGTAATATTTTTCATAGAGGCACATGAATATCGGCAGACAGAAGTATTATATTCATGGATTCTGTTTCCAGCAGCAAATCCAGTAACACATGAGTTCCACTACTACAAAGTGGAGGAACCTTCAGCGGAATACGTTCCTTTTGAGGACATTGGACATAGTGTGCGATTCATATTCCTGCGTTCAATTTTACAATGAATACTTGCAGAACTGGGTTCAAAACGGTTTCAAAGACACAAAAGGTGGCACAATTAAGCATAAAATGCTTTGGGAACAAGTATTTCTATTACAGAAAGAACTACAAAAGACTCACGTGATCCATACACTGAGTCATCAGTGTGATGGCGTTCACGTTGCAGGGAATTCATTGGCTGATGAAGCCGCGAAGGCAGCGTGCAAACGGCTTCCGTAGCTGCAATCACTCGTTCAAAAACAAAAATAGACAGCGAAATAATGCAAGCTGTCACTGCTTCAGTAAAAGACAGTGGTAAAACACTCCCAAAAGGTTTTCTAGTAAAGTACTCATATATAACTAAAGCAAATAATGTTCCTTTTGCTCAAATCCCTGGAGTGGGGTATAGGGCAATTCCAAACATGGAACATAGGTTAGGACTAATCTTAGCAGCACATGAAGAGCTTGCGCCTCTGCACACACAGGAGTTTCCCCCACGGTATCATTATTAAAACAGAGATATTGGTGAACCATGCAGGAGGAAACAAACTAGAAACTATGTTCTAGAATGTGAAATCTGCCAAAAAATGAAAGTTTCAACAGTGAAACGACCTGCGCAGATGCCCCTTCTGATTTCAGATAAACCATTAGCGTGTGTTTACCTGGACCACTGTAGTCCCTTACAAAGGGATGGAAACTATAAATATATCATGGTCGCAGTGGATTTCTGCTCAAGATTCATTTGGATGTGGCCTCAGCGCTCAGCTGACGCCAGAACTGTTATAAAAGATTTGAGAGTCTTTATCGGCCCATATGCAATCGGCACGCTACATTCTGACCAGGGTCCTGCTTTTAGCTCCAGAGCTTTCAAGGAGGCCATGGCCAGCTTGGGCGTTGCCTTGCGGTACTCAAGTCCATTCCATCCTTTGGGAAATGCAGTAGTGGAAAGAAAAAACCGTGACATAAAGCAATCTATAACAGCTAGGGTATTAGGTTCGGGTGACGTGTGGGTCAAACATCTAATAAATGTCCAACGTAGTCATAACAATCTGCCAAGAAATTCTCTGGGGGGAATCACTTCATACGAAATACTTTTTGGTACTCTAATGCTCATACAGGACCTTGATCGCCACACTTCAGTGGTTGAACAAAAACCTTTTGATATCAAAGAACGTTTGGCTGTTTTACAGGACTTAAATGAAACAAGAAAGAGTCTGAGCAACACACAAGAGAAGCCAACAACCACTGAAGAAAAAACACCTGTCACAGCAAGGTCTGTCTGGATTCCAAAGATTGGAGATCTAGTCAGAGAAAAGATCGAGGACAAGAAGGAATTTGGCCCTTCTTACAGAAAACCAGTACCTGTACTAGCAATCCACGGATCAAGAATAGTGGTACTGTTGCCCCTTGCTGAAAGAAAGGAGAACAGGTCCGTATCCATCGACCTGGTCAAACCACATCATGTGGCCGATAATAAGTAGTAGGCCAAGTGGACTCCCAAGATGTAGCAGACAACCAAATCTTGCTACAATCCAAGAGGTTCAGACTGAAAGACCTATCACTTTTGATAAACCTGCAGTGAGAAAAGAAGGACTATGCAACAAAACCATGGAACTTGTACCTCTTGAAACCCAAATATCTGTTTGTCAAGAAACACCTGTCTACAATGATATAGCCTCAAACTATACAAATATGACAAAGGAAGAAGCAGCTTCAACAATTACAAACAATCCGGATGCAATTCCAACAATTGACAGAACTGCCTCTGGCTATTTCATCAACTTTGATACATTTTCCTAGGATCCCAGTGAACCGGAAACAAAGCCAGCAAATAAAACTTTCAAAGAAAAAAAACAACACTTTCATCAACTCAATAAAATATACCTGGTTACACCTTGGATTGAATTTTGGATGTATGGCCCAGTGGAACTATTGAAGATTCCACACCAGTTCAAGGTTTCTTTAAGCAACTTTGTTTCACCCAGCACATTTTCTGATGATTGGGACTTTGATACTGTTAATAACATGATGACAGATTTAGAAATGTCAGCTAAATTCACAAAATATGAATACTTAGAAGGTTCATCAGATTATGAACACATGTATTGTTATAATCATTATGGTCACCATTATTTGCATAAATCAGCAAACCCTAGAAATGTTTTTACTTATAATCAATGGGAACAGAATAGTGAAAAACGAAATTGGCGGGGGGTGAGGAGCAAGATGGCGGGTTGACGCCGCTGGGATGTCAGGCACTCTAAACAGCTCCCGCTAAGAAGCCCGAAAAGCACTACCACAGCTGTCTTTTTTTTCGTCGGATTCGCTTACTCTGAAAAAAACGGAGAAAATGCTAACGAGATAATGAGCTAACATTGTTTCCGAAAAAGAGCTCCAGGTTGGATTTGGATTTGTTATCTTAGGATCTTAAAGGTATAGCGCTACTGCTATACTTCGACCTACCGCTTTGCTGGCACACAAGGATTGTAGTCTTTTGCTGGCGGGTACTGCAGCTCTCTCTCCTTCAGGACATTAAGAATAAACAAAGTTTAAAGTTTTAACAAATCCGCAAAAAAGTAATCATACATACCTGCCGGTAGAAGAGTGACTCATGCTCGCACTAGCCGTCAGCATTGGAGTCTTCAGGCGCAGCAATAGATCACGGCAGTTTTGTTTGCTGTGTTCTGGAGTAGGCTGGGAGCCCTGGTTGTCCTGGTCGGCTGGCAGAAGCAGCAAGCTCGGAATGGCCCTGCCGAAGGTACCGGCTCGTCCTACGCGGGCAGGGAAGCCACCACCCCCTGCTGTAGTGTTGGAAACAGTTTGGATCGAGGACAGGACAGGAGAACAGGGGGCTCTGAACATGAGACTCCGGGCAGACAATTCAAAGGTTGGTAAACCTATCCTTCAACTGATCCGCTCAGGGAAAGCGGAGGAGCTAGTTTCGTCTAAAGCAATTACAGATACTGACTCGAATCAGGATATTGCGGCGCTGCTCGTGGAGGCTATACTCGGCAAGGAATCTAGCGCAGAAGTAGGCTATGATGCACCGGATGATGATGAAATTGTGGAGCAGGGGGCAGATGGTTTCGATTTGGGGGATAACGTGACTTTGAATTTGAATAACGAAAAAGCTATGCTAGAAGCAGGACTTCAGACCAGCACTATAGAGGTATTAGAGGATGGCGCTGATAGGTTGAGCATAATAGAAAATGTCGTTGAGCTCAGTTCTGTAAATTAGTCTAATGCTATACAGAATTCATTGATTTTTAGCTTCTCAGAGGGAGAGGCCCATCAAAGTTTAAATCAAAAGGGAGATCTAGACTCAAATATAAAGAACACACCCAGTGTGGGTGCCAAGAAAAAGAACGCAATAATTAAAAGCAAACATTTGAGGGGGTTTAATAAGAATACACCGGCTAAGGTGGTCCAACAGGGTGGTGTTTCAGGCCACAAGGAAACTCTTGATGATACTTCCCTTCGTCGTTGGGTGCAAACGAAGGGTGGTGTCAAGTCACTGGTCTTACGTCTCTCAGGGAGCAGCCCGACGGACACACCTCAGAGCGAAAGTGTGATAAGGAAAAATACGGATGGAGGTTCCGTTGCTTCCGCTGTTTCCAGTATGTCTCCCAGTATGTCTCCCCCTTCTGTGATGCCTACAATAAATCCTACTGCCCCTGCCAAAGTAAAGCCAACTGAAAGCGTTTCTGCTTCAGGTCCTCCTGGGGCTGATGACGAAGATGCTTTAAATTCGAGAACTTGTTTGGAACCATCATTAGCTCTGATCTTTCAAGCTTTAAAGGATCAGCGGCAAGAAGCACAGGAACATTACTCACAACTTAGGTCAGATAATGCTGGTATTCAACTGGCTCTCCAATCTTCAACAGCCAAAATGGACTCTTTGGTAAGCGATATAACAGATCTTCAGCAACATATTGCGGAAACTGAGGAGGCTGTGTAACAAACAGCAGACTTAACACAGACTCATGATACTTCAACTTAAGGTGGAAGATCTTGAAAATCGCCAGAGAAGACAGAATTTAAGAATATTTGGTGTCCCAGAAGGGAAAAAGGGTTCCGACTCTCGAGCTTATCTTGTTCTGTTGTTTCAGAAAGCTTTCCCAGATCTGGCGGATTGGTTTTGGGACAGCCAGATACAGCGGGCACCTTGGATGGACTAAAAAAGTAGCACTGTATGCGGATGATTTGATGGTGTTTACAGACGATCTTCTAGGGTCTATTGGATCAATAGAAGAAACCCTAATCAACTTTGGGAAGGTGTTGGGGTACCAGACAAACCATGCAAAGACTGGATTATGTCCTGGAATACACAATTTAACAACCCCTATATTAAAGACAAGATAAAATATTTAGAAATCAACCTGGTTAAGGATCTAGATAAAGTGACTGAGATGAATCTTAACAGAATCGCTTCAGAAGTTAGAAAACTACTCAAAGTATGGTGAGTACTGCCACTAAGTTTCCTGGGAAGATCCAACATAATAAAAATGTCCATTTTGCCTAAATTCACCTATCTTTTCAACACTATGGGCCAGATGTAGGTCGGCAAATACCGGTCAGTAATGAACGATTTTGGCCGTTACCGACCGGTATTTGCAAATGGAGATGTAGGGGCCTTCAAATTTACAGAATCTGTAAATTTACCGATTCGGTAAATTTACTGATTCTGTAAAATACCGAACCGGTAAATATACCGAATCGGTAAATCCAGATGTAGGTGGCACTTCAAACAGTGCGACAAGCCATTACCGATTCGTTATTGACCATGTAATACTATTGCATGGTAAATAACGAATACCTGTGTACATGCACATCTGTGCATGTACACATGTGCCATGTGACACACATACATGCCCTTAGGCACAAGCCAAAGACACAAAAGCCAAAATCAGGGGTGCAACAGGGTGTCAAAGTGACACCCTGTCACCCTTGCAAATTTGGTAATTTTACCGAATCGGTAAAATTCGGTATTCTAGAGTCGGTAAATCAGATTTACCTACATCTGGCCCTAAACCTTTAGAATTCAAGAGAGAATCCTTAAAGAAACTCCAGGGGGAACTAACTAGTTTCATCAGGTCATCCAAAGGAACGAGAATAGCTTGGAGTAAATTAAGGAGGGAAAAAGAACAAGGAGGTATAGCTAGTCCTGACCTATTCGAGTATTACAGAGCATTCCAATTCAAAAACATCAGACCATTATTGAAAAGCTGTGAACAGTACCCTGAATATCTACAAACAATGACAGGAAGACTAGACCACCCGAAATGTTTTAAAAAGGTAAAAATAAAGATTCTTTGCCCTGCAGCAAAACTACGGTATCAAATAAGAAATACACTGAACATACCATACTACAGTACTTTAGCCCCCATATGGGAATCCCCGGGCACCCCAGATTGCCTCAAGGAAGGCATGGCCTCCCCACTGAAAGTAGCAGGTATTAAAGAATGGGGCCAACTGATGATGGAGAATATCATAAACACCTGGGATCAACTGACCACAATCACAAACGCTTCCCTATTTAAATTCAAATTTTATCAGCTGAATAGCTGGGCAAAATCGCTTACAGAAAAGAAAAAGGGAAACGAGGAACTGGAGAATAGAAGTATGAATAGAAGTATCACTTGAGCTACGATATACATGTCGGATTTACAATGTTCATCCTTACCGATCCTCACTTGGAGATGCTTGTGTTCGATGTTCTTATCTCAGTATTCATCTATTGTTGTTATCGGCAATAGCCTCTTAGACTGCTGAAATAGTTCCAAATTTTTCACCAAAGTTGTAATCCACGGGGAGGATTGGTTGCTGTCTCTCTCCAGTCACCATGTCTACTATTCACTGGTGGGGTGGGGTGGGTGGGGGGCTGAGGGGTTTGGGAGGGTTACGTGTGTTATTTGTATTATGTTCCTTTTCTTTTCATTTTGCATTTCATGTGCTTGTATGGTCACTTCCGAGCAGTTACAAATTGATTCAACAAGTTAATGCCATTGCCTTCCATCTTGATTGGTCTGACACGGTACTTGGCAAGATAATTAGGCATGTCTAATGGCACAAAACAAATATAATACACAACTGGGATTGGCCTCCTTAGACAGACTGAAAATATTATCTCTGAATGTAAAAGGCCTGAATCAACCTGTAAAAAGACAAAAAATACTAGACTATGTGCGCAGGTAACGGGGGGATATTGTCTTGTTTCAGGAGACTAAAATAGACGCCAAACAATTTTACCACTTGAGGAATAAATTTTACACCGAGGTAGTGGGGGCGGAAGCGACAGGGAAAAAGAATGGTGTCTTACTGTTAGTAGCGAAAAAATCAAAAGTTGAAATTCTCTCTTCGGAGGCAGATGTGAATGGTAGGTGGGTCACAGCCAGACTAAGCAGAGACAACACGGAATTCTATATCACAAACATATACGCTCCTAACACCTCCGACCTTACATTCTGGGAAGGTCTAAGCAAACAAATTGAGTCCATCCCTGTCTCGGCCGTACACATACTGGCCGGAGACTTTAATTTCCCCATGGATGCGACCCTAGACAGGGACTCACGTTGCCCCTTTCGACCTAATAAATCACACAAAACTATGCTCAACTTATGTAAGCACTTTAATTTGGTTGATACATGGAGGCTACAAAATCCTACGGATAGGGACTATACATTTTACTCCGCACCACATGACTCTTACTCTCAAATCGATTATATTCTTATATCACAGAATGGGGTATCACGGATAGACGACACTTCTATAGAGCCAAGGGTTATGTCCGATCATTCATGCATATCCTTATCCATCACCAATACAAAGCCCTCCTCTCGTCAAACATCGTGGCGTTTGAATGATGAGATATTGGACACAGAACAGCATAGGTCTGCTATTGAATCCGCTATCCGCTCATACTTACAGGACAATAAGAGGGAAGACACTACTGATCTAGTGAGGTGGGAGGCCCTAAAGAGTACCATTAGGGGGGTCTGTATCAAAATTCGATCAGCAATGAATAAAGATCACAACCGTAAGCTAGACGACCTGGAAAGTGAAATACTGGCCCTAGAGAGTAAACACCAGAGGGACAGGTCCAGTATTGTCATGAATACACTGGCCAATAAAAAATATGAATACAACAAAATAGTGAGTGAGAGGGCAGGAGTATGGCTAGACAAAAGAAAAAGGTTCAAACTCTGTGATTCAAATAAGGCAGGTAAGAGTCTGGCCTCTTATTTAAAATTCAAGGTACAGAGGAACACTATTAATATCATCAGAGACCCTTCAGGAACCGCTCATTCAGAGCCGGACAAGATAGCGGAGGTATTTAAGGACTATTACGAGACCTTATATGCCAAAAATAAATCGGTAGAGGAAGACAAGATTCAGGATTACTTGAATGAATGCGACCTACCAAGACTATCCACTGATGAACAGTTAGGTCTAAATACACAAATCACGGTCATAGAAATTGAACAAGCAATTAAATCACTAAAAAGCGGGAAGGCCCCAGGCCCTGATGGGTTTTCAGCTCCTTTTTTTAAATCCTTCCCCTCTTTATTGGTGGAACCTCTTCTGAACCTATTCCGGGAAATAAATGAATCAGGCGAAGTGAAAGGCACCCTGTCTGAGGCTATAGTTGCAGTACTTCCTAAAGATGGGAAAGACCCCTCTCTTCCAAAAAACTATAGGCCCATTTCCCTCATTAATCTTGACTGCAAGATCTTAGCAATGATCCTCTCGACCCGCCTCCAGAAAGTTCTTCCCCGATTGATTCATCCATCTCAAGCTGGATTCCTGAAGAATAGAATGTCTAGTGATAACACCAGGATACTAGCGCACGTATTGGAAAAGGCGAAAATTCTAGACACACCCACTGCGGCAATTACATTAGATGCCGAAAAAGCCTTCGACAAAGTTGATTGGTCTTTTCTGAAAGCGGTACTACACAAATTTAACTTGGGTGAAACATTTACGAAACTAGTGATGTCCCTATATTTCTGTCCCTCTGCAAAGGTCAGGGCAGGTGTCTCCTTCTCCTCCTCTTTAAATCTACAGCAAGGCACAAGACAAGGGTGCCCTCTATCACCTTCCTTATTCTTATTGGCCATAGAGCGTTTCCTGTATCATATAAGACACAATGCTGCGATTGCTGGTGTTCCTTTTGAGGGCTGTACTGTGAAACTCACTGCGTACGCAGATGATGTACTAGTTGTTTCAGAGAGGGCTGAGGAAGCCATACCTGCACTCATTACTACCATTGATGAATTCTCCCTTGTTTCGGGGTACAAGTTGAACAAAGATAAGACGGAGGTAAAACTCCTGAATAATAAGGGCAATAAAGACATTCTTGGGGAGTCTGGCCTCACTTGGCAACCACACTGCTTTAAATGCTTGGGCCTCGACTTTGATCAGGATCTGATTTCCACACTACGAATAAATGACGAAATGACCTTGAAAAAGATCTCCACTCTGTTGGAAGGATGGTCACCCAAGTTCCTCTCCTGGTGGGGTAGGGCAGAGACACTTAAAATGATGTCTACTCCGTTAGTGAATTATCTAGCCAGTATGCTCCCCATGACATTCTCGGATGACTTTATCAATAAAGTGAATAAGCTGTTTGGTGGGTTCCTGTGGCTGGGTAAGAAAGCCAGGGTATCAATGAAAAAGCTGCAACTAGCAAAGGACAAAGGCGGCCTGGGTCTTCCCTCGTTCAGGAACTACCAGACAGCATTCCTCTGCAAACAGGGGGCGCAGTGGCTAACAACCTCTCCAACCTATGTCCCTCTATGGTTACAGATTGAGAAATCGCTCATTGGGCATGCAACCCTTCCAGCCCTACTTACTATGGACCTGTCCCATTTACCTCACTCTAAGTATATTATGCTAAATACTAGGCGGGCCTTGTTAAGACTTGACCAGGCACATAAAATTAAATTGGTAGTTAAAAAATCCACTCTTATGGCCTTATGGAGAAATCCCTACTTTAAGTGTGCAGGTAAAACCCTCTACTTGGAATCGTGGTCTAGAAAAGGCATTAATTTAGTGGGAGACCTTTATGATGGCGCGCTACCGCTTCCATACTCGAGCTTGCAGACAACATATGACCTCACACCGATGGACTTCTACGAGTTCCTGAAGTTGAAGGCCATTATAACAGTTCGTAATTTCACTCCTCATGTACCTTGGTTGGCGACCCATCTACCTCACCTACTGTCCGCAGGCCACTTCATCTCGAAAGTGTATAAAATGCTACTCCCATTGCCCAAGAAGATACATAGACGAGTTGAGTCTAAGTGGGAAAATGAACCCAACTCCACTGGGATAGAGTTTGATTGGGATGTGATACATAGCACGGCCCTTTCCCATAAGGTATCACCCATCCTCTTTCAAACAAAGTATAAGCTGCTGAATAGGGCCTTCTGGACGCCGGATAAGCTTTTTAAATGTCACCTGAGGGGCACACCCATGCGCTGGAATTGCCAGTCAGGAGTGGGCGACCTCGCACATATGCTCTTCCATTGCCCCTCTTTACAAACCTACTGGGGAAAAATCTTTGACTGCATCCAATAGACGTTCAACCTAAAACCCGCCAAGGATTTTGTATATATAGTATTGGGAGTCCTTGATCCTAACTTGGTTACTATACATGATCGCCAGCTCCTAGACTTGATGTTAACACTTGCCTGCAAGGTGGTATTATGCAAATGGAAAAACGCATCAGAAGTGAATTTTAAAATTTGGCAGGAATGGCTTTCATTCCTGAGAGGGGCCGACATCCCTGCTTTGCAATCGGCTACGTGGCGCCCTTCCAACAAGAAATTATGGAAGACGCTGGACATGTCCTCCTTTCATTTTGATCCACCATGATTTATTGATGCTGTATATTTCTATAACTGCATAGCCCGATGCCGGACCTTATGGATGGTTGTATGTCTTGTTGTGTAACTTCTAATTCATTTGACTAATTGTATATGCTTCTTATTATGTAACATCCATTATGTAACTCTACCTGCAGACGACACCTGCGAGCACCAAGTGTCTCGATTTTCTTTTATGTTATGTACTGTACTCAAGTATCGCAATTGTTCTCATTTTTGTACTGGAAGACTTTCTGTTTGTCATGTCCTTTCCTTTATTATTAATAAAAAATGATTTGAAATAAAAAAAATAAAAAAAATAAAAAAAAGAAATGACAAAGGTTTCGCCCATAAAAAAAAGAGATATCCCAATGTTATTGGGCCTTAATAATAGCAGGGGAAGAAGATTTCGTGATTCCACAAACGATCTGGGGGAAAGACATGCTGGCGCTGGATATCCAGAACATATGGCGAGTATCTATGGATAAATGCTGGTCCATTATAAAACCGGCGGCCTTAAAAAGAAACCATCTATTTACTACCCACAGGGCTTACTGGACACCAAACAGGTTATCCAAGTTCAATGGGGCCAGAATTAAGAACTGCCCTAAATGTGGAATGGAGAAGGAAAATGATTTACATATGTTCCGGCAGTGCCCCCATCTTGACATCTTCTGGCAGGAAGTGGGTAAGACTCTAAGAATGGTATTGAGAAAACAACTGGATGCAAGTACAAATCTTGTCATCTTTGGGGTTGATAGCTCAAATGGTATGGGTAAACTAATCAAAAAACAAGAGAACTTGCTGTTTGTATTGATTTTATTGGCAAGGAGAGAGGTATGTATAAAATGGTGAGTCTGACACCACCTACCCATGGGGAATGGCTGAACTCGATCCTTGGAATGAATAAACTTGACAGGAAAGGAAAGCCTAGAAAAAAATAAAATTTTGGGAAAATATGGGAAGACCACTACCAAACTAACACCTAATTATCACTCAATTCCAAATCACACAAAGTCCAATGACTATGCGATGGCAATAATAAAGCAGGCAAATACCTGTTGAGTCGCCAGGATGGCTAGCTCCCACCATGAAGAGACAGAATTATTGATTATGGTAATGGAAATAAGGGGACCCCACCTGTAACTACCAACATAGGGAAACTCCCCACACAGGACTACATTAGGGGCAGTGAAGGTTCAGAAGTTACAGTGACGGGTACCCAACAACTCCTTACACATACTATTGCAGAATGAGGACTTAAAATAAAAAAAAATAGATTACCTCTTGGTGCACAGAGGCAGGGATCTAAATTTCCAAGGCCTATGCTAGTTTATTTTGGCAATTTTTTGTTACGCCAGGCTGTATATCTTAAGGCTCCGCCTAGCTCGCCTATAATAGTTGATAGTGTAACGTTTTTTGTACGCACAGATTTATGTAAGGCTACGATGGATAGGCGCTGGTCTATGCGGCAAATGATTGAGCCTATGAAAGCTTGTAGAATTGTTTTGAGGAGTCTAATCAATTGTATGTTTCTACTGGTAGTGTGGCAGGGGCTCTGGGTGTGGGGGCTGTTTGGGGGTTGCGCTGTCTCCCCTCGGCTGCTTGCAAGGCAGCCTTTTGCAAGGGGGGTAATTCCTCTCCCAAGGTACGGGGGTGGGCTCTTGAATGTAGGGTGGGGGAAATTGGAAAAAATGTTCAGCAAGACAGTTAAAAAAAGGGATAATTACAATAAGGCAGGGTTGAAATATATGTAGCAAAATGATGGATTACATTAAACAGGAAAACAAATATTTTTATGATGAGTAAATTTAAATGTATTATTTGGAATGATTCTGGCTTAAATAGTAAACTCAAGAGGCAGTTGGTACGTGAGGAATTGAAAACATATAACCCGCAAATAATGTATATAATCCGAAAATCCACAACGATTTCTTGGAAAAACCTGCCTTCAGCAGTCAGGGACCTCCCCTTGCATGAATATTGATTTGTCCAAGAAATCATGGAGTTTTCAAAGAACTGAGTCTTTAATGACGTTATTATGTCCAACCTTACGTCAAACTCAGCACCTTTAAGGTATAAATATGCCCACTCTTGCCCAGGCAAACACACAGTGGTCTGGAGCAGTTTGACTATCTACCTACACGACACAGCTCGCTGCAGCAAGTGCCGAAGGAAGCCGGCCCTCCAGCTGACGCACTGAGAGACGCTGTCTTTTCTCCTGCCGAGAAATCCAGCTCCAGTGTTTCCAGGCTACCCTTGCAGGTCGCTGAGAAATCGAGTCCGGAGAGAGAGATACCATATCTCCTTCATTCTAAAATCAAGGTACGGATCTAATTAGACCCTTAGAGAATTCTTGGATAGATTCTTGGCAAAGAATACTAAAACTTAAAGCTACACCTCACTTACTTCTTCCCTTGTACTAGACCTAGGTTAGGTACACCGGGGTAGGTGTATTTTAGAAGCATCAGTTGAGTACTTTTAGTCTTTATTTATTAATGTATGTATTTTTTTTGGGCTTAGAAACCATACCCTTCTTTTACAGTATTGTTTCATAATACTCTTCGTACTGTCGCATTGTACTTTGCAACCAGTCTTACAATTGTAGCAGTTCCTTTCCTCTGCATGAGAAAGAAGACTGTTCAATAAATACCTTTTTATTGAAAACGCCTGTCTCACTATTTCTCTGCACCTCTGGTGAAACGAAGCAAGCACGATTTACTGAGAGAAATAACTATCTATTGTTTCCGCGACAAGATATATTTCTTATTCTTGGGAAACAAAGTTGTCATGTTCTAAGCGGTTGTCAGAAACTAATCCCTTCTTGTTTATTCGAGAAAGTTTCTAGTGACCTCTGAGCTAGCTGGCACTCACAATTAAGTCTAATATATTCGATAGAGACCTAGTCGAACTCAGTCCTACGTCTAACCTATAGGATATATTATTCCAATGCTCAGAGCCTATTGGGAATATAGGAACTTCATTACAGCACTACTGATTTTAGTGATAATTATGTGGTGCAAGTGCTGCAAACATAAAAAGACACATACAGTGAATAAGAAGGGAAAGAAAAGAAATTTTGATGAAATGGAGTTAGAAGAGTTGAATAGTAACCTCTACAAGAAAATGAAAAACTTCCAAATGAATAATGAAAGGAAACCAAATAAGGTGTTTGAAGAAATTGCGATGGGAAAGTGTTGAAAGTTGCCATCTGTTCTGTAATTTGTGATGATATAAAATATCATCAAAGAGGGGATTGACGGAGTAAGGTTTCGCATGTAAAGAGACATGCTTGTATTCGACCCTCTCGAAATAATAAGCTAATATACTGATCAACATGTTTTGTTTACTAATAATTGCAATACACAACATTTCTAGTATCTAGGGGAAGCTTTACAATGTGCTTTTACTAACCGTAATCCAATTGCATTAAAAATGGCCGCCGCAACGCGGAAACTGTTCTGTGCATGCGTCTGTCCCATTCACATGACATGACGTTATTCTGCTTTGGTGGGAATTCTTGCTTCTGCGCACTAGAGCTAAGATGGCTGCTTTGTGTCTTAACGTGCTAACGCTTGTATTGCTGCTTTTACTAAATTGTTTGTTTTGCCTAATTTTAACGCCACAGTTACAATCAAAGTAATGGGAATAGAGTAGAGGTAAGTGGTATACAGAACATTCATTTATTCTGTGTTCTAAAACTGTTTCTTTTTTACTTTGCTACTAACTCGTGTTTGGGCCTGGGAGGTGTTTGTAACTCCATTTTGAAACCCACACTGCGCATGAGCGGATTTCTGAAGAATCCTAGAGTCATGGCGATGAACCTGTGCCAGTGACAGTCTTGACTGAGATGCGCCTGAGAAAATGAACTTATGACTCTGCCAGAGGAAGACAACTTACAATCCTTCTTCTACATTGTATTCATTATTGAAACATCCATTGTTGGGTGGAATAAAAGTGCACGGAAACATAAAATATTGGGTGGGAACACTGATCTGAATATTGAATAAGATGATCTCATAACTGGTATGGTGTGATGACCTCTCCTCGTCTTTTGACAAATCAAATTGTGGGAATACACGAACTTGCAACATTGGGGGGTGGTACACTGCCGTGGAAAATGGCATAACTAAGGTAGGCTTAGCTAGCTAGATTGTCCGACTTGTCCGGATAGCTGACCTGTCACTGACCCAACGCACTCAACAGGTGATCGAGAGCAGAGGTGCGGGGGGAGCACTCTGTCAGAAGATTCGATAACCCAATTGGGGTTCGAGAGCAGAGGTGCTGGCGGAGGACTCTGTCAGAAGATTCAATAACCCAATCGGGGTTCTACTGTTAGCCGCAGAGAGAGGTGTAACGCTGGCGTTGCACTTAGCTGGCGTTGCACTTAGCTGAGGGTACCTTTTTCCAACCTAATTTGTTATTTACTTGTCCTGATGTACATCTGTGCCGTCCTACTGGCATCTGAACTACTAGAAGTCCTGTCTTTTATCCCAGCCCACGGCCAGGGTTGGTCTTCACACTATTCTAGGTAACTATACATTCCATGTGGGTATGTTATTGTATGTTTTCCCTTTCTCTCCCTTTCCTATGTTTTAAATGCCTAAGAAAAGTCTTGTAACATTTCTGCATATCATTACTTTAATCCTTATCATTGTAATCGAGAAAGCCTTAGTTTTACATTTATGGACTGTAGTATTTGAGAATTGACATAGATAAAGTGGTTAAACTTTTCCCGCGTCTGTGGTTATTTTAGGAGTGCAAATGTTACTTCTATCTATTATTCTAATGCCCTTGATCCTTAGGACTTTAGGTACCAGCGAAAAGGATTGGTAAGTCAAGGGGTACAGGTTAAGTCCTAAACGCAAACAAAATTTATGTCTGATTAGAGCGGGGTTACCAGATAAAGTGTACACGTTTATGGGCCCAGGTAAGTATGTTAACTAGTCAGGTGGCCCCGCGCTCTATCACATCGTCAACATTTTTTCATCTAAAGATGGCTTCCGTGCTGTGTGTTTACGTCAGCACTACGCGCTAGCCATCGCTTCATCACCGTCACTAGAAGCCCTCCTCACGATTTTATGTCAGGAAGCGGAGACGAGGTTTATGCATGTCCTTTCTCCATTTTAATGACAGCAAGTTAGAAGAAAAACCAGCAAAAAAGCATAACAAAACTACATATCCCATGAGGCACAGTAGTAGCCATGGGAGCCAGTCCACCAAACACAGTCCATCAAACAGCAAATAGGGAATCTCCTAACGTAGTCCTTCCTCTTTCTCCATTGCTGCACCTCCAGTTAAGTCCCCTTTATTTCTAACTGCGTACTTAACGGGGTTTGTTGGTATGGGCAGTGCTTTTTGGACAGTATTAGTTGTGTTACTGTAGCAGTGTTTCTCCCGCTTCACTTTCGACGCGTTTGGCTCCAGGCCGAGCGTCTTTCCTTCGCGTGTGCGCTGTGTGGTGCAGTTTTTCATTGACGCGCTGCCGGTGCTTAACTTTCTCCACAGCGCCCTTTCCGCGTGTGTGGAGAAAACGCGCTAGAGACCAAGCGCTTCACTTTTCCTTTGTTCTGCCTCTCTCCCCTGCACTGACACCGCGTTTGCGGTACGTTTACACGGGCTTTGCCCCATTTTCTCGTTTTGTTGGCTGCTTATTTATTTGTGTGGAATTTATCAGTTCAACAACACTGCCACATTAAATGTTGCTTTCTTGAGGCATTATACAGCCATAGTGTTACTCTAATAGGCTGATTGTTGTGGCACTCATGTTAGGGGGGAACCCATGTGAATATTATAGAGTGTTTTAGTTTATGGGTGCCCGTCCCTCATTGAATATGCAGTCAAGCATTGACCATGATTATATTGCAGCTCCCTCAGCTGTCCAGCAGCCCCCCCTCCCCCAGGCACGCACTCCTGCAGATGTGGACAAGCTCCTTTCTTCGGCTATTGCCCAGGCGCTTGCCCCTCTGCAGGTCAGCGTGAATAAACTGTCTGCTCACATTTTTAAGGGTGTTGGTGTACTGGGAGACAGTGGGGCTGGGCCTAGTGGCATTCACTTGGTGGTGCCACGTAAGGCTGTCAAGCGTGACGCGGGGCACCTGCAGGGCTTCAGCAAACTCGCTGAGGTCTTCCATAAGAGTGCGCGCACGCTGAGAAGCGCACCCTACCGGGAGGACGACTTGCCCAGATAAACTGGTGGCGAGTCCACCCAAGACCTTGACCCTGAGGAGGGGTTTCCCGAAGGCGGAGAGGGCGATTATGAGGAGGTTTTTGAGGACGATGAGGATTCCTCGGATGCTCTGTTCGATTCAGGCAGGTCTTGGCGTCCTCAGTCTTCTTGTTCTGTTAGTGGTGATGTGGAGCAAGTCCATGCAGACATGTTTGATCCTACCTGTATTTTTCGTCCTCGCTCTTCTGACTGGGTCCCGGATAAAAAGACCACGGACTATGTTGCCGCGAAAATAGGACAGCCCCTTTCACAGGATGTGCGTTCCCGCCTTAGGTCCGAATGCCCTAGACCTTCTCTCCGTAACGGAGTGGCTTCTACCCCTGAGATTGACCCAAAAGTATGCACCTTCTTTGCCAAATATATGAAGGACCCTAGGAAGGGTATTGATCGTTCCTGGAGGGCTTGCCAGGATAAGCTTCTGGATGTGGTAGGACCCTTGACTAAAATAATTGAGCTGGCGGAGCGGTTGCGTGAGTCAGGGCAGCTGCTCCCAATGGATGACATTGCAGGATGGGCGCAGAGGGCCATGTGCCTCCTCAGCAATGCCAATTGTGCCCTCTCTGCCGAGCGCGCCGTTCTTTGCTCTTGAAAATTGATCCTAAATTAGGTGAATTGTCTTCCTACGAGGCTGGCTCTGTTGCTCAAGGTACTTTATTTGGTGACCCCTTTGTCAAGGAGCTAGGGAAATTTGTAGACACCTTCTCCGACCTTGATAAAGCCCAAGCATCAATGAAGAAGATTTTCCCAAAAAAGGTTTTCGGAGGGGCTGGACGTGGCAGGGGTCGCTCTTCCAGCCGGCAGTACAACCAAGGCCCCAATAGAGCCCAAGCAAAGAGTAACAACGGTTGGAACGATGGAAGACAGGGAACGTTCAATCCCTCCTGTGGAGGCAGAGGCCAAGGCAAGGGCCGTGGAGGAAATCAAAACAACTCCAGAGGATTCAACGGTAAGCTTCGATCTCCTCTCCCCGGTTCGTCCCGGGGGCATGATTTCTCTTTTTCTAGCAAATTGGGCAGAAATTACGTCAGATCTCTGGGTTTTAGAAACTGTTCAGGGCTTTCACATAGAATTTTACGGGTCTCCCCTTCAAGCCTCTCGTCCCTGCCCTCTGGTCTTTTTCGATTCAGACTCAGTTCTGATAGATCAAGAGGTTCATAGCCTTCTTTCCAAGGGTGCTATAATTCCTTCTCTTCCGCATCCAAGAAGTTTCTTAAGCAATATCTTTCTCGTAGAATAGAAAGAAAAGGGGTTCAGGCCGGTTATCAACCTCAAATCCTTCAACGAGTGGTTGATTACCGACATTTCAAGATGGAAGGAATACATCTGCTCCGGGATCTCCTTCTCCAGTACGACTGGATGGTTCGGCTGGACCTCAAGGACGCCTATCTGTCAGTTCCCATCTTCCCACCACATTGCAGATTCCTTCAATTCCTTTGGAAGGGCAAGACTTACGAGCTCAGACCTCTTCCCTTTGGTCTGTCCTCAGCTCCTTGGTGTTTTACCAAGTTTCTCCGCCCGGTGGTGGAACATCTCTGCACCAAGGGCATACGTTTGATTATTTATCTGGACAATATCCTCCTAATGGATCAGTCCAAGACTCAGCTTCTTCTTCACTTGCAGATCTCTGTATCCCTTTTCAGAACCTGGGATTCAGTATCAATTCCCAGAAGTTGGATTTGTTTCCTCAACAGAGCATGCTTTTTCTGGGGTTATGCATCGACTCCAAGGAGGCCACTTTGAGTCTTCCTTCTCAGAAGATCACAAGGATCAAGAAAGAGATTCAAACTGTTCTTCGTCGAGACAGGTTTTCTCTTCGCCAATTGTCCAGGATTGTGGATTTGTTATCGTCCTCAATTCAAGCCATCTTTCTGGGGCCTCTCCACTACAGAGCTCTTCAGCGGCTGAAAGCCTCGCACCTCCGCAAGGGTCTCACTTATTCACAATTGATTACCCTGTCCTCGGAGGCCAGGTCGGAAATTCATTGGTGGTTGAATCACATGGAGGCCTGGAATGGGAGAGCGATCTTCGGCTCCCGTCCGGATCTCGTGATAGAGTCAGATGCCAGTCGCCTCGGCTGGGGAGCCAGTTGTGGTGCCCTCTCAGTGGGGGGGTCGTTGGACGGAGGAGGAACTTCACCTCCACATCAATTGCCTGGAACTTCTAGCGGGTTCTTTCTCAATCTGGTTATTCACGACCAACAGGGTTTCTTGTTGTATACTCCTCCGAATGGACAATACGACGGCTGTGAAATATATCAACCGTCTGGGTGGCACTCTTTCCAAAATCCTGGCGGATCTCGCCAAGGACTTTTGGAATTACTGCCTCCAATGTCAGATTTCTGTAACAGCGGAGTATCTTCCAGGGGACCTGAATTTTGTAGCGGATTGGAACTCCAGACACTTCCGGGATGCCAGCGATTGGAAACTGGATCCTGTCGTTTTTTCACAGATCGTCTCCCTGTGGGACCCTCCTTCGGTGGATCTGTTTGCCTCTCGATGGAACACCCAGCTTCCCCGATTTTTCAGTTGGAAGCCGGATCCGGGCGGAAGTGGTGGACGTCTTCCTTCAGGATTGGTTGAGCCTCTCAGGTTATGCTTTTCCCCCCTTCCTTTTCATCCAGAGAGTGGCAGCCCAAGTTCGCAGACAGAAAGCCTCAATAATACTTGTCACCCCAATTTGGCGAGCCCAGATTTGGTTCCCCTCTCTCCTGGAATTGTCTTGGGACAGGCCACTTCGGTTACCATCTTCCGACAACATTCTGTCAGATCCCCTGGGTCATCATCCCCCCCTGGTTCTCCAAGGCCATCTACATCTCATGGCTTGGAGGATTTCAGGAGACTATGGACTGACGTCCCAATTTCGAGAGAAGCTGAACTCCTCATCCAGCAGGCCTGGGCCCCGGGTACTACCAAGTGTTACAGGTCCGCTTGGAGACAATGGGTTCGGTGGTGTGTGGCGAAACAACTGGATCCCGTGGGGGCCTGCGTTACCGAGGTTGTAAACTTCTTGGCAGAGCTTTTTCATCAGAAGCTAGCTTATTGCACTATCAATTCTTTTCGGTCAGCCATTTCTGCTGGTCATGGCGCAGTGGACGGAGCTGCTGTCGGTGAACATCCTTTAGTCTGTAAGCTCTTGAAAGGAATTCGGCTTTCGCGTCCGCCTGAGCCTCGTTATCTAGATCTCTGGGACGTTAACGTAGTTCTGCGTTTACTCTTATCTTGGCAAGACAATAATTTCTTATCCCGAAAGGAAATTTCTGCGAAACTTGCTATTCTCCTTTGTCTTATATCTTGCAAAAGAGTCTCGGATGTCAGGGCCCTTGATATTTCTGCACGTGTTTTTAAGCCGGATGAGGTTACTTTTACCATTTCTAGGAGAACGAAGACGAGTACGAGGTCAGTATCCTATCCTGCTTTTCCAGATGCTCCTAAGTTGTGTGTGGTTAAATGCCTGAAGGCTTACGAGGACATGACTCTAGAAGTTCGACCTCCTGGTGAACGGCAACTCTTCATTGCCATTAAAAAAAACGTTTACGGCGGTCTCTTCCCCTACCATTGCACGATGGGTCAAATGGATTATGACAGAATCCGGCATTGATGTTCAATACTTTGGTGCGCACTCTACTAGGGGAGCTATGGCCTCCAAGGCTGTCCAAGTGGGTGGCAGATTGGAGGACATTACGAATGCGGCTGATTGGTCTTCAGAATCAACTTTTAAAAAGTTCTACTTTAAACCAATTCATGAAGCTGCTGCGCTGGTGGTAAGTAAGCTTTAAACTTGCGTAATCCTCGCCTCCACTTCCTGACATAGAATGAGAAATTTCCTAGTTATCACAAAGGAAAGTTTCAATTCTATTAAGGACACGGAGGCGAGGATTATCCCTCCCTGGCTCTTTCTAGCCTCCCTCCCTTGCGTATGCAGGTTCCTGGAGGTTTTCTTTTCTGCGTATCAGGAGAGTATTTTATTTACATATTCTTCTTGTACATGGTTTGCTTTTATATTCTTACTTCTGCTTTTATGTGCATAATTCTGTTTGCCTCTCACATTGCCTTTGCACTGCATTGCTATTGCCCTTTGGTTATTTCTGCTTTCATTTATATTTCCGTTGGATGTCAAACAACGTTTCTGTGCTCCTAGGATCGGATCAAAAGACGGATTAGGTGCTGGTCGACTTAACTTCCTGCAGCAATGAAAGAGGAAGGACTACGTTAGGAGATTCACTATATGCTGTTTGATGGACTGTGATTGGTGTACTGGCTCCCATGGCTACTACTGTGCCTCATGGGATATTGTTAAATTCAGTAAAATAAAGATGATGAGTCCTTGTTGTAATGTTCATGTAGTATATTTATTCTTGAGATTAGATAGAAGGTACAGCATTCAAGTAGGAATGTAATATGGTAAGAACCCCCACCGGGAGCAGATAACTTCCTGCTCAGCCTCCAGGTAACTGATAAATTCCATGAACAGCAACAGGTAGAATCCTGGATGACATCACAGAGACATCACATAGACAAGCAGACACTAACACTAAGGAGGGACAAAGAGAGAGGAAGAGCACAAAGAGAGAGGAAGAGCAGGATATAACAGATATGTAGTTTTGTTATTTTTTTTGCTATTTTTTCTTCTAACTTGCTGTCATTAAAATAGAGAAAGGACAAGCATAATCCTCGCCTCCGCGCCCTTAATAGAATTGAAACTTTCCTTTGTGATAACTAGGAAATTTCTCATTCCCTCAGAGTAGTATTTTCTCGGCCAGTCCCTCAACGCTTTTATCATGGTTCACATCAGCGTACCTTTTTTTTCTCGCCAATCACGCTATCCTCAAGAGTTCACACTCGATTTGAAGATCTTCCTTACATTTTCTCCTCATTTTTTCGTTTCACATATTTTCTTCTTTTTTTTCAATATTTCGTTCCTATTCCTCTTTTCTTGTCTCGAAGCATATTATTTTTCTGGTTCAGCTTCTTGCATATATTCTTTTTCTTCACCTTGACTTTTCCCTTATGATTCGCGTGGATATTCCGGCGTGTGGCCTTTCCTCGAGTGAACCAAGCCATAGTAGGTTTCACGATTTCATTTATTTACGTAGTATAGTGCAAGACAGCGGCAGGAGCGACAGCGCCACAGCCGGCAGCTCAACCTCTCTCTCAGCTCTCTCAACTGCCACCAACTGTCAACATGAGTGTCAGCTGGCATTCTAGATCGCCAGCTGATGTCATGGGGGTAAGCGCGAGGGCAGGGGACGGGAGCCGACAAGGGACCGAATATGGGGGAGCGATTTGGTACAACACAACATAAGCTCCGCCCCCGGGGGTCTCCTGTCCATGGTCTGCTTTGCTGCAGAACAAGACGCGTCGCTTCCGGGGCGGCGGGGGCAGCGGCAGCATGAGCTCCTCAACGTGCGTGCCTCCGGTGTTCTAACTAAAATCGCACCCCCGTCGTTTTGTACACCCCCTACGTCAGAGGGGTGCTGATTCATGCAGGTTCTGCCTGTATATTCGCGCTCCCCCATCTGGTTGTGCATCCTCTCCTTGCGCATGTGTGAACATTTTCACTACTACTACCATGGGGCACTTGGAAGCCAGGAGGGCAGAGAATGCAAAGGCAGCGCCGCTGCTGAGGAGGTGGAAACAGCTCTTCAGCAGCGCGGGCGGCACCTGGCCGCACTATGCTTTAAGATGCCCCTTAGTTCAGCCCCCCCTTCCCTAGGAGAGAGGGGTAGTGATAGGGAATGGAGGCAGGGAAGGAGCTGGACCAGCAGACCCCAAGTGTGGGGGTCTGCTAAGTCATAAATTTTATCTTAGGAATTCGGCAGGGAGATACGGTGGGTCATTGAAGCACAGTCGTCGGTCACAGGGCCCTCTTTCTCCTGGGAATTGTACCAGAGAAGAGAGGTGCTGTTACTGCATACTGTCAGGAGAGGAGGGGGTGGGAGGGCTGCAGGAGCCCTGGGGCTTGGGTGGGATGAAGTGCCGAGGAACAGGGTGAAAGGGTGGGAGAGACGTGGACAGCTTGCAGGGGGTGCTGTGGAAAAATGTGCAGAAAAAAGCGCTTACCACAAACTATACTTTTACATCACGAAAAGGACGGTTTGGTTGTCAACCTTGAGGACTAAACTTTATCTATTTTTGTATAATTAACAATTGAACTTTGTGAGGACATCTTCCTGTGGGAATTAAGTCGCCGCTTGCCCAAAAATCAGGACAAGAAGCACAGTCATTTTAATTTCCTCCAAGATCTTGAGGTATTGTCAAATAAAAGCATTGTTGGGAAATAATAACTGTGTAACATGGTTTTCACATGAAGACTGCAATTGGGAGCATAGCCTTGCAAGCAGGGGCTGTCGTCATGAAGTGAACAATGGCCAAGCTCAGCAGAGGTGACCTGCAGTGAGAGTGCAAAGCAAGTAACTCAGGGCCATGAAGAGATGGCTGAAGGTGGCACCTACGAGGCTGCTCTCTTGTTTCAATAAGCAAGGATGTCTATTACTATGGGAGGGGAGGGGAGGGGGGGGGACTCTTTTCTGCATTGCTCTTTACATTTAGGGTCCTGACAGGATTCCGCAGAAGCGTCTGATCCTCACATGCGGTCGGTCTAACACCGCTTACACATCGAGTTTGTCCAGAAAAGGGCAGCGTGTGCAGTATTTTTATTTCTACGTCTCGTTGCTATGATGAAGTCTGTTTTCGAAGGGGAAAGTGAGCGGCTGTCCACATCAGACAGGACCCCTCCCAAGCCTAGAGGCCGCCGTGCCTTCGTTATTAAAGTACAGATTCCTAGGTGATGACTGGTCCTAGGATGTGACTTATTGCAGCCACAGGTGTAGTGACGTTTGGACACCACTCTCTCCCCTCAAATGTCTTATACGTGATAAAGCGCCCGAGTCGGGCGGGAGACTCCCGATTTTTACAGCAGGAAATAAGAAACGTTTTGTTGCTTCACACCTGAAATTGCCTTCACTACAATGCAAGTCAGTGGAAAAAATAAACTCCCCCGTATTTTCTACAAAACTTTCCTCTTCTCAAATGTTGGCACATATGTCAGGTGCACGATTTTCTGGTTGCAGGAGAAATCTAGTGTTTGGTTTGGTGGCGCCTCAGGCAGCTGCCCCTATTGCATAGAAAGGGGCATGTATGTGGCTGCAGGTGAATTTAACTGGTTTTCGCCTTATGTGGGATGATGAAATGCGGAGGGTGGTCGACATAGGGGTTAAACCCTCTGCAGACATCTGTGTGCTACTTGGAGGTCACCGGCTCCACATATCTGGTGGTCCTCAGTCTGAGGTGATAGCGTGCCACTTGGGGTGTAAAGGCAACACCTGTTATTTACAGCATTACAAAAACACAGCATCCATGATGACAAGCATCTTATGCCGAATCAAACATTGTTATTCGTCACTGGAGGTCATGTTGAGTTTTTTAGTGTAGGAGTATATAAGAATATTCAGAATCTGTAACTACTACTTGAGGTACACCGGCTATTTTACTCAGCTGAACATACTCTTAACCCCATTGCGTCCAAAAGGTGGACCCCATTTTATTCTGAAATTGATAAGGAAACAAACCCTTAGTAGCTTTTAAAGGCAGCTTTTTGGGCGCCTTTTATGGCTACGAACCCCTAGAGGTCATATGGTGGCATAGAAATGTTACCTTGGCTGAGGCAAGCCTTTAGCTGTATCCAGGCCCTAATGTGACTGTGTCTGGCCAGCATCATGGATCCTTTTGTGCACCTTAAAAACTAGCATTGCAAAAAGCCAATACCAATAAATCTGGCTGTAATCTGTGAAGGTTTTCCAAGACCCTTTCTGCGTGACCAGGTTGGCATTTTTAATTATGCCACTACTGTTAGTTTTGTCAATACTTGTTTTGCACACAGCACACACACTTACAACACGGACCCAGATACAGCTAACATTTAACAAGCATTGGAAATGCAATAGGTCTCGGATTTATTTGAGTTAGAGCTAATGGCATTGTAAATGGCAATGTCTTTTAGCCATGTGTTATGGAGTGTATGCATGTGGTGTGTAGTGGAATTATGTGGGTTGGATTTGAGTTGTATCAATGGTGGCATGCTGCGCTTTAGATGAATATGTTTAAAAGTAAAGTGCACCATATTGAGATTGCTACAATAGTTAATTGTGGATGCGTTAACAATTGATGTGTGCACTGATGGCTGGTGGTGTGTGTGCCTGTAGAAATTGTGCACTGATGGCTGGTGGTGTGTGTGCCTGGTGGAAGCGTGCACTGACGGCTGGTGGTGTGTGTGTGTGGTTGTGTGTGTGGTGGTGAGTGTGAGGTGGTGAGAATGTGGTGTCCGAGTGTGTGTGTGGTGGTGTCTGTGTGTGTGGTGTATTTGGTCTTATGTGTGTGGTCTTATGTGTGTGTGGTGGACTTAGTTCCAGTTTTTGTACCCTGCACACTCACACACTGCCCCTACACCCTCACACACTGCTCACCCTACACACTCACACAATGTTCACCCTGCACGCTCACACAATGTTAACCCTGCATACTCACACACTGCTCACCCTGCACACTCACACACTGCTGTGAGTGTGTGTGTGGTGTTGTGTGTGTATGATGTTTGTGTGTGTGTGGTGTTGTGTTGCGTGTGTGGTGTGTGTCTGTGTGTGTGGTGTGTGTCTGTGTGGTGTTGTGTGATCCTCTGTGAGACACCGGGGTCTGTAGTCTGGAATGGAAGCTTTGGTCAGATGGGGGAGCATGGAAATGTTGTGCTCCTGTGAAAGAGCTGGCAGGTGATTGGGGTCCCCCTTAGAAGGCAAAGACTCTGAAAGCAGTGCCCCTGTCTTTAACACCACCACACCAGTGTGCCTCAAGTAACATGTGCCAGGTCTTCTACAACGCAGGGGCAGAGAGGAGAGGAGAGGCAGGACAACACCGGGGCTGAGAGAAGAGGCAGGACAACGCAGGGGCAGAGAGGAGATGCAGGTGCAGAGAGGAGAGGCAGGACAACGCAGGGGCAGAGAGGACAGGCAAGACACAATGCAGAGGCAGGACAACGCAGGGGCAGAGAGGAGAGGCAAGACACAACGCAGGGGCAGAGAGGAGAGGCAAGACAACGCAGGGGCAGAAAGGAGAGGTATCTGGAGGGGAGAGTTAACTAGGGGAAAGGGCAGGGACATGAGCGGCTTTGAAATGGGGCTGGGGCTAATGGGGACATTAGCAACATAAAAGGGAATTAAGAAGGTAGAAAAAAATGAAGTGAAATTAGAGAAAAGGTGGTGAGAGGAAACATACCAGAAAGATAGAGGTGTGCTATAGGAATGAGAGGGGGTGCTTGAGGCGTGGAAAGGGAAGGAAGAACATGGAAACTGGAAAACGAGAAGAAGAGCATTGGCAGGTGGAGAGGCAGTGACTCAGAAAGGAGGGTGCCTTTTACAGAGCAGGAGAGGGCAAGGAAAACTAGAAGGGAGAGCGGCACGCGGGGAAAGAGCCCGATAGAGCTGAAATTGTGCATTCAGGAGAGCAGAGAAGGCCAAATAGGGAAGTGAGGGGCGGGGACAGGGAGGAACAGGACGGGAATGGGCAGAGCAGGCCTATAATAGGGAGAAAAACATGCGCAGAAATATAAAAGGGCGGGGGAGAGACAGACAGGCAGAATAAAAAAGAAAAGGTGGTGCGAGGCGGAAAATGTGCAATAGGGTAGATGGTCTCTTGTATCCTGGAGAAGATAGGGGAAGAAAAAGTGGAATAAGGTACGGCTTGTGGTGAAGAGCAGGGCAGGCGGGAGACAGGGACGTGGAACTGGTGAGAGGAAAGGGGCAGTGTAGATCGCACAGAAGGCGAGGGGAGGGAGGATAAGCGAAATCAGTGGTGAGGGAACGGGTTGCAGAGAAGGTGCTGAAGAGAGATAGAGGGAGAAGGGTGGTGGTGACCGGTGCGGGGGCTGGGGTTGGACAGGCGGTTAGGGAGGGGTAGGATTGAAGCAAGAGAAGCAGAGGGGTGGAAGGGGGCGAGAGGGAAGGAGGGCTGCAGCCCTGAAAGATACAGCTTTTTGTTTTACACTCAACATGTTCATTTTTAGAAATGTCAAGTATAGAACTCTCAAAAGGTAAACTTGGATTTGAGGTTATACACTAGGGCTTCATGAAAAGAAATACTCACAGGTAGACAAAAACACAGATACTTTTGGGTGGCAAGCACTTTTCAAAACGGCATCATGCTGAGCTCCGTGCACATGCTCTTGCTTTCAGAGATGCCCTGCATTTTGCTAGAGGAGCTTTCAGCTGGTCTCAATCAAAAGGTACCCTACAGTAAAAAAAGCTGGCCGCTGTTGAATACCATAGATTGACTAGAAACCATACAACATGCATAGACCTTCGTGTTGAATGCAAATTTTTTAAAAAATGGTCAGGTCACAGACTACCAGAAACAGAAGGTGTTGTTTCTCAAAGGAAAAATCAACTCCAAGTCACCCAAAAATATAACTCACATGTAGACAAAAACAACACGGATACTTTGGGTGGCGATTATTTTTCAAAACGGTAGGCTGAGTTCCGTGAACATGCTCGCGCTTTCAGAGATGCCCTGCATTTTGCTAGAGGAGCTTTCAGCTGGTCTCAATCAAAAGGTACCCTACAGGAAAAAATGGAGTATGTATATTCCCAACAGAGACATGTACGTATATGGCTTTCGGGACCGCCTATCAGCACTTAGAACGTATATTGCCATAGAGACTGTGTTTATTTATAACAATGTCCATTATCGGGGGTGTATATTCACACTGGGGAGTGTGCATTATCACGGATAACGCCCATAATTAGGGGAACTGTAGGAGGGTGGATACCTGACTATGGTTACCCCAGATTTTTTGCCTTGTGTTTAGCTGGTTTCCTGCTATTCAGGGCCCCAGGCTATCTGCTCTCTATTTAAAATGGACTCCATGTACCCTAGGTGCATAACTAATTGGATATTGGGTCACCTTATCAGCCCCTGTACAGTGTACTATAGGTACCCAGGGCATAGGTGCATCCAAGGCCTACCAGGGGCAGCAGCATATCTTTTGCCTCCCCTGAGTGGCTATCCAAAATGACACACCTGGCTGATCACTCAGCTGGGGCAAGGTTGTGTAATCACCCCTTGCTTAGATATAGTATACCTATATCTAAACCTATATCGGGACACATATATACCTATAAGTCACTCCTATGGCAGGCCTTAACAATCCTGGAGTCAGAGTGCTTGGTTTAATGTGAGATGGTGCTCTAGCATGAGCTGAGCCTGTCTGCAGCTTTCGGAGCACAGTGTTTTGCCGCCCGAGTATATATGTATACGTCTACACACCTGGCCCTCTCCCAGGCATTATGTGGGCATCGTAGCAACAACATAAAAATAAACAAGCATTGGCATAGCCAATAGTTCTCGCATTTGGGACCTTATAATCTGGCCTCCGGGGGCCCTGCTTCACCAATGGTGCCCCCAAGGTGGTCCCCAGGCCCAGGACGCTGGCCAGTGTGGTAGCAAAGTACGACTCAGGACCCCACTGCAAACGGGCCCCAATGCGATGCAGCTGTCCACGGTGTGCCACCCTAGGATCACCTCACCCCGCTCACTTCCCGGTTCCGGCAAAGTCCTGCTGGCCAACGCGGGCGCCAGGGGGAAGGACTGGGGCACCGGTCACCTCTCAGAGTCAGTCTCCCCCGTTCCGACCACCGAACGCGGGAACAGTAATGGTCGTTGTGAGAAGTTGGCCTGGCATATGATGTTCACTAGTTATAGTGAACACCTTGCAACAGTCCAATTCGACCCTTATAGTGTTAGGTTAAAGACAACCTTTAAAGAAAGCTATCCTAGTGGTAGCTGTGTAGAGCATCCTTCAGGGTAAGTCTTGATGGAGTGTTAAGCTTATTGTTTTACCATAGATAACCTCTTGAATAGCCAAATGAAAGAGTAGTCCACACAGGTATATATTCAAAATACGTATGATTGACGTGAAAACAGACGGGTGCAGGGGACTTGACATTTACACTGGCGGAAAGAGACAGAAGTCTGGCATGTCAGATCAACTCGTACTTCTATCATATCTGATATCTGATGTTTGGGAACCATACTATCTAGAGGAAAAGGTCTCTGGGGCAGAAGTTACTCTATACTAACTGTGTGTGCGTGTATAAGCGCCGGAGTGTCTGCATGAGATGCGGGGGGCATGGGCCTTCCATGGAAACAGAGGCTATGAATTACTTGCATAGAGACAGCGAGGCCGGGCCCTTCGCCCTGCAGCTGGGAGAATGTTTACTTAAACTAGTAGGCAGGAATGCATTTTCGAGGAGCGGAACAGATAACTTCGAAGGTTGAATACAGTCTTGGCAGGCAGCAGGCTGAGCTAAGTGCCATGGGCCGCACAGGAAGTAAGGCAGAGTTCACGGATATACAGACAGCCTGGGCTGAGGCTTTCAGAGTCAGAAAACAAGAAAAGGCTCGATGGCAGAATTCGGGGCCTACTTTGCCAGAGCTGGAAAACGTGTAAAGTACACCACAAAAAGACGTTGGCAAGGCATACTTAGGAACTGAATTATCGATCCATTCAGGGTGGATCTGAAAGAGGACATGTTAACGGTGGACGCAAATGTATTTGCGTCTTCATAGCTGATACAGGAGGGAAGTTACATGTACTTCAGGCTGGTACACGGAAACGGTGGGGTACACGCTAGGGAACATTACTTGACCATAAAATTTATATTTCCTCAGATAGTGCGCATGGGCATCAATTCCATTGTTAGACTGTTTTCCCGAAAGAGGTTGAGAATGCAGTATATAAGTGTAGTACAGAGTTGTCAATGCGTATGTTAAGTAAATAATAACAACTGCAACAACCACAGGTGTCTGGGGAGGTGGGAGGGCACATGTGAATCCACTGCTCTACATTCCAAGAACAGATGCTTACACTGATAGTGACCCAGATCTCAACTGTGTTCTCTGTTTGCAGTACTGTGAGAGAAGTAAAGAAACCTTCTCAGTGAAGTGAAATTAGTTATTCTGATACATTGAAACTATTTTCACAACTTGTTTACTGTAATATCGTTGTTTGTGGTGCTCATTTTATTTTTTCTGATACATTGGAAATATTTTTACAACTTCTTTACTGTAATATCGGTGTTTGTGGTGCTCACATTTATTATTTTTTGATACATTCAAACTATTTTTACAACTTGTTTACTGTAATATCAGAGTTTGTGGTGATTATTCTAAATTATATTTTTTGATATCCAGAACACAATATTGTACTTCAGTGAAAATTATTTTGAAAACATTTGAAAAATAAATTATTATAGTGTGATTATGTATTCCTTTTAGTGCTTTATTAAATATATGCAGGGGCATGGTCACTTTCATTGTCATGACGGACACCGCCAGCAAATAAACTGCCTGTATAAGCTCCACAGCGGCCCCTCGCCAGGCACACCAGAAGCGGGGAGTGGTCAGATACATACCACGCCAGATAGGAAACCTCCCTAACCTGCCGTGCCAGCTCAGGGGTAATGAGGCAATAACCCAGCCCGTCGCCGAGGTGTAGCAGGAGAAGAGTCTGGATCCCGAGTGTCTTTACCTACATACTCCAGGGTATAAATGTTGGATCCATTCTCAACAAGGGGAGAAGGAGTGCTTTGGTAAAGGGCACATGGTTACAATAGTTAGAGTTGCAAAAGTCCAAGACAGAAGAAACCAGTCCCCAGGAGAGGAAAGAGGAAAGAGGAAAGAGGGGGGGGGCAGGGAGCTGGGAAGCGGGTCAGATCTGGCAGATCAGCTGTGGGAGTGAAAAAACCTCGTGCGGGCCCAAGACGGTAGAGTAAACGGTCTCCAAGCTTAGATGGGGTCTCATAGTTATAAATTGAAGTCTGGGCGCCATTTTAGAGTCAGGCAAGTCCCAGGTACCTGGGCGCAATGAACCGTGGGCCCAATGGCCGCCATCTTAGGGTCAGGCAGCTGGGTTCAGGTTGGCTCGTGCTGAATCCCCCAGAGTCAGGGTATATTCCGAGGCACACACTCTCAATATCAGGGGGGCCCTCAGCATCCGTGGGAGACCCCAACCACCGACATCAGAGGGCTCCTACTGGTGCGCCCTGCAGGGGCTATGTATTGACCGCTACAGGCAGGCAGTTGCGCTGATTGTTATCACGCTGCAATAGCCACTGGGTAGATGGGAGTCTTTGTCGCTTTTTTTTTTCAGAGTGCTGGGTTGGAGTTAATTGGATGCTGGGTTGGAGATGGATGGATGCTGGGTTGGGGATGGATGGATGCTGGGTTGGGGATGGATGGATGCTGGGTTGGGGATGGATGGATGCTGGGTTGGGGATGGATGGATGCTGGGTTGGGGATGGATGGATGCTGGGTTGGAGATGGATGGATGCTGGTTGGGGATGGATGGATGCTGGGTTGGAGATGGATGGATGCTGGGTTGTGGATGGATGGATGCTGGGTTAGGGATGGATGGATGATGGATTGGGCATGGATTGATGCTTGGTTAGGGATGGATTAATGCTGGGTTGGAGATGGATGGATGCTGGGTTGGAGTTGGTTGGATGCTGGTTTGGAGTTGGGTGGATGCTGAGTTGGAGATGAATGGAGTGGGGCGGATGGATGTGTGAGAGGTGGATGAATGGATGCTGGGTTGGGGATGGATGAATGCTGGGGTGGGGATGGATGGATGGATGCAGGGTTGGAGATGGATGGATGTGTGAGGGGTGGATGGATGTGTGATTTGTGGGTGGATGGATGCTGGGTTGGAGATGGATAGATGTGTGAGGGGTGGATGGATGAATGCATGGATGGATGGTTGACTGTGGGTGCTTGCAGCATGAATTGATGGATGAATTCGTGGGGAGGCGTGTTTGTGCACTGCTGGATGGGTAAGTGAAGAAACTGAGAGGCCAGAGGCCTAACGGCCTAAAAGCCCTGAAGTGCGGCGTATTCGCCATTCACGCTGGCTTGTGGCCTCTGTGTGTTTGCAACAATGTGACCCATTGCCACCGAAGGTGCTGTATTTTCTGTATTTGCCATTTAGTCGGTTTATTGGAAGTAAACCACGACTCTTGCCTCAGAATGTATTTATTGTTGTAGTGAATGCTTACAAATTAAATCCTCGTTTCCCTGTGACTTAGGAATATAAGGTCACCTACCTGGGCACCATAGAGATGTATGAGTGGGAGTCCCACAGGTGAGGGCCAGTCTCTCCCCTGAAAGTGTAGTTATCCTCTTCTCCACCGGATGTGATTTCACGCTATATATTAGTGATGTCAATGATATTTAAAAACCCTGAACGCCAGATCTCTGCAACCCGCCCTTTCACCGCCTGCCTCTCCATTCAGATCCTCCTAGTTATCAAGCCAAATAGACATCCACCCATTCATCCACCACCACTTCATTCATCCTTTCATCCACACAACCACCTTTCCATCCACCACGCATAGAATCACATACATCCACCTATTCAGCTCCCCGCCCAGGTATCTCATCCCCTACCCAGGCGTCCTTAAACGAGAGAAAAGCTCCAAGTGTCAGACATTTGGTTGTAGAAGTTACTCGTGGGGGGGGGGGGAGGGGGGGGGGGGGGCTGAAGCACTTTGAGCCCAATGGGCGTTGCACAGCGTGTGGTTGTGTTTAGTGCACGACCAGCATGTGCCGTGTGCACGTGGCTTGTGTTTTGGGAGGTCAGGCTGTGGATGGGGAGGGGGTGGCCCCCGGCTGTTCCTGGGACTTCAACCGCTGCCGTGGGGAGTTTAAAATAAAAAAACATATTATATAGTGCGCATACGTGCAAGGACACACATGCACACTAAAACGGCAGAACACCGGGGAGCTTAAAAATACCTGTATGAAGCCATAAGTACATTGTGCGGTTGCGTAGGATAGTGCGCATGCGCACACACGAGGGGGGAGCGCATACAGACGGGGAGCAGGGAACCACGGAACACCGGCACGTTTGTGAGACAAACGCATGCGTGGCTACTGTCACGTGGATCCCAATAACCGCTTTAGCCTTGTTGTGAAGGACGCGATACTCTAGCCCTTACGCGTTGTGCAAGAGCAGAGACTACTTTGGCATCCATCTTTGTGAGGGATGCGGCCTGTTATTTCGGTGAGAAGACCAACGTTTCAGCGGCCATCTTTTTGTGTGACGCCTGCCTCCCCGGCCGCCATCTTAGCGTGGGGAGCGCGGCCGCTCGTCTACCACCCAAGAAGCCATGTTTATGCGGGGCGTGCGATGCTGCGACCGGTTACCGTTAGACAGAAATGAAGGAGGTAGACATCATATTAGATAAATGCGCCGGTTATGGGGGCTCCTGGAAACGCATGCACGTGAGTGTGGACTATCTGTGGGTCAGGCTTCACGGGGGTATAAATGGGGGAGGGGGGTGATAAAGATGATGAAAAGTGACTCCCGGTTCTCTTCTCCTATGACTATCTGCTGTTCTCTTCCACCCGCCTACTTCTTTAACTCCCTGTTCTCTTCTCATGTGCTGATCTGCTGCTCTCATCCACCCACCTCCTTCTTTAACTACCCGTTCTCTTCTCTCGTGCTGATCTGCTGCTCTCATCCACCCACCTCCTTCTTTAACTACCTGTTCTCTTCTCTCTTGCTGATCTGCTGTTCTCTTCCACCCCACCTTCTTCTCTACCTCCCTGTTCTCTTCTCCCGTGCTGATCTGCTGTTCCTTTCCACCGCCTCCTTCTCTAACTCCCTGTTTTCTTCTCCCGTGTTGATCTGCTGCTCTCTTCCAACCGCCTCCTTCTTTAACTCCCTGTTCTCTTCTGCTGTGCTGATCTGCTGCTCTCTTCCACATGCATCCTTCTCTAACCGTGCACACACACATACAACTACACACACACAACCGCACGAACACACACAACCACACCACACACACAATTGCACACACAACCACACACACAACCACACACACAATCACACCCAACCACACACACACCACACATACAACCACACACACATACAACTACATGCACAAACACACAACCACACACATCTATCTATCGCCATAACTCTATCTGTCGCCCTCACTCTATCTATCCGTCACCCTCACTCTATCTGTCGCACTCACTCTGTCTGTTGCCCTCACTCTATCTGTCGCCCTCACTCTATCTATCTATTGCCCTCACTCTATCTATCTGTCGCCCTCACTCTATCTATCGCCCTCACTCTATCTATCGCCCTCACTCTATCTATCGCCCTCACTCTTTATCTATCTATCTATCTATCTATCTATCTATCTATCTATCTATCTATCTATCTATCTATCTATCTATCTATCTATCTATCTATCTATCTATCTATCTATCTATCTATCTATCTATGTATCTATCGCCCTCACTCTATCTATCGCCCTCATTCTATCTAGCTATCTAACTATCTATCTATCTATCTATCTATCTATCTATCTATCTATCTATCACCCTCTATCTATCTATCTATCTATCTATCTATCTATCTATCTATCTATCTATCTATCTATCTATCTATCTATCTATCTATCTATCTATCTATCTATCTATCGCCCTCACTCTATCTATCTATCTATCTATCTATCTATCTATCTATCTATCTATCTATCTATCTATCTATCTATCTATCTATCTATCTATCTATCTATCTATCTATCTATCGCCCTCACTCTATCTCATTCTGTACTCCACCACCTGGTCTTCTAAAAGTACAGCCCTGCCACCTTACATGCCTTCTCCAAAGGTGCCAGGATACAGGAATCCTGCAATGATCTATCATCTCCAATGTTGCCTTCAGAGGTTTCTGGGAGAGGGGATCTTTTAAGTGGATGCAATTTGTTTTTATAGCTGACCCGCTCCACAGTGTCAGAAATTAGGCCAAATTAAATGCAGGGGTGCAGGTTGTCAGCTGGTCGCCATGCCTGCTTCCAGCAGGCAGGTCATAGCTGCTGAGTCCGCCAGTGGTGCCAGTCAGCAGTTATTATAGACTGCATGGTCCATACGATGGGGGTTTCAGGCCAGTGGTGGATTGGATATTTGTATAGCCGTGCTGTCCCTGTGGTCCTGTCTTTTGCTGTGCTCTGCATGTTTAGCAGAACACAGCACCACTGTTTGTAGATGGACATTTCCGAGAGTTTTCATTTCTATTACCTACAAACATAGCACCTTTATTAGTAGACTGCAAGTACAACCCCCAGAGTTTGGTTGTGCTATTGAATGGTCAAAGATCCTCTGTTCAATGGTACTCATTTTATCGACCTCAGAAGGATGAAAAGCTATGTAAACTCATGTGGAATCAAACAAGTGAACATGTGAGTATAGGAGAGCAAACACAGATCCTTGGAGTAGGCACATTAGCTCCTTGGGCCACCAGTGTAATACATAACTGTTACCATACCACATGTCCCAGTAAGATAGCGGTGTTCGGACAGTGTAGTGACACACACAGTAGAGTGTTTTGCTGCCACTGCCTGTCTTCAGAGCAGCCTGTGACCGAAAAGGGGGCTCTCTGTAAGCTCACTGGATCCTAGCAGTCACTGCAAGCCATCCTGAGTGCTCGGCTGGCAGCTATATAAGCTATATAAATATTCCATTGAGGTCCTAATGGAAGCATATCCTTTGAAAGTCAGCAGTATAATATTATATTTATATAGCTCTCCCTACCAAGTGTACCTCCCTGAACCCGAGGCGCCGGTATATAGTAGTGCAGCTGACTTGCTGTGGCTGCTATTAATAAATATAATGAATGCTTCAATCGTTCTGAGCTGCCTGTGCCTCTGCCTTTAGTTTACTGTGTTGGAGAGCTGTGCAGCCGCTGCCTGGCTCCCTTCTGCTCCGTTTTCAGTTGCCTGCCTTGGCTAGCAGTTATGTGGTTAACGATGCTCAAGCAGGAGTAGTGTTCGCCGCTGGATCTTGAAAGCGCATGCGTGCAACCACACGCATGCGCACTAAACGGCCAGAGAGTGGGGAGCTTAAAAATACATGCAGCCAAGACATGGGGTTTCCACGCATGCGCATAATTATGCGCATGCGTGGAAACGCGGGGGGTGTAAAGACAGATGGGGTGGGTCTATTGATAGTACACCGGCACTCCCACGGGATAGGCTGTCGCCACCATAGACCCCGACCACCCACCCTACGCCAGCCATTGTCCACACCACTTCCCCGAGTTCACCACCCTCCACTTGTATTCGTTTTCCCTCCCAAACGAATATCTGCCGATCAAACCCCTAGTTTCTACCCCCGACTGTTAGTTGTTTTTTCTCGCTACTCGGAAGTTCCAATTCCGATGCGTTACCCACAGGACAGCGCACACCTACAACCCGGGCAACACCGCTACAGTTTGACATGGGACAAACACTCAGGGACCCTGTGCACTCCGTACATTCTCATCACACGGCTCCTACCCTACACTACGAGGTTCAGACGAGTGATCATGGGCTCTTCCCCCACTGAATGATACCTATGGATGTACATAGGGGCTCTCCTTGTACTCATAACCATTCTGATACCTAAGCATGTCCCCATGGCTCACTGTGTAACTTCTGCTCATGAATTTGCTGTACTTGCCTGTAATCAGGGCTTAATTTGAGCCGGAGCTTGCCGGTGCTTAGCACCGGCACCTAAGTATGAGGGCCGGGTCTATCACACGGATTAAGTGCACCTGTTCTGCCTTACAATTTGATATTTCAAAGTCGTGACTCGTGCGCACTGGCACACACAGAGAGTGTGTGTGCTACTACTACTGCTGTCAGTGTTTGCCGTGCCAAACTTGACTCGATGATTGCAGCAAAAAAAAACTGTACTTACTGCGGTGACTGGGTGACGTGACGTCACCTGCCTGCTGCTCCCAGTGATTTCCTCTCTCTAAGTCAAGACTTGCCGGCCGCGGATCAGTCAGGGCCCCAGTGGGCGGGACACAACTTGTTGTTGCAGGGCTGGGCACTGGGCAGGGCTTTGCAGCGGGGGTTGGGGCTATGTGCGGCAGAGGGGGAGCGATGCATGCGCAGATTATGCATGCAGTTGAATGTACGCGCATTTTCGCTGCCCGCCCCAGCATACCCGCACTGCTCCCCTCACCGAGTATCTAGGAGGGTACTCGCCCGTCTTTCAAAGTTGCATGAGCTGGGACACTCACACTTGAGCTCTGGACTGCTCAGCAGGTGAGGGCGAGGCGCGAGCGAGGCAGGGCCTGGCGCCCTTAGGCTGTGATTAATTTACGGTTTTTAAAATCATCCTGATTGGCGGTCTACCAGCAGCGCGCCTGGACAAGATGGCCTGGGGGTAGGCTGGCGCCTGCGGCGGCCGAAATCATCATGAGCTGCGCAGGCAGGTGAGGCACGGCAGGGCATGGGGGCCGCAGGCTTACGTTTTTTTTTAATTAATTGATTGATGGCCTGTCTCCTCACAGGCTCCCACAGACTGTCACCTCCCTGCGCCTGTCTCTTCTCTCTCTGGCCCCCACAGACTGTCTCTTCCCTGCGCCTGTCTCCTCACAGGCTCCCACAGACTGTCCTCCTCCCTGTGCCTGTCTCTTCTCTCTCTGGCCCCCACAGACTGTCTCCTCCCTGCTCTTGTCTCTTCTCTCTCTGGCCCCCACAGACTGTCTCCTTCCTGCTCTTGTCTCTTCTCTCTCAGGCCCCCACAGACTGTCTCCTCCCTGCTCTTGTCTCTTCTCTCTCTGGCCCCCACAGACTGTCTCCTCCCTGCTCTTGTCTCTTCTCTCTCTGGCCCCCACAGACTGTCTCCTCCCTGCTCTTGTCTCTTCTCTCTCTGGCCCCCACAGACTGTCTCCTCCCTGCTCTTGTCTCTTCTCTCTCTGGCCCCCACAGACTGTCTCCTCCCTGCTCTTGTCTCTTCTCTCTCTGGCCCCCACAGACTGTCTCCTCCCTGCTCTTGTCTCTTCTCTCTCTGGCCCCCACAGACTGTCTCTTCCCTGCGCCTGTCTCCTCACAGGCTCCCACAGACTGTCCTCCTCCCTGTGCCTGTCTCTTCTCTCTCTGGCCCCCACAGACTGTCTCCTCCCTGCTCTTGTCTCTTCTCTCTCTGGCCCCCACAGACTGTCTCCTCCCTGCTCTTGTCTCTTCTCTCTCTGGCCCCCACAGACTGTCTCCTTCCTGCTCTTGTCTCTTCTCTCTCTGGCCCCCACAGACTGTCTCCTCCCTGCTCTTGTCTCTTCTCTCTCTGGCCCCCACAGACTGTCTCCTCCCTGCTCTTGTCTCTTCTCTCTCTGGCCCCCACAGACTGTCTCTTCCCTGCGCCTGTCTCCTCACAGGCTCCCACAGACTGTCTTCTCCCTGCTCCTGTCTCTTCTCTCTCAGGCTCCCACAGACTGTCACCTCCCTGCGCCTGTCTCTTCTCTCTCTGGCCCCCACAGACTGTCTCTTCCCTGTGCCTGTCTCCTCCCAGGCCCCCACAGACTGTCTCTTCCCTGCGCCTGTCTCCTCACAGGCTCCCACAGACTGTCTTCTCCCTGCTCCTGTCTCTTCTCTCTCAGGCTCCCACAGACTGTCCTCCTCCCTGTGCCTGTCTCTTCTCTCTCTGGCCCCCACAGACTGTCTCCTCCCTGCTCTTGTCTCTTCTCTCTCTGGCCCCCACAGACTGTCTCCTCCCTGCTCTTGTCTCTTCTCTCTCTGGCCCCCACAGACTGTCTCCTCCCTGCTCTTGTCTCTTCTCTCTCTGGCCCCCACAGACTGTCTCCTCCCTGCGCCTGTCTCTTCTCTCTCAGGCCCCCACAGACTGTCTCTTCCCTGCGCCTGTCTCCTCACAGGCTCCCACAGACTGTCTCCTTCCTGCTCCTGTCTCCTCCCTGCTCTTGTCTCTTCTCTCTCAGGCCCCCACAGACTGTCTCTTCCCTGCGCCTGTCTCCTCACAGGCTCCCACAGACTGTCTCCTTCCTGCTCCTGTCTCCTCCCTGCTCTTGTCTCTTCCCTCTCTGGCCCCCACAGACTGTCTCCTCCCTGCTCTTGTCTCTTCTCTCTCTGGCCCCACAGACTGTCTCTTCCCTGCGCCTGTCTCCTCCCAGGCCCCCACAGACTGTCTCTTCCCTGCGCCTGTCTCCTCACAGGCTCCCACAGACTGTCTTCTCCCTGCTCCTGTCTCTTCTCTCTCAGGCTCCCACAGACGGTCTTCTCCCTGCTCCTGTCTCTTCTCTCTCAGGCTCCCACAGACTGTCCTCCTCCCTGTGCCTGTCTCTTCTCTCTCTGGCTCCCACAGACTGTCTCCTCCCTGCTCCTGTCTCTTCTCTCTCAGGCCCCCACAGACTGTCTCTTCCCTGCTCCTGTCTCTTCTCTCTCAGGCTCCCACAGACTGTCTCCTCCCTGCGCCTGTCTCCTCACAGGCCCCCACAGACTGTCTCCTCCCTGCGCCTGTCTCTTCTCTCTCAGGCTCCCACAGTCTGTCTCCTCCCTGCTCCTGTCTCTTCTCTCTCAGGCTCCCACAGACTGTCTCCTCCCTGCGCCTGTCTCCTCACAGGCCCCCACAGACTGTCTCCTCCCTGCGCCTGTCTCTTCTCTCTCTGGCCCCCACAGACTGTCTCCTTCCTGCTCTTGTCTCTTCTCTCTCAGGCCCCCACAGACTGTCTCCTCCCTGCGCCTGTCTCTTCTCTCTCTGGCCCCCACAGACTGTCTCCTTCCTGCTCTTGTCTCTTCTCTCTCAGGCCCCCACAGACTGTCTCCTCCCTGCGCCTGTCTCTTCTCTCTCTGGCCCCCACAGACTGTCTCCTTCCTGCTCTTGTCTCTTCTCTCTCAGGCCCCCACAGACTGTCTCGTCCCTAAGGTTGTCTCTTCCCTCTGCAGACCCCCACAGACTGCCCTCCTCACAGGCTCCTTCCTTTCACCGCCTGTCACTGAGACAAGGTTAGGAGTGTTGTTTCTTTGTCCTCATACTGAATGGACAAGTAAGGGTCATGGTGGGTCAGATCTACAATACTTCTGTTGTCTACGTGACTGTTAGAGGTGGGTGAGCCAGAGAATTCATGGGAAGAGCCGAGCCAAGCGTCAGTCTCTTGGTAAATCGCATAAACAGCATAAGTTAAGTCACATAGCTATTACTTTTCATTCTCAGCCCTGCCAGCACCTCCTTTCTTATTTCCCTGATGCCCTTCTTCTCTTTGCCACTCACTCCAATGTATTATTTCTCTATTTCTAACCCTTCCACTTCCTTCTTTCTTTCTCATTGGTGAGACCTTCATATGTTTTGACTACCTAAGGCTTTTGAGAGTAACGGCCGAGCCATACCTGCCTCCAGTCCCCCCATCTCTCTGCTCCTTGTCTCTCTTTCTTAACGTTATTTATTTCAACTATCTAAAAACTGTGCTTTCAGCTTTGGCTGCCTGAAAGTGCTGTAAAGAAATTGGTGACAAAAAGGCTGTACTGATAAAGTAGGCGTTTCCGCTTGAAAATAACTTGCTGCTATGAAAGGAGAGCCTTTAAGAGCAAAGCTCTCCATTCCTATCTTTTGTTAGTAATATTAACAGGATAAAAACAAACACAAATCAATCAATTAGCATTTGTATAGCGCAGCACTGTCATCACTAGGGGTTTCTGGGCGCTGTGTGTTGGTCAAAAAGCCAGGTCTTCTTAACCCATACAAAAGTACATCACATTGCTCTTACTGTACTCAGGGCGGTTACACAACATATTGTTTCTTATACAGCATAGAATATTCATGAGGGGGTCAGGAACTGGCCGAAAGATCAAACGTTGGGTAAGCCATCAGGTGAATTTTCACATTGATTTGTCAGCAAATATGCACCAAAGGGGGCCCAAATGTCCTTCGGTCTGGACGGTCCTGGGAGCCCCTCCACATACTGGTTAACTGATCCCTACACCATATGATATCCACTAAAGAGTGCTGCAATTTGGGGACACCTCTCCCCTCGCAGTTTAGACCACTTTCCTCTTTGCTAGCAAAAGTGCACCTGCCAGTCCTGTGGTTTTAAGTGTCCAATAAGTCCCAACTGACACAATAGCAGGTGCCACCCACCGCTTCCAGGATCGTGCCCAAAACTCTTTCACAATACCACGCCAGGTGTGTGAGCATCGCCTACAGCTGGCCAACTCTCTCAAACCAAATCTGTGCATATAGGACAGTTGTATACATTTAATATGGATAATACGTAAATTACAGTTAGCTGTTAAATATCTTGTTAAAGCGCAGCAGTGTTCCCAGTTCTCTCCTGCTCTTGTAGGCCGTGTCTGCCTACATTGCGTTATATTATTGAGTTTGAGTTTTTCTTCTTAAGTCTGCTTCCTGCGAAAGGGTGACTCCGGTGTCTGGATCTGGCAGGGATCCATCCTTTTGTGCTTCTGGCAGGGATCCATCCTTTTGTGCTTCTGGCAGGGATCCATCCTTTTGTGCTTCTGGCAGGGATCCATCCTTTTGTGCTTCTGGCAGGGATCCATCCTTTTGTGCTTCTGGCAGGGATCCATCCTTTTGTGCTTCTGGCAGGGATCCATCCTTTTGTGCTTCTGGCAGGAATCCATACTTTTGTGCTCTGGCAGGGATCCATACTTTTGTGCTTCTGGCAGGGATCCATCCTTTTGTGATTCTGGCAGGGATCCATCCTTTTGTGCTTCTGGCAGGGATCCATCCTTTTGTGCTTCTGGCAGGGATCCATCCTTTTGTGCTTCTGGCAGGGATCCATCCTTTTGTACTTCTGGCAGGAATCCATCCTTTTGTGCTCTGGCAGGGATCCATCCTTTTGTGCTTCTGTTTTCGCCCAAGCCAATCAGGTCAAGATAGCGCTATGTAAACTGCAATTTCGCAGCGCTTCGGGACATATCCTCTTCTCCCGCGCTTCAATGGTTTCAAGGGCGAATCGGGATTCACGCCGGCGCAGCATTCTGTTCAGTGCGCGTGCCGGGGAGGACAGGGAGGACAGTGCTTGGGCGAAGCATTGTGAGCAACTATTCTAGGAGATTGGTACTTTGCGCTTGTGCAGATTGCATCATTTGTAATGTTCTTGGCCCCGCAGTTAAAGTACAAGTAGAGGTATCGGACTGCAGTTCAGGGCAGTCACTCTATCGCAAGAACAAACGTTATGCATTGCCAGTTGCAGCTCCTGCGCCTTTCCATTGCCAGCAGCAACTCCTGCGCCTTTCCATTGCCAGCAGCAGCTCCTGCGCCTTTCCTTTGCCAGCAGCAGCTCCTACCCCTTTCCTTTGCCAGCAGCAACTCCTGCGCCTTTCCTTTGCCAGCAGCAGCTCCTGCGCCTTTCCATTGCCGGCAGCAGCTCCTGCGCCTTTCCTTTGCCAGCAGCAGCTCCTGCGCCTTTCCATTGCCAGCAGCAGCTCCTACCACTTTCCATTGCCAGCTTTAGCTCCTTTGCCTTTCCATTGCCAGCAGCCTTTCCATTGCCAGCAGCAGCTCCTACCCCTTTCCATTGCCAGTTGCAGCTCCTGCGCCTTTCCATTGCCAGCAGCAACTCCTGCGCCTTTCCTTTGCCAGCAGCAGCTCCTGCGCCTTTCCATTGCCGGCAGCAGCTCCTGCGCCTTTCCTTTGCCAGCAGCAGCTCCTGCGCCTTTCCTTTGCCAGTTGCAGCTTCTGCGCCTTTCCATTGCCAGCTGCAGCCACTGCGCCTTTCCATTGCCAGCAGCAGCTCCTGCGCCTTTCCATTGCCGGCAGCAGCTCCTGCGCCTTTCCTTTGCCAGCAGCAGCTCCTGCGCCTTTCCTTTGCCAGTTGCAGCTCCTGCGCCTTTCCATTGCCAGCTGCAGCCACTGCGCCTTTCCATTGCCAGCAGCAGCTCCTGCGCCTTTCCATTGCCGGCAGCAGCTCCTGCGCCTTTCCATTGCCAGCAGCCTTTCCATTGCCAGCAGCAACTCCTGCGCCTTTCCATTGCCAGCAGCAGCTCCTGCGCCTTTCCATTGCCAGCAGCAGCTCCTGCGCCTTTCCATTGCCAGCTGCAGCCACTGCGCCTTTCCATTGCCAGCAGCAGCTCCTGCGCCTTTCCATTGCCAGCAGCAGCTCCTACCCCTTTCCATTGCCAGCAGCAGCTCCTGCGCCTTTCCATTGCCAGCAGCAGCTCCTGCGCCTTTCATTTGCCAGCAGCAGCTCCTACCCCTTTCCATTGCCAGCAGCAGCTCCTGCGCCTTTCCATTGCCAGCAGCAGCTCCTGCGCCTTTCCATTGCCAGCTTTAGCTCCTGCGCCTTTCCATTGCCAGCAGCAGCTCCTGCGCCTTTCATTTGCCAGCAGCAGCTCCTGCGCCTTTCCATTGCCAGCTTTAGCTCCTGCGCCTTTCCATTGCCAGCTTTAGCTCCTTTGCCTTTCCATTGCCAGCAGCAGCTCCTACCCCTTTCCATTGCCAGCAGCAGCTCCTGCGCCTTTCCATTGCCAGCAGCAGCTCCTGCGCCTTTCCATTGCCAGCTTTAGCTCCTGCGCCTTTCCATTGCCAGCAGCAGCTCCTGCGCCTTTCATTTGCCAGCAGCAGCTCCTGCACCTTTCCATTGCCAGCTTTAGCTCCTGCGCCTTTCATTTGCCAGCAGCAGCTCCTGCGCCTTTCCATTGCCAGCTTTAGCTCCTTTGCCTTTCCATTGCCAGCAGCCTTTCCATTGCCAGCAGCAGCTCCTACCCCTTTCCATTGCCAGCAGCAGCTCCTGCGCCTTTCCATTGCCAGCAGCAGCTCCTGCGCCTTTCATTTGCCAGCAGCAGCTCCTGCGCCTTTCCATTGCCAGCTTTAGCTCCTGCGCCTTTCATTTGCCAGCAGCAGCTCCTGCGCCTTTCCATTGCCGGCAGCAGCTCCAGCGCCTTTCCTTTGCCAGCAGCAGCTCCTGCGCCTTTCCATTGCCAGCAGCAGCTCCTGCGCCTTTCCATTGCCAGCTGCAGCCACTGCGCCTTTCCATTGCCAGCAGCAGCTCCTGCGCCTTTCCATTGCCAGCAGCAGCTCCTGCGCCTTTCCATTGCCAGCTTTAGCTCCTGCGCCTTTCCATTGCCAGCAGCAGCTCCTGCGCCTTTCATTTGCCAGCAGCAGCTCCTGCGCCTTTCCATTGCCAGCTTTAGCTCCTGCGCCTTTCATTTGCCAGCAGCAGCTCCTGCGCCTTTCCATTGCCAGCTTTAGCTCCTTTGCCTTTCCATTGCCAGCAGCCTTTCCATTGCCAGCAGCAGCTCCTACCCCTTTCCATTGCCAGCAGCACCTCCTGCGCCTTTCCATTGCCAGCAGCAGCTCCTGCGCCTTTCATTTGCCAGCAGCAGCTCCTGCGCCTTTCCATTGCCAGCTTTAGCTCCTGCGCCTTTCATTTGCCAGCAGCAGCTCCTGCGCCTTTCCATTGCCAGCAGCAGCTCCTGCGCCTTTCCTTTGCAAGCAGCAGCTCCTGCGCCTTTCCATTGCCAGCTGCAGCCACTGCGCCTTTCCATTGCCAGCAGCAGCTCCTGCGCCTTTCCATTGCCAGCAGCAGCTCCTGCGCCTTTCCATTGCCAGCAGCAGCTCCTGCGCCTTTCCTTTGCAAGCAGGAGCTCCTGCGCCTTTCCATTGCCAGCAGCAGCTCCTGCGCCTTTCCATTGCCAGCAGCAGCTCCTGCGCCTTTCCATTGCCAGCTTTAGCTCCTGCGCCTTTCCATTGCCAGCAGCCTTTCCATTGCCAGCTGCAGCCACTGCGCCTTTCCATTGCCAGCTTTAGCTCCTGCGCCTTTCATTTGCCAGCAGCAGCTCCTGCGCCTTTCCATTGCCAGCTTTAGCTCCTGCGCCTTTCATTTGCCAGCAGCAGCTCCTACCCCTTTCCATTGCCAGCTTTAGCTCCTTTGCCTTTCCATTGCCAGCAGCAGCTCCTGCGCCTTTCCATTGCCAGCTTTAGCTCCTTTGCCTTTCCATTGCCAGCAGCCTTTCCATTGCCAGCAGCAGCTCCTGCGCCTTTCCATTGCCAGCAGCAGCTCCTGCGCCTTTCCTTTGCAAGCAGCAGCTCCTGCGCCTTTCCATTGCCAGCTGCAGCCACTGCGCCTTTCCATTGCCAGCAGCAGCTCCTGCGCCTTTCATTTGCCAGCAGCAGCTCCTGCGCCTTTCCATTGCCAGCTGCAGCTCCTGCGCCTTTCCATTGCCAGCTGCAGCCACTGCGCCTTTCCATTGCCAGCAGCAGCTCCTGCGCCTTTCATTTGCCAGCAGCAGCTCCTGCGCCTTTCCTTTGCAAGCAGCAGCTCCTGCGCCTTTCCATTGCCAGCTGCAGCCACTGCGCCTTTCCATTGCCAGCTGCAGCCACTGCGCCTTTCATTTGCCAGCAGCAGCTCCTGCCCCTTTCCATTGCCAGCTTTAGCTCCTTTGCCTTTCCATTGCCAGCAGCCTTTCCTTTGCCAGCAGCAGCTCCTACCCCTTTCCATTGCCAGCAGCAGCTCCTGCGCCTTTCCATTGCCAGCAGCAGCTCCTGCGCCTTTCATTTGCCAGCAGCAGCTCCTGCGCCTTTCCATTGCCAGCAGCAGCTCCTGCGCCTTTCCTTTGCAAGCAGCAGCTCCTGCGCCTTTCCATTGCCAGCTGCAGCCACTGCGCCTTTCCATTGCCAGCAGCAGCTCCTGCGCCTTTCATTTGCCAGCAGCAGCTCCTGCGCCTTTCATTTGCCAGCAGCAGCTCCTGCGCCTTTCCATTGCCAGCAGCAGCTCCTGCGCCTTTCCTTTGCAAGCAGCAGCTCCTGCGCCTTTCCATTGCCAGCAGCAGCTCCTGCGCCTTTCATTTGCCAGCAGCAGCTCCTGCGCCTTTCCATTGCCAGCAGCAGCTCCTGCGCCTTTCCTTTGCCAGCAGCAGCTCCTGCGCCTTTCATTTGCCAGCAGCAGCTCCTGCGCCTTTCCATTGCCAGCAGCAGCTCCTGCGCCTTTCCTTTGCAAGCAGCAGCTCCTGCGCCTTTCCATTGCCAGCTGCAGCCACTGCGCCTTTCCATTGCCAGCAGCAGCTCCTGCGCCTTTCCATTGCCAGCTGCAGCCACTGCGCCTTTCCATTGCCAGCAGCAGCTCCTGCGCCTTTCCATTGCCAGCAGCAGCTCCTGCGCCTTTCCATTGCCAGCTGCAGCCACTGCGCCTTTCCATTGCCAGCAGCAGCTCCTGCGCCTTTCCATTGCCAGCAGCAGCTCCTACCCCTTTCCATTGCCAGCAGCAGCTCCTGCGCCTTTCCATTGCCAGCAGCAGCTCCTGCGCCTTTCATTTGCCAGCAGCAGCTCCTGCGCCTTTCCATTGCCAGCTTTAGCTCCTGCGCCTTTCATTTGCCAGCAGCAGCTCCTGCGCCTTTCCATTGCCAGCTTTAGCTCCTTTGCCTTTCCATTGCCAGCTTTAGCTCCTTTGCCTTTCCATTGCCAGCAGCCTTTCCTTTGCCAGCAGCAGCTCCTGCGCCTTTCCTTTGCAAGCAGCAGCTCCTGCGCCTTTCCTTTGCCAGCAGCAGCTCCTGCGCCTTTCCTTTGCCAGCAGCAGCTCCTGCGCCTTTCCATTGCCAGCTTTAGCTCCTGCGCCTTTCCATTGCCTGCTTTAGCTCCTGCGCCTTTCCATTGCCGGCAGCAGCTCCTGCGCCTTTCCATTGCCAGCAGCCTTTCCTTTGCCAGCAGCAGCTCCTGCGCCTTTCCTTTGCAAGCAGCAGCTCCTGCGCCTTTCCTTTGCCAGCAGCAGCTCCTGCGCCTTTCCTTTGCCAGCAGCAGCTCCTGCGCCTTACCATTGCCAGCAGCAGCTCCTGCGCCTTTCCATTGCCAGCTTTAGCTCCTGCGCCTTTCCATTGCCTGCTTTAGCTCCTGCGCCTTTCCATTGCCGGCAGCAGCTCCTGCGCCTTTCCATTGCTAGCAGCCTTTCCTTTGCCAGCAGCAGCTCCTGCGCCTTTCCTTTGCAAGCAGCAGCTCCTGCGCCTTTCCTTTGCCAGCAGCAGCTCCTGCGCCTTTCCTTTGCCAGCAGCAGCTCCTGCGCCTTTCCATTGCCAGCAGCAGCTCCTGCGCCTTTCCATTGCCGGCAGCAGCTCCTGCGCCTTTCATTTGCCAGCAGCAGCTCCTGCGCCTTTCCATTGCCAGCAGCAGCTCCTGCGCCTTACCATTGCCAGCAGCAGCTCCTGCGCCTTTCCATTGCCTGCTTTAGCTCCTGCGCCTTTCCATTGCCGGCAGCAGCTCCTGCGCCTTTCCATTGCCAGCAGCCTTTCCTTTGCCAGCAGCAGCTCCTGCACCTTTCCATTGCCGGCAGCAGCTCCTGCGCCTTTCCTTTGCCAGCAGCAGCTCCTGCGCCTTTCCATTGCCAGCAGCAGCTCCTGCGCCTTTCATTTGCCAGCAGCAGCTCCTGCGCCTTTCCATTGCCGGCAGCAGCTCCTGCGCCTTTCATTTGCCAGCAGCAGCTCCTGCGCCTTTCCATTGCCGGCAGCAGCTCCTACGCCTTTCCATTGCCAGCAGCAGCTCCTGCGCCTTTCCATTGCCGGCAGCAGCTCCTACGCCTTTCCATTGCCAGCAGCAGCTCCTGCGCCTTTCCATTGCCGGCAGCAGCTCCTACGCCTTTCCTTTGCCAGCAGCAGCTCCTGCGCCTTTCCATTGCCGGCAGCAGCTCCTGCGCCTTTCCATTGCCGGCAGCAGCTCCTGCGCCTTTCCATTGCCAGCAGCAGCTCCTGCGCCTTTCCATTGCCGGCAGCAGCTCCTACGCCTTTCCATTGCCAGCAGCAGCTCCTGCGCCTTTCCATTGCCGGCAGCCTTTCCTTTGCCAGCAGCAGCTCCTGCGCCTTTCCATTGCCGGCAGCAGCTCCTACGCCTTTCCTTTGCCAGCAGCAGCTCCTGCGCCTTTCCATTGCCGGCAGCAGCTCCTGCGCCTTTCCATTGCCGGCAGCAGCTCCTGCGCCTTTCCATTGCCGGCAGCAGTTCCTGCGCCTTTCCTTTGCCAGCAGCAGCACTACCTGCGGGACCCATGTAGTTTCTGCTTCCATTTCAAAAACTTTACTTCATCTTGTTTTTCTTGTCAACATAAAACTTGTTTTGCACTCGAAAGTTGCCTGTAAGTATCGCACAGCAAGAGCAGAGGTTTTTTGCATTCCTCCGAGTCAAGGGGGCGTTTGCATGTTGAAAAGAGTCGATCATATTTTACATGACATGTATTGTATGATTTACAGAGCAAACATGTACAGGGCTCTAAGGTCAGAGCGGACCCTTGTCTCAGCCCCGGCTCAGCTCTCCTTGTGTCTTTGTGTCTCGCCTCCCTCTATATGCCTCGAATCCTAACATTAGAATTCAAACTTTGCAGCCTAGTCTTCGATAATTCAAGGGTAACTGTGAGAGGGTTGCTTATGGGACCTCCCAACCAGAATATTTCCGTGCGCTCTGGGCTTAATCGGTTCCTTAATCCCCAAAACACCACTGGCATAACTGTACAGCTTGCATCGTAGAGGATGTCATTGCACTCAGAGATCTTACAACATATGTGCGAAACTGAAAGTGCAATCACACGCATGCGCACTGAACCGGCAGAAGAGTGGGGAGCTTAAAAATACATGCGGCCAAGACATGGACCATAGTGCGGCTGCGCAGAGTTATGCGCATGCGTGGAAACGCGGGGGGTGTAAAGACAGATGGGGTGGGTCTATTGATAGTACACCGGCTATGGGAGCGCACGGGTCATCGAATGACCCCGGAAGAATGCCATGTTATTTTCCTGGTGCTCAGCTTCGCTGCGGTGTGACAATAGTACTTCCGGTGCGGCGACAGCACAAGCAGTGATGCTCGCGCTCCCCCTTGTACAGAAGAGGAGTCCGACAATCGCGGCACGTGCGGGGTGTCCGAGGGGCAGAGGTTATCGAGTCACCTCCGCCCCCCCCTGCATACACCCTCGGTGAGGAAGCGCTGTGTGTGTACGGGGGCTCCAAACCTGGCCCCATGCACTCCCCCCCCACACCCTCCCCCCGCAGTGCAGCTGGCCCTTGCTACCCACCCCACTGGATCCTCTTCCTCCTTGCCCCCACCCCCCACCCCCCCGTCCTATCTCACGCCCCTGCACAGGTACTGCCTCTCCCTCAATCCAGTGTAGTCCGGACACTGTCTCTCTGACCGAACAGGCTGCCCCCTCCTGCCTCTGGCATCCTTTGCACCGGCCCGGCCTGCAGGGAGCCCCCCACCCCAGCCCCCCCGCACTGTGCCAGGGGGCTCACCGTGGAGCCAGCCGTCTATAGAGCTCCTCCACCCTGTGCTCCCCCCTCCAGCCTGAAGGAAGCCTCCCTCCTACCAGAGCCCCACTGCACCTGCAGTCCAAGTGTGCAATTGGCCATGTCTGCAGACCCCCCTCTGTGTCCTGTGCACCAGGCCCCCCCACGGGAAGACCCCACCACATCTAACCCCTGAGGCACCTGAGCATGCAGAAGGCAACCATGCTGCAATGTGTGCAGCTGCCCCTCGCCTGACAATGTGCACATAGGGGAGGGAGTGGTATGTGTATCTCATTCCTGTTGTGTACATCAATACAACTGATTTTTGAAGCCCCCCAAAAAGCTTTCTTTCTCTGTTACCTGCCTGAATTGCCTCGGCTTCAATAGCAGTTAATGGGTGGAATACATTTTCCCTAGTTAACTTCTTTTTAAATCTCCCTCTTTCCTCTTCTATAATGCCGGCATGTATCCTTAAAGGATCGACTTGCTAACCGCGTTTAACCTCTGCAGCATCCATTGCACATACACGAGTCTACAGCCAGGAGACAGTGCTGATGCCTGTAGCCCTGACCTTTCACTACCGATTTCAACCTGTTCTCCATCACAGCCTTGGTTGCATCACATATGCCTGGACCACACAGAGTTGATAATGGAAATGCCTTGACTCAGTCTGAAGCAGTGTTAATTCTTCTGGTGGATTCAATTTAATCATTTAAGTTGTTGTATATAACTCTGGTAGAAAACCTAATGTTTATTTCTGTTTCTAAACGTCATATCTCATCACTATGACGTTGCAACAGTTGTTAGCAAAACCTATCACGCGCTGTTGCTACGCCATGAGGCCCTCCAGGCCCGGCTGCGAGAGCTGTCTTCGAGTCTGTCCATGCAGTGCAGCTTATTTGCTTTGGCAGAAAGCACAGCTGCAAGAGCAGAAGGAAGGCAGCTAAGGGGGTGCGGCCTGTTGAAGCATGGCAGGCAAGGTACTAATTTTTTACTTTTGAGATAGGGAGGAGAGACCATGTTATGTATGCCCCCCCCCCCCCCGAACCCCCCCAATTTTTATCTGGCCCTGCAAAGCCAGTTAAAGCAGGGCAGATGGATTTGGGCAGAAATACATAACATACATTATAGATGGGCAGAAAGTCAATTACAAGCATTGTTTCCATATCGGGATTCTGAGTCACAACACAAACAAATCAAGCTTTGCTCTTGTTTTCTATTTGAAATCACTCTGAACCTCTCAGTTAAAAACATCCCTATAGTTCACTATTATCCATCTATAATTCCATATATCTATAATTACAGAAGGTGAATAGTCATATATACATAATTTTGGTCAGACCTCAATCTGTCACCTTGCTCTGTAGATTGGAAGGAATGTATCTGTCTGTGTAACTGGGCATATTTATGCACCTCACACGCCCTCTTAAGACCTAAAGTGTCCCGATTATCTGCCCCTTTCATACCTTGTAGTGAAGGGACCAGTGTGTGTTTGTGCACCTGATCTTTGTTTACAGACCCACGCTACTGCAAGCTCAAGTGAGCCTTTTGAACTTTCTTTAGCCTTCAGAAAGGAGTCTGTGTGTCTGTGCAAATGGTGGCCATTGCATACTGCCCCAAACCCTCCATAGCACCTGCTGCCTCCCCTTCTCCTGCAAGCAGGAAGCATGACATCTACCAGAGTAGCAGTCCCATATCAGCAAGGCTTCTAGCTGAAGATGTGCTCATCTCCATGTCCCAGATAGGAGAGCTGTTTTTTAATGTGATTAAAACAACTTGTATTAGTACTGGCTGCACACTAAGCACATCCTACATTTCTTTCCTGGATGCAGGCAGTGTGTCCTTCGTACCCGAACCCGCACCATCAATACTTCACCGAACACTGGAGGCTGCATCCTTTAATCTTGCAGCTCGGAATTGGGGTGATATGACCTAACTCTCACCACGCCCTGCTGCATCTGGAGCATGTGCCCACTCTTCAGGATACAGGAGTCTGGAAATGTCTGCACCGGTTACTGCTCAGGTAGGAGATGGGTCGCACCTTTTGTATTTTTAGAAATAGACTGTACAGTACTGGAAGAAATTGCTGCCAGGAGGCAGTTAGAGCCAAAGCCTAGGTAACCCATTTGTTGTGACTGTCCTGAATAGTTTACTGGGACAGAGGTGTATTGTAATTATGCATGACTGGCTATTTAAGTCCACCCTGTTGTCGTAACCTGCTCCTCAGCCAGTATGAGTGCTGCGTTGGAATGTTTAGGTGCCGGAGAAGTGCGAAGCTGTTCCTGGTGGGGCTTCTCATTGAGGCTTACTACTGGAACTTACCTGCATCTAAGACAAATAAACCGTCATATATACACTATACACCTCCGCTACTGGACTTCTGCCTATTACACCTGTGTATTTTTATTTTTTGTATAAGTAGTACATTTCATTTACTTTTTGTTCATCACTCACTGCATTTTTTTTAAACTTAGGATTTTGATTCAATCAGCTTTAGACAAATGATTGTAGGATCCCATTTAAAAAAAAAACATATTGAATATATATCCAATAAGTGAAACAATCGTCATTCCTTTGTAGGTCTGGCTAGAGCAGAGGTCTTCAAACTTTTTGATGCCAGGACCCCCTTGTAAAACCTTTTTAGGCGTAAGGACCCCCTTCCGACAAAAGATTTTAGAAACTGGTACTCCTCATCATCAACAACTATCTACAACCATAAATGCCCCTTGATAGACCTCATCACATCCATCCATCATTCATCCACCCACACTTCCACACATCCATCCATCCTTCACCCATCCACCCTTTCATCCTTCCTTCCATCCATACATCCATCATCCATCATCCATCCATCCATCCTTTCATCCTTCCATCCATGCATCCATCCTTTACCTATCCACCCGTCCATCCATCCACCCACCTTTTCACACATCCATCCATCATTCATCCATGCAACCTTTTATCCATCCTTCATCCATCCACCCTTTCATCCTTCCATCCATACATCATTCATCCATCCTTTCATTATTCCATCCATATATCCATCCACCCTTTCATCCATACATCCATCCTTCATCCATACATGCATTCTTCATCCATACATCCATTCTTCATCCATCCACCCTTTCATCCATCCATCCATCCTCCATCTACCTTTTCACACATCCATCCATCCTCCATTTCACACATCCATCCATCCTTCATCCATCCATCCACCCTTTCATCTTTACATCCATCCACTCATCTTTACATCCATCCACTCATCATTCATCCATCCACTCATCATTCATCCATCCACTCATCATTCATCCATCCACTCATCATTCATCCACCCACCTTTTCACACATCCATCCTTTCACCCTTACATCCATCCTTCATCCTTCCTTCCATCCATACATCCATCTACCCTTTCATCCTTCCATCCATCCTTCATCCATCCACCCTTTCATCCATCCACCCTTTCATCCATCCACCCTTTCATCCATCCATCCTTTCATCCATCCTTTCATCCATCCATCCTCAATCCACCTTTTCACACATCCATCCATCCTTCATCCATCCACCCTTTCATCTTTACATCCATCCACTCATCATTCATCCACCCACCTTTTCACACATCCATCCATCCTTTCATCCTTCCATCCATCCTTCATTCCATCCATACATCCCCCCACCCACCCTTTCATCCTTCAATCCTTACATACATTTATCCTTCATCCATCCACCCTTTCATCCATCCATCCACCCACCATTCATCCCCCACCTTTTCACACATTCATCCATGCAACCTTTTATCCATCCATCCTTCATCCATCCACCGTTTCATCCATCCATTCATCCTCCACCCACCCACCTTTTCACACATCTATCCATATATATATATATATATATATATATATATATATATATATATATATATACATACATACATACATACATACATATACACACACACACACACACACACATGTATGCATGTGAACAACCCGAATGACAGAGTGCGGGCAGCTGGTGTGCGTGTTTATTTAACACTTTTTTTATGCACAAAATGCATCTTCCTGTCTAAAGCTACAAACATCATCAAATGCCAGTTTTGAATTCCGAACACAATTGCTGAAATTTCGCATAATTAATTGTGCAAAGGAAGTTAAGCAGACTTTGAACACCCCCAGTTAAATGCGGAGAGGCTTGCAAAAGGACCACACATGTGTCACTCACCTCTTTTGCAGGTAATGTCATGCAACAGACAATCCAAAGGATGATTGAAAGGTTTTCTCCATGTCTGTTTGTTTCAAACGAGTGTTGTCATTCTCACACAGAAATCCCAATTATCATGCGGGCGGGGGGGGGGGGGGGGTGGTGCGAAATCCATCCAAGGACAGCAGAATGAGGGCAGGGGTGTGCGAAAATGCACAGACAACGGAGTGCGAGGGGGGGGGGGGGACAGGAGAGGTGGCAGAAAGCAGGCGAGACCAGCAGCCACCATTCCACTGGCACACTAAGATACCTACAGGTTAAACTAGCGCTATATAAAACGTTTAAATTAAAATAAACTCCACAGCGAAGTCCATTGAACTCGAAGGGCTACAGCCTCCTCCCCCAGCCCCCCCAGCTCGTGTATGTGAGTCCTGCTGAAACAGACTCCGGGACATATACAAAGGCACACCAGAGTACTTCACATGTCTTCAAAAGACCTTTACTTGTTAATGAGGCTTTAATGTTTTTCACACCTTGGTGTGAATAAGGCCTCCGCCGTGAGCACCCTCAATCAGCCCGACGCCAGGAACTGCACTCTGACAGAATCGGCGACCCCCTTCCCAGGACTCGCCCCCTGGGGGTCGTGCCCCACAGATTGAAGACGTCTGGGCTAGAGGAAGCTTTAAGATGTTGCCAGAGTTCCTGTAATTAACACAAAAATACATAGCGAGGAACCGCCTTCTGAAGTGTCATTCACATTAAGTTTGTTTGTCACAATATCTAGGGTTAGGAATATCAACCTGCATGAATAGCTGTTTCACAAGGCAAGCACACGCAGAGATGAATACATTTACTATTCTTAACTCCCCATGCACTTACCTTGACGATATGTTGGAAGATAATTTAGATATCATGGTAGAACCCCTCGCATTCTGGATCAAGCCAGGGAATTTTGCAGATGTTTATATTTTACAGCTGTGAATGACTTCAGCTTGCTCAGTAGTGTGTATTATTTCAAGTGCATGATTGATGGAGGCTACTGAGCAATGAGTGTATTTCAGTGGAAGAAGCATTTAATGTAACTCTAAAACACTTTTCCTAGATGTCTACCCCTTGGACTGGTCCTGGGGAGGTTGTCTTTTCAACACCACAGTCATCTGTGTGTTGCAGATTAGTTTTATCCTTTCTGCCAATGTGGAGTACAAATGGCGAGGGTACTTTTAATAGAGCACATTATCAGGGTTGTGGATGAGTGGTTCGTCCGCACAGTAAGCGAAGAGCCTAGAATGCTTTTAACAGGCTGTTTTCAAGAATGAAGATGAGTGTTATCACTTACTAAACCAGATGCATCAACAGTGCTTTTAAAGCGGGCTCTTATTTACTTTTACATCAACTTTTACTCCTGCTTACACCTACTCTTACTCGTAATCATACTCCTACATGCCTATTTATTTGTACTTTTTATTTTAAATATTTCTGTAGCATTGACTTAATCCAAAAGGGTATTAGCGCGCTCTACATAGTGTATATAGAACATGGTACAGTCACACACAAGGGTGTTGTGGACAGTGGGCAAGAAATACGGGCGCAGGTTTGAGTACATTGCATTTTGTCCAGGAGAAGAGAAGAGGACGAAGTAGTAAGAATTACTACTTAAAGAGTCAAGGTTGTTCAGGACCTAGACAAGTGGTTTGGCACTGATATGCTCAGTCTGACTAATGCTATTTGATTCTGCCTACTTTTGATTGATTCTGTTCTTCTACTCCTACTCGGATGCGTGCTCTTACTCCTGCTTACAGCCACTCTTGTAATTTACCTTACTTGTGCCTACTTTAATATTGATTCATACTTATACTTGTACTTCCTGCAGAATTACTTTTCCTCTACTGTTCGTGTATTTACCTCCTATTTATTACAACTCATTATCCTGTTTAATCTACTCTCACTCCTATTAAGATGTATTCTAACTTAGAGTACTCTTTCTACAATTTGCATTCGTCTGCCCAGTTTCATGCCACACCCTTCACCGACACCCAAGTCTCCACCCATCAACTCATAACTAATCGTTCATCCATCGACACTGGCATCTATCCAGACTGGCATCCACCCAGACTGGCATCCATCCAGACTGGCATCCACCCAGACTGGCATCCATCCAGACTGGCATCCACCCAGACTGGCATCCACCCAGACTGGCATCCGCCCAGACTGGCATCCACCCAGACTGGCATCCACCCAGACTGGCATCCATCCAGACTGGCATCCACCCAGACTGGCATCCACCCAGACTGGCATCCACCCAGACTGGCATCCACCCAGACTGGCATCCACCCAGACTGGCATCCACCCAGCTGTTGAACCTCATAGCCGTTTGCACATTATAGTGGCACCCTCAGCCTTCCTACAATCATATCGTTTTATATACTCACATAACTTCTTTTATACATCTGTTTTCACATGCATGCATACCTGTTGTCTAGCTGCATGGGTCTGTGCGTACATCTGCATATTATCAATATGCCCGTGTCAACAACAAGCATGCCACCATTGCAACAAAGTACTCATATCCCTAAAACGTGCCAGACCTATTGTTTTTTCCAATGTCTGTTCTTTTTTATTTTGTATGTAAATCAAATTATGTAGCGTTAATTTGCTGCTGAATGCAACATACAAAGTATTTTCCATCATTCGTAAACATTTTCTATTTTTGCGAAAGCATAAACAACTTGCATTAGTTTATTATTCGTACTGGTTCAAAGGTTTCTTGCTCATTTATTCCCACGAGGCCCTGGGAGCTGAGGGTGATCTTGAATGTGGGGCTGCCTCGCATTGAGTCACCCCCCACTCCCATCACCTGCGACATGAACTCCGAATCTGATGTCTACCACTCCGCTATGCGAATCTGCCTTCCCCTACTTTCCAGAAATACAGTGTAGGTAGAACGATTGGAGTCCTGATAAGGTAAATGGCAGCTCTGGAATGAAGGCAGAACACACAGTTCTAGTGTGGAGGCACCTGGAAATAGCCTGGGAGAGTGACACTGGAAGGTGTCTAGCACAGAGTTGAAAACCAGTATTGGCAATTTGTACAAGGCATGATTCCTGGCAGACAGTCTTTAGTGGGTAATGAATTGTGCTTGTACATATGGAGAAGCTGAAGAGACTGCTATAAAGAGAGGACGCTGAGAGTAGAACACAAGGTCCTTATTACTGTGGGCTAGAGTCAGCTGTGGAACTTTCAGGTGACAGCTCAGTCAGAACTGTACTTGGCTAAGGTAGAAGGGTCCTTCACCTAAGCCGGAAGGGTAGAGAGGTATTCCTGTATGTGGATACATCCTACCGAATCCAATACTAATCACTTGAGGTATCCCAACCTGTATAATGAAAGCTCAGTACTAAACTTTTGTGGTACGGAAAAGGAAGCAATTCCTTTTTGTTAAGTAACTGTCACACACTCTAGTAGTGTCATGCTTCCTCATTGGGTTCACCCTGACTCCTAAAGGTCAGGGTAGGGTCGACCGTATTTCAGGGAGCACGTAAGAGAGATCCGCCAGGGGGTCTAAAGATAAAAATCTGTCTCCAGGTATCCCTTTATTTGTGAGAACGCAGGAGATATTGAAACGTTGTATTAAAGGGGTCGTCAAGAGTTGATGGTCCCATGACCCTAGTGTCATGCAGCATGTATCAGCCCTTCTAATTGGCCACTTGGCTCCTGGGCTTTCTTCAGGGCAAAAAGCAGTTCCCTCCCTGGGTATTAAGAGAGGAAATTTCCCTAACTTTTAAGCGAGGGTGCAGAAAGCTGCACTCTTGTGAAACATGGAAGGTATACTTATGTCCAATCCAGTTCTGTAATGCTTTGTATCCGCCCTATTAAGGAGGATTTCATGTGTCTCAAGGGGATGCGGTAATAGTCTACTACTATTACCGCATCCTTGTAGTCAAACTTTTATCAAAGGTTCTGCCACCCTGTTCCACATACTTGGGTCAAGCGTCTTCCGGCATTTGCCTCCGTCCGAACATTCCAAAGAGAAGGAGGGGGCGTGTATTAAACTAGGTATAGTAAATAGCTTGGGAGTGTGATACTTGCACGGTCTAACATAGAATTGAAAACCAGCGTTGCCAGTTGGTACGAGGTGTGATTTCTGGAAGACCGCCTGTAGTCGATAATGAATGGTGCTTGTACGTACCAGAAGCTGAAAAGTCCTAATGGCAAAACTAACCAAATTTCCCAAGTTGTTTGGAAGGAAAGTCACTGGTAGATTTAACACCTGTTTATCTCCTGCAACAAGTCTGCAGAGGCATTGGTAGAGAAGGTGGATTCCAGCCAGATCACAGGGCTGGATATCAAGTTTTTGGTCAAAAAAGAGAGTTGGAGCAGTCGGGAGATGAGGAATAGAATTTGTGCTGACCGAGTTAAAGTATTTGGCAACAGTTTTGGAGGGAGTTCAGCATAAGATGAAAACTCATAAAACTGGAGACTGTGAAAGGCCTTGAGCTGATGGAACAGCAAAAGGTAAAGAGGAATGGATAAAAGAGGAGCGTGGGCTCTGACTTGCCGGCTCTCTGCTTCACCTTACATTGACGGATCTGCTCTGGAGTGATGAGCAGTAAATTATGAGGTAATGGTGCACTATTCCTTGCAGCCTGTCTACCTTTGCCACTACTTAAGTCCCAAACTCTCCACCCCAACCACCTCCCGCGTAGTCCATGACCAATATTTGGACCTCCTTCTATTTGATGCTGACGGTGGACCTTATGACGTGTTCTGCAGGTCTTCTTTAGACTCCACGGTTCCTTGTACGCTGTTTGTCTTCCTTTCGGACTACTCCATGTGCACGGTTGACCCTTACTCTATAGCAGTTCTCATTTCCCACTGCTTCTACTATCTTGTTTTCATACCTACTGAGTTGCACCTATGGTTCGAAGTGCATAGTGCACCAGTCTTTGTATTTAACTCTAGTTGTGCTTTGCAGTAAATGTCGTTGTGAGATTCTACGGTCGCTCATGATGTGTCCATTAACAATGTTTTTATTCTCTCCTAGGGCTTTGATGCTGCTGTGCTGGAATGTGGCAACAGCGTGCCTAAAAAGAGTGGCGGTGTTCCAGTAGTAGAATGTATGGATTTCAAGATGCGTCACTGCACGGTAAGTAGTGGGACTCTGGTTGCTCTTTCTTCTGTGGTTCACTTACAGTTAGTGTAGGACAGAGAGCACCTGGGTGACTTATCCTTGAAGGCAATTAGTGGCTACTTAGTGTTGTGACTCATGTCAGGACTGCAGAAAAGGAGATCTGAACGAGCCAGAGTGCCCAGGAGTTGCTAAAACAGGCACATGGATGTGTTTCAGAAGTCCTATGTTGAAACCGAGGGAGTGTAATGAGTAGTGGCTGTAGACTGCATTTGATGGTGGGCGTCTAGTTGGAGTTATCTCTACAGACTGCAATGGCAGAGATTTGACTGTGTGTGCAGGTTGAGGGGGTAAAGTCTGAGAGAAGTGGCAGGAGCTGGAAGTAGGACGATTTCACCATTTCAGAGGCATATCTCAACCTGCCAGATGCCAGTTTGCACCCTTCTGGGTTCTTAAATGATCTCTTTATTTTCTTAATTGGATAGATCATGTGAGGAATCTAGGGTGAGGGAAGGCTGGAGTGAATGTATGGCGGAGAGTGAAGTTGAACATTGATGTCAGGGTATAACTTAATATTGTAGGTTTGTTCAGGGCATGCTGAGAGAGTTTTGTGTATATTTGTTCTTGGTTAAGCAGGATCTTGGTATAAGGAGCTCTTTTGTTTCATCAGTAGTTGCAGCTACTGATATCGGTATCACATCAAGAGGGATTACACCTTCTTTTCTTAACTACATCAATTACAACAGAATATAATTTCTTTGTGTGATTTCTTATCTGATGGATGAAGTTGTGTTTGCAATTATGAGCAAAATATTATTTTCTGACGATAAAGATGCATGCTTGGATCTGATTTTAGAAATTCTGATTCTGCAAACCAATACTGGAGACGAAATTTCTCCATTCTGAAAGACAAAAACCCGGCAGAACAAGTCTAAATATGAAAGAGTCCTGAGCAACAATTACCTGGAAAGCTCAAGAATGCAAAGAAACATCAATTGGGGGAAGTCTCGTCTATTCCCCGTTGGACACACTACATCCTTGCACTCTATACTGGAGCGTCTACACACTGGTAAAGATGGATGCAAATACCTATGACTGTGAATCTCCACGAATGAATCTGACTGCCTTACAGATAACAATAAGCGGGTCCTAGAGGAATTCAAAGAAGACATTGCCAGGTGGAGACATCTCCCCCTGACATTCTTAGGGAGGGTGGCCATGTATAAAATGGTTACGCTCCCCAAACTGCTTTATATACTCCAAAATACATATTCCAAAATCCCAGATATGATCTTCGAGGCGAACATTGCTATGGGACTGTTGTCACCCCCGACTAGCACTCCAAACTTTGCAGCACAGTCAGTATAACAGGGGAATTGCGCTCCCGGACCTATTGGCCTACTATAGAGCAGCATATCTGATAGTTATTAGCGAATGGGGACATGCACCTGCTGATCACCCCACATACATCTGGAGAGGCTACAATTCCAGAAGTACTCCTTTCTGCACTACATTTATGGGGACCCTGGAATTTGAAGCTTATTACCCGCAACACAGCAAGTGATTGGAGAGGGGCGGAGCGGCAGATGAAATGGGCGAAGAGACTGACTAAATCCACAACACTGTGGGAGGATAAGCGACTGCCGGAGTTTGATAACTACAGGGTGTCAGAGCGTGCAATACAATTGGGATCACAACACTAGGGGATATTATACAGAAAGGAGAATTCATAACCTTCCCAGAGCTCCAAAAAGCGTACAGTTTGTCCCAAAAACAGCAATACAGATACATACTAATCCAGCATGCATGGAGAGCGCAAAAACCCGAGATAACATATATCCCCGAATATGCCCCGCTAGAAGGACAACTTCTAGAGGAAGAAATACTGGAAAAGGCAGTGTCCTGGACGTACAAAACGATAATAAATAATATCCCTGACACATTATCTCCACTTAAAAGCAAATGGTAGGAAACTACTGGCGTGTTATAAGACATCGACTGGGATTTTTTTTTTTTACTGTGTTATATAGCGCAAACTTGACCTGAATCGGATATCAGAGTGCTTTACATAGCACCAGTTGCGTTAAATTAGGACACCTGTATTTTTGTTAGGCACGGGGAGATTAAGTGATTTGCCCAGAATCGCAGAATGTTCAGAAATTGCACTAATGCATCCCAGAGAAGTGGGGATTAAGCTGAGGTTACGCCTAATACAGTTCAAAGTCCTACATAGGACATGTTATGTTATGCTATTTTTACTTACACCGCGCACAACTGCCCCAGCAAAGGGGCGACCTGGCGCTTTGACAAGGCAAGCACAACACAACACTAAAGAAACTCCAAAGAATAGGCCACAGCTTGAGAGCTAGACAAATAAAAAGGTCTTGATGGCCCGTCTGAACTGGAGAAGCTCATCGATGACCCGGATATGCATGGGGAGAGAGTTCCACCAGCTTGCCGCCAAAACTCTAAAAGAGCGGCCACCAGCTCTACTCAGTCTATAACGCGGGACCACTGCTAAATTCTGAGCCAGTGATCTAAGGGTACACGGTGGGACGTATGGTGTCAACAAATTCTCCAAAATTTGGGGAGACGTACCCTTGAGAATTTTAAACGCAAGGCAAAGAACCTTGAATTTAATCCTCTGGTGCACAGGGAGCCAATGGAGGGAGCGCAAAGATTTAGACACCGAGCTGCGCCTTGGCAGACCTATCACCACTTGGGCTGCAGCATTTTGGACTCGCTGCAACCGAGAGAGTTCTGATTGATTGATCCCAGCCAATAGAGAACGGGCATAGTCCAACCGAGACAACACTGATGCTTGAACCACCAGTTGTCTAGTGGATGCATCGAAGAATTTGAGGATCGGTCTAAGTCCTCTGATAATGCCATAGCAAGAAGCCGCCACCTTCTTGGTATGACAGACAAAACTGAGGGATGGGTCAAGCCATACCCCCAGGTTTTTTATCTCAGATGCTGGGGAAGGAGTCACACCCAATTCAGAAGACCACCACTTGTCACCCCACAATGCCACCTGCTTGCCGACTACCATAATCTCAGTCTTCTTGGTGTTTAACTGGAGACAGTTGGAATTCATCCAGTTAGCCACTGCCCGTAAGCCGTCACAGAATCTGGGAGCCTCCATGTCTGAGTCCCCACTCAGTGTGACCGCCAGCTGCGTGTCGTCTGCATATGAGACCATCGTCAGGCCCCACTGCTTGACGACCACAGCCAGCGGTCTCACGTAAAGATTAAAAAGAGTGGGACTCAACGATGAACCCTGTGGGACCCCCAGATCTAGCGGATAAGATTTCGATTTACCGGGTGGGATCGCCACCTGGAATGACCTATCAGCAAAAAAAGATCGAAACGAGCGTAGGGCGGAGCCCGAGACGCCTACTTCCTCAAGTCGCTGAAGCAAAATCCTGTGCGAGACCGTGTCGAACGCGGCACTAAGATCTAATAACAATAGCGCCGCCGTCCGACCCGCATCAAGCACAGAACGCAGATGTTCGACCATAGAAAGAAGGGCCGTCTCCGTGCTGTGGCCCGCACGGAACCCATTCTGGCAGGGGTTTGTCAAACAACACGACATCTTGGCCTTCCAAGAAACATGGGACACATCAACTAGTTTCTCATTGGACGGCTTCCATAGTTTTTTTACCCCAGCAGTTTCAGGCGTAAGAGGGAGAGCCAAGGGTGGCCTACTCACTTTGTTTTCACTGAATTTGGAGGGGGTTTTAAAAAAAATAGAACCAGCGCCCATGAATACATTAATAGTTGAGTGGACTATCTTGGACTCTCATACCTTCCTGTTTATTAACTTCTATAATTCTAGGGAGGGTTCCTCTGTGAATGAGCACTTGATTTCCCTGCTAGATTTGTTGTCAGTCTACAGACACAATTGCACTTCCGTCCCAGAGATGGTTATCCTGGGTGATTGTAATATCCACCCCTGCGAGGGGGATTGTTACAATGATAGATATGGGGGATCACCGGTCGAGGGCATTCCCCACTTTGAACATACCAAGGAGGGTGAGAGGCTCGAGACCTTTCTTGCCAACTTAAATTTATTTGAACTAGGCCTTGGAAAAAATTAGATTAGAGCGCCCACATTTATTGGGAGAGACGCAAACACCGTCATAGACTACATCTTCGTATCAGCAGGGGCTTTAGTAAAGGCACAGGAATACAGGGTCGTGACTGCCACCTTTAGCGACCATAAACCCGTCCTATTAACGTTGGAGCTAGATTGTTTCCTGAATGGTAGAGAGACAGGTGTGGCTGCTCCTAGAGACCTGTCTACTAAGGACCAGGGCAGGCGGATAAAGTGGGAGAAGATTGTCCCTGAACATTTCTTCCAAACATTAGCACAGGAAACTGAGGCAAACATGGCAGTTTGCTTAGATCCCACATCCTTGGGCACCGATGTCGTGGCCGCCTATGTCGAGATATGCGCAAGGATCTCTAAGAATCTGGAGTCTAGGAACGGTGCGCAAGGCATTAAGAACACTCACAAATGGTTCGATAAGGTTTGCTCGCAAACGCATAGCGCCCTGTTGAAAGCACTTAAACAGAGACCCAGAGATAGGACATTAGTGGCAAACCTCAGAAAGGAATACAAATCTGCACTTGCCAAGCGTAAGTCTAAAATTAAGGAGGAAGCTTGGGACAGTTTATTAGCCACAGATGTACTGAGAGACAGTAAAAAATTTTGGGCAATTGTTAACCAGCCTTTTTTTACCGAGGATGGGAAAACCGATATGGACTGTGTGATCGAAGATGATAGATGGCTTCACCACTTTAAACAGATCTATGAAACCACAGCTTCTATTTCCCCAGTTAGTGCCCTTGCTCCAAACAACATGAATATGGAATTTAACATCTATGAGTTGGAAAGGGCGATCAAAAATACAAGCAAACGCAAGGCCCCTGGACCTGATGGGGTCCCTGCCGATCTCTACATTCAGTATCCGCAATTTTGGTCAAAAATATTAACAAATGTCTTTAATGCGATACCCTCGGCCGGCTTCCCATCTTCCTGGTCCACCTCTATTATTGTTCCTATTTTTAAGAAGGGGAACAGGGGGGATCCTGCCTGCTACAGGCCAATCTCCTTGTTGGACTCTGCCGTCAAGATCTTGGGCAGAGTCATTTTACAAAGACTTGGGGACTGGCTAGAGGAGAGTGGGGTTCTCTCCGACCTGCAGTATGGCTTCAGAGCACATAGGGGGACCATGGACCAGTGCTTAAACCTTCACCTTATTATTAGTAAATACACCGTGGTGAAGGAGGGGCTTTTATATTTAGGTTTCATGGATTTATCCTCCGCTTTTGATTTGGTTAATCGCTCTAAACTATGGCGTATTTTGCGGGATTTGGGTTTGGACACTACTTTGGTTAATTTCTTGCACGATCTCCATCAGAACTTGTTCGCTTCTGTCAGGGTAACAAGGGAAGGCAGGTGTACGGAGAAATTTAGATCAGGGAGAGGGGTCAGACAAGGTTGCATCCTGGCCCCTCTTCTATTTACACTCTACATCAATTCCCTGGGTAAAGCCCTGAATCTAGCTACCCTGGACGTGCCGCGTATGGGAGGGTCACCTATCCCGGTCCTCCTATACGCGGACGACGCCGTCCTCATAGCTCGTACAGGTACGGGCCTACAAAGATTGTTAGACCATTTCGGATCTTTTATGGAAGCCTTGGATCTAAAGATCAACACAGCAAAATCCCATGTCATGGTATCTGGCTCACGCAAGAAAAACATGAAGCTTAAAACCTTTAGTTGCAACGAAACATCCATCTCGAGGGTACCCTTCTTTTGTTATTTAGGTGTTACCTTTGACGAAAGAGGAACCTGGGGCACCCAGTTGAAACTGAAGGAAAATGGAGCTACTAGATCTACTACAGCTCTCATGCACTTTTCTAAAAGACTTGGTTCGAGACCTATGGAGGCCATGACTCGTATTTATAAATCCAAATGTGTAGCAATTGCATCTTACGGGGCAGATATTTGGGGTTATGTTTCATCCCCAGGCATCCAAATTATAGAAAATAACTTCATACGAGCTTTGTTGTCACTCCCAAAGTCATCTCCTACATATTCAATCCATAGTGAAGTGGGCTTGGGATACATCACTGATCTCCTAAAAATGTCCCCGCTGGTATGCTGGGTTAAAACTTGGACAAACGAGGATTTCACATTGAATCACCGCATACTCAAAGACTGTATGGCTCTGGATAAAGCGGACAGTATACCCTGGTTGGGGTATGTTAGAGCGGCATGAGCGAGGCTAGAGCGTCCGGACATGTATTCTTCACCACAGGGCCTCAAGAAAGAGGATGTAGGGTGGGTCAAGTTGCATTTCCGTAATGTGTTGGAGACAGAGAGTGAAGAGGTTGAACTCAGCAAACCAATGGGGAGGACAATATATCAACTTTCTACCTCCCTAGCTATGGAACCTTATTTAAAATTTGTAACTAAACCATACCATCGTTTTCTTTTACTAAGGTTTAGGTTCAGCCTCATTCATCTCGTGCTTGGAGCCTATACAAAGTGGGGGACTCCAGAAAATACCCCACCCTGTACCTGTGACAGTTTTTCTACACAGGACACGCTTCATTTAGTGATGTTTTGCGAACACTATTTCGTGGCCCGTAAAAAATTCTTGTTTCCAATCTTGAAAGATCTAAACTTTGTTCAGGTGAGGCCTGCACTTTTACACCTGCAAATGCTTAACTCTGTGCAGGTCACATATGGTGTAGCTAGCTTTTTGGTAGCAGCAGCTCGATCAAATAAAACAAGACTTTCCCAGATATATAACCATCAAGGCTGATATTCTGTCAAATACGTTCTGAGGAAATGTGCCAAGTATACTGGCAATCGGTGCCTTATGTGATTCTAGGCTGTTTAATATCAATCCTCTGTACCTAATTTTTTTCTTTTTAAATTGTTCTTTAAATTTTAAATTGCTTTTTAAATGAACGCATATAGGAACTGCAATCAGGTGTATTATTGTTTAATTGTAATTTTATTCTTGTATGTTGTATGGGTTTTTAAATTATGAATTGTGTATTGCTTTTATTGTTTTAACTAACTGAAATAAAGATATTTGACTGACTGACTGAGTAGGGTCAAGAATGTTAGCCCTAGATAGATGGTCTGCAAAAATGGCGTTCACATGGGCCTCCGCAACCTTCGTGGCCCAAGGAAGTAAGGAGATAGGACGGTAGTTTTCAGGTTTAAGGGGGTCAAGGGTCACCTTTTTCAAAATCGGTGTGACTACAGCCTGCTTCTATCTGACGGGAACTACCCCAGAGGAAAGAGACAGGTTAATCAAGGAAAGCACCTGAGTGCGGCAGAGCGGTGCCAGATTCTTAAGTTGGGCCGGTTTCAATGGGTCTGCCGGGAATGCTGTTCGATTTTAAGGCTAAGAGAGTCAAAGGCCTCCATAGATAAGGAAGGCAAGATGGCAAGAAACTCTCTGTCTCCCAAAGTGCGGCAGACCCGCTCCGGGATTGGGGAGCCCATTGGAAAAGTTCGGTAAATGGCTTTGTTGGACCTGGGCCTCTTGGCAGGGTCATCCCTAAACTTTTTGCCTTCCTCCAATACTCTCTCTGACCTATTTTGTTTGGTTTAATGACTCTGGGCACTTTACCACTGCTGACCAGTGCTAAAGTGCATATGCTCTCCCTACTGAAAAGTGTACATGTGATTGATGTCCATGATTGGTTCATTGGATTTACTGTTAGTCCCTAGTAGAGTGCACCAGGAGTGCCAGGGCTTGTAAATGCCAATACTGCTAGTGGGCCTGCAGCGCTGGTTGCGCCACCCACAGAAGCAACCTTAAAATGTGTCTAGGGTCTGCCATTGCAGAACCTGTGTGCAGTCTGGTACTGTCATGCTGGCTGGGCAAGTGCCCCCACTTGCCAGCCTCTAAACCTTCCCTTAACTTCATATTAGTCACCCCTATGGTAGGCCCTAGGGCAGGGTGCATTGTAAGTGTAAGGTAGGACATGCCCTGATGTGTGTGGCATGTCCTAATAGTGAATTACAGCCAAATTCGTTTTTCACTATTGCAAGGCTACCTGCTCCCCTTAGGCCAGAATGGGCTGCTGGAATTATTACACTCTATAATCCCAGCAGGCTCAGGGAACATGGTAGAAATTAATGTTTAGTATGCCTGAACTCAGAATAATAAAATACTTCTTTTAGTAAAGTTGATTTTAATATCCTGGGTTTGCAAATGCTACTTTTAGAAAGCTAGCATTTGCTTGTCTAACCATTTCAGCCCGCCTCTGCTCTTGTGTGTATCTGACTGTCTGAGTGTGTGAGTGACAGGGCTGGGAGTTGACAGGTTGTGAATAGCAGGATGACACCTTAGTGGGTGGTGGGAGTTTCCCCTGAATGATGCATCAGGCTGTGCTCTGCCTCCACAATGCTGGCTCCGCCCTCCTGGGGAGCGACTGATGACTCAGCCTGCACCTGGCCCAGGAAGGACCGAAGCTTGTCAACAAAGTGCTCAGGCTGCCCCTGTCTTCACAATGCTGGCTCCGCCCCCCTGGGGAGCGGCTGATGTGCCTGCCCTCACACTGAATGCAGAAGCAGAAGTACCCACCACAAGTGCTCAGGGACTGAGAGCAGTTATGCAAAGGCCCCCCTGTCCTGTAAGAACAAAAGAAACTGGGTATAAAAGTAGGAGCCCTGCTCCTTGTAAATTAGATCCTGTTTGCGCTACAGAAGAAACTCTGCCCGAAGAGAAGGACCTGGAAGGACTACAAGGAGGAGTGCTGTCTCTGGCCTGTGTCTGGTGCCTTGCTGCAGAAGGAGAGGAAAAGAAGAGACTACAAGAGACTTTTGCTTTTATTTGAACTTTGTGCCAAACTCTGCTGGAAGATCTCCAAGGGCTTGCCTCTGAACTTGCCCCCTGACCAGCGCCCCAGGAACAGTGGGCGCTACCCCCTGAAGAAAGCTACTGTGTGTGCTGCTTATCGCTGCAGCGCTGACTGAGGAGTCTGGGAGCGTTGTGCATCCCTGCCACGCTCCCCGTGATCCAGGGCATCGATATCCCCCCAAGCACCGTGACAGGGGCCCAAAGCGACAGCAAGAGCAACGTGAGGCCCAGCCGCCGCTGGCCCGAGCACCGTGACTGCCTCTGCCTGGGAGCCCCGAGAGCAACGTGAAGGAGGACCTGTCCGGTCCAAGCGCCCGAGTTGACTGCGCTTCGCGCCGTCAACCCCTCTGCAAAGACGGACTGCCGCCCTGTGATAACCCCCCTCTGGTCGGCATCCTGCCCGACAGCTCAGCTGTGAGCGCACAGCTGCAACCGGCACTTGGGCTGGGTACGTCCCGCACTTGGGGACCGTACTGCCACTTGCCGCCACCACACAGCCGCCGCCTTCAGGGTCGGAGCGAACTCCAAAGGAAGGACCCTGCCGCCACCAAGCACCGCCGCCCCGGGTGACCCGTGACCTGCCCGGCTGAGAGCCGTAGCGCGCATCGACCCCAGAGAAGCAACGCGACGTGGGACAGGCCCCCCCTTCCAGCCGTCCGCTCCACAAGAATTTTAAGGTACTGTGTCTTTGCCCCTCGCGGTGCGAGCGTCCTGCAAGCTGAGCTCGCACCGCGCTGTGTGACCTCGAGCGCCCCGGGAGCCTCGCAGTTGCTGTCTGCTTCACAGCGCGAGCCGGCCCTGAGACAGATGCTCGCACTGCTCCTGGCCCCCGAGGCCCCGCCTGACGCTCCCTGTGGCCCGCGGCCCCCTCTCCTCGAGTCGAGCCCCGAAGGGTGACTCATTTCCAGAGCAGACCCGGCCGTGCCTTCCGCGGCCCACGCGGGAAGCGTGAGCTTTGGCAGGCCGGGCCCGATTTTCTCAGAGGAAGCGAGCAGAGACGGCAGAAAGCGCATTGAGGCGCTATAAAACACTGAACCTTTCCAAACCTGGGCAGAAGGCCCAAAAGATTGCATTTGCTTAAGAACTGTGACTTTTTGCTAAGAGCAACTGGAACCTGCATTTCAAAGTAATCAAAGACTGTATTTACAAGCCTGCTTTTAAACAATATATAAAGAGAATATATTTTTACAAATACAGTTTGGTGTCATTGTGTGGTGGGTTGGTGGTGATGGTGTAATATTGCAAATGTTTAACTCTATGTGCCCCAGAGATTAGCCTAGACTGCTTGCGCCACACTACCTAGAGGGTAAGCAGAGGTTGTTCTTGAAGGTAACCCTTAGCCCTGACGAGGAAGAGAGAGTCCCTGCTTGTCGCCAGTGCTGCACTGCGTCAACTAGAGACTCCCCCTTCCTACATTGGCAGCAGCGAGAGGATCGCGAATTTACATTTGCAGTGTTTTACCTTAGCTACTGACCATTGCACAGTGATTACAGTCCAGTAACTAAGCCACAGACTTTTTTTGATTTATGTTTTGCTAGAAGAGATCTCCATGTGTTTTTGAAGTCATGCCTGTGTCAGTGAAAATGGAAAAGGCACCATCCATTTCTTCTATTGACTGTGATTGGGAGAAACTAGAAAACTATACCGGGAAACAGCTCAAGAGCTTCTGCAAAAATGTGAACATTTCCATGACCGGACTCTCCAGAAGGGAGCAGTTCCAAAAGGCGCTGAGGGCCTGGGTCAAGGCAAGGAATGCCCCTGGAAAAGATATTGAATTTGAGGATGCAGAACAGCAGCTGGAGGGACCCCTGACTTCAGAGTGGAGGGGTGCAACCTCCCCATTGAGTAGCAGTGTTTCTGGCCGAGGTCTGTCGCCAGAGGAGCTGGCGGACAGACAGGCAACCCGAGATCATGAAATGAAGTTGGCGGAGCTGAAATTGAATTGCCAACTGGAGCTAGAATCTAGGAAGTTAGCCCTGGAAGAAATAAAAATGGAGCTTGCGCATGACTTAAGAATGAGGAAACTTGACTTGGAGCTCGAGGGGCTTGAGGCCAGGAGGGCTTCAGCCCAGCAACAAGAAAGGTGTGTAGCTCAGAGATTGAGCTTTGCTGAGTTGGAGGTGGAGTCCAGCTCAGATGGTGGCAGCAACATTAAGGTATCTAGTGCTGACAGCATAGTGCGCGCACCTAGAGATAAGGCACCTGACTTGGAGGGGGTTAACTTACATCAGGAGGTTCAAGGGCATGAGGTAGCTCCAGTAGTGCGCAGCGTCCCTGAAGGGAATAGGGTAGCTGGCGTAGGAGTTCATGGTCCTAGTGGTGGGAGGGATTCCCCCATGGTTGAGGTCCTGGTGGGTGAGTGTAAAGACCGCCCAGAAGAGTGTGGGTTGTGTGACAGAGACAGTCTGCTACTGTCTGGCCAGTCTCAGAAGGATGGTGTAGAGTATGTGTGTGAGGCGCTGGATGGAGAGGTGGAGGATAGTTTGGTTAACCCTGCTAGGGGGCTGCGTAATCCAATTGTGGGAGAGCGTACTTTAAGTCCCAGTTTTCCAGAGCTATGCCAACACCTGTTTGAGAGTGAGTTCTCTGACCCCAGGGAACTCACATTGGAGGCAGACCTTGTGGTGGATTCCAGTGGGTCTGGAGAGGCATTGGGGTGTGATCCTGTGGGGAGTGGCTCAGGTATCTTCCAGCCCAGAGTGGTGGAAGTGGCGCAGAGTAGCCCAGCTAGGTCCTGTAGTAGTGAGAGGGGTGTAGGGCCTCACCTCCTGTCCTTGAGGGGAAGGAGTGAGAATGGGTTTTGTCCCGGTAGTGCCCAACCTCAGTCTCAGAGCCTGGATGGTTCTTTAAGGGAACACCAGGTGGGGAGCCTAGGCTGTCCGGATGAGTCACCCGCTGAGGGTGATCCCCCAGTGGCTAGAGAACGTGGAGGCTCTGTAAACAGAGCTCCAGTAGTTCTGGTGTCTGGCAGTACCACTCCAGTTGGGAGGGTGCAGAAGTCCAGAAGGAGGGGCGAGAGGGGGAAAGAGTCCCCAGTGGAAGAACCAGTGGGTCAGGGGCCAGCCAGCAGGGCTGCGTCCCCAGTGAATGACCATGGGGACACCACTTCTGTCCTGGGGGATCTTCCCGCACTGTCAGATGGACAGGGGTTGGGAGATCTGCGCCAGGCAGACTGTCGCACGGCACATGAGCTATGTGCCACCCTCAGGGGGGGCATGCGTGCTCCCCGGGAAGTCCTGGTGCGCCAGGCAAGTGTTCAACTGCAGGGTTGGGTCCCTGAGTTGGAGAGCCAGGTTCAGGTGTTGTCTGACCTGGAGGGCGGGGCCACTGTAATCAGTGTCCTGACCCATGTCACTTCTAGGGGTACCACTCCAGTTGGGAGTGGGCAGTACTCTGGAAGGGGGTGCAGAGGGAGGAAGTCATCGCCTCTGACCCCGGTTCAACTAGAGGGTCTAGACCCTAGGTTTAAGGGCCAGGTGCAGGGTGTCCCCCCCTGACCTGGTGCCCCAGTTGCAGGATAGCACCCCTGAACTGGTGGGCGGATTGTGCAGGTCACCTGCCACAGGTGCCCTAACAATTCTGGAAGGGGGTACCACTCCAGGTGGGAGGGTACAGAGCCCCAAGGAGGAGGACCGGGTGTGGGAGAGCCCACCCCAGTTTTTGGTTCAGCTGCCAGGTACAGGCCTGGAGCTGGTGGGTCAGTGCCAGGATGACATACCTGACCTGACAGGAGGGAGAGTGGACAAAGGGTGCCAAGCACCTGGGGCTACTGCCCCCCACTCTCTGAGGCCACAGAGGTTTGGGAGCCCTGAGAGGCATGAGGCCTGGGTCTCAGCCCTGACTACTGTCAGTGGCCACTGTGATTTGATGACTTTCTGTTGGGACACACCTGTGAGCGAGTTAAGGTTAGAGGCTGCACAGGTGGTGTCCACAGAGGAAGAGAAGGGTGCCCCATGGAGTAGCTGGGTGGACCCTGAGAGTATGTACAGAGGATTTAAAATAGGTTCTGATTGGCGTAGAACTGGAATGTGCCCCTGCTGTTGCGGGCCAGGTCCATGTTCTATCGCCCTAAGCAGGGAAGCCCATCACAGTGGTGATTGGTCTACCCTGCGTTTTGGCTGGAAGGGGGTTGTGTTGGACCTGGGCCTCTTGGCAGGGTCATCCCTAAACTTTTTGCCTTCCTCCAATACTCTCTCTGACCTATTTTGTTTGGTTTAATGACTCTGGGTACTTTACCACTGCTGACCAGTGCTAAAGTGCATATGCTCTCCCTACTGAAAAGTGTACATGTGATTGATGTCCATGATTGGTTCATTGGATTTACTGTTAGTCCCTAGTAGAGTGCACCAGGAGTGCCAGGGCTTGTAAATGCCAATACTGCTAGTGGGCCTGCAGCGCTGGTTGCGCCACCCACAGAAGCAGCCTTAAAATGTGTCTATGGTCTGCCATTGCAGAACCTGCGTGCAGTCTGGTACTGTCATGCTGGCTGGGCAAGTGCCCCCACTTGCCAGCCTCTAAACCTTCCCTTAACTTCATATTAGTCACTCCTATGGTAGGCCCTAGGGCAGGGTGCATTGTAAGTGTAAGGTAGGACATGCCCTGATGTGTGTGGCATGTCCTAATAGTGAATTACAGCCAAATTCGTTTTTCACTATTGCAAGGCTACCTGCTCCCTTTAGCCCAGAATGGGCTGCTGGAATTATTACACTCTATAATCCCAGCAGGCTCAGGAAACATGGTAGAAATTAATGTTTAGTATGCCTGAACTCAGAATAATAAAATACTTCTTTTAGTAAAGTTTATTTTAATATCCTGGGTTTGCAAATGCTACTTTTAGAAAGATAGCATTTGCTTGTCAAACCATTTCAGCCCGCCTCTGCTCTTGTGTGTATCTGACTGTCTGAGTGTGTGAGTGACAGGGCTGGGAGTTGACAGGTTGTGAATAGCAGGATGACACCTTAGTGGGTGGTGGGAGTTTCCCCTGAATGATGCATCAGGCTGTGCTCTGCCTCCACAATGATGGCTCCGCCCTCCTGGGGAGCGACTGATGACTCAGCCTGCACCTGGCCCAGGAAGGACCGAAGCTTGTCAACAAAGTGCTCAGGCTGCCCCTGTCTTCACAATGCTGGCTCCGCCCCCCTGGGGAGCGGCTGATGTGCCTGCCCTCACACTGAATGCAGAAGCAGAAGTACCCACCACAAGTGCTCAGGGACTGAGAGCAGTTATGCAAAGGCCCCCCTGGCCTGTAAGAACAAAAGAAACTGGGTATAAAAGTAGGAGCCCTGCTCCTTGTAAATTAGATCCTGTTTGCGCTACAGAAGAAACTCTGCCCGAAGAGAAGGACCTGGAAGGACTACAAGGAGGAGTGCTGTCTCTGGCCTGTGTCTGGTGCCTTGCTGCAGAAGGAGAGGAAAAGAAGAGACTACAAGAGACTTTTGCTTTTATTTGAACTTTGTGCCAAACTCTGCTGGAAGATCTCCAAGGGCTTGCCTCTGAACTTGCCCCCTGACCAGCGCCCCAGGAACAGTGGGCGCTACCCCCTGAAGAAAGCTACTGTGTGTGCTGCTTATCGCTTCAGCGCTGACTGAGGAGTTTAAGAGCGTTGTGCATCCCTGCCACGCTCCCCGTGATCCAGGGCATCGATATCCCCCCAAGCACCGTGACAGGGGCCCAAAGCGACAGCAAGAGCAACGTGAGGCCCAGCCGCCGCTGGCCCGAGCACCGTGACTGCCTCTGCCTGGGAGCCCCGAGAGCAACGTGAAGGAGGACCTGTCCGGTCCAAGCGCCCGAGTTGACTGCGCCTCGCGCCGTCAACCCCTCTGCAAAGACGGACTGCCGCCCTGTGATAACCCCCCTCTGGTCGGCATCCTGCCCGACAGCTCAGCTGTGAGCGCACAGCTGCAACCGGCACTTGGGCTGGGTACGTCCCGCACTTGGGGACCGTACTGCCACTTGCCGCCACCACACAGCCGCCGCCTTCAGGGTCGGAGCGAACTCCAAAGGAAGGACCCTGCCGCCACCAAGCACCGCCGCCCCGGGTGACCCGTGACCTGCCCGGCTGAGAGCCGCAGTGCGCATCGACCCCAGAGAAGCAACGCGACGTGGGACAGGCCCCCCCCCTTCCAGCCGTCCGCTCCACAAGAATTTTAAGGTACTGTGTCTTTGCCCCTCGCGGTGCGAGCGTCCTGCAAGCTGAGCTCGCACCGCGCTGTGTGACCTCGGGCGCCCCGGGAGCCTCGCAGTTGCTGTCTGCTTCACAGCGCGAGCCGCCCCTGAGACAGAGGCTCGCACTGCTCCTGGCCCCCGAGGCCCCGCCTGACGCTCCCTGTGGCCCGCGGCCCCCTCTCCTCGAGTCGAGCCCCGAAGGGTTACTCATTTCCAGAGCAGACCCGGCCGTGCTTTTCGGTTTGGTGTCATTGTGTGGTGGGTTGGTGGTGATGGTGTAATATTGCAAATGTTTAACCCTATGTGCCCCAGAGATTAGCCTAGACTGCTTGCGCCACACTACCTAGAGGGTAAGCAGAGGTTGTTCTTGAAGGTAACCCTTAGCCCTGACGAGGAAGAGAGAGTCCCTGCTTGTCGCCAGTGCTGCACTGCGCCAACTAGAGACTCCCCCTTCCTACAGGCTTGCACTTTCTCACGGAAAAAGGAGGCCAGACCCTCACAGTGGGAGTCCGAACATATGTCCGCCGCGGTTGCCCACATACTATGAGAGAGCCAGACTCCACGCCATGGGTAGAGCAGAGACCCCAGAGTGTTTATGCTGTAGAGAGGATAAGGGTTCTTACACTCATACATTGTGGGAATGCTACTTATTACGTTGGTATTGGTTACGGATAGTAACCGAGCTTAACAATATACTCGAATCTCAGATCCCAATTGATCCTAAATATATTCTTCTAAGCATACACACAGAGGTTGACGTTCCCAGACATAAACTCCTACTGAGTAACCTTGGGCTCATTGTCGCCAAAAGAGATATTGCAAAATACTGGGGTAGCGCAGAATTGCAACCATAACTGAATGGCGGGCAAATATGGATTTATACATGGGGGATGAAAAATGGTATACTCCCTTAGAGGGGGCCCCAGGAAGTTATGGCAGCCATGGCTGTCCTATTATGGACTAGAGGTGGGAGATAAGGGCCCTACCGCGACTAAGTTTAGTACTGAGGGGGTCCACACAAGCGGGGTAGCACCCTCCGAGTCCATCAGGGAGCCAACCTAAATAAGACATGTTTAATATAGGAGAGGTGACAATGAGGGGGGAATGTCAAAAGGAGTAATGTTATTGTTTGGCCTGCATTCTTACAAATACTGGTTAAAGGTTATACTCCTAATCTCTGTAACAAATGTGATATACCTGCTGATGATTCTTTCGAAAATGAATAAAAACAGTTTAAAAAATAAAAAAGAATGCAAAGGAACCATGGAAAATGAATAGAGCCTAAGCTCATTTTTACAAGATACTGTCTAGTGAGGATGCTTTAGTGGCAAGGAGGATTTAAAACAATTTTTCAACAAGATAGTTTGACTTGTTTTGTCCAGTGAAGAAACGTCAGTTGGATGCTGACACCAAAGTCAGGAAATGGAAAATGCTGTTAACTGTAAGAAGGTTGAAAAGTCACTTTGTATTGACAAATTGAGTGTGAAATATTAGCTAATGATATTGAATACAATTGTTCCAGTTCTTTTCCAGTTCTCTGTGATGTTTTCAATCATTTAGAATATGTGGCTTCTGAGAGCTGATTGCTTTAATTCCACGAGTAGATCCCACTGTCGCATTTTGTTTGTGCTCCTAATTTAAAGTGATGTCCCAGACCAATGAAAGAAAGCGGCTACAAAGGTAGTGTTTACAAACCCTTTTTGAACTTCTGTCCACTGGATACTCTTTGCAGTTACATTTACCTCAGTAGGCAGCAGATATTTTCCACCAGCGTTTTCTTTTTGAAATTGTTAAGAATCCCCTATCCTTCAACCTGAGGCCCTAAACAAGGCCTTTGAGTAAAGACTTCGAAGTTGATGCCCAAGGACCCAGACCTGCCTGTAAAAGGCTTTATGATTTGTAGTCAAAATGTGATATCTCACATGGTTACAAATCAGGAGCTAATTTAATCTGTGATTAATTCAATCTGTTAAGCTAATGTTCTTCCACATATAAAAATAAGTTATGATCTTTGACTCAGCATTTTGAATTATAAGAAATTGTTTTTTAATTTTAGAACACTCAAGACCAAACACAAAATATCTAGCAATCTGGTGTACTGATACATCATCTTCTCTACCTGGGTGACCCAAATCTCTGTCTAGTTTCCACCTGTTACATAAATTTCCAACAAATTGAACAGGCAAACCATGTGCATTTAATAATATTAATCATTTGGCATCATCTGCAATTTAGCTAAGATATGGATCAGAAATTAAATATAAACAGTACACACGGGTCAGTTAAGTGTATGATATTCACACAATTCATTCAATAACTTTCCAAACTTTTAGACAACTCTGCTTAGCGTACAGCACCATCTGTGTAGACATTCACCAGTACATATTTGAGCTTAATCTTTTTAATCTTGGTAAAAGTTGGCTACCCGGCAATTGTGCAGCGTTATAACGCGCCTGCCAATCCCAAATTAACAAGAGATTTTTGTAATTCAGGTTTTGAATGTTACCCCAGAAACCTAGATTCGTTTAAGATGGTAGATTTAAGATGGTAGATTTAAGCTTAGTTCAGTTCAGTTCTTAGATGCGACACTCTGCGTCAATGTACCTTAAGTTGCGCTGCGCTTCCACGCCAAGCAATATCGCAGAGTTCATATACAAAGAAATAAAGACGTGAAGATCTTCCTGATGCGGCACGCTTCTCGGGGATGCGAGAAGTCCTCGGTTCGATGCGTAAACTGCCGCAGCGACACCCTTACAATGCGAAGGAATCAGCTCCAGCGGCGACGCTCTCCTCCTACAATGGGTGGAGCTTCCGCTCGATGCGACAACTACAGCGGCGACATCCAAGATGCGATGGCAGCAGCTCCGACGGTGGTGCGCTTCTCGGGGATGCGAGGTGCTCTTTGTCGATGCGGTGCAATGCAACAGTTCCAGCGGCGACACCCTCCTTCGGAGTTGCAAAGGCAGGCACAGTGACGGAGTTGGAATCGGAGTTGCAACAGTGACAAGATTCTTATCTTTTAGTCGTGCTTCCAGCTCCTTGCAACACACAGTTCCCCAGGAGGCCCAAAACAGCAGAAGGCGCTTCCACAAGAACTCTGGGGAGCTGGGGGTCGAAGTCTTTTGTCCCTGGGACTTCAGCAGGAGGCAAGCATTTTTCCAAGCCATTGGAGATCCTTCACAAGTTGAAAGCAAAGTACACAAAGTTCCTTTCTCCTTCATTTGGCAGTAAGGCAACCACTGCAGTCCAATCCCCCAAGCAGCACTTCAGCTTGGGAATAGTCTCTCCTCAGTTTCCCCAGGTTCCTCTCCTCAGTAGAGGTTCCTTCTTGTAGTCCAAAGTGATCTAATTTCATGGGATCAGGGTCCCAATATTTATACCCCAAAATCCTTTGTTCTCTGAGGGGAGAGGGGCCTTTGCCCAGTCCAAACCAGTTCTGAAGCACTCTGTTCACCAGACTTCTCCTTTCCTTTCACAATGCTGGGCATGCACATCAGATGCCCCAAAGGAGGTGGAGCCAGCATTGTGGAAGGCAAGTACAGTCCTGGAGCACTTTGTTTACAGGACGACTTCTCTTCTTTCAGTGTGCAGGGCAGAGACATCAGACGCTCCCCAGGGGGTGGAGCCAGCATTGTGGAAGGCAGGCACAGCCCTATTCAAGGTTCAGGTGCACTCCTCGCTCCCATCTACATGCAAATCTCTCTATTCACCACTGGGTGACTCAGCCTGTCTCCTAGAATTCCTCAGCCCTGTCACTCACAAACCCAGACATAGGAATACACAACCTGGCAGAGGCAGGTTTGATTGGTTAGACAAGCAAATGCCTACTTTCTAAAAGTGGTATTTACAAACGCAGAATATTAAAATAAACTTTACTAAAAGCTGTATTGTATTATTCTGAGTTCAGGCATACTAAACTTGAATTTCTACCATATTCTCTGAGCCTGTTAGGATTATAACATGTAATAACTCTAACAGCCCATTCTGGCCTATGGAGAACAGGTAGCCTTGCAATAGTGAAAAAACTAAAATGGCTGTAATTCACTATTAGGACATGCCACACACATCAGGGCATGTCCTACCTTATGCTTACAATGCACCCTGCCCTTGGGCCTACCACAGGGGTGACTGATATGAAGAAAGGGAAGGTTTAGGGACTTGCAAGTGGGTGCACTTGCCCAGTCAGTATGACAGTACCAGACTGCACGCAGGCTCTGCAATGGCAGACCTTAGACACATCTTACAGGGCTGCTTCTGTGGGTGGCACAACAAGTGCTGCAAACCCACCAGCAACATTTGGATTACACGCCCTGGGCACACTCAGTGCACTAGACTAGGGTCTGACAAGTAAACAAAAATAACCTAACATGGAACCACTGATTAATACATCTGTTTACAATAGGGAGCACTTGCACTGTGGCACTGGATAGCAGTGGCACAATGCGCAAAGCATCTAACACCAGCAAAAATACACGAGGCAACAGCAAAAATGGAAGGGAGACCCACGCCAATGCTGCCAGGTCTAACAAGGATCTTCTGTTGAACTAACCATCTTGCCTGTTTCCATTCCGAGTAATATAGGAGGCCAATAATCCTCTGTCAACAGCTCTTCAGTTTTCCAAAATTATCTTGTGCGTTACTTATTAATGTCTGATAATCCTGGTAGTAACCTTATGAACACTGGGTTCCCTGACCACTATGTATTTCATAGGCGAACTGTGCTGAACATCATTGCTTTTTGCCTTCCTTAAAGCCACAGATTCAACTTCTTTGCTGCTGCAGCAAAAGGAGGACAGCAGTGGTTCTGTCTTGTTTCAAATATTACATCCACAGTTATGGTAAGGGTTTGGAAAACCATAGTGAAAAACATCACCCTGTTGGATAGGCACATCTCTGAATCACTCCCAGCATCCTCTTATGAGTGGCAACCAGTTCCTCCAATGGCAGCAGCCCGTAATAGTAATTTGCCACCATACTAAAAAACAAGCACTGGCGTTGCCAATAGGTCTCGCAGTAGGAAAGTTGGAGCTATTGGTTTTGTAAATGACATTTAATATTTATGTTTTGTGATTTACAATGCCAATACTTTTAACTTTAGCAAATGTGACACCTATAGCATTTGTAATGCAAGGATCTGAGTGGATGGATGGATGGGTGGTAGGAAGAATGGATGCATGGATGAATGAGTGGATACACGGATGGATGTATAGATGAATGGTAGTCACCGAGACAACTCAGAGCACAAAGTACGCAATCAGTGCCTGCGTCTATGCAAGCCTCACGCACACCTGCGATTATGCAGGATCTGGGTTCTGCCATTATGCTATCTGCGTGGCTCACCCGCCCCGGCTCTCCCTGTACCCTCCCCTCCCCTTTGTACAGCGGGAACAGCTGTGCGAATAAATAAGCCTCGAATGAAGGCACTTTATGTCGTCCCCGCCGCCATGAATCTGCTGTAGTGGCTGAACTCGGCCTCAGTACAATGGGCGCCGCTCAGCAAGAGTAAGATAACAAGCATCAAAGGGCCGAGAGAAAAGAAAGCGCGAGGGGGAGGGAAATGTAAACAGAGAGGAAATAGGAACCCCTAGGCAGTTTAATGCGCGGTGAACGTTCTGCAAATGGCTTCACATGGTGCTAAAGCTTCACATGGTGTTAAACGGCCACATCACACTATCCTCGAAACTGATGAATATTTACATTTACTACCGCCAGCAAGGCGCCACTTGCTTTTAACTACACGCTGCATTTACAAGCTACTAAGACAATAGAGCGCCAGAGCCATCTGGGCAGCAGTAAGAAGGAAACTGAAACTTAAAGTAACTGAAACCTGGGAAAATCTGAGAAACCTCCCTCCCAAAAAGGCAACGTTAAAAGTTCCCTGTCTCTATAAGCACGTATTATAAAGCTGCTGCTATGTTGTGCTTAAGCATAAAAAAACAGTGCCATGTTGTGCTTACTTTTTTATTAAAGCAGGGCTTGTATTTTAAAGCCACAAATGACATTGTACTACAATATCATCGTAGCAGGTATGGATATGCTTTAGTGAGAGAGAACGGATCCTTACGTTGTAGCTCGTATTACAATGACCCCCCCCCCCCTCCTTACGCAGCCATCTACATAGCAGAACAAAAAGAACAAGACTTAATACAGCAAAGAAATAAAAGTTTTATAGATACTATCGTAGAAGGTAGCGAAAAATAGGAAATGAAAAAAAGTGCTAAACACACCATGCTATGTTGTGCTTCTTTAGTTATTAAAACAACTCCTGTATTATAAAGCCGCATATAACATTGCACTACAATTGTGCACACGTGCTGGTATTAAAATGACCCCCCCCTATGTGCGTGTGTCTGTCATACTTTTGTTAGCAAAGTGACATCTTGTATTATAAATCCGCAAATGACATTGCACTATAATTGTGCTCACGTGCTGGTATTAAAATGACCCCCCCCCCCTATGTGCGTGTGTCTGTCGTACTTCTGTTACATTAGTGACATCGGACCTGTATTATAAAGCTGCTGCCATGTTGTGCTTAGACGCAAATTACATTGTACTACAATTGCGTCGTAGCAGGTATCGAAATGCTTTAGTGAGAGAGAACAGGATTCCTCACATTGTAGCTTGGATTGTTACAGAGCCATCTACACAGCGGACCAAAACACACAGGACTTAATACAGCACACAAATAAAAGCGTTATAGATACTGTCGTAGAACATAGCGAAAAATAGCAAAGGAAAAAAGTGATAAACACAGGATGCCATGTTGTGCTTCTTTAGTTATTAAAACAAGTCCTATATTATAGAGCCGCAAATGACATTGCACTACAATTGTGCACACGTGCTGGTATTAAAATGACCCCCCACCTCCCCCTATGTGCGTGCCATGTTATCCTTGCTTATTTATATTAGAAAGCTGCAAATGACATTGCACTATAATTGTGCTCATGTGCTGGTATTAAAATACCCCCCTCCCCTATGTGTGTGTGTCTGTTGTACTTTTGTTACCTTAGTGACATCGGACCTGTATTATAAAGCTAGTGACAGATGCATTGCAGCACTTACAAAAGACATCGCCAAAAAGAGTATTTTAAAAAGATAACACACATAGTGTCAAAGCGCAGTAAGCCTATTTCACAAAGGCAATATACATGTTGTCAGGTTGCCTGTATTATGCCAGGTCGCCTGTATTATGCCAACCTTTAAAAAAGCATTTTTACAAAGAAAAGGCACATGGCGTTAAGTGTACAAATTCATCAATGCATCGAATCTAAACTGTGAATTACACTTTTTTAGAATTAAGCAGGCCTTCAAAAAAAAGATTTTTTTTTTTAAAAGTAGACACGCGGCGCCATGTAAACAAATGGCCCCCTAACATAATGCTAAAGCTTCACATGGTGTTAACCAGCCACATCACACTACCCTTGAAACTCATGAATAATTACATTTACTACCGCCAGCAAGGCGCCACTTGCTTTTAACTACACGCTGCGTTTAGAAGCTACTAAGACAATGAAGCGACAGAGACATGTGGGCAGTAGTAAGAAGGAAACTAAAACCTAAAGTAAATAAAACCTGGGTAAACTCGAGAAATCCCCCCCAAAAAAGGCAACGTTAAAAGTTCACTCTCTCTATAAGCACGCTTTAACTAAAGACCACAAAGAAGTGAAATATATATATACAGAACGTTATGTGCTTATGCCTGTCATACTTCTGTAGCAAACTCGTGTATTTGCAGGTATCAAAATGCTTCACTGACAGAGTAAAAATTAGCTAGTACATGATGCCATGTGCTTGTGTCTGTCGTACTTTTGGTAGCAAAGTCATAACGTGGCACGTACCGTGCCATGTCGTGCTTACACCTAAAGAAAACAGCATACTAAGAAGCCACTCGTATGGTGGTAAAGAGACATCGCAGCACCTATGTTGTGCTTACACCTAAAGAAAACAGCATACTAAGAAGCCGACACTATGGTGGTAAACAGAGACATCGCAGCACTTAGAAAAAGCGTCGGCATTGCACTACAATTGTGCTTCTGTACTGGTTAAAATGCCCCCTCCCCCCCCCCTATGTGCGTGCCATGTTGTTCTTGCTTATTCATATTAGAAAGCCGCAAATGACATTGCACTACAATTGTGGTATTATAGAGCCGTAAATGACATTGCACTACAATTGTGCACACGTGCTGGTATTAAAATGACCCCACCCCTATGTGCGTGCCATGTTGTCCTTGCTTATTTATATTAGAACGCCGCAAATGACATTGCACTATAATTGTGCTCACGTGCTGGTATTAAAATGACCCCCCCCCCCTATGTGCGTGTGTCTGTCGTACTTCTGTTACATTAGTGACATCAGACCTGTATTATAAAGCTGCTGCCATGTTGTGCTTAGACGCAAATTACATTGTACTACAATTGCGTCGTAGCAGGTATCGAAATGCTTTAGTGAGAGAGAACAGGATTCCTCACATTGTAGCTTGGATTGTTAAAGAGCCATCTACACAGCGGACCAAAACACACAGGACTTAATACAGCACACAAATAAAAGCGTTATAGATACTGTCGTAAATCGTAGCGAAAAATAGCAAAGGAAACAAGTAAGGGTAAAAGAGGTTAAAAAACTGAAAATTGTTAAAGAGCACACAGGAAGGTACCAATGTAAAAAGTAAAAATTAAACAGACAAGCGGAAAACGAAAGCCGTGCAAAACTAGATGGGCCGGCCAGCAGTGAAAAAAAAAAGTAATGTTTCGGGAGAGCCTGGGGCGGGAATGCGAGCGAGGGGAGGCAGGCAGATTACGAGGGAAGCCGGATGGGGGCGGGAAAGCCTGGTGGGAGGCGTGAACGCCGGATGGGGGCGGGAAAGCCTGGTGGGAGGCGTGAATGCGCGAGGGGAGGCAGGCGGATTGGGAGAGAAGCCTGATGGGGGCGGAAAATAGCAAAGGAAACAAGTAAGGGTAAAAGAGGTTAAAAAACTGAAAATTGTTACAGAGCACACAGGAAGGTACCAATGTAAAAAGTAAAAATTAAACAGACAAGCGGAAAACGAAAGCCGTGCAAAACTAGATGGGCCGGCCAGCAGTGAAAAAAGTAATGTTTCGGGAGAGCCTGGGGCGGGAATGCGAGCGAGGGGAGGCAGGCAGATTACGAGGGAAGCCGGATGGGGGCGGGAAAGCCTGGTGGGAGGCGTGAACGCCGGATGGGGGCGGGAAAGCCTGGTGGGAGGCGTGAATGCGCGAGGGGAGGCAGGCGGATTGGGAGAGAAGCCTTATGGGGGCGGAAAATATCAAAGGAAACAAGTAAGGGTAAAAGAGGTTAAAAAACTGAAAATTGTTACAGAGCACACAGGAAGGTACCAATGTAAAAAGTAAAAATTAAACAGACAAGCGGAAAACGAAAGCCGTGCGAAACTAGATGGGCCGGCCAGCAGTGAAAAAAGTAATGTTTCGGGAGAGCCTGGGGCGGGAATGCGAGCGAGGGGAGGCAGGCAGATTACGGGGGAAGCCGGATGGGGGCGGGAAAGCCTGGTGGGAGGCGTGAACGCCGGATGAGGGCGGGAAAGCCTGGTGGGAGGCGTGAATGCGCGAGGGGAGGCAGGCGGATTGGGAGAGAAGCCTGATGGGGGCGGGAGAGCCTGGTGGGTGGGCGTGAATGAGGGGAGGACTGGGCTGGGCTTGCATGCGATGCGCGTGCATGTACACGGGCACTGCATGAAAACCGCGGGGCTGAAAGCCCTTTGGTTTGAAGATGTTTTCGCCACATGAATTCTCGCTACGCTCGATGCGCTTGCGCGCATCGATAGGTCGCGAGACCTAATAATCATTTTTATTATGGAATCTTTATTCATTTAAGTATTAGATAGCTAGATAAGAATATGGTGAAGTTTGGAATTCAGTGTTGTATCTCAGAGTGCACGGCTTCTTTGGAGGAAAGCATATTTGGGAAACTTCTTTGCTGTCCTTCCTCCTACAAGGCAGTCGCCTGACTGTCCTCTTGGTAGTTTGTATTGGAGATTTGCTTGTCTTTTTCACTGTGGTTCTCTCCAGGTGGGAGGCTGATGAACAAGGCTGTTCTTGGAAAAGGCTTGGACCCTCATGTTCTCTGCGTTCTGTCTGGAGATTATTTGGAGGCCAACTATGCTCTAATACCATTTTTCTTAAGCATGATATTCATTGTGAACATGGTACCTGTAAAAATACTGTTAAGTGTTTTGAGGCATTTGTTCTGATTCGTAGATTACACTTCTCCATTTCACTCTTTATCTGAAACAGTAAGTGAAACTTTTTGTTTTTCCCAAACCACAATGATTTCCTGTCAACAATGTCGATTAGCTTCCTAATCCATCATGGGAAATAAACCTTTTGTATGTCCCTTCCTATTTCCCTGCCTTTACTTCCTGTTTCTTCATATACAAGGAGCTGAAGCCGTCTGTGCAACATGTTGCAAGCACTCCAGTGACTTTGGCATCAGGTTCCCTCCCTTGTTACTGTTTTTTTGAATCATGATATTTTTTTCCAGCGCGTGTAGGTTCTTGATTCTTCTCTCACTTAGTCTTCTGAGCCTCCTGTTGGATCTGGTCCTCAGCAACTCTGTCTCGGGGTTCCTGGTTTCTTGCCTCCCTTAACACAAGACGCTTGTTGCCTTCTGGCCATCTTGACAAGAGAAGAATCCTCGACTGTTGCATCCATCACTTGTCAGATTGCTGTGCCAACATTTCCTTAACCTTGATATGGATCCTGCACATGGCCTTGCAGCCAACCTCCAACCGAAAGCTCAAGACTTCAGCAGTTCAGAGTTGAGATTTGAGAATACACTTTTCAGGCAGACATTTGCTGCTTTAGATCTTCCAGAGGCAGTCCAAGTAGTCTTAGTTTCTCTGCAATCCAACTCAATTATAGCTGCAGGAAAACGTCACCCACCCTTACATTCGGCTATCTTGGCAAAAGAAAAGGACTCGATAGTTGCATCCAGCTCTTGACATTGAGTAAGATAAGAGATTTTCTAAAACCGCCCTTACATTCCCGTCCCTTTTAACTTTACCAAACTTTTTTTAACTTAACTAAAAGTAACCGGAAAGTAAGAACATGATTTTATTTGCACAATGATCTAAATCTTTTTTTTCTGCTTACTCCACATTGCAGGAATCAAATATCTCCTGTTGCCATCAAATTTAAATTCATGTTAACGTCCCAATTTCTTAAACTATTTTTAATCTTTTACTAGTAATTAATGTACTAACACTTTAGTTAGATTCCTGGTGGTCATCCATTCCTATTTGTAAAAATTGCAATATTATTTGGGGTGAGTGACTACCCATGTCACGGAGCAATCGCAGCCCTTGTCAGGGTGACCCCTGAAAGCCACTAAATGAACCTGAGCTCACCTCTCTGGTAGCTCAGCACAGAGCAGGCAGGCTTAACTTGGCGCAATGTGTAAAGTATTTATGCAACACCAAACAGGAATACATTCAATACCCCAAGTAATAACTATCCCAAATCGAAATAGAAAAATAGGGTAAAATGTAATAAACAAAATGACACAAAGATCCAAGAGGGAGGAACTGGAGATATGAATTTCTAAAGCTTTAAGGAGAAATGGCACCGAAAAGCTCTAAGCACCAATGATAGTTTATGGAGGCGGTAAAACCAGGACCTAAGCGCAGTTTGAGGCTGACCACAATGAAGCCCTGGTTGGATACACCAAGTGGATTCGTCCCGGTAAAGGTCTGTAAGTCAAAACTCTTGAAATGCTCTTGTCACTTTTTGAGAAGAGAAGCATTGAAATTTCTCCAAAGTCCCAAAGCAGTTTGTCACTGTTTGAGAAGAAAGATTCTCCCCGCTGAAATGATAGCCGCCGCCGTGGAACGGAAGGATGAAAACATGAAGTAAGTTGGTTCTGTTGAAGCTTTGGAGCTTTGGAAATTTCTACCTGAACATTTTATAAGTCCCAACGTTTTTTCAGAGGACCTTTGAGTGGGTCGAAGCTGAATTTCATTATGACTCTGTGGAACTGCCAGTCAGATACTTTTACCAGCAGTTCCTGGAGGAAAAGTTTAGCAAAGTTTCCAGACTTTCTTCTAGTGGCCAAACATCTAAAGGCGTACACATCTAAGGCCCACTGGCCTCCTGTGGAAGGCACTATTGACCCTCAGAGTCTCAGGCAGAGGACAACAGTAAAGTCTAGCTCTCAGCTCTGCCTGAAGTCAGCCTAACTCCTTTGAAGGATTACCAGCTACATCTGATGTGTAAAAATGCAATACATGTTGTATAAATTCTTATAAACAAATGATATGTGGACCGTTAGAATCTGACTAAATGTGCTATAAATGATTCTTTAAAGTGCACATAAGAGGTGTGGGTTAGAAATGAGATCATCCTCGTGAATACGATATGCATTTGCTGTTCTGTATTATGCAAATATGTTAAAAAGTGCCAGGGAGGAAACGTAGTCAAGGTGGATGGTCTGATGCTCAAAAACCTCCAAAATGTTCCGAAAAAACGAATTGTGTATGATAACTATTCTATTGTCAGCTGTTCTGTTTCTTTCTAAAACAAAATCCAAGTTTAAAACATAATATCATACATTCACATTTCATCACACTGCTATCAGTGGTTTACTTTCCGAATATTCGGTTCTCTAAAAACAGTAAAAATAAAATAAAGGATGTATCAAATGCAGTCCATGTAAAAGTTTTGCTGTGTTGGTGATACAGAAGGGGCAACTTTCTACCCTTGTAACCCCATTTACGCTCTTATTATTGTTTATCCTCCATTTAATAAATGTAATGACTGGCCCAAGTCTAAATATCTGCTCCCACCCCTTAGTGTTTCTGGCTTTAATATGTTTACGGCCAACAAAAGATTCATCAAAAAGAGGAGTTAAGCAGGGAAAGAGTTTGGGGGAAGACTACCCCTAAGGCTGACATGTCTTAACACAAACCAACCCTCTGATGTAGTCAATGAAAAATATCACATAATTGCAGATTAGAGAACTGGGTTCAAATATTATAAGGCTTTCACTAGGGCTCTACTCTCTTGTCCTCGTGTTGTTCCAGGCAATCAGGAGTGATCTAATTCGTCTCTTAAATCTGTTTATTGGCTGGTCCGACTTTAGACTGTGTATTGACAAGTTATTGGCCAGAAATTAGTAGATTATTTAATCTCCTTTATCCTGTACTCGTATGGGCTTCCCTGTGCTTTGCAGCCTCTCTGGTGTCAGCAGTTTGAGTTTCCAAGAACCTTTCATGCTGCCTCTCAGTACATTTATCACCCTTGTTCCCTTTCCATTTTATGGCCTCCACGTTTGGTTGCTTGCTAGCAAGAAAGGAGCACAGCGCTCCCCATAAGATATCTTTGTTTCTCTGCATTTACTTAGACAGGTATATTTTAGAGTAAGTGCTAGTTTGATAGTCCCAGCTCAAATTGTCTTCAGTCCAGGACAATTTATCTCTAATTCGGTAATTTTCTGTGCGGGTCCATTGGTAATTATAGTCACCAAAGTAAAGAGCTGGTTGATGCTCCAAATCACAGCAAATACGATCTCAACAATGTTCAACCTCTAATAACACCATGTGAAGTTCCGTTTTTGCATAGCATGTGCAGGATGGGCGTTGTCACAGATAAAGTTTGAATCTGGGTCGTCTACTTATTTCCCTAAAGTTACTATTCATGAAAGCGATGCCATGCCAAAGACGCTTCCTAATCCAGGTGTTGATTGTTGGTTTTAGGTGGCGATTGAGTTGCATGATATCATGAAAGCGATGCCATGCCAAAGACGCTTCCTAATCCAGGTGTTGATTGTTGGTTTTAGGTGGCGATTGAGTTGCATGATATCATGAAAGCGATGCCATGCCAAAGGCGCTTCCTAATCTAGGTGTCGATTGTTGGTTTTAGGTGGCGATTGAGTTGCATGATATCATGAAAGCGATGCCATGCCAAAGACGCTTCCTAATCTAGGTGTCGTTGTTGGTTTTAGGTGGCGATTGAGTTGCATGATATCATGAAAGCGATGCCATGCCAAAGACGCTTCCTAATCTAGGTGTCGGTTGTTGGTTTTAGGTGGCGATTGAGTTGCATGATATCATGAAAGCGATACCATGCCAAAGACGCTTCCTAATCCAGGTGTCGGTTGTTGGTTTTAGGTGGCGATTGAGTTGCATGATATCATGAAAGCGATGCCATGCCAAAGACGCTTCCTAATCTAGGTGTCGGTTGTTGGTTTTAGGTGGCGATTGAGTTGCGTGATATCATGAAAGCGATACCATGCCAAAGACGCTTCCTAATCTAGGTGTCGTTGTTGGTTTTAGGTGGCGATTGAGTTGCATGATATCATGAAAGCGATACCATGCCAAAGACGCTTCCTAATCTAGGTGTCGATTGTTGGTTTTAGGTGGCGATTGAGTTGCATGATATCATGAAAGCGATACCATGCCAAAGACGCTTCCTAATCTAGGTGTCGTTGTTGGTTTTAGGTGGCGATTGAGTTGCGTGATATCATGAAAGCGATGCCATGCCAAAGGCGCTTCCTAATCTAGGTGTCGGTTGTTGGTTTTAGGTGGCGATTGAGTTGCGTGATATCATGAAAGCGATACCATGCCAAAGGCGCTTCCTAATCTAGGTGTCGTTGTTGGTTTTAGGTGGCGATTGAGTTGCGTGATATCATGAAAGCGATGCCATGCCAAAGGCGCTTCCTAATCTAGGTGTCGTTGTTGGTTTTAGGTGGCGATTGAGTTGCATGATATCATGAAAGCAATACCATGCCAAAGGCGCTTCCTAATCTAGGTGTCGATTGTTGGTTTTAGGTGGCGATTGAGTTGCATGATATCATGAAAGCGATACCATGCCAAAGACGCTTCCTAATCTAGGTGTCGTTGTTGGTTTTAGGTGGCGATTGAGTTGCGTGATATCATGAAAGCGATACCATGCCAAAGGCGCTTCCTAATCTAGGTGTCGGTTGTTGGTTTTAGGTGGCGATTGAGTTGCATGATATCATGAAAGCGATACCATGCCAAAGACGCTTCCTAATCTAGGTGTCGATTGTTGGTTTTAGGTGGCGATTGAGTTGCGTGATATCATGAAAGCGATACCATGCCAAAGGCGCTTCCTAATCTAGGTGTCGTTGTTGGTTTTAGGTGGCGATTGAGTTGCATGATATCATGAAAGCGATACCATGCCAAAGACGCTTCCTAATCTAGGTGTCGTTGTTGGTTTTAGGTGGCGATTGAGTTGCGTGATATCATGAAAGCGATGCCATGCCAAAGGCGCTTCCTAATCTAGGTGTCGGTTGTTGGTTTTAGGTGGCGATTGAGTTGCATGATATCATGAAAGCGATACCATGCCAAAGGCGCTTCCTAATCTAGGTGTCGATTGTTGGTTTTAGGTGGCGATTGAGTTGCGTGATATCATGAAAGCGATACCATGCCAAAGGCGCTTCCTAATCTAGGTGTCGGTTGTTGGTTTTAGGTGGCGATTGAGTTGCATGATATCATGAAAGCGATACCATGCCAAAGACGCTTCCTAATCTAGGTGTCGATTGTTGGTTTTAGGTGGCGATTGAGTTGCGTGATATCATGAAAGCGATACCATGCCAAAGGCGCTTCCTAATCTAGGTGTCGTTGTTGGTTTTAGGTGGCGATTGAGTTGCATGATATCATGAAAGCGATACCATGCCAAAGACGCTTCCTAATCTAGGTGTCGTTGTTGGTTTTAGGTGGCGATTGAGTTGCGTGATATCATGAAAGCGATGCCATGCCAAAGGCGCTTCCTAATCTAGGTGTCGGTTGTTGGTTTTAGGTGGCGATTGAGTTGCATGATATCATGAAAGCGATACCATGCCAAAGGCGCTTCCTAATCTAGGTGTCGATTGTTGGTTTTAGGTGGCGATTGAGTTGCATGATATCATGAAAGCGATACCATGCCAAAGACGCTTCCTAATCTAGGTGTCGTTGTTGGTTTTAGGTGGCGATTGAGTTGCGTGATATCATGAAAGCGATACCATGCCAAAGGCGCTTCCTAATCTAGGTGTCGGTTGTTGGTTTTAGGTGGCGATTGAGTTGCATGATATCATGAAAGCGATACCATGCCAAAGACGCTTCCTAATCTAGGTGTCGATTGTTGGTTTTAGGTGGCGATTGAGTTGCATGATATCATGAAAGCGATACCATGCCAAAGACGCTTCCTAATCTAGGTGTCGTTGTTGGTTTTAGGTGGCGATTGAGTTGCGTGATATCATGAAAGCGATGCCATGCCAAAGGCGCTTCCTAATCTAGGTGTCGTTGTTGGTTTTAGGTGGCGATTGAGTTGCGTGATATCATGAAAGCGATGCCATGCCAAAGGCGCTTCCTAATCTAGGTGTCGATTGTTGGTTTTAGGTGGCGATTGAGTTGCATGATATCATGAAAGCGATGCCATGCCAAAGACGCTTCCTAATCTAGGTGTTGATTGTTGGTTTTAGGTGGCGATTGAGTTGCGTGATATCATGAAAGCGATACCATGCCAAAGACGCTTCCTAATCTAGGTGTCGTTGTTGGTTTTAGGTGGCGATTGAGTTGCATGATATCATGAAAGCGATGCCATGCCAAAGGCGCTTCCTAATCTAGGTGTTGATTGTTGGTTTTAGGTGGCGATTGAGTTGCATGATATCATGAAAGCGATGCCATGCCAAAGGCGCTTCCTAATCTAGGTGTTGATTGTTGGTTTTAGGTGGCGATTGAGTTGCATGATATCATGAAAGCGATGCCATGCCAAAGGCGCTTCCTAATCTAGGTGTTGATTGTTGGTTTTAGGTGGCGATTGAGTTGCATGATATCATGAAAGCGATGCCATGCCAAAGGCGCTTCCTAATCCAGGTGTTGATTGTTGGTTTTAGGTGGCGATTGAGTTGCATGATATCATGAAAGCGATGCCATGCCAAAGGCGCTTCCTAATCTAGGTGTTGATTGTTGGTTTTAGGTGGCGATTGAGTTGCATGATATCATGAAAGCGATGCCATGCCAAAGGCGCTTCCTAATCCAGGTGTCGTTGTTGGTTTTAGGTGGCGATTGAGTTGCATGATATCATGAAAGCGATACCATGCCAAAGACGCTTCCTAATCTAGGTGTTGATTGTTGGTTTTAGGTGGCGATTGAGTTGCATGATATCATGAAAGCGATACCATGCCAAAGGCGCTTCCTAATCTAGGTGTCGTTGTTGGTTTTAGGTGGCGATTGAGTTGCATGATATCATGAAAGCGATGCCATGCCAAAGGCGCTTCCTAATCTAGGTGTTGATTGTTGGTTTTAGGTGGCGATTGAGTTGCATGATATCATGAAAGCGATGCCATGCCAAAGGCGCTTCCTAATCCAGGTGTCGTTGTTGGTTTTAGGTGGCGATTGAGTTGCATGATATCATGAAAGCAATACCATGCCAAAGACGCTTCCTAATCTAGGTGTTGATTGTTGGTTTTAGGTGGCGATTGAGTTGCATGATATCATGAAAGCGATGCCATGCCAAAGACGCTTCCTAATCTAGGTGTTGATTGTTGGTTTTAGGTGGCGATTGAGTTGCATGATATCATGAAAGCGATAGCATGCCAAAGACGCTTCCTAATCTAGGTGTTGATTGTTGGTTTTAGGTGGCGATTGAGTTGCATGATATCATGAAAGCGATAGCATGCCAAAGACGCTTCCTAATCTAGGTGTTGATTGTTGGTTTTAGGTGGCGATTGAGTTGCATGATATCATGAAAGCCTGCCACTATGAAAGGAAGAAGGAGCATTCTGGAGCACCCAAGGATTTCTGCAAGAGGACAGTGGGCGCAAGAGAGGAAAGGGCAAATGGTAATTGAAGCAATTGATGTTTTTCTTCTTCATTGATTGGATATTTTATTTTCATTGCTTGACATCTCTTGTATTCATGTATTTGTAGTAGTAATCTGAACACCCAGTGAGAAGAGCACACTGCTTCTTAGGGAAGAGGACACATACTCCTTGCATGGGGAACACCTTTCAAATGTCAGTTGGGCTATAGTAAATTAAGAGATTTTTGTAATTTTCTGAACTGAAACATGTTTTTTCCATAATTCTGTTGGGAGTGAGGTAGAAAAGAAAACCTCTGAGTTGAGTTGACGTACAGAGGAGCCAGCTGTTGGGTGGTTGTGGAGAGAGATCGGGGTCCCTCAGGCACTAGCATGGGTCAGGATAAGAGAAGTAAATGGCATAATTGGGATTTGTCTTCTGCACTACGTTTGCCAACGCTGTGGTCACGTGTACATCACACTGCCAGACTGGCAATATTGACTCTGCTGGTGATTGGGGAGGGGGTCACAACACGGAAGCGCACATGTGATAGCGGCAGTCCTGGGTTGCACGACTCCTTATACCATCACAGGTGACCTCCTTTATTTTTATTTATTTATTTGAAAAGTTTTATATAGCGCTGGCTAGACCCGGATGTATCAGAGCGCTTTACATGAGGACACACATTGTTTCAGAGCATAGTTACCAGTTACATACTTAGAAGTTACACAGTTTCAGAGCATAGTTACAAATTGCTGGAGCATAGTTACTTTCGTTAAAAACATATATGTAAGGGAAAAAGTGGCACTGCCCTGAGCAGGGGATGGAAGAGATTGTAATCATACAATAGAGATAGATGAGCACAAGGAACGAGCACTTATGACAAGTCATACCAACCACAAGCTGCACCGGCCTGGAATCTTAAAGTGTGCTATTAAACGGTATCCTCCTCCTCTTCATACTAGTATTAACATAACTAACCTACCAACCATAACCTGCCATTCATACCAAACTATCCTCCCTAGTACACCTACAACACTACATGCCATGCCCTTGCTAACCTACTTGCACAAAAATACCTACTTACCGTAACTAACCTACCGATGTACAATTACAAACATTTGATTTATGGTTTTATTTTTGTGCTTCAGGCTTTATGAAGGTAAAAACAGAAATGGTGCCAACGTTGGACGAAAGAGGCGCGGTCCCCTTGCAAGATTTCAAGTTTTGTTGCGACAGTGAGACGATTACAAGCAGTGCCTTTGGTAAGATCCATGTTGTTCCTGCATCCTATGTATATTGAAGGAAAGTTCTTCCTCCACACCCAGGGATTTTAAACACAAATTGGAGCTCATCCTGTGATAATTGACCATGCTCGGTGTCCTCATATAGCCGTAGGTCATCTTGCATTTATGCTGTTTGAAGTGCACTTAGTTTAAATGGCTTCTTTGATGAGAATGTATTCTAATTCTAGTTCATTTTGATTAATTTAGCTGTTTATAGGGCTCCATCAGAAGAGCTTGGGTGGACTTATTGGGAGTAAAAATGCTTATAAACTGTGTATATATGTTCAAAGCATGTGTGTTTGTAGATGGAGTGGCAGGCGTCGCAATCTAAGGTAGTAGTCCCTGAGGTGGAAAGCCGGGGACTTAGGCTATTATTTTATCTCTACTGTCCTGTGTGCTCCCATAAAGAATTACATTTATGTGTCTGCACCACCTGCCCCTAAAAACTGACTTTCTTTTAAAAAAACGTAATTTTTTAAAAACGATCTATTATTTTAATATTACACACTGCTCCTATTCTTGGAGGGACAGGCTCATCCAGGCTGCCGATTTGGGGCTCCTGGACGCGAGAATACATTGCGGGCCCATTTTGGGTGAGGGAGGTCGGCGTGCTAATCTCTCGCCAGCCCACTCAACCCAAGCTATAAAATGCGCCCGTCCACGCCAGACCGGGCCCAGGACCCAGCACTATCTCTACCAGTGCCGCACACTCAGCTGTATACGCAAGGGAGGCTCTAGTCCAACTTAGACAGACCCCCCAGCCGAGTTGCTCCCATACACTCACAGTAATGAATCCGCTCACACATTGTCCATCATGTCCCTTCCAACTTCAGGGACCCGATTACCGTCTTCCCACATGGGCCCCAGTCAACATGGCCCTACTTAACTGCCGTTCGCTGCCCAAACACGCTTTAGAAATAAATATGCTGTTACAAGACCTCCGCCTAGAGGTCTGTTTCTCGCAGAGACATGGCTAACAGCTGATTGTAACCCAGATATTGCGCAAGCTCTGCCCCTGGGTTATTCGATACAGCGCCATGACAGACCAGCAGGGAAGGGTGGTGGAATCGCCTTGATATATCAAGACCACCTCTCCTGTCACATCACCGATAGCCCCATTTTGGATTGTGAAAATGCTCTGTTCTCGATCCAAATGTCCCCTGGGAAATCCCTCCCAGGCCTCCTGGTATATAGACCCTCGGGCCCCCAAGGGCGCTTTTCAAGCTCTCTTCTGGAAGCCGCTCTCGCATTAGCCAGTACTTCTTCCAACTCCATCATCCTGGGTGACTTAAACCTTCATTTCGACAACCCCAATGATAAAGGAGCTTCAGAATTACTACTTGATCTCGCAGCCTACCAACTCCACCTCCTTAGTGACCTACCCACTCATAAAATGGGTCATCTTTTAGACCCCCTATTCTCAAACATTCCCAATTTAAAAATTCAAAACCCGATACCTTTACCTTGGACAGACCATTTTTTAATCTGCTTTAGTTGGCACTTGCCAGCTCCATACCGGCCAAAATTACCCTCCTCCTGTCTCGAGCGTCGCTGGTCGAAATTGGATACAGAGGAATGGAGGCACTTCTTGGAACACTCTAAGCCACCTAATGATTCCCTCATCCACGCAGCAGACACCAAGTTCTCTGCTTGGATTGAAAATTCCCTCGACTTAACCCTTCCCAAGACCCCAGTCCACATCGCTAGGGGTAAGCCGCGATCCCCATGGTTCAACCAGGAGCTCCGCTTACAAAAAAAACTATGCAAAAAACATGAAAGAGCTTGGAGGAAAGAACCCACCCCCCAAAAAAAGAAAGACTATAGATGCGCAATCCTTATCTATAAAAAAGCTCTTAAATCCGCTCAAGCAGCTTTCTTCGAGGAAAAAATTAGAACCTCCTCCAACCCAGCCAAGGAAACGTTTCGCATAATCAATAAACTTTTAAAGAACCCGACCCTCCCCTACCTGATGACCCGCTTAAAGATCGTTGTAATGAATTCGCTGAAATTCAAAATATATTAAAATCTCTTCCTCCCCTCACAGACGACACTTCCCCTGATCCTTTGCCCCTCACCCAGTTACAACCCGGCTCCGGTCGGAACGCCTTCTCCCCCGTCACAGAAGAGAACCTTCTCCCTATTTTTTCATCCATCAAAAGTGGTTCCCCACGTGACCCAGCCCCCACCCCCCCCCCCCATATTCTTAAATCAGTCACACCACCTATTCTCCCACCTTTGGTCCAACTTATAAACACTTCCCTTACTCAAGGCTGGAAAAATTCCATTGTGAAGCCCTTTTTGAAAAAGCCACATCTCGACACAACAGATCTGGGTAATTACCGCCCCATCTCCCTTTTGCCCATAGTGAGTAAAACGGCTGAAAAATTTGTCAACAAGCAGCTCTCAATCTATCTTGAAAATAACAACCTCCTCCACCATTCCCAAACGGGCTTTCGCCCAGGTCAGGGCACGGAGACAGCCATAATGGCTGTCGTGGAAGAAACGCGCAAAATCTTGGACTCAGGAGGATCAGTGGCAGTGATCCTCCTGGATCTAAGCGCGGCGTTCGACACCGTGAACCATCACATCCTGATCCATAGGCTAAGGGCATTAGGTATCTCAGGGCCGGCTCTAGCCTGGTTGGAATCCTTCCTCCACAACCGATCCTTCCAAATTTGGGAGGGATCCTCTAAATCTCACTCCACTCCCTTACCCTGTGGCGTTCCCCAGGGCTCCTCTTTGAGCCCTACCCTTTTTAATGCTTACATGTCACCCCTCCAGGAAATTGTGTCCCCTCATGGACTCAAGCTAATGACGTATGCGGACGACACGCAGCTTGTAGTATCTCTTAACCAACCTGACCGCTCCCCAGACAATCTCTATTCATGCCTTTGCAACATCTCACGCTGGATGGACCGATCCGACCTTAGGCCTAATGGCGAGAAAACGGAGATCATGGTACTAGGTAACCCAGCCCACTTTAATCCAAACTCTCTGTGGCCTTCCTGTATGGGTCCAGCTCCGACCCCTAAATCTTCTATTAAAAGTCTGGGCTTATGGCTAGACCAGGACCTCTCGTTCACAACCCAAGCTAGGAAATCTGCCGGAGCATGCTACGGTATCCTCAGGACTACTCGCAAAATCCTGCCTTTGCTTCCTCAAGACACCAGGAAACTTATCATCCAGAGTCTTTTAATATTCAGACTCCACTACGGTAATGCCCTGTATCTCGGCGCCCCAAAGAAAGTAATTGCCAAACTTCAGGGCGTACAGAATTCGGCAGCCAGGCAGCTAACAGGCATCACCCGTAGAGCTCGGCAAAACCAGCCCTAAGGCTTCTCCACTGGCTCCCGGTGCAGGAGCGGATAAACTTCAAAACGCTCTGCCGTACCCATAAAATCCTCCACAACAACGGCCCACCCATTCTCAAACATTTCATCAGACATCATGTTACTAAAAGAAACTTGCGCTCCGCTCATCTCCATCTGGCATATGTACCTAGGATCAAAAAGGCCCGCTCGGGAGGTCGTCTTTTCTCCTTCATCGCTCCCAAACTGTGGAACTCTCTCCCCCTTACCCTGTCAGCGGAACCCAACCATCTCACATTCCGCAAGGATCTGAAAACTTGGCTCTTTCCCTGATCTTTCCTCCTCTGCCACTACCTTGTCATTAGCGCTGGGACGCTCAAGGGCAGCCATGCGCTTTATAAATCCCTATTTCATTTCATTCATTTCATTTCATCTGCTTCTCTGTCTTCTGGGGACAAACACAGGTTACAAATATAGTGTAGAGGATACTTTGTGTGGCAGCGAGGGCAGAAACAGAAGAGCGTCGTTCCATCTCCAGCCAGGCATTCTCTGAGAAATTGATGGAGACCGAAGCAGAGCCCGTTGAGCGAGGCCCTCTGGGGGACTGTGACCTAAGCAAATCAATTTGATGTGTGATCTAGCTATAACTCAATAAGCAGAATGGAAAATGTCATCTAAACAATGACGACAAGGGGAATAGTGTTGTTCAAACCAAACTGTGACGACGCTGAACCGGAGTGCAGGCTCACATGTGTAAACCAGACGGCGGAAAGAAAACAATCTAACAATTGAGTTGATGCCCTGCGCATTATCACCAAGAGGAGGTGTCACTCTACCTCGTGACTCAAAAGGCTTCTTCAAAGAAAAACAACTTGCACACATCCAGACCCAACACTAGATGGCAGCAATATGCAAAGCATGTGAATCAACAGCACTACATGCCAGGAACAGATGCTTACATGGTTTGTAACCTATTCTTTTACCCCTTCAGTGCATCAGAATGCAGCACTTGAGCAATCAACAATAAAGAAGTGTGCAACCACCACGAGAAAATGAGTCACTGTTCATGTTGTAAAGTCACCACCGCTCCGATAAGCCTCTCAATCGTGTTCTGCACATTTCGAATAGGAAAATATCTTCCTGTTACTCTTTCCTTATGTCAAGTGCAAAACGGCAACAAGACAAACCGATTCTGTTACCGGATGGTAATCCAATGGAAAAAACAAACTGCCACTCACCATCAGTGTCCAAAATAGTATCCACTGGCCTCTGGCGATCATAAGGGAAAGTGGGTTTGTGGCTGTCTCCTATGCCGACTGTAGGAGAGTAGGGTCTGCTATCCTATGGTCACCCCAAATTTTTGCTTTTTGCTTCACTGGTTTATGACTTAATGTGGCTGTGGGCCTGCTAATCAGACCCACAGCCTGCTGTTCTCTCTCTAAATTACTGCCAATGCACTCTAGGTGCATTACGAATTGGAACTGGTTCACCTTATTGGCCCCTGTAACAGAGTACCCTAGGTACCCAGGGCATAGGTGTTTCCAAGGCCTACCAGGGGCTGCAGCATGTATTTTGCCACCCTGGCCTGGCCTCCATATTTGACACAACTGGCTGATCACTCAGCTGGGGCAAGTTGGTGTAATCACCTCTTGCTTAGGTGTAGTATACCTATACCTAACCTAAACTGGACACATATGTTCCTATCAGCCACTCCTATGGAAGGCCTCATCAATCCTTGAGGCAGAGTGCTTGGAAATATGTGAGATGGTGCTCTAGCATGAGCTGAGCCTGTCTGCAGCCGTCGGGAACCACTCCCTTAGCTGTTCCGGGATATTGCCATACCATATACTCTTAAGTGCATTATAATCCTCGCGGTTATTTGCTAACTTTGGTTTGGCTTTATCAAAACATGTCAAGTAAGGTGTCATACGATTTGGAATACTATCCCCTCGACAGTTCTGTCGACGGGGATAGCATTCCACCCTTCTAGAGGGGCACGACATGTACCTAGCCTTAACCCCGGTTAAAGTTAACCAGAGCCTCAGCATCACAAAATGGATTCTGCCACCACAGACACAAGTCTGACCTCCTGCTGTTGGGAGTCCTTCCAGCAAGGAAGGCTCGGACAAAGGGTTTCCTGCCTTGGGAGGTGCAAGCACCACCTCAGACAGGATTTTGTGTATTGGGTAGGACAGGGCTGAATAGATAGAGACATGCCCGGGGCACACAAGGTGTCCTCGTGCATAAGCCAGTCCAAACCGGTCCTGGGACTTTCCAGACCCAGGCCTGGCGAGGAGCTGGACAAAGGAAAGGGGGTGTAACCGCCCCCCTTCCTGGTACCACCCAGAGGAGGGACCTAGCAGGTGATCCACCCCGCAGATTGGGAATAAGAGTGGGAGCAGTGCCATAGCACCTCAGATCATCCTGAAATCAACTTGAAACTAAGAAGACGACTGGACTTCGACATTCTGCTGCTCAGAAGACTGAAGAGTATCTCCCTTGTGGCCTAGGAGTGGCCACCCTGTGAACACAGGTACCAACCAGCAACTCGACGTCTGCTTTGCCGCCGCCTCCTGCCGGAGCCTGAGCCCAGAGCCTGACAAGACCCAGACTCCCAGACTTCTCACAGCCCGATCCACAGTCCCTGCAAAGAAGGGACCCGTGGAGGCACCGAGAGACGTGGGACCGGACCTCTTGGAAGACCCCCGAAAAGCTGACAGCGCAGCAACCAAGGCACCCTCGACGTTGTGCTTTGGGGACTGAGACCCCCTACCACCGAGCAGCCCTTGCACCGAAGATCAGCCCCCCAGCATCTCCACGATCTGCGTGGGACCCTTTTGCATCGTGCCACTCGACGCGCCATCCCGGCCACTAGCCACGTGGTCAGCGGCCATCTTGGCGACCAAAACTACGACTTACACTGCGGGTCTGGTTGCTCCAGACTTGCCCTCGCTCCTGTAAAAGGGAGCACCCACTCTGACCTTGCTGGTCCGAGTGATAAGCCTTTTTCGATTCCTGCGTGGCTTGCATTAGCCAAGGCCTGTTTTCTCCAGTCAAGTTGCCGACACCGCCAACAGCGAGAAGCCTGCATGGAACAGCTCGTGATCGACTCCTGGACGTCCTCGATCTCTTCGTGTCCACGTGGCTGCAGAGAGAAGCTACACCTCAACGCCTGTTTGCACCCGACATCGCCTGGTTCCATCCTGGTTCCACGGTAGTTACTGGCTAGTGACTTTGAACATTGTCCCCTCTGCTTTCAAGTCTTCACAACTTCAGATCCACCGGAACTCTTCACATCGAGCCGCCTGCAGCATCTTCAGCTCCAAGCACCATCGACCAGCGTGACGAAACCCGACACTACTTCGACCCTATGCACCCGCGTCCTGTGGGTGAGGGAACTCCGCAACGCCGGTGTTCCCACACTGGTACACACCTCTAGGGCCTGTGTCTTAAGTTTCAGCTTTCTAGGTCACTCGGAAGGTTCCTATCTAACTAACTTTGTAACCTTTACGCACCATAGACTTAACATTGGTGAGTGCGTGCACTTTAAACACTGCACCTGAGTCCCGCGGGCCTTTCCCGACTTAGTCACTGCTAGTCCCGATCAGCTCCAGCGATTCCCAAGGCCCTAGGCCTACTTCCTTTTCGCTTGGTATCCCTTATACCACTTTCTTAGTATATGGTTTAGGTGGCCCCTAGGGCTCATCCATATTGTGCAACTTTTGTGTATTTTAAACTGTCTTGTGTTTAACGCTTGTGCTTCTGTGCTCATAAAGAGTCATGGGGATATTTGTAGTTAATAAATCTATATATATTTTCAATATATATCTGTGTGGTGTCCTTACATTTGGTATTCAAGGGGGTTGTATATGGTAAAACAGCTTGCTTCACATGCCTTTTCAGAGTTTAGCCTAAGACTGCTTTGTCCACGCTACCACTAGGATAGCTGGTCTATAATGTTGACTTACAACCAATCATGTTAGGGGTTGCTTGGCATGGTACAAGGTGATCACTAGAACTAGTGAGCATCATATTCCAGGCCAACTTCTCACATTGGTGAGCAGCGGATTGGGATTTGAGCTTGCTGTTGTTTTACCATTGCAATCTTTGAGATTATCATTTGAAAGATCATGCAGGTACCTGCTAGGTACATATTAAAACAAGACTAGTATACTTAAGTTCTACTGAACTTAGTTGTTGTAGAGGATAGGGAGTAGCACACCCTGACTACAACTACCAGATAAGTTTAGTAGGTAAACACCAGTGTAGGTAGATTGCAACATATCCACCCACACTAGAGCAATGTCTGGGGCAGAAGGTTCCACTGGGAATGTCTCTGCTGAGAGTGACCCTCCAAAGGCACCATCCGGATTTGCTATATTTTCCTTTAAGGAACTAAGACAGCTTTGTGTCTTAAGAGGTCTGAAGACAGGGCCATCCCCTACTACAGACCACCTTAGAGAGCTCTTAGACCAGTCTGAGGCTCTAAAGACCTCTAAAGCAGACCCCAAAGGGAATGCTGAAGGAGGCTCTCCCACTGAAGATGATAGTACTGAGACCCCTGTCCCTGTAATCCAGTTAGATGAGGATGACCAAGTCACTGGAGATACTCCACCTGAAGAGGAGGAGGAGGAGGAGGAGGAAGAAGAGGAGACAGAGGGGGGGAGCAGTGATTCTGATGATGGCAGAAATAGTCAGGTGCTAGTCAGCAGGCTTAACCAGGCTAACTTAAGTGTATTTGGGACTAAAGCAAGAATGACCTTGCCCAGGCACCCAAGTGGACTTAACCAGGAGCGTAGGAGGAGGAGGAATCACTCAGGTGACTCCAATTCCTCCCAGGCTTCTAGAGGCTCTCATGGTCACTCCAGAAGGGAGATGACTAGCCCTCAGAGAAGGGAACATGAGGCCAAAATGAGAGAGGCTGAGCTTAGGACCCAGAGACAAGAATTAGAAGTTGCCCTGGCCCAAGAGAAACTTGCTAGAGCAAGACAGCCTGGAGAGAGTGGGGTAATAGAACCCACTGGTGGCAGCATTATCCAAAAGGATAAAGACAGGTCTTTTGATAAGAGAAACCTGAGTAAGATTGTGCCCCCCTACAAAGCTGGGGATGATATCCACAAATGGATGACTGCACTTGAGAGAGCCTGCAAAGTACAGCAGATCCCTCAGGAGCAGTGGGCAGCAATCTTGTGGCTCTCCTTTGAAGGTAGAGGCTGAGACAGACTCCTCACAGTTAGTGATGGGGATTCTAGAAATTACCTGGTCCTGAAGAGTGCTCTGATTGATGGGTTAGGCTTAACCACTGAACAGTACAGGTTAATGTTCAGAGATACCCAGAAGACACAGACTCAGGACTGTACAATTTGCTTATGAGAGAACACATTTTAAACAATTGTCAGAACCAGCAGTTGCATCAACATCTGGTTGACTCAGATTTGACCTCTCCCCAAGAATTGGGAAAGAGGGCAGATAAATGGGTTAGAACCAGAGTTAAGCAAAAGAACCAGAACCAGGGTGGTGACCAGAAGAAAACAGACCAGATGGGTGGGGAGCAGAAAGCTAAATACCAGAAGTCTTCAACAGGGCCCCAAACAAATACAGAGGGTGGGTCCCAAACTTCCAGGAAGAAGAAGAAAGAAGGTCAAAGAAAACCCTGGTGTAGTACTTGTAAAAACACCTCTCACTGGACAGGTGAGTGTAAAAAGGGTGGAGCCCCCAACACTGCAGCCCCTAAGGCAACTGCACCCACTAGTACAGCTAGCAGTGTTGGTCCACAAACTAAGGGGGTAGTGGGTATCACCTTGGGAACTGAAGGAGATTCTGACCTAGTCAGAACCCTTACACATGCTGTTCTGGTTTGTAAGGGGGGCATGGATTTGACCCCTTGTAACGACCGGGTTCTCAGACCAGATGGGATCAGCTCCTGAGAGCCCCTCCAACCCAGCCGGAACGTAACCACCTCCCTCCTCAGAACCATCTATCCAGGCACCTGGGTACCTACCCGAGGATGGGGAACTCACAATATACAAGCTCATATCATCAGAAACACCACTAAATCTATAGGGATACTAAGAATACTCACTGATTACGAAGGACATCCATGCCCTACACCACACTCATACCTCATAGTCTCGCGACCACATGGGTCCAGACTAATCTACCCTGGGGCAGTTCTGATTATCTACCATTACACACTGATTACCCTCAGTGCTCACTCAAGCCGCAATCTTGCGGGTATACACACTGTTCACCCTCAGTGCTCACTCGACACGCAATCCGGCGTGTCTACACACTAGGCTGCAGCCCTAGCGCTCTCTCTCTTTATCTGGCCCACAATCCGGCGGACCTAAACACCGTATCCCCCCGGTGCTCACTCACTTACAATCCGATCTGCAATCCGGCAGATCTACACACTGGCCACAATCAGTGCTCTCACCTACGCCACTTACCAATGACGACCACTTTCCTATGAATACCTTCAGCTCTCTCTCTATGTTGGGAGGTCTCTCTCACTATTCACTAAGGGTTCGCTACTACAATAATATTATGGGATGGCCGAATTACTTAGTATATAATTTATCCCTTAGTTCAAGGGCTCCTCTCTCTCCCTAATTATTCAGTTATCACTTACCTGATCAGGGGTAGCATTTGTTCAAACAGTAATACCTGACTAAGAGACAAGGTTACCTTTACTGTGTAGGGACAAGAGATATACACACTGTATGCAAGAGTTATTCCCTGATTTAAGCGCTCCTACTCCCTTTTGATCCATCAGTTGCTACACAGCATCTGGTTAGAAGAAAGGTTAGCTCTATCTTAAGAACAACACATGCACACTAGTTCACTAAGAACTGGGGTATCTTTATTACAATAACAATAAAATAGGAATAGACACATACACAGATCTGCAGGGTCTCTGTAACTAACAGGAACTGTAACACACTACTGAAAGGAAAAAGGATTAGATATACAATAGCCTAGGGAATAAAGACAAAATTAAGGTGTAAGTGTAAAGTGGACTAGTTTAGACTACCTCACCTATTAGAAGGAAGATTTCTCTCTGTCTCTGGTGGGATCAGGGCTCTCTCTCTGTCTCTCCCTCCGTCACCACAGCTACACGCCTCTGGCTCAATTGCTCCAGCTGACAGCCTCAACTCCGTCATCTGCTTTAATGCATTCTGTACTGCTCTCTTCAGCTTCAGCAATCATCTGCCTTCTTTCTCCATTCCAGAAAACCAATAGAACTGCACTGCACTCTGCAGCTCCAGCAGACATCCTACTCTCCACTCTTCAAGAACCAAACTGACCACTCCTCCTCTTCTGCACTTTGCTGATATGGATTCCTCTCCCCTCATGGAAATTTCCAACAGAGGGCTGCCTCCCACCGAATTCCTGTGCTAGCTCCAAGGCTTCCACGCAACCGCAGTGCGCATCTGCATGTTACGTCTGGGCCCATGAGACAAACACATTCCTCGGATAAGAACCAGTCCTGGCTGGTTTTCCCCTAGCAGTCAACAGCCTTAACTATAAACATTACCTTTCCCCTTGAAGCATCTCATCTCTGCAGGGATAGAAAGCAAAATGGAGTCTCTTTAGTTCTGGGCCTTGTAGGCCTGAGAAGGATGAAATAACCCTTAGCTCTGTCAGAGTACCTACATAAACCATACCAATGTGTAATATAAAGTCAGGACCACAGGATCCAACCTCTACTATAGGCAAAATAATGAAAGACAAAGCCAATAGGCAATAGATGGATTAGAGTAAGGGATCTATCATCATATAAAGCAGCTATCCTCTTCTATGTCTGGAAAAAAGGGCTTAAAAGAGCCAACACAAGCTAGGAATACATATCCTAGATGTGAGCAAGCTTAAAGTCTTTATCACTCCGAAAACGAGCCAAAAAGCCTGTCAAGACATTCCACCCATAGACTTTATCTTGCGAAGATCTATAAACAACTACATCCAAGTAAACAAACATCAACAAAACCAAAAACCAAAAGACTCTCTAAAATGAATGACAACTCAAGGAAATTTCACCTGAAACTTGATATAGGGAATACAAATCTAACAGCCAACTGAAAACAAATCAAAGCACCCTTGACCTGAATGCTGAAACATATCTAAAACTTGATCTGATAACAACAGAAACTAACCAAAGTACCCTCAAACTAAATGTGCCTCAACTTCTAGTGATAACTGATAAAATCTATTGATGTAGGGACATGTTTGTAGAATGAAAACAGCAAGGGGCCTAAACGGGGCCTACCTACTTCGGTCAACTTAAGAACTAAATGTGCTTCAACTTCTAATGATAAAACAATAAAGGGCCTAAATGAGGCCTACCTACTTTGGTCAACTTAAGCTAATGATAACTCATGAAATCTATTGGTGTAGGGCCATGTGTGTGAAATAAAAATAACAATGGGCCTAAATGAGGCCTACCTACTTTGGTCAACTTAAGAAAGAATTTGGTGAAATCCGCTCAAGGTCTGGGCAAACATTACTAATAAATGTAGGACATAACCATACTAAAAGACACACCTCCCAGGACAACTTAAAGTCTAGGGTAACCACCCTTGGATCAATCAAAGTGAAAGTGTAATAACAGGAAAATAAGGATAACCCCATTCCTACAAAATAGCTGGTGTAGCACTATGCATATCAAGCAATGAATCAAAGAAAGTTATCTAAGTGTGGTGTATATATTCTTCTAAAAGATAATTCAGACATACATAGTCAGTCCAGAAATCTCTATAGCTAAAATAGCTAAATCATTAACTTAAACTTGGGAAATTCAGTAATAGTAGACCATGCCAAATTCAATAGGCAAAGGTCATAAGTCATCTAACTCAGGAAACAGGTTGCACATAGTCTCTTTGCATCATTCTGTGGAACACATGTGTGCACCATCATATTTGTTTTGTCCCTCCATTGGCAAGACTGTTTTGCAGAAAACAGGAAAACTATAATAGGTGAAAGATAAACCAGTGTAAAGTCAATCTGTAATAGCATAGCATACTAAAGGCAGAATATATATGAGCACTGCATAACAGGACTGAGAAATTGTCAATTGGGGCCTGTTTGTGATAATGCCCATCTGAAATAAAAAAAAAATATGGGGAAAAAAATGACTTTTTCTGTTGGAAACATAATTATAACCAAATAAAAATGAGTTCTTTTAGCATAATTTTGGGGTTCAAGGCAGTCAATTGTGGATTCATCAGTGTAGGTCACCACCCTTCATCTTCATCTGGATCCGGTGCCAAGGAAGCACTTCCTCCGATCTGGTAAGTAGTCACCAGCTTCCGTCGTTCATCCGCCACCAATCCGGTCTGGTCTGGTTCCATCTTCCGAAAATAACAAACTAACATAAAAAAAAAAATAATAAACTAAAATAACAAAGGGAGTGGGAGGGGGGTGGGCCGACGCACACACCAAACACCACAACCCAACAACCTGAAACGAAAAAACAAGTATCATTAATCTAGCAAAAATACATTTTCCATTTAAAAAGCACCCCAAGTGCTTTTCATTTCTTGTAAGAAGAAGCATCCTAATTCCTGAAAAAGAATTCTCTAAATCCAAGGGATGATTTAAACATATTCTCTAAATTTGTTTGGGCAAAATCCAATTTTTTCATACACAGCCAGAAGGGCTGGGGCCCTAGCTACTCTCAACTCATCCGAGAAACAGCCCCTCCCTTCAGAAAGATGCTCTCGCTCGGAGTTTTGAATCCGATCCAAGCAAAGTAAGCAGGAGCCGAGCTACAGTGCGATGTAATTTTGAATCACTGCCAAGTGCTGATCTCATTGCAGGAGCAAGGCTGCTGCCAACCATTCTTTCCAAGCATCTCTAATCTCTAGTCAGGGAAGCTCACTTAGGCCTACTGTATTTATCTAACTCCAAGGGCCAAGCGTCTGCCAGTTATTCTGCATGTGCAAGGATCCCTTATCTCCATGCAAAAGAAGCCCGAGTCAGTTGGAGGACGGTAGCCCTCCTTTTACATCAACAATTGTCCGCGGAGAAGAATTGGAGAATGGCCAATGATACCAAGACAGGCACTGCTCGGCGCTCCAAGAGGGAAAAGCCCTCCCTTTACAAAACAGCTTTCTCTGGGAGCCAGGCTACTTTCAAGGTCGAAAAACACATTCCCCGGAACTCAAAACAAATCTGTTCCCAGGCCAGAACCACTATTCTCAAACTAACTGAAGCAAATTGAAAACGTGACGAAAAGCATCCTAAAATTAGTAATTTATAAGGGCATATATTTTTTGTAACTAAGTGACATGCTAGCATTTTAAAATAATTCAGTACTGCTACTAGCTGCAAGGGAAAAAATATTAGCAGACACATTACATTTTACTTTTTGAAAATAACATGTGAAACACCATAATTTTGCATTGCAGAACCAAAATTTACATAATTAAGTGTGCAAGCTCTTCTAGTCTACCTATTAAAAAGGGCCAGATTCATCAGTTTTTCAAATAGTCATTTTTCTAACTGAGTGGGTACACTCACACAATGGTCTGCTACATATCAGAAACATTTGCATTTGAAAAAGGTTCAGCTTGCATTGGAAAAATAATGTATATTTACTAGAACACATTTGTTTTAAAAGCACACGGTTGCATTTCACTAATTAAAAGCACATTTTACCGTGCACTGTTGGGTATGATTGATTATTCACAACCTGTGATCATTCCAAAACACCGGTTTGCACATTCCTTTCTAGTTGGAAAACCCTCTACGAAATAATTAATTAAAGCAGCCCGTAGCGTGCACTCTAACTGGGCCATCTCTTTAATATTTCACTCATTTTAAATCATGCGTTCAAAAATAATTCTCCACACGTCTGTGGATGCATATTAAGTAGCACATGTAAATGAACACTGCTCTTTCTCTCCATGCAAGATGTTACCATTCTGTCAGCAAGCTGACAAAGCACATAGGCAGAACCCAGCAACCAATGAAAGTCAAATCAAACCATCATCCATCTAAACACTCACTGACTTTTCGTGTCAGCTCACATAACTATGCATGTTAAACAGCATGTTAAAATAAATACTGCCATCACAATTCAAGATATTAACCCTTTGGCAGCTCAAACACAATCATTCCCCAATGTCTGCAGTACATGGGAAATTCAAGAACTCATCTCTCCACGTTTTCAGATAACACGTGCGCACATCTACAAAACATTTTGCCCAAGCATTTGAAAGAGATCCAGCTCTCTCCTGCCTAACGCAACAATAACATGCACTGTACAAGCCATATCCACACGGCGCTATTCACAAGTCATATTTACAAGAAAGTCAACAAGTTAAAAAAAAATGACAAGCTCTTCACAAGGAATATATTCAAGGCGCAATTCACAAGGAACACAGCAAGTCAAAATGAGAACATGCTCCTCACAAGCTACATTAACATGGCGCTATTTACAAGCCATATTTACAAGAAACTCAACAAGTCCAAAAAATGACACGCTCTCCACAAGGCATATTTACAAGGCGCAATTCACAAGAAACACAGCAAGTCAAAATGAGAATATATTCCTCACAAGCCATATTTACAAGGAGCTATGTACAAGAAACTCCACAAATCATATTACACTGAATACATTTCACATTGCATAGCAGAAGCAAATGCAGCAAGCCATTTAATGAGCAATTTAAAAGCATTTTTCACACACAAGTACAATTTCCTCAACACCAAGATGTAATTGGCTCCCTCACATACAGTTACCCTTCAAGCCTTACAGTTCAAACACCAAGATGAAAAGCATTTCTTCCACCCCGCATAAGCCAAATGCCATGATGTACTGCAATCTCCTCACACTGCAACTGTTCAAGCCCATAGGTCACACAGGCTTCATAAACTGCCCGACTATGCCAGATGTAACTGGCTATCAGGGCACTCCTCCACAACTTATGGGAAACTCTCCAAACACATGGCCAGGGCACACAGGCTTCGTAAGCAGCCGATTACGCCAGATGTAACTGGCGATTAGGGCACTCCCCCACAACTTATGGGAAACAATCCAAACACATGGCCAGGGTACACAGGCTTCGTAAACAGCCGACTACGCCAGATGTAACGACCGGGTTCTCAGACCAGATGGGATCAGCTCCTCAGAGCCCCTCCAACCCAGCCGGATCGTAACCACCTCCCTCCTCAGAATCATCTATCCAGGCACCTGGGTACCTACCTGAGGATGGGGAACTCACAATATACAAGCTCATATCATCAGAAACACCACTAAATCTATAGGGATACTAAGAATACTCACTGATTACTAAGGACATCCATGCCCTACACCACACTCATACCTCATAGTCTCGCGACCACATGGGTCCAGACTAATCTACCCTGGGGCAGTTCTGATTATCTACCATTACACACTGATTACCCTCAGTGCTCACTCAAGCCGCAATCTTGCGGGTATACACACTGTTCACCCTCAGTGCTCACTCGACACGCAATCCGGCGTGTCTACACACTAGGCTGCAGCCCTAGTGCTCTCTCTCTTTATCTGGCCCACAATCCGGCAGACCTAAACACCGTATCCCCCCGGTGCTCACTCACTTACAATCCGATCTGCAATCCGGCAGATCTACACACTGACCACAATCAGTGCTCTCACTAACGCCACTTACCAATGACGACCACTTTCCTATGAATACCCTCAGCTCTCTCTCTATGTTGGGAAGTCTCTCTCACTATTCACTAAGGGTTCGCTACTACAATAATATTATGGGATGGCCGAATTACTTAGTATATAATTTATCCCTTAGTTCAAGGGCTCCTCTCTCTCCTAAATTATTCAGTTATCACTTACCTGATCAGGGGTAGCATCTGTTCAAACAGTAATACCAGACTAGGAGACAAGGTTACCTTTACTGTGTAGGGACAAGAGATATACACACTGTATGCAAGAGTTATTCCCTGATTTAAGCGCTCCTACTCCCTTTTGATCCATCAGTTGCTACACAGCATCTGGTTAGAAGAAAGGTTAGCTCTATCTTAAGAACAACACATGCACACTAGTTCACTAAGAACTGGGGTATCTTTATTACAATAACAATAAAATAGGAATAGACACATACACAGATCTGCAGGGTCTCTGTAACTAACAGGAACTGTAACACACTACTGAAAGGAAAAAGGATTAGATATGCAATAGCCTAGGGAATAAAGAAAAAATTAAGGTGTAAGTGTAAAGTGGACTAGTTTAGACTACCTCACCTATTAGAAGGAAGATTTCTCTCTGTCTCTGGTGGGATCAGGGCTCTCTCTCTGTCTCTCCCTCCGTCACCACAGCTACACGCCTCTGGCTCAATTGCTCCAGCTGACAGCCTCAACTCCGTCATCTGCTTTAATGCATTCTGTACTGCTCTCTTCAGCTTCAGCAATCATCTGCCTTCTTTCTCCATTCCAGAAAACCAATAGAACTGCACTGCACTCTGCAGCTCCAGCAGACATCCTACTCTCCACTCTTCAAGAACCAAACTGACCACTCCTCCTCTTCTGCACTTCGCTGATATGGATTCCTCTCCCCTCATGGAAATTTCCAACAGAGGGCTGCCTCCCACCGAATTCCTGTGCTAGCTCCAAGGCTTCCACGCAACCGCAGTGCGCATCTGCATGTTACGTCTGGGCCCATGAGACAAACACATTCCTCGGATAAGAACCAGTCCTGGCTGGTTTTCCCCTAGCAGTCAACAGCCTTAACTATAAACATTACCTTTCCCCTTGAAGCATCTCATCTCTGCAGGGATAGAAAGCAAAATGGAGTCTCTTTAGTTCTGGGCCTTGTAGGCCTGAGAAGGATGAAATAACCCTTAGCTCTGTCAGAGTACCTACATAAACCATACCAATGTGTAATATAAAGTCAGGACCACAGGATCCAACCTCTACTATAGGCAAAATAATGAAAGACAAAGCCAATAGGCAATAGATGGATTAGAGTAAGGGATCTATCATCATATAAAGCAGCTATCCTCTTCTAGGTCTGGAAAAAAGGGCTTAAAAGAGCCAACACAAGCTAGGAATACATATCCTAGATGTGAGCAAGCTTAAAGTCTTTATCACTCCGAAATAGAGCCAAAAAGCCTGTCAAGACACCCCTACAATCAGTCCCAGTAATCTGGGCAAGTACAGACAGACGCCTTTGATTAATGACAAAGTGTCTCAAGCTTACAGGGACACATGTGCCAGTGTCACTATGGTGACACCTAACTTTGTGGACCCTGGACAATACATGCCAGGTGATAATTACCTGGTGACCAATGCCAGCAATGTCACTACTACCCATAGTGTGGCAATTGTTAACTTTTCCTGGGGAGGGGTAACTGGCCTAAAAAGAGTTGTGGTTAGTGGTGATCTCCCAGTTGAATGTTTGTTGGGCAATGACCTGGAGAGCTCTCTATGGTCAGAAGTTGAGTAAAGGACTCATGCAGAGATGTTAGGGATATCATCACATGTCCTTGCTGTGACCAGGTCACAGGCCAAAAAGTGCCTCTCTGAACCTCAGGTCAAAATAATGAACTTGCAACCCTAACCATAGGACTGGAAGTTTGTTTCAGGATCAGCACATTATTCATTTCCTCCACCCACGATCCCTGATTAATGCCATAATAGCAGTAGTTTAGCTTATATTTTAAACCCTACGCTGCTGTCAATAACATGCCAAGTTATTTCAAGTGTCTGGGAATGCACCCTGCATTTAGAAAACTCACTCCTCATTCTCACCCTTCACTTTCATGCCCACCCTGCACTCACAGCTATCACAATGCACTCACACTGATCACCATGCACTCACCATTCACCATTCACCCGCTCACCCTGCACTCTCAGTGATCACAATGTACTTGCGCTGTTCACCTTATACCTCACCCTGCAGTCACACAAGCAAACTACTACATGCACTCATGTGACACTTCACTCACCTGTCCACCTCACGGATCAATCTGCAATCTCACTCAAACAAGCCTGTCACTAATCATGCAATTTTACAATTTACAATTTGTAATCTTTATTCGGTTCTTAAAAAGACACCATACAAGCACAAATACAAAAACACACAAAATTTTTTAAAAACGAGAATAATTTTCCATTAAAAGGTTATAAATGTTAAAATTATCTGACACCATGATTCAGAAGGCTAGGGGATCAGAAATTTAAATGTTCAAGGGGACAAGAAATGTTAGGGACCAGTTTCTCTAGTATTCCTCAGTCTTATTGCCATCCGGATAAAATTTATGGTACAAAAAAGGGTATAAGCATCCTCCGCTTCCTGTAAGAACCTCAGGGCCAATTTTGCATGTTTGAACTTTAAGTCTTTCAGGATCCCCACCAAGAACTTACGTCTTGGGACGGTATAAAATGGGCACAGTAAAACAAAGTGAAGGGTATCCTGCGGAGACCTGTGGTCGCAGCCGCAGGTACCCTTCTCCTCCACAGTGTGGGTGAACCCAGCCGGGACCGCAAGTAGGTGGTGAAGCATGTTGAGTCTGAAACGGGTCATGACATAGCGGTCCTGAGCATTGTACATGACCCTTAGATAGGGTTCCATCCCATGCTTCGCTGTAAGTTCATTATAAGAGAGATTAGTGGGTTTATGGTTTTCTTTTTCTGCCCTTGTTGACTTAAGCAGTGCCGGAAAGAGTTTTTTCACCAGGGCCTTACTCTCAGATGTAATAGAGTCTGGGGATGTAAAAAGGTTAGTACAATCAATCTCTGTCAAAGATTTCTTGACAAATTTCAGCCAGGGGATGGTTTGACCTTTGTCTCGTTTGAGGCAGTCCAATATAATTTGTCTTGTTAGGGCCGCCTCTGGGTTGGTCCATACTTTGACCCATGCCAGGAGAGGTTTAATTTTAATCCTGTCTTCTATGAAGGGTTCTCCCACTTCCTCATGGATGATGTGGGCTGATACACTCTGGGGCACTTTCAGAATTCTTCTCAAAAATTTAATTTCTTCTGTCTGGATCTGCTGTACTTTATTGTCCAAGAAGCCCCACACTTCTGCCCCATAGGATGCCTTCGCACAGCAAATTGACCTATACAAGTTCAATATTTGTTCTGGGGACCATTTTCCTAGTCTTTGCCCGTACCCCATGATGGCTCCTACTGAGGCTGCCAGTTTCATAGAATGCTTTTCTACCAGAGGTTTAAAGGTAAGATGGTGATCAAATAGAACCCCCAGGTATGAAAAGGTCTTGACCTGGTCTATTTTGTGAGACCAAATGTGATAGGTGAAGTTCCCTTTTGTCAGTTGCCCTGATGACATAATATAGGATTTTTCCAGGTTTGTCGCCAGGTCCAGTTTGTCCATGAACATGACGAACCCGTCAATTAGTTTTTGTAATCCTAGAGGGGTTCTGGCAAGCAAAACCGCGTCATCGGCGTAGAGTAGTACAGGCACTGCACGATGACCGATTTGGGGTGAGTCCACCTTAAGTTTGAGGAGGTCTTTTTCCAGCGAGTTAATATAGATAGAATAAAGAAAGGGCGCGAGGATACATCCCTGCCTTACTCCACTAGTGCAGGTGAAGGGGTCGGTCTTTTTTCCCTCTTGAGTGTACCTCACACTTGCGGAGGTGTTCCGTGGAGATTTTGCAGGGTGTCGACTAGCGGCTGATCCACTCCTAGTTCTAACAGCATGGACCAGAGCTTTCTTCTATTTACGCGGTCGAAAGCCGCTGAAAGGTCCATAAACCCCATGTGAATGGACCCCTTCCCCGCGATGGTATATTTAGCTATCAGGAGGTATAAGTTTAGACATTGATCGGTGGTGGATCTACCTTTCCGGAAGCCATATTGGGTTTCCGAGAAGACTTGGTGCTCCTCTGCCCAGTTTTGCAACCGCTGTAGAATGACTCTCCCCAATACCTTTGCTGTCACATCAATGAGAGAGATGGGTCGGTAGCATTGGGGGTCATCACGGTTCCCTTTTTTGTAGATGGGAACTATGGTCGCCGTTGACCAGGACTGAGGCAGACCTGCCACCACTGCCTCATTTAATACCCTGGTCAGCAAAGGGGCCCATAGATCGGGTCTACTTAGGAATAGGTCTGGTGGAATTCCGTCCGGACCCGGTGCCTTATTTTTACTGAGCCCTGCTATTCCCATTTCGATTTCTTTCAGGGAAAAGTCCAACTTGGCCGGCTGATGGCCCCTCGGAGCATCCTCCAGGGTTAGGTGGCTTGAGTGATTGTTAGGCTCTGGAAGTGGTTCTGCCATTGTTCCGGCAGAATAGTATTCATAATTTTTGGTGGCCCTAGATCCTGAAAGCATGGGGAGTTAATCACTTTCCAGAAACCTGCGGAATCTTTCCTTTCAGCGGCGTCCCTTAGGTCCTCCCAGGCTTGATTTTGTAGGCTTTGCTTGCGTTTCTTCAGAGCTTTTTTATATTCAGCTCTATTCTGTCCCACCATGATCTTATCCCTTGGTTTGGTGTGGAGGCTATCCTTCAGTTTTTTGAGCGCCTTGGTACAGTTCGAATCAAACCAGCGAGGATTTGAGGGCATTTTGTTAGACCCAGTAGTCCTTAGGGAGTTATTTACATGGCACGCAATTTCCTCAAATGCCCTGACCACCTGAGCACCAACCACACTTGGATCAAGGCATTTGTCTATTGCTTCTGAGGTTTCTGTTAGTAGTTTTTTGTAAAATCTGTCCCCATCAATCTTGGCCCATTTAATTCTTCTTCCTTGATCCACTGCTTTTTCCATAATGTCCGGTCTCTTTGGGCACGAGTTAAAATCAAAACCTTCAATTGTGATAATGACCGGGTTGTGGTCACTAAAGATGCTGGCCTCTATTATAGTTTTGCTAATGTTTCTTTTTAGTATGGGAGAGACTAAAACATAGTCAATGTAGGAGTGGCAACCTCTTCCTTTGAATGTTGGGGTTAATTCTCCTTTTTCACCCAGCACCACCAGGTCTAGAGTTTGAGTCAGGTTGTACCTTTTCGTTAGTCTCTCCAAGTCCCATCCCTCTTTTGAATGAGTGAAGTGTGGGCCTTTCATTATGGTGCATCTTGACCAGTCTTTGTTAAAGGGTTTTAGTTTATCACAAAGGTGGCAATTAAAATCTCCCATAAGTATTAAGCTTGGGAGGCTTGGTGTCTTATTTAAAAGGTTCAGATTTCTTAGACAGGCTTCCAGCTCATTTACGTCAGTTCCCTTCTCCGTCGTTCCAGGAGCATTGTACCAGTTGACTAGGAAAAAGGTTAGTCTTGGTGAGACGAACCTTAGTGCTTGGAGATTGTGTGAAGCCCATTTGATGTTAGACCAGGTGCCCTTAATGTCTAGGTTGACATATGTAACGAGTCCTCCGCTAGCTCTCCCCGAGGATACTTTTTTAGCTGGAACAGAAAAACTTTTATAGCCTTCCAACCTGTAATCATTTAATTCGGTAACCCAGGTTTCTTGCAGGCATATAATTTGGAATGTGTTTATATAGCTGAGCCATTCCTGCGATTCAAATTTGGCCGCTATTCCTGCAATGTTCCAGGATGCAATTTGTAAGTTTTCTTGGGTCATGTCCTTTGGAGTTACTTTTGGGTCTCCTGATGGGAGCATAGCATGTTTTCCCACTTTCGGTGAAATAACAGGACTGGGTTGTATGCTGCTAAGGGCAGCTAGTCTGCTCTGTTTGGTAGTTGTCATATGTTTAGGGGAGTTTGTCCGCTCTTCTTTTCCGTCTCCTACCCCCATTCTTCTTTCTGATGATAGTGGGCTTGCCTCCTTCCACCTTGCGATCTTAGGGAGTTGTTTATCCCGTCCCTGTCAATCGACCTCTTCAAGTGTGCTGAACCTGTTCCAGTGTGCATGCTGCATTATGGAGGAGTCATAATTTGGAAAAACATAATTTGGCCTTTGCCACTGGGGTGGTCCATATTGAAATTCCATATGGGGTATTCTAGTCGGTGGTGGTCTGTTGCTCTCCCTGGGTCTATGAAATGCGAAAGGGTAAAAGTAGGATAGATGTACCGGATGAATTTGTGAGTGGGTATAGCTCGGGGGGGCATTGCAGATAAAGTTGACTGCTGCCATGTCTCTGAAGTTTACCGTAATTATGTCCCCTGCTATGGTCTTTGTACCTTTACCGATCCACTCCCCCCTTCTTACTGAAAGAATCTCCCCATTAATATTGGGGGGCAGTGGCCTGTGTATTTGTAACCACTGTGCACATTTGTTTTTTAGCTCTACTTGTGATTCCCGTTTGCCCTCCCTTAAAGGTGGAACTCCTGTTAAAACTACTACAAAGGGTAATGCTTCAGGCGGAAGGTTGATTGACCTGAAGCGAGTTGCTGTTTTGTTTTCTTAGGTAGTTGTTGTGGGGGCAGTCGAATTGGTCATCGGGTTCGCTTTGGGAGTTTGAGCATTGTTTCCTTCCAGTGTTTGAGAGGGTCCAGGGGGTGGTTTGTTATTATCCTTGATTGTTTGTTTATTATTTTTACCTGTGTTCGGTGTGGTGGTAGCCTTTTGTGTATCTTTGATACTTTTTTGTGTGACTCTGTTGGAGATCTTTGCTGCCGTATCTGGTGTTGCAGCAGTCTTCTCTTTGGTTAGTCTTTTGGGTATAGGCTCATTCTGTTTTATTTGGGCGCCTTCTTGCTCTAGTTGGCCTTTCGAGCCGAACCCCTTATTGTTTACGAGTGATGTTAATCTGTCGATTTTGGCTATGAGGGGTTTTATCAGCACAGTGATGGAATGTTCAAGGTCCGTTTTGAGGTCAGCCACCATATTGGTGATCCAACAGGGTATTCCTGGTGTGGATGGATTTATAGGCGTTACCAAATTATGGTTTCTATTTTTTAGTGAACCTTTTTTACCCCCGCATTTAGGACCTTCCTTATGTGAGGTTTTGTCTGTAATATTTGATTTCTTATTGTAGTTATTTGTTTGTGCGCCAGATCTCTCACTACTAGCTTCGATGGACACCTGGGTACAGGGGAGGTCGATGAAGGAAGAGGGGGTGAGGGGCAGGCTAGTGTCAAGTTCCTATGCCAAATTTTGGGAAGCTTCTGTTAAATTAATAAGGGATTCCTGGGTATCTGGGACAATGGTCACGGGTGGTAGGGACATCCTTCTTTCAGTGTTTGCGATGGCATTAGATACCGCCCCTATGGTTTGTTTAAGCATCTTGTCGATAGCAGTTAAAGTTGGTAAAGGCGGAGGCAGATGCATTTTGGATTTTGTGCTTGATCTTAGAGTAGGCATTTTGGGCTTCTTGGCGGTCTTCCTCATAATCTACGATGCAGAATACGAGTGCAGTAGGAGCGTTCGACAGATTTCAATCAGGATTCAGGATTCAATGCCTGATATGCGAGATGTGTTGAATCAATTTAGGGGGGTGGCCCGGCCCGGCCTCTTCTGGCCTCTGAGGGCCACAGAGGGCCCGCCCTTTGCCCGGGCTTCGCTCGGCGTCCCGCTCGCGTCCCGCTACGCGATGGGACGCTGTTCTTAAGGAAAAGCGTTGCAGCCGGGGGGCGTGTCTTACTGGAGGCGCGGCCGTGCACACCTGTGCGGCGCAGGGACTCCTGGTCTTGAGAGTCCCTGCAGCGCGCGCCCTCAGTTGGATCACGGTGCTCTCTCCTCCTTACTCCGTCTCACGAGCACTCCAGCAGCCTCGACCCCACGCCACACGCCGCGCAGCGGCACCCGCGAAGCGGGTGCTGCAAGATGTAGGAAAGCGGCGGGGCGGTCAATCCCTCCTGGGACACGGGGAGGCTGCTAGTGAAGTCAGCGTTTTTCCTCACAGATTGGGCGGCAACACAGTGCAGGTACGAGTCCAAACAGGAAAGGGTCCCACGTCAAACAGGATGTCTTCCTGCTTAAGAGTTCTGGTCAGCCGGGGGGCGTGTCTTACTGGGGGCGCGGCCGTGCACACCTGTGCGGCGCAGGGACTCCTGGTCTTGAGAGTCCCTGCAGCGCGCGCCCTCAGTTGGATCACGGTGCTCTCTCCTCCTTACTCCGTCTCACGAGCACTCCAGCAGCCTCGACCCCACGCCACACGGCGCGCAGCGGCACCCGCGAAGCGGGTGCTGCAAGATGTAGGAAAGCGGCGGGGCGGTCAATCCCTCCTGGGACACGGGGAGGCTGCGAGTGAAGTCGGCGTTTTTCCTCACAGATTGGGCGGCAACACAGTGCAGGTACGAGTCCAAACAGGAAAGGGTCCCACGTCAAACAGGATGTCTTCCTGCTTAAGAGTTCTGGTCAGCCGGGGGGCGTGTCTTACTGGGGGCGCGGCCGTGCACACCTGTGCGGCGCAGGGACTCCTGGTCTTGAGAGTCCCTGCAGCGCGCGCCCTCAGTTGGATCACGGTGCTCTCTCCTCCTTACTCCGTCTCACGAGCACTCCAGCAGCCTCGACCCCACGCCACACGCCGCGCAGCGGCACCCGCGAAGCGGGTGCTGCAAGATGTAGGAAAGCGGCGGGGCGGTCAATCCCTCCTGGGACACGGGGAGGCTGCGAGTGATGTCGGCGTTTTTCCTCACAGATTGGGCGGCAACACAGTGCAGGTACGAGTCCAAACAGGAAAGGGTCCCACGTCAAACAGGATGTCTTCCTGCTTAAGAGTTCTGGTCAGCCGGGGGGCGTGTCTTACTGGGGGCGCGGCCGTGCACACCTGTGCGGTGCAGGGACTCCTGGTCTTGAGAGTCCCTGCAGCGCGCGCCCTCAGTTGGATCACGGTGCTCTCTCCTCCTTACTCCGTCTCACGAGCACTCCAGCAGCCTCGACCCCACGCCACACGCCGCGCAGCGGCACCCGCGAAGCGGGTGCTGCAAGATGTAGGAAAGCGGCGGGGCGGTCAATCCCTCCTGGGACACGGGGAGGCTGCGAGTGAAGTCGGCGTTTTTCCTCACAGATTGGGCGGCAACACAGTGCAGGTACAAGTCCAAACAGGAAAGGGTCCCACGTCAAACAGGATGTCTTCCTGCTTAAGAGTTCTGGTCAGCCGGGGGGCGTGTCTTACTGGGGGCGCGGCCGTGCACACCTGTGCGGCGCAGGGACTCCTGGTCTTGAGAGTCCCTGCAGCGCGCGCCCTCAGTTGGATCACGGTGCTCTCTCCTCCTTACTCCGTCTCACGAGCACTCCAGCAGCCTCGGCCACACGCAGCGGCACCCGCGAAGCGGGTGCTGCAAGATGTAGGAAAGCGGCGGGGCGGTCAATCCCTCCTGGGACACGGGGAGGCTGCGTGTGAAGTCGGCGTTTTTCCTCACAGATTGGGCGGCAACACAGTGCAGGTACGAGTCCAAACAGGAAAGGGTCCCACGTCAAACAGGATGTCTTCCTGCTTAAGAGTTCTGGTCAGCCGGGGGGCGTGTCTTACTGGGGGCGCGGCCGTGCACACCTGTGCGGCGCAGGGACTCCTGGTCTTGAGAGTCCCTGCAGCGCGCGCCCTCAGTTGGATCACGGTGCTCTCTCCTCCTTACTCTGTCTCACGAGCACTCCAGCAGCCTCGACCACGCGCAGCGGCACCCGCGAAGCGGGTGCTGCAAGATGTAGGAAAGCGGCGGGGCGGTCAATCCCTCCTGGGACACGGGGAGGCTGCGAGTGAAGTCGGCGTTTTTCCTCACAGATTGGGCGGCAACACAGTGCAGGTACAAGTCCAAACAGGAAAGGGTCCCACGTCAAACAGGATGTCTTCCTGCTTAAGAGTTCTGGTCAGCTGGGGGGCGTGTCTTACTGGGGGCGCGGCCGTGCACACCTGTGCGGCGCAGGGACTCCTGGTCTTGAGAGTCCCTGCAGCGCGCGCCCTCAGTTGGATCACGGTGCTCTCTCCTCCTTACTCCGTCTCACGAGCACTCCAGCAGCCTCGGCCACACGCCGCGCAGCGGCACCCGCGAAGCGGGTGCTGCAAGATGTAGGAAAGCGGCGGGGCGGTCAATCCCTCCTGGGACACGGGGAGGCTGCGAGTGAAGTCGGCGTTTTTCCTCACAGATTGGGCGGCAACACAGTGCAGGTACGAGTCCAAACAGGAAAGGGTCCCACGTCAAACAGGATGTCTTCCTGCTTAAGAGTTCTGGTCAGCCGGGGGGCGTGTCTTACTGGGGGCGCGGCCGTGCACACCTGTGCGGCGCAGGGACTCCTGGTCTTGAGAGTCCCTGCAGCGCGCGCCCTCAGTTGGATCACGGTGCTCTCTCCTCCTTACTCCGTCTCACGAGCACTCCAGCAGCCTCGACCCCACGCCACACGCCGTGCAGCGGCACCCGCAAAGCGGGTGCTGCAAGATGTAGGAAAGCGGCGGGGCGGTCAATCCCTCCTGGGACACGGGGAGGCTGCGAGTGAAGTCGGCGTTTTTCCTCACAGATTGGGCGGCAACACAGTGCAGGTACGAGTCCAAACAGGAAAGGGTCCCACATCAAACAGGATGTCTACCTGCTTAAGAGTTCTGGTCAGCCGGGGGGCGTGTCTTACTGGGGGCGCGGCCGTGCACACCTGTGCGGCGCAGGGACTCCTGGTCTTGAGAGTCCCTGCAGCGCGCGCCCTCAGTTGGATCACGGTGCTCTCTCCTCCTTACTCCGTCTCACGAGCACTCCAGCAGCCTCGACCCCACGCCACACGCCGCGCAGCGGCACCCGCGAAGCGGGTGCTGCAAGATGTAGGAAAGCGGCGGGGCGGTCAATCCCTCCTGGGACACGGGGAGGCTGCGAGTGAAGTCGGTGTTTTTCCTCACAGATTGGGCGGCAACACAGTGCAGGTACGAGTCCAAACAGCATTCATTTGTCACGCTCTGCACTTACATCCACACCCAAATTCCTATGTTCACCTCACTCACCCTGCATTATGATGGCTAATTTTCATAAACTCTCCCCCTTGCATCTGTGCATTTCTTCCAAATTCACCCTGCAGTCACTCATCTTACCGTACTCTCACACTGTTGCACCACTCACCGTGCACTCACATGGGCACTCTTGTCACCCGCACAGTGCAGAGGGTTAATGCGCATGCTACAGAGAACACGTACCATGCATATCACGGAACTGAGTGTAAACTATGAGTAGCGCTATCAAAAAATGAAATGTTTGTCAGAAAGGTGCTATAGAGATGAGGTGGTAGTTAGGGAATTCATGGAGGAGGAGGAAACGGGGGGGGGCACCAAAAAAGACTGTTGCACCATGTGCCACCAGTGCTAGGGCCAGCCCTGGCTGGGACTGTGTTGACCGCTCCCAACCCTTCCTCCCCTCCCCGAGGTTCAGGTCTAGTGCCTCCACTGCTTCTGCCTATTATTATTATTTACATTTGTAGTGCTTTACTGTTACTAAAAAGTGTGTTGGGGCTAATGACCATCTGCTGCCGGAAGGCAAATGAGAAACACACAGAAGGGGAAGGAGAACCAGACAAATGGGGTAACCTAAAGAGCATAGAGCCAGGTTTTTATATCTTCCTAAAGGATAATAGATTCTTGATGGATAGAAGCAAAGGAGGGTTCCTGAATTAGGGAACAATAAGCATAGTGACACTGGCTGAGAGGAGCATACGGGTCCGACCCATATGCTCGGTGAGGAGAGGATATGAGAGGACAGCAAGGGAGTGAGAGAATTTGATTGAAGAGGTCTGGAATGAGGAGAAATGTGAAGTGCCAAAGGGAAGTGCAGACACACAAGAATTGTGTGTGAGCCAAAGGTGAGGGCTACTGTTAAACTGTGAGAGAAGATAGCTGAGAGATGATCTGTGACCTTAAAAGATAATTTGATGCGACATGGGTGAGGGACAGCAGCCATAGGGGAAGAGAGGGAGTAATGGGGTGGGTGCTGAGCAGTGATTAATTTGTAATGACACATGTGCCAGGGCCCTCACCAGTAGGCCACTGCAACTTTAACCACCCACCATTGCATGGCCTGTGCGGCCAATGACAATACCTATGCAGCAACCAACCATAACACTCGTACAAGTGCGACTATTCAGACTATTTCAAGCCCCCAAAGCTATTAGAATGGCATAGGTGTCAGGATGTTATCATTTTTAATGTATATTGAATTATTAAACAGCTGTTATTCTGATCATCTCTAAATTACACAGATTAGACAGAGCCACCATTTGGAAGACTGTCATATTGCCAGTTTGCACAATTAGGTGCCAGTGCGGAGCACCGGAAACCGCCCACTCAAATTAGGCACTGTTGCTGATGTAACTGGGGAGAGGGACGTTGGTACAAGAAGGTGTGGAAGAACAAAGGGGAGATAGAAAAGATGAATGGGGAGACTGGAGAGGCGTAAGATACAAATAGACAAACATTTGAATGGAAAGACTTGAGGTGAATGAGAAGTGCTGAGGGGCACGGGAGGTGACTGGGCCAGAGAGGCCATGGGATAAATGCGAGAGACTGTTGGAGATGAGGGCAGTGCAAAGACAGGATGGCAAGAGGTGATTAAAGGTGAAGTAAGTGGATGAATGGGGAGAGTTCAGAAGTTTTAAAAAGGGGAAAGAAAATGTCCTGCAAAGTGAGAGAGAAATCCGGGGTTAGAGGAGGAGAGAGGGATGGTAGGGAGGGAGTGAGAGGAAAGCGGCATGGGTAAACGGCTTAACTCTGCACAAGACTGCCAGGGTTTTAAGGGACCCCTGCTGCTCCCGGCCAGGCCAGGTGAGCTTCTAATGTGGCAGCACGTATCCCTGTGGAGTGGAAGCCCCTTCACAAAGGTTGACTAGGCATCTTTCTGATGTTAATTGGTGTATTTTCGTTATAAACTGGTACTGATGGGGTGAAATCTTTCCTCCGTCTTACTGTGTGTAAAAATGTCAAAATAATGATGCAATGATATCTCAAAATAAGCCATCATACATGCACATGTTTTAGAGAACCAAAACGCATAATTCATTTTCTCAAAAGAAATATATTTGTTTGATTCTTCTTCTTTTGGTTTTCTTTTTAGTGACATAAATACAATTATCCAAATCTAGTGAAGACTTTTTCCAGACAATATACATGAAACCTTATATACAATGACATCTACACATAACATACATTACCTGAAATACATCAACCTTAATCTGATTGATTTTCAAGGTCCTACTGTATTTACAAAGTATTGGGTTTTATTAATTTATATGTCCTCCATACTGTAATCATTCCTAGGTCCAAAGTAGTGAGGTCAGGTAGAACCTGTCAAAGTCCATATCTGGGGTGTCTAAATCCAGCCTATGTCTTTCAAGATCTGTGTGGATTCAAACAGGGAAGCCCTTGGCCTCAGTGAGGAGGTGCCAACGCGTTTTGACCTTCGTGTGGGGACCGTGAGGATTTTCAGAAGGTCTTCCTCACGGCTGGGCTAACCAGAAGCGCAAGGACATCGCAGAAGGACGGTAGAACATTCACCAAGATTGACACGAAGAGTGTTCACCCCAAAATAGCAAAGAAGAAGTAAAAAACTTACGAAGGTCCACGCTCTCAGGATCGGGACACCAGCTTAAGACTCACTATGGCATTCATGAAAGTCCTACACAGAATCGTCCAGCCCTGAGGAGGACCTTCTGAAAAAATCCTCACGGTCCTCACACGAAGGTCAAAACGCTTTGGCACCCCCCTCACTGAGGCGCATAACATCTGCATTGAGGTGACTGAGCTCTCGCCACTCAAAGAGGTAGCAAGAAATAACTTAAGTATTTTATGATTTTCAGGGAGTCTGTCATTATAGGTGTTCATATACATTCTTCTCAGATTTTGCCCTGCCATTAATAAGTTAATCAGTATGCTATTGTGACTTGTGCATGCAAGTAAAGTAGGTGTAGTTCCTCTCTTTCCAGTGTACCAATCTCCAGGGGTCCATTAGACCATGATCTGAAATCATATTCTTCAGAATACCTATCTCTTGGGTGCCTCAGGTCAAGTTTAACTGATCGATCCATCCATTGATCCACAATCATGTTCTAGTGTCCCCCTATAATTATGTTTGTTTTTTCTTTACTCAGGATGATTCTGGTCTGCCTCTCCCAAGAGGGTGTGGTGATCTGCCTCTCCCCCGGGAGTGTGGGAGTCTTCCTCGCCCCGGGGGTGCGAGGGTCTGCCTCTTCCCTGGGGGAGTGGGTTCTGCCTCTTCCACGAGGGCCTCTCCCCTGGGGGCGTGGGGGTCTGCCTCTCCCCTGGGGGCGTGGGGGTCTGCCTCTCCCCTGGGGGTGTGAGGTCTGCCTCTCCTCTGGGGAGTGGGGGTGTCTCCCTCTGGGGTGTGCGGGGTCTACTTCGCACCGGGGCGTGAAGGTCTGCCTCTCTCCCGGGAGCTGGAGGGGGCTGCCTCTCCCCCATGTTGCAGTCTGCCCCTACTGTCATCAATTAGTGCTGGTGTTAAGTATTAAGCACCGGTGCCTTCCTGTGATCCATTACATGCTAGTACCTTACAAGCTTTAATGTGGAACGATGTCTTTCAGTTGTCTGTCATTTTCTTGCACAGGATGAATGACCTTAGACGTCGTTCTGTTGAAGAACCACATATGCAGGTACATGAACAGAGATGGTTTGTGTATGTACCCAACTTTCCTCCCAGAAGTAATTTTCCAATTCCATATAAATCAGGCAATGGAATAGCCTACAGTCTACTTTTTTCCCCAAAGTTGTATTCTCTTGAAAAAGCTTTCATTTATTACATTGTCAGGATGAGATCGATATGAAAGATGAATCAGTTGTGGCATTTTTTTCTCCAACGTGTGTGGGTAAAATGATCTCCAAGTCTGGGATTTCACATTGGGATATTCTTCAATACAGATCTGTTTTGCATGGATAAAGGGCTATCTGGGAGACATCTTTTTATTTTTAGGTCTCCCACCTGGCGATTACAGCGCGAAAGCGCTGTCTCGCCTGCGAGACCTATAGTCAACGGCTCTGCTTCCCAGGAGACAGGAGATGGGCATGCGCAGCATGCCGGAATCGGATCAGGTCGCGCGCGTGAACACGCGCTCTGATTCCGGCATGCTGTTCAGACTCACAATGGATCAGGATGCGCGCGCATGCACACACACACACACAGACACACGCACACACACAGACACACGCACACACAGACACACGCACACACAGACACACGCACGCACACACAGACACTTGCGCGCAGACAGACACGTGCGCACACACACACACACACAGACACACGCACACAGACACACGCACACAGACACACACGCGCACACACACACACGTGCACACACACCCCCTCCCCCCCACTCACCGGGCTCTTTCCGCTACAGGCTTAGTCACTCCACCACATCGCCTGGCACACGCTCTCTGCGGGAGGGCTCCATGCCTTCATCACACGGGCTACAACACGGAGGGCTCTGTCAGCTCACTGGAGCCCGGACACTGCCGCGTGCTCCATGCCCCAGACAAAGTTGGCCGCACGCATGCGCAGTGCGTAAGGACTGCGTGTGTGTTCTTGTGAGGTTGCGTGCTTTCGCTTTCACTTTCCTTACCCCCTTTGGCTAAACCCGTCTGCTGGCCCTGCCTCTAAGGAACACTCATCTCCACCCTCAGTGCTCCAAGCTTCTCAACACGACCCACAAGCTTGTTTTCTAACCAGTCACATGATTTATAGGGAAGTACTGGTTTTTACACTGGAGGAACCACGTCTGTGTCAGACTCTCCCGTACCTCAGGTTCCCACAAAAGCTCCCATCTACCATCACGTTAGTACCCGTCATCTTGCCCACCCACTGGATAGCCCAGAGCACCCCAACTAACCCTTTGGAAACCACACTGAATCCAAAATGCAACTTTCAGACAGCTGCGTAATCTTCCACTGAGGAGCCACGTCCCGCCTGCTCCCCCTACACTGGCTCCCAAAGGCCAGGCAAACCACTTTAAATCAATGTGCATAGCTCACTGAGCCATCCGCGGGACTCGAGCATTCTTCCCTCAGGAAAAGATCCATATCTTTTGTCAAGCTAGGACCCTGGACTCCAGGCCCACATTTTACTTCCTATGCTTCCAAGTTCCAGCAAAAAAAGACACAAAATGTGGAAAGTCCTCATTCGTCCAAACTGCCAAACGCCGAGACACTCTGCCTGCTCAGATAAAGGGGGGCCAAAGGAAAGACTCTTTCTATTTTAGTGGAACCAGATTGCCAAAAATTACATTAAAATGTGCTGTAGCAACTTTCGATAAAGCACCCGCACTATCTGTGCTAATATAGGGATAATTGGAAGATGTTCCCATTGGTATTCGCTATGGGGCACGACACACACATCATGCGCATGAGTAGTACTGTCTTACTCACACCTCGGTCTGGCTTACTGCTGTATTTCCCAGCGTGAGGAATACTTATTCAAGCAAAAGTGATGTGACCTCCAAAACCCTGTTACTATGGGTTTACTCACGGTATAGGAAGTTCCCAGGCGTGAAGTGGTGCCCGAAGGCGCCGTCCCTCTTCCTGCCTGTCAATCTGGGGGTGCATTGATCCTTGCCCCGGCTTCCTTTAACCTCAGGGTCCGACACAACTTCCTCCTCGATCACTAGTTCTTTTATAGCAATAAGACGTTCACTAGCGCCTGCACTCTCTAGTTCAAAGATCACTAGTCAGTGGTGCTCACGTCCTTGATATCAGAAGGATAAATTGCTGAGTCGGCCCTGCTGGGATTGTATCATTCCACTCTGATTACACCCAGACCTTCGCTGTAGCCGCATAAGGGACTGGCCACTTGTCATTTTGTACCGTCCTGTACTGACTCATCTTAAAAAACATCACTTCGCCCTTTCCGATTGCCCCCTTTTACTTTGCCTCCTCTTGGGGGTTAACGCCCATGTTCTCGTGACAGCCTTTGTTCCCTCCCTCCTTTCTGAGCTCGTACCTGTACCCTCGTTCCCTCAGTGCATAATTTAAAAAAAAAAAGTGCAGGGGTCCAAACTCTTGCTACTGAATTTGTCGCCCTTCAACCGAATCGCGGCGCTGCAATGCTGCGGCTGACTTGTCTTCCACCATATGCCTTTTTCTTCAAGCTCTCCACACTTTCTGTTCATCTCACTCTTACGGACCCGTTTTCATCTCTGCGCTCTCGCTTTACCACTGTTTCAAAACCAGATTGTGAAAAATAAATTCCAGGGCTGTGCAACCACCGGCACAAGTTAAGCACTGCTTATCACGCTTCCTCCTCTCTATAGCGGTCTCTGAGGCACGAAAACACACAGGTAATGCAGATTAGGAGGTATCCGTCATGCACAAGGAAGAGTGCCGACGGAACATGTCATTAAAAAGAATTCCAATTTAAAAACCCATATCTCCTAACAGATTTCCATGCAGCTGGGCCACTCAGGGCAGAGGTCCACGTCCGTCACCATGCCAGGGATTGTTCCGGCTCTACCCCATGAAAAATGTTGTGATCTTGTCTGGAGAAGAGCTATTGGCTAAGCCAATCTTGTGCTATGGTTGATATTTTATTTTTAAATTGCAAGCATATGCCGCAAAAATAAAAAGAAGAAAAAAAGCCACCCAAACATTTTAGTCAGCCAAATATTTTTATTTTTTGGGGAAATATTAACTATCACATTTAATTTCAGTAGAACAAGTTTGGTGTTTCCTGGTAAGCAGACATACTTAGGACAGGTATAGAAACTTGTTTTCACTTTTAATGCATCACAGGAAAAATAAACTTATTGGTACATAAACGTTAATAATGGCTTTGACTTAATGTACATTAAGACAGTTTAAACACACAGGCATGACTAACAAGCATTTACTATGCAATCGGTCTCGCATTTACGCGGGTTTGATGTATTTGCATTGTACATGATGTCTTTTATTTCTGTTTTGGTTTTTAAAACACAAATAAAAGGCATGGTCATTTACAATGCTAATTGCTTAAACTCTCGTAAATGCGAGACCTATTGCATTGCAAATGCTTGTTTTATTTTTTACAGAGTTTTATATAGCGCAAACTTGACCCGAAGAGTTCGGGTATCAGATCGCTTTACATAGCACTAGTTGCATTACATGAGGACACACACATTCATTTTTTGTAGGCACAGGGAGATTACGTGATTTGCCCAGAATCACAGGATGCTCAGCATCATTGCCGAGGCTCGAACCTGGTTCCCCAGATTTGAGGTTGACCGCCCATTTTGTTCTCATTCTACAGATAAGTGCTGCTATTTATTTCCTATGAAACACTTTGTTGGCCTATATTAGTGGGGCTTCAAAATGTTCATCAGTTTCTGCAGATGGAGGGTTCTGCCTTCCTCTCTGTGTATAGCATGTGATCTACAGCAATACAGACTGAAAACTTTGCACACTGTGTGTTCCACGTAGGCAGCCTGTAGATTTACAAATTAAGTATTGGTACATACTATTCTCACAAGTACGCAGGCATCTCAATGCTGACAGGAAAACACATAATGAGACTCTAAGTCAATGCACATTTGCATTCTGACTTTCATGGAACATTACTTTGAGTCATTCTGCACATGATATATGCCCCTATTCAGCAGTACCTTTGCAAGGGGGGAGGTGGTGCCATGCAGCTAAACACTGACGCTGTTCTGCAGCAGAAATGACATGAAGAGCCAATGTAGGTGCCACTCGCATGTTCTTTCAACCCCACCTGGCAGATCCAGAGCAATCATTCATTTCTTAGGAACCCTCACCACAATCAAAAACGTATTTCACAGTGTACCATGTACATGTCCACTCCCTAAAAAGGTTTTAAGTTAAATAAGGGCTGTAGCAATCAAATGTCTGTGACAGATCTTCAGCAAACTTGCCTCCAGTGATTGTCTTGGTGGTGAACCACCTGGCAGGATCATTGAATGCCAGGGCGGATGAGCCGTCAGTGTCTTGTGGATCACAAGTGCCAGTTACACCTGGCGGTTGCACAAGCTCTCGTCAGAGAATGGGACGAACCATGGCTTTATTTGTTCGCCACCTCTAAGAACGTGGAATATAAACAGTTCTGCAGGTTGGAGTTTCCGGAGACACGTTCCGCTGTGAGTAGAACTTGGGACTGCGCAATGCCTCCCCCCAATTCCATGCGGCTCCTGCCTGAGTTCTCAACAAGATCAGGACAGAGTGGGTCTTAACCATCCAGTGACTCCAGATTGGGCATGTAGAGGATGGTATCCAGAACTCCTGGGCTGGAGCATCTGATCTCTGATTAGGCTGCCCTTCGAGGAGGACCTAATGTTTCAGCAACAGGGAAGGGTTCTGCCCTCGGGGCATCCCAACCTCTACCCTCCTGTTTGGACAGTAGCTGAACATCTCGCTCTGGAGGTGACTAAATAGAGTCTCTACTAGAAAACCCATTACTGGAGGTAAGTTACGTATTCACTTTGAACCCAATACTAGATGTCCGGTGAAAGCAGAGAATGTGGTTAGCAACACTAAAAGCCACAAACCATTGTATAGCTAAGTTACATTTCTTTATGGTTTGTACGGGCTTTGAAGATGTGCAAAAGGATTATCATAGTAATTACAACATCGTAGGCAAACGCAAACACAAGAAAAATGAATGAATAATAAGAAAATAGGCAACATAATATTTGTTTCTTTTGGCATCCCTATACTGTCCCGCTGCTTCATTGAGACACATGCCTTCCTTTTTAGCGGGGGCATCTCGAACTACAGCCTGTGAGAGCCTTGTGCTGTACTCCATTAAACGCAGTGTGAGGCTCCCTGTGGTACCAAGATGCTCTTCCTGAGCAAGTGTGAGGCAGGGGTTTTTATACTGGTAATAAGCAGAAAAGGTGTGTGAAACACAAGTGTTCCTTTCCCATGCCATATGTGAGAAAGTTCCCCTTGTACACGTGAAAATATATTGTGAGAACTAAACACATAAAGAACTCTATAGCAGCAATAAATCCTGCACAAATTATTACTAATGCTAAAGGACCGAATATAGGTACATATTATGTCCTTTAACATTAGTAATAATTGTACCTACTAAACTAGCAGACAATGTCATGATAATAGAAAAACATGTGTATGAAGAACTAATGTATACATATTGGTGGAAAGGTGATGGATGAAAAGTTATTTCTCAGAAAATTTGGGACTGTATGTCCTGTAACCCTCTGTATGCCAAGCGAATCATCTGGATTTCCTAGAAAAGACATCATCTAATACCTCCCTACTCACACAACCCTTTAATGTGAAGATCCAGAGGTGTCCTGGATCAGTCCTTGTGAATCCTAAAGCGACCTGTAACATGGAGCTTCTAATTATACCGTTGTGTTCTAGGTGTCCACTGCCTGTATCAGTCTTTTTATGTGTCAGTCTAGAAAGGGTATGTCCTGAAAAGAATGAGAGAAACACGAGTAGCTACCAGTCTGGACACACAAACAGACGGAATTTGCTCCTGTCGTCCACAGCAGCACTCTCAAATGGGGGAAATGCAGCATTAACTGGTGTGTAGTACCTGAGACACAGACTGTCACATGAGCATATGACACAGTACAGGAGTAAATAAAATACTCTACTCGTCTGGTTACTATGACCCGTTCATAAAATAAATGCAAGTGCAATACAACCAACCCAATAAGTGTGCAAGTGGAATGAATTTCATTTTTATGACTCAATTGCTTAGGTTTTGATGAAAAGCATAAACCTTACCCCACACAAACTGCTGTGGGGCAAATGAGAAAATGATTGTGGCTCTTGCGAAATTAGATTTATTCAATTTTGTTTTGTTTTTTTCCTGACTGCCTGTGCCTCTCCAGATCAAATAAGGATAAAAACAATGCTCTAATATTTCCATTTAGAAATTTAAAGAAAATTTAATTCATTAAATACTTCTATTCGTAAACATTCTGGCTGGCATCCACCTTAGATCATTATACAGATACTTCCATTTTTGTTGCAGGTGATACTGTTTGGCTCCTTAAATACTGTGATGCATTTAATGGTCTTTGTAATCCACTCATACATTTAGAAATGACTGCTTGAATGCATGTTGTATGAGCATTAAGGGGGAATTTTCTAAAGTCAGATTTTCTACATCTCTTTAAGACTTGTTCGAACTATCTAGTTATTTTTTTTAAACGTATGTTACTTGTCGATAAAAAAACCACTGAACCGTGGTGTTTAGGTAATAAGCCCTGGCCTAGCAAATTCTCCAGATTTATCAAGACTGTTCTAACTTGAAATTTGCCAGTCGTACCTGATTTACCAAATCTCTGTTTGCAATGGCTTTTGATATAATGTCTGAACTTTCTTTCAATCCAACAGACAGTGTGTTCCAGAGTACATTTCAGAAAATGGACCAAGAAGAGTTTACAAATTTTTTGAAGTCTCGTTTAGTACAATCGAGAAAAGGAAAAGAGATGGTCGTGAATTATTCAGAACTGAAAAAAGCTAGAGAAAAGCAACACAAGACAAAAAACGGAAATCACAATTTGCACAAAATGGCCATTAAAATTGAGGAAAATGTAAGCCAACCAACTCATAGTAGCACACCAGAGAGAAGAAAGACCAACCAGAGGATTTATACATGCACTGAATGTGGAAAAAGCTATATGTACCTTTCTTCGTTCCACAGCCACAGAAGGACTCATACAGGCGAGAAACCATATTTGTGTCCCATCTGTGGGAAGAGTTTTACTCATTTATCCACCAGGATAAAACACCAGCAAATACATACAGGAGAGAAACCATATAAATGTAGCGAATGTGGGATGGGGTTTGGCTCCTCATCTCACATGCTACGACACCAGCTAATACACACAGGAGAGAAACAGTATGAGTGTAAAGAATGCGGGAAGAGGTTCAACCAGTCGTCCCACTTGATTAATCACCAACAAATACATATAGAGCAGAAACAGTACAATTGCAAAGAATGTAACAAGAACTTTAGCCATATCTCAACTCTAACTATTCATCAAAGGAAACACACCGGAGAAAAGCCCTACAGTTGTCTGTTTTGTGGAAAGTGTTTTGGTGACTCGTCGTCCCTTGGTACACACCGGCGAACACACACAGGTGAGAAGCCATACGAATGCAATGTTTGTGGGAAAAGGTTCAGACAGAAATCCTGCCTCGACCGACATCACCGCACACACACTGGAGAGAAGCCCTTTACATGTAGTTACTGCGGTAAGAGGTTCCGTCAGTCATCACAGCTGACAGCCCATCTGATGATACACACTGGAGAGAAGCCCTTTGCGTGCCTCACATGTGGTGATTGTTTCACCCATAAGGCATCCTTGATTAAACATGAGCGAACCCACACTGGAGAGAAACCTTTTGTCTGCAGTGAATGTGGAAAGGGTTTCACGGATAAGTCTTCTCTAGTTAAACATCAGAGAACACATACAGGGGAGCGGCCTTACACATGCACTGTCTGTGGGAGGCGTTTTAGGAATAAGTCAGCCCTTGTTAAGCACCAGGCAGTCAAACACACGGAAGCGAAACCTTACACATGTGCTTACTGCGGAAAGGGATTCCGACAGCCATACTATGTGATCAGGCACCAACGCATACACACATGAACAGGAATCATGTTATTACATTTACCTCTAGACCGAAGGCAATAAGGAAAACTGAGGAAAAATCACTAGTACTGTACCATTCCTCCCATCCAGCTCCAGCAGTGCACCTTCATGTTACGGGTTTTTTTCACTGTAAAGATTTTTTGGGGGGATTTTGTTTTTTTGCATAACCTGCTGGTGAGGATTTTCACCTTAAAATGTTTCCATTCTTATTATTTTCAAAGACCAGACTGAATAGAGACTGGTCTTGGTTTATACCAGAAGCTGCAGGGTATGTTAGTTTTACAGACATATTCTAGAACTGTGAACTATCTTAATCAGGTTCTGATAAAGTTTACTGTATTAAAGATGTATACATTTCTTGAAAGTCTTCTGTACTTAAATAATGAATAATTCTTGTATAGATATGAATGTAATTATAAGTAGCAAAAACACATAATTAATTAAAAAACATTTGGAAGGTGAACGTTGCTTGTGTTAAATTATTAATCTAAGAAGTTAAAATTCTCCATATTGTGCTTCTTACAATGCATCAAAGGTACCCCCTCTTTCAAACTCAAACTAATGAAGTCTTAACAGTGGGCTTCATGCTGAGCCCATGGGCCTCACTACGGAATGGCGGAAGCCGCTGTGCCAGCAAACACACTTGTCTGCCACTTTACATTGTTACCACTGTTTTGCAGTTATGTTGTGCTGCAAAGAACCTGTGCTGGTATGGCCTGTCTTCTTTTGTTTACATCTGAACTCTGATATGGAGCTGTTATTTTGCAAGGTACACAGGATTCTGCACACAATCCATCAGTTTTGCTTCAGTGACCAGAGTTAAATGCAGTTAAAGTGCTACCCTCATGAGTCCTTATCATGGTAAGTGTTTCCAAAGAGAGGCAACATTGCTTGCCAAGTATAGGGAAACAATATATATGTTTAATCCCTCCCCTGCTGTTGCATAACCCCTCACCTGGAATGCCCGGTCAAGTCTCCTGCCCTCTCCTGGATTTGTGAGAGTCTTGTTGTGCTTCTTCAGTGTGTAGTGTGAGTGACTGTTCTGTGTGCCCTGCAGGCTGTTTGAAGTTGTGGTTGGTGCTCTCCTGCTTCTTGTGGGCACTTTTAGTTAACCTATACATAACTATAATAACCGAGCGTTTGCAATGCCGATAGTTTTGGCTTTTGTGTAGTGAAAGAATCTTACCAGGCTTCATCAACTTGCAAAGAGGAATCCATGCACAAACTCAAAGGACTGTAATGGAAGCTTCCCTCACATGCAAAAGGAAGTCCCTGCTGCTCCCATCACCTTCCTCAAGTGCCTTCTGCTCTAGAAAAGGAGCAATGTGATGTGATTGGGATGTTTGGGTAGCGTCTGGTGGAAAGGTTGTAAATGTATTCATAGATTACAGTGCGTGTCTGGTTAGGGCTTACAGAAGCTGTGACACCACCCTTGTGCAATAGGAAAGAGGGCGAATGTTATCTGTGCCCCGCATCAGGCTGTTTAGGTCTGAATCAGTCTCTCAGCATTCCAAGCATGTCACATGCAGAGGTTACCCCATGATGTTGTACTTCTGTGTCTCTGTTTCCCAGGGAAACGCCCACTTCTGCAAAGCAACCCTACTGACTGTGTAGACTTTGGTCGTACCCTGGTCAGAGCACTTCTCCTTGCTCCAAATCCCCTAAAATAACACACATTTCTAGGACGCCCAGTTGATTGCTGCCCAGGTGGGGAACAGAACTATTTTGACCATCCTTTCCGGCGGCTGGTAGGCTGCACCAACCATGGAGCCGGGCATGTGCGTCAAAAGGATATTGTTGCTCCCATGGGATGAGAGCAGCCCGTAATCTCCCGGAGGAGGCTGGGCCATCCCAGTTGGCTCAGGCTCAAGTGATTCAACCACCCTTATTCCCTGACGAGTAGCCATCCTGATTTTGCCAAGTATATGGTAACAGCGATTCATACACTGGTCTAACTCTGTATGACCCACTTCATGCGGATTCTGTAATGGCCTAATTGTGTTCTGTTGTGAATTTGCATTACAACCCTGCCTTGGCACATTGGGTGAGCCGTATATGATAAATACTGCCAAGATGGGAAAGAGGAAAGCTGTGTTAAGCCTCCATGGGGAGAAAAGGAATTTGTGGCCAGTAACACACACTGCAGATAATTGTTTCCTAACTGATATAGATAATCTTATTGAAGACTTGGAGAGTAAACTGGGGGATAAGACCTTGTCAACATCTGGGGGGAGCCATAGGCCAGGAAAATTAGCAAAAATTGTTGGGAAAAAAAGGAGAATTTCTCCGGCTCAACAGCCTAATAACCCCAATATTTTCAACTTAAGGAGCTTAGCTAGGATGCCCCATGTGGTCAATTTCTCCCATAATTTACCGCGATCCACCCTAAAAAGCAGTGCTGTAGTCTATAAATAGTAGAACAGGAGTGGGTGCTTTTTCTTGTCTGCTTGTGTGGATCAATATGCCAACACTATGATGTTGTCCATGGTTGAGGAGTGTGGACTAAATCCTGACTGTAAAAACAGGAGGATTCCTTTTTCTTTTGCCCATGACTCAAGCGCGTTCAAGAGGACTCTGGCTTAAGCCTTTGCTTCTAGGTCAAGCAAGGCCACAAGCCTGTAGTTTACTGGGTTGGAGCGGTCTCCTTTTTAGGTCTTGGCTATAACGCGCTGAAAAGCGCGTTTTCGCCAGAGAACTATTGTCGGCGTCTCAGCAGTCTGAGACGCCGAAGTGAGACAAGACCTGGCCGCGCGCAGCGTTTCCCCATAGGATAACGTTGTGCGCGCGGCCAGGTCTTGTCTCCACAGCATTCCAGGGCTGACCGGATCGCGTCGCGCGCCTCTCTGGAATGCAGGGGGAGTCTGCAGAGAGGCGTTCGGCGCTGATAGGCAGGCACTGAGCTGCATTAAACTCCGCTTTCAGTCTGCTGGAAAAAAGAAACCTAATTTCATCAGTCGTGTGGTTACTTCGCTGAAAAGAAAAATACTCGTGTATTTATTTTTGGAATACGCTAAAGCTGCTAACACTGCTGTGTTTTTTGTGGGTGTGAGTTGGTGGGGGAAGGGGGGGCTGCTGTAGGAATTAAAGTTTGCACAGAAAACCACAATCTTTTTCATTTTACAAATTTACAAAATATATTTGCAGTCCTTTTCACGATTGTACTCATAATATTTGAAAATAAATAAATACACATATATGGCGTAAATGTATGCCAGTGAGTGTGTGCATTGGTTGAGGATGGGGGCTCAACCAATCTCTTGTCTTGATCTGACCAGGAACGTGTATCATATCAGTTTCTTCCAAGGGGCACGCTCTCTAAGCCGGCACTCACACTTTAGCTTTCATATTTTTATTGACAAGTTGTAATGGGCGAATGACGAGTCTCGCACTTTGCAAGTTCTGCCCCCCACCTCTGTGCTTTTTCCCCTGCCCGCTCCAGGAGGGCCGTGTGCCCCAGCCCACAATTCTTCTTTCTGTCCAGGGAGGCTGCTCTGGTATTTTCAGGCTGGCGCCCATCCCTGGCCGGACCCTCTGCCTCTCGCTCTCTAATGCCCCTTTGATTTACAGTGACCCCTCCCGGTGAGTTCCTTTATTCTCGGCCATTCATAGCCATGTGAGCGCTGGGAGGCCTGGGGGAGGCCGGCCTCTGATTTTCTCCCTATTAATGGCTGGGTGGGGCCCACTCCACGGGCTCTGTGTCAGGAGGTGTGCCCGCTGTCAGAAGGCACCAGCACCACAGGGCACTGCCAGGGCCCGGCCGAGCCCACCGGCAGCCCCTAAGGGCCAGAGCACAGCTGCCTGCTACAGACTCCCAGGGGCAGGAGCACCGGCTTGCACAGTTCCCAGGAAGCGTGTGTGCTCTGAGTTCTCACTTTGGCTGGCCAGTAGAGACACAGACACGCAAATACACCAGGGTACATATAAGCATGAAAACACATGCACACATTGAAACACAAGCACATAAAAGCACAGACATGCAAATACACCAGGGCACATATAAGCACGCACACATCGAAGCACAAGCACATACATGCAGACAAATTCACCAGGGCACATATAAGCACAGACATGCAAATACACCAGGGCACATATAAGACCGCACACACATGCAAGCACCTACACAATAACACATTTCTATATTGCCATGCAAGTACACAAGCAAACACAAATATAAGCCCACAGATGCATACACACATATATAGGCACTCACGCAGGCGACACAATTGCACATCGTTCCATTCGGCTACATAAAAACGCACACTCAATGCCACACAGAAACACGTAAAAGTTTGTTTAGATATGCCACGTGGATCCATGCACACACGAGGCTTACACGGTCTCAAGCCAACACACACATCCAAACGCGCAGACATGGATCCGTGCACAATGTGTCACACACACACATGCACGGGCAAACACGGCCACCTGTTCACACATTCATCACTTCTCTTGTGCTGCCTGGAATATTACAGTTGGTGTTGCAATATTTAGCAATGCCAATAGCTCAAACTTAATTAACCGGAGAACTATTGCACTGCAAATGCTTGTTAACTAATAGGAAAGAGTATAGAGCCTCTCCAAGAGCACAACATTGTTTCGGTGATAAAAGCTTTATTAAAAAGGGGGGTTAAAATTGATGCACAGAAATCTTGTGCTGATTTGAATACTGGTACAAAAGGGGGTGGTGATGGACGGAGCATCTGAATCAATCAAACACTCACACCCAGTCAAAAGATCTGGGTTTAATCCATCACCGTTCTTTAGCCCACTCTGCCACCCCAGTTCAGACATGGCTATATGCAAATCAGTCTGACCCTGTGCCTCATGGGAACAGTCCAGCCCGAACTGCCAAGCCATGTCTTCCCTGGACCGGAAACAAGCTTCCGAGGACCGGTTTCTGTCATTCCAGCCGTGTTCAGCCCGGCTTGCTTGAATCCAGTGGCAAAGTGAGCAAGGGACACACGTCTGAGCATACCCTGCCACACTTATGGCGGCCAAAAGAGGTACAAAAGGGGGTAGTGATGGACGGAGCATCTGAGTCAATCAATTCCAGAGCGGGCAGCTGCTCAGAGGCGGTATCCAGCTCTGAGTCCAAAGCAGCAGTTTGTTACTGTATTCCTGATTTACGCAGTTCAAAGTTTAGGTTCGACTGATTCTTGTCTGTCTTTCCCATGACGGCAGGACTGCTATGGCACTAGCACCGAGGCAGCACAGCATCGCCCCACAGTCACACCAGCACCAGATCAGACTGTACGAGGTATCCAGCAGGCAATCCGCGCACTGGACAGCTGGGGATGCAGGGCGCACCACCAGGCACTTTATGATCTGTAGGCCAGTGCGGCCTGGCCTCGACACACCAGTAGGGGCCAAGTCAGAGCTAATATACACAAATAACCAGTCCCAGCGTCCAACGTAGAGTGCTACGGCCTGGTCTGGAACTTAGTGCAAAGCTGAACTTCTCGAACAGGTGTGCCTGAGTTGCTCCAGCAGCTGCTAGTTATTAGGCACTGTGCGTGCCGAAGGCCCAGAGCGTTCCCTTACGCTGAACTGCAGATGCAAACTACAGCGCCCGAGGAGCAAATAATCCGTCCCAGCCAACACATCCCAATGGACCAGCGACAACACTGTGCCCTGCAGCGTGTGTCCAGCAGGAGACATGAGCTGGAGGAGGGCACTGCAGCCAGCTATCGGGGGAAGCGCTGGTGTCAGCGGCCCAGGTAGGCAATATGCAAGGCCAGGCAGCGAGGTGGGAGGCTGAGTCAACAAGTACTGGCATTGCCAATAGGTCTCGCAGTAGGAAAGTTGGAGCTATTGGTTTTGTAAATGACAAATCCCTTTATGTTTTTAAAATGAAAACAAAAATAAAAGGCATTGTTATTTGCAATTGCAATAGAAAATTGGGTGACTGTAACATTTGAAGGTGGATCAGGGCTAGTTTTACCTCCTAAAATCCCTTCCCTCTGAGCAACGCTAAAATATAACGTTGTCTTAGGGTCAGGTAATGATCAAAGAAAAATATAAAGCGCACTGTATCTTGGAACGAGAACTTATCACATGCGCATGGGCCTTGTTTTTCCACCTTATGCTGCTCGTTTCAGTGAAGTACCCTGCAAAAAAGCATCTTCATAATGACTCTTCCAATGCTTATTTACCTCCCTGCATTGTACATCTCCGGATTATTTTCAATGAAATAAAAATGTCAGCAAAGCACACTGGAAGAGACAGGCAGAGGACGATGAAGCAATAGCTGGGGTGCAGTGTTGGAACAAGGCTCACAAGAGGCATCTTTATCTGTCATACTGTGATAGACAAACTTAATTAACCTCTGCCAGTCACTTCCAGCGACCATTTGAGAGCAAGGAGCTGACCCATAAACAATATGTTACCATGAGGCTCGCCGGGGCTCTGACATCTGGAGATATAGCCCTATCAGCAGTATTGGAAAACAAAACACTTAGATTCGCTGCTGCGAGATATATAGATTATATTAATGTCACACATGAGCTGTCATAAACATTAAGACACTTTTAGCATAAATCTGCACAACCCTGAAGAGTCTAATGCATAATGTATTGCTTGCAGGACGAGCTCGAGACAGCTTTGCCTTTCTGCTGTTGCATTACAATAAATTTTTGAGTAATTGTTTTAAAATGATGCACTTCTGAAATACATTTAAATACACACACAAACTCACTTATATTTGTGTGCATGATGCAATATTAAATGTATGTCAATTGCTACTGCACAAACAGTAGAGGCTATAAAGCATACTTTATAATTACAAGAAAATAATCAGAGTCGGACTGGACCATAGAGCGGCCGGGAAACTGAAAGTACGGCCGGCCACCGGCCAGCCATGAATAATTAGGGGAGGAGAAGCCGCACAGCACACGCTGGGAGAAGCCCTTTGATGTGCTGTGCGGCCGTGAAAAAATGCAAGCGCACTGTATCTTGGAACGAGAACTTATCACATGCGCATGGGCCTTGTTTTTCCACCTTATGCTGCTCGTTTCAGTGAAGTACCCTGCAAAATAGCATCTTCATAATGACTCTTCCAATGCCTATTTACCTCCCTGCATTGTACATCTCCGGATTATTTTCAATGAAATAAAATAGGTTTATTTGTAAACTCAACCGGATGTAAAGAAAATGCGTCCTGCCAAAGCAAGTATAATTAGGATATTTGACTTTGAGGTACTGGGTTTTTCAGAACCGGTACTGGTCCGGTAACCCAGCGGTGTCAGGGGCAACACCCAAAGACCTCGAGTACTTTCCTGATTCAGACCACAGAAACACGAGTCTTCTAGGTGAAGTCAAAGTTCGAATTTATTGGCTGCAACCAAGTAACAAGCGTCCTAGAAGTACAACAGCATGTAGGTTCTCAGGAGAATGTTCAAAATTACAGAACCAGGCTTCTCTTTTTATACAGAATATTGAGCTTCAGGCAAGCATTCTTCGATTTACAGTGCAAACATTCTTAGATTTACAGTAGGCTATTCACATATTTTCACTACAACGAAAAGGCAGAGTCATGATGACAATTTCACATTTCAGTGTGTCCAGTTCGTGATGAATTACCCGGCAAGGCCCAACATTCTCATCAGATATCGGTGTACCCCCAATAAAGCCGGGCTCCTCCTCGTCATAAAGCAAAGAAGAGAAAAGAGCAGGGACAGGTGTGAGCAAGATTTGGGCGGAGGTGTGTGCGCGCAATGGGTACAGTTTATGGCCTGTTGTGCTTTGATGCTATCTCGTTCGGCCACTGGGAGAGGAACTGACCAAACAGGTTTGGCCTGGGGCAATGGTTCCAGTTTGCTCAGGTCACAGGAAAGTCAATTAAGGTGTATGTGTCCTTTGATATCGAATTCAGCTGTGGCTACAAGCCTATGTGAAGGGCAACTCACGAAATGGCTGCCAAGCGTAAAATGGAACCCGAGGGTTCAAAAACGAAAATGACGATTTCGAGGTGAAATCGTTACTCGATTATGACGAAAATACTTGTGCATAGTGTACTAGTCATTATCGGTCTTTTGATATAAAAATCGTCATGCTATGACAAAGTTTGTTGCACGAGTCCAGAATTTTTCAGAACTACAAACCCTCCTTTTGCCCTTACATAGGCAATTTAACCTAACCTCATGCTAATCTGAGTCCAGGTCTATATTCCTAAAGTCATTGAGATGTTGCTGTAACATCATTCTGGTACTTAGTTCGTCTTTTGACACAGGCTTCCTTACACATGATGTAGCACAGAGGCTACATATTGCAGGAGCACACTGCACGCACAGACAGAACAGGAAAAGAATGGCTAAGACCATCCCAATGACCATCAGAATTTTCCATCCCCCGCCGGATATCAGTTCCCAGAACCATCCCATAAAAGACCAATCTCCTTTATCCACATGAATAGATTCAGAAATCTTATGCAGTTTGGAGATGGCCTGGTACACTGTTGGAGCGTTATCGGGAATGAAAACGCAGCAACTCGATTGGATCAGTTTACATACCCCACCTCGGTCTGCAAGTATGACATCTAATGCGACCTTGTTCTGAAGGGTCATAAGTCGGTCCGATTGGAGCTCAGCAGTCAAGATACTAAGGGTACCAGCAGTTTCAATTACAGTGGATTCAACCACCCTTGCTAATTGCCTTATGTTTCTGCTGTTAACCATTGGTCCCCAGAACGGCAGAAAACCCTTTACAAAATCCCCAAATTCTTGTCCTGCAGTGTTGTCTTTGCTCACGACACCTCTAACTATCCTTGTCTTATGGTAATTTGCCGCTGCTGTGTAGGTGGGAGGTAACAGGAATGAAACAAAACATGTGCCCGAAAAGTCAGGGGGCAACCATGTATAGGCTCTATCATGGCAGATGAAATAGGTACCCTTAGCTGCTAAAAACGAAGGGGAAGTCTGAGATGCAAAAACATACGTCTCAGTACAGACACTCTTCCCTAACTGTGCTCTGGGATTCTTGCCAGTACCTTGCAGACACAGATGACCCTGATGGGGTACAATCCAAATCGGGGAAGATCTCTTAGCTTGCTGTTTCTCACTCAGAGTAGCTCCATATCTGGTCACGTTCCATCTACTGTAAGCCTGCAACTCATCTCGGGGAATCGTTCTATACGAGTCAATGTCTCTTCTCATATTGGTGATCCCTACCACTAGTGCTTTGTTGCTCGAGTTACCTCTTGCGGAACGTGGGGGATATGGTTCGAGGGCAAACATGAACATTTTCTGAAATGCCCATAAAGAACCATAGTAGCTAAATGGTAAGACAAAATATGGGATGCCCTTATCTGTCGTATGAGGCATAAGACCACACACCCAACAGTTAGTCGTGTTTATTACTAGTTGGTGTTGGTGCAAGAGTTGAATGAAGGAGTTTTTAGTGAACTCTAATCTCCTAGCTGACTCATGTTCAGGAAGGGGTTGAAAAGAATGTGCAGAAACAGTAGGAGGAGGTACGGGCAGTGTAGTGGGTGCAAATGTCGCTTGTAAAGAAAATAATACATAACCTACTAAAAACATTATTGCACTGAATAACAGAAAAATGCATAATAATAAAAAACGTTTTTTCGTCATTAATCCACATATTCTGGTCTTAAAGATCACAGTTTTGGCAGGTCTCTCCATCTTGAAAAACTCCATCCTCTCTACAATGCTGCCCGCGATGGGAGGTTGATTCTGCTAAGGAATGCTTCTGTTGATCCAGGGCAACTCCCTTAGACCAACCAGAACTGCCGACCTAACGTCGTCAGCTGCACCCCGAAGACTTTGGGCAATCGCGGCCCTAGCAGCGGAACCCGGATGGCGGTTCGAAAAAACAAAAATAAGCAAGTTCCTCAGATGGGAGAGCTGCGCTTTCAAAAATAGTACTTGGGGGAAAAAAAGTTTTTATTAGTTCATTTTTATTAGTTCGTATTTCTCGGCCTCAGATTATACCGTTGTTTTCCCGGTATTGTATGGTTTAGGAACAAGAGCTCAGGTTCTGTGGTGTCCAATTGGACTGATGGTAATACAGCTGGTTGCAAAATACTGTCGCTCTCTTGCTCACTAATTGTTCCTTTTATACGAGCATCACTGAAAGGTAGAAACCGTGGCACAGATTCAGTCTCTGAGTCGGCGACACCCTCCTGGACCCACCGGTCATAGGGCAAAGGCTGGGGGATCCGTTTACAGTGGACCCCGTGGATCCAGTTCTTCTTTCCTTCCACTCGAACGGCTGATCTTGTGGAAAGAAGGACGCGGTGTGGGCCAGTCCACCTGGGCTGGTCGTTCTTTGTTCGCTGAAAGTTCTTTACCAGCACCCAGGAGCCAGGATCGATTTGATGGCCTGGAGCTTCGGAGACCGGAGGCAGAGAGTCATGGACCTGTTGGTGTAAAACACGCAATTTAGCCGTCGATTCATACAAATAGTCAAGCAAAACAGGGTGCTCAATTTCACTAAACTTTTTGGGTCTGGGCACCCCCCATATGTTGGCCGGACGGCCGAAGACTATTTCATAGGGACTAAGTTTCACTCTCGAGTGCACAGTCATTCTGGTGGATAGGAGTGCTAATGGCAGAGCGTCAGGCCATTTAAGACCAGTGCTAGCTTGAATCTTGGCTAGTTTTAACTTTAGTGTGCCATTATAACATTCTACTAGTCCAGCTGATTGGGGGTGATTTGCAGCATGGAACTTCTGTCGGATGCCTAGCCCTTCACATACTTTCTTCATCACTTGACCCACAAATTCACTCCCATTGTCACTCCAGATCATTCTAGGCATTCCAAATTTTGGGAAGAACTCTTTCACAAGGGCTTTCGCTGTGGACAAGGCAGTATTGTCCTTTAGGGGATATGCTTCTACCCATCTTGAGAAGGCACAGACAACAACGAGTACGTGTTTTAAATTGTTGCACCTCTCCATGTGGATGAAATCTAGCTGCAAAACTTCGAACGGATACGTAGGAGGGGCAAAATGACCAGCTAGAGTTGGGGTTCCCCTACCAGGATTGTGTTTCAGACATACCATGCAATTCTTGACCACGTTCTCTGCACACTTAGGGATTCCAGCATTTTGCCATACTGGGGCCAACAACTTGCAAATCCCTTTCGCCCTGATATGCGCCATTCCATGAGCCATTGTAACCACTGCAAGCACGTACGCATCGGGTAGCAACCATCTCTGATGCTCTGACAATTCAGCCCAACAACCATTTGCATCCATTCTACCCGTACTTTCTCTCCACATGTTCAACTCTTTCTCTGTGGCCTCAGTTTGGATCGATTTCACACTCTATTGTGTCCTCACACATTCCAACATCACCACCCAATCTTGCAGGGCCTGCAACGTACATTCGGCTCATCACATTCCTTGCTGTTTCTTTCGCGACTTCGTCAGCAAATGCATTGCCACGACCAACATCATCAGTCACCCTCTTGTGAGCACTACATTTCACAATTGCAACTTGTAGAGGCAAGGTCAGTGATTCAAGAAGCTCATTCACCAACTGACCATGTTGGATGCGAAGTTAAAAAACCACGTTCACGCCACAATCGTCCAAAACTGTGAGCCACATTGAAGGCATATTGACTGTCGGTGTACACATTCACTTTCATTCCTTTTGACAACACACACTCTCTTGTAAGGGCAATCAATTTTGCTGCTTAAGCTGAGTTATGTGGAATACGTGCAGCTTCAACGACTGTATGCAGCGTGGTGACAGCATATGCTGCAGTCGTGTCACCATTCGGAAGCTTAAAGCATGAACCATCCACCCATAAGGTACCATCGCATTCAACAAGAGGAGTATCTTTGAGATCTATTCTCCCTTTCGTTTCTTCTTCTGTTCTAAGAAAACAATCATGCTGTTCTTCAGCATTCTCTGTCTCAACTGGAATTGGCAACAACGTGGCTGGGTTTAATGTGCTGCATCTTTTGATGTGCACATGGCTCGCTAACAAAGTTAGTTCATAACCAGACTGTCGAGCACTAGTTAAGTGCTGTGTCTTGGTTCTGTTCAATAACGTGTCCACTGCATGTGGGACCATCACCATCAATGTGTTATTCATTACTAAACCCGCAGACTGTCGAATAGAAACAACTGCTGCCGCTGTTGCTCTTAAACAACTTGGCAACGCTTTAGCTACTGGGTCCAAAGTCGACGAAAAATATGCACATGGACGCTGCTTGTCTCCAAACAATTGTGTCAACACCGATAATGCACAACCTTCTTTCTCATGGACATACAATGTAAAGGGATTGCTGTAGTTGGGGGTACCCAACACAGGAGCCGAACATAATGCTGCGCGCAATTCAGAAAAACTTTTCTGACACTCTTCGGACCAAGGCACGGGATTGGGTGTATCTTTACATGTGAATGCCACCAAGGGTTTGGCCAGTAAAGAAAAATTTGGAATCCACTGTCTACAGTACGATGTAATACCCAAGAAAGCACACACTTCTCTCTGTGTTCTTGGCACACTTAATTTTGCTATTGCCTGTATTCTTTCTGGGGTTTCAACAGAACAAGGGAACCCTTAAGGTATAGCATAGGGACCTTGGGCATTACATATTACAAAGAACAGTGGTCCCTATATGGAAGTAGTATATAAAGAACACAATGATCATACACTTGATAAGTCGTATATCTTCTGTCCGTCCAGACAGGATTTTTATTTTCTATTAAGTGAAATTTTTAGGTTTCTAAAAGATGTCAAGCGGGCACAGCCGTGACCTTTAACGTACAAGACACAACAACGAGAAAAATTGAAAAAGCAAGAAATCTGTCTGTGCACTTGTATTTCAGTGAAACAGACTTGAGATGTTCAAAAAACCACACCATTGAATTATTCAATATTACATAGAAAAATTGCATATGGGGTTATGGGTCGACGTTTCAATGCCTTTCCTAAAATATAGGCATCATCATCATCAGGACATTTGATGACATTATTGTTGTCTTGGACACAATTAATAACATTTTAAAGCCTTTTCGTTACATTTACTGTACAAACATTTACATTGGGATGAGAAAAGGGGGGAGAAAACAAAAGAGAGTAACATGAGTAACAGGCATATAACAAAGATCCTATGTGGCTGTATATGAAGTGATTTCGGGTGACGCACTCTTTCATTCAACCCGGATGGGTGTTTAAAAACATTTGAGGAGTGAGGCTTAGTTTTGTGGCATCCTGCAAAAAACGGCGCAGTGACTGTGAGAGTAAGTGAGGGCGGTAACATGCACAATAGCATTCTCCTTAGAACACGGACGTGCCAGACGGTATTGATAATGATAGAAGTAGGTCATTTGTCTGTGACAGGTGAGTGAGGAGTCTGGATAAAACCAATTATGTGGCATCATGCGAAAAAATTTCTGAGCAGTGACTGTGAGCATATATTTAAGGCTGTACCATGCAAAATAGTCAATTTCCTAACTTCCTGGGTGTGTAGGACGATATTGGCATTTAATTAAGAAGAGTCGAGTGCACTGTATGGATTTATAACGTGCACACAGGGGGTTGGGCGTGCTTATTGCCAATAAAAGAAGTTTGGCATGAGGTCTAAAGAGAATTATTTTTGACACCTACGTGGTAATTGTAAGGCAATCAGTAGGAGATTCATGGAGGGTAAACACAGCTAAGACAGGTAATCTGTAAATACGAAAACTGTTGATTAAAAAATGGGACGGCGTGTGGCGTGCACATTTACACTAGGTGGTTGAGAAGGTGCGTTACCTGGAAAATCGGGTTTATTGGCCTCTTTGCTATTCCGGTTTCAATGAGTCCGGGGCGGGTGAACACAGCTCGTTCGTATTTGATAATACGCGAGGAGCACAATGGCTATCTAGAGTAAAAAATGCCGAGTTAAGAGGGATCGCAAGGGAAGTAGAATAAAAGGCAAAACCAACACAAGCGTAGTATTTGAAACAAAACTGGTTCTCATTCTGCTTTATCCTCGTGACACCTCTGGAAAGGAGAGACACGAGACAAAGCAGAACGAGACAATGTCACATACTTAAGATCAATTAACACAAGAGGAGGAAAGGTGGGAGGGAACACGGCCTGGGGGAAGCTGGCTGGGGAGGGGTAGGAGAAATGCAAAAACAGAGGCGATTCGGTCTCGGTGAGGGCAATGAAAATGTATTTGTTCTACTATGTAGGTCCCTTGCACAAACAAATAAATGTAGGTTACAAAATTGAAAATATCGTTGGTTGGTTTAAGTGTGCACTGCCACATGCTTTCTCTATCCTGCAAACTGGAAGTACGAACTTTTGAAAGAGTGACTCAGACTTCCATTTTTCTTTGAACAATGTAATAAGTGCCATTCATTTGGGAAGTGAAAAAAAACTATTATGTCAGTATCAAACAAGAGGGGACGGGAAACTGAAAGTACGGCCGGCCACCGGCCAGCCATGAATAATTAGGGGAGGAGAAGCCGCACAGCACACGCTGCGAGAAGCCCTTTGATGTGCTGTGCGGCCGTGAAAAAATGCAATTAGGAGGGAGGGAGGGAGGCTGATGCGCGTGCTTGTTTGGTCACGTGATTCACGTGAACTCAAACAAAACCGCACCAAGAAGCCCTTGGTTTGACGAGGATTTTGAGCACTTGAATTCTCGCTCCGCTCAATGCGCTTGCGCGCATTGATAGGTGGCGAGACCTAAAAACACCCACACACCACAGGCACTCACGACAGAGGCACCCAGGTACACCCAGTCACCGGCACAGACTTCCCCCCACCCCTGCAACCAGCAACACAACCGCCAATCAGTTCACTCAGGCGGTGGCACACAAACAGGAACAGTCTCACCGGAGCTGCATTAACAGCCGACAGCCTGTGCCAGGTCTTGGGTCCCCGTAACTCCAGCGTGGGCTCAAATCCTGGAGTGGCCTCCGCTTGCACCCCCCTGCAGTGCTGTTGTTCACCTGCTGCGTTTCTCCAGGATTGCCGGTCCACAGTGCCCGCCAGCAGAGGTCACGGGCCTGCCGACAGCCCGACAGCCAAGCGGGACAAACAGTCCCAAGTCACAGATGAGCACAGCGAGCCAGGCCCAGCCATGCGTGCACACCGCCACCCCGGCACCGCCGGGTGTCAGCCACCCCCCAGACAGCCAACAACAGGCAGGCTCACAGGCAGTCTCCAAGTCTCCAAGGGATGATACGTGTGTCCTTGCTGGCACAGAGGGAGCCACAGAAGCGCTGGGAGCCGTGGCCGCAAACTCCGTCCCTCACATTGTTGCCATTTTGCTCTGAGGTCTGTGCGCCGGTGCTCGCTGCACACGATCAGCAGGGCCTCCAAACACCACTGGACAGCGCAAAGGTGTCGCTTTGTTGTTATAAATGAGCTACACTTCAAAATCTGGCTCGGCTGCCACCCGGGGAGCACGACATTTGCAGGATAGTTGTGATGGCTGGCAGAGCTGCACTACAGTGCGGCCATTTTGCCGTGCGCCCTCTGGTGCCCCCCTCCAGCGTAAAAACTGGCGCAAAACACACAGCACAACAATTGCAAGCATTTCCTTGCACGTCACTGAAAGAAAAAAACTGCCGCTAAGACACATTATGGACACTTTCTTAACGGAAGGAATTACCTAGTCTTAAAAATTACGCGAACGCACTTGTATAATAAGGGCCTAATTTATGAGGTTTTGGCGCATGGCAGCGCTGCAAGAAATCTTACTGCGAAGGCCCGGCGTCAAACGAAAAGGGCAGGAATGCACCGTATCTATAAGATACGGTGCATTCCTGCCCATTTCCCCAGCACTAGCGCACAATGGGGTGCCATGCGTCAACGTAGGGACACTTGCAGTACGATTCAAGGGTGCGTGCGTTGCAGGGCTGATTGGTATTGTGCAGGAATCAATCAATCAATCGGGGGTTTATATAGCACTGCTCAGGGTGCTGAGAGGAAGGCTGCTTATCTGTCTAGGTGTGGAGATTTTAGACGAAGAGCCAGGTATTGAGGTCTGTCCTGAATTGGGTCAATGATGCAGATTGCCTGAGGTGGCTGGGCAGGGTGTTGCAGGTCTTTGCAGCAAGGAAGGCAAAGGACTTTCCTCCAGTTCTGATCTTGTGGATCTGTGGGACGGAGGCAAGGGCGAGTTGGTCGAGCAGAGTTGTCTGGCGGGTGTGTGTGGAAAGTGAGTCAGTGGTTCAGATATACTGGTCCTGTGCTGTGGAGAGCCTTGTAGGCATGTGTGAGGAGCTTGAAGATTATTCTCTTGTTGATTGGGAGTCAGTGGAGTTGTCAGAGGTGTTGTGTCATGTGGCTGTGGTGTGGGATGTAGAGGACCAGTCTGGCTGCAGCAGTTTCCTGCACAGTTTCTGGGTGGTGCTGGCTTAGTGTGTGTTGCCGTAGTCAAGCCAGCTGGGGATAAGTGCGTGGGTGACCGTCTTTCTGGATTCTGTGGGGATCCTTCTGAAATTCTTTCAAAGGAGGCAGTGCGCGTGGAAGCAGGATGAGGATACTGCATTGAGTTTGCGGTTCATTGTGAGCGTGGAGTCCAGAATGATGCCAGGGTTGCATCCATTTCCTTAGCTTGAGGTAGCTGTCTTATCCAGGTAGCAACAACCTTCATTTGTTGTAAAAGTTGATGCTGGTGGCTGTGGGTTCAATGATCAGCTAGGTGTTGTCTGCATAGGAGATGATGTTGAGTCCATGGCTTCTGTTGAAGACTTTGATGGGGACCTTTTTTATGTTGAAAAGGGTTTGGCTCACAGAGGAGCCCTGGGGCACTCCTCAGCTGATCTCTATCGGTTCTGAGAAGAGTAGTATGACTCAATGTGTTCTGCCGGTCCGGAAGGAGTGGATCCAGTCCAGTGCCTTGTTGCAGATGTCGTACAAAAGGGGGTGGTGATGGACGGAGCAACTGAACCAATCAAACACTCACACCCAGTCAAAAGATCTGGGTTTAATCCATCACCGTTTTTTAACCCACTCTGCCACCCCAGTTAAGACATGGCCATATGCAAATCAGTCTGACCCTGTGCCTCATGGGAGCAGTCCAGCCCGAACTGCCAAGCCATGTCTTACCTGGACTGGAAACAAGTATCCTGGGACCGGTTTCTAGCTAATCAGCCGTCATCAGCCAGGCTAGCTTGAATCCAGCATCATGGAGTCCCGTGATTAGGGTGAGGTGGGAGACGGTGTTGGGGGCGGACAAGTGGTCCTTTAGGATAAGGGCTGTTGCTTTGCTCCAGTCGAGGAGGGAGCGGATGTCGTCGGTGGCGGATGAGGAGTGCAGTCCTGGTGTTGCGGTCGCTTCTGAAGCCAGATTGGGAGATGTAGGAAGGGGGAGTCTCTAGTTGGCGCAGTGCAACACTAGCGACAAGCAGGGACTCTCTCTTCCCCGTCAGGGCTGAGGGTTACCTTCAAGACAACCTGTGCTTACCCTCTAGGTAGTGTGGCTTAAGCAGTCTTAGGCTAATCTCTGGGGCACATAGGGTTAAACATTTGCAATATTACACCACCACAACCAACCCACCACATAATGACACCAAACTGTATTTTGTAAAAATATATATCTTTATATAGATTTCAAGCAGTCTTGTAAATACAGTTGTCAAACTTTCAATAGCGGTTCCAGTTTACTTAGTTTCAAGTTGCCACAGTTCTTTCTAGCAATTAAGCAATCTTTTGGGCCTTCTGCCCAGGTTCAACAAGGTTCAGTGTCTCGTAGCGCCTTAATGCGCGTTCCGCTGTCTCCGCTCGCTTCAGAGAGGAGATCGGGCCCGGCCGGCCAAAGCTCACGCTTCCCGCGTGGGCCTCGAGGACCAGGAGCAGTGCGAGCCTCGGTTTCAGAGGCGGCTCGCGTTGAGGAACAGGCAGCGCGGTGCGAGCTCAGGTCGCAGAACGCTCGCACCGGGAGGACAAAGAACACAGTACCTTGTAGGAGACTTGGTGAAGTGCGGGTCAGTGCGGCAGTCCGCGTCGCGTTGTCTTCCGTCCAATGCTTGGAGCGAGCGGCGGCTCGGCTCTGGCTCGTGGGTCAACGTTGCTGTGCGGGCCGGGTTGCACGGGGCCAGCGCCTCGGGGTTTCCTGATCCGGAGGGCACACTTAGGGGACAGCGCTCCTCGGCGCAGGCCTCTATTGATCCAGGCAACGTTCAGGCACCCCACGCAACAGCTGTTTCTCGGACAGCGGCGGCGCGTGCAGGGGCACCAGACACGAAGGGGGCAAGCAGGCACTGGGCGCCCCTTCTCTTCACGTTGCAAGCTGCAGCTTGGGGTCAGTCACTGTGCTCGTATCAGCTGGGCTGATCTTTACGATGCTTCTGGGCCAGGCAGGCGGCAGTCACTTTGTTTAGAGGGCGGGCAGCTCCCAGAGCGTTGCTGAAGAGCGCGATGGTCACAGCGCGCTCCGCTTTTCCTGGAGAGGCTTGCAGAGGGGAGACAGCGTCTCACAGTAGTTCCTCTGTCAGGGGGTAGCGCCCACTGTTCCTGGGGCGCTGGTCAGGGGGCAAGTTCACAGGCAAGCCCTTGGAGATCTCTCAGCGGAGTTTGGCACAAAGTTTCACAAAGCAAAAGTCTTCTTGTAGTCTTTTCTTTCCCTCTCCTTCTGCAGCAAGGCACCAGACACAGGCCAGAGACAGCACTCCGCCTTGTCCTTCCAGGTCCTTCTCGTCGGGCAGAGTTCCTTCTGTAGCACAAACAGGATCTAATTTACAAGGAGCAGGGCTCCTACTTTTATACTGCATTTCTTCTGTTCTTGCAGGCCAGGGGGGCCTTTGCACAGCCACTTCCAATCCTTGAGTACTTTGTTGGGTGCAATCCGGCTTATGCTTTCAGTGTGAGGGGCAGGCACATCAGACGCCCCACAGGAGGTGGAGCCAGCATTGTGTGGACAGGGGCAGCCAGAAGTACCTTGTTGATGAGGCTTCGCCCTTCCTGGGCCAGGTGTCGGCTGAGTCATCAGTCGCTCCCCAGGAGGGTGGAGCCAGCATTGTGGTGGCAGAGCACAACAAGATTCAGAGTCAAGAGCCACTCCTACCTCCCACTAAGGTGTAATCTTCGCATTCACCACCTGTCATCCCCCAGCCCTGTCACTCACACATCCCAGACAGTCAGACACACATACCAGCAGAGGCGGGCTGAAATGGTTAGGCAAGCAAATGCTAACTTTCTAAAAGTAGCATTTGCAAACACAGGATACTAAAATAAACTTTACTAAAAGAAATATTTTATTATTCTGAGTTCAGGCATACTAAACATGACTCTCTACCATGCTCCCTGAGCCTGCTGGGATTATATAGGGTAATAATTCCAGCAGCCCATTCTGGCCTAAGGGAAGCAGGTAGCCTTACAATAGTGAAATACGAATTTAGTTGTAATTCACTACTAGGACATGCCACGCACATCAGGGCTTGTCCTACCTTACACTTACAATGCACCCTGCCCTCAGGCCTACCATAGGGGTGACTGATATGAAGTTAAGGGAAGGTTTTAGAGGCTGGCAAGTGGGTGCACTTGCCCAGCCAGCATGAGAGTACCAGACTGCACGCAGGTTCTGCAATGGCAGACCCTAGACACATTTTAAGGCAGCTTCTGTGGGTGGCGCAACCAGCGCTGCAGGCCCACTAGCAGTATTGGCAGTTACAAGCCCTGGCACTCCTGGTGCACTTTACTAGGGTGTTAGACCTGGCACCTTGGCGTGAGTCTCCCTTCCACTTTTTGCTGATGTGCCTCCGATGTTTTGCTGGTTTTCCGATACTCAGGGCACTGCGCCACGGCTGATCCGTGCCGCAGTGCAAGTGCTCCCTACTGTAAATTGTACATGCGATTGGTATCCATGATTGGTTCTTTGGATTTACTGTTAGTCCCTAGTAAAGTGCACGAGAGAGTGCCGGGGCTTGTAGATGCCAATACTGCTGGTGGGCCTGCAGCGCTGGTTGCGCCACCCACCGAAGCAGCCGTAAAGATGTGTCTGGGAACTGCGACCGCAGAACCCGCGTGCGGTCTCGTACTGTCACGCTAGCTGGGCAAGTGTCCCCACTTGCCAGCACCGACCCTTCCCTTGACTACATATTAGTCACCCCTATGGTAGGCCTGCGGGCAGGGTGCGTTGTAGGTGCAAGGTAGGACAAGCCCTGAGATGCGTGGCCTGTCCTAGTAGTGACTTACAACCAAGACCGTATTTCACTATTGAAGGCTACCGGCTCCATTAGGCCAGACTGAGCTGCGAGGATTATTACACCCTATAATCCCCGCAGGCTCAAGGAGCATGGTAGCGAGTCATGTTTAGTATGCCTGAACTCAGGATGATAAAATATTTCTTGTAGTCAAGTTTATTTTAGTATCCTGGGTTTGCAAATGCTACTTTTAGAAAGTTAGCATTTGCTTGCTTAACCATTTCAGCCCGCCTCTGCTGGTATGTGTATCTGACTGTCTGGGATGTGTGAGTGACAGGGCTGGAGGGATGACAAGTGGTGAATGCGCAGATTACACCTTAGTGGGAGGTAGGAGTGCCTCTTGACTCGAACTGTAGCTGTGCTCGACCACCACAATGCTGGCTCCACCCTCCTGGGGAGCGGCGGATGACTCTGCCGACGCCTGGCCCAGGAAGGGCAAAGCCCCCATCAACAAGGTACTCTGGCCACCCCTGTCCGGACAATGCTGGCTCCACCTCCTGTGGGGCGTCTGATGCGCCTGCCCCTCACAATGAAAGCAGAAGCCGGAGTACACCCACCGGGGTACTCAAAGACTGAGAGTGGCTATGCAAAGGCCCCCCTGGCCTGCGAGAACAAAAGAATTGGCCTATAAAAGAAGGAGCCCTGCTCCTTGAAAATTAGATCCTGTTTGGGCCACAGAAGGACTCTGCCCTACGAGAAGGACCGTGAGAGACAAGGAAGGGTGCTGACTCTTGCCTGTGTCTGGTGCCTTGCTGCTGAAGGAGAGGAAGAAGAAAAGACTACGAGAAGACTTTTGCTTTACTTTGTGCCAAACTCTGCAAAGAGATCTCCAAGGGCTTGCAACTGAACTTGCCCCCTGACCAGCATCCCAGGACCAGTGGACGCTACCCCCTTGGAAGAAAGCGACTGCGGGTGCTGACCATCGCCGCAGCACCGACGGAGGAATCTCCTCCAAGGCAAACGACATCCACCTGACCACCGTAACCGGGGCCCAAAGCACAAGCGAGAGCAAAGTAAGGACCAGCCGCCGCTGGCCCGAACACCGTGACCGCAGCTGCACCGGGAGCCCGAGAGCAAAGCGAAGGAGGACCCGTCCGGTCCGAGCTCTCGAGGTGACTGCATAACGAGCAGCCACTCACCTGCAAAGACGGACAGTTGCCCTGTGAGAATCCGCAAGGTCGGTAGCCTGCCCGACAGCCCAGCTGTGAGCCCACAGCTGCACCGGCACTTGGCTGGGTACGTCCTGCACTTGGGGACCGTACTGCCACTTGCCACCGCCGCCCAGCCGCCGCCTCCAGGGTCGGAGCGGACGACAAGGAGAGGACTCTGCCGCCACAGAACACCGCTGCCCCGGATGACCAGTGACCTGCTCGGCTGAAGAGCCGCAACGATCAGCGACCCCGGGAAGGCAACGCGACGTGGGACAGATCCCCTGGACGCCGCCGGCTCCACAAGAACTTTGGTTAACACCGGCCTACGGGCCTCAAGAGAACTGCATAAGAACTGTGGTAACCTGAACTGAGTAAACTTGCAACCGTTATCATAAAGTACGTTGACTGTATTCACAAGCCTGCTTAAAATCTATATAAAGATATATATTTTTACAGAATACAGTCTGGTCTCGTTGTGTGGTGGGTTGGTTGTAAAGGTGTACTATTGCAAGTGTTTAACCCTATGTGCCCCAAAGATTAGCCTACGACTGCTTAAGCCACACTACCTAGAGGGTAAGCAGAGGTTGTCTGGAAGGTAACCCTCAGCCCTGACGAGGAAGAGAGAGTCCCTGCTTGTCGCTAGTGTTGCACTGCGCCAACTAGAGCCTCCCCCTTCCTACATTGGTGGCAGCGGTGGGATTTCGAATTTACACTTGCGATATCTATACCTGAGCTTCTGACCACTACACAGGGATTACGGTCCAGTTACTTAGCCACAGACTTTGCTTTTTGAATTTTGCCGAAAGAAGATTCCGAGTGCATAAGCCATGCCGGGCACAAAGAGCCTGGATGGAGCGGAGTCCACGACCTCCGAGGTGTTGGAGGTGGAGTGGGACCCCACCAAAGTGGATAAATATTCCAGGGACGAACTGAAGTTCTTTTGCAAGAAACTCAAGGTCCCGCACGCTGGCTGCAAAAACAAGACCCAGCTCTCCAAGGCCCTGAAAGCCTGGATAGAGTCCCGGAAAACCCCGGAGGAGCAAGATGTCCTCGCCGAGCAGAATGCGACGGAGGAGCAGAATGCACTTGGGGATCTGATCGATCTCGAGAGGCAAGACAGCGAGCACAGCTTTGGTAAAGGCCTGTCGCCAGAGGAGCTGGCGGACAGGAAGGAAACGAGGAATCACGAAAGGAAGCTGGCAGAATTGAAAATCCAGCTGGAGCTTGAAACGAAAAGAATGGCGCTGGAAGAGCGAAAGCACCAGATGGATTATGAAGTAAAAATGAGGGAGATAAGTCTCAAGGAGAGAGACTTGAATCGTCCTCCCTCTGGTGGCAGCACATCGCCAGTGCAGGTAGAGTCAAGAGTGCACATCCCGAAGGATGTAGTTAAGGAGTTCTTTAAGGGGGATGACATAGGACAGTGGTTTAGGGCATACGAGGTAGCCATGTCCTCCCACCGGGTCCCTGACAAGGATTGGGGAGCGGGGTTGTGGGGAAGGTTCCTTAGCGAAGGGAGAGATACCTTGCTAGATTTGCCCGTAGAAAATCAGAGATCCTATGCCCACATGAAAGAAGCTTTACTGAACAGGTACGGGCTTACCCCTGAAATGTATAGACAGAAGTTTAGGGGATGTACTAAGCGGCCTGGGAATACGTATGTGGAGTATGTGACTTACTTTTGCAGAGCACTAGATGGTTGGGTGAAAGGTAACAAAGTTAATGATTTTCAAGGTCTCTTTGATTTAATTGCATGGGAGCACTTGTCTGATCACTGTTTTCCTGAGTTACGCCAACACCTGATCGATAGCAAGCTGTCCAACCCGAGGAAGCTTGCTGAGGAGGCGGACCGCTGGCTCAGCACCAGGGTCCACAAGGGTCCCGTGGGAGACTCCGCCAAGAGTGGGCAGGGTCCCCAGCAGAAGAGTGGGGGGGACAAAGGGGGAAAACAGAAAGCGTTCCAAAAAGGCCCCCAAAGTAGTTCCCAAGGGAGCCCGCAGCAGGGTTCTCAGCCTCCCCCACCTCCGAAGCAGAATGGGGCCCCGACAGGTAAACCTGTTCCAAAGGGGCCCTTCAATTGTTTCAAATGTGGCGAGCCTGGGCACATATCCAGTGACCCCAAGTGTCGCCTGTTTGGAAAACCCGCACCCACTGGTGCTCCGCCCCGACAAGTGACTAGCGTTCACCTGGGAGAAGAAATGATGGTCCCGGGGGGTGGAGATCCCGTTCACATGACCCTGGTCTCGCTAGGAGACAGTGAGATGATCCCTACGAACTACCTGCCCTCTAACACTAAGAAATATGGGCAGGTGGTGATCATCAATGGTAAGGAAGCTGAGGCTCTTAGAGACACAGGAGCCAGTGTGACTGCAGTGAGGCAGCACCTGGTGTCTCAAGAGCAGGTTGTACCCCATGCCTACTGTAGGGTTATCAACGCTGATAATTCAGAGAGTCAGTGTCCGATGGCTCAAGTTCCCTTCGAGTGGGGGGGGGGTCTCTGGTACTCTGCAGGTCTGTGTAAGAAAAACCATGCCTGTTGACTGTTTACTAGGGAATGACTTGGAGCACTCCCCTTGGGAAAAGGTGGAGAAGACGACTCACCTGCAGATGGTGGGTCTGCCTGACTGGGCGTGCGTGACCACCCGGTCGATGGCAGCCAGTAGGGGTGATCGAGAGGTCCTGGGGCCTGAAGGAGAGACCCAGGAACCGGCCTTAGGGAGAAGGCGCAGGGGGCGCGGGAAACCGGCTCCTGAAGTTCCCACGGTCCAGGAGGAAGCAGACCTTGAGGGGGATGCCCTGGAGCCTACAGGGGAACAGATCGCCGAACTGGGGGACCTGCCTGAGCTGACCCATTGGCAGCAAGAAGGAGGACCCTCCAGGGAGGAATTCTGCAAGGAGCAGAAAGAATGCCCTTCTCTCGTGGGTATGCGGCAGCAGGCTGCAGACCAGGCCAATGGTGTTCAGGCCAAAACACATTACGTATACTGGGAGAACGACCTCCTGTATTCGGAGCCTAAGGCTGCTGAACCTGGGTCAGCCCGTGTGCTGGTGGTACCCCAGAAGTTCAGAGCCTTCCTACTGGGTCTGGCTCATGATGTGCCTTTAGCAGGACATTTGGGGATGGACAAGACCTATGACAGGCTTGTCACCCACTTTTACTGGCCCCAAATGCATAAGAGTTCAGATGCTTATTGCAGAACCTGTCCAACTTGCCAGGCAAGTGGGAAGACGGGAGGGAAGAACAAGGCTCCCCTCCAACCCTTCCCTGTGGTCGGTACGCCATTCCAGCGAGTGGGTATTGACATCGTTGGGCCTCTGGACCCCAAGACAGCCATGGGCAACAGGTTCATCCTGGTCTTGGTGGACCATGCCACCCGGTACCCTGAAGCCATCCCTCTGAGGACAGTGACGGCTCCCGTGGTGGGGCGTGCACTGATGGGAATTTTCTCACGAGTGGGATTCCCTCTAGAGGTGGTGAGCGACAGGGGGACCAATTTCATATCGAAGTATATGAAGTCCCTTTGGCAAGAGTGTGGCGTAACGTATAAGTTCACCACGCCTTACCATCCCCAAGGTAACGGGTTGGTTGAGAGATTCAACCGAACCCTGAAAGGCATGATCATGGGCCTAGAAGGTCCGATGAGGCGTAAGTGGGACGCCCTCTTACCATGCCTACTCTTTGCATATCGCGAGGTGCCACAGAAGTCCCTAGGGTTCAGCCCCTTTGAACTACTGTACGGCCACCCCGTGAGAGGACCACTGAGTTTGGTAAAGGAAGGCTGGGAGCAATCTCCCAGGAAACCTCCCCAGAATGTATATAGCTACATGCTGGCCTTCAGAAACCAGACCAGACGCTTCAGACAACTTGCCGAGGCAAATCTGGAAGCGAGCCAGGAGGAAATGAAGCGGTGGTACGATCAGAATGCCACTCTGGTCGAGCTTCAGCCTGGACAAGAGGTGTATGTCCTGGCCCCAGTGGAGCCCTGTGCCCTTCAAGATAAGTGGACAGGCCCATTCGAGGTTGTGGAGCGCAAGAGCCCCGTGACATACTTGGTGGACATGAAGACGCCCAGGAACCCTTTGCGGGTCCTACATGTCAACCGCCTCAAGCCCCACTTGCGAAGGTCCGAAGTGGGCATGTTGTTGGCAACCGATGACGGAATGGAGGAGGAGTCGGAGCCTCTTCCTGACCTCTTGGTGGCCTGTGAGAAGGATGGGTCAGTGTATGGAGTTAACCTCTCACCCTCCCTGACCGCCGAACAACAGGAGGACTGCCGCCAGTTGCTGGGGCAGTTTCCAGACCTGTTTTCCCTGGTTCCGAGTGTCACAGATTGGTGCGTCCATGATGTGGACACTGGAGACAGCTTACCTGTGAAGCACAAGGCTTACAGGGTGACTGACAGGGTCCGGGCCTGCATCAAGGAGGAGGTCTCCAAGATGCTTGCCCTCGGGGTGGTTGAGTCTTCCAGCAGTCCTTGGTCCAGCCCCGTGGTCTTGGTTCCGAAGGCTGCTGCGCCGGGAGCCACACCCGAACTCCGGTTCTGTGTGGACTACAGAGGACTCAATTCAGTCACGAAGACTGACGCGCACCCCATCCCCAGAGCTGACGAGCTCATTGATCGGCTAGGGGCTGCCCGGTTCCTCAGCACGTTTGATTTAAGGTCTGGGTACTGGCAGATCGCCTTGACCGATGGGGCAAAGGAGAGGTCGGCATTCTCTACACCAGATGGGCATTTCCAGTTCAGTTCATAAGCTTTTATTCGATATGCAAGATATCTTGTAAGCACATATAAAATACAAACATTACAATTTCAAAACAAAAGAACAATGCTACAAGAAGCCAGTAGAAAAGTTGTTAAAAAAGATAAAAGGGCAATAAATTAGCTAAAAATGGATTAAACAGCTACTGACAATCTCTTGCTACGAATAAGCCAAAACTGTTTTAAAAATTTTGCTATACCACATACTATTGGGGGGGAAGTGTCCGTAGTTAAAATACGCAGAGCTTCAAGGTGGTTACGTGTGCCCATATTCCGACAAAGAGGTTTTAGCCAAAAACTCCTGGGTCTTGCATAGTCTGGGCATTCAAATAAGACATGTGCAATAGTCTCAACCCTGTTCGGGCAACATGCACAATTGGGGGAAGTACGAGCCAATGACGACCACTTTGATACCACAGCACCTACGGGGAGGGATCCAACTCTAAATTTAAAATAAAGTGCTCGGTCAAAGGGGATGGTAATCATGTCCAGGTAGGGTTCAAAGGCCACAGAATCTTTAATTTGTAAAAAAGCAACAGTAGATTTGCAATGGTTAGAGTTGATGATTAGACGCTCCGCAGTCCATTTCCAATAAAGGGCCTTAACAACTGCTTTTGGAGGAGCTGAGCGTGATGACCAGCAGTCCCCTAGCCCGATGTTCTCCAGGAGCTTTTTGGTTTCTCTTAACCATTTTATCTTGGCCCAACCCCCCAGAGACATAATTTCCCCCAAGGCATCAGCATAGGATTTTAGTTCTTCACCCCTCCAAATTCGTGTCCATAGGAGGAGGGGTCGGAGCTGGGCCTGATCTTTAATGTTTTTACAGCCCGTGTCCAACCACACTGGTACAGATGGGGTGCTCAGAGGGATGGAGATGATAGATTTCAACAACTTGCTCTCCGCTGTCACTAGAGCATCCATTCGACAGTGGCCCCACAGTTCTGCCCCATACAAGGCAGATGACACTATTTTGGCCTTGTAGATATCAATTACTGGGGTGAGTGATCTCCTGGGTGAGGCCCTGAACTCCCTCATGAGAGCTCCTCCTACTCTCTTGTGGTTGAGAACCATTTTGCCAATGTGATTTCCCCAGGACAACCTATCTGTAATCCGAATACCGAGGTAGTCGAATTCGGCTACTTTCTCTAAGGGGGTCGAGTTAAGGGTAGGAGGGGGGCCCAATTTCTTAGGGGGGTTTAGGACTAGGTATTTTGTTTTGTCCACGTTTATTGATAACCCCTTTGCGGTACAGAATTCCTGGAATCGTGTTAGCAATTTCTGCAGGCCTTGTGGGGTTTTTGAAATCAGGAGCGTGTCGTCCGCAAATAGTAAGGTGGGGATGCGGACTCCTCCGAGACAGGGGGCGTCGGCTGGCTCTTGCTGGAGATGTTTTACCACCCCGTTCACATATAATGAGAAAAGGGTGGGAGCCAAGACACAGCCCTGTCTTACGCCCCTGGAGACTGGTATCTTCTCAGTAAGCTCACCGTTTTTACCCCAGCGGACCTGTGCGTAGGTATGGGTGTGGAGGCTAATGAGGAGGGATAAAATGTAGGGAGGTAGTCCTAACTCATAAAGAGCCCTCCAAAGCTCTTCCCGGGGAACCAGGTCAAAGGCAGTCTTCAAGTCTATAAAGGCCAAATAAAGACTGCCCTTGCCTAGTTCCACCACCTTCCACCCCAGTAGTGCCAGCCTAAACACCTGCTCGATTGTCCCCATACCAGCCCGAAAACCTGCCTGGAAGTCTGATAAGATTTTGTTCTCCTCCACCCAATGGAGAATCCTTCCAAGGATAGCTTTACCAGCTATCTTTTGGGTGGAGTCTATCAGACTTATAGGGCGGTAATTCCCCGGTGTTTCCCTACACCCTTTTTTGTAGATCGGGACCACCATTGCCCCTTTCCAGGATTCTGGCACTGCCCCTCCCATCATGATATCATTTAGAAGAGCTGCTATAACCCTCGCCCACTCCGTAGGGAAAGCTCTCATAAGGTCCCCTGGAAGGCCATCCGGGCCCGCTGCCTTACGGGGCGCTACCCAGCCTATGACCCCCTCAATCTCGAGGGGAGTGAAGAGATCGTAGGCTTGAGGTTCAATTTCGCGTGTAAGGTCAAATCCCTCGTTCAATTCCCCATTGGGAGGGAGATAAAGGGCCCCAAAGTGTTTTACCCAATTTTGGGGCGGGATGTTACAGGGTCTCATAAGTGCATCGGGTTTATTACGTGTGCTTATGAGATTCCAGAAGGCCCTTGAATCCCTGCTTTTGCTAGCCTGGAGCAGGTCGTCCCAAAATTTTTCTTCCCATTCCCTTCTAGCAAGTTTAAGGGATCTGTTATAGGCCTTCCTTGCTTCCTGTATCTCACTTTGGGACTTAAGTTTTACCGCCTCAACTAGCCTTGTTTTGTGGGCCCTACAAGTTTGGGTGTACCAACCCTCTCCTGTTTTTTTGAGAACTTTGTTTCCCGTCTTGTGTGGGTGCGTAGTGAACACGTTGGATAAGGCTTCTACCAGGGAGACGAAAAGCCCACTAGCTCTACCCACCCCTTCCGGGGAGTTTCCTAGGGTTGTTATTGCTTGGATTAGGAGGGATTGAATTTCCTCTACCTTTGCCTCGGATAAGACCAGTCTCGCCCATTTTAATCGCCTACCACAGGGGGAGACTTCAGACTCATCCGGGGGTACGGCTACCTGGGTATCATTGCCCTTCTTTAGACTGCGCCACCACTGAGCCATGGCTAGGGAGAGTGGGTTGTGGTCGCTTTCGGATGATGGAACCACCTGCATGTCCCTTACATGGGGCCATAAGAATACATCTATTAATAGATAATCTAGCCTCGAGGTGTGACCTGGCCTATTGTATGTGTGGGCCCCCCCCCCTATCCGAGGGAGTCCTCCCATTAACTGCCCTTAGGTTGAATTCGAGGCTCAGTGAATATAACTGGAGCGCAACTTCTGTCCACCTTTTAATTGGTGGGATTTCTAATACCGGTATCCCCATCCTGGAGTCCTCCTCATCCTGATCGAGGGAAACGTCCGAGCCCAAAGGCTCGAACGTGCAGTTCATGTCACCTGCAACCAATGTACATGATTTATGGGGGGTATTATTTAACAAGGTCTCAAGGAGAGATAATACCGGGGACTTTCTCCCACCCATGGTTCCCCGGGCATAGACATTATATATATTTAAAACAATTCTTCCCCTTTGGTCTCTTAAGGTTATGTTTTGGATGTCAGGGGAGCCTGTAGGGAACTCCACTACCCTACAGTCTAGAGAAGCCGCAACCCAGATAAGGAGTCCGCCCGAAGGTCGCCCTCTCCCTGTTTCCGAGACTTGTGCGGGGGCGGAGTAGGAAGAAAAACCCACCCTGTGGACTGGGACCCGGCTCCAAGTTTCTTGGAAAAGGCACACGGAATGCTCATCCATCCAGGCTGTGACTTCGGGGAGGGCAAGTTTTCTTGTAATCCCTGCGACATTCCAGCTGAAAACCTTAAAGACTAGGTCCGTCACAGCTAGGTTGCCGTTGGGAGCTATAGTGCCCCTATCTATGGACCTCCTCAAGGACATCTGGAGGGGTGGGGGACCTTTTGGGGAGGCGGAGGAAACTTCTATTTCACTTGCGGGGTTGGTTTGAGTAAGTGGTACTCCTGCTGACTCTAGTCTGCTACCAGTTTCCAGTCAGTGAGACCCCGATGTCCACACTCGTTTCTCCCTGGTGCCCCCCGAAACCCCAGCCCAATTTTGAGTAAAAAAAGGGGGACAAGAACTTGTTTCAATAGGGCTAACAGTTTGCCTGGGGTAAAAATAAGAAAGATCAACCACCTTAACCCCCGGGGCCCCCATATTCTTAATGGGGGTACAAATCGATGGGACTACTCTTGGGTCTTGAAAGTTTATGATTACACAATCCCCCTCCTGAGTTTTTCTCCCCTGTCCTACCCAACCCACTCTTCGGACACCTAGAATAATACCATCCACACCCAGCGGGATTGGCTTATTTGTCTTCAGCCAATGAATACACTTATTCTTAAGTGACGAATGATTTTCCACCTGGCCGTCCTTTAGAGGAGGCACGTTAACCATGACTGCAACATAAGGTTGGCAGTCCGGAGGGAGGTTTACTGGTGGGATTCGTCGCACTGGGATACTGAGGACCGTTGGGGGGGTAGTGGGAGCAGTAGGTTGGGGTACAGACCTAGGAGCATTCCCTGTTGCTTGCCCTTGTGGTGTGCTTCACGCCCCTCTTTTTTGGGAGACTTCCGCTTTATCACTAACTGACTGTGTCTGCTTTTGTGTAATCGGCTTAGTCTTATTTTTGTCAGGCACTGCGTTTGTTAGTGGTCCCTTATGGTTTAGCCCTGATTTGGGGGGGGGAGGGGATTTGGGAGCTGGATTTGGAGGCTTATTAGAGACAACTTTTTTTTGGCCTGCTGGTGGTTTATGATCTCTCTGAGCTGGTAAATCGATCCCCTTTGCGGCCAAGTCTTTATTTTCAGTCACTCTAGTTATATGCTTAATAGTAGTCTTGAGTGAGTGAAACCCATCAAGGGTTGATTGCTCTAGTTTATCTATCCTCTCTCCTAAACCCGTGACTTGCATTAGTAACGGTTTCAAAACACTGTATACCTTCTCAAGGATGTTTTCTACCGTTACTAGGTCATCGAGCTTAGGGGCATTAGCAATGATATCGTCTGGGAGCAGCCCATTGGAAGAGATCTGGACATCCCTGTCTGTATCATTTTCATTCTCTGGAGGCATATCCCTAGTGCAACTTGCACCTGCTCTAGAGATATTTTTTGCTCTTTGATAAAGAGCGGCTTGTCTTACTAGCCTACCCTTTTTGCGTTTCCGTAATTTGTTGCTTAAGGGCCTAATCTCCTGCCTATTGTCAGGGGATTGAATGGTGGGGGACACCCTAACTGATTCCCCTTCAGATATAACTATGGGGGGAGGAAGCCGGGGAGGGGACTCAGGATTGCTAATAGCTTCGCTTGGAAGATTGGGTGATAATGGAGTTGGCGACCCACTGAGAACGCCATCTTCTACTACAGGGAGAAGAGCGGCCAGATTTTCCAGCCTCTCTATATTATGCTCTATGCCAGCCAACTGTGGAGGATCTGAGGAAACACCAGGCACACACGGTGGGAAAACATCCTGGCCCCGGGTACTGGTTGGTGTAAGCGACTGGGCAACAACCCCCAAGGATGAACGTCTTGAGGGAAGGTACACCTCGGATAAACGTCGCTCCGACATGGCAATTTCCTTCTCAATCACTGCCGTCACCCTGGTGATGAACCGGTCCATTGTTCCTATAACAGGACTCGCGGCATTTGTACCTTTTGTGATTTCACTCCTAAGGGGTTTCCCAGATCGAGTAGACATGGTTTGGTGCGGAGACACCAGGCGATAGTACTCACTTTTAGCGAACTCAAAGGGACGTGGCCCAGCCCAGCCTCTGTCAGCCCCTGACTGCCACAGACTGCCCGCCCTTTGCTCGGGCTTCGCTCGGCGTCCCGCTCGCGTCCCGCTGAGCGATGTGCTGGCCGTAAAGTAGACACGTTGCAAGCGGGGGGCGTGTCTGTTTGTGGGCGCGTCCGCTTGCACCTGGGGAAAGCAGGGACTCCTGGACTTCTGAGTCCCTGCAAAGCGCCGACGTGTGTTCTTCTCAGCGCCTCCTTCAGCACAGCGCTTGCACACTTTCCCCTAGCCGCGAGGCGGCACCCGCGGAGCGGGTGCGGCGAGAGGCGGCTGTGATGACAGAGCCCAGCACAGCAAACAGTCCCGAGGTCTCAGGGACGGACAACAGCCTTCTCGCTCCCAGGTGGGTCCCAGCAAGTAGTGCTACACGCGCCCTTTTCACTCTGGCCAGGCGGGGGGCGTGTCTGTTTGTGGGCGCGTCCGCTTGCACCTGGGGAAAGCAGGGACTCCTGGACTTCTGAGTCCCTGCAAAGCGCCGACGTGTGTTCTTCTCAGCGCCTCCTTCAGCACAGCGCTTGCACACTTTCCCCTAGCCGCGAGGCGGCACCCGCAGAGCGGGTGCGGCGAGAGGCGGCGGTGATGACAGAGCCCAGCACAGCAAACAGTCCCGAGGTCTCAGGGACGGACAACAGCCTTCTCGCTCCCAGGTGGGTCCCCAGTTCCGGGTTATGCCATTTGGAATGAAGAATGCCCCTGCCACCTTTCAGAGATTGGTCAACCAGGTGTTGGCTGGACTGGACGAGTTCAGTGCCGCCTACCTGGATGACATCGCGGTGTTCAGCGGCACCTGGCCCGAACACCTGCGACACCTCTGGGAAGTGTTGATGGCCCTGCGCAGAGCAGGCCTCACAATCAAGGCAAGCAAGTGCCAGATTGGGCAGGGTTCAATGGTGTACTTGGGACACCAAGTTGGGAGTGGCAAGGTAGCCCCCTTGCAGCCCAAGATCGAAACCATCCTGGCTTGGGAACCCCCCAAGACCCAGACTGCAGTGAGAGCCTTCCTGGGGCTCACTGGGTATTACAGGAGGTTTGTCAAGGGCTATGGCACGATCGTGACCCCCTTGACCGAGCTGACTTCGAAGAAGCAGCCCAGGAATGTGATTTGGACTGACACCTGTCAGAAGTCAAGTCAAGTCAAGTCATAAAATTTGTATAGCGCACTACATACCCGGAGGGTTTCAAGGCGCTTAGGAAGGGGAGGAAGATTATTTGTCAAATATCCACGTTTTAAGCTGCTTTCTGAACGCTAGGTGGTTTTGGGTGAGGCGAAGGTAAGCGGGGAGTGAGTTCCATGTTTTAGCAGCTAGGTATGAGAAGGATCTGCCTCCCATGGTGGTCTTGTTGATGCGAGGAACAGTGGCGAGGGCTTGGTTGGAAGAGCGTAGTTGGCGGGATGGGGTGTAGAAGGACAGCCGAGAGTTGAGGCAATCTGGTCCGATGTCGTAGAGAGATTTGTGTGCGTGGGTAAGCAGCCGGAAAGTGATCCTCTTATTGACGGGTAGCCAGTGGAGGTCTTTAAGGTGACCAGAGATGTGTTCATTGCGTGGGATGTCTAATATGAGCCTGGCTGAGGCGTTTTGGATTCGTTGGAGTTTCTTCTGGAGTTTTGCAGTAGTGCCCGCGTAGAGGGTATTTCCGTAGTCCAGTCGGCTCGTGACCAGAGCGCGGGTGACTGTCTTCCTTGTTTCGGAGGGGATCCAGCGAAATGTTTTTCTGAGCATGCGGAGGATGTTGAAGCAGGAAGAGGATACGGCGCTGACTTGTCTGTTCATTGAGAGTGAAGAGTCCAGGATGACGCCGAGGTTCCGTGCGTGGTCTGTCGGGATGGGTGCTTTTCTGAGGGCTTCCGGCCACCAGGAGTCGTCCCATGCAGAGGGGGATGTACCTAAGATGAGGACTTCTGTTTTGTCTGAGTTCAGTTTCAGACGGCTTTGTTTCATCCATTCGGCAACTTCTTTCATTCCTTCGTGTAGGTTAGTTTTGGCGGTGCTGGGGTCATTGGTGAGAGAAAGGATTAGTTGAGTGTCGTCCGCGTAAGAGATGATGTTGAGGTTGTGTTGGCGTGCGATGGCCGCGAGGGGGCTCATGTATATGTTGAAGAGGGTGGGACTGAGTGAGGAACCTTGAGGTACGCCGCAGATGACTTCAGAGGCCTCGGACTTGAATGGAGGAAGGCGGACTCTCTGGGTTCTTCCGGTGAGGAACGAGGTGATCCAATCAAGTGCTTTTCCTTGGATTCCGATGTTGTTGAGGCGTTGAAGAAGGGTGCTGTGGCAGACTGTATCGAATGCTGCAGAGAGGTTGAGGAGGATGAGGGCGACTGTGTCTCCATTGTCCAGTAGAGTTCGAATGTCGTCTGTTGCTGCGATGAGGGCGGTCTCAGTGCTGTGTTTTGCTCGGAAGCCAGATTGTGAGGGGTCGAGGGATTTGTTGGTTTCGAGGAAGGCGGCGAGCTGGTTGTTGACAGCTTTCTCGATGACTTTGGCCGGGAATGGAAGAAGCGAGATGGGGCGGTAATTTTTGAGTTCGGTGGGGTCCGCTGTTGGTTTTTTCAGAAGGGCGGTGAGTTCGGCGTGTTTCCAGTCTTCTGGGAAGGTAGCGGAGTTGAAGGAGCAGTTGATGACGTCTCGGAGGAGCGGTGCTATGACGGAGTCTGCTTTGTTGAAGATGTGGTGAGGGCATGGGTCTGTGGGGGATCCTGAATGGATGGAATTCATCAGGCGGATGGTGTCCTCAGTGGAGATTGGGTTCCAGGCGTTAAGGGTGTTCATGGGGGGAAGATGGTCAGCAGATGGTAGGGTGGGTTGGTTTCCGGGTTGGTTGTCAAAGCTGTTGTGGATGTCTGCAATCTTGTTGTGGAAAAAAGAGGCTAGGGAGTCGCAGAGGGTTTGAGAGGGGGTGATGTCGTTGGAGTTGGCCGAGGGATTGGAAAATTCCTTGACGATGTTGAAAAGTTCTTTGCTGTTGTGGGCGTTGTTGTCAAGTCGATCCTTGAATGCTGTTTTCTTGGCTTTTCGGATCAGTTGGTGGTGAGTGCGGGTGGCGCTTTTGAAGGCGTCCTTGGTGCTGGTGGTTGGGTCTTTTTTCCAGGCCTTTTCAAGGGAGCGGCAGAGTTTCTTGGACTTCTTGAGATCATCGTTGAACCATGAGGCTTTCTTGCTGCCAGGTTTGCTTTGACGTTTTTTCAGTGGAGCTAAAGTGTCGGCGGTGTTGGATAACCATAGGGTGAGGTTGGCGGCGGCTTCGTTGGCGTTAGAAGAGAGGGCTGGGGAGTTTCGAAGGAGCGATGCGGAGATTTGGTCCGTGGTGATTTTGTTCCAGTTTCTTTGCAGGGTGGGTTGGGAGTGGTTGATGGGTTTCGGCTTGTTGTAGGTAAAGTGAACGCAGCTGTGGTCGGTCCAGAGGAGATCCGTAGTGTGGCTGAAGGAGACATGATTGCTGGATGTGAAGATGGGGTCGAGTGTGTGACCAGCGATGTGGGTGGGGGAAGTGACTAGTTGTTTAGGTCCGAGGTTGGCGAGGTTGTCCAAGAGGGTGGTGGTGTTGCGGTCGTTGGTCTTTTCAAGATGAAAGTTGAGGTCTCCCAGAAGGATGTAATCTTTGGAGGGGAGCGCGTGTGGGGTGATGAAGTCCGTAATGTCTTCGCTGAATTTTGCGCGGGGTCCTGGTGGTCTGTAGAGGAGGGTGCCTCTGAGTGTGGTCTTGGGGTCGATGTGGATCTGGAAGTGAAGGTGTTCGGAGTTGGCGAGATTGACGTCTGAGCTGGTTGAGATGCGGATGGAGTTCTTATGGACGATAGCGATTCCTCCTCCTGTGTGGCCGGTACGGTCCTTGCGTGTGATCTTATAATCTTCAGGGATGGCAATGGTGATGTCTGGGGCGGAGGAAGCGTTCATCCATGTTTCTGTTAGGAAGGCGACGTCTGGAGAGATGGTGTCTAGTAGATTCCATAGGTCAATAGCGTGTCTGTGGACCGATCGGGTGTTGAGAAGGATGCATTGTAGGTGGTTGGGGTCGGGAATCTGTGTTGTGGTCGTAGCAGAGATGTGGTCGGTGCCGCTGAATTTGCAGGAGTAGCAGGAGAAAGGTCCATGGGTGTGTCCAGGAGCGGCTAGGACGCAGTTGGGAGCGCGACCGGGGTTGAGGGCTAGGAGGGTGGCGGCATCGTAGGTAACGCGGGGGGGCTGGGCAGTGCGAGGGGCAGGGGGTCTGGCGCTGGGCGCGGTCCAGGCGCGGACGGGCGTAGACGGGCTTACCTTTGGCGCACCTTCGGCGCGAATTGGGCGCGGTTGCTGCGCGTAAACGCTGCGCGCGGGAACCGTTGTCATATATGGATGGTGGAAGGGGAGGGGCGAGGGCGGTTCAGCTGGGAGGCGGGTCGGGCTCACGAGGGCAACAATAATAAACAAAATGGAGGCGGAGGGGGGAGCACAGCCGATCGCTAGAAGGAAACGCGCTAACAAAGTGAAAACAGCGCAAAATTCACAAATCGAGTCTAAATCAAGCCAAGCGGCACACAGGCAGACAGCAGGCAATGTTATTCAGCAGTTCAAAAGCAAGGCAGCAGAAACGATACCATATGTCTCCAGGGGACACTGGGAGCGACCACCCTGCTCGAGGGAGAGGAGCGAGGCTTTTGACACCCTGAAGACTGCCATGTGCACGGCGCCCGTGCTCCTGGCGCCCGTGCTCCTGGCGCCCGTGCTCCTGGCTCCTGATTTCTCCAAGGAATTCATAGTGCAAACAGACGCTTCAGAGCATGGTGTAGGGGCTGTTCTTTCACAGATGACTGAGGAGGGCTTTGACCAACCCGTAGCCTTCATAAGTCGGAGGTTACTTCCACGGGAAAGTAGGTGGAGTGCAATAGAGCGTGAAGCATTTGCTGTGGTCTGGGCCCTGAAGAAGCTAAGACCCTACTTGTTTGGGTCTCACTTCCGAGTTCAGACGGACCACAGGCCCCTCAGATGGTTGATGCAAATGAGGGGTGAGAACCCGAAACTGTTGAGGTGGTCCATTTCTCTACAGAGTATGGACTTTACGGTGGAACACCGCCCTGGCACCGATCACGCCAACGCTGACGGTCTGTCCAGATTTTTCCGCCTTAGTGATGTGGAACTCCCTGGGGAAGGGTAGTTCCCCCCACATTTCAGCTGGAGGGGACACATGTTAGACCTGGCACCTTGGCGTGAGTCTCCCTTCCACTTTTTGCTGATGTGCCTCCGATGTTTTGCTGGTTTTCCGATACTCAGGGCACTGCGCCACGGCTGATCCGTGCCGCAGTGCAAGTGCTCCCTACTGTAAATTGTACATGCAATTGGTATCCATGATTGGTTCTTTGGATTTACTGTTAGTCCCTAGTAAAGTGCACGAGAGAGTGCCGGGGCTTGTAGATGCCAATACTGCTGGTGGGCCTGCAGCGCTGGTTGCGCCACCCACCGAAGCAGCCGTAAAGATGTGTCTGGGAACTGCGACCGCAGAACCCGCGTGCGGTCTCGTACTGTCACGCTAGCTGGGCAAGTGTCCCCACTTGCCAGCACCGACCCTTCCCTTGACTACATATTAGTCACCCCTATGGTAGGCCTGCGGGCAGGGTGCGTTGTAGGTGCAAGGTAGGACAAGCCCTGAGATGCGTGGCCTGTCCTAGTAGTGACTTACAACCAAGACCGTATTTCACTATTGAAGGCTACCGGCTCCATTAGGCCAGACTGAGCTGCGAGGATTATTACACCCTATAATCCCCGCAGGCTCAAGGAGCATGGTAGCGAGTCATGTTTAGTATGCCTGAACTCAGGATGATAAAATATTTCTTGTAGTCAAGTTTATTTTAGTATCCTGGGTTTGCAAATGCTACTTTTAGAAAGTTAGCATTTGCTTGCTTAACCATTTCAGCCCGCCTCTGCTGGTATGTGTATCTGACTGTCTGGGATGTGTGAGTGACAGGGCTGGAGGGATGACAGGTGGTGAATGCGCAGATTACACCTTAGTGGGAGGTAGGAGTGCCTCTTGACTCGAACTGTAGCTGTGCTCGACCACCACAATGCTGGCTCCACCCTCCTGGGGAGCGGCGGATGACTCTGCCGACGCCTGGCCCAGGAAGGGCGAAGCCCCCATCAACAAGGTACTCTGGCCACCCCTGTCCGGACAATGCTGGCTCCACCTCCTGTGGGGCGTCTGATGCGCCTGCCCCTCACAATGAAAGCAGAAGCCGGAGTACACCCACCGGGGTACTCAAAGACTGAGAGTGGCTATGCAAAGGCCCCCCTGGCCTGCGAGAACAAAAGAATTGGCCTATAAAAGAAGGAGCCCTGCTCCTTGAAAATTAGATCCTGTTTGGGCCACAGAAGGACTCTGCCCTACGAGAAGGACCGTGAGAGACAAGGAAGGGTGCTGACTCTTGCCTGTGTCTGGTGCCTTGCTGCTGAAGGAGAGGAAGAAGAAAAGACTACGAGAAGACTTTTGCTTTACTTTGTGCCAAACTCTGCAAAGAGATCTCCAAGGGCTTGCAACTGAACTTGCCCCCTGACCAGCGTCCCAGGACCAGTGGACGCTACCCCCTTGGAAGAAAGCGACTGCGGGTGCTGACCATCGCCGCAGCACCGACGGAGGAATCTCCTCCAAGGCAAACGACATCCACCTGACCACCGTGACCGGGGCCCAAAGCACAAGCGAGAGCAAAGTAAGGACCAGCCGCCGCTGGCCCGAACACCGTGACCGCAGCTGCACCGGGAGCCCGAGAGCAAAGCGAAGGAGGACCCGTCCGGTCCGAGCTCTCGAGGTGACTGCATAACGAGCAGCCACTCACCTGCAAAGACGGACAGTTGCCCTGTGAGAATCCGCAAGGTCGGTAGCCTGCCCGACAGCCCAGCTGTGAGCCCACAGCTGCACCGGCACTTGGCTGGGTACGTCCTGCACTTGGGGACCGTACTGCCACTTGCCACCGCCGCCCAGCCGCCGCCTCCAGGGTCGGAGCGGACGACAAGGAGAGGACTCTGCCGCCACAGAACACCGCTGCCCCGGATGACCAGTGACCTGCTCGGCTGAAGAGCCGCAACAATCAGCGACCCCGGGAAGGCAACGCGACGTGGGACAGATCCCCTGGACGCCGCCGGCTCCACAAGAACTTTGGTTAACACCGGCCTACGGGCCTCAAGAGAACTGCATAAGAACTGTGGTAACCTGAACTGAGTAAACTTGCAACCGTTATCATAAAGTACGTTGACTGTATTCACAAGCCTGCTTAAAATCTATATAAAGATATATATTTTTACAGAATACAGTCTGGTCTCGTTGTGTGGTGGGTTGGTTGTAAAGGTGTACTATTGCAAGTGTTTAACCCTATGTGCCCCAAAGATTAGCCTACGACTGCTTAAGCCACACTACCTAGAGGGTAAGCAGAGGTTGTCTGGAAGGTAACCCTCAGCCCTGACGAGGAAGAGAGAGTCCCTGCTTGTCGCTAGTGTTGCACTGCGCCAACTAGAGCCTCCCCCTTCCTACATAGGGACTAACAGTAAATCCAATGAACCAATCATGGACATCAATCACATGTACAATTTTCAGTAGGGAGAGCATATGCACTTTAGCACTGGTCAGCAGTGGTAAAGTGCCCAGAGTCATTAAACCAAACAAAATAGGTCAGAGAGAGTATTGGAGGGAGGCAAAAAGTTTAGGGATGACCCTGCCAAGAGGCCCAGGTCCAACACAACCCCCTTCCAGCCAAAACGCAGGGTAGACCAATGACCACTGTGATGGGCTTCCCTGCTTGGGGCGATAGAACATGGACCTGGCCCGCAACAGCAGGGGCACATTCCAGTTCTACGCCAATCAGAACCTATTTTAAATCCTCTGTACATACTCTCAGGGTCCACCCAGCCACTCCATGGGGCACCCTTCTCTTCTTCTGTGGACACCACCTGTGCAGCCTCTAACCTTAACTTGCTCACAGGTGTGTCCCAACAGACAGACACAAAAATGTCACAGTGGCCACTGACAGTAGTCAGGAAGGAGACCCAGGCCTTATGCCTCTCAGGGCTCTCAAACCTCTGTGGCCTCAGAGAGTGGGGGGCAGTAGCCCCAGGTGCTTGGCACCCTTTGTCCCCTCTCCCTCCTGTCAGGTCAGGTATGTCATCCTGGCACTGGCCCACCAGCTCCAGGCCTCTACCTGGCAGCTGGACCCAAGACTGGGGTAGCCTCCCCCACACCCGGTCCTCCTCCTTGGGGCTCTGTACCCTCCCACCTGGAGTGGTACCCCCTTCCAGAATTGTCAGGGCACCTGTGGCAGGTGACCTGCACAATTCGCCCACCAGTTCAGGGGTGCTATCCTGCAACTGGGGCACCAGGTCAGGGGGGACACCCTGCACCTGGCCCTTAAACCTACGGTCTAGACCCTCTAGTTGAACCGGGGTCAGAGGCGAGGACTTCCTCCCTCTGCACCCCCTTCCAGAGTACTGCCCACTCCCAACTGGAGTGGTACCCCTAGAAGTGAAATGGGCCAGGACACTGATTACAGTGGTTCTGCCCTCCAGGTCAGACAACACCTGAACCTGGCTCTCCAACTCAGGGACCCAACCCTGCAGTTGAACTCTTGCCTGGCGCACCAGGACTTCCCGGGGAGCACGCATGCCCCCCCTGAGGGTGGCACATAGCTCATGTGCCGTGCGACAGTCTGCCTGGCGCAGATCTCCCAACCCCTGTCCATCTGACAGTGCGGGAAGATCCCCCAGGACAGAAGTGGTGTCCCCATGGTCATTCACTGGGGACGCAGCCCTGCTGGCTGGCCCCTGACCCACTGGTTCTTCCACTGGGGACTGTTTCCCCCTCTCCCCCCTCCTTCTGGACTTCTGCACCCTCCCAACTGGAGTGGTACTGCCAGACACCAGAACTACTGGAGCTCTGTTTACAGAGCCTCCACGTTCTCTAGCCACTGGGGGATCCCCCTCAGCGGGTGACTCATCCGGACAGCCTAGGCTCCCCACCTGGTGTTCCCTTAAAGAACCATCCAGGCTCTGAGACTGAGGTTGGGCACTACCGGGATAAAACCCATTCTCACTCCTTCCCCTCAAGGACAGGACGTGAGGCCCTACACCCCTCTCACTACTACAGTACCTAGCTGGGCTACTCTGCGCCACTCCCACCACTCTGGGCTGGAAGATACCTGAGCCACTCCCCACAGGATCACACCCCAATGCCTCTCCAGACCCCCTGGAATCCACCACAAGGTCTGCCTCCAATGTGAGCTCCCTGGGGTCAGAGAACTCACTCTCAAACAGGTGTTGGCATAGCTCTGGAAAACTGGGACTTAAAGTATGCTCTCCCACAATTGGATTACACAGCCCCCTAGCAGGGTTAACCAAACTATCCTTCACCTCACCATCCAGCGCCTCACACACATACTCCACACCGTCCTTCTGAGACTGGCCAGACAGTAGCGGACTGTCTCTGTCACACAACCCACACTCTTCTGGCGGTCCTTACACTCACCCACCAGGCCCTCAACCATGGGGGAATCCCTCCCACCACTAGGACCATGAACTCCTACGCCAGTCACCCTATTCCCTTCAGGGTCGCTGCGCACTACTGGAGCTGCCTCATGCCCTTGAACCTCCTGGTGTAAGTTAACGCCCTCCAAGTCAGGTGCCATATCTCTAGGTGCGCGCACTATGCTGTCAGCACTAGATACCTGAATGTTGCTGCCACAATCTGAGCTGGACTCCACCTCCAACTCAGCATAGCTCAATCTCTGAGCTACACATATTTCAAATTTTTGCAGAAGCTCTTGAGCTGTTTCCTGGTATAGTTTTCTAGTTTCTCCCAATCACAGTCAATAGAAGAAATGGATGGTGCCTTTTCCATTTTCACTGACACAGGCATGACTTCAAAACCACATGGAGATCTCTTCTAGCAACACATAAATCAAAAAAAGGTCTGTGGCTAAGTTACTGGACTGTAATCACTGTGCAATGGTCAGAAGCTAAGGTATAAACACTGCAAATGTAAATTCGAAAATCCTCACCGCTGCGTCCAATGTAGGAAGGGGGAGTCTCTAGTTGGCGCAGTGCAACAATAGCGACAAGCAGGGACTCTCTCTTCCCCGTCAGGGCTGAGGGTTACCTTCAAGACAACCTCTGCTTACCCTCTAGGTAGTGTGGCTTAAGCAGTCTTAGGCTAATCTCTGGGGCACATAGGGTTAAACATTTGCAATATTACACCACCACAACCAACCCACCACATAATGACACCAAACTGTATTTTGTAAAAATATATATCTTTATATAGATTTCAAGCAGGCTTGTAAATACAGTTGTCAAACTTTCAATAGCGGTTCCAGTTTACTTAGTTTCAAGTTGCCACAGTTCTTTCTAGCAATTAAGCAATCTTTTGGGCCTTCTGCCCAGGTTCAACAAGGTTCAGTGTCTCGTAGCGCCTTAATGCGCGTTCCGCTGTCTCCGCTCGCTTCAGAGAGGAGATCGGGCCCGGCCGGCCAAAGCTCACGCTTCCCGCGTGGGCCTCGAGGACCAGGAGCAGTGCGAGCCTCGGTTTCAGAGGCGGCTCGCGTTGAGGAACAGGCAGCGCGGTGCGAGCTCAGGTCGCAGAACGCTCGCACCGGGAGGACAAAGAACACAGTACCTTGTAGGAGACTTGGTGAGGTGCGGGTCAGTGCGGCAGTCCGCGTCGCGTTGTCTTCCGTCCGATGCTTGGAGCGAGCGGCGGCTCGGCTCTGGCTCGTGGGTCGACGTTGCTGTGCGGGCCGGGTTGCACGGGGCCAGCGCCTCGGGGTTTCCTGATCCGGAGGGCACACTTAGGGGACAGCGCTCCTCGGCGCAGGCCTCTATTGATCCAGGCGACGTTCAGGCACCCCACGCAACAGCTGTTTCTCGGACAGCGGCGGCGCGTGCAGGGGCACCAGACACGAAGGGGGCAAGCAGGCACTGGGCGCCCCTTCTCTTCACGTTGCAAGCTGCAGCTCGGGGTCAGTCACTGTGCTCGGATCAGCTGGGCTGATCTTTACGATGCTTCTGGGCCAGGCAGGCGGCAGTCACTTTGTTTAGAGGGCGGGCAGCTCCCAGAGCGTTGCTGAAGAGCGCGATGGTCACAGCGCGCTCCGCTTTTCCTGGAGAGGCTTGCAGAGGGGAGACAGCGTCTCACAGTGGTTCATCTGTCAGGGGGTAGCGCCCACTGTTCCTGGGGCGCTGGTCAGGGGGTAAGTTCACAGGCAAGCCCTTGGAGATCTCTCAGCGGAGTTTGGTACAAAGTTTCACAAAGCAAAAGTCTTCTTGTAGTCTTTTCTTTCCCTCTCCTTCTGCAGCAAGGCACCAGACACAGGCCAGAGACAGCACTCCGCCTTGTCCTTCCAGGTCCTTCTCGTCGGGCAGAGTTCCTTCTGTAGCACAAACAGGATCTAATTTACAAGGAGCCGGCGCTCCTACTTTTATACTGCATTTCTTTTGTTCTTGCAGGCCAGGGGGGCCTTTGCACAGCCACTTCCAATCCTTGAGTACTTTGTTGGGTGCAATCCGGCTTCTGCTTTCAGTGTGAGGGGCAGGCACATCAGACGCCCCACAGGAGGTGGAGCCAGCATTGTGTGGACAGGGGCAGCCAGAAGTACCTTGTTGATGAGGCTTCGCCCTTCCTGGGCCAGGTGTCGGCTGAGTCATCAGTCGCTCCCCAGGAGGGTGGAGCCAGCATTGTGGTGGCAGAGCACAACAAGATTCAGAGTCAAGAGCCACTCCTACCTCCCACTAAGGTGTAATCTTCGCATTCACCACCTGTCATCCCCCAGCCCTGTCACTCACACATCCCAGACAGTCAGACACACATACCAGCAGAGGCGGGCTGAAATGGTTAGGCAAGCAAATGCTAACTTTCTAAAAGTAGCATTTGCAAACACAAGATACTAAAATAAACTTTACTAAAAGAAATATTTTATTATTCTGAGTTCAGGCATACTAAACATGACTCTCTACCATGCTCCCTGAGCCTGCTGGGATTATAGAGGGTAATAATTCCAGCAGCCCATTGTGGCCTAAGGGAAGCAGGTAGCCTTACAATAGTGAAATATGAATTTAGTTGTAATTCACTACTAGGACATGCCACGCACATCAGGGCTTGTCCTACCTTACACTTACAATGCACCCTGCCCTCAGGCCTACCATAGGGGTGACTGATATGAAGTTAAGGGAAGGTTTTAGAGGCTGGCAAGTGGGTGCACTTGCCCAGCCAGCATGACAGTACCAGACTGCACGCAGGTTCTGCAATGGCAGACCCTAGACACCTAGACACATTTTAAGGCTGCTTCTGTGGGTGGCGCAACCAGCGCTGCAGGCCCACTAGCAGTATTGGCAGTTACAAGCCCTGGCACTCCTGGTGCACTTTACTAGGGACTAACAGTAAATCCAATGAACCAATCATGGACATCAATCACATGTACAATTTTCAGTAGGGAGAGCATATGCACTTTAGCACTGGTCAGCAGTGGTAAAGTGCCCAGAGTCATTAAACCAAACAAAATAGGTCAGAGAGAGTATTGGAGGAAGGCAAAAAGTTTAGGGATGACCCTGCCAAGAGGCCCAGGTCCAACAGGAGGTGTCCAGGACGTCATTCTCTTCGATGAACTCAGAGAGTTGTGCGCTGATGGCCTTCTCAATGACTGTGGCTAGGCAGGGGAGCAGGGAGATGGGTCTGAAGTTCTTGAGGTCTGTCTGGTCTGCAGACAGTTTCTTTACTAGGTGGTTGATCTCTGTGTGTTTCCAGTTGTCGGGGAAGGTGGCAGTTTCAATGGAGCAGTTGATGGTGTGGCAAAGCTGGGGGGCGATGGAGGCGGCTGCTCTATGAGAGATGTGGTACAGCCAGGGTTCCGATGGGGCTCCTGATTGGATGCTCTTCATGTGTCGTCTGTTGTGAGCAGAGTCCAGTTGAGCATGATCTGTTAAGGTGCGGAGTGGTTGCGTGTGGTAGTTGCGGGTGTAGTTGCCTGTTCTTGTGGTGGAAGGAGGAGCAGAGTTTGTTGCAAAGGTCTTGGGTGGGTGGGACTTTTGGGGTCTCGCTGTTGAGCCTGGCAAACTCCTTGATGATGGAAAAGAGTTCTTTGCTGTTGTGTGCGTTGGCATTGATTCTGTCTTAGAAGGCATTTTTTTGTGGGTTTGAGGAGAAGTTAGTGTGCGTAGACAGCAGGTTTGAAGGTTGCCTGGGTTTCCCGGGCTATGTTGTTCCTCTATCTCTTCTCGAGTCATCTGCAGGTGCGTCTCGACGTTTGGAGGGCAGGAGTGAATGAGCTTGCTTTCTTGGAGTGTTTCTTACCTGATGTCTTCTTAAGGGGTGCCAGAGTGTCGCCGCAATTGGAGATCAATCGGTGAAGGTTGTACGCTGCGGTGTTGGCATCTGTTGGTGTTGGCGGAGTGGTAGTGCTGAGGAAATTGACAAGATGTTCTTCGTGACCTTGTTCCAGCTCTGAAGGGAGGGCAATGAGAGTGATGCTTGCCGTGGGCATGGTGAAGGCGAGGTGCACGCAGTGGTGGTCAGTCCAGAGGAGTTTGTGGTGTGGCTGAAAAAATGGGTTTGAGCGTGTGTTCGGTTGTGTGGGTCGGTGTGGTGACTAGCTGCTTCAGACTGATGTTGTGGAGGTGCTCTGGTCACTGGGGGTGTCCAGGTGGAAATTGAGGTCTCCGACTAGGATGTAATAGGTGGATGCGAAAGCCTGGGGTCTAGGATGGCATTGGTGAAGGGTGGGCTGTGGTTGGGGTGCCTGTGAACGAGAAGGGACTCCTTCCTGCACATAAACAACCATTCCCCACAGTGCAGGCACCCTTGCACTATGGTGCAAGGTTGCCTGCGTTGGCGCTAGGTAGCTGAGATTAGCACCAGCGCAGGGGAAATGCAGGGCTGCAGCGTATTGTTGTAAATATAGCGCAATGAAAAGTGAAGCATCAATGTTTTTACCCAGCAATGCGTCACTTTTTATAAATAAGGCCATTTATCTGCATTTCCTCTTCCCCTGGACTCTGGCAGGTCGTCTTGACTGTTGGGGAGGTTAGAGGGGGAGGTGGTGGAGGAGTTGTTAAACCTGGTCCTGGCTGCTCTATTCTGCATTCTGTTTCTTTTTTAAAAGGTGCACTTGTAAACTCTTTTTGCCGCTAGACACTGAAAAGTGACGCTGGGCTGATAAGCGGGAATTTTATAGCCGCTAATTGGCTGTCTGTCACGTTTTTCAGGTTAGTGTGTATTTTTCTATCGCCTTGATGCTGGTGATAGCGTGATCCTAACACCATGCGTCGCAAACTTAGCAATAGGATTTGGCGATTGGTGGTGGTAAAAAAAATTGCCCCTAAACAGGAAGAGAACTGCTTAGCGGCAATTCTTGTAAATATAGCTCCAGGTTTTCCCTGGTCTTATTTTTGGCACTGCCCCATATTTATGCCAGCCTATTAAAAGGAGGCAGCGACAAAATCAATGGGTGTTGCGGCAGAATGCCCACTGTAACACCCACTGCCCGCTCCTTTCACTCTAAGTGCTGCTTGAAAGGGGGCATTATTTATAAGGCATCATTAAGCCACGTTAAGTGGCCTAATGCCGCCTTGTAAATAGGGCAAAGGGGTTATCGCCAACAGAATATCAAAAAGTGGTGTTGTGGCAGCGATAAATATGCCCCTCAGTATCTACTCTACAGAGGAATCACCACACACCTTTTGAAGAGATTGCAGGCCATTCAGAAGAACTCGGTGCCAGAGTCATCCTCAACCTCCTCTGACAGACGCACACCACCCCTGACATGAAGAAAATCGACTGGCTTCCCATCCACAAGTGTGGCCAATTCAAGATCCCGACTCACACCTACAAAGCCCGGTAAAACCAAGGACCAGCATACATCAACCACTGCCTGAGCTTCCACCAACCCTATAGACTCCTGCGATCAGACTGCCTCTCCCTTGCTCACACCCCCGGTATCCGCCAAAGCAACAGTGGAAGATGCTTCTTCTCCTAACTCAATGCAAAGTCCTGGAACAGACTCCCCCTCCATCTCCTGACTTCACCATCTCTTCAGGAGTTCAGAAGCGGACACAAGACCTGGCTATTCTGCTGGTGTCAAAACAAAAGGGGATGATGGACGGAGTGTTGAACAATGCAAGCATTCACCCCTAGTAAACTGATCTGGGTTTAATCCATCATAATTCTTTAGCTCACTCCGCCACCCCAGTTCAGACATGGCCATATGCAAATCAGTCTGACCCTGTGCCTCATGGAAACAATCCAGCCCGGACTGCCAAGCCATGTCTTCCCTGGACCGGATACAAGCATCCTGGGACCGGTTTCTGGCTAATCAGCCGTCATCAGCCAGGCTAGCTTGAATCCAGTGGCAAAGTGAGCAAGGGACCTATGTCTGAGCATACCCTGCCAACTTAGGGCGAACAAAGCAAAACCAAAGGAGATGATGGACGGAGGGTTGAACAATGCAAGCACTCATCCCCAGTCAACTGATCTGGGTTTAATCCATCATCATTCTTTAGCTCACTTCGCCACCCCAGTTCAGACATGGCCAAATGCAAATCAGTCTGACCCGGTGCCTCATGGGAACAGTCCAACCCGAACTGCCAAGCCATGTCTTCCCTGGACTGGATACATGCATCCTGGGATCGGTTTCTGGCTAATCAGTCGTCATCAGCCAGGCTAGCTTGAATCCAGTGGCAAAGTGAGCAAGGGACCCACGTCTGGGCATACCCTGCCAACTTAGGGCGAACAAAGCAAAACCAAAGGGGATGATGGAACAGAGTGTTGAACAATGCAAGCACTTACCCCCAGTCAACTGATGTCCCCAAGCAACTCAGATCTCTGGGCCTGGATACCCACGTGGGTGATTAGCTGTGCTTTACGAATCCTGCGTGATTGATTGACTGACCTTCTACCGAGAATCTTTGTCCTCTTAGAATATTTTTTTGCAAAACCTAAACTCTTGTGAGGAACATACTGGTCACTTGTCATCAATAGTCATCTGCACACTGAGTTACTTTTCATTTCAAATATCTATAACGTTCTATACGTCTACACACCTATGATTCATTTCAAGCACATGCATTCTGTAAACACACCCATTAGCTGTACACAGGCTGTACTAAATATGGTGGAAAAGTATTATTTTTAGCTACCCGCCACTTTGTAAACTATAAAACAAACAAATATATACATTAGATGATGCCAGTCAGTGATGTAATTGGCGAATTTCTCTGTCTTTTAGTTAAAAACATTAATGTTGTCACTGACTGTGGCAAACCGCCTAAAGGCAGACAACCCCACACTAAGCACTGTATTTGGCTGTGCACAGCATGGGTTTGGCAACAGGTCCTAGTCTGTGGACAGGCCCTGTGATCAACCCACCTGGAACCACCACTGTTGCCTACTACCATGGTGGAAGGGGCGGGGCCCAACAGGCGGAGCTTGTAGGTGACTTTGCACTTATGCATACTCATCAGCACTTAAAAGGGAGAACCGTGGACTCTTCTCTGAAACCAGATTACACTTTTGCATACTATTAACTGGAAGGGGTGGGGCCAAATGGGCAGAGCATGCTGGTGATGTGGCGCCTTTGCATACTCCGCAGTAATTAAAAAGAATAACCACGGACTCTGCTTTCACACCAGGAGACGACAAGAATGAACCCACTTGTCTTGGACAGTCCCTGCAGAAGAGATTGCTCTCCAATAATTCAATGATCCATTCCCCTCCATCAAGGATTGATTTCAACATGCAATTGTAAAGAAAGCTCACTGTCCATCAGCCTGGAAAAGGGTGGGAACTAATGTGGACGGGGTGGGGCCAAACGGGCAGAGCTTGTAGATGATTTGGTGACTTTGCATACACAGCAGCAATTAAAAGGGAGAACCATAGACTGTATTTTTTTTTAAGTGAGGGGGGTCGCCTGGCCCCCTCCCTGAGCCTCATTAAACCCCATCGGCCTCATACCCCTGGGCCTTCTTTTTAAATAAGGTGGGTGTCCCACCATGCAGCCCTAGCTAGCTCCCCGCATGCTGCTGGAGCTGGCATTGCTCCTGCCCACAGTGCTACTCCTCGCCTCCGTGCAGGGGCAATATCTTGATCTGTGTCCCTGCCCACATCAGTGCGGGCAGGGAAACCAATCTCAAGTCTACTCCCAGCCGCGGCAGTAAATAGAAGCTCCCGCCTGCTGGGAGCTGACTTTGTATTTGCTCCCGTTAGAAGGGAGTATAAAAAAAAGCTCCCGCCAGGCAGGAGCAAGCACAAGTTTGGTGCCTGTATGGTTAGGAAAACTGCTGTGTCCTGGGGGTCGCCGCTCCAAGACACAGCAAGTCAACCTTACAAACTTTGAAGATCACTGCTTCTCTGAGGCATTGAGAAAAATCTAATTGGCATCCAATCTGTACCTGTGAGGAGTCAGTCAGTCGGTGGGAGTGGTACATGGTGATCATGTACATGTATCGATGTGATTGGGGTGTGGCCGGCCACACACAGACTATAATGCCAAGTGCTGGCCTACCAAGAGATTCTGTTGTTGTGGGGGCTCATATTTACACATATCAGTATATTGGAGTACAGCGGATCACACACAGACTGCAGGGTGCCGTGGCGGCTGCACCTGCATGGAGAGGTGTTTGAGTCGTGGGGGAATGAGTCTTAGTTGTAATGCACCTAACTCTATGAGCGGCTCCAACCGACCTCACCTACATTGTGTTATTATGGGTGCTCTGTGGCTGCAGGATTAGTAGGTTTAGTCAATTCAATTCAATCTTTATTTCGACGCTTAAGCATCATAAAAGAAACATAACAATTCATTAACATTACAACTGCTGCACATAAAGACATTATTTTAAAACTCAGAAGGACAAGTTTCACAACATATTTCAGGGATCATTATCTCAAAATTCAAGACTATTGGTAGGTTTAGTCGCTATGTAGAAAACGGGTTTCCTTTAATTGTTTATTGCGTTTTATGTAGCACGAATATGACCAACACAATATTAGAGCGCTGTAAAGAGAGTGCCGCTGATGGTTGCAGTGCAGTAAGAACAATTTGGGAGTCGTTGTACATCGCAATCGACAAGCATGAGGTAACATAGTAGGATTCAGTATCAAAGAGGGAGATAAAAGCTCCAAAATAGTTCTTTTATGTAAATGTAAATCCAGTATTTGTATAGTGCACGAATCACCCCAAAGGGGTGTCTTGGCGCTGGGGGCCGTTGGAAAGATAAAGCGAGCTATTGCCCAGAGTCTCATGGTGTAGGCAGACCCCTGCCGCCAGAGCCGGGGATCGAACCGTGATCCCCAGCATCCAGCGTCCCTTGCCTTGGCCGCTGCGCCACACCTCTCCCCTGTATGGCTTTGACTTCCTTCTTGAAAAGCTTGAGTGAACTAATTGCTAATGTTGGTAGGGAGTTCCATATTTTTTAGGCAAATCCAGGGAAAGTGAGACCCTGGGTTTTCCTTTCCTTTGGATCTGGGTGGTTCAAGTATGAGGGATTTAGCACTTCTAGAATCCCTTCCGCCTCCTGATAGCTCGATCCTATTTCTTTTTTATTTAGGGCCAGAGTTGTGAAGGGCTTTGAGTGTGAAGCAAGCCATCTCCAGCTGGATCCGGGCTTCGGCTGGGAGCGAGTTGAGAACTCCATCTATTGTACATCAAGGGCACCTGCCGGTGAACAGACTCTGGACGCTGCCAGAGCTCCAGTCCAAAGTCTTTTCAATGTTGACCTTCAGGGTTCTTATACCAGAGACAAACTCAGGGACATGTGTCCTCCTTGTTGGTGAAGCTCAGACGCGAGGTGGACATCTGCACCGGCGTCCCCTGGTATTATGGAAGAACTGGAGTACGCAGGGGTCAAATGCTTGGACCAATTCTTCCAGACCGCAGCCCTGAAAACTTTCAGACCCTCACAATGAGTTCCTCTTAGGTGGAAGCATTACCTGGCAGGACAAACCCTTGACGCCCCATCTGAAGAGGAGGGTACCCCCCCGAACCTATGCTCCTCTCTGATTCGCCAATCAGACCTCATCTGACGCAAACGGGCATCATTTATGGGGTGAATTAAGGTGTTTACAGCCTGCTTGTTCTCTAAAGCTTCAGAATGTAGGGATTCTGGGGGAATTATTGAACGGCAGCTCTGCCCCGAGGACTGGTCTTCCCCGCTGGCTGCTCATGGTAGGTTCTACATGGAGGGCAGACCCCTAGAAGCTCTTGTAGTTTAAGATCCTGCTTTGAGTTACTCCAGGTTCTCTTCTCATGGCTTGAGGTGTGGTTTGGCAGGCTGTGATAAGTTACACACAGTCTGGACCTGTGCCCAGCTACAATATTATGGGTGGGGCGCAGGTATCTGGTTCCCATAGTTCGCCCGTTCCTTCCTTAATTCACCTATCCATGTCACAGGCTGTGGAAGACATGACTGGCTCGCCATCCATGGCCATAGCTGGCTAGCAACTCCACTGGCCAAGATTGCCATTCAGCGACAGTGGCGCGCAACCTCTGGACGGACACGTGAGGGATGGCGGTCCAAAAGGTTCAAAGTTACCTCTTAAGAAAAGGACATTGATACGGTGAATAACCAATTGACTACATGTGACCAGAACTGGACAAATCAATAAATGATACATGCCTTGAGAGCCTCGCGGGGGATGAGCTGTGCTTTATAAATCCGGGTTGATTGATTGGTTGACTGGCAGCGGCATTGGTCCAGAGACCCCCTCAGTACAATCAAAGGGAGGGCTCCCTCCCCCGAATCTGGAGGGACCCTCTTATCATCTGCAGGTTTGAGTGAATATTATCATGAATCTGCATATAATGTAGCGGGAGCCATGGAACCTCTCAGAACGCTGCTGAGGGGACCTGGGATATGTTTGGGGAGAAGACCCACAAAAACCTTTTTAACTAATCAAAAGAATTATGTGAGGGAAACTGTGAGCCATCACTATGGGACGAAGTGCACACAATTTGGGAGATATTGCATCTCAGAGTGCTTTAGTGGTTGGGGGTGTTTGTGCATTCACATTGAATGCCGGTAAAATAAGTGAGCGCTGCAAACTCTTCACAAACGGAGATGTGAGGGAACAGCGTCAGTGTGCGCTCATTCAGGAATGAATGGGACTCAGAGGCTTATTTACGCTCAGTGCGCAGCTGGATATCACTTTTTGTGACAGGGCTCAGCCATATCTACAAGGCCACGTAGAGCCGACCTGTGTGGCTTTTCATGGATTTACAGATTAGGAATGGCGCGACGCGGCGCAAATCGCTGCATTGCCTCACTTTGCATCGGAGAGGCGTGCCATGAGTGTTGCAGTGGGTGTCCCCACGCAACACCCATAGGTTTTGACACTCCCCCAATTTACAAGATGGCGTAAATCTGCGAATGCGTCAAAACCCTGCGCCTCCTCAGGGCTAGCGTAATGAAGAGACACACCATTATTTCTCCTCGTTTATTCCTATTTCCATGGAAAGAGGGAAACACCTCCACTGATTGTTGTTGTGCAGGAAGGTGTCTCTTCCTGCACTAAAACAATCCTGCGAACAATGCAGGCACCCTTGCACCATGGTGCAAGGGTGTCTGCGTTGCCGCACAGCTGTAAGTTGTGCACTGGCAGAAAGGACAGGAATGCAGCGTATCTTGTAAATACATTGCACTCCTGCCCTTTTGCATCTGTGTAGGGCGGCGCAGCAAAGATACCTGCACTCTGCCCTAAGCCAATCCTTTGTAAATAAGACCCTGAGAGTCCTGCGGTTCGGAGAATGATGGTGATTGTGCAGGACACCTACCCCGGGAATTATGACGCGGTCTTCGTGAGCTAATGGAGAGTCCCGTCTCCCTTGGTGTCGTTTGCAGAGCTGATAGTCTTGCTAAACATGTGCATGATATGGCCTTGGGAGATCCTGGTTTACAATCAAAGGTTTCAGAGTTATGGACTTTAAAAGGAAGAAGAGTTTGATTGGACGCCAATTCTTGCAAGAGAAAGTGCTCTGCTCTGCTGAGGGTTGAATTGTCCTTATTATGGAGCATGAAACAGTGGTAGTTTGGCACTTTCACCTGATGTAACAGAGGGGTCTGGTGGACTCTGTTGCAGCTTTATAAATGCTTTACATTGCCATTCTTCCAAACTTTCCATATGACGTCTTGTAGGAAAATATTCTATGCTATTTATTGATTTAAAGGTTTTATATAGCGCTAGCTAGATCCACGGTTATCAGAATGCTTTACATAAGATGAAGATCGTTCAATTACAGTAAATACATATTTACAGATCACGAAAAACCTAGTGCAGTAAAAATAAATACAATATTAGGACAATTAGTGCATCACATGATAGTGGTGAGAATGAAATAGAAGAAGTTTTAGCAATCAAATGCCCTCCTTAAAGGGTCAGGAAGGATTGAGAGTGATCTCTGGGAACAAAACTTAGATTGTTTGGGATTTAAGGGATTTGTTTAGCAGTAGGTGTTTACGGTCCCGTTTGAAGCAGGAAGAGGATGGGTTGCAGCGGAGATCTCTAGGGAGTGAGTTCCAGATCCTGGGAGCATTACCAGAGAAAGAGCGAGTCTACGAAGATTTCTTTTTCAGTTTGGGTGGAATGGGAAGCAGTACGTTGGAGCTTCTCAGAGCCTTGGCTCTTCCTGCTTGGAAAGTATGGAACCAAGGTTGATTGGGTTGTGAGTGTGCAGGGCTTCATGTGTAATTCAAGCATTTTTGTAGATACATCGTCCTTCAATGGGAAGCCAATTGAGCTCTTGAGGGCCTGTGAGATGTGCTCAAATCGTTTAACACCTGTTAGTAGCATTGCAGCTGTGTTGAGAACAGTTGTAAGGGGGGAAGGTGGGATTTCGGAGTTCCTGTGAGGATGGCGTTGCCATAATCCAATTTTGAGAGGGCAAGCGACTGCACTACTATCTTAAAATCATCGGACGGAATAAAAGGTTTGATTTTCTTGAGGTGTTTAATAGTGTACAGCGCTACTTTGGCAAAGTTGTTGATGTGGTCCTTCAAAGACAAATTTTGTCCAGAGTGATCCACAAGGACTTTTCATAGTTGGATAGTCTAAGAGAACAATTTAGGGCATCAAGGTTCGTGAGCCAGTCTTTTTTTGGTAGAGGATTGGTTTTTGGTGAGAAAAGCAGTAGTTCAGTTCTGTTGAGTTTCAACTTTAAGGGGTTGTTCTTAAGCCAGCTTTGTATTTTGATTAGTGTTTCGTTCAGATGTATGATGTCACTCAGTGATTTAATATTGTAGTACAGTTGAGTGTCATCAGCATATAGGTGATATTTGATAATGCTATAATGGGGAGAAGGTTCTCTCCTTGGAAATATAATGTATGCATCTTGAGTTTGTGTGAATTGTTCCACCTGTCCCAGGTGCTGCCCCAGAGCTCTACGCTAAGCCCCACGCTAGTTTACATCTGTATGTGGCCCCTGGCAGATGTCATTGACAAACACAATGTCACCATGGTGTCTTATGCAGATGACACACAGTTGATCATCACTCTGGCTCAGGACGAAGGAGGATCTGCAATGCATTTTGGGTCCTGCCTGATAGAACTGGCTCACTGGATGAACTCTAGTTGCCTAAAGCTTAATGCCAACTAATCAGAGGTTCTCATAGTTGACAGGTAACCCTCTATGTGGTCCTCTGCGTAGTGGCTTTAGGCATTAGGTCCCACTCTTAGCCCAATGCCCAAGGTAAAAAACTTAGGCATATGGTTTTATAAAAACATCTCTTTCGACAGCCAAATAGCCAGCCTGGCCAGAAGATGTTTCACCATTCTTAAAAAATGCTAGCCAATATCTCTGATCTTCTTCCCTTGGCAGCTAGAAAATCTGTAGTGCAGGCCCTTGTAATCTCAAGACTAGGAGCCATATGTATCAAGCCAAATTGCATTCACAAACGCCGAAATTTGCAGAATTTCGGCGTTTGCGAATGCAATTTGGCCAAATGGTATATATTAAGCAAATCTGCGTGCAAAATAAGGAATCGAAAAATTTGTGATTCCTTATTTTGCGATTGCATTTAAGGAATCGCAAAATTTGCGATTCCTTAAATGCAATGTAAGAAGCATTTGAAAAATGCAAATTGGCCTTAAGGAATCGCAAACTACCACCAACTTCAAGTTGGTGGTAATTTGCGAATTCCTTGAAAAATTCACTTTTTTGCATTTTTCAAAGCGCACTGTGAAGCACATACATGCCCTTAGGGCATGTATGTGCACCACATGTGCACCCATGCTAACTTCAGGGTGGCAACAGGGTGTCCTTTGGACACCCCTGCACCCTTGAAATTATTCTCAATTTGCGAGTCTTAAATTGCGAATCGCAAATTCAGAATAACTTCCCATTCATTCCTATGAGCCCCCTGGCCCATAGAAATGAATGGGAAAGTATTCCTTAATTGCGATTCACAATTTGCTAATCGCAATTAAGAAATTTTAAGAAATCGCAAAAAAAATTTGATTTTCTACATACAAACCAATTTCGAATCTCCAATATTGATTTCTAAAAAATCGCTATTTGAGATTCGCAAATGGGTGCCTTGATGCATATGGCCCTAAATTCCTGTCACAGCCTCTACATCGAAGCCAGCCAGGGCAGGACCCAGAAGCTTCAGAGAGTGCAAAATGCAGCTGCCTAACTTCTTATGAAGTCCCAGAGATGGGCGCATGTGTCCCCGGACTTGGATGAACTACACTGGCTCCCACTGAAAAAATCTATTATCTTTAAGGCTATGTGCCTCTGTCAAAGAGGGCCGCACTATCTTTCCAAATTGGTTAAACCCTACTCACCTGGCCGCAGCCTCAGATTCCATGGAATAGCAGTTGCAGTGATTCCTTGTGCTAATAAAGCCCGGATGGGTTGTTTTTCTTTTGGATAACGAGCCTCCAAGCTTTGGAACACTCTTCCACCCTACTTGAGACTAGAACCTACTTCCGCACCCTTCAGAAAAAATGAAACACCTGACTGTTTAGACAGAGTTAAAACCCTATAATCCTCACAGTTATTGGGTACCAGTCTTATGCCTTGGATGCCTTATTATTCGTTTTAGGGTCTCTGGTCGCTTCTTGCCACATTCTTTTTCTGTCCCTTTAAGGTAGCAATCCTAGTGTGTGGATATTCCAGCTGGAGTAATCTGAGCACTTTAAAAACTTCTACATATCTGCCACCTATCTGTGCCAGCTGAAAGCGGCTAGAATGCAGCTCGCTGCCGTAGAGCGAGACAAAGCAAAATATGCGTCTCTCCACTCATTTTATGTTGGGGTTGACAAATGCAGACGGCTCCTAGCACACAAACTACGGGAATAACGGCTGCGCGACGGGGTACAAGAGATTATTAATCAAACAGGCCAGGTACACACTGATTACGCTGACACTGCCGAGACTTTCAGCGACTTTTACGCCCATCTATACGATGCACAGAGTTGGAAGTCGGCAGCCATAGACGCCTATTTGAATCGGGTTAAGCTCCCCTGCTTGTCCCAGGCGCATGCTGACCACCTGGAGCGGGAGATCCGCCCAGAGGAAGTAATCTCAGCCATCTCGCGTCCAAAAATGGCTTAATCACCAGGCCCTGGTGGGTACGCGGCGGCCTTTATTAAACAATTCTGCCCCACACTCAACTCTCTTCTCACGCGCGTCTTCAATTCTTTTGCTTCTTCAGGGGAGATTCCCCCCCTCCATGTTACAAGCAGACATAGTAGTTATCCACATGCCCGGTAAGGACAAGAAGCTTTGCTCAGCATATTGACCTATCTCTCTTTTAAAAATTAGACCTGAAGCTGTACACCAGCATCCTTGCGAATCGCCTAGCGCCCCACTTACCTGGGTTTATCGACCCTGACCAAGCCGGGTTCATCCCCAGAGACAGACCAGCTACAACACAAAGCAGGTGTTTCACCTCATTGAAAAAGCCTCCCGAATTCCGGGTGATTACATACTTCTTGCCGTCGATGCTGAAAAAGCATTTTATCGAGTACACTGGCCCTACTTGGAGCAAGTGACGACCCGTTTCGGCTTGGGGAAAAGATGAGGACCCGTATCCTTAACTGCTACCGAAGCCCTGCGGCTGTGGTGAGAGTGAACGGACACTCGTCTACCCCCTTTCTCATCCACAGAGGCACTAGACATGGGTGCCCTCTGTCCCCCCTGCTCTTTGCCTTATATATGGAACCCCTGGAGCAACAAGTCCGTGAGCATGCTGAAATTCCGGAATACGCTTTGGCAGTGACACTAACACCATTAGTTTGTACGCAGATGATGTTCTGGTCACTTTGACAGAACTGGCGATGGCTTTGGTCACCTTTCTGGAGGAGCTTGACTTTTTCGGGGAGGTGTCCGGGTTTAAAGTAAATTTTACCAAGTCCACGGCCATCAACCTTTCCATGCCTCCCCAGATGTTAGGCGGACCTACAGGCTCGCCATTCCCTACAGTGGTCTGTCGATACGGTCTCCTATTTGGGGATCCAGCTAGCCCCCACACTTCAGGCGATGAGGGTGGCCAACTATACCATCCTGCAGTCCCGCATCCACGCGGATCTTAGACGATGGAAACATTACCCGATCTCTTGGCTTGGCCGTGTTGCTGAAGTCAAGATGACGATTCTCCCCAAACTTCTCTATCTATTTCAAACACTCCCCCAGAAACCCCCAATTTATCTGGCATGGTTGCAAACTGAGGATAAATAGGCTGGTTAGCTTCCTCCCCCAGATGAGGAGGGTATAGGGATCCCGGATCTTGTGTTGTATTATAGGGCTACGCAACTCTGGCACCTGGTGGAGTGGAGCCGAGCCGAGTCTGAAAAAAACTGGCTCTTTCAGGACCGGGCTATAGCGGGCACCTCCCTGATGAAGATCCTTTTCCTTCAAAAGGCCCAATGCCCCCCAAACCTCTGTGCTTCCCTGTTCCCGCATGACCCTGTTGGTCTGGGACCAGACAAACAGGCGACATGGGCTGACAACCTTCCCTTCCCCGCTCACTCCTCTCTTCGGAAACTACGACTTTGGACCGGGTATGGGGGAGACCTCCTTCCCCCATTGGAGATCCACCGGATGCTGTGCACTTGGTCCCCTCTATGACGCCAAAGGAGTGGTACCCTTTACTCAGCTGCGTTCAGAATACGGCCTCCCGTAATCTGAGTGCTTGCATTATTTGCAGCTCTGACCTTGGGCTTTGCAACCAGAGGTTAAATCACAGGTCCACAAAGACACCTCACCCAGTTTGAGCATTGGCTGATCCCATGTACCTCCGACAAGAAGCTCATATCAGACCTATATAGGATGGTCCTATCTCGCTACATTCACACCTACCATACAGTGCGGGCCCAATGGGAGATGGACCTTGGTCGTGATTTCACTAGCAAAGAATGGGATGGGATTTGCTATAGGGCGCGACACACTGCGACTCATTTAGACCTCACAGAAACTTTCAGGAAACTTGCGTACTATTGGTATTATACTACAGAGCACCTGTATCGCATTCACAGCGCACACAGCCTGGTCTGCTGGTGGGAATGTGGGATGGTGGGGAATCTTGTCCACACTCCTCAGGAATGCGAACACCTGACACACTATTGAACCCAGGTGCTCGACAACGTCTACAAGCGTTTAGCTACAGAGATTACCCGACTTCCAGAGTATGTACTTCTGGGAGTTCCCAACCCGCTCACTTATCCGCTGAGATCCATGAGGGGGATACAACTTGCCCTTGCATTGGGCTCTGCCACACAAAACATTCTCTCCCACTGGAAATCTACACGTACTCCAACACTCACAGGGTGGCTTCACCATTTATTTCACATTTTGGGTATGGAGAAGATCTCGCTTACCGCGGCTGGCAAGGGCTCGAGCTTTACCGACTTATGGGTGCCTTTCCCGACTCTCCTAGCACAGGACTTTAGGGAGCTGACATGCCCGAGATACTTGCTCCTTCTGCACCAGGTGCCAGTGGACACTCCTGCGCCTGAGGAGAACCCTGCAGTTTAAACACCACCAGTCTTTGGCCGGGTGGGAGGTAGGGCAATGCGGGTGGCGGGGAGGGAGCGCTCATTCTTATTTTTCTCCCTTTCTTCTTCTATTTCAGGGTTAGGATGGGAGGGTTTTAATATATTAGTTTTACTTTATTGTTTGATTTTTTGGTAACATTCTATGTCTTTTGTTTGCATTGGAGCGCTGCGTGGCGCAACTGATTGCATTGCGGGTTTGCAAATCTGCAATGTAGGGCATTTATTTCAATAAAAAGATTTAAACCTAAAAAAAGCTATCATAACATTGTGAGTAGTTTCCTAATATAAACCTATGCATTAATCTGCTTTACAATACATGGTGGGAAATTCAGTAACTTACCTCCCTAAAGGTTGCAGAGGTCAAGTATTGCACATGGGTGCATTTTATGGTATGTGTAAAGTTCCACTGTGTTTGCTTGTGCTTGGGTTATTCTCACAGTGGTTTCAGATGGTGCAGGAAGTTTGGGCAGATTCCAAGCATTAAGTATGTAGACAAGTCTAGCACCTCAATGTTGTAAGAGAGGTGGTTTTGTAGGTTGTACTGCTGCTGTTTAGAGACAGCAGTCTTGTTTTGTGGATGGTATGGTGATTGCAAATAAGCGGTTTTAGATGTGGTGTATGCACGGGGTTTGCTCATTAGCTGTCTTACATGTGGTGTATATATGGCGCTCGTATACTACCTGTCTTAGATATGTTATATGCATGGAGCTTGCATTACCAGCTGCCTTATATGTGAAGCATGCATTGTGCTCATGTACTAGCTGTCTTAGATGTGGTGTATGAATGAAGCTTGCGTACTAGCTGTCTTAGATAGGGTGTATGTATGAAGCTTGCGTACTAGTTGTCTTAGATGTGGTGTATGAATGAAGCTTGCGTACTAGCTGTCTTAGATGTGTTGTATCTATGAAGCTTGCGTACTAGCTGTCTTAGATATGGTGTATGTATGAAGCTTGCGTACTAGCTGTCTTAGATATGGTGTATGTATGAAGCTTGCGTACTAGCTGTCTTAGATGTGGTGTATGAATGAAGCTTGCGTACTAGCTGTCTTAGATGTGGTGTATGAATGAAGCTTGCTTCGTAGCTGTCTTAGATGTGGTGTATGAATGAAGCTTGCGTACTAGCTGTCTTAGATGTGGTGTATGAATGAAGCTTGCGTACTAGCTGTCTTAGATATGGTGTATGTATGAAGCTTGCGTACTAGCTGTCTTAGATGTGGTGTATGAATGAAGCTTGCGTACTAGCTGTCTTAGATGTGGTGTATGAATGAAGCTTGCGTACTAGCTGTCTTAGATGTGGTGTATGAATGAAGCTTGCGTACTAGCTGTCTTAGATATGATGTATGTATGAAGCTTGCGTACTAGCTATCTTAGATGTGGTGTATGAATGAAGCTTGCGTACTAGCTGTCTTAGATGTGTTGTATCTATGAAGCTCGGGTACTAGCTGTCTTCAATGTCATGCTATGGGTTTTGGATGTGGTGTATGTATCAAGCTTGCGTACTAGCTGTCTTCAATGTGGTGTATGTATGGTGCTTGGTACTAGCTGTCTTAGATGTGTTGTATCTATGAAGCTTGGGTACTAGCTGTCTTCAATGTCATGCTATGGATTTTAGATATGGTGTATGTATCAAGCTTGCGTATTAGCTGTCTTAGATGTGGTGTATCTATGAAGCTTGCGTACTAGCTGTCTTAGGAGTGATGTATGTATAGAACCTGCACTGTAGGGGTTTTGTTTGCAGTGCCTGACAGTCTTAGTTTGCCTACTGTACATATAAAATGTGTGTAGTGTAACATGTGGAACGATACACCCTCAGTCTGAGGGACTGCAACATTTGCAGGTCTTGGGCGGTTTCAGTGTGAGATATGGGACTGGATGTTGTCTTGTGTTTTTTGTTGGATGTGAGGCTTGAGGAGCCTCATGTCATGAAGTGTTGAGAAGTTTCCTTGACCCGTCATGAAGTGACTGATGCGTTGCATTTCTGTGTCTGCGTGAGTTTTGTTGCATTTACCATGGTTACTTGGTGCGTTGTTTTTGAGATCTGTTGGATCTGAGCTGTTTCGTCGATCAAAAATCAGCTTTCGACACAGTCCTGAGACGCCTTTTATGGACAGAACTGGTCAAAGCAGTTATTAATCTATACTCGGATACCTGGGTACAAATAAAAATAGGTAGGGGTGATAGGATGACATGAAAGATTCCCACATCCATTGGCCTTAAACAGGGATGCGTCCGAGCCCCGTTCCTTTTTAATATTTATACAGCAGACCTGGACACCCTGTCATCTGAAGTCTTGAGTGACCCTCCAAAACTCGCACTAAGATCAGTGCACAGCTTACAAGATGCAGATGACATTGTTGTATGCAGCCGGACCCCCATCGGCTTGCAGCGCCAAATCACCCTTCTACAGAGTATAACTGAATTCCTAGGCCTGTAGCTAAACTACAGGAAAACCAAAGTCCTCTGCACCTTGCCAAAAAATAGACCGCAAGACTGCATTCAAATGGAATGTCGCTGGCAATAAGATCAAACAGGCGAACACCTACAAATATCTAGGGGTGGAACTGGAATCCAGACTAAACTTCAAGGAGTATTTTGCACAATGAAGGGCCTTGGCAAACAAATGTTTGCACTCAATCGAATAAATATAACAATGGGCAGTTTGTCTCAGTCATACCGATTGTAAATTATCAGTGCTACATTTTTACTGTCTTTGACTCATGGCTCGTAACCCACTCAAGGGCAAAGATGCAACGATCCTCAACACTCTACAGTCTGTCCTGTTCAAAAGGATTTACCGCATACCACGACACACCTGCCAAGCACACGTACGCTTGGAATTCAGACTTAAGCATCAGTTCCCGGTGAGAATGGCTTCTTTAATCAAATTGTGCTGGAAATTGAGAGCCGCCGCTCCGGAGTCCTTGGCCGCTTTATGTTGGTCTGAAATGGAAAGCCAGCATACGAACAAACACAGCTGGCCAGCTGTGCTCCACCAAGCTTGGTCATCCTTCAATCTACACGAGGCCTGGGAGCTAAACTTTAGCCATGCAGCATTTAAAGAACTCGCCAACAAAGCCGCAAAATTAAAATCATGGTCGATGGATAAAGGAGAACTGGCAGGAAAAAAACACAGCTGGTCAGTCTGACAGTCTTACAACAGCTGGGGGCCCCAACCATACCTTATGTGCCACATTTCTCAAATGATCCAGCACCTGTATTTAAAAACAAGAATGGGTGCCTTTCCCTCAAAAGACCAGGTGCCGCCCTGGGAACAAAGATGGTTGAACTCTCCCTGTTGACTTTGCGGTCGATTTGACAAAAACCTGTTACATTTTCTGTACATCTGCCCGGCAATTGACCCTTTAAGACACAAATTACTCTGCCCTGCATTCCGGGCACTCATTATACGATCATACCGCTTTGCAGTGCTGACTTTACTAAACAGCAAATCAATTCAGCTTTCTTGTAGTGCTTCCAAGTTCCTGCTACAAGGGATCACTTTACTACCTAACAAATGAGCCGAGGATCTTGAAAGCTGCCAGTTGAACCGAGCGTCAATTTTTTCCTTTTGCTAAATAAAAAACCCCTGTCGTCAAAATTCATAGAGCGCTTGATGGACTATCGCCTCTTTTAGACTACAGTATTTTGTAAAGTACAAGTACAAACTACATAGTATTTTATTTGCACAATTAATTGAAATCGTTGTAATTCAGACAAAACAAGGTTAAAAACACTGTCCATATTCTATTTTTTTTTTATAAAAAAGGTATTTGTGAGAGCAAGGGGGGTGTGTCAGGGGGTCCCATGCTCAGCCCCGACAGGGCTAACTGATTGTCCGTCTCCTCAACAGGCGGATTACTACGGGCCCTTTAAGGATAGCCTTTGTGTACGTGACGGAGGCTTCGCATCTGGACCACCTGACTTTTCGGGCCTATCAGGAGTGGCCTCTCACCATATGAGGAGAGACCCGGAAGACGCCGTGTCTCTGTCGTGGGAGGAGGAAGTGAGACGCCAGGAGAACCACGCGACCGGGAGGACGGAAAGCACCGTGGAGACGGATTCCTTGGAAGTGAACGACACCAGGAGCAGAGAAGGTGCCGGACCGATAACAGAAGAGGAGCGGACGGAGGCAGCTGTAAAGCCAGGAGGCCAACGACACCGCGTTTCGCCCAGCCACGCAAAGGAGGACGCGTGGCTCTCCCAGGTGCGTGCTCGTTTGGGTTCTTTGTTAAACTTTAAGAAGGGAGGGACCGGATAGGGGACCGTGCAAACACCGGGGCACCTAGTTTAGCAAAGCCGTGTATAGCTCACTGAATGTGGTGGTGGTTTTTGCTTTATCCCTCACACCCTCCCTATTCCGAGAGTTTCTAGTGACCGGAACAACCCACTAAAAGCCACATTCTTTTCTTTTCTTCCATGTGCTGGAATGTCCCGGACCCCGACCCAGGAAGTGCCCCGAGGATTACAAACCTACCACCGACCCCGTGTCTGACTGAAAGACTTTGTTTTGTTGTTCTACAGTCTGTAAACCGCAATAAACTAGATAAACAGTCGCCCTCTAGTCTTGGCTCCTTCCCTTCTTGTGACCGAAAGGTGACAAGTGGCGAGCCAGCCAGGAGACATTCCATCTGAATTAAACAAGATGGAGACCTTACTAAATCAATTGAGCGAAGGCCAGTCCAAGCTAGAGTGGGCAATTAACCGTTCTAACGAACAAGCGGACAGTGATAGAGCTACGTTCACTGCGTCCATACAGACACAGGCTGATCACCTTACTAAACTCTCAGAGGGACAAACGCAGCTGTTGGCTGTTTTGGGTCAAAGTCGAGCCGCACACCCACCCGGGGCAGTTGTGCCGCTCCAAAAATATGTTCCCGGAGACGACCCTGTTTCCTTCTTCCTAAATTTCGAAAGGGCAGCCCGCGCTAGTGCCTGGCTGGGTGAGAGATGGCCCTTTTATCTAGCACCTCTCCTTACCGGAGAAGCCCAGGCAGCCTATCAGTTGGCCAATAAGGACGGTACTGCGGCCTATGGACATGTGAAACAAATAATCCTTGATAGACTGGGAGTCGATGATGAGACTCATCGTTTACAATTTTGACAGGAGAGGGGAACCCCAACTGATGCTCCTAAAACTCTCTTCTATAAGCTGAAAGATGCAGCAGATAGGTGGTTAAAACGACAAGAGGGGAATATCGATAATGTTATGAATAAGATTTATTTGGAACAATTTCTTGAAGCCTTACCCTATGGCACCCAAAGGTGGCCCCGACAGCACGCAGGGTTGACGTTAGAACACGCCATTGAAATGGCTAATTCCTATGCAAGAGCTCAAACCAGGCCTGTCTTCCGAGAATCTGAAAAACCTGTTGTGAACAAAAACTTTACGAGAACTGAGAAAAAACCCTACAAACCTCAAAACGAGCCTCCTCCTATAAAACCTAGACCTTTGAAGCCCGAGCCACCGGTCTTTACAAGTCCTCAGTGTTATGAATACGGCGAGTGGGGACATATTGCCAAGTACTGCCGTAAAAAGAAAGAGAAGGAGGAAGAGCCCATGGAGGTGGGGTATGCTCCGCGTGCCCTCTTGTATGCACAAGAGACTGGTCCAGCCTTTTATGTAAGTGTCTTGGTAGACGGTAAGAAAACCCGTGCCCTGTTGGACTCTGGTTGTCGCCATTCGGTGATACAGAAAAATGCCCTGAACAGTTCCTCTTTGCTCTTAGACCGTAGTGTACGGATAAAATGTGTACACGGGGACATACGTACTTACTCCCTAGCCAGGGTCACGATAACAACAGAAAAGGGAACCCAAGTACAGTGTGAAGTAGGAGTCCTTCCTAATCTACCAGAACCACTCATTATAGGTACAGACAATAAGTGGTTTTCTACCCTGATGACAGAAGTGTTAGAGAAACAAGGTAGAAGCGGGGTCAGGGAGGGTCTGTTAGCGGAAGAACCTTGGTCCACCGATACCAACTTTAGAGCTGCGCAACTAAATGATGCCTCATTGACCTCTGCTTGGCAAAACGCACAGGATAATAAGAATCAGAATCCCCCTATCTATCCCTGTTTCATTGAACAAAACGGTCTTCTGTACAGAGTAGGGCAGAGTCAGACCACTCCACAGCTAATAGTTCCTACCCTGTTCCGTGAGCAAGTAATGTTTTATGCTCATGCACATCTGTTAGCCGGTCATTCTGGTGCCGAAAAAACTACTAATTCCATCATTGAGCATTTCTATTGGCCCGGGGTGTATGCACAAGTGAAGAAGTACTGCCAGGAATGCCAGATTTGTCAGAAGAGGAACCCTTACATCCCACCTAAGGTTCCCCTTGTTCCACTACCAATCATAGGGAAACCTTTTGAAAGGATAGGGGTAGACATCATAGGCCCTTTACCGAAATCACATAGGGGTTACCAATACGTTATGGTAATAGTTGACTATGCGACACGTTATCCTGAGGCGTTCCCATTACGAGCAGCTACCACTAGCGCCATTTCCCAAAAACTGGTTGAGTTGTTTGCACGGATGGGATTCCCTAAAGATCTTATAACAGACCAGGGGACACCGTTCGTGTCTCGCCTCATGAAACAAGTGTGTAATCTCCTCAATGTGAAACATCTGCGTACCTCTGTGTACCATCCACAAACCGATGGTCTGGTTGAACGCTACAACGGGTTGATCAAAACCACTCTAAAGAAACTTTTGACAGGAGATGGTAAACAGTGGGATCAACTTCTACCGTTGGCACTTTATGTGTTAAGAAGCCAGTTCCAAAGCAGTTTAGGGACTTCCCCCTTCGAGTTACTGTTTGGCAGGAAACCCCGTACCTTGTTAGAAATAACCAGGGATAGTTGGGAAAAGACAAGCTCAAAAGATGCTGAAGAATTGCTGGACTATTCCCAGCAGCTGAAATCCCGGTTACACAAGCTAAGGACCCTGTCCTATGAAACCCTAGAGAAAGCTCAAGACAGACAAAAGACCTTTTACGATAAAGGCAAGAAGTGGAGAGAGTTGGACATAGGTGATTGGGCTCTGGTCCTTCTTCCTACTTCTACTCACAAGCTTCGGAAGGAGTGGCAAGGACCTTTCCAGGTCGTCAGGAAAATAGGTAGGACCACATATGCGCTGAAACTATCTCCTTCCCGAACCCAGATTTACCACATTAATATATTGAAAAAGTGGTTGGGTACCCCTCCGAGGCCTCATGTTTCAGTGTCACTAGCAACACCGCCTGCTCATACCATCGAGCATGCTGTTGTAAATGACGACCTTACAGATCCTAAGAGGTGTGAACTGAAGGCGCTGATGCTAACCCACCAGGCCATATTCTCGGATCAGCCAGGTCGAACTACCTTGGCTGAACACCATATCCCGACAGCTCCGGGGGTAGTTGTAAAACAGAAACCGTATAGGGTCCCCAAAGCGCGAAGATCAGTGATAAAAGAGGAGGTACAGAAAATGTTAGAAGCAGGGATAATAGTTCCCTCTAAAAGCAATTGGTCTTCCCCAGTGGTATTGGTGCCAAAGCCTGACGGGAGTAAGAGGTTTTGCATTGACTTCAGAGCAGTGAACAAAGTGTCAAAACAAGACGGTTATCCTTTACCCAGGGTAGATGAGCTGATAGAACGCCTTGGGGAGGCTCAATATATAACAACCATTGACCTCACCAAAGGTTATTGGCAGGTGCCTCTTTCCCTCAAAGATCAGGAAAAGACAGCGTTCACCACCCCTGATGGTCTCTTTCATTTCACTGTCTTGCCCTTTGGACTTCATGGGGCCCCTGCTACCTTCCAACGTCTTATGGACACTGTGTTGGCCCCTTATAGACACTTTGCGGCAGCCTACATAGACGACATTGTCATCCACAGTCCAGATTGGGAGACCCATCTAATTCACTTGAATCAAATCCTTACGGCTTTGGAAAAGGCAGGACTACACATAAATGCAAAGAAATCACGTTTTGCCTTTTCTCAAGTGAAGTACCTGGGCTACATGCAGGGTAACGGTCAGTTGTTTCCGCAGCAAGAAAAAGTGAAGGCTATACAACAACAGGAGTTTCCTACAAATAGGCGAGATCTCCGGGCCTTTCTTGGTTTGGTTGGTTACTACCGACGGTTTATACCACACTTTGCCACGCTCTCAGCCCCTTTGACGGATATGTTAAAGAAAACAGCCTCTTCTGTTCCGTTCAAGCAACCCTCTGCCCAAGCTCAGTCCGACTTTCAGGCACTGAAAGATGTTCTCTCCTCGTCTCCAGTCCTGATTACACCTGACTTTGGCAAACCTTTCTATTTGCAAACGGATGCTTCCGTGGTGGGACTGGGGGCTGTTCTGTCTCAATTGGATCAAGAGGGGAAGGAACGTCCTATTCTGTACTTTAGCAGGAAACTTTTCCCCAGAGAGACTGTCTATCCTACCATTGAAAAAGAGTGCCTTGCGGTGAAATGGAGCATAGAGAAGCTGCATTATTATCTGGATGGTCGGCGTTTTACGCTGTACTCTGACCATGCCCCTTTGCAGTGGCTCCAGCGGAACAAAGGGCGCAATGAGCGTATACTCCGTTGGTTTCTGTCCTTGCAGCCGTACGACTTTGAAGTATGTCACCGTCAGGGTGCGGCTCAAACGAATGCTGACTACTTGTCCCGTTATCCACTTTCCCCCGAACGGGAAAAGTCTAGGGGAGGGATTTGTCAGGGGGTCCCATGCTCAGCCCTGACAGGGCTAACTGATTGTCCGTCTCCTCAACAGGCGGATTACTATGGGCCCTTTAAGGATAGCCTTTGTGTACGTGACGGAGGCTTCGCATCTGGACCACCTGACTTTTCGGGCCTATCAGGAGTGGCCTCTCACCATATGAGGAGAGACCCGGAAGACGCCGTGTCTCCGTCGTGGGAGGAGGAAGTGAGACGCCAGGAGAACCACGCGACCGGGAGGACGGAAAGCACCGTGGAGACGGATTCCTTGGAAGTGAACGACACCAGGAGCAGAGAAGGTGCCGGACCGATAACAGAAGAGGAGCGGACGGAGGCAGCTGTAAAGCCAGGAGGCCAACGACACCGCGTTTCGCCCAGCCATGCAAAGGAGGACGCGTGGCTCTCCCAGGTGCGTGCTCGTTTGGGTTCTTTGTTAAACTTTAAGAAGGGAGGGACCGGATAGGGGACCGTGCAAACACCGGGGCACCTAGTTTAGCAAAGCCGTGTATAGCTCACTGAATGTGGTGGTGGTTTTTGCTTTATCCCTCACACCCTCCCTATTCCGAGAGTTTCTAGTGACCGGAACAACCCACTAAAAGCCACATTCTTTTCTTTTCTTCCATGTGCTGGAGTGTCCTGGACCCCGACCCAGGAAGTGCCCCGAGGATTACAAACCTACCACCGACCCCGTGTCTGACTGAAAGACTTTGTTTTGTTGTTCTACAGTCTGTAAACCGCAATAAACTAGATAAACAGTCGCCCTCTAGTCTTGGCTCCTTCCCTTCTTGTGACCGAAAGGTGACAGGGTGTTACATCCTATCATATTAAATAGTCGTGTGCCTTTAATTAATGTTCTGTGCACATGCTCTGGCATGAGCTCCTGCATATGCCAAGTTATTGTTTGAATGCATTCTTAATTCTGATGCCTATCTCTGTAGTGAAATATGTACAGTTAGGGCATTTGTAAGTTGGCTTTGACCTGGAGCTGATCCATGTTACGTGCTGCAATAAAGAAACCTATTTTAAGACTTTGATCTCTTCATGATTATAACAAAATTTGGCGACGAGGGACACCACTCTGCAGCACGTTTAAGGAGTGGTGAAGAACCTATTTTACATAATTTTCTCGGAGGAAATCTTGGTATGTACATCTACTTTTACTGTTCTTTTGATTGAACCAGCGGCTGTAATTTTCTGTTCTAAACGTACTCTGATCGTACCAGCGGCTGTATTTTGTCTCAATGCCTCGCATTTTTAAAAATCTCATTTTGGATGCTTAATACCGCCGTAATATTTGCCCTTTTGTTTTGAACTTCACTCTTTCATCGTCATTTTTTTTTTTTGAAAACTAAGCGTTCAACAATTGTGTTCCAACTAAAAAAAAAAAGAAGAAATATCACCAACCCGTTTGTATTTCAGCCCGAGCTGTAAGCGCTCGACATTTTGCTGCTTAGCAACCATCTCCGTGTTCGCGAGCTGGAAATTGCCCACCATTCGTCTCAGCCCGTCTTGGAACGACGACGTTTTACGTCACACGCTATAACGTGTTACATCACACGTTTCTCGCGTCTTTTGTTGTCATCCATTTTAGGTTGCCTTGACTACGCTCTCAAGAACGCGCTCTACTCCGAAGAACTGTTTTCATAATATAACAAACTGTAAGTTGGATATTTTTAAAGCGCTGAACTTTCATTTCTTTATTTATAAGGGCATCGTTTACAAAAGCATTTGTTTTTCATTTAACATTTCTGACATGGCGTCAGTTTTACAGAGTCACATTTAAAATGGAATTGTAATTAAGATTGTAAGTGACCTTTTCCACCCTATAAATCATATCAACTCATAATAACATTAGCCATGCAGATTTAATACAACCAGAGTTGTTTTCCTTTTATAAGGTTATTGAAGATTTAGAGTTGGATGGTGATTTTGTCTTCAAGTCTGGTAAATGCATTCCTCCAGAGGGTATGTATGAGGTAATTTTACGCATTGCACACAAAACACATCCTGGCATTTCCTCCATGAAGAGATTAATCAGAGATTATTTTTGGTGGCCAGGCATCGATAGGTTTGTAGATAGGGTAGTTAGAGAGTGTAAAGAATGTAATTCCAGTGAAAAAATGCTCAAGGTACATACACCTCCTATGAAAATTGTTAAATGGCCTTCTCAACCTTGGGAAAGAGTTGCTTTTGATATTTCTGGTCCTTATCACATGTTGCCTGAGGCATCACGATATGCATTTGTTTTAATTGACTATCATTCCAAGTGGCCAGAAGTCAAGTTTGTCCCAAAGGCCACTACTGAAGCTGTGATCAACTTCTTCAAGGACATTTTTACTAGGGAAGGTTGTCCGTTAGTTTTGGTTACCGATAACGGTGTTCAATTGACTTCAGTAGAGATGAGTGATTTCCTTAAAGAATGTAATATTTCCCACAGGCTCACATCTGTTTATGAACCACATGAAAATGGTCAAGTCGAAAGATTTAATCGAGTCTTGAAGAACTTTGTGGTTGATTCTATCAAGTTTGGTGTGAATTGGGTAAGTGCTTTAAGAGAACGTTTGTGGAATTATAGAATTACACCACACTCAACAACGCAAGTAAGTCCCTTCAACTTGTTTAAAGGAAGAAATCCTGCCTCTAAGGTTCTACCTTGGTGGCTAAGAGAAAAATCTCAGTATTTTCTTGGTGATAAAGTACGTATCAATGATATTGCCAAACGTGTTGAAAGTAAACAGTTGAAAGTTAAGAAATGGTATGATAACAAGTGGGGTGCTAAGACACAATATTTTCAAGTAGGAGAGTGGGTAAGAATTCGCAGACCTGGTTTAATCAGTAAAGGTTCGAACAGATATAGTGAACCTGTGTTGATTAAAAAGTTTTCACCAACAGTGCTATGACTCAGGATGGTAGGACATGGAACTTTAGAAGACTAGCTAAATGTCGTGCACCTGATGATTTGCACAAGGATGTTTTGCATAAGAATGTTCAGTTGTGTGATAATGATTCTGTTGCTTCTAGAGTTAAAAAAAACAAACGCACTATCAATGTTCCTAAAAGGTTTTTACTATCTGGATAATTCATGCCACTCTCATTCCACTCTCATCTGCATTTAGTTTTGTTTTGCATTACAATTTTTCCTTATTTCTCGTTCCTGTGTAAATATGTTTTGTTAATGGGGAGATGTGTTACATCCTATCATATTAAATAGTCGTGTGCCTTTAATTAATGTTCTGTGCACATGCTCTGGCATGAGCTCCTGCATGTGCCAAGTTATTGTTTGAATGCATTCTTAATTCTGATGCCTATCTCTGTAGTGAAATATGTACAGTTAGGGCAATTGTAAGTTGGCTTTGACCTGGAGCTGATCCATGTTACGTGCTGCAATAAAGAAACCTATTTTAAGACTTTGATCTCTTCATGATTATAACAGGGGGTCATAGCTGGTAGGGCAAAGATTATTGGTGATCATCTTCTGGTAACAGGGAATTAATCTCAGACATGAATTTTACAAAACGGGTGGCCATCTGAGCTGAGCCGCCCCTCATACACTCCTTTAGAGCTTCTTGGCATGTCCTGACGTTCAGGATTCGCCAAATTGGATGCAGCAAAAAAGTTTGGAAAGGGAGTAAAGTTCTGTAGATGCACAGGATGTGGATTAGGTTTTCTTAAACACAACAAATGGAGGAGTACCCCCTAAAGGCGTAACAGAGCGAGTCTCTGTGCCCAAAGCTTAAGGCTTAGTCTAGCACTATGTGCCCAACCTTTACGCAGGACAAAGCATGTCCTTTTAGGAGACCCCTCACTCACCAACCTAGTTGGTGACATGCTTCATCCTTGGGGTCCAACCCCGAAGGCCGAGTGCCAACAGGGTGTGCTTCGACACCTGATTATAGTTGAGCGGGTATTTTTTCTTTTTATATGTGCAGAGATATTAAAAAGTGATACGTGGTTTAAAAAGGGGCCAGTACTACTCACTACAAGACTTTATTCCTGAGTGACTGGACACCCTGATAAAAGAACTGTGACACCTATGTCTAGTTAGGTAGACTCCGGTGTTCAAGACGTGTAGTGTTATAAAATAGCGACGTGTGCTATGTGATTTAAAATACAGGTCTACATGTTTCAACCATCTTGCGATTGTGGGTTTTCGCCAGGACCAGTGAATTGACCTGGGTGGAACGCACACGCTAAGGTACGCCCTACCCTCGATCAATAAAAATCTAGAAACACAAAATTGTGTTCCTTTACAAAATGTTGTCTTCTCCACAGTCTGGAAGAAAAACCTGCAAAGAAAGATTCGAGGAAAAGGGTGGTTGGGATCACATTACAAAAGACAGACAATAGTTGTACGTATAACACATAATAGAGAGTGCCCCTGTGGGTAGTTGGCAGACAAACTCAGTCACTGGCATCAGTGCTAGCTGCCACACTATGGGTATACCCGGCCATGGAGATTAATGCGTGGCCCCAATGTCGGTGCTGCTCTCAACAGATTGTGCGATAGTAAAAATAGCCCTCAGATATTGAAAAAGCGACCTGGCTTTTAGAACTGAGGGTTTTTTTTAGGAAAAAACTGGAGATTGTTTGGGCGGTGAGAATTATGCATATCGCGGTAGAAATGACACTACGGGAAGTGAATATGTCTCACAATCACCCAGGAAAAGCTACATCTAATCATCCCAGACTAAGGATTTTACAGATCTGTAAATGTAGCCCAGTGACTCCTGGATAACTGTAAAACATTTGGCTTACTCAAAGTGCGGTATGAATCCGCTTCATGGGTGTCCGGGTTCCAATGGCGATGCTCACGTTACCTGGAGAGTAAAAGCAAAAACGGGCGCAAAGCGCGGTGAGTGACAGAGCGTCATCTCGAGCGTCTTGACAAAATCCAAAGGGATCCTGTGTAGTGCGACTTACTTGCGGCTTCTGCTCCTCAAACTGGTAACCTACTTGGTTCCATAGACGGTACGCCCCGTGGGAATCCCTGGAACCCCTTGTGGCATTGTAGTTATACTCGAGCGCCTAGCTTCCAGGAAGGGGCGTGGTGAGGCGGGTCACGTGGGTCACGTGGGTCGGGGCCAATCGACAGACCACTTTGCTAAACTGAGGCTTGGAACTTAGTTGCCACGGTTACACTGCTCACTCGGAGTGTTCGCCGTGAAATCAGATTTTCTGTTTACACAAATGTAAACAAAAAGGTTCCGTAGTTAACTGGTGACCGAACGGATAGGAGTACTTATCTGCTCAGTGTGCTCCACCCCAGTATTGCCCGTAGGACCAGGTTAACATCCGGAGCGGGATGATTACGTTTTCTTCCCCGCTCTTACAGAAACGGCACTGTGTGGGCACATCTTTCGGCCATACTTATACGCCCTCAACGGGAATAGACCAAAACATAATCTTATTAGATTGTGTTTCACACTTGGTTTCATGGATGATGACAAATAGTGTGGTAGGGTTTTAGGGCCATAGAGTTTTGACGCCCAACTGCCGTGGGAGATATTCTTCATGTTTAGAGCATCATGTTTGAGTGACAAGATCTTTGCTTGTTTGGTCAGGATTTTTGTAATCAGCCCTATGGGCAGTGAGCTTGTCCATATGTCTTCAACCTCTACTGCGTCCAGGCAGAATGTTAAAAATTGGTTCGAGGGAGTGCTAGGGTAATTTAACAAAGAAGAAAAGCAGATCTTTATTGTGAAGTCACAAGCCTTTTTGTTTTTTAAACAATAGGCAATGAATCTTGCTTTCATTACCCAATGTTGGGATGACAAAGAGAACTCCATGCGTATTTGGGCATGAGAGGTCGAGTTGGGTAGGTGGAACACTCTGCGAAAGCACATTGACTGCACTCTGTCAAGTCAGGTGAGCATTTTGTCTTTAAAGGTTATGGCACCGAAGGCTATTGTCTGCAAAAATTTGGCGCCTATCACCCTAATTAGCAGTGAATTAATCTGGAGAGTGAAGGGCTTTCTTGGATCTTACAAAAGCCCCCTCCAAGCTACGGGCTACTCCCTGCATTATGGTGATATGCTGCGCTGATCTCACTTTGTGGTACATCCAAACTTCCAAATACTTGTATGCGGTCACTGTCTCTATTGACTTCCCTTCAGTGTACCAAGACTGCTATCTGGCTCGTGAGCGTGAGACTATCATTGCCTAGGTTTTGGTGATGTTGATCTCCAAAGCGTTTGTTTTGCAATACAGGGCCAGAGAATTCAAGAGTCTTTGAAGGCCCATCTGGGTTTGATCGAGGAGGATCGTGTTGTCAGCATATTGCATCGATTGAATTTTAGTAGATTCAATTTGTGGTGGAAATGCTCGGGAGAGGGCCAGCCAATCGGGCAGGTCTGCAAGAAATAGATTGAAGAGTAAAGGAGCCAATATGAATCCCTGCTTTAAGCCTCTGTTAGTCATGATTTTATTGGTGGTTGACCGTCTCGAGGAAACTCTTTATGAGAGCTTTCAGGAGGGGCTGCGGGATGCCCCATTTTGTTATTTTTTCCCAAAGATTGGGGTGAACAACGCTGTCAAACGCTTTTCGGAAATCAATGAAGCCCAGATATAGCGATTTTCCTTTGGTAGCGAGGGTACTCTCCATCATGTGAACTAGGCAGATCAAATTATCTTCGATGTGGCAGCCCTTTTGGAATCCTGTTTGTGTGAAGGGTATTAATTTACGATCTTCCACCCAGGAAGTCAGTTCTTGCAGTAGGACACTTGCATGTGCCTTCCCTTCAACATCAAGAAGGGCAATCATCCATTTATTGTAAGGGTCAGCCCGCAAGCATTTTTTGTGGATGGGGACGAGTGGAGATCCTCGCCAGGAGTTCGTAATGAGCCCACCCATTCTGGTTGTCTTAAATAAGGTGACCAGCAGTGTGGCCCATTTATGTGTGGATGCTTTGTATATCTGGGTTGGTATGCCATTTGGAACTGGTGCTCCTCCTGGGCGCATTTTCTTTCTTTATTATAAGTGCAAAATGGTTTGAAGTTATCTTAATAGTGGATTCTATTTTGTAAAGTGATGAAATCTTAATAATGCAACAATTATTTTAACTTGTAAATGTGTTTTTTTACCCAAACATTTTTTGTGCATTGCAATAATTTTAATTAATCAGCAAATAAATATTACTTGTTGGATCTGAGGGAGTGGTAAGCTGTAGGCTGCATCCCTCATATGTATAGAAATATTTGTTGATTTGTAAGCTAGGAAGTGTGCAGTGTCTTGTGGCCTCTATAGTAATTATACTATAATTACTATTGTATCCATCAGAGTTGTGTCAATTCTTTCTTTTAAGATTGCCGGGTACTTTGCTAAGGCAGCATGCCTGACCTTCCGGAATCTCCCAAACGATTTTTATTTTTGATTAAGAATCGAACGTGAATCAACTTTGAGTAAAATGATCCCAGCTCTGAGGGTCCTTCTCCCTCAGTTTCCAAATGATCTACGGTTAATAATGGGAGACTTTAATTCCAGCCTCATAGAATCAGACATGGATTCTCCTTTAACTTCGTTGGTTGAACAATTGTGGACCATTCCAGATATAAGTTGTCAGTATCAACAGAAAGACGGCCATGGTACAAAAGTAGCAGCCTATCTAAATCAATTAGGCTTTCTCATTTTGAACTGAAGATCTCAATCATCTCAGCGCATGTTTCGCGCTTCAGAAGGGCCACATTGGACTATACTTGGGTCTCGATCGCTCACTTCCATGCAGTCCCGAAATTTGCAGTAATATTTTCATTGGCAAGCGACCACGCTATCCTCACTTTCAAAGTGCTTCTCTCACAATTCCTTCGCCCAGCATCCTTTCTGATTGGGAAAGAAGATAACTTAGATCCAGTTAAAAAAAAGTCTGGTGGACTATAGATCACCTGGGAGTGATCAACAAGATGGTGGACCATTTCCTCAATAAATTAATGCAAGAACTAAGCAATCCATTGACCGCAATGTCATGGGAAATGGCAGTGGAAGATGCAAAAGAAAAATTAGCAACAAGGACAATGCCTGGACCATATAAACCCTCACCACAAACCCAACGTCTTTTCAGATACAAACAATAGTGAAAATAAAACGCAAATTAAACAACATACCAACATACCTCAAAGAGTCACCCATGATAACATTGAATACAAATCCCTCCAAGAGAAGGTATCAACTACTCGCAAGGAGTACAGGAAAGCAAGATTAGTCTACTAGAGGCTGAAGGAACAGCATCATTGGAAAACTGCACAGGAAATCATAAAATCAAAAGACCAAAGGAAATTTTGGATTTGTATGAATGAATGTGTGAGACTGGACCAACCATCAACTGCTCCAAATATTGCTCCCACCTAATGGGAGGCCCACAGTAAAACACTCTAAGTAGAGCCCCTCAGTGACAAATGGATCAGATGCCACAGTTTAAAGCATGTCAACTCTCATATAGGAACAGAGACCACCGTAAACATAACATCTGCTCAAGTCTCCTATATCATTAAAAAAAAACGCGCTTGATTGGGGGGAGGGCGGGGGTGGCGCCCAGTCCAAGTGGCATCCCATCAAAGGCGTACAAAGTCTCAGTGCAAAAATGGGCTTCAATTATGGCTCCCCTATTCAGGGAATGCAGAATGGGTGGATCTATTCCGGACTCTTGGTGAGGATCCCTGCTCGTCCCAATCCACAAAAACGGAACCCGATCCAGTCCCGAAACTGATGCGATGATCGCGCACCTTGATGTTGAGGGGAAGTGTTATGCCAGCACTTTACTTCAAGAACTGACCTCTTGGGTGGAAGAGCATAAATTAATCCCCTATACTATAGTTTTCAAAAGTGCTGTCACTTTGAAGATAACGTAGTTTGCTTCAATCAATCAGGGAATTGTAAGCGCGCTACTCACCCATGAGGGTCTCAAGGTGCTTAACCCACATGATCGGGGATACGCTTGCAATAAAAGGAAAGTCTTTGTAATTGGGGTTTATTGACTTCCAAACAGCATTCAACAGTTTGTCCCGCCCGAGATTAGGGGAAAAACTGAGCAACTGGGGCATTCCGCAATCCTTATTAAACGCTCTTATCGCCGTGTACACTGATGCGTGGGTGAAAATAAGAGTTTCCCCTGGATAATCCATTACCAACAAAATCATGGCCAATACAGGGCTGAAGCGAGGGTGCATCTAGCAGACCTGCCAGTGTGGCTGGCAGATACTAGGGCCCGCTGCCTAGAGAGGGCATTCTCAAGAGCAAGGAAAGCCTTGTGTGCGCCAGACTTATCACCGGTAATTTGTGTAATAGGTGCCAAATCTTTGTTGACAGTGGCCTACAACGCGATCATTTTCAAAGACAAAATGTCCGCATGGTTAGATAGAGCGCAATCAGCCTGCTTCCGCAGAGTGCTCTGTCTCTCAAACTTGACCTCTCATGCTCAAATCCGCATTGAATTCAACCAGTCTTCTCAACATTGGATTCTGAAAGCAAGATCTGCAGCTTACTGCTTAAAAACTAAAAAGGACAGAGACCATTTGGTCAAGCTCGCTACCCATCGGTGCGGCTGTAAAACTGTTAATCCTTCAAGCAAAGATAATTTCAGCTGAGCACGATCCACTAGCAGTGAAAATCCTCTCCCACGGCAGCTGGGCATCAAAACTTTATGACTGCGGAAGGCTACCTCACTAACACCCCCCTTAAGCCAACAATGAAACGTCACTTAGTGAGATTATGATTTTGATTAATCCCTCTGATGTCATAAAGTATGGTAAGGGGTACAAGGAAGGCCGCTTCTGTGGTAAAGGGGAAGAAACCTTAATTCATGTACTATGACTCTGCAACAACCTCTGCACCTTTTCTGGCTGCGCCCTATCTGGCACATTCTGTATGTACGGACATGCCAAGAGGCCCTGGATGTGTGCATGAAGGGCCACTCTGCCCAGTTGGCTGCCCGCTTTGGGAAATTTATGACTGCAATGAAATATGTGCTTCCTGCAGATCACTCAAAAGTTTAGCCATGTCGCACAAAACTCTTTTTATAAAAAGGCAAAAATTGTTTTTATGATCTTTTTTGTAATAATTGCAATGATTTTAAGTAATTTTGCAATAAAAATCAATCTATCTATCTATCTATCTATTTATCTATCTATCTATCTATCTATCTATCTATCTATCTATCTATCTATCTATCTATCTATCTATCTATCTATCTATCTATCTATCTATCTATCTATCTATCTATCTATCTATCTATCTATCTCAAAACACAAAGAAAATGTATGGCACATGAACTTTCAGGATTTTATTTGAGCAAATCTTTGGGGAAGTCTCTTTTCACCAGCTCTTCCTTTTAAGTGGGTTCATAAAGCATTCTGAGGTTGGCACTCAGGGATAATATTTAGAAAAGCAGAGCTGCGCGAATAAATAATGTAGGGGCATATTATCAAGGAAGTTTATCTCCGCTTTTTGGGCTTTAAAAGCCAAGAAAGCGTAGATAAAATTATCTCCCTATTACCTAGCTGTCGCTAGCACCAGTTAGCGACAGCTAGTAGGAGATAGCGACCATCTTGGGCCCCACTTTGCATGTCAGTGAAATTTATCACTAATGACATGCAAAGTGGGCGTGCCAAGATGTTAGCGACTGGAAACAGTCGCTAACATCGCTATCTCCTATTACCAACTTTTGGAGATATTCGCGCTAAGCGGGAATATCTCCAAAAGCTAACACCTGCCCTGAGCAGTTCTTAGCCATGTTATCCAATGGGAGGTGGATAACATGGCTAAGAACATTAGCTCGGAAATGCATGAATATCGCTGCCTTTTCAGCGATATTCATGCATTGCGGCGATTTTTATCGCATTTGCATTAAACCTTGGTAATACCAAGGTTTATTTGCGGTAAAAATCGCCGCAGCTCTGCGGTATATTTTTGTCTCTAACCAAGCACTAGCGATAATTATCGCTATTGCTTGGTAAAATGCCCCGCAGTTTTTAGGCTGCATTGCGAAGACTGAAAAGAGCATTTCCCTGAACAATTCCGCTCATAATGAATGTGTTTAAGTTGCCTTCGGGGGGTTGCTGCAGTCGGGCGCTGACGACCGGAGCTCCTGCTCGATCGCTGGAGTGCGAGAGCGGGCGGCCGGCGATGGATTTGCAGAGCCTCTGATGTGTGGTTGGACGCTGGGTGCTGCTCGCCTGCCTGCCTGCTCGCCTGCCTGCCTGTTTGCCTGCCTGCCTGCTCGCCTGCCTGCCTGTTTGCCTGCCTGCCTGCCTGCCTGCCTGCCTGCCTGTTTGCCCGCCTGCCTGTTTGCCTGCCTGCCTGCCTGCTCGCCTGCCTGCCTGTTTGCCTGCCTGCCTGCTCGCCTGCCTGCCTGTTTGCCTGCCTGCCTGCCTGCCTGCCCGCCTGCCTGTTTGCCCGCCTGCCTGTTTGCCTGCCTGCCCGCCTGCCTGTTTGCCTGCCTGCCTGCCTGCCCGCCTGCCTGCCTGCCTGCTCGCGGCCCACTGAGGCTCCCCGCTGGTCTCTGTCGGTTTCCTTCTTCCTCGGCAGCTGGTTTCGGAGGCTTGGGGGTGCTGGGGCTGTGGAGGGCGGATGCTGGAGCAGTGCAGCTTCCGGCATTTAAAAACACAAGTACAAAGGCGGAATAAAAGAAGATCGGAGACGCTTGGCTGCAGTGGGCTCTTGTGGGGGCATCCCGTTGAGAGAAGGGCTCCAGGGCCCAGGGGCGCACGGGGCCCCCGATGAGGGAAGGGCTCCAGGTCCCAGGAGCGCACGGGCCCCCGCCAGCTGTCCTGCCTTTGCCCCTCCCATCTGCAGCTGTGGTTTAGCTGACTTCGCTATCCACTTCGCCAAGGGCCCGCCTGAGGCCGGGCTGGGCCACACCTTTTGTTTTTTTTTAACAAATTAATCACCCTGTGTAAGTAGGTAAATGAAATCAAAAACTAAAATTGCCCCATGGTAAATTGTCTGTTGTTTCACAGTTATGTAGACATACATGAACCCAAGTCTTAATATTAGACATGAGTTTAATCTGTTCCCTGCCAACACTTTAACCAAGCAGTGACGAGCGGCGGAAAGTAAAAAAAACCAAAGAGTTCTCACACACAATAACAGAAGATCCAAAGCGTAAAGAAACTGTGCTTTACCAGTGCGCCTCAGCCTTGAAGGGACGTGACGTATCAGCATAACCAACCAATTAGAAAGCAGCAAAAAAGACCGACAGTGAAGTAAACCAATGGTAAGTAGCAGGCATGAAAAAAGTTGTAATATTGATCACACCAGGACTTGCAGACAGCGCATGCATGCTGTAGCTCGACCTAAAAATTGAAGTTATAATGGGGCCGTCCAAAAGGTATGTTATGTTATGTTCAAAATAATTTATTAAGCGCACTGCCACCGATTGGTTTCCTGGCGCTGATGAGAGACAGAGAGCGAAGCCTGAGGTCATGGCATATGCTGGGGTTAATGATATGCTTGTCTGAAGAGCCAGGTCTTTAATGCTTTCCTAAATGACATTAGATCCGGACAAGTCCGGATCTCAAGGGGGAAGGTGTTCCACAGACGGGGTGCCAAGACCGCAAATCTGCAACCCCCAATGCGCTTACGTTTAAAAGCTGGTATCTGGAGGAGAGCCAGATGGGCTGAGCCCAGATTGCGGGAAGGAATGTGTTTCGTGATGAGTTTATCAATAAATTTAGGACTTTTGCTGTGAAGGGATTTAAAAATCATGCATCCAGTTTTGAAGGCGCAACGTTGGGCTATAGGGAGACAATGGAGGTTCCTAAGCAATGGAGTGGCTGATTGCCATCTTAGTTGCGCCGTAATCAATCTAGCGGCGTAGTTCTGCACCATTTGAAGGCGCCTCAACAAATAGAGGGGTAGGCCTAGATAAATAGAGTTAGCATAATCCAGGTGGGAGAGCACCACCTGGATGATGGCCTCTTGGGTGAAAAAGCATCGTACCTTCCAGATTCTTCTGAGCTGAAAAAAGCACTTGGAGACCACCTGTCCCACTTGCGCTTTTAGTGAGAGATCACTATTCAAGGTGACACCCAGTGTATTTGCTGAGGGGGAAGGAGATGGAGCTTGGTCCATATCTGATGGCCAATAACGCGGGCCCCAATGTTTAGCACTGTCTCCTGTGAGCACTAGCTCGGTTTTTCCAGGGTTTAACTTTAAATTATTTTGGTTCATCCATGCTTGGATGAACCTCATAGTGGACTGAAAATAGGAAATGGAAGATTCAGAATTGTCGATGGTAAAGAGTAATTGCAGGTCATCTGCATAATTGTACACCGTCACCTGTTCATCTCTTAGTGCCCGGATCAGAGGAAGAATACAGAGATTAAACAGGTGAGGTGACAGTGAGGAGCCCTGTGGTACTCCGCATGTGATGGTCTGTTTAATTCCGGTCAGGTCTCCAAGGCGAACTGCCTGGAATCGGTTCTCTAAAAAGGACTTCAGCCAGCAGGCAGCTATGCCCCCAATGCCGGCCTGGTTGACACGGTCGATCAAGATGTTATGGTCGACCGTGTCAAACGCAGCCGACAAATCAAGCAGCACCGGGGCCTGGGGGGAACGTCTGTCGGCGCAGTCCCGGAGAGTATCTAAAACCGTGACTGCCACTGCCTCTGTTGAATGAGCAGGGCGAAACCCTGCCTGATGGGGTTCCAGGTAGTTTGATGCCTCCAAAAAATTGGATAGGCATCTCTCTACGTGTGCCTCCATTACTCTTGCTAAAAAAGGGGAGCAAAGAAATAGGGCGATAATTAGCCATGCAGGTTGGATCGGCCCCAGGTTTCTTCAGGAGCGGTATGACTTTCGCTTCCTTAAATGCCAGGGGCACTAGACCCGGGGTGAGGGAGTCATTCAGCAGAGTGCAGGCCGGGGTCGGAAGAGCAGAAAAGCACTCTTTAAGAATGTAAGGAGGACATTTGTCCGAGGGGGCACCAGATTTAACTGTTACCAGCAGCTCTTGGAATAACTTGGGGGTAATAATGGGAAAACTATTGAGTGAGATGGTGTTGGTAGTGATATGGGTTTCAGAGGGGGTATTAGTGAGGTATTTTGGGATACTATCTGTGATGTCCGCAATTTTATCGATAAAATAGATGTTAAGTGCATCACAAAAGGTTTGGGTTGGAGTCACACTAGGACGAACACTGTCTAAGTTAGTCAGCACACTCAGAATGAATAAAAAAAGTACTTAGGTCTGTTAGACGAGTTGAGGATGGGGGAGGAAAAGTAGGCAGCTTTTGTGGAAAGGATGGCTTTCATATAGTCTTTCCTGGCCGTAATAAATTTGGATTTTAGATCAGGGGAGTAACTGCGATGCCATTGTCGCTCCAATTGGCGTAAGGAAAGTTTCTTTACTTTTAATTCTTGCGAAAACCATCGTTGGGCGTCTGCGCGTCAGGCCAACTTGATATCTTTATAAGGTACATGAATATCACTTGCTGCTTGAAGCCAACCAGCCAGGTTAGATTCAGATAGATTAATGTCAGGGTGGGAACTCTGATCTATCTAATGTGTTCCATTTCCTTGCTCTACCACCAGCTGGCATTGCAGTTGTCTTTATAGGGAAGCAAGTGAGCTTAAATTTGAGAAGAAAGTGGTCCGACCAAAGGCAAGGAAAAGTTGCCGGAATTGTGGTTAAAGAGAAGTTGGACCAAATCTGGTACAAGATATGTCCTTTACAATGGGTTGGCGAGGGCACTTGTTGTGAAAAGTTAAAGTTCGTAAGAAGCTCTGTGAACTTACTTGAATGGGGACCTTCCGAAGGGTCATTAAACCAATAATTAAAATCACCTACCAGAAAAATCCTGGCATGTTCCATAGCTAAATTAGCAATTTGCTCACTTAACATAATAGGGAAAGTTGGCATGGAGTTTGGGGGTCTGTACAAAAGTACACAAGAAATGGTGGTATGAAGGGTTTCAAGTGTTAATACTAAATTTTCTGTGTCCGGTAAGTTGAGGCAAGTGAGGGTGGTAAGTCTTAAGGTAGAATGGATAATTGCTGCAACCCCCCCGCCAGATTTACCTGACACACGGTCCGCGTGTATAATATAATAATTCGGGGGAAGTGCAGCTATTATATGAGGGGCAGAGTCTGGGGTAAGCCAGGTCTCAGTTAATAGAAGAATATCAGGATTATCAGTAACCAACAGTAAGAAGATGTCCTGCTGATGTTTCACGAGGGAGCGGTGTTTAAGTAAAAAAAGGTCAAAGAATGTGGGAGGGGAGCAGACTCTACCTGGCTATAGGGGCAAATACATGGTGATATAGGGATTTCTCCAAGAGTAGTGCAGTCTGCCAAGATCCCTTGTCTCCTAGCCTTGCTGCACGTCTGCCTTGAAATATGAACATGGCCTTCGTTGTAATTCAGAAGGTCGTTACGGGAGTATGAGATCGGACGGGCAGCAAGTATCTGGAGGAGAGCCAGACTGGTCGCGGACGGGCGGAGATGGGCTCGTCTTTGGCGCGGCGCTGGCACGCCCGCTGCGCTCGTTCGCTGTGCTTCCGATACGGGGGAACCATTTTATGCCTTAGAGGGCGGGAGGGGTCGAGCACTATCCCGCTCACCTGCTCCTCACCTCACCCAAGATGGCGCCTAAAATGTTAGACCCCAAGCAGCACCTAATCGGCTGCAAAGGGGAAAAGCACGCTGACAAGGTGGCCAATTACAATCTAGAGCGGGTAAATGGCAGCGCAGGAAGCGAGGTAAGCAATTTTAAAATTTCAGCAATATAATGCTAATACGATCGCAAGTGCAGTAAGGTGATAATTAAAATATTGTCGGCTCAGCACACGCTCACATACAGGTCCCGGCATCCGCCTCAGGACAGGAGATCCACGTTCACACAGTCAATCTTGTACTGGTCCAAGCAATAGATTGTTGTTAAATTGTGTTAGCAATAATATGGCATTGACATCTGTATGTAAATTCACTATGAGCGTTAAGTCACTGAGCGTCAACTCACTGAGGCTTATACACAGCTTGGAAAAGACTACACAGTGGTGACACGTTTACCTGTTGTGTCATGAGCTCGCAGATAATGATAATTTGCCCTGTAGCCACTTTCCTCCATTAGCTCCTTCAGAAGATCACCCTGGGGGACTGATCCCTGCCCGTAAGTCAGTGTCTGCGGTGTAGGCAGAGCCAGGTTTGCCATACAATATGACATCCTGTTATCATCTCCTTTAATGCTGTCTTTAGACGCCAACCTACAACCACTTTTTATTGTACAATTTGGGTTGTTTGTTTGAATTAGCTGGAGCTGATACTCAATGTTATGAACCATAGAAAAAATACTGTCTTTCTTTGTTCATGACTTCTTTTGCTTGAATTAATTTGTGTTTACACATCCCTTGTTACTTTTACAAAGTAAAGATTTGATTTAAAACAAACTTCCCTTCTTTTGCTCTGTTTTATCTCACCTTCCATGCATTTGCGTTGTGTTTAAAACAAATTTGATATCCTCTGGATACTAAAGAGTGTGAGATTGCGATACCACTCATTTACTAAGAGAAAACATTTCTGAAATAAGTCCCTTGTAGCACCCTATGTTTTGAACCATATACTGCCCAAGCCTACAAGGGTTGATTGGGTTTCCCCTGACAAAAATATAATACAATATTTTAGGGCATTCAAAGGCATACTGCTGCCAGGCTGCTTTCTTAGGCGTGTATGTATGCTGCTCTGTGTGTGACACAGGTCTTGAATTTGAAGCGTGTTACAGTTGGGGTCCAACACAGGTTTCTCGGAGTAGGCAGAATGTGAACTCTAGTGTTGGGTAAAGCTAACACTCTCCTATTGGTTCTGAATGTCTGAAGGTTTTTTTTTGTGCATTCAAGAAAACCGGTGCCCACGAAGAGGCATATTTATTAATGTTTCACGCAACACAGGGCAGCAAGCAAAGTCACTGTGCTGCGTCAAATGGAGAGTGCAAAAATCCGCAGCTGCCTCTTAGGGATCTAAGGCGAGACTAAGTTCTTAATTCTTTTAGGGCCTTTATCATGCTGATCTCTCTGAGTGATGACCAGTGTCTTAAATTTTATTCTGGCCTCTATTGGGAGCCAGTGTAATTTAAGCAAATCTTTTCCAACTGATTCCCGTACCGGAGTGTTGCACAGCAGTCTTGCAGCTGCATTCTGGGCCACCTGGAGTTTCTTAATGACATATTTGGGTGCTCCCAAGCACAATGAGTTCCCGTAATCCAGACGCGAACTAATGATCGAGTGCACCACTGTCTTCCTTAATTGTATGGGAATTCTATCCAGGATTTTGCGTAGACTTTTAAGAAGTCCGAAACACATTGCAGCAATCTTTTTGGCTTGAGTTGCCATGGAAAGGTCTGTTTCAAGCCAGAAGCCTAGATTCTTAACTGTTTTTACAGGAATAGGAGGTTTGCCTAGACATGCAGGCCAGTCTAGGATTGGTCTGGGTATCGCTTTATTCCGCAGGAGTAATAGCTCTGTTTTCTCGCTATTTAGCTTTAAAAGCTTGCTGTCATACAGTCTTTCACTTTTACCAGACAAGCGGATAATCTCTCCCCATCTTTACAATTATTTGGATCAAGGGAAATAATCAGCTGTGTATCATCAGCGTATGAAGTCATGGTAATATCAAATTCCAATCCGATTTTAGCAAGTGGCTCCACATAGACATCGATCTATCTGAACTTTCATCGATCTCTGTGAACTTTCATCGATCTATCTGAACATACATCAGTCCAGCACTGTGCATATAAATCAGTTATTCAGTCTCTAATGTTGCCTCAGTCTCAGACTCTCACAAGCTGGTTGCGCACTAGGCCTGGGCGCTAAATTCCGTTGCGTTCACAGAATTTGCGGAATTTGGGTAATTTTGCGTTCTGCGGAAAAAACGATATAGCCCAAAATTCTGTGTTCCGCGACTTCGCGAAATTTTTTGCATGTTTGCATTCTCAAAATGCGTGTTCGCGAGATATTTCCCTGCGAGCACGCAAACAGCGATTGCGAACAGTAAAAAAGCATCGCGAACAAGCAATTCTGCTTGTTCGCGGAGATTTTTTACCGTTTCGCAGAGATTTGCGAAACGCGATTATGAAAATTCCACCCACCCCTATTGCACACATGGCCACCACACAGTTTCTACTCTGATATTGGTATTGTGCACCGCTCTCAAAGATCCTAACTCACAACACACGTATACTGAACTCACACATGTATGAGGGAACCTACTCCCTCCAGGGCATTACAGACACTGTTTACTGTCGAAGACCATCATTTGATCACTCAAATCATTCTGGGTGTTGTAGTCTTGTTTTGCTTTTATTGAACTTATTAGACAAACACAATGAAATTAATGTTTTGTAAGTGAAAAGCTCAGGACTGGAGGCTGTCGTAAGGTGAACACACCACAAATTCATGCATGCCACAGTAGGCATATATGAAATATATGAAATCACATTGATTATGATGCAGTTATTAAAGAAGTTGTTAAGTCACGTTGATATTGTGAAGTCAATGTGGAGTGAGATTGTGTGTTTCCATATTTAGTGACTTCCAACAAACTTCTTCATTGGGTTTTCCTCCCACTCTGGCAGTGAAGACAGCTTTGCAGAGGTACTGTCTTTGATTGGCCAGCCCCACATCTTGAAAAATGGTGCCAAATTCTTCTTAACCTGATTGGAGAACTTTTCTGCCCACAGGTTCATCTTGTAGGTGTTTTCATCTTTGATGTCAGTCATTGTCTGGTAGTCGGAGAAGAGCTGGATGAAGGGAGCCCAACCAAAGGCTTCCTGCAGCTGGGAGACAAGAGACAGTACTTTTAAAACACACAAAGGCAGAACAATAACTATAGAAGCAGAGAGTGAGAACCAATCAGTCTTCAGATCATGGCTCAACAGTGTTTGGGGCATTTACAGAGTACAAACCTAGCTACGGAGCAACAGAGTGTTCCAGAGGCTTTTCAATTGGAAATACATGAAAAGAAAGATTTGAAAAGAGTAGAGAAAGGTGACTTCTTGGTGGGGTATTTGCATAAGTGGCCCTACAGCTGGAAAATCTGAAGCTGGGAGTCTAAAGATAGTATTTGTTTTTAACACACAAAGGCAAAACAATGACTATAGCAAGGTAAGAGTGAGCATCCAGTAGTCCTCAGATCATGACTCCACAGGGTGGGATGCACTTGGGGTTTTTCTAAATCACTGCCCTAAATTCAGAGCACCAGAGTGCTGCAGAGGCTTGCAGATTTAATATGTATGTAGGAAGAGAGAAGACCAAAAAAGACAAAGGGCACTTTCAAATAACATAGGGAAGAGAAAGGGGACCTCCAGTGAGGCTATTTGCCAAGGTGTTCCTACAGCTGGGAAGGTTGACCTAGCCTTAAGGTGTTACTGGATGAGAGCAATCTTCAGTTCCTTCTGGAAGTAAAAGAGGGTGTGAGATACATCTGGGAAGAAGGGGGCTCCAGACCTTACGTATGGAGCAGGAGAAGGTCTTTCATCCTGCCTGTCATTTCCTGCACATTGCATGTATAGTGTCAGAGAGACCCCCTGACATAGACTAAAGACATGGATGAAAGTCTCTAGCTCTCAGCTCCTCCAAACATAGCTCAAAGATGACACAGGAAGATACATGATCACCACTTCCAAAATCTCTCTACAGAGGAACCCGGGTTCACAGCTGACTGCACATTGATGTGAAGAAAGAACACACCATAAGAGGTATCAACAGCTTTCACACCATTAAGTATTTTGATGCTACTCTTCATTTATCACCGAGAAACTGGATGGCACAAGGGATGCAAGGGCTTCCAAAGAGTCACTGAGTCTCGGAGTCTTAATATGGCTAGGGGTTGTGGTGATTGAATTTCTTAACCAACTAGCCAATGTGAAAGGAGTGTGTGGTCCCCTTCTAGTCGCTCATCAGTGGCGCACTCCACTCTACTGCCACCCACAGAGCCTGCGGCTGCTTCAGGGTGTAGTACTAAGGAGGATGCCCGTTTTAAGGCCATCGCCCATTCTGCTGATCCTCAGATACTGTGGATTGTGGGCGGCACCAGTGAGCGGCAAAGACTGGGCAGGACCCAAACAGTCCAAGTCCCTGAGAGGGTCCAGGCCAGTTGTGGGAAGAAGGTTACCCCTGGGCGAAGGGGTTTGGGTCATACTGGCCTGTGTTGTCAGTGTGGTTCCCTGAGGGCCCCTTTCAACCACATAAACCTAATCTGCAGCCATCACTTGGGTACAGACCTCAGCATTAGAGTGCAGCCCAGAGCTAGCTGACACTGCACCCCACGGATCACAGCCGCAACAGGGAGTATCGTAAGTGCAGTTCCACGTGTCCAGCAGACCATAAAAATCCACCTTTTCATCTGAGAGCTGGGTGAGGTCACAGAGCTCTGCGCTATGCAGCCATCTTGCTTGCTTGAGAAGCCACACCCCCTTGACATTTCATTCATAAAACTATAAATAATGGTTTCCTAGGATTCATTCAAAAACAATTAGAACCAACTAATAACTATACCTAGGACCCAACCCAAGGCATCCCCTTCACACCATCGCACAAGAGTTCCCTGGTTGTGAAGAATCACACATGAAGGTCCATAAATAATAGACTAAACCATGAGCCAAAGAGAAAAATATCACAAAAAGTGAATATTTCAAATTCAATCTTGGTATCAACAACATTGTATGCAGGACTGATGGTGTCGCACACAGTGGAAGGCGAGAGACAGACATATTTGGAAGACAAACAAGATCATACAGGGTGGGCCAGAAACATAAATTGGTACAGAGAACAATGTCTGTGGAGCCACCAGCCATTTACCAGCCAAACAATACTCGCGGAGATGCTGACTGATGTTCAGCCTTTAAAGGTGAAGCAAGAAGTGAAGCTGGAGAGAACAGCATTGACCCCATCCAAACTGGCAATAACTAGAGTTTGACCCATGGTGGGGCTATCAGAATTGGACGGGAGAGCTTGACCCTTCCTATATAAAGCATGAACTTAGTTATTTGTTTCATGAAGGTCTAGCTTCTCATGGATTGCCTGCAGAACCGGGGGTACTACTTGTTGAGTGCCCGCCCTACTTCTTGAATGAGTCAATGTCCATGATTGACTATGGTTGGGTACTAAAGGTAGATTTTAGGTTTCTTTAAGTTGCCAGACAAGGTAGGTTCTACAGAATTCGGTTCACTGCTGTCTAAAGCAAGGCTCCCACAGCATAAACTGACTGTCCACTGTGACTTTTCTATAAAATCTGAAACAATCAGGTTGTTTGATTTTCAATATATTTCTATGGACCTTTAACACTATCAGGACTCTGATGAAGTTCAATGCTCTGATAGCAATGCAGCAGCAGCATGAGATGAAAGTTGGTGTTTCTGCTTTGGTTTTACTGCTCTGCAGCGGCCAATGTGACCCATAATTCCTTCATCCAGACAAAGGTACGTCTGCCATGGAAGGGATGTCCAAGTCAGAAGATGTTCGTGTTTCAACACACCAGGCAGAGATGTTTCTCCTAGATACTTTGCAAATGTGCTTTAGTCAAGGTGTGATATTCTAACAGTGTCTACCCACTCATATAAATTTGAATATTATCAACAAATGGGTGATGGATATTGAAAAGTCCACTGGTCCAGCAGTCACCTGTTTATATTGAATAGAAGAGGAGACAGAGAACAGCCCTGTGGAATCCCACACCTGATGCCTTTCCCGGTCGACAAGGAGGAGACCGCACTTGACCTGAAAGAATGATGTCAGTGGAATCTTGTTCCAGAGCCAGAGATCCCTGCCCAGTTCAAAGAGGATTCAAATTTCTAAGTGGTCCGCAACACAGGAGAACAACAGATCTTCACTAATGCCAGCAATTCCACTTTCCATCCCTTTTCCTGGTCTCGGCCCAGATTTTCTGTCCTGCTGATTTGACTTGGATTATTTGATCTCTTGTAGTTGTCAAGCAACCTCTCCTTCCTGATCTTGAATTAAAAGGGGAGGTTAAAGGTGACTCTATAAATCACTGGATCCCATTGGATTTTAATGTTTTCTTCAATTATTATAGTGTGTTAGAGCGGAGGTGCCATTGGTACCATATATTTCTGTAGTGAAGCCTACGTGGTGCTTCCTATCTCAGGTAGGTTGTCAGAAGCCATCCTTCATTGTGTTGTCCCTCAAGGTCCTGACTTGAACTCTAGGATTCCAGTTTGTTGACTGCTTCACTCACTTGTCTATGGTTTAAAACTGCAAAAAGGCTGAATATTTGAAGACTCTGCCCAAGTGTAAGTTGATAAGTCCACATTTACTGAAATCCCTGCTACATCTCCAGGGTCCTGTTCTCAAAGAAGGATATCAAGTTTTCACACCACTGATCTGAGACAACTCGGGTATCTTTGGCCATCTCTGGCTTCATGACTTCTTAGAAAAACTAGATTAATTCCCTAGTTGTCTTTGACACCTGTTTGATCTGTGGCAATTGTAAGGGGGAGTGTAGTGCTAAGGACTGTTGGTCCTATGTTTGTAGGGATCGCTGCTGAGCTGAGTTTGTTGAGCAGAAGTGAACTGTGAGTGAGGCGTTAGGAAAGGATTGTCATGGACACCAAAGATTACCAAGTGGGTTATTCTGAGATCACTCCATTGTTGCTGCTTCTCAGCAGGCTGCAGAAACCGTAGGATTTCACCCATTTCCCCTCAAGGCTCACCTGCAGATACGTCTCCAGAGCGGCCCATGAAGTCCAGTGCTCCAGCTTGGCTCCTTTCTCGAGGTACTTCTTGATGTGCTTCTCTCTGCACTCTGGGTGAAGATCTCCATGAGCTTTGCTCCTCTGGATTCCCAGCACCTTCTCGATCACGTAGACTGACCAAAGGTTGCAGGTGGCCTCTGTGGTGTTTGGACTGATATTCCAGCCCCAGCACTGCTGATTGTGACCCAACTCGTGGATGGGACCCCAGATCCCTCCACTAATTAAATCAAAGTTAGTCAACTCTTTAGCGGAGTCTGTGTGGGCCATGATGGGATAGCCAGCGTGCATCCAGCCTGAAAGGAGAAGAAAAAAGATGACAACTACTGCATCCCACAGAAGAACCATCAAACACTGCACATGAACAACAGCTGTGTACACTCATACAATATTCTGGGTTGCGTCTCTCTTTCTGAGACTTTTGAAAGTCAGAGTCAGTAGGTGTCATAAGTGGGAGATGATATCTGGGATAAAGGCCACGCCCAGTGTAAGATGTCCCAACTGCAGTCCCCCCTCTGGTATACTAGCAGTACTGAAAATGGGTGGCAACACATCTGTACCAGAGGGAAGAGAAACATGAACCATGTGTCAAAATTATTATGATGAGGCGAGTGACATAAAGCAAGATGCGAGGTTCGAGGCCCACTCACAGCATTCACGCAGCAGTCTAGGGTTGCATATGCACTTGTAAAGTGAAACCCATGCAATTTCACTCATCCTACCCAAACACATTAGTTGTGGATAAGTAGGAGAAAGTTATCTCCTGCCCCCCCAGTCTTGTCTTCAGCCAGGCTTCTTGAGGAACATGCTCTAGGTCTTTCCTGCGTAGACTAATGAATATCAGTCTTCAGCTGCCTTCCTACCTAAGGGAGCAAACACAAGGAGATGATGGACGGAGCTCTGAAACTTTTCAGGCACTCACCCCCAGTCACATATCTGGGTTGAATCCATCATCATTCTTTAGCCCACTTCGACACCCCATTTCAGACCCAGCCATATTCAGGTCTGTCTTGACCCTGTGCCTCATGGTAACAGTCCAGCCCAAACTGTCAAGCCATGTCTTCCCTGGACCGGAAACAAGCATCCTTGGACCAGTTTCTGGCTAATCAGCCATCAGCAGCCAGGCTAGCTTGAATCCAGAGGCAAAGTGAGAAAGGGAACCATGTCTGGGCATACCCTTCCAACCTATGGCAAACAAAGCAAACACAAGGAGATGATGGACGGACCGCTGAAACTTTATTAGGCACTCATCTCCAGTCACAGATCTGGTTGAATACATCACCGTTCTTTAGCTCACTTTGCCACCCCAGTTCAGACCCAGCCATATGCAAATCAGTCTTGACCCTGTTCCTCATAGGAACAGTCAAGCCCAAACTGCCAAATCAGGTCTTCCCTGGACTGGAAACAAACATCTGGGAACCAGTTTCGGGATAACACCCCTCATCATCCAGGCTAGCTTCAATCCAGTGGCAAAGTGAGCAAAGGACCCACGTCTGATCATACCCTGCCAACTTAGGGCAAACAAGGCAGACACAAGTAGATGATGTACGAAGTGGTGGAACTTTAAAAACACTCACCTCCAGTCTCAGATCTGGGTTGAATCCATCATTGTTCTTTAGCTCACTTTGCCACCCCAGTTCAGACCCACCCATGTGCAAATCAGCAATCACAAAGATCTGAGAGGCAACAAGACCAGTATACACTGAAATGACGGCAAAATTGCCAGGCATAGACAGAAGAAACGAGAGATCATCTTTGATTATTTGATCCTTTATTTCATATTCATAGGAGAACTTGAATACAGCCAATGTGTTTTGCCCATATCTGGGCTTCTTCAGGGCTGCAATGTATACAAATATGGCTTACATTAATCCATTCATTTTTGCAAGAGATGACCACAATTTGAAATATTTACATTGAAATACAGCCTATAAAAGGAAGGTTCTGTCACTTATTCCAACCCATTCTACCCAGCAAACACAGGGAAGTTAATCTTGCTTACCATCCAAGAAGACGAGCTCCTCAGTTTCTTGGCTATTCCCAGTGCAATATCTTTTTAACAAAACAGAAGCTTCAAACAAAAAAGATGGAGTCACATATTAAACCCCACAGATGCTACTCAAAATTCTGTGTTGCTCTGTAAAGAAGTACAGGTTTTCTTGGCAAGGGAGCCATAGAGAGGGAGTCTGTATCAGAAGTAGGTCATAGTTGTTATTCTCACTACTTTATGGTGTGAAGAAGGAAAGAGGACTTTGTCCTATTCTGAATCTGCACCTTCTTAGCATCTTCCTGAAAAAAGAGTAGTTCAAAATGCTCATGCGCAACCAAGGTTGGTCTGCCCTAGATCAGTAAGGCTGGATGGTATAGATTGACTTACAAGACACATATTTCAACATCCCCGTCTTGCCGGCACAAAGATGCTACTCGCGGTTCACAGTGGCCACCAGCAAACCTTGTGCGTTCACCCAGATGATGCCAGTGGTCACAGCTCGTCTGTGGAGGTTGGTGATTTCAGTCTCCCACTACATTGATGACTGACTGTTTAAGGCAGGCTCTTCCAGGATCTTGCCAGTCACCTTCAGACTACTGCAGACCTCCTGCACTCGCTGGGGTTCACTATGAACATGCTTTGGTGACACCTGACTCTCTCTAAGATGCCCACTTTCATCTGCGCTGTTCTGGAAACAGTGCAGGTTTGGGCTTATCCCCCCGAGCAGGGAGTCCAGGATTTTCAATCTATGATTCTGATGTTTCAGCCTCTTTCCTGAATTTCGGAAAGACTGACCTCTAGACTACTGTTCTTCATGGCTTCCAGCATCCTGCTGGTGACACATACCTGCTGGTGTATGCGGATTCTGCAGTGGGACCTGAAGTTCCAAGGGGCTCAACAACAGGGGAATCTTTCTGACATGGCCCAGATCTCAAAAGGAACTGCAAAATACCTGCAGTGATGGTGAACAAACTGCGACTGGGTCAGTGGCCCACCCTCTTCATTCCCCAAACACATCTAACAGTAGTAACAGATTCATAATTCTTGGACTGGGGCAGCCATCTTAGAGAGGTAGAGATCAGGGAACTCTGGTCTCCGGTGGAGTCCAGGTTCCAAATCAGCCTGTATGAGCTTCAGGCAAATCACTTGGCATTATAAGAATTTGTTTGTTTGATCAAGGGAAGCCTGGTGCATGTCTTCATGGACAACCCCACCGCCATTTGGTACTGCACCAAATGTGGTGGGGGGAGGTCATGGACCTTAGGTCTAGAGGCCCTGAGGCTCTGGAATTGGCTGGAATGTCATTGCATTTATTTTATTTATTTATTTGCGGGTTTGTATAGCGCTTGAATCGACTCCATGAGGAGTATCTCTGCGCTTAGGAGCCAAGGACATGAGAGAATAGAGAGTTAGCGGTGGGATCTAGATCTGATTACAAAACAGCAGGGTTTTAAGTTGTTTTCTGAATTTTAAATGCTCTGTGCATTGTCTGAGGGACAAGGGGAGTTTGTTCCATGGTAAGGGTCCCGTAATGGATAAAGCTTTACCGCCATGTCTTTCCTTCCTGGCACGGGGTACCACCAGAAGACGTTGGTCGCTGGTCAGTTCAGCATCTGGCAGGATCTCTGTACGCCAGTGCGTACAAACTCAATTGAAGATGCTTAGTGGATTACCAATGGTGTCTCCATCCAGAGGTGATAAAAGGTCTCTTTCAGCAATGTGGAGAGCCTTGGTTAAATCTTTTTGCCACTAGGGGATAGGGGAAGAATTCCTCTCCGCCGGGAGAGTTTCCCTCAGTCAATTTTAATAACTTGCCTAAAAATCAACATTTAGTATAAGATTAGAGGTACTAACTTAGTAGTAGTACCTGTAGTTGATGGTGCCATTGCTGCCCCAACCCCATATTTTCTAGAATAGTGTTTGAGTGACCGAAAGACATCAGAGCATCTACTTGATAGAAGGCCTGATTACTAACTGACAGATATCCCATCCGCTAAATTACAATACCATTATATCCTATGGAACTTGTAATATGGCGGACGGCATAGTTGTGACAGAGTATCCCATCTGCCAAGATACTAACCAGGTCCAAAGTCATGATGTGGAAGTTTGAAATAAATGTATTACCGATTTAATCCCCCTATATAAGTACGCTGTGTAACATGATCAAAACCTCCGCACTTCTTGTAGTTATCAAACAATCCTTCAAATTGAAGAAGAGGAATATATCAGAGTCCAAATCATAAAAATTAGTTTTTCATATGTAAGTCAATTTTAAAATCTATATAAAATTGTTTTTTCATCACAAAGGGGCTTTGTAAAATTACAAGATTTGTTGGTACCCCCAAAATACAGAGAATAGCGATTGATCGCCCTAGAGACACCACAATGTCTACCTGATAAATAAGTGAAATGTGTTAAATAAATCATTTTCTGTTTTCTAGGTAGCAACTGAACATAGATGTAGTATATTCAAAGCACATCATTATTGTTTTCTGTGAGTTACCTTCAGTCTATTTCATATAGTGTATTCCTGAAGTCAATTTAATTATTACTGTTGACACATTTGTGTACAAGGTATGATCATCAAACCGTCTGCATAGACTAAATGATTGAGGTGTACCTGTGCAAGATTAGGAGGGCCACCATTAATGGGTTGTAAAGTCTCCGATGGAAAGTAGACTCAGACAGAGAAATGGAGAGTGACCATGATGCGTCTTTGATTTAAGCTATTTCCAGTTTAAAAATCACTAGAAAAATTAAAATGTGACCTTTTCAAATGTCCTTCCCAAACTCTTTTTCCTCCTTTTTAGGTCTCGCCTAGCGATGCAGCGCATGCGTTGCTTGCTTTGCGAGGCATGCAGTATACATTATAGCATGGAAGGTTCGTGGAAGCTCTGCCCACTCTCCGCCCATCTTATTGATTGGCTAACATCCTAAATGCTGCCTACTGATTGGTTTTCGGCTTGTTAGTCCCTCCTCCTGACGGCCATGTTGTCATTTGTATCCTTCCCCGGCTACGGGCCCCTTTACAAAAACACAATTTTGTTCCCTATGTCCCCACTCCTCCCTCAGTCCGTAACTTCTCGCACCCCCCTCACCTCCCCACTCCCGTCTGCGCCTACTTGAACGCCCGCACTCCTGTTTCTAATGTAAAAGGTCCCACGTAAATACGAGTCCTATTGCATTGAAAATTCTTGTTTGTTGTGGGATTTGCTGGGTAAATTCACACTCTCTTTCTGTATGTCTGTGCTTGCTTTTCATTGTTTTTAATGCAGGCTGGGCTGGTTAACTGGAGGGCGGACATGTTTTGTCTAAGTGGAGGCAGGGTCTGCTTTGAGGGCATTTGCGCGGCATGGTACAGAGTCACGGCATGGCGGCTGATTCCTGGCTCAGAAATCCGGCATAGGAGGCTGATTCCAGGCACAGAAACCCGGCATGGGGGCTGATTCCATATGCAGAAACCCAGCGTGGGGGCTGATTCCAGGCGTAGAAACCCAGCATGGGTGCTGAGTCCAGGCGCAGAAATCCGGCATGGTGGCTGAGTCTGGCACGCATGCTACAGAACAAGGAAGTACTTAAACCATTGCGGATGTCAGCTTTTAAATAAGTGATTTCACCTGTCGAACATTTCAGTGTGTTTCCCACCTTTATGTGTTTCGCCTCTTGTTTAAAGTTTGTTATGAGGTGCGCACAGTCGGAACAAGCTTCGTGCCACAGGTGATTTAAAATCAGCCGCAAAGCAATACAGATACATTATGAGACATTTGTGGAGCCAGAAGCATACTGCATATCCTCTGATGTGTGTTTTTCTGAGTTGCCAGTTTGTGAGATTTATCAAGCTGCAGTATTGGGGCCGATAAGTGTATGTACGGCTTCTGGGTGCTATGTAGGGGGTCGGGTCTGATAGGAGGTTTGGCTCAATCCTAGACTTCTTGCAGCCATGTTGAATCCTGGGTCTGGTGAGAGGAACCTGAGGAATGGTTGTGAGTAAAATCCATGATTTACTCCCATCCAGTGTTGCCTGCTGCCGGGTCTTACTAATGGGGGCTTGATATAGACTGTACAGCTCATGAACATGAAGTAGCAACCCGTTCCTCACTAAAAGACTGGGCCAATTGCATTTCCATGTGAAGAGCGCTCCTTTATTGATAAAATATGTCAGCTCTCTGACCCTTCCTGGACCCCATGAATGCTCTGGTCTAATTAGCTGCACTTCTTAGAAGGGGGCATTTTTTTGTCCATGTACCTTATTTTCATGGGATTGCGCTTTCACTGAACATGGCCTCTACATCCACCATCAATGTTTTACTCCAAGTTCACAGGTTTGAATTCTGGCGTGCCCTCTCACCTTTCAGTGAAATAGGTACCACTGAATTGGATAACAGCAAATGGCTGGCATATTGTGGCAAGAGGCTGCTTTAGGTGAACATTTTTTTTGTTTTTTATTCTACAACTACACAGGCTCAGTTTAATGCGTTTCTATTATTATTATTACTAGCTTACCCGTCGCGCGTTGCTGCGATCTCAGAAGAAAGGAAATTCAAGTAAACTCGTTATGATAACATTCAATTTACATTGTGTCATTTTTATTGAAACTTATTCATTTTAATATGGAAAACATTTCAAAGTGTCGTTTTAATTCTATCTATTCATTCGAGTGCTTGTAGATACACGATATTTTTTGTTTTTCCGTCTGGTGCGTACACGAATAAATCAGAAGGTTTTCCGACGTGTGAGCTGGCCACATACAGTTGTCCATGTGAGAAGCACGGATTCTCCTAATCTAGTCCACACACTTGCAGCGATTGTCCCTGTGCTTTGTTGATGGTCATTGCAAAAGCAAGTCGCACCGGAAACTGTAAACGTTTGAATTCAAATGGCATATCTGTTGGGATCATTGGAATACGTGGCAACAGTACATCTTCCCCCTTGAATTACCCATTCAAAATTGTAGCTTCGATGACATTGTTCATCGTCTTTTTCACCGAAAGTCTTGTACCGTTGCCAAGTCGTGGTTGCAAATTCAGTATTCAAAAGATTATGAGGGCCCTGCGGGGCCAATCTTTAAGACAATTTTATGCCAGAAACCTTCGCGGGAGTGTACTCAACGACTTCCCAAAGTTTCATGGCGATCGGATGAATGGTGTAGTAATGCATAAAGGACAAACAGACAGAAAGACATACATTCGTTTTTATATATATAGATTAGCGGATTTATACAGGGTAGAGCTGCCCCAGCAATGGGGCGTTCCAGCGCTACCAAGAATGCCCGTAAGTAGTGACAGCCCGGGAAAAAGGAGAGAAAGTTACGCACAGAAAAGCCAGGTCTTTATGGCTTTCCGAAAAGCTAAGTGATCTTGGAGCCCTCTAATAGCAGCCGTAAGGGAGTTCAAGAGTTTGGCCGCCAAAACTTTAAAAGAACGACCACCAGCTCTGTCTCTTAAAACTCTGGGAGTGCATGCCAACCCTTGGTCAGCTGACCGCAAGGGGCGGCTCGGGACGTATGTTGTTAGCAGGTCTGCTAGGACCGAAGGAGCTAGTTGAGTCAAGCTTATGTGAACAATGCATAGTGTCTTGAACTGGATTATTTTCCCTACCGGCAGCCAGTGTAGTTTAGGTAGAAACTTTGTCACTGAACATGATTTCAGAAGTGCCAGTAGAGTACGGGCGGCTGCGTTTTGTATTCTCTGAAGGCGCTGAATGCAGGATTTGATGGCACCTAAATAAAGGGAATTGCCATAATCCAGTCTGGATAAAATAGTAGCCTGTAAAATAGTCTGACAGACTTTGGGTTTGAAAAAGCCTAGTAGAGGTTTTAACCCTCTCAGGAGCCCAAAGTAGGTCCCTGCGACTAATTTGGATTGATCGTCAAAAGAGAGAGCTCTATCGATCCAAAAGCTGAGGTTCTTGATCGCCTCCTTTGGCAGAGGTGCTGGTTTTAATTGGTCTGGCCACCATTGCCCTGATAACATTTCGCCGTCTCTCCCGAACAGCAGAATTTCTGACTTACTGGCATTTAGCTGCAAGTAGGTTGTTATCAGCCAATTCGCGATTGCCAGCATATCCTCCTTAAATTTGTTGAGATTATTTTTACATTTCTTAGAAAAGGAGATGACTAATTGCGTGTCGTCGGCATAGGAAATCAACGACAACCCTCTGCTTTTTGCCACCACTGCCAAGGGTTGTACATAGACGTTAAAGAGCACGGGGCTCAGTATTGATCCTTGCAGAATCCCATGTCTAATTGCCAACTCCTGGGAGTGGTAGGGTGGCACTATGACCTAGAAAGTTCTGCCCCCTAAGAAAGAGCAAAACCAGGCCACGGCCGAACCCTCAGTCCATATCTCCTGTAACCTACACAGTAATATTTCATGCGAGACAGTGTTGAAAGCAGCACTTAAATCCAAAAGAATTAAGGCCGTGGAATTTCCGTCGTCTAAGCTACTACGAATTTCCTCAGTCACTGCCAACAGAGCAGACTCAGTACTGTGACGGGCTCTGAAGCCATTTTGCGAGGAGTCCAGGGTGTCATTTTCCTCTATAAACTCTGTCAGAATAGTATTGACATAGGATTCCGCCACCTTGGCTTGAAAAGGGAGCTGGGAAATGGGGCGATAGTTACCCGGTTCAGATGGGTCTAACGAGGCTTTCTTCAAGAGAGGTGTCACTTTAGCGTGCTTCAAAGCTGATGTATTTGGGCTGAGGTCAGGGATAGATTAATCAATTCCCTGACCACTGGTAAAATAAGGTTGCGAAAGTGGCAGAATTGGGCTGGTCTGAAGTAATCAGCTGGAGAGCCGGATTTGATTTTCAAGCAAAGAGACTCAGTCTCAATAAGGGATATTTGGGGAAAGGAACACAGTGTTTTATCCGTCATGGGTCCCCTGTACTTGTGCCCTATCCTATGATCAAGTGACCGGTGGAAAGCTTTTATACATTTTATCAACCTTAGGTACAAAGTATTCGGCCAACTCATCGCGCTGATTATTAGAGGTGACAGGTGAGTCGGCTTTCGAGTTTGCACATTTCATAACTTTAAGAAGGGAGAAGATTGTTTTGGGGGAGTTGTTACTCTCCGAAATTTTGCCAGCGATATACTCCGCTCTGGCTCTCCGGGCCAGCTTATGGTATGCTTTAATGGATTTGCTGGATTTATTTTTTGCTTGTATATGCACGCGCGCCTCCAGGCCCGCTCAAGTTGTTTACATTTTTTCTTAGCGTCAATCAGGGATTCGTTGAACCAGGGGTTCAACTGCCCTCTTTTTTGTTTAAATCTAACTTTAGCAGGAATACAACTGTCCAGAGCTTGATTCAGCCAATCCTGAAATCATGTCTCAGCTAACTCTATATCTGATGACAGCTGTGGAGTGTGGTTTGACAATAAATCAAAGAATGTATTAACCTCTAATTTATGTCAAGGTTGTTTGGACACCAATAGTGGACGGTTCGGCTCTGGCTTTTAGATGCAGTCAGCCTGTCGTCGATAATTAATCATATGCCTTCCCTCGGTGGGTGCTTGACCCACCGAGCTACTGCGCTTCTAGAAATGTATTGTACCCGATCAGCTGGACTTCCCAGCAGGCAACAGTGAATGTTGCACAGCAGCAGCACCACCCTCCCTAACGGCCAGCGCTGCCACTTCACTTGCATATAGCCAGTGTCTAACCCAGGGTGGTGTGGAGTGCAAAAAAACGATGGATTTAGGCCCAGATCCTTGTACTGGGGTGAATGTATGACATTGTTCTACATTCTGTCCATCAACTGTGTTTTTTGCAATTTTCACCCCGAGTGGGCTGGGTATGCTCAGACGTGAGTCCCAGGCTCTCCACACCACTGGAGTCAAGCTATCCAGGCTGCTGAAGGCTGATAGCCAGAAACCGGTCCTTGGATGCTTGATTCCGGTCTGGGAAAGACATGGCTTGGTAGTTCGGACTGGACTGTTCCCATGAGGCACAGGGTCAGAGCTGATTTGCATATAGCCAGTGTCTAACCCAGGGTGGTGTGGAGTGCAAAAAAACGATGGATTTAGGCCCAGATCCTTGTACTGGGGTGAATGTATGACATTGTTCTACATTCTGTCCATCAACTGTGTTTTTTGCAATTGCCACTTCAGACTGTGGCACCTCAGACAAGCAGCACAGCTTCTGCTTTGCCCTCCCTGACACCCAGTGCTGCCCCTTCAGTTTTTGGCACACCAGATGAGCAGCACAGGAGCACCACTGTTACAGTGCCTTAGGCTAAAACAACTCCAGGCCCCCTGAGACCCCAGCCGGGCGGCACAGAAGCCAATGTCAGAGTTAGGGCCCTGTGGACACTGAAGCGAGCATGGGAAATGGACCAGAGCTTGGTAGTAAAACAAAGCCACCATCAGGAGTCGGAGGTTCCCTTACTCACCTGTACCCTGGTGCCACTGCACCTGCTGCATTCCTGATAACAGCAGCACTAGCCCCCTGGCTTCCAGCATGCCACGTCCTGCCCTTGCTATCCAGCCGGGTTGCGGTGCTAGCAGCACTGGCCCAGTCAAGCGGCGTCTATTCAACTGCTTCTATTTAATAGAAAACGGCCTGCAGAGGTCAGTAAAATACCAGAATCACTTTAGCATTCTCTAGGTTCCAGTCCATATTAATTGTCTTCCATGAGCACCCGTAGACAATAATATTTTTTTCAAATCTTAAATTTTCAGTGACATGAGCACCGAAGGCCCTGATTTTATATTAAAAACAGAGCATTGGACTATACTATTTCCCGCTGAAAGGCAATATTCCTCTCCATGTGTTCCCATACGTGGCGTGTCACTGTAACGCCCTGAACGTCTCAGGATCGTTTTACAGACACGATAATGAGGACGCAACCATGTGCACAAATAATACAAAGAGTAAACAAAAGTTATAGTCACTGGAATCCTCCAGGCTAAGTACGTTACCAGCCCACAGCACGGATGGTCCTAACCGTCCTCTGCATATTCGCCGATCCCGGCGTATGCCAACAGAGGGCAGAAATGAAATGGCCGACAATGCCAATCGGTAGGCTGTGAGGGGCACAAAGAGTGTTGGGGAGAATCGAGGAGTCAGGGAAACACCCAGCCGGGGTCTCTACCTGAAGGGAGCAGCCGCTCAACCTCTTCCTCAGACTGCACCGGGACGCGGAGTCACCTTCTGGTGATGCGTCACCGATACCCCAATCAAAAGCAAGAAGACTGAACCGAGAGCAGCCGCTCGATCGATCCTGTGGACTTCCAAGTCTGTAACGCGGCAAACACCTCCTAGTGTGCGTTACAGCTGGCAGTCCCTGTATCTCTGGTCGGGCTGGGAGTTACGACTCCAACCAGCATAAGCGCCACTGCGCTTTGACTCAGCCGAGTAAAAAAGCGAAGCTCAATGGTTGACCGGTAGAGCTTCCGGGTCCTTCACAGGTGACGATGGGGCAAGACACGGCCGAGGGAGTAACGACTCGACCTACCTCCGTTCTTGCCTTACTGGAGCACCACTCCGGAACTCTGCTCTTCACGAAGCAGGTACGTCGGTGTAAACACAATATCCGACAGCGTTGTACCTCCCGGTTCCTCCCTTTATAGGGCGTGTTTTCCTTGAGTTATGTAACAGCTCTCCTGTTTACATAAGGGCGTGTTTTCCTTGAGTTATGTAACAGCTCTCCTGTTTACATAAGGGCGTGTTTTCCTTGAGTTATGTAACAGCTCTCCTGTTTAGATAAGGGCGTGTTTTCCTTGAGTTATGTAACAGCTCTCCTGTTTACATAACCTCTCAACCGCTAAGCATCCTGGGATATGTAGTCCGTTTTCCTCCCCTCGCATGACAGGAATTCTTGACAGTACATCCTCCCTCTCAGCGGCTCCCCACGGGGCCAGCGCTGGCAGGAAAACGCCAATGGAACAAGGAGACCAAGCGCGGAGCATGAACCCCTTCAGCCGGTTCCCATGATTGCTCCTCCGGGCCATAGCCTTTCCACGCAACCAGGTACCACAGCTTCCCCCTGCGCCATTTGGACGCCAGTATGCCCGACACTTCATACTCCACCTCCGACTCCACGCATACCGGCCTAGGTGTCCCAGACGGCTTGGAGGGTGCTGGTTTGAGCAATGATACATGAAAGACAGGGTGTATCCGCAATGACTGGGGCAAGCACACCTTCACGTTCACGGGACCCATACACTTGGTAATTCGATAGGGGCCCATGTACTTGGGATGGAACACACTGTTCTTTCGAAACCTCATGTTTCTTGTGGATATCCAGACGTAGTCTCCAGTGCGGTACAGTGGCCCGGGCCTTCTCTTCCTGTCTGCCGCAGCCTTGTATCTTCTCTTGGCCTCTATTAGGACAGCCCTTGAGCGCATCAACGTGTCTTTTATGTGTGCCACCCTGTCCGCTGTGGCGGGAATCCTGTCCTCTCTGAACGGATGTAGAAATGGCAAGAACCTGGGATGTTGGCCATAGTTGCTATAGAACGGAGATGACTGTGTGGAGCTGTGAGTGGCGTTGTTGTAGGCTATCTCTGCAACCCATAGCAAGTCGACCCATTCTTCCCTGCCCTGGTCCACAAAACATCGCAGATACTGTTTGAGCGTTTGGTTCAGGCGCTCGGTTTGGCCGTCCGTTTGAGGGTGGTAGCTGGTGGACAGGGCGGTCTTAACATGCAGCGCAGTGCACCAAGTCTTCCAGAATTGCGCAGTAAACTGCGACCCCCGGTCCGACACGATCACCCCAGGTAATCCATGCAGTTGTACCACATTCTTTAGGAGTAGTGACACCAATTCCCCGGCCGTAGGGACTCTCTTGCAGGGGATGAAGTGCCCCATTTTCGTCAAGTAATCCACTACCACCAGTATTGCCGTCATCCCCTGGTCTACCGGTAGGCCCACCACGAAGTCCAGTGATATGCTATCCCATGGTCTATCCGGGGTTGGAAGTGGATGTAAGAGCCCTTGGGTTCGGCCATGGTCGGCCTTCATGGTAGCACACGTAGGACACTCCTGTCCCCACCTCCTGACATCCACTCTCATGGTTGGCCACCAGAAATGCCGTCCCATGCTAGCCACTTTTTTTTCAAAACCCAAATGACCTGCGCATGGAGAGTCATGGCACCAGATGAATGCTTGTTTCCTTAGCCTAGGCGTGGGTATCAATAGGCACCTGCCCTTCAGGGGTATCCCGTCCTTCAGCTGCCATTCTCTGTGACTGAGGAGCCACCTCCGCCATGCGAATGACCTGATCCCTCTCTTTATTCCCCTCAGGAAAGTATCCGGTTGGATAACCCCCAATACCATCCTCGGGGAAATGATGGAATGCTCGGTCGCAGGCAATGGTTCCTTAACTGCAGATTGACGGGACAGGGCGTCCGCCTTCCGGTTTTCCGTCCCCGGCCGATATGTGATGCGGAAGTTGAACCCCGCAAAGAAGATCATCCACCGCAGCTGCCTGGGAGAAAGGTGTCTTGTGGCCGTCATGAACTGTAGGTTCCGATGGTCCGTGTACACCGATACCACATGTCTTGCCCCCATCAACCAATGCCTCCATTCGGTGAAGGCGTCCTTGATTGCGAGAAGCTCCTTCTCCGCAATATGGTAGTTGCGTTCGGCGTCGTTGAGTTTGCGGGACAAGTACGCAACGGGATGAAGCACCCCTGTGTCGTGGTTGCGTTGGGACAAGATAGCCCCCAGCGCCACATCCGATGCGTCCGCTTCCACCACGTAGGGGAGATCCGGATCGGGGTGAGCCAACACCGGCGCCTTACCAAAGGCGCTTTTCAGGGCCTCAAAGGCTGTGTTCGCTTCAGGGGACCAGACAAACTCCTTGGACTTCCTCAGTAGCTGTGTGATTGGGGCCACCAATCCTGAAAATCCATCTATAAACCGCCTGTAAAAGTTGGCGAAGCCAATGAAACTTTGGACGTCCTTCACGCTTTGGGGCACCGGCCATTCTTTCACCGCCTTGATCTTTCGTTCTGCCATCTCCTGTCCCTCTGGACTCAGCATCACTCCGAGGAATTCCACGGATGTGACGTGGAAGTCACACTTGCTGAGTTTACAAAACAGCATGTTTTCCCTCAGCTTTTGGAGCACAGCTTTGACGTGGTGTACATGCTCCTCCACACTGGACGAATAGATGAGGATGTCGTCGATATATACGACCACGTAGATATCCAACTCCTCTCTGAATACCTCATTCAGAAAGTACTGAAAGGCTGCCGGCGCGTTGCACAGACCGAACGGCATGACTAGGTACTCAAAAAGGCCGAACCTGGTCTTAAAGGCGGTCTTCCACTCGTCTCCGTCCCTCATGCGTACCAGATGGTATGCCCCTTTCAAATCCAACTTGGTGTAGATACGAGCTTTCTTGACCTGTTCCAGAAGTACACTGATGAGAGGCAAGGGGTACCGATTTTTTATGGTTATCGCATTCAATGCCCTAAAGTCCACACAGGCTCTCAGCTCCCCATTAGCCTTCGGGATGAAGAAGAGTGGCGAGGCGGCCGGAGACTTGGACGGGCGGATGAATCCTAGCTTGAGGAGTTTATCCAGGTACCCCCGGAGATGCACGTTTTCAGGCTCCGTCAGGGCATACAGCCTGCCGCTGGGAACGCTGGCTCCTGGCACCAGGTCGATCTGGCAGTCAAACTGTCTATGTGGTGGTAGCACTTCCGCCTTCACCTCATCAAATACATCCTCAAAACTGTGATAAGCCTGGGGGAGAGCCACATCTTTTTTTGCCGCTGTAGCCACCGTCTGACTCCCGCTCTCATCTGCGTCAAGGGATTCCGGTCGTATTCCACAATGCAGGGTGCAATACGGTGACGTCATTTCGATGCGATGTGTTGGCCAATCCACAGAGGGGTTGTGTTTCTGTAGCCACGGCAATCCCAATATGACGCCATATTGGGGCGCTCGGATGATGTTAAAATCGATTTGTTCCAAATGGTAACTCCCATATCTCATCGGAAGGACCCCCGTGTGCTGCCCGATGGGCCCCGTCACCAATCGCCTTCTGTCTACAGCATAGACGTCTTCGGGTACAGCTTTGGGAAGAAGCACTAGCCCTAGCCTGCATGCCTCGTTGTGGTCCATAAACATGCCAGTGGCCCCTGAATCCACAATGGCCACAACGGGTATCCACTGGTCATGCACTCCCACGTGCACCGTGAGAAACAGGTGTCGTTGTCCCTTAGTGACCGAGTTGGGGATGGATGAGTGACTCCGAGATGCCCCTTCTTTGGTCTGGGAGTCCTCTAGTTTTCCGCCGGTATGTCCACCACGGCTGTTACCGACCGGTTGGCCCGATAACGTGACGTCTTCGGTTTGGCAGGGCATTCACGTACGTAGTGGCCTTTTTTGCCACAATATAGGCACAATCCTTGTTTACGGCGTGACTCTTTCTCCGTGGCTGTGAGGCTCGCTCGTATTGCGCCGATGTCCATGGGTTCTCCCTTGGATGCGGTGGAAGTGTCAGGACTTCCCACCGTCACATAGGATGGAAGGGATTTTCCTTTTCTCCCATGATCCCCCTTTCTTTCACTTAGCCTATGTTCCAGCCGTAATACCAGGTTGATAAGGCCCTCACATGTCTTGGGTTGAGGGTCAATATGAGCCACGGCGTCCTTGAGCTCATCGCACAGCCCTTGATGGAAGAGTGCCGTCTGTTTAGCAACAGGCCACTTGGTTTCCGCAACCAGCCTTCGGAACGCGTTGAGATACTGCACCAGGTCGTTGGATCCCTGTCTCAACTCAAGCATTTCACGGTCCGCCGTGTACGAGTCAGCCCTTCTGTCGAATACCTTCAGGAATTCCTCGCGAAAAGCACCCCAATCACATAAGATGGGGTCGTCCCTGCTCACCAGAGGTACGGCCCATTGTGCCGCGTTTCCAGCCAAATAGGAAATAAGGAAAGCCACACGAGCCTGACTCGTGGGGAACGCCTTTGGTTTGCACGATAAATGTAGCGTCACTTGTGTGAGGAATACCTGCACTGTGTTAGGATCCCCACTGTACCTCTCTGGTGTTGCCAAGGGGATGGCTACCGGCATTTCCACTACTACCGCAGGGGTCTGGTTCGTGAGGGAGGTGCTGGGCGTGAGCGGGACCAATTGGATAGCATCCAGTCTGGCTTTTACATCGGCTGTTTCTTGCCTAGAGGCAGCCAATTCAACTTGCACGGTTGCTAAAGCAGCCAGCACATCATCAAGTGTTGCCATGTCTGTTATCGACCGGGAGACAGTTAGTGTTATTAAGGTCGGATATTTTGTAACGCCCTGAACGTCTCAGGATCGTTTAACAGACACGATAATGAGGACGCAACCACTTGTGAAGGGTTAGTTATTTTAATGAAGGCACAAATAATACAAAGAGTAAACAAAAGTTATAGTCACTGGAATCCTCCAGGCTAAGTACGTTACCAGCCCACAGCACGGATGGTCCTAACCGTCCTCTGCATATACGCCGATCCCGGCGTATGCCAACAGAGGGCAGAAATTAAATGGCCGACAATGCCAATCGGTAGGCTGTGAGGGGCACAAAGAGTGTTGGGGAGAATCGAGGAGTCAGGGAAACACCCACCCGGGGTCTCTACCTGAAGGGAGCAGCCGCTCAACCTCTTCCTCAGACTGCACCGGGACGCGGAGTCACCTTCTGGTGATGCGTCACCGATGAAATGAAAATTAAATGAAAAATTCCACTTGTATAGCGCATAACCACCCGGAGGCCTCGCACCGATACCCCAATCAAAAGCAAGAAGACTGAACCGAGAGCAGCCGCTCGATCGATCCTGTGGACTTCCGAGTCTGTAACGCGGCAAACACCTCCTGGTGTGCGTTACAGCTGGCAGTCCCTGTATCTCTGGTCGGGCTGGGAGTTACGACTCCAACCAGCATAAGCGCCACTGCGCTTTGACTCAGCCGAGTAAAAAAGCGAAGCTCAATGGTTGACCGGTAGAGCTTCCGGGTCCTTCACAGGTGACGATGGGGCAAGACACGGCCGAGGGAGTAACGACTCGACCTACCTCCGTTCTTGCCTTACTGGAGCACCACTCTGGAACTCTGCTCTTCACGAAGCAGGTACGTCGGTGTAAACACAATATCCGACAGCGTTGTACCTCCCGGTTCCTCCCTTTATAGGGCGTGTTTTCCTTGAGTTATGTAACAGCTCTCCTGTTTACATAAGGGCGTGTTTTCCTTGAGTTATGTAACAGCTCTCCTGTTTACATAAGGGCGTGTTTTCCTTGAGTTATGTAACAGCTCTCCTGTTTAGATAAGGGCGTGTTTTCCTTGAGTTATGTAACAGCTCTCCTGTTTACATAACCTCTCAACCGCTAAGCATCCTGGGATATGTAGTCCGTTTTCCTCCCCTCGCATGACAGGAATTCTTGACAGTCACGCAGTTGGGTGCTTACTTTCCCTCCATGTTAAATAACAGTAGTTGGTTCAGCGCCCAGGCTAATGTGCTGCACAGCTAAATACATATAAGATCCCAAAGGCGATGCATTGCAAATGCTTGGTAAAGTTAGCGAATGGGACATATATGCAGTATAGACTGCAGCATTGAAAACAATAAGAATAGGACCCTGTGACTTAAGGGCACCCTAACCTCCAGTGTCCCATCATTCCCTCTAGGTGGCACTTTACTCGGTTCTTTTTGCTGACAGGATCCTGCAGCACATATCTTCATTTTAAGGTTTTTCATCTCTGATTTTTTTATATGTTGTGTTAAAAAGTGATTCACTTGACATCCTTTAGGGCGTAGAGTATTTTTAGATATTTTTCTGGCAAGAACTATATCTGTTTTTTGCAAAATGTCAACTCTTTTGTGAAATTCCGAGAATGTGGAAGAAAACTGGCAAAAACAGACCCGTACAGGATCTGTATCTTATCTTTGCTTAACTTTCATGACCCCAAGAAGTGCTGCCTTTGCAAGACTCTTTCCAGGCATACCTTGAGTGAGAGAGAGAGAAGATTCTCCTCCATGGCCAAGTGGAGCACCACAGAAGGCAGGATTCCCTTCCTGGAGAGACTTCTGAAGGGTGAGGTGAGACTGATCCCTCTACCAGGGCCTCAATATCCTGCTCTGAGGACTCCCACAAGGGGAGATCCCAACGGAGAAGATCTGGCAAAAAACAATGCTCCATTTTGACCGAGAATCACTAGCTTGAAACCTGAAGTCCAACACCGAATTCTGATCCTGCCGTTCTCAGGTAACACATTGTTCGGCTGTCTCGAGTGACAACTGAGCTCGACACGATGAAAGCTGTTGTATTAGAGAAAAAGCGGGCCTATATAAGACATTCGTATAATCCCTATAACAGCTGGTAATTCCACCAGAAAGTTCAAACCCCTCATTGCCTTCAAGGGCAACAACAACAGCATCATCTCAACAGTACGGAGACATCAGCGACAGCGCCGTTAATCAAGACGCAAATGAGATCACCAATCATCTGCCCAAGCCTCCAAAACAAACAATGGAAAACAAGGAGTCCTCTCTTCCCCCTCTTCCCTTAACTACCTCTATAGGAGAAGTATAACCTCGTATCTGCAAGAATGGCAAATATTAAACACTCACACATGAGTTCTGAATATTGTAGAACGTGTATACTCCATCAGATTAAAGTGTCTCACACCATCCATTCCCCGGAAGAAAACATTTATCTTCCATCTGGAAAAATGCATCAAAAACTGTACAACCTCTTGGAGAAACACCCTGTCGAAAAGCCCTCTCTCACCTGAGAGGTATGGGAATGTATTCTGAATATTGGCTCTTCATCAAATCTACCCTCAACTCCATCAGGGGGACTGGCTATGTTCAATAGATCTACAAGATACCAATTTTCACATCCCAATGGTCAAGAAGCATCAAACGTTCCTGAGGTTCACTGTAGGAAGGGGTCATTACCAATACGAGGACCTCCCTTTCGGTCTCAAATCTTCAACAAGCACTTTCTCTGCATGTCGGTTGTAGCAGCTTGCCTCAGGAGAATGAAACTTTTCATCCATTCATACCTAGATGATTGGCTCTTCAAGGCATTGTTGTACAATCAAGCAAGTCAACATTATCACCTAGCTGTCATGACTCTCAATCTGTTGGGTCTGCATTTGAATCATGAAAATAAACTCTCAACTCTAGTTCAATCCCTTCACAACCTGGGTGCAGTCCTAGACACAGTACACACAAAAAGTTTTTTCGGAGGTGAGACGATTGTCTGTCCTTCAAAAATAATGCTGGAATAATGCAATCTGAAGTCAGTGGTTCAAGGAACAGCAGGACAAGTCTCCTTTCTCCTTAGATCGATGGCATCATGATATTCTCAGGTACCAAATGCATAACTAGATGGATCTTTTCAGGTTTCCCCTAAATAGATCTTTACCAACCAGGCACACCGGGGAATGCCCTATTGAGATCGGATGGTCAGGCAAATTTCTTTACACCTTTCCTCCAATTCCTCTATTGCCAACACTGAAAGCCAGAATGATTTTCATTGCTCCAGAGTGGCCTAGACAGTGGTGGTCCATGGATCTCTTTCACCTTTCAGAGTGTCCACACAGGAACCTGCAATTCACTCCAGCATTGTTCAAGCCAGATTCAACACCCCAACTTTCAATTGTTGAACTAGGCTCCTGAACTCATAAAATATAGTTACCTGAACCTCTCAGGAATGCATGGAAGTGTTGAGAGAAGCCAAGCATTCTTTTGCTAAAACTTCACATTTGTTCAAATAGAAGAGGTTCTGTATCTGGTGCTCTCAGAGCAATTTCAATCCTCTTGTTTGCCAAGAAGTGGCAGTTCTTCCATACCTCTGCAGTAAATATATCCTACTCTCAGGATACCTTCTCATCCATGGGCGTTAAATATTGTCATTTCCCGCCTTTTGGGTCCTCCTTTGGAACCACTTAATAAGACTCTCTCCAACAGCTTTCCAGGAAGGATTCCTACTCGGTCGCCATAATATCTGCTTGTAGAGTTAGCGAGTTGCAGGGGCTATCAGCCAGATTCATCAAGCCCAAAACGGCTCGCAAAGGGACAGATTCTGAGAATCTGGCCCTTTGCGAGCGCTATTTTTGCATTTGGGATTCATCATCCCAAATGCAAAAGTCGCAGTTTTAGAAATCGCTAAATTGCGAATAATTGCATTTAAGGAATCTCAATTTGAGATTCCTTAAATGCAATTCATGAACCATTTTAAATTTGCGGATTTGCAATCTGGGGGCGCTATTTACTGCGAAGTCTGACTACGTGGTAAATAGCGAAAACTTAGAAAAATGCACTTTAGTGCATTTTTCTGAGTTCTATGTTACACACACACATGTCCTTTGGACATGTGTGTGCGCAACACCAGTGTACATTACCATTTCAGAGGTGCTACAGGGTGTCCTTTGGACACCCTGGCACCCTTGAAATCGCTTCCTTATTTGCGATTCGCTAATTGCGAATTGCAAATAAGGAATGGCTTTCCTATTCATTCCTATGGGCCTCAGGCCCATAGGAATGAATGGGAAAGCCATTCCTTATTTGCGATTAGCAATTAGCGAATCGCAAATAAGGAAGCAGCAGAAATCGCAAAAAATATTGCGATTTCTACATGCATCCCGTTTTGCGAGTCTTTAATAGCGATTCCTTAAAAATCGCTATTAAGGACTCGCAAAACAGGACTTTGATGAATCTGGGGGTATGTTCCCATGAACCTTACACAATGTTTTATAGTAACAGGGTAGTGATGAGAACCCATCCTAAATTTCGCCCTAAGTAGTCTCGGATTTTCATGTCAATCAGACTATTTCATTTATTTTGTAATGCAGCCTGTTTCCCTCAAAGGAAACTGGACCACATTTAAAAATAAGCTTTTTTTGTTTGTTTTTTTAACAGGAGGCTGTGGTCCTCTTAAACAATCTTTTGTTATTCACAAAAGAGAAGAGATCCCATTGGGACCTTTCCCGTTTGCGAATGCATTTCCTCTACACTTCTGTAGTCGGTAAAGTATTAATGGTTTGCGACCTGAATTCGGTCACAAAACATTAATAAATACCATTATAATCTGGAACTTAGCAGGAACACCCTGAACACACCCATTGCAAATACTGAATCAGTATGCATTCACAATCCCAAATCCTGATTCAGCAATGTGTTACCGAACCACAGTTTGGGTTTGACACATACCAAAAGGCCTGTTTGCATTTGCAAACGACCTGAGTTCCTGAATCAGCCGCTTGCGAACACAAAAAGGCTTGATACATCTGGCCAATGGTCTTTTCTGAGCTTTTGTGATATAACTTGCCTCCCTATCTGTATCCATAACATAACATGTATTTGTAAAGCACACATTCACTCATAGGCATCTTGGAGATGAATACCAGATGTTTAGTTACCCATCTCAATGGTACTCATTTTAACGCCCTCAGATGGATGAATGGCTGGGTGGCCCAGCCAGGATTTGAACCTGTGACCATGAGGTCGAACACAGGCCCCTGCAGTGGATGCGTTAACCCACTGAGCCACCAGACCCGGCCAGCTTAGAGTCTTGACAGTCATTTGTGAGGCAGTCAATTCTTATCTTATAATGGAACATATATTATATTCTTGGAGATGTTAAATAGAGTGGTGGGTGTGTAGGGTGCGAGAATCAGGAGCTATTGGGAGAGATGTAAGACGTGACATAGAATAGAAGAGGCTGGAAAACAAGGATCGAATTTCAGTTTGTGGCAGTTGAAGAGTAGATGACCTACATGCAGCCAACAGCCTTCCATAGTAGATCCTGTATCCCACAGCCCAACTTATTTGCAGTGTTGGAACCCTACGATATTGTATTTATATAGAACAGAATCACCCAGGATGATAATATCTCACCCCCTAGTATGACAAGAGTCATCATCGGCTTCCCCATCAAGGCCTGAACGGGACGTCACATGGAATTATGGACCCCTGGCTGCTCTGCCTCACAGTGGGACACTGAAGTCCTAGAAGAAGTATAAGCAGGAATACACTCGGAGGCAAATGTACAAGGAAATGACGGAGCGCAGCTTTAGCCTTCTAGGCTTAACGTCGGCTCTGTCACTTCTGAAATGCAGGCCGGCACTGTATTTACAGCAATACGGTTAGCCCTGCGTTTCACCGTGTGCTTGCACTAAATTTAGCCACCTAGCACCGACTCAGGCAACCTTGTACCATAGTGCAAAGGTGCCCGTGCCTTGAGGGGAGTGATTCTTTATGTGCAGGAAGGTGTCCCTTCCTGCACGTAATCAATCATCAATGGTGTTTTGTAAATTCTATGTGTGCTGCAGAATGCAACCATCATTCGTTTTTAATGATTGTTTATGTGCAGGACCTGCATATAAACAATCAATGGCGTTTTGCTGTTTCCATGCGTGCTGCACAAGGCATCATACATGGAAACAGCAAAAACAAGGAGAAATAAAGCACTGCTCCTTGTTTCCCCAGGGTAAGACCAGGTTTTCGCTGGTCCTAATTTTGGTGCTGCCCCATATTTATGCCACCCTTGTAAACAAGGGGCAGCGTCAAAATCAATGGGTGTGAGGGTGGAACGGCCACAGCAACACCCATTGTCCCCCTCTTTCCCGCTAAGTATAGCTTGAAGAGGGGCCTTATTTACAAGGCAGCGTTCAGTGAAAAGTGACGTTCTGGTGGTGTTAGGGGCTTATAAATAAGCCCCCAGAGTTGTGTGCAAGGAGTGGGCTACCTCTCTGGTATCTCATTTACTAGTTCCCTGCACCTGCAAGAGTGATGAGCTGGTCTGACTCTCAGGCGCTGCTGGGCTACCTGGAAGAGATACACACCTGATACCACTGCAACCCAACCACACCATACATGCAGCCTGTGGGAAAAGATTCAAAAGTTTATTCCTATTCAAGTACTAGACCTTTGTACCCTCAAAGGCGTTGCCGGCATAAGCACAGATGTAGCTGGATTCTGTGGTTTTAGGTGGAGGGCCATTTTATCATTTGAATAATTGAAGTGATTGTTGAGCTGTTCCTCAAACTGACCCTCCAACTAGACATTCCTCCAACCTCAAGGAGTGTGAATTAAAACCAGCTCCTTCAAGCTGGAAGGTTGCCTAGTTTATACTTAGGTCTAAATATTATGAATGTTTGATTGCTGTCTCTCTAATCATTGATTACAAAGTCCCCTTCAAATCAGAGAATGTTTCAGGAGGCAAGTGAAATGTGCACCATTGAATAGCCTAAGCGCACAGCATGTGAACTCTCAACTCACACTGCTGTGTGGCATGCACTGGTGCCACCTGTGAGAGAATTAAAGCTGGCAATGTGCAGGACAGTTGTATGTGGGTGCAGTACTTACCTCCTGATATTTGGACATCTGCCACAATTCTCTCCGGCCTCAAGAAGGGGAAAGGGATGGCGGCCAGCTCAGCCACTGCTGCCATCATGCGGTCCCACAAGGACATCAAGGCGCTGGGCTTCTCCACTGCAAGGGCACACTCTGCAGGGACGGTGAGGATGATGTTCTCAGTGGCAAACTCTGCCCAAGGGGCAGGGTAGTGCCGCACAGTTTCCAGCCAGTCAGAATCAGTGGTTTCTCCTGTAGAAGATTCAAAGATGACATAATGTACTTGTTACCCAATCAGAACACCAGGGCTACCTTGTGCAATAGACAGCACCACAGTTCGAATCTCCATGCCTCCAGAGGACTTCAGATCTTCTAAATAGGTGCTGGAACTCTCACATAAAGATGGCGGAAATGCCATTTAGCCAGGTCTCCCTAATTTCAGTTTTCCACCCATCAAAGCAAACCTTCATGCAACACTCCCTTCATCTAGTAAATAATTAAGTAATCAAACCACATAACCACCACTTGTTGAGCAGAGTAGAGGTGCTTATGCTTTATGTCCTACTCAAGGTGTTCGTACGGTACTCACCATGCTTGTAGAAGGGTGCACGCACTGCCCCTGTGACAGTGATTGACAAAAGTCCAAGCTGGCATCTGCCTGGCACCAGGATGTAGATGAGGCCGCCCCACAGGGTGGAGATGGTCATCTTCTCGCTCTTAACCTGGTAGACTTTGGTGACCGTTGGTGGCCGGAAGAGCTGCTGCCTCTTGCTGAGGTCATCCTCTTTACCACTGAGGTTATCCGTATGGCATCCAATCTGCACCTGTGAGGTCAGATAGGTGCAGTCAGCATGTGTGAACAAGACATGACTATCATTTTTGTCAATCATCCAGAGTGGAGACCAGTGGACCACATTACTTTTCGATAGTCAACTCTATAAAGAAATGTTGTCATTGTATAGGAATCACACATGGTTACAATTTACATCAGTCAACGCGAAAGGGGACCAGTGGATCACAGACACATTAGGGCAAGTGAATGGAATGCACACATTTGGGAGCCATGTGTATGGTACTGTTGGACTTGGCCCTTTTTGCTGGGTCATCCCTGAACTTGTTGCCTTCCTCCTATATTTTGTCTGACCTGTTTTTGTTGGTTCCATGACTCTGGGCACTTTACCACTGCTGACCAGTGCTAAAGTGCATATTCTCTCCCTATTGTAAATTGATGTATGAATTAGTGGTTCCATGATTGGCTAATTTGGATTACTGGTCAGACCCTAGTACAGTGCACTGAGTGTGCCCAGGACTTGTAAATCCAAATGCTGCTGGTGGGCATCACTGGTTGTGCCAGAAGCAGCCTTGTAAAATGTGTCTAAGGTCTGCCAATGCAGAGCCTGCGTGCAGTCTGGTACTGTCATGCTGACTGGGCAAGTTCACCCTCTTGTCAGTCCCTAAACCTTCCCTTTTCTTCATGTCAGACACCCTATGGTAGGCCGAAGGGCAGGGCGCATTGTAAGTATAAGGTAGGACAAGCCCTGATGTGTGTGGCATGTCCTAATAGTGAATTACAGCCATTTTTGTTTTTTACTATGGTAAGGCTACCTGTTCTCCATAGGCCAGAATGAGCTGTTAGAATTATTACATTTTATAATCGTAACTGACTCAGGGAACATGGTGGAAATTCGAGTTTAGTATGCCTGGACTCAGAGTAATAAAATACATCTTTTAGTGAAGTTGGTTTTAACATTCTGTGTTTGCAAATACCACTTTTAGAAAGTAGGTATTTGCTTGCCTAACCTTTCAAGCCTGCCTCTGCTAGGATGTGTATTCCTTGTCTGGAGTTTGAGTGACAGGGCTGGGGGATTCCAGGAGACAGAATGAGTCCACCCAGTGGTGAATAGAGAGATCTGCATCTAGATGGGAGGGAGGAGTTGCACCTGGGACCTGAATAGGACTGTGCCTGCCCCCCACAGTGCAGGCACCACCCACTGTCGTGCGTCTGATGTCTCTGCCCTGCACAGTGAAAGAAGAGAAGGAATCATGTCAACAAAGTGCTCCAGGACTGTGCTTTCCCTCCACAATGCCGGCTCCACCTCCTGTGGGGCGTCTGATGTTTCTGCTCTGCACTGTGAAAGGAAAGAAGGAGTCATGTAAACAGAGTGCTCCAGAACTGGTTTGGACAGGGCAAAGGCCCCTCTGCCCTCAGAGGACAAAGGAATTTCGGGTATAAATATTGGGACCTTGATCCCAAGAAATTAGATCACTTTTGGACTACAAGAAGAAACCTTTACTGAGGAGAGGAACCTGAAGAAACTGAGGAGAGACTATTCCGAAGCTGAAGTGCTGCTTGGGGGATTGGCCTGCAGTGGTTGCCTTACTGCCAAAGGAAGGAGAAAGGAACTTTGTGTACTTTGCTTTCAACTTGTGAAGGATCTCCAAGGGCTTGGAAAAGAGCTTGCCTCCTACTGAAGGCTCAGGGACAACAGACTTCAACCCCCAGCTCCCCAGAGTTCCTGTGGAAGGGCCTGCTGCTGTTTTGGGCCTTCCGAGGAACTGCGTGTCGCAAGGAGCTGGAAGCGTGATTCAACTAAACGAAGCGTGTCGCTGCTGCTGCCGTCGCACTTCTGAACAAGAGTGTTGCCACTGGAGTTGTCGCACTGCACCGCATCGAGAGAAGGGTGCCGCAACGAAGAGTAAGCGTGTCGCCATCGCTGCTGCTCTCCGTCGCACTTCTGAACAGGGGTGTCGCCGCTGGAGTTGTCGCACTGCACCGCATCGAGAGAAGAGTCTCGCAACGAGGAAGAAGCGTGTCGCCATCGCTGTTGCTGCCGTCGCACTTCTGTACAAGGGTGTCACTGCTGGAACTGTTGCATCACACTGCATCGAAGAAAGCGCCTCGCATCCCCGAGAAGCGCGCTGCCATCGGAGCTGCTGACGTTGCATTTGTGATCAAGGATGTTGCCGCCGTAGTTGTCGCATCGCGCGGAAGCTTCACGCATCGTGGGAGAAGAGTGTCGCAGCTGAGGCTGTTCCCGTCGCACTTCTGAACATGGGTGTCGCCACTGAAGTCCACACATCGAACTGAGATCTTCTCGCATCCCCGTAGAAGCGTGCCGCATCTGGAAGATCTTCATGTCTTTATTTCTTTGCACCTGAACTTTGCCCCATTCCCATCGCTGCGACATTGCTTGTCATGGAAGCGCATCGCATCGTAAATCTTAGAGGAGATTGTGTACTGGTTAACTTCAATGACCCGAGAGCAGCAGGCATTATTTGTAGCCAGACTTCTAACAGTGACCCGCTTAGCATTCAGACTAGGGACTTGGGATACTTTTATCGTCCCTTACCATCTCCCTGGCCAAACCTGTCGTTCTATGGTGAGGGCAGTGGTGCTTGGTACCCTCGCCATGAAACTCTCGATGCAAGTGCCATGGCTCGGAATTCCTTCCAAGTACAAGGCTCCCATGGTTGGGGCCGCTGACTTAGTGGCCAGGATCCACTGTCAGCAACCCCTTTATTTAGCAATAGGCCCATTTTGGATAGGTGTTCTGGGGAAGTGTGCAATCTTCCCTCTCCTAGTCTTCCAATTTCGTTTACCCCTAACACTGCTCCCTTGCCAAATTTCTCCGATCCAGACGGGCTGACCTGTGTGCAGATCCCTGAGAGTGACTTGGGGTCATCTAACGGTTTTCCGGGCCTTATACCTGGCACCCGTCGTTCTGGATCACCTGCATTGAATATCTTGGTTGCTCAGGATACTCCCTATCCTAATCTGAAAGTAGTCAGTTGGAATGTTGCGGGGCTTAGTCGCAACTTAGACCTGTCTGACTGGAATTCTTTCATTGAACCATATGGAATTTGTGCCTTCCAAGAAACTTGGTGTTTAGAGCCACGCCATAGAGTAGGCTTCACATCCTTTTTTGTTCCTGCTTGTCCTCCTGTAGCAGGTAAAGGCATTCCCTCGGGTGAGTTGCTTGTGTGGGTTGATGTCTCCTTTGGTCTTCGGGTGAAGCAGCACACCCTCAAAATCCCGGATTTGCAGAGGCTTTCCGTGAGAAGCCCCGCAAGAGGCTCCTCTCTGGAAATCTTTAACATCTACACCAGAGGGGCCACGGGGAGCTCTATTTCTTCGACTCTGTCGGAATTGGAGGCAGAATTGAGAGAGGGTCCAGTTAACTCACTCATCCTTTTGATGGGTGATTTTAACTGTACCTTCGAGCCACTATCGGCCGACGACATTCTGGATTTAAACGAAGAGGACTCAAGGAGAGGCATTCCCTCTCTTAGCTTGCCTCCAGTGAAAAGATGGTCACAGAGGGTCGTGCAATTGAACGCACTAACGCTGGAATTTGGGTTAAGGGCGATGAATGGAACAACTACATCTGATACTAATGGGGCCCACACTTATAATAGGGTGGGACACACCTCTATTCAATTCAATAATCTTTATTTCGTTGCAATAGCACCATAAAAGATATACAAAATACATAATATACACATAATATACATGACCACATTATTATCAACAAATGTACAAAAAATATACAATCAAGAAAAGTGCTGATGCTTGACCAAATGGTAACCATAACCCTTCACAGCTAAATCATGAGTTGGGGTTTGAAACACACATCAATAAATATTGTTAAAAAAATTTGTTAAAATATTTACAAGATTAAAAAAGCATTAAATTGGATTATAACTGCCAGTTAACAATTCTCAATACATACGCTTAAAATGGCAGAGACAATTTTTGTCTAATGAATTTTACAGCCAAGAGAAATCTACTGATGCCAAACACAATTACTTGACTAGTGTCCGTAATTAATATTCTACCAGCTTCCTTATGCGAAGTTGATCCGATATTACGGCACAATGGCACTATCCATTTCCCTCTTGTTTCTGCATAGCTTGAACAGAAAAATAAGATATGAAAAATTTCTTCTCTTACATTATTTGTGCATAAGGTGCATTTATCATTGCTAATTTTCCCCCATTTTGTCTCGGTTTCCCGGGTTCTTAGTGTGCCATACCTATATTTTAGATACAAGGTTTTCGCCAATGGTGGCTGAATCTCATCAAGAAACATTTCAAACCTGGCCACATTTTTTACCATTAAAAATTTTTCAGTTATGGGGCCATGTGCTCCAACATATACTGCGTCATGGCTCACAAGGGCCCAAAAAGAAAGTTTAACTATTTTCTTTGAGGACACGGTCAAAGATTCTGGCTGGCTCCAAAAATGGGATAACCCCAATTTTGTCAACCAATTTTTAACATGTTTAAACCAATAAATCTTAATACCAGTATCTAGTTTCAAAACTTCAACCAGTCCATTTTTATATTCAGTTAACTCAGGGGTAGTCCACAACCTGACCCATAACAATAGCGGTCTTAATATTGCATATAGATCGGTGCGTCGTATATTCATATCAAGGAGTAGGGGTAATAATGGAGTGTTATGAGGAACCTTTAATAATCCCCTTATGAACTTATTCTCCAAGATTTCAAAAGTCTTTCTACACACTGGTCCCCAGAGTTCTGCCCCGTACAAAACTGCTGACTGGACCTTGCATCTAAAGAGCTCTAATGCTGGGGTAACTGCCTTATTTGCACATTTATTATGTCTTTTCAGTATCGGAAGACAATTTTGTTTGAACACAATTTTTGATTTTTCTAATTGGGGTCTCCAATTTAAAGATGAATCTAATAATACCCCCAAATAAGTAAAACTTTGTTCATAATCAAGCTTTTCTCCATTCAGCGTTAGGTTTTTCTTGAAACTTTTATGAGGATTGAGAGCCATATATTTAGTCTTTTTTACATTAATTTCTAGCCCTTTTGTAATACAATACTGCTGGAACCTATCTAATAGGATCTGTAGGCCCCGTGGGGTTTGTGAAATGAGAATCGTGTCATCCGCGAAGAGGAGGGACGGAACTCGTTCCCCCCCCCAGGCGAGGTGAATCATTATCACAATTCTCCATATAAACTGCAATATCGTTCACAAAAAGCGAGAACAGTGTAGGCGCCAGCACGCACCCTTGGCGCACTCCTCTCTTGATAGGGATTGCATCTGTGAGTTCACCATTTGGGTCCCATCTCACCCTAGCATAGTTATTCTGGTGTAACCCAATCACTAGTTTCAATAGTTCACCTGGGAACCCCTGCTTTTTCAGCGAAATCCACAGTAAGTCGCGAGGAATAAGGTCAAGTGCTGCTCGTAGATCTACAAAGGTAACATATAGATTACCTCTGCGGATGATGACATATTTCCAATACAGGCAGCATAGCCTTAATACCTGATCGATGGTCCCTGTCTTTTCCCTGAACCCTGTCTGATACTTAGATAAAACCGAGTTTTCCTCCAGCCACGTATTTACGCGGTTTAGGATGTGCCTGGCATAAATTTTCTGTGTTATATCTAAAAGACTAAAGGGGCGATAGTTCGCTGGCTCACCTCTATCCCCCTTTTTAAAAATAGTGATAATTTCTGCCCCGTCCCATGTATCAGGGATTTGTTCACCAGCTGCGATGACATTAAACAAATGGTTTAAGTAAGGTGCCCAGATCTCAATATTATGCTTATAAAGATCACCAGGGATCTTATCCAGTCCAGATGCCTTCCCTTGCTTGACAGAAGCAATTGCTGTTTCAGTCTCTTGTATATCAAAGATTACCAATGGGTTATCATCATTCTCTACCTGGGTTAGTCTTTGTTTTGTGTTTTCCGGGAGCTTTTCCTCTATAATTTGGGCTGCATATAATGATGTAAAGTGGTCAACCCATGTAGTTTCGTTTAAGAAAACCTCCCTTGAACCTTTATCTGGCTTATTCCCTTTAGCTACTAACTCCCAGAACTGACTGTGGTCTTTGTTTTTGCAGCTAATAACATACTGGACCATAGATCCTCATCCCAGGATGATTTGGCTGCAGCTATTGTCTTATTGTAGATTTTCCTTTTTACTTTAAGTTCTACAGAGCCTTTACTTTTTACCGCATTAATCAGGTCGGTTTTGGCAGCTCGGCATTCCCTGTTAAACCAGGGTTTGCCTACAGGTTTTGCATTCACCAACCCGATTCCTTTCCTAGGTTTTTTAGTGATAAGATCTAACAGTTTTTTACAAAAGGATTTGTGTAATCCAATGAATTCACCAGGTTTACATTCATCCACCTTATAAAACTCAAATGTATTCACAAATGTGGAATAAATGTTAGTCAACAGATCTTCTCTTTCAAGAATGTATGCCCATTTGACGGCCCTTCGATTATTGCTTAATACAACATTGTCGCAAGTTAATGGGGCTACTGGGCTATGAATGCCCTCAGTAACACCATGTTCGTTCAGCATACTAGTCAAAAAACTCATTTCCAACGGAAAGTGATCACTCTCAAAGCGTTCTCTAACCTTTAAATCATTTGTACATGGCCACAGATTAAAAGAAACAGAAACATAATCTATCTTGCTCCTACTACTGGACGATTGTCAATCAGGATTCAGAACAGGGCACAGTACTGAAACTGCGATCCTGCATATTGTCGATGACGCCCTACAAGCCCTAGACCGAAATCAAACTTGCCTACTGATCCTCCTAGACTTATCATCAGCATTTGACACGGTAAAGCACGAAGTGCTATTGACCAGACTACAAGACAGGATGGGTTTGTCTGGAAACGTGCTGAAATGGTTCAATTCTTTCCTACAGAACAGGACTCAGCGATTCCTGGTTAACCAAGCAATCTCTTCCCCGAGCCCCAACGCAATCGGGGTCCCACAAGGCTCAACGCTATCTCCAGATCTATTCAACTTGTATGTAGAACCTCTCACGGAGATCCTTCAAGAATCTCAGGTATCCTATCATATGTATGCAGACGACACGCAACTATACATAAAGATCGCCTCCCTTGAGGACATTGACTTAATGAACAAGACACTAAAGAGAGCTTTGCGATGGTTAACAATGAACCATCTGAAACTAAACGCCCAGAAAACAGAATTCCTGCTAATTTCACCGACAAGGAGCCAATCTGAAGTTAAAGAGTGGACTAAATTGGTGACAGCGCTTAACTGCACCCCGACTCTAGTTAACTCAGCCAAATCACTAGGAATTACACTAGATGAAAACCTCGACATGAAAAACCATATTAGCTCAATGGCCAAGAGCGCCCGCTTCCACTTGAATTACTTAAGAAAACTGAAACCCTTTATCTCTGAGACAGATCTAAAACTGGCTATCCAATCACTAGTCATCTCGAGGATCGAATACGGCTGCACCACATTAGCGGGCCTACCGAAAATATCCACAGCACCACTAAAAGCCTGCCTCAACGCAGCGGCGAGACTCATTACGGGAACGAAGAAATTCGATCACATATCTCCTCACCTGAAAGCACTAAACTGGCTACCTTACGAGGCTAGAATTCAAATGAAGTTGGCCTGTATTACGCACAAAGCGGTTCACTACAACACGCCTAGATACCTAGCCAAGAAACTTAAGCTCTCAGGAGGTAACAGAACTACTAGAAGCACAAAAGATTTGCTATTACGACCAGCCTTTTTCCACAAGAGAAAGACCTACAACCGAGCATTCTCCGGAGCTGCCCCCAGAATCTGGAACTCACTACCTCCAAACATCAGGAAGATTCAAAATACAGTAACATTCAAACGAGAACTGAAGAGCCACTTGATGAGTAAATACCCTACTTAGAGAAACCTACGGATCACTGGGATGATCACTTACGCTAACTGAGGGCTGTCCTCTCCATGGAAAATTTGAAGATCTGTATCTGATAATGAACTGATGCCGGGCTCAAGCCGAGACTTGACACATTACTGCTACCTCATATACGTGTGAACTTTTAACTATATCTCACGGTCAGACTATATAACTTCTACCTCACTTGATTTATTTATCCATATAAGTGTGAATTTATAACTATAGCTCTTAGTCATTCTATATAACTTCTACCTCACTTGATTTATTTATACATATTATCATTGATATGCACTGGAACGCCTTATAACCCTACCTCAATGATCATGGTTTGTTAGCATGACACAAGCCAAGCCGTGCTCTTTATGAATATATATATCTAATCTCATCCATGCAGTATATTGCCTTCTACCTCATTATTCTTTTGTGGTTAGTACTGCTACTATAATGTCTATATGCAATTCTGTCCTGTTAAGCGCTCTGATACCCACGGGTCTTGTCCGCGCTATACAAAACATTATAAATAAATAAATAAATAAATAAATAAATGCTTTCGGGGAGTCTGATGGCATGCGCCCATTACAAGCCCTTAGACCATGGCCTGTAAGCAGCCTTGTAATCTGGAGGGCTAATGTGGTCCCAGGAACAGTTCCATTATTCAATAATGGTATCCCATTGGCAACATCCTCATCCTCATACAATTTAACCATCCCCACAATCGGCTCAAAATTACAATTCAGATCACCACATAAAATGATACTTCCATCTTGATCTAGGGTATCCATAAACATTTCCAATTTCTCAATACATGGTGATTCCCTTTTGGCGGGACATGGTCTATTGTACACATTTATAATGTTTATCACCCTCTTATCTCTTGTAGTTAGTTTCAATCCAAGTATATCTAGGGAATCGGTATTTAACATTTTTACCCCCACATCAATGGTTGTACTGATCCATATTACCAACCCTCCTGAGGCTCGCCCTCTTACTGAAGGGACGGCCGCCACTTGGTAGGTTCTGTATCCTATTCTATGGACCTGGTCCGTGGCCCAGGTTTCCTGTAGCAAACAGATATCAAATGTGTTCGTGTAACTGTTCCAGTCAGGATCACACATTTTTGTACCAACTCCGGCGATATTCCACGAAACTAATGTTATCAATGGGGGTCCCTCTTTTAAACAATGGGTACTAGAATTAATAACGGGAAGTAGATTTTCATCAACAATAGTACAGATGTTCACGCGCCTATCCACTAATAACTCACTATTTTCACTATCTCCTTTCTTTGAGTCACAAGGCCACGTGGTGACTTCATGACACACCTCTAGAATTGATTATATATTTCTTAATTTTAACCTTTGGGCCCATCTAGTTGACATGACGGTTATTGCTTCTACCGACAGTGACCACAACCCCCTCTCTCTATCCTTGACCCCTTTGTGGAGGTCTAATGGACCAACTGTAGCTGTACCATCAACAATCTCCATAAGGGAAACCGGGGAAGTGGTACCAGCAAACTGCCTTAGGCGCTTAAAATGGGATAAGGTGGCTATTGACCCAGAAAAGGTTAGCAGAATTGGAGGGATTATGGCTAACGTTATGCTGAAGTTAGAACATGGCAAACTGTGCCCTGAGGATATCTCTTCCTTATTTTGTGAGACCGTAGGGTCCATTGGGGATATGTTTACTGTACCGAGCAACCAGAGAAGGGCACATGGGCAAATTTACCCAAAAAAGAAATTGGGCTGGTACTCTCCTGCATGTCCGACAGTGAAGAGAGCAGTCATTATGGCAGTCAAACGAGGGGACGGGGCTGAGGTCTCATCCAAGCGAAAACTCTATAGGGCTGCCCTAATTGCTGCAAAAAAGGACTGGGAGGACATCTTTTGGAATGAGTTAAAAGTAGCCAGAGGGGATAGGAACTCAAGTGGCTTCTGGAATCTCATTAGGGAGAAACACAGACCCATTGATACCCTCTTTACTTGTAATATCCCTGAGGCAGCTTGGTACAGTCATTTCTCTAATTTGTACAATGTAGCAGCGGAGGAGGAGGGGGATTTTGCCCTCTCGCCAACCGATTTTGGCCCTTCATTTGGTGTGGGTACTATCTTCACACCAAAAGAAGTTGAGAATGTTGTTAACAGTCTTGTGCCACGAAAAGCTGCTGGACCTGACGGCTTGCCAGGGGACTTGCTCCGCATGAATCCCAAGGAGTGGGGAACTATGATTGCTTCCCTGCTCAATGCATCCGCTGAGGGCGCTGCCCTACCGGATTCATGGTTGGGAGCTGAGGTTGTTCCGATCTATAAAAAGGGCATCCGGGACGACCCAGCCAACTACCGGCCTATTAGTCTAATTGACTCTTCCCAAAAAGTGGCTGGTAAGGTTGTGCTGGGTCGGGTCTTAGACTGGGTCGAAGATAACAAAATCTTATCTGACCTTCAAGCTGGGTTTAGGGCAGGAACTGGAACAATCGAGCAGTCATTGCGACTACTCATGTTATACTGGAAAGTTGTACTGTTGGGGAAAGGCAGCCTATATCTAGCTTTCATCGATCTCCGTACCGCTTTTGATCTTGTGCCCCGGAATCAATTGTGGAGGGTTTTATTAGAATTGGGCATGCCCGAATATCTGTTGTCCTTGATTATGAGGCTCCATTAATCCAACTATGCGCAAGTGCGCTGGGGGACCCAGGGGCAAAAGACAGGTCGAATCGAGGTTAACAGAGGTGTCCGTCAGGGGTGTGTGCTGGCCCCCACCCTTTTTTCACTCTATGTAAACGGGGTAGTCGATCACCTTTTGTCATCTCCGGCTGACGCTCCCCGTTTGGCAGGGCGGCTAGTACCCACACTCCGATTTGCAGATGACACCCTGTTGATCTCGAAATCTCCTGTGGGTCTCCAGCGCCTATTAAACAGCTTTGAGCAATTCTGTGCACTCAGGGGTCTCAAGATCAATACTGACAAAACTAAATACCTTATCTTGAACCCCCCAAAAAAACTTGGTCCACCTCCCTTGCTGGGCACTGTCCCCTTAGAGAGAACGAGGGAGTTTGATTACTTGGGTATTCGACTTGTAGACTCAATGAGCTGGGACAGTCATCTGAATAAAATGCTCCTGAGCCACAAAAGGGTAACGGGGGCATTGTTGAAGGAGCAGAGAGCCTCGACAATGAAGCCAATAGCGACGGTGCTAGAGATTTACAATGCCAGAGGTGTCAGCGCTGCTCTTTATGGTGCGGAGCTCTGGGGTGCATCGAATATGGGACAGCTGACCGTTTCCGAAAACACTTTCCTCAGAAACCTCATGTGTCTCCAAGCTTCCACTCCTATCCTTCCCCTCCTATTGGACATGGGTTGTCGCTCTATAGAAGATCATGCGAGGCTCCGCCCCCTTCTTCTATGGGCTCGCATTTGGAGTATGAAGGAACTTAGTAGCTATGCGGAGGGCTTGCGAGAAATCCTGGATTCCCCAAGCTGGGCGAAAGTGAAATGGCTTAGAGACATCAAAGCTCTATTGTTGAACTTAGGGCTGGGAGAGGCTTGGCACCAGCGGACTGCCCCACCAAAGTTAGAACTCAAAAAACTTTATTGGTCCTGGATTACGGCCAAAAGGAACACCAACACCAACTTGTGCAGATCATCCAGGTCTTTTTTGTTGATTAAAGATGTCCCACTGCGTGAGATCTACTTGGATATTATCACTAAGTATGGGTGAATTTTGCGAATCTGGCGTTCGCGAATTTAGCGAATTTGCGAACTCGCAATCCGCAAAATCCGCGAATTCCCGCGAATTTGCGGATTTTTTTTTTGTGTGTTCGCAAGTGTTTCTGCCAGTTCGCGAGGATTTGGTACTAGTTCGCAATTGCGAACTTACTTGTCGGCTCGCAACGGTCGCGACTATGTTGTTTCTACGTCTGGTTCATCATCACAGCCTCCCAGCACCCTCTGTTTCACCACTGCCACCCTCTCTTTGACCCATGCCACCCTCTGTTACATCAATGCCACCCTCTGGTTCATCATCACTGTAGAAGATGGGGGGGGGAAAGCAAGCCCACTTGCCCTGCTTGAACTGACATGAATTAATTTGGGGTTAGTTTATTAACAACACCTGCCCTGCCCCAACTGACAATAATGAATTAGGGGCTAATTAATGTGTCACTGAATTTGAAGTTCCAGCCTGGCACCTGCTTGTCTGTTCCCTTAGCTGTAAATCAGGACCTTTGTGGCATACAGTTAAGGTCAGAGCAGGGTCACACAATAGTTGCAAGCAGGCAACCGAATTCTGGAGGGCCCCCTCAGGAAGCACTACAGGGAATCGTTACAAATCATGAGGTTGAATTTTTGCACCTGCTGATTGCTTTTGCTTTTGCAAAAATTGTTTTTCGGTTTTTTCGCACTATTCGCGAGGCGCGGCGTCGTGCGAAACCGACCGCGGAAGCCGCCAATTCGTGCGAATGAGCTTTATATTTTTTTGCGGCTTGTTATTTCGCGAGTTTTTTTGCAGTATTCGCGAGCCGCTTGCAGCGCAACACGCAAATTTACCCCAAGGTCGAGTATGGGCGTGGCCATTTTGTTTGCGTGACGTATTTCCGTTTCCGCCCGCTATGCGTAATCTCGCGAAGTAAGCGCATTGCGAGTACAAGTTCGCACGAGATCGCGAGGAAAATCTCGTGCGAACTTACTTTCGCGTTTGTGAACGGGCGGCCATCTTGTTTTTCATTCATTTCCTGTGTCTGGGCATGGTGTTTAATCCTCTTGCTATCTTTGCCATCCTTTGCTTGTTTTCAGTTTTTTTTGAACGATTTTGCTTCTTATCTATCCCTCTCTTTTCCTAGCTGTATATTTTTGTCTTTTCTGCTATTTTTCTTTACTTTTAAACTACTTTTTTAAACTCTTTTCTTTTCTTCTTCCCTATCCTATTCCTTCTTAATTTTCTACTTCCTACCTTACCTGCCCAGACCATGGTGAAGCCAGGCGCCGTGAAGCTGCCCAGGCACTTGAGGGCTGCAGCGGCGGCGGGGAGGAGGAGTCCTGGACCCCGTGCCAGGACAGCATGCGGTCGATTGAGGGGGGAGCAGGTGACGCGACGGGAGATCTTCAGCCCGGAGGAAGTGGGCGCGCTGGTCTACTTCGTCCAGCGCCGCCTGCCCAGGACCATCGCGGGAGGCGGCAGGATCGCGGCCGGCGGCTACAACATCCGGGAGCATCGGAAGCGGTGGGAGAAGGTGTGCTGGGCCATGTCCCACCTCTACGGGGTCCAGCGCACCTACAGCCAGGCCACCCACCGCTGGACGGACCTCCTGGACCGGGAGCGCGACCTGCTGGACCAGCTCGGCTTGGAGATCCCCGGGCTTGGTGAGTAGTAGTAGCTATTTCATCACTCACTACTATGTTTTCTCCTGCTCTGTGTTGTTGTATTGCAAATATTTGTTTTTTACATGGAGCAAGCCAATAATGCCGCTGATGACGATTACATTGTAGTTAAATTATATTTCAAAATCTTCTGTGCATTTCAGGTGCACTGCTCTCCTTCTCAGTGGCGTTGCTACTATGCTTATTTGTTTTCTATTTTGTGGTCTCATTGGCCTGAGTAACTATTATGTATGAGTGTACTTTACAGAACTGCGTAATGCTAGACACTAGGGGGCAGATTACATTTACAAGCCCCTTGCGCCACGTTTACGTTGCCTTGCGTGACGCGACAGCGGCGTAAACGTGGCGCATCCCTGTGAGCCATTTACAGCATGACGCATCTAGGGAGTTGCGTCACGTTATAAAGCCATGGGCCTGCACCACAATGGGTGCGTTCCTAGTACGCAGGGTGGGCGGTCCGGCGGCTGTGCGCCTCGCAAAAGTGCCTGCGTGAAATCTACAAGATTTAACGCAGGCACTTCTGCGACGCTGCTACGTCAATTCAATTCCTTATGCCTGCTTGAAGCAGGCGTAAGGACTGACACAGCATGTTAAGTATTGGGTGGCCCTGAGCATTACTGGAGTTGCATTGCGTTGGCGACGTGACTCCAGCGATGCGCCGCTCTTACGTGACAAGATGCGTCACGCAAGTGCCTACCCTTGCGCCAGGGCGTGCCGCATTGTAAATGAGGCGCATCTGCCGTGTCGCAAGGGTAGTTTTGCGTGACGCATTTGATCTGGCGCATCTCTGGAGATGCGCCAGAACGCATAAGTAAGTATGCCCCTAAGGGGCAGAATTGCAATTACCGTCGCATCCCTGTAAAGTAGCAGGGATGTGCCATTAATTGTGCGGCCCTCTACCACCACCAAACATGGTGCGCCGTATTTGCAATGCGGCGCACCATGGGCCCAAAACGTCACCGAAGCTTTACTGCTGGAGTTGCGTCGCAACGATGGCGTAGCTCCAGTAATGCTCTGGGGTACCCTATCTCCCCAATGCTGGGTCAAGCCGTACGTCTGCTTCAAGCAGGTGCAGGGTTTGTGTGACGCATCATTGTCCTAAAGGTGACTGATTGAAATTTTGTAGATTTCCCTCAGCCACTTTTAGGATGTGTTCCAGCGCAGGAATGCCCTCCCTTGCGCCGGAACGCCCCCTGATGGCGCAGGGCTTTATAACAGGATGCATCTCCCAAATGCGTCACGTTGTTATAATATTATACGCCGCACCATGGCGCCTCTTTTGTTTAGCTGCTGCGTCACAAAAGTCACGCAAGAACGGAGCAAAAGAGCCGCAAGGGGCTTAAATCTGCCCCTTCCTTTGTACCCCTGACAATAAGAAAAATAGTGGCGGTGGATTGATAGTTTGACTATTTAAATGACTGGTTATGTAGCAGGTAACTGTTAGTGTTGTCACTGATCTGACTGAAATCACAATGGAGTTTGTCTGTCACTTTGCGTCTTGCCTGCGGACTGCTGCCTGCCAGTCCTAGGTGAACCTTTCAGTACTTTGTTTAGTGAGTTACGTGACTTTCGAAGTCGCAGGTCCGCAAATCAATGAAAACTAACCCTAATCAATATAATTTCGCGGAAATATTTTGTTATTGTTGTTTTGAAATGTTTGATTTGGTTGACATTGACAAGCAACAATCATCCATGTTTTCTGTTCTTTCTTTCATGTTGTACGTCAGCTCCCCCCAGGGGCGAGGGGAGGACACAGGAGCAGCAGGCGGCGGATGCTGTTGAACAGGGCCAGGATCGGGCAGGCGAGGGCTCCTTTGCTGGCCCCAGTAAGTTTTCATTTTAGACTAGTACCTATTTTTCCTAGCGTTCCTCATTTGATTTTTTCAAAATCGTCTTTGATCTTCTTGTAGACTGTATCTAAATTCTTATTCTGCCTCTACTATGACTCCCTGTGGTATTACTAGATTATTCTTATTAGTCTGTCTGTGTAGCTAACTAAGATTGCACGGTTGGCGAAACTCCCATTCTAGTCAGCAATAGCTCTATCAACTTAGTGCAGTCCTCTGGGATTGTCTATAATGTCTTTTGAAGTGTTCTATCTGGTTTGAAAATTCCCAACTATAAAATGTGAATGACCACCAAGAAAGAATAAGATACTACCTTTTGGTTTGGATAGGAGGACAATCCATACCGCTACTGTTGCAGGGACAATTCTTCTGCAGAAACAGAACTATGGACAATAAATAGTGCATTGCTTATCAATTATAATAGGCGCTGTTAGAGTTTCCACATACCTCTGTGATAACAGACTTTGAACCCCCAATGTCCTTACTGACTGACTACATAGTGTGGCACAGTCATTTACCTCCCGAATTCATCGATGATTGATCCCCAATGATGATTATCCAACGTAGCTCAAGAGTACGGAGTCAGAGTCAAGAAGTGTCAGAGGCACGGACTCATGCTTGCAAAAATTGCAAAACCTTTCGCTCAGTCACTCTAGTCTGGACAAAAAAACACAGAGTCTATTTAAGTTTAAAAGCTTTATTAAAAGTAAACACATTTATTAAAATGAAGTCATAATAAAACTAAACGTTTAACTGATAATGGAAAAGTGGTTAGTGCTGACGATTAATTGAAGACATTTCTTGTGGTCGAGCCGAGCTCTCACCTGGTTTCAACTTGATCTTGTTGTTAGAAGTCCATCTTCTGTCTGTGTGGAGAAAAATTGTGCGTGTTAAAAAGCCAGCCTTCATCAGTTGTGCCAAAAAGTGCAGCAAGACAACATCCTTCCCTGGAAAAAGGGACATTTTTTTTAACTTTAGAGTAGACAGTCACAAATTACATTGTTTTCACATGTCTTCATTCCTAGACCAAATACTAGTGAGTGGTTTATTCTAACATTCTTAAATGTACTTTGTAGGTGGAACATCTGGTGGCGGGGCCAGCGTGGAGGTGGTGGTGCTCGACACGGAGGCGGAGGGCAATTCTTCAGGGGAGGATGCGGCGGCTGTGAGAGTTGAGACGGTGGTGGTGGCGGACAGAGGTAAGCTCTTATATATTCCTTACTTATTGAGATTGAAGACGTGGCTGGGAAGGAAAGAATATGAGATGCATGGCTGGGTGAATGATGAAGCAATGATGGGTGGAAGGACAACAGCCTGGGTGGGTGACACAGAAACTGTATGTGTCCATATACCTGGATCATGCTACTATCTGACTCTTAGATAGCATATGTGTATCTAGAGCAGGCCCGCGAGCCGGTGGCGGCCCGGCAAGCCTTCCTTGGCGGTGCGCAGACCTTGCAGACAATCACTGCTCCCCCGGCCCCCACAGAGCAGAGTGGAGATGCAGGGCCACAAAGAGGTGAAATAGAACAAAGCCTCTGCTCTGTGGGGCCGGGCAAGCAGTGATTGTCAGGGTGGAGATGCAGGGGCGCTACAACAAACAAAGCCTCAATGTAATGTAATGTAATGTAATGTAAGTGTGTATTTATATAGCGCGGCTGTCACTCCAAGGAGCATCTTGGCGCTTTTAGCCCGTAGCCTAAGGTGGAAGGCCGGCAACAGTCAAATTTCGCACATCTGTCTCTTCTATACTGAAACACAACTGTGTCTAAACCAAAGTCATACAGACCGTGTCTGACAGGTTGAAGATCCAGGTTTTCAGGGCCTTACGGAAATTATTCTCAGTAGAGATCAGGCGCAGATTGGGTGGGAGTTTATTCCAGGCCTTTGCTCCCAGTGTTGCGAGGGATTTTCCTCCTCTTGTTACGAGTCTGAATTTGGGAATCCGTAACAGATTCAGACTTGCTGATCTGAGGGAGCGCGTTGGTACATATCGTTTGAACCAGGGGAGAAAGTATTTGGGTCCTTTTTGATGGAAAGCTCTGAAGGTAATCACCAAGATCTTGAACAGTATGCGCTTGTGAATGGGTAGCCAGTGTAGGGCCTTGAGAGCAGCCGAGGCAGATGAACTCCTCGGCCATTTTAACACCAGGCGGGCAGCAGCATTTTGGACCATCTGCAACTTATGCAAGACAGAGCGATTGAGTCCTGCGTATAAGCTGTTGCAGTAGTCCAAGCGAGAAGTTACGAGTGCAACTGTCACCGTCTTCCTGGCTGTCAGAGGGAGGAAGTCAAAAAACTTTCTGAGTCCTCTGATGATGTTAAAGCAAGACCCTGCCACTGCTCCAACCTGCTGTTTAAAAGATAGGGCACTGTCAAACCTAATCCCTAGATTTCGGGCCGTGGCGATAGTATCCGGAGGGGATTCCGCATCCGATGGCCACCATAGGCTAGGGGAAAAGGGGTTTTGGGGGCCGAAAGGTATGATTTCGGTCTTCCCGGTGTTACATTTTAGATGGTTCTCACGCATCCAACTGAAGGTTGCGGTAAGGCAGTGTTTTAGATTTTCCTCTGCCTTTCCATCTTCCCTATCTAAAACTAGAATGAGCTGAGTATCGTCAGCGTATGATATAGTACAGATGTTGAAGGACGAAATCAGCTCAATCAGGGGGGTCATATATAGGTTGAACAGTACCGGGCTCAAACTAGAGCCCTGCGGTACTCCTGTTTGTGTGACTTTCTCCTCGGAGCAATGTTCTCCCAACACCGTGTATATATATATGTATAATAATATGTTAATGGTCTTTTAAAGACCTGTTAAGTTTGGTGTGGCTGTCTGTGTGTGCGCATTGAGGAAGCTGTCTCAGCCCGGGCTGAAGGCTGACACAGACAGACACACACACAGTGAGATGACAGAGGGGGAGGGAGAGGGAGGGCAGGAGGGAGAGAGAGATGGAGAGGGAGGGCAGGAGGGAGAGCAGGAGGGAGAGAGATGTATGTAAATGCTGGGTCTGGTGGCTCAGTGGATGAAGGCATCTGCTGCAGGGACCTGTGTGCAACCTCATGGTCACAAGTTTTCGTTTTGCTTTAGCCCCGCCCCCTCTGACTCCGCCCCCACCAGTGCGGCCCTCGGCCACAAACTACACTGTAAATTTAGCCCCTGAGAGAAAGTTTGTGAGTACCCATGATCTAGAGAGAGTAGACGGTCAGTGGATGAACTAAGTGTAACTTTGAAGAGCATGTAACACTGCACCCGCACGTCCGTTCCAGTGTAGGAAAGGCAAGGAAAAGAAGTTGTAATTTTGTCCAAATACTACCATCAATAGTAGCAGTAGTTTGTATTGCAAGCACAGCATAGATCCGGTTATTACGGTGGCCACTCCCTACCTCTCTTAATAAGTTTAGTAGTACTCAGTCATTCATGTGTGGATGTATCACTGGTCACTCAATAAAAAGCAAAGCACCTAAAGTCATCCCATATGTAAGCAAAAACATCCCATGTGAAGTGATAGATAATCAGATTATTTATCTTCTTCATTTTCCATTTCTAGTACTCATTTGCACTGTAGGGTGAAAGTTAAATTAATTAAGCAGTAGCCCTTGTAACAGAGTATTCTCAGTGCCACCCGTAATAGAAAAGTAAGAGCTTCACCACCTGCATGTACTGGACCGGTACAGTAACGCAAGTCTAGGTCACTCATCATGGCGTGCGTCTCTTTTTCTCGGGTGCAAGTTCACTGAGCTGGCATTATGCCGGCTTGCAGAAGATAACGTACCAATTTTCCTAAACAAGAGACAAGAAGAAGAATAAGACTGGTGTACTTTCATAGTCGACTCCAATGGAAGTCCATAGTGCTCGTAGAATTTGTTCCTTAAACTCCCACTAATGTTAGAGCAAGGATGAAGAAGTGGGAGGTTAGATAGATACTGGCCTCAATAGTTATGTAATGCGCTTGCAAGTTGCTAGTTGTACTGCAACACAAATTTCTGCTGAATGATTGAGTTAATCTTAAAGAGCATTGGTTACAGACTATGTCTTTCTTTCTTCATATAGATGCTCCTTCCAAACCAACAAGGAGGAAGGAGCTGGCTAGAGCAGCCCGGCAACGGAGGATCGATGCCACTGTTGCAGAATATCGGCGGCTGGTGGCCCTGGAGGACGACGAAAGTGTGCAGTCGACCACGACAACAACGTCGGCTGCATCGTCCCCCGTGCCCCCGCGGGCTGCCACCCAGCACAGTGGTCCAGCCAGACTGAGCCGGGCTGCCTAAGCCAAACGCCGACGCCGAGCAGCAAGGACAACAGCTGCCTCTCACAGCCACTGCAAGGCACGCCAGCGCCGCAGTACCCTGAGGGTGTCCCGCCTTCAGCAGGAGCTCCACCACGTTACCAACGTGTTGGAGGGGCTCCGCTTAGAGCACGCCTTGCTCCGCGAGGAGCATGATGCCCTGGCCCAAAAAGTAAACAGCATCCACCCATAGTGTCCCTTGCCCCTTTTTTAGAGACTTTTGGGGGGTGGGAATCGGGAGTTGGGTTTGGGAGTTTTAAAGGACAACCGTTGGGGTTAGGGAGGGTCTTGCGGGAGATTATTTTGTTAGGGCTATAAAAATATACTTTTTGAAACTTTATCTGACCATACCTGTTTTTACTGCTTGCCTGGTGGGTGGGGGTTTAACAGTAACTTTGTTTTCCTGAAAGTTTAGTTCCATTTTCTTCCTTTAAGTGTAAATGCCCAAACAAGAGTCCTAGGACTTTAGTAGTATTACCGTTAGACTCTCGTCTCTGCTAATACTCCATTATACTCCCTCCCACCAAACGCTTATCTTACCTGTAATTTGTGTTTCAAAGTAGGGCTAGGCATAGGGCTGGCTCCACGGGAAATGGCGATTAAGGTTGGCAATCCTGGGCGGATGAAATTTCCTTATAGCGGTGGTACTAGTGGTGTGACAGTGGCAGTTGCATGCCTATGAAAAAAAAGAAAATGAAATCTGGTTTGTCCTCCTGAGCAATACAACGGTACAATAGAGAATATAGCAGGTGACAGTACACTAGAACAGTGCCACATTGTAGCCTAACAAATGGTAAAGTATAACTACTAATTCGGTTGAAGTTCTTTGACATTAGCCATGGGTCTTTGTCAAGCAGAGTAAGAATATATCCTCGGATTTCTTCACCAGCCTGTTGCTATCACCTTATCCTTCCCAGCAAGCGTGTGGATGTATTGCTGTAATTTAGTCACACATCAATCAAAACCACACAGCCCGGGGGAAGAGGGTTAGGGTTTGAAAAATGGATGGGTACGGGGTTTTTGGGAAAAAGTTTTGGGAGACAAGAAAAAATAGCACAGCATGGACAAACAATTGTGAACATAAACAAATCTTTGGGTACAAACCTATCCATCAATCTTTGAAAGTGCATGCACTACTGCATGCATGTCAGTGAAAAGTAAGTAGTCTGTGGAAGAAAGAATGCAACAGTACAGGGCGTGTGTGGAAATATTGATAACTATATTCAACATAAGGTCTCTATTGCCAGATACCTGAGAGCCTTGCTGGTCACTATAAATCCATTCACAACACTCAATGGGGTTGGTCTGGAAGGTATAGTAGATAGAAAAGGAGAAATTGCTCTTTTTGTAGGTGTCCCCTCACTCACCAGGGTTGCCCCTTGGTGACATGCTTCATCATTGGGGCCATCCCAGTCCTCTACGGGCTGGGGCGTGCTGCGACTTGCAAATTACGTAGGAGCACTTACAAATGACTATGTGTGGTGCAGATGTGATAGTGGAGTGGACTAAGTGATGTGTTAAGGGATCAATTTAGAAGCAGAGAGAGATCCAAGAAATGCAGTCACAGTCATAGAAAAACACAAAGGATACTGTATCTGTATGTTGTTGTAGTTGTCCTGTTGAATTTGGTAAGTAAGTTGCATGCAGAAAAAAATTCCTCTCATTAGCGGCACTCCTCCATTGCAGCTGACGCTTCGTCCATCAATGTTGGTGACCAGAAGACACCCTGTCCACTGCCTGCCTGGCGGATGCTGAATTGTGGCTCGCTAATGTGAAGCCTGACTCCATCCTTTTTTCCCCATTGCACAGACTGAAACCCGGCCTGTAATTATTCAACGAAAAACAGGAAGTGATATAATATTACAACACCACTGATAAATAAATATAAGGTATGTAGGCTGTGGAGTGCAAAAAGTCACTCTTTGATTTTCCTAGTAGACAGTACAATTTTTTTGGAAGTGCGTACTCTGTCTGAGTCACCTTTTGAAGGATAAATAAGTATGGGCAAATTAATGTAGCGGATCTTTCCCCTCAAGCTAGGTGTACTGTAAACTGTGTTTTAGAACAAAATTAGATCTTCCCAGCAGTGCTCCCACCCAGACCCTTACTAAAGCCAGTCGCAAAAATGTAGAAGACCCCCAATCAAATCTCAAAAAACGAGGCCTAGCAGAAAACTGGTGACAAAACGTACTTTGAAAGTAAAAGTAGTCCCAAATACCCCCTTACCCATCGTGGATTGCATTCAAACCACTTGCAAGCAACCAAGCAAAAGTATCCATAGCCACATCGCTCCAAGATTCGAAAACCCCCCCACCCAAACACATGCAATAGAAATACAGCTAACCCTAACGAACCCAAAGTTAAGAATAGTGGCAAAGGCTTTCTTTAACTATGCCAAATCCCCCCTTTCCCACCATGGATTTTCTTCAAATGACTTGCAACCAAAATTACACATTCCCACGAGTGCTCTAAGACCCCAGAACTCAGTTACAAAAATCTAGAACACCCCGAAGCACATGCAATCCTGCTGCTATGGCTAACCCTAACGAACCCTAAGTTACAAAAAGTGCCAAAAGGCTTTTCCGCGTGGATTTTGTCCCAACCACTTCTATCCGTATTAGACCTTCCCAGGAATGCCCCAAGACCCGCCAATCCACCTGCCAAAAAGCATCACACCCCCAAACAGGCCAAAAGCAAAATCTCATACTTACAATATTTCTCGGCCTTCGGTCCAAACGCGCTGTGTAGCTAGGCCATAAGTCCGGTTTACCACCACGTATTTCCTGAAAAGCAAATGCAATCAAGATTAGAGTGTCCCAGCAGTGCTCACAGACCCCGAAACTCACCCACAAACAGACGGAACCCCCCCTAAGAGCACCTCAAAGGCAAGCAAGTCAGCAAAAACACAAAAAAATTCAGCCTCGGATTTGGTCCAAACCACTTTTATCCGGTATTAGAGCTTCCCAGCAATGGCCCCAGAGCCGTCAACCCAGGAGAAAACGAGTAGAAGACCCCCAAACAGCCAAAGAGCAAAAGTACAAAAATGGGGACTTAGTCATTTTTTTGAAAATTTCCCAAATCACTCCGCGCGCGCTCTGCAGCTAGGCCCTAACTCCCCTCTGCCACCATGGATTTGCTTCACACCTCTTGCAAAGTAAAGTATCCATAGCCAGCAGTGCTCCCAGACCCCGAAACCCACCCACAAACACCAGGAAGCCCCCCAAACAGGCCCCCGAAAACACTACATGGAGCAAAATGTCAGAAATAGGCAAAAAAAAATCAGCGTGGATTTTGTCCCAACCACTTCTATCCGGTATTAGACCTTCCCAGGAATGCCCCAAGACCCGCAAACCCACCCGCCAAAAAGCATAACACCCCCAAACAGGCCAAAAGCAAAATCTCATACTTAATATTTCTCTGCCTTCGGTCCAAACGCGCTGTGTAGCTAGGCCATAAGTCCGGTTTGCCACCACGGATTTCCTGAAAAGCAAATGCAATCAAGATTAGAGTGTCCCAGCAGTGCTCCCAGACCCCGAAACCCACCCACAAACACCAGGAAGCCCCCCAAACAGGCCCCCGAAAAGGCTACATGGAGCAAAATGTCAGAAATAGCAAAAACAAAATCGGCGTGGATTTTGTCCCAACCACTTCTACCCGGTATTAGACCTTCCCAGGAATGGCCCAAGACCCGCCAACCCACCCGCCAAAAAGCATAACACCCCCAAACAGGCCAAAAGCAACATCTCCTACTTACAATATTTCTCGGCCTTCGGTCCAAACACGCTGCGTAGCTAGGCCATAAGTCCGGTTTGCCACCACGGATTTCCTGAAAAGCAAATGCAATCAAGATTAGAGTGTCCCAGCAGTGCTCACGGACCCCGAAACTCACCCACAAACAGACGGAACCCCCCCTAAGAGCACCTCAAAGGCAAGCAAGTCATCAAAAACACAAAAAAAATTCCGCCTGGGATTTGGTCCAAACCACTTTTATCCGGTATTAGAGCTTCCCAGCAATGGCCCCAGAGCCGTCAACTCACCTGAAAAGAGGTAGAACAACACCCCCACAAGTGCTGAGTCTTTCTTCATTGGGCGTAAACCAGCCCTCTGCTTTGATGGAAATAGGAGTCTGGAGGAGGACGATAGAGGAGCATGTTCTTCTGAACTTGTGAACCTGAGGAATGCAGACTGCGGCACCTTCAAATCAATTAGCAAACAAGTGAAGACAGTTCTGCTGATGGGCTTGTTTTTGTGATTATCTGATTAAAGTTTGAATTATATTAACTGTGCACAACAAAGAAAGACAGACACACAGGAATAAAAGTGAATAAGTACGAAAAAGAAAGTTATTGATTCGTTGTCTCATTTTCAGGGCTCGGTATCACGGTCCGTGAATAAGAATAAGGCTTCGTCATCATACTCTGCGAATTCAGGCAGGGTGAGGTCAGTGTCACCTGACAGAGTAGAAATTCCCTCATCTATGTTGCTGTCCACCTCGTCTTCATCCGGCGCGCTTTCTCGTACTCTGAAATCTGGTGGTATGAGGTGCTGATTCATCTTGATCATTGTTAACCTCTCCACATTTTTGGGCGAGAGGCGGCTCCGTTTGGAAGTTACAATGCCACCAGCAGCACTGAAAACACGTTCAGAAGACACGCTTGCGAGTGGGCAAGACAAGTAGTTTAAAGCCAGGTTGGTGAGCTGTGGCCACAATTCTTTTTTCCCATGCCAATACGCCAATGGGTCAGCATTAACATAGACCTCTGTTGAGTCATTCAGATAGTCCTTGACCATCGAATCAAGGTTCTCCTCCAAGGTTCCTCCACTTTGCTTAGCTGTTGCTGTGACCTTTTGAGAACCAAACCCAAGCCGAGCTAGCCAATCCTCTTCAGCCTCCAATGTTACTGTTGTGTCTGGTGGTGCAGATGATCCGGTTGCCGGTCTCTTTAACCGCTGAGAGGTCACTTGTGCTGCAGCCACAGGTGCAGAAGAGGATTGTTGTGACTGGGGATGGCCTGCTGATGCTGATGTACTGCCTTCTCCTTCAATTTGCTGCCGTTCTCTTTCAAACCTCTTGGCTGAGGAGGCTATCCACCGTTTGTACTTTGTAACATCTTCATCAGCAAAAGGAAAGAATGTTTGGCCTGCCAGCGCCTTTTTGTAGCGTGGATCCAGAATAGTAGCACAAATGTAATGCTGGTTTGAGTGGATCATTTTAAGACGTTCATCACCTTGTAGGTGCTCTAATAATTTCTCAGCCAGAACAAACGGGTCTTGGTTTTTTTCATCTTTTTCAAACACAGAACACACCTCCTTCAGTTGGTGCTCCAGCATGTACAACAATGGGATAGCTTTTCCCAAATTACAGTCCTCCTTGCTGACTGCACGCGTGAAGAACTCAAAAGGACGAAGCATGCGTGTCAGGCTTTTAACTATGTTCCATTGCACCGCACCCATCCTCAGGTCCTCCTTCTGAGCTGTACCCTGTGTTAAGAAATAGTAATCGAGTACCGTATACTGCTCATACAGACGCTCAAGCATGTAGAAGGTTGAGTTCCAACGTGTTACCACCTCCTGGATGCGTGCTTTCACTGGCATTTGACGTTCATATAGCAGGCTCCTCAGCTGCTTCCGGGCCTTAAAAGAATGGCTGAAATGGTTGCACATTTTTCGGCAGGTGTCCACTACTCTGTACGCTGCACTGTCTTTATTACCCAAGAATTTTTGGACAACCAGGTTTATACAGTGCGCCAAACACGGCACTCTGAAATAGTCACCCAGCTTCATGGCCTTAACTATATTGGTGCCATTGTCCGTGGAAACATAACCAACCTGGCGTTTTTTTGGGGACAGCCAGTTAAGGACATTTGTGTTAAAGACATCCAAAATGTTTTCTGCTGTGTGACGTTTCTCCAAACCAAACATGGCTAGTGTTGCATGTTTCCGAGCAGCTTTAAAAACAATGTCCGGGTCAACACCTGTGTTTAGCTTTGCTTTAGCCCCTGAAAAAGAGACCCAGTGTGCAGTGATGCACATGTAATCAGCGCCTGCGCCACTGGTCCACATGTCTGTTGTCAGATGTATAGTGTGAACAGCACTCTTCTGCAAAGCTGCCCCAATCACCTGCAGACCATCTTCATGTAGTGCTGGAACCGCAACTCGGGCAAAATAGAACCGGCTAGGAACCTTCCATTTAGGGCAGAGCGCTGCCACTAATTCTAGAAAACCAACCCCTTCTACAAAAGAAAAAGGGAGAAGGTCCAGAGCTAGCATTTTAGCCAGCTTAGTGTTATACAGACGCGTCAGTGGGTGGTTGTGTTCATATTGCGCTTCTGTAAACAACATCTTTTTAATGTTGCCCTGGACCAAGCATTTACGGGATGCTGATGATGATGATATCTTCGACCCAGTTACGCTCGCTGATGAACTTTTTCGCATTGGTGTCTCACTCTCTCCCACACTCTTAGTGTGGCTCACATGGGGTGTGCTGCTGACAGGGGTACTGGGTGTATGTGAAGTGTTTGAATCGTCTTCTTCCTCCTCGTCATCATCAGATGAAAAATCAACGTTTTCATTACGTGCAATTTGGGCTTCCTTGATCGCATCTAGGTGCGCAAACCATTGGACAGTGTGCGTTCTCCTAAGATGACCTCTCTGGCCTCCGGTACCATAGTTGGTACCAAACTTACCACGACTAACTCGAAGCTTACAAATGCTACAAATGGCTACGTTTTCCTTTTTTGGGCAAACACTAAAGAAGTCCCAAACTGGAGACTTGAAATGTCTTTGGGGGCCGGAGGAGGCGGCGATACTGGTGGTGGTGGTCCTGCTGCTAATGCCAGATGAAGTGGAGGATGTGGATTGCCAAACTTCAGTACGTTTTGCACTTTCACCACCACTAATTGAGGTCGAGGTGGATGGAGGTCCCTTCTTGCGAGGAAGAAATATGGAAGCGGTAGGTGTTGGTGTACTAGTTAACTCCAAATCCAATGATTGTTGTCTTTCCATTGCCTCCTCGTCGACATCATCATCACGCTCAGCAGCTTCTCGGGATAGGGTCAAAATGTCTCTTTGCTGCATGTCCGCTGGGGCTGCAGTGACCTTTATGATGACTGCCTCGTCATCGTGAGAGGCTTCATCAGCAGGAGTATCCGTCACTTCTTGTTGAGCCTCATCACACTCCATAGCTATGAGTTTTTCGACGACCTTCCTTTTACGCTTAGGTATCTTTGTCAGATCATGGTGTGCCTCGCTCTCAGACTGCTGTGGTGGTTCCCAATCGTCATCCAGATCATCAGTAGGAGGTGGGCTTGAAGAAGATGTACACACCCCCCTTGATCTTTTCCTTGCTAGGGATGTGGAAGACAATGAATGATCATCAGGAGGAGTGGCTTCCTCAAATGATACCTCGGTTTGATTGTCAATTTCCTGATGTGCCCCTACTTCGGGAGGAACAACTATTGTGGGCACTTGTGACCCTCCATGCACCTCTGCTTGCGCATCTCCTTGCGCTGCCTCTCCTTCCAAATGTACTTGGGCTTGTACTACTTGCACATGTTGTTGTTGCGGCTGTGGTTGTTCAACACTTGTCAGATGAGTTACAACAACCTGTGTTGATTCAGGGACATTGCTGCTACTTTCTTGCGATGAGCCAACATCACTGGTCGATGGTGATTGAAGAAGTACACTGACTGCCTCTGAAGCACTCAAGGGCTTTGACTTAAGTTGGCGTGGTGGTGGAGGCACTGAGCCCAATGGAGCGGGGGTGCTGCTCCCAGCTTGGTCCCCAGCAGATCCCGCTGCTGCTGCAGGCGTACTTTTTTTTTTTACTCCCAAAAAACGCGGCGGCCGGCACACCAGCCTCCTTGGTAACTTGCTTCTTCTGCTCCTTACTAGCAACTTGCTTGCTAGAGGAGCTACGGAGAACTTTTTTTGGGGCCATCTTCTTCAGAGAAGGTCAGAACAGCAGGCCGCAGTTGCACGAGTTGCAGAGTTGTCTGAGGCCAGACTTGACGTCGCGTGACGTTATGCTGCACACACACCGCTGCAGGACTTCTTCCTGGCACTGGTGGTTCTCTTGAGTCTTGTGCACCTAAAAGCAATGAAAGACAGAGGAACATCAGTTCAGTTATACACCCCCAAAAAAATCGAAAAAAACCCAGAAAAATCAGCACAATCCCATGCCCTCCATGATGTTTAAGTTCAAGACACCCCACAGAAAGACTAGGCCCATGCAAGACTCAATACCCCTGGTGAAAAGGCCACAAGTACAGCCCCAAAAAACGAAAATCACTGAAAAATCAGCACAATCCCATTCCATCCATGCCCTCCATGATGTTTCAATTCAAGACACCCCACAGAAAGACTAGGCCCATGCAAGACTCACTACCCCTGGGCATAAAGGTTGAAAAGTAGGCAAAATGGTTGCAGGCCTAACAACACTGCCTGCATTCAAAATGGCCACTTGCCTCCCAGCACATGGCCAGGGCCTGTAGCAGCACTCAGAATGGCCTCCACCCACATGGCCTGTCCCCATGAACACCCCCAAAAATCGAAAAACACAGAAAAATCAGCACAATCCCATTCCATCCATGCCCTCCATGATGTTTAAGTTCAAGACACCCCACAGAAAGACTAGGCCCATGCAAGACTCAATACCCCTGGTGAAAAGGCCACAAGTACAGCCCCAAAAAACGAAAATCACTGAAAAATCAGCACAATCCTATTCCATCTATGCCCTCCATGATGTTTCAATTCAAGACACCCCACAGAAAGACTAGGCCCATGCAAGACTCACTACCCCTGGGCATAAAGGTTGAAAAGTAGGCAAAATGGTTGCAGGCCTAACAACACTCTCTGCATTCAAAATGGCCACTTGCCTCCCAGCACATGGCCAGGGCTTGTAGCAGCACTCAAAATGGCCCCCACCCACATGGCCTGTCCCCATGAGCACCCCCAAAAATCGAAAAACACAGAAAAATCAGCACAATCCCATTCCATCCATGCCCTCCATGATGTTTAAGTTCAAGACACCCCACAGAAAGACTAGGCCCATGCAAGACTCAATACCCCTGGTGAAAAGGCCACAAGTACAGCCCCAAAAAACGAAAATCACTGAAAAATCAGCACAATCCCATTCCATCCATGCCCTCCATGATGTTTAAGTTCAAGACACCCCACAGAAAGACTAGGCCCATGCAAGACTCAATACCCCTGGTGTAAAGGCCACAAGTACAGCCCCAAAAAACGAAAATCACTGAAAAATCAGCACAATCCCATTCCATCCATGCCCTCCATGATGTTTCAATTCAAGACACCCCACAGAAAGACTAGGCCCATGCAAGACTCACTACCCCTGGGCATAAAGGTTGAAAAGTAGGCAAAATGGTTGCAGGCCTAACAACACTGCCTGCATTCAAAATGGCCACTTGCCTCCCAGCACATTGCCAGGGCCTGTAGCAGCACTCAAAATGGCCCCCACCCACATGGCGTGTCCCCATGAACACCCCCAAAAATCGAAAAACACAGAAAAATCAGCACAATCCCATTCCATCCATGCCCTCCATGATATTTAAGTTCAAGACACCCCACAGAAAGACTAGGCCCATGCAAGACTCAATACCCCTGGTGAAAAGGCCACAAGTACAGCCCCAAAAAACGAAAATCACTGAAAAATCAGCACAATCCCATTCCATCCATGCCCTCCATGATGTTTAAGTTCAAGACACCCCACAGAAAGACTAGGCCCATGCAAGACTCAATACCCCTGGTGAAAAGGACACAAGTACAGCCCCAAAAAACGAAAATCACTGAAAAATCAGCACAATCCCATTCCATCCATGCCCTCCATGATGTTTCAATTCAAGACACCCCACAGAAAGACTAGGCCCATGCAAGACTCACTACCCCTGGGCATAAAGGTTGAAAAGTAGGCAAAATGGTTGCAGGCCTAACAACACTGCCTGCATTCAAAATGGCCACTTGCCTCCCAGCACATGGCCAGGGCCTGTAGCAGCACTCAAAATGGCCCCCACCCACATGGCCTGTCCCCATGAACACCCCCAAAAATCGAAAAACACAGAAAAATCTGCACAATCCCATTCCATCTATGCCCTCCATGATGTTTAAGTTCAAGACACCCCACAGAAAGACTAGGCCCATGCAAGACTCAATACCCCTGGTGAAAAGGCCACAAGTACAGCCCCAAAAAACGAAAATCACTGAAAAATCAGCACAATCCCATTCCATCCATGCCCTCCATGATGTTTAAGTTCAAGACACCCCACAGAAAGACTAGGCCCATGCAAGACTCAATACCCCTGGTGAAAAGGCCACAAGTACAGCCCCAAAAAACGAAAATCACTGAAAAATCAGCACAATCCCATTCCATCCATGCCCTCCATGATGTTTAAATTCAAGACACCCCACAGAAAGACTCAGTCCACCCACCACTGAGTACCCCTGGGCAAAAGGCCCCAAAACAGCCCAAAAATCGAAAATTCCAAAATTGTAGTTGCAGCAACTGTAATGCCCCAAACAAATTTACTTGTGAAATTTCTAATCCAAAAGTGATCCAAAGAAAGTCAAAAAGGCCTCAAATCCAAATATCCAGCAGCATCCACAAAAAATAATCCTTCCAGCTCCAGATCCAAATGAAAAGTGACCAGGAGATGGACAAAGCACTGGGAGGAGCCTGCTGGACAGGAACAGGAAGTTGGAGACTGTGGGGCACTTCCTTCCTCCCACCCCCCCTCCCCAAAATGGACTCCCCGCAAAACAAGTGCAGGCAAATGTCAACCTGAGGAGTTATTCAGAGAAAAATCATCATTTCCAGAAGGTTTATGCTGCTTGCTGGTGGATTTCTTGTGCAGAATTGCAAATTTTATATTTTCGCGAGTGCGAGATTATTCCTGCGCGCCGCATCTACAAAGTCGCAATTGCGAATTCCCGCGATACGTGAACACGGCGTACTCGCGTTGACAAACTCTCGCTGCGTAAGGTGGCAAGCCGCGATGACGTAATCGCGCTCGCCAAATTCTTGCGGGATCCCGCAGCAAGATCCAAAATGGCGCAGCACTCGCAAAATATCGAGAAAAACAACTCGGCAAACGCTGAATGACGGTAAGTGAACGCCGCGCGCCGCAAAAATTGTATCACCCAGAAAAAAAATCCGCTACGTGTGAATTTAGCGGATTTTGCGGGAAATTTGCGAATCTCGTGGATTGCGAATTTCCCTTAAATCCGCAAAATCCGCGAGTGGAGCGGATTTTACGCCCATACTTAATTATCACAACCCCTTGGGACAGAGCCCTTTATTTTAAATTTAGAATTGGCATGTTCCCGGTAAGGGTGCTCACTTCCCGGTGGAAACCACCATACCAAACTGTTTCCTCTTGTCCTTTTTGTCCCTCCAGGTCCGAATCCATTCCTCATATGCTCTTCGAATGCCCTGCCTACAAGACACCTCGTGGACGCTGGATCAAACCCGTGTGCCTGGTTCTGGGCACCAGGCAGTGCTGTGTTGCCCTAAGAATTTTACAGACGGACACTCGTTCGTTATATGTATGTGCCATAGCCAAGTTCTTAGGATGGGCCTGGCGCATAAGGTCAAACTGGCTTCGCCAAATTGTTTAATTTAGGTCTGTATACACAGACCATTTTAGTTAATCTATTACCCCACCGTATTACAGTTAGGATTGGGCTATTGATGCATACTGTGGGTTTTTCAGCTTATTATATGTGCGGGAAGGTTCTTTTTTAAGACAGTGTTTTTAACAATGTTTTTATGCTGTATGCTTTTTAAGATATTCTTTTATATCGAAATAAAGCCTCTTTGACTGACTGGTAAACAGAGTGCTCCAGAACTGGTTTGGACAGGGCAAAGGCCCCTCTGCCCTCAGAGGACAAAGGAATTTCGGGTATAAATATTGGGACCTTGATCCCAAGAAATTAGATCACTTTTGGACTACAAGAAGAAACCTTTACTGAGGAGAGGAACCTGAAGAAACTGAGGAGAGACTATTCCGAAGCTGAAGTGCTGCTTGGGGGATTGGCCTGCAGTGGTTGCCTGACTGCCAAAGGAAGGACAAAGGACCTTTGTGTACTTTGCTTTCAACTTGTGAAGGATCTCCAAGGGCTTGGAAAAGAGCTTGCCTCCTACTGAAGGCTCAGGGACAACAGACTTCAACCCCCAGCTCCCCAGAGTTCCTGTGGAAGGGCCTGCTGCTGTTTTGGGCCTTCTGAGGAACTGCGTGTCGCAAGGAGCTGGAAGCGTGATTCAACTAAACGAAGCGTCTCGCTGCTGCTGCCGTCGCACTGATGAACAAGAGTGTCGCCACTGGAGTTGTCGCACTGCACCGCATCGAGAGAAGGGTGCCGCAACGAAGAGTAAGCGTGTCGCCATCGCTGCTGCTCTCCGTCGCACTTCTGAACAGGGGTGTCGCCGCTGGAGTTGTCGCACTGCACCGCATCGAGAGAAGAGTCTCGCAACGAGGAAGAAGCGTGTCGCCATCGCTGTTGCTGCCGTCGCACTTCTGTACAAGGGTGTCACCGCTGGAACTGTTGCATTGCACTGCATTAAAGAAAGCGCCTCGCATCCCCGAGAAGCGCGCTGCCATCGGAGCTGCTGACGTTGCATTTGTGATCAAGGATGTTGCCGCCGTAGTTGTCGCATCGCGTGGAAGCTTCACGCATCGTGGGAGAAGAGTGTCGCAGCTGAGGCTGTTCCCGTCGCACTTCTGAACATGGGTGTCGCCACTGAAGTCCACACATCGAACTGAGATCTTCTCGCATCCCCGTAGAAGCGTGCTGCATCTGGAAGATCTTCATGTCTTTATTTCTTTGCACCTGAACTTTGCCTCATTCCCATCGCTGCGACATTGCTTGTCATGGAAGCGCATCGCATCGTAAGGTACATTGATGCAAAGTGTCGCATCTTAAGAACTGAACTAAGCTAAATCTACCATCTTAAAGTAACAGTATTGTGTATTTAGTGGTTTATGGTCTTGTGGTAAATCTATATAAAGTATACTTATTTTTGTCACTGGGTTACTGTATGTGGTCACAAATGCTTTACACACTGCCTCTGAGATAAGCCTGTCTGCTCGTGCCAAGCTACCAAGGAGGTGAGCAGGGGTTATTTACGAGTGTAATCCCCTTATCCTGACTAGAGGCAAGGGTCCCTATTTGTCACAAGTACCTACCTGTGCCAACTAGAGACCCTCAAATCTAACGTACGTTATGTTATATTATGACATGTAGATTTGTAGTGCCCACAATTACACAGAAGGGTAATTACTCAAAAGGTAGGTCTTCTGGTTCTTGCAGAATCCAAGAAGTAAGACGGAGGCTCCTATGTGTCTTGCCAAGTCATTCCATGCATTAGGAGCGATATAGGAAAAGACTCACCTTCAGGATCTGGTTTTCTGTATTCAAGGCATGTGCGCATGCAGGAGTTCAGACAAGCGGAGGTGTCTGGAAGGTTTCCGAAAGCAGATGTGATTGTAGAGGTATACTGGGCCAGTGTTATGCTCTGCCTTGAAAGTGTGGATGAGGAGTTTGAATTGTACTTGTTTGAGTATGGAGAGCCAGTGGAGCTGCTTCAGATGTTGTAGTGATGCAAGTGCATCATGGAAGGTTGGGTTTATCTGGCTGAAGATTTCTGAATAGTCTGCAGACAGTTTTTTGTGATCTCTACAAAGAAGTGTGTTCGAATATCCAGTTCCCATGGCATGAGTGATGGTTTTCCAGACGCTGATTGGGAGCTATTTGAAAATCTTCCTCCGCATCCTCAGGGCATGGAAGCATGAAGCAGTGACAGCTTTGACTAGGGTGGTCAAGTCAATTTTGCGGATGATGATGTGCCTGAGGTTCTTGGCATGCATTGTGAGGAAGGGATAGGTCTTAGCTCTGTTGGTCTTGCCAAAGATTACAATTGCACTTGTGTCATTTTTCAGGTTCAGACAATTAACCCACTGGACAATTTCATTCATGCAGGCATTGAACTTGATCCGGGTACTGGGCATCTTATCTGTGAGGGAGTAGGAGAGGACGTTGATGTTGTGAGAGTGGATGATGCTGGCTAGAGGGATCATGTCTGCGTTAAAGATGGTCGGGGTTAGGGGAAGTTCCTTGCAGAATTCAGAAGAAGAGGTCAAACGCGTCCAAGGTGTATGGTTCCAGGCTGACTGACTGGGTCCTTACAGTCAGGAAGGAGCATATCCATTGAGTATGTGCTCTTGGATTCCGATGGTGTGTAGGAGTTGGACTGGGTGGGATGACCTGGGAGACTGTGGCAAACGCTGCAGAGGAGTCCAGGAGGATGAGGGTCGCCAGTCCTCCTCCAACCAGAATAATGTGGATGTCATCTGTGGTGGCGATGTTGGCATTTTCCATGATGTGGTTGAGTCTGAAACATGATTGAGTGGAGCTGAGGAGTTGGTGGACATTGAGGTATTCGGTAAAGCATCTGTTGATGATTTTCCTCAAGATGGTTCATCGGATCGCACACAGATTATGTTAGCTGAACTGGGCTTCTACGGCCATGTAAATCCAAGACTCTGTTCTCAGCTCAGTCCGAGCAGCATCCTCATAGCAGTTTGATGGACTTCTCAATGGGCTTAACTAACCTAGCTTGAACACAATATGTTCTTCACAGACCTCACATTTAAGTTAACGCTCAGTGGCAGCTCTTTCCATGACAAGCATTGTCTTACCTTCAGCTGTGCTCCGATGGCTGATTGTGGGAATACCATGGATGCTTTCTGCTTTGGATAGAGATAAAGGCCGGTGCTTCTCCAAGCTGCGGCTCCTGCAAGAGGTCACACATGGTTAGAAGGAACATCATGAGGAAATGCCTAATAATACCCACATTCAGTTGAGTGCAAAATGTATGAATTGCAAATGTTCATAATTTGTGAGTCACAGATTTGACGTACACCTCATGCACCACGAGAAAAACTCATTGATGCAAGGCACGGACTATATATGTATAGTATCACAGAAATGTCTAATAAATCACATGACTAAGTTCTCACCAAGAATACAAGAAGTTGCCAAGGTGAGATCATAGTAGTGAGCAGAGATGACCTTTATAGGAAACAGCTTTGAAGCCACAGAACAAGCTAGGGTTTGAAACTTGATGTTGCGGGCGCCAGGGCACACCTTGCTTCAAAGATGGGCACATCTAGTTAGCAGAGTTACCATGTGCAGGAACACATGACAGTTACAAGAGACCTTAGACAAGCATCACATATTTTAATTGTAGGTTTATTATAATCCATGAAGATGATCTGTTATTCATGCCCAATTTCAACATGGAATGCAAACTCTTTGTGTTCCACACACAAGCCAGATGCATTGCATGCATGGTCAATTATATGGTAATTGTATGTGGAATACATATGATACGGGTGGGCAGGAGTTGGAGTAACATTATCTAGGCAATGTATGGAAAATGTAGCAAAAGTGATAAGCCCTACAGCAGGTCTGTGTGTCTATGTACAGAGTGCTTGTGTATTTGTGGATGTGTACGCTCTGATGCCTTTTTTGCATGCTTACACGTGAGGTGAGGTGATGTTCCCACCCCTGGTATATCTGCGGCCACTCAACAAAGGTGTTAATTCTTGCCTTATTATGGGCATCTGTTGCTTGATGGTGCCCAATATGAAGATGGCCCTGGAATAATTATGTGAATAGTATGGCTGCAAATTCAAAAGTCCCTGGTGATGGAGCCATCAGCCCTCCTGGCACCTATTTCCTCATTTAGGTTGGTCAAGTAGTTTTCCAGTGCGAGGGACTTGTGTCACATCTCCTAACCGATGCTCCACACATTTTTGGATGCTTCTCACCTCCCTAGTGCTAGAGTCAGTTAAGAAACAGAGCAGCACAAAAATATATACCTGTTGTCATAGGTCACCACTGTCTCTTTGATAAGGACATGGAACGACTAACGGTAGGTGGCAGCTGATATGGATACACAATTATTACACACCTTCCATCTCTGCTCCTTCGTGGAGACTGTCTACTGCATCTCTAGGGCAGATTCCCAAATATGTTTTGGTGGGTTTGAAAAACATGCGCTGGAAAGATGCCTGAAAGAAGCGTTCAGCACTGCTTTGCATTACATTGAGTCAAGGGGGTGTTCCATAGGGTATATGGGTGTTATCATGCAACTGTATATGGTTTTTGACTCAAAGATCTATCTACTAACAATGACAGATCTGACCTTTTTGAAAAAAATAGAAATCTTTGAGAAATGCATTAAAAATTAGAAATGTTTTTATTTCTTCAAACTTGATTTGCCTCCTGAGTCCCGTGTAAGGTTTCAAGTGTATCCTTCTGAACATAATCCTGAAGGAGTCTGATTAAAGAAGCAAATTCTGTCATCCATTGCCTACCGTAGCCCTCCATCCCCCGAGAAGGTGCATCCTTGGGAGACCATGGCAAAATGCAGAAACTTATCAATGGCTCTGATCTGATTGGAGGACAGATGATTCTTTCGCCAGAAATGTTGTGACTTCAATATTTAAGAGGGGAAAATGGAATTGAAGCTCTATTGCCCTTCTTAGCTTCTTCAGAAAGGAGGTCCATGAAGCACCTTACATTAGTCGAGTGAGGCAAATGCAAGGTTCTAGAGTGGATAGATTTTGTTTCAAAGCTTGGAAGAAGAGGGATGGTGACACAGTAAAACCCTGTGGAAGGCCACACCAGATTACTTGACCCCAGGGAACAAGAAGATGAAAGTAAGACTGTGTTTATCTACAGAGATAAAGAAGAAGGCAAAACAGAGATACACAATATGAAATCATTTGGAAGTAGCAAGAATACTTGATGTGGTTACAGTTTTAGGAGCAACAATAAAACTAGGTATTACAACATTATTCATGGGTGCAGACACCGTACAGATCTGTACATTTCCATACCAGGTTTTTTATCTGCAAGATCATTTTACAGACACACTCGAAGACGACACTGAGACCCCTGTGAGGCAGTGATGATGGGTCAGAATTCAGCTTTGGCTTCTGGGCGTAAAGGGTACTATATAATTCAGGGCAGTTTCTTCAAAGGTTTAGGAAAAATCTTAACCTGTGGCTCAGAAAGAACACTGCCTACAACATTTGTGTGTCCATTGCACAGGGCTTAAGGCACTTGAGAAATATTAATAGATTTAGAGACATTAGATGTTTTTGAACATGAGTTACAATTTCACATAAAACAGAGAAACAGATCATACACAACCGTTCAGTTTGCTTAAGAGATCTCTCCCTAGCAAGGATTGTATGACACTATATCAAGAAAGGAATATCGAAATGTAAACAATATCACAAAAACAAAATAAAATATAGAACAGAGTCCTGTGCACATGAATAAGGGTGAAGGTTTTAATGTAAAAACCCCAAATTCGAATTGTTCTTTTTGTAGACATTAAGCAGGTTGACATCAGAGTTATCATAATGGGGATTTTTAATCCGGATCAATACAGAATGAACAAACCAGCCGACACGTGTTTCGTCACAACGTGGTACAACTGTGACTCTTCAGGGCTGTTATGTTAGCAAAGTATCAATGGAATCGCTGTACCAGTGATAATTCCAACCAGGTTGCAACACGGGTAGTCCACAATAAATATACGGTCTTCGGGAAAGTATTCTAGAAATAATCATGGAGTCCCAATGGTAGTAGGGACGCTGGTGGACGGACGTGTAAGTCCGTAACCAAAACGTTCTGGGCACTAGAATCCGGCGTGTAACATTCGTCTTCAGGTCCAGAGTATTGATCTCTCAGTGTAGGATGATAAGTGGTTCAAGCCAAAGGTGGAGAAGAACTCTCTACAGACTGGTTCCAAACTTCAGAGTGAGGGCCAGGGTAATTCTCTTTGGACTTGAGGCAGTCTCAGAAAATATGAAAATAGCAATGGTGTATCTGGGAAGGAGCATCAGAAGGAAAGGCAAGGAAGCCCTTATAAGTCTATGGTGGTAACTTGTTATAAGTAACACAAGGTGGGACATTACAAGAGAGGCTGTCAAGAGAAGGAACTTGGCCTAGTGACACCCGTAATAGCAAGCATGTTACATGCAGGTGAAGGTTTCTGAAAGGGACATGTTACACTCGTCACAGTAGCTATGGGCATTTGGGACAGGGACCCAGATGCTCTAAAGCACTTCCATCCTAATACAATAGGATTTGTGCAGGAAGTTAAACTCAATGGGAGGACAGGGCGGCCTGTAGTAAGGGAAACTGGAATCCTCGGCACTGTGGTTGAGTAGAAGGGCCAAGCGAGTCGTTGGGTCAAGAAGGCTAACAATACGCTCCGTCACTTTGGAAAAAGCAGTTGGCAAAAAAAGGCACCCAGTAATAACTAGAAAAATATAAGTGAATAATTATGTAAAATAAGTAAAACTGTATTTCATATTTAGTTCAGAAGCAAAAAGAAGATTAAACCACAGACATCTGAAAATTATGACATACAGGAACGAAGAAAATAAAGACTATTAAAGTAAAAAAATAGGAATAAACCAATACATCTAACCTATGTCTTCCTGTCAGACTGCAACAAATATAATATAAATATAATCTGTCACCAAAATCAGAAGCAAAAAGCTGTACAAAACCAAAATGTACAACCAAACTAAAGTAAAGATAACATTGAAAATGTCAGTAAATTATGTACACCTTTAATGTAAAAATATATTTATATAATTATTTACAGCTTTTAATATTTAATTCTGTAACTCACAGATAATGTCAGAAACAGCAAAATATCAAATTCTAAAAAAAAGCTGTTATGGAAGATAATTTTTGAGTAATGAGAGCACCACCTGAAGCCTGCCTGAAGCCTCAATGAAATATAGTGTAATGATTAACATAATCACAGAATACCTTTAAGACATTCTCTACATATATAGACTCTCTATGACTCAGTATGCAATTAATCAAAGATTCCCAAAAGAAAAAGGATTTCTCACGTAGTTAATGAATTAGAACTTAATTAAGGGAGAAAAATGATCAAGAACAGTACAATTCTATTATTGCCTTATTCTAGAAATTAGCGTTTGATTCTGAGAACAAAGCTAAACTCTCAACTTGTTATATATCCTTTCTCAATATGAGAGCTACAACATTTACTTTCCCATATTGTGCTGCCAACGCCCTTCCCTTGCCGGTTTCTGACCCTCTCATGCACCTGCGAAAGCCAGGCTTGTTCTGGAGCATGGTGGGGAATGGAGTGAAACTGGTGGGGTCCCCCGGGTACCGCTAGACTTCGATGCTCGGAGTTTTGGGTCGCTGGGGTGGCGTCCTCGCGTGTCTCGTGCAGCCCTTTTATGGTGGTCCGCAGTCGGGGCACTGGTTTCGCTGTTTGGGCTTGGTCTCCAGAAAGAGGGGGAAACCGCCTGCCCGAGAACCTCTCCTCACATGTCTCTGGACGGTTTGATGGCATCTGGTCATCTTCTTCCTCTGTCTTCACTCCACCTTCCTCACTTTGTGGGGATGTGTGTCTAATTTCAGGTAAATTCTCCAACTCCATTCCCTCTTAAGTGAGACTGCTTCTGACACAGACCAAGGTAAAAACAATTGAAAAAGTTTTCTCCTATCATCATGAACTTAACAAATCTGCATTTCAGTTGCCTGTTTGTCCATATTGGATACGGAACTGGAGCTTGTCAACAGGAACGAAAGGCTGTACCTTTTGTCCCTTTTGTCCAGTTTTAGCTTTGACAGGAAAGACTCACCAAGGTACTCCTGCTTTGCTCTAGTATTGTATAAGTTTATTATAGACTGGTATGTAAGCGTTCTGTTACCTATCTTGACCCGTTAGAATATTATTCTAATTCATGCTTTGATTTTGCTACCACCAAAAAATGGCATCACAGGAAATGTTAGAAAAAATATTATTTTCTCCCATTCTCTCCCATTAGCCCAATATTACAGAAATAAAAGTGTGTCGTCGCCTCTCGGACCTGGAGGAGGACAGTACAAGCTCACCGAAACAACTGGAAAAATACTTGAAAATATCTTTCCAAATGATCCTGAAAACTCATACTAAACCAAAAAGATTACAATTGCCAGAACACATAGATCATTAAGAGAAAGCACTAGTAGCACCTAAAAGATATGAAGAAATAGACATATCCCATCACTTTCTAACAGCACTACATGAAAGACACCTTTACAAAACGACAACCCCAATATCGACAGGCGAATTATAATTTATGCTGCTAACATTGTAACACATGGATCACGAATGGCCCATTTAAAGTCGAGCGCCCCTCCATTTAGCCAAATGTACACAATACATGGTAAATACCAAAATACAAACATCCCATGAGTGTGTGCGCAGCTACCTGACAAAGTGCAACTTATATCAAAATGCTAGCACATGTAGAGCAACAAACTAACAGCTATAACCCTAAAAGATCTTTGTAATTTTTGACCATGCCAGGTTTTTCATTAAACGGAAAACCTATCCAAACCTGTCCTGCAGCTGAAGGGTGCTACTATCACTTCAACCAGAGCATATAGAGGAGCCAACAAATATCCACTGTGAGCATATATACACAACTAACTTCGAATTCACATGGCAAATACAAAAACGAAAAGCTTTAGCATACATCCCTTTAACAGAAGTCTCTAAACATTATAACATTGTTAATGTTAATGTTATGGGTGTCTTATATAGCGCTCGGCTACTCCGAGGAGTGTCCCGGCGCTTTCTGACCCACAGCTAAAACGGAAAGGAAAAGAAACAGAAGGGAAAACGGACCAATCACTGACCATAGAGCCATGTTTTCAAACCTTTTCTAAAGGCCAAAAGGTTCGAGGTACAGCGGAGCGACAGGGGGAGGGTGTTCCATAGCTTGGGAGCCAGATGTTTGAAAGAACGTCCCCCTACCCTAGCTTTCCTAATAGCAGGGACAATTGCCAAACCAAGAGATTCCGATCTAAGGGATCTTGTAGGTTTGTAGAAGGTAAGGCGTTTTTGGATGTACACGGCATGGAGTGCCTTGTGCGCCAACGTGAGTGCCTTAAAGATGATCCGCTTCCTAACAGGGAGCCAATGAAGGGAGAGTAACAGCACATTCGTATTGAAGCCTCCTTTTACCAAAAGCATGAAACAAGCTCCACTAATTGATTATATTGAATATGCTTTGGTTGTCCCCTGCACCAAGCAGGAACCGACTCATATCCCATGGTTAGAGAAGCAACAACAAATAACATAGTAGAATGGTGGAACAATTTCTACCAAGAAACCCTTGAAAGTAGCAACCTTACCCTCTACCATTTTTATAAATACTCAAAAGAAAGGCACTGAATCCTAGCATGGAATCAATCAAGGCCTACCATATCTACATTCTCTAGCAAAAACTCTACTTTGAGATCATAACACTAAACAATAGCACAGTTTAAATATACAAAAATTGAAACACATTGTTTAATATTATTTATTTGTAAATAACATTAAAATAACCTTAATGCCAATCTAAAAAAATTAAATAAATGTTGAAAACATCTGTAAAGAACAAGACTAAAGATGAGGCACAGGAGAAATAGTAGTTTCCACAATATATTTATTGTCAAGAAAAGAGAGCTGTCTCAACTGGCAACTGTCACTAACAGAACACCATAGTATGAACACTCCAGATGACATCACAGCCTCGCCATGATTCTACCAGCACCATCACATCACCACACCTCCCCCTTTTAACAAAAGAAACAAAACAAATTAATGCAGACAAGAAAACAAAAATGAAACAATAGATAAATATAGAAGAAACACATTAGTACATAATCTCGTAATCTGCTGGGTCTAACATGAAATCTGGAGTTCTTCCTGACGCCACCATCTCCTCATAAAACATTTTTTCACATTTTTGTGAGAAGAGCTACGATCCTTTGCCACACAAGAAGTATTCCACCAGTTGCCATTGGTCAACTTTACAGCATTTCTACGAATTTCTAAGACCTGTTGACAACCTAGGAATGTTTAAAGACCTTTCCTAACAGATACAGGATTTTTTACTCTAACCAAATCTCCAATTCTAATTTAATGAGTTTCTTTCCCAATGGTGCATTCACTCTTTCTAGTACTAATTTCTTTCAGACGATTTTTTGTTGGCAGAATCCAACATACTTCTCATGTTACAATCTTGGTGAAAAGATTTCACCTTCCAAAAGGGGTTGACTTGTGAGGGGGCTTTTCTGCCTCTCATAGGTTCGAATGGAGTAAAATTGGTGGCTACATGAGGAGAAGTGCGGTACGACCAAACAAGATCTTTCACAGCTTGGAAAATACATGACTTCGATCTGTAAGCTGCTTGAACGCCTTCTACAACAACTCTATTAAATCTCTCAGTTTTACCATTGCTTTGAGGATGGTAAAGAGGAGTTCTGGTGTTTTGATACCGCAGGAGTGCAAAAAAGAATTCATCTCTTGTGAAATAAACTGTACACCGTTGTCCGTAAGAATTTACACTGGGTAACCGTCTCTCAGAAAAATTTGTTTGAGACAAGTGATAACACTTTTTCAATTGGGAACACTGAACGGTTCAACTTCAACCCATCTAGAAAAGTCGTCAACAAGAACCAAAAAGTACTTTGAGTTGGCAGGAAGAACATGAAAAGGCCCAAGAAAGTCCATACCTAATTTTTACCATGCTCTTACAGGAGGGGATACAGGTAGTTCAACAGAACCTTCCAATACAAGAACTTTATCGCTAGTACTGCATCGTACACACAGTTTGACCAATTCATCAACTGTCCATTTTAGGCCACCAAAAATCCGATCTGACTTTTCTTTTAATAATGGTGGAACCCAGATGGCCAGAGTGAGCAGCCAAGATGATTTTCTCTCGGTAACATATGGGAGGTACAAGTTTGTCACCTCTGACAATTTTTCCACCTTCAAGGGAAACTTCACTGTTGACTTTCCAAAACATTTGAAGATCTTGAGAAAGACAATTCTCTTTTGGCCAACCTCTTCTGATCAATAAAACAAACGAACTGAGAATAGCATCTTTCTCAATTTCAAGGACCCAGTCATCTTCAGCAAAAGAGGGAATATCATGATTGATACAAGCCACAAAACATTCTTGTACACCAGTTTCCCAGTCTTGTTCATCTAGATCATGAATAAGGAGCCTAGATAAATGGTCCTTTCTGCTATTTCTTCCTCCAGGAATGTACTCTACATTAAATATAAACTCTAACAATTTTGTTGACAACCTGGCCAAACGAGCAGTAGTGCGTTTGATATTATTCCCGACAAGATGTCAACTGAAGGTCGATGATCAGTTTTAAGAATGAATGATCTCCCCCACAAGTACGACTTAAAGTTCTCAACACTCCAGACACAAGCTAGCAGCTCTTTTCCGAGTACTTGCGCTCAACAGGACGAAGAGTTCTAGAAGCAAATCCCACTGTGTATTCTCCACCCTCTGCAAATTGCGATAAAACAGCATCTAAACCATACTCGCATGCATCAACTGTGACAACAGTTTCTCTAACTTCGACAAAAGGTTGCAGAGCCGGGGCTTTGACAACATGACTTTTGATGGATTGAAAACCTTTTTCACATTTTTCCGAAAAGACAAAAGTTGCCCCTTTTTTAAGTAGTACTCTGAAACACTCTGTATTTTAGTAAAATTGTTTATAAAATTTGCATAAAACTCACAAAGGCCATGAAAAGACATAAGTTGTTCTTTGTTCTGAGGAGCAGGTGCTTCTATAATGCTTTTGATCAAACCAGGTCTAGGTTTTAAGCCTTGTTCGCAAATTTCATGACCTAAATATTCAATCTCTTTTACTTTAAAAGAACATTTACTCTTTGTAGAGTCACCCCTCTGTTCTCGAATACAGTGAAAACTTAATCAAGAACTGAGTCATAATCAATCTCACTTTTGGTAAAGATAAGAATGTCGTCCTGAAAGAATACAAGATTGGGATTGTGTCTGAACATTTCAGTCTTAAGTCTCTGGAAGACCGCAGCCGCTGAAGCCAGCCCAAAAGGTAATAGGCAGAATTGAAAGACAGCATCAGGAGAGACAAAAGCCGTAAAGTGTCGGGACTGAGGGTGAAGTTCGACCTGATGATACGCGGCTTTGAGATCCAATTTAGTGAAACATGATGAAGACCAAACTTTGGCAATGAGATCCTCGATGCGTGGAAGAGGAAAACCGTCAACCCCGATGGCCTCATTAAGGCTTCTCAAGTCCTCACACATCCTCAGTTCCCCAGACCTTTTCTTTGCTAAATCGATTGAGGTACTGGGTTTTTCGGAACCCAGTGGTGCCAGGAGACAACACCCGAAGACCTCGAGTCCTTCCTGTTTCAGACTACAGAAACACAGAGTCTTCTAGGTGAAGTCAAAGATCGTATTTATTGGTTGCAACCAGTAACAGGTATCCTAGAAGTACAGCAGCATGTAGGTTCTCAGGAGACTGCTCAAACTTACAAAGCCAGCCTTCTTCTTTTATACAAAATATTATGCTTTAGGCACAAATTCCTTATTTTACAGTTGACCATTCACATATTTTCACTACAAAGAAAAGGTAGAGTCATGATGACAAGTCCATATTTCAGTTTGTCCAACCCATAATCAATTACCCGGCAAGGTCCAGTATTTCCATCAGATATCGGCGGACCCCCAATAAAAACGGGAACCTCCTCCTCGTAAAGCGAGTCATAAAGAAGGAAACAGGGACAGGTGTGTGTAAGATTAGGCATGGTTTGTGTGCGATGAAAGGTTTATGATATGTTGTGCCTTGATACTAATCTCACTCGGCCACTGGGAAAGGAACTGGCCGAACAGGTTTGGCTTCAGGCAGTAAAGTCAGCTTGCCCAGGTCACAGAGGAGTCAGCAAAGGTGTACGTGTCCTTCGGACTCGGGTTTGGCCTTTAATCATTTGGCTATGTGAGGGCAATCACAAAATGGCTGCCGTTCACAAAATGGAACCCGAGGGTTCGAGACGGAAACTCTGGTTTAAGGGTGATCCCAACACTCGAACACGCCGAAAATGCACGTATGTAGTGTACTCGTCATTTCCGGTCTGCTGATACCAAAGTCGTCATGATACGACAATGTTTATAACATGGGTCCAGAATTTTTCAGTACCACAGACCCTCCTTCTGCCCTTACATAGGCAATAACCTATACTCATGCTAATCTGAGTCCAGGTCTATATTCATAAAGTCACTGAGGTGTTGCTGTAGCATCATCCTATTACTTAGTTCATCTCTTGATACAGGTTTCCTTATACACGATGTAGCACAGAGGCCACATATTGCAGGAGCACACTGTACACACAGACAGAACAGGAAAAGAATGGCTAAGATCACCCCAATGACTATCAGAATCTTCCATCCCCAGGAGGATATCAGTTCCCAGACCCACCCCATCAGTGACCAGTCTCCTTTATCCACGTGAATGGATTCGGAGATTTTATGCAGTTTGGAGATGGCCTGGTATACTGTCGGGGCGTTGTCTGGGATGAAGACGCAGTAACTGGATTGGATCACTTTACATACCCCACCTCGGTCTGCAAGTATGACGTCTAATGCGACCCTGTTCTGAAGAGTCATAAGGCGGTCAGACTGGAGCTCAGCAGTCAAATTACTAAGGGCACCGGTTGTTTCAACTACAGTGGATTCAACCACCCTTGTCAATTGCCTAATGTTCCTGCTGTTCACTATGGGCCCCCAAAACCGCAGAAAACTCTTAGTGAAATCTCCAAACTCTTGCTCTGCAGTGTCCTCTTTACTCAAGACACCTCTAACTGTCCTTGTCTTATGGTAATCTGCGGCGGCCATGTAGGTGGGAGTCAGCAGGAACGAGACAAAACATGTGCCCGAGAAGTCAGGGGGCAACCATGTATAGGCTCTATCATGGCAGATGAAATAAGTACCCTTAGCTGCTAGGAACGGAGGGGAAGTCCGGGATGCAAAAACGTATGTCTCAGTGCAGACACTCTTCCCCAACTGGGCCCTGGGATTCTTGCCACTACCCTGCAGACATAGGTGACCCTGGTGGGGTACAATCCAGATCGGGGAGGATCTCTTTGCTCGCTTGTTCTCACTCAAGGTGACTCCATGCTCTGTTACGTTCCATCTACTGTAAGCCTGCAACTCATCTCTGGGAATCGTTCTGCATGAATCATTGTCTCTGCTCATATTTGTGATTCCCACCACTAATGCTTTGTTGCTCGAGGTACCTCTCGTGGAACGTGGGGGATATGGTTCGATGGCAAATATGAACATCGTCTGAAACGCCCACAAAGAACCATAGTAGCTGAATGGTAAGACAAAATATGGGATACCCTTATCTGTCGTATGAAGCATAAGACCACACACCCAACAATTAGTTGTGTTCATTACTAACTGGGGTTGGTGTAAAAGCTGAATGAATGAATTATTAACAAATTCCAATCTTCTAGCAGACTCGTGCTCAGGCAGAGGGTGAAAAGAATGCGAGGAAACAGTAGAAGAAGAAGGTGTGGGCTGTGCAGTGGGTGCAAATGTCACTTGAAAGGAGAACAAAACATATCCTATAAAAAACGTCATTACACTAAGTAACATGGAAATACATAATATCAAAAATCGTGTCTTTGTCATCATTGTACACATTCTTGTTTTAAAGTTCATCTCTTTGGCAGGTCTCTCCATTTTGAAAAACTCCATCCTCTATAATTGCTGCCCGCTGCCTGCTGTTTCTGCTAAGGAATGCTTCTGTCAGTCCAGGGCAACTCCCTTAGACCAACCAGAACTGTCGACCTAACGTCTTCTGCTGCACCCCAAAGACTTGGGCAGCCGCGACCCTAACAGATGAACCCGGATGGCGGTTCAAAAAACAAAAAATAAGTAAGTTTCTCAGATGAGAGAGCTGCACTTTCAAGAATAGAAGAAAAAAAAATTATTTGTCCATAGTCATAGTTCTCGGCCTCAAATTATAACGTGTTCTTCCAGGTGCTGTCTGGTCTCGGAACAGGAGTTCAGGCTCTGTAGTGTTCAATCGAATTGACGGTGGCACAGCTGCTTGCAAAACATTATCGCTTTCCTTTTCAGAAGTTGTTCCTTTCACATGTGCATCGCTGAAAGGCAGAAAACGAGGCACAGTCTCAGTTTCAGAGTCAGCGATCCCCTCCTTGGTCCACCGGTCGTACGGTAGAGGTAAAGAGACCCTTTTGCAATGGATCCCGTGGATCCAGTGTTTCTTCCCTTCCACTCGAACAGCTGATCTTGTTGATAGAAGTACTAGATGGGGGCCAGTCCAGCGGGGCTCATCATTCTTTGTCCACTGGAAATTCTTTATTAGTACGTAGGAACCAGGATCGATAGGATGTCCTGGAGCTTCAGTAGCTTGAGGCAGGGTGTCATGAACCTGTTGGTGTAAAACACGCAATTTAGCCGTCAATTCGTACAGATAATCAAGCAGTACAGGGTGTTCGATTTCACTGAACTTAGTGGGGCTTGGCACTCCCCATATGTTGGCCGGGCGGCCGAACACGATTTTGTGTGGGCTAAGTCCCACTCTCGAGTGCACCGTCATCCTCGTTGATAGGAGTGCCAAAGGCAGAGCGTCAGGCCATTTAAGACCAGTGCTCGCTTGGATCTTGGCTAACTTAAGTTTTAGTGTGCCGTTGTAGCATTCTACTAGTCCAGCTGATTGGGGGTGATTTGCAGCGTGGAACTTCTGATGTATGCCTAGCCCTTCACATACTTTCTTCATCACTCGACCCACAAATTCACTCCCATTATCACTCCAGATCATTCTCAGCATTCCAAATCTGGGGAAGAATTCTTTGACAAGGGCTTTAGCTGTGGATAGGGCAGTGTTGTCCTTTAAAGGATATGCTTCTACCCATCTTGAAAAGGCACAAACAACAACGAATACGTATTTCAAATTGTTGCACCTTTCCATGTGGATGAAATCTAGCTGCAAAACCTCGAACGGATACGTAGGAGGAGCAAAATGACCAGCTGGAGTTGGGGTTCTCCTACCAGGATTGTACTTCAGACACACCATGCAGTTCTTGACCACATTCTCTGCACACTTAGGAATTCAAGCGTTTTGCCATACTGGAGCCAACAACTTGCAAATCCCTTTCACACTGATGTGAGCCATACCATGAGCCATTGTAACCACTGCAGGCACATACGCATCGGGTAACAACCATCGCTGATGCTCTGACAATTCAACCCAACAACCATTCGCATCCAATTTACCCGTATTCTCTCTCCATACACTCAACTCTTTCTCTGTGGCTTCAGTTTGGATAGACTTCACACTTTCTATCGTGTCTTCGCACATTCCAACGTCACCAATCCATCTTGCAGGGCCTGCAACATACATTCGACTCATCACATTCCTTGCGGTTTCTTTCGCAACTTCATCCGAAAACGCATTTCCGCGACCAACATCATCTGTGACCTTTTTGTGTGCACTGCATTTCACAATCGCAACTTGTAACGGCAAGGTCAGTGACTCGAGAAGCTCATTCACCAACTGTCCATGCTGGATCTTAGCACCATGCGAAGTCGGGAACCCACGCTCTTTCCACAATCGTCCAAAACTATGAGCAACACCAAAGGCATACTGAATGTCAGTGTACACATTCACTCGTTTTCCTTTCGCCAACACACACGCTCTCGTAAGTGCAATCAATTCTGCTGCTTGTGCTGAGTTGTGTGGGATACGTGCAGTTTCAACAATCGTAAGTAAAGTCGTAACAGCATATGCCACAGTCGTATCACCATTCGGCAACTTGAAACACAAACCATCCACCCATAAAGTACCGTCACATTCAGTAAGAGGAGGGTCCCTAAGATCTACTCTCCCTTTCGTTTCTTCTTCTGTCCTAAAGAAACAGTCATGTTGTTCCTCAACATCCTTTGACTCGACTGGAATCGGCAACAACGTGGCTGGGTTCAGAGTATTGCACCTCTTAATGTGCACATGACTCGCTAAAAGTGTTAACTCGTAACCTGGCAATCGAGCACTACTTAAGTGCTGTGTCTTGGTCCTGTTTAACAAAGTGTCCACCGTGTGTGGGACCATTACCACTAACATGTTGTTCATCACTAAACCAGCAGATTGTCGAATAGAAATAGCTGCTGCTGCTGTGGCCCTCAAACAACTCGGCAACGCTCTAGCTACCGGATCCAAAGTCGACGAAAAATACACGCATGGACGCTGCTTGTCCCCAAACGTCTGTGTCAACACTGACAACGCACATCCCTCTCTCTCGTGGACATACAACGTAAAGGGCTTACTGTAGTCGGGGGTACCCAACACAGGAGCCGAACACAATGCATCACGCAATTCGGAAAAACTTTTCAGACATTCTTCAGACCACGGAATGGGATTCGGCGTGTCTTTACAAGTTAATGCCACCAAAGGTTTGGCCAGCAAGGAAAAGTTCGGTATCCATTGTCTGCAATAGGAGGTAATACCTAAGAAAGCGCGCACTTCTCTCTGTGTCTTTGGCACACTCAATTTTGCAATTGCCTGAATTCTTTCTGGGGTCAGTTTCCTTCCCTCCTTCGATAAGAGGTGACCTAAGTAGGTCACTTCTTGTCGACAATATTGCAGCTTTGAAAGAGACACTTTGTGGTGTAAATCAGACAAATGCCGCAACAACGACAACGTGGCTTCCTTACAAATCTCCTCCGTATCTGTAGCGACAAGCAAGTCATTAACGTATTGAATAAGTGTAGCGCCATCAGGTAAAACAATCGTATCAAGCTGTGTTTTCAGAGCCTGACTATATATTGATGGACTTTCACAGTAGCCTTGAGGAGCGCGTTTGAAGCGGAAACTTCGGCTTCCTAAACTGAAGCCAAAAATATCCCTGTTCTCCTCGGCTATCAGGATGCTGAAGAAAGCCTTCTTCAAGTCAATCACCGAGAACCAAGTGGCTGAAGCTGGAATCATAGTCAATAGGGCAGTGATATCAGGGACAACTGGAAACTGTGGCACAACTATTTTATTTACCTCTCTAAGATCAATCACAAATCTGTAAACAGGTGGCTGGGAAGAGTCAGTACGCTTCAAAACAGGCAGAACAGGACTATTACAAACGTTGCCTCTTGTCTCTTCAATTACATCTTTTCCAATCAGATCGTAAATGATTGCTAGCAACGCCTTTTCGCCTTCGCTAGAGATCTTGTACTGGGGAATGCGCGGCATTCTAACATTGGCTTTCAACGTCACAACATATGGCGGAATTTCCAAAAGACCTACATCATTAGGACCAGTAGCCCAAAGAATATCTGGAAGAGAAGATAGTTCGGCTGGAAGTTTATCTTTTGACAAATACATCGGACAGATCACTTTCTTACCCAATGTAAGTTGTACTCCCGAAGGAGAACAATACAATGTTGCATACAATCTTTTTAATAAATCCAATCCTAACAAATTTTCACCACAACCTGTCGTCAGAATAAGGGGTGCTTCCAATTCGCAAGGTCCAACAGAAATGGACATAGGACTAGAGATCGGGTTCCTAACCGGGGCGCCAGAAAAACCTACTGAAACATTCATTTCGCCAGACAAAGGTGCGCCAGGGAGTTTTGAGTGCATAATAGAACTCTTTGTAGCACCAGTATCCAACAGAAAAGGCTCTGACACACCTGATGTAGTCACCTCAACATAAGGTCCTCTCTGATCTACTGGAACTGAAACAACTCCCTCTCTTCGTCTATGGCTGTCCTAGCAATCGTTACCTTCCATATCTTCGTCTTCTGCATAGTAGTCGTCAGCATAGTATTGAGAACTCCTACCAAACGCATTACCTAGCTGATCAAAACTATTCATTGAACTCTGAGGCGGAAAAGATTGTGCATTTTGCGGGAACGCACCACGTCCCCTACCTCTAGGCGTTTGTTGAGCACCACGGCCTCTCGCACCAAACCCATTTGTGCGCTGTAATAAAACCGGACAACTACTCTTAAAATGACCCTCTTCTCTACAATACGCACACTGATTAGGACCATACTGTAAACGTTGTTGAGAGAACTCGTTTCTTTGCGAGTTTCCCGAATACTGCTGAGGCTGCTGGTAATCGCGCTGACTATTAGTGCGGGTGGATAGGCTTGTTGCAGAAGAACTTTAGTTTTTAATTCCTTAGTCTTCTTATCCACTTTCTCTAACTCATCTTTGCGCCTATTTTCATTGTACTGGTCTGTAGCTAAAATCTGTGCCGACGTTGAAACAGCCCAAGCACTCTCAGAATCCTTCAACTTAGCACACAACTCTGGAAGCAAATTATGCACAAATTTGTCGACGAACAATCTCTGGCCACCCTCAGTAGCCATATCCTGACCACTATGATCTACAAAAGTCTCTTCAAACCGCGTGAAAAAGTCGAACACCATTTCATCTTTCTTCTGCTTACACGCAGACAACTTATCCCAATTGACACGCAATTCAGGCATTAATGTCTTCATATAAGTAATTATTCTACCAGGGAGTTCTGCTATTAAAGGCTCGGGTTTAGCACCACCAACTTGTCTGTTATCTGTAGCAGCAATATTAACCCATGTATCACCTAATTCCTGATCATGATCGGCGTGGCGAATCTTTCCCCATGAAGGCTGAGGAACAACATTCCCGAACAACATGTCTATAACGGCTAAATTCATAATGCACGAGCTTACAGTCTGTGATAATTCCTTATAATACCCTGCAGGATTTTTAGGGGGTCAGGTAACGTCTGTTTGAGAGCCAAAACCTCTGTTCGTTTCCATGGGACGTGCACCCAAACACGCTGAAAGTGAGCCGGTACAACTGGTGGATTATTACCTGGACCAGCAGCCGCTTCTTCCTTCCAAACCGGCGGAACCTCTCTCATGGGATACTGTCACGCCTTTTTCCTACCGGATGCGTCACGCTCAAATAGTGACCGAGAAGTGCCCCCCTTACTTCGATACGACAACAATGTCGCAACCGCTCTCTCAACATCGTGACCTACGATCATGCCCTCTGAGAACTCGAACCGCACACGGCACAACTCAGGCGGGTCGTATTCCAGATCATTTCCCTCCACATCTTCCCAGAGAAAAACACACGTTTGCTCAAAAACGTATCTCTGCTTCGATGCTTCCCATTGACGGAAGACTTCCACGATAGACTATACATCATATCTTACAGTGTCGACAATCCATTTATGCGCTAACCGATTCAGTAATTCTCTCTCTCAATAGTCAGGCAGTTGACTCCGCAACTGTCTTCGTTCCGTGTTAGGGGTCGTATTAGGCGACCCGAAGAAAGGTGAGAAAAGATTAGGAACAGTGTTGGCCATTCTCTGTCGAATGGAAGGAGAAGCTGACGGAAGGACAGGAGGAAAGACATGTTGAGGTAAGGCAGAGGTGGAGGCAGTAGCAGAGGGAGTATTAGGAGAAATAGTCGGTGCAATAGGCAAAGTCGTAGAGAGCACAGGTGGAGCAGGTGTGATCGGTGGCCCTTGAGGAGTCTGCACCAGAGGGTTAGGGGCCGGCAGAAGAGGAGCTGGCGGCTGTAGAAGAACCTGAGGAACAATAACCGGGGGTTGCACTACTAAAGGTTGCGGGGGTGCTGTAGCACTCTGCGCATAAGGGGGTGGCGAACTCAGCAAATGAGACATTAAGGGATCTTTTTCAAGTTCTTTTGCTGTATTTTGTTGGACAGTTGGTAAAACTGGGTAACATCTATCAATCGCCATTTTACGTTGCCTGTGCAATTGCTCACTTGTCTGTTCTTCTTTGTTATCTTTAAACTGCGTAGCGGCTTGCATTATCGAGATACCCTTTTCTCTCTTATTTCGTTTTGCTAATTTCGTTTCTTTCTGTTTGGCTTCCTTTCGCCATAGGCGGAAAGAGTCAAACATTGCCGGCCGGGCTTTCTTCTTAAAAAGTTTAACCTCCAAATTATCTAAGATTTCGGTGTCGAAACTACCATATTGGGGCCATTTCAAAACACCATCTTTTCTGGTGTATCGGATCCGTACTTCATTATATGTGATGGGGCCTACGCCATGCTTCACATAAAGCTCATATGTTGGAGTTCCAACTGGAGGAACCGGACACGAGTCCTCCAATCGGGAATCCCTACTACAACCAAGACAAAACAAATTTCCGAGTCTGCTAAAACCAGGCATCTTCGCTCACTAGTCTAGCTTCAAACTTCGAAGGTTTATCGAATACGATAGTCTCGTGAATACACGAGTTCTTCGGTTTTGGAGCTTGCAAGTTCCAAACAAAACCTATCCTCGAAGGATACCAAACTAAGAACCAAACTAAGGACTGGGAGACGCTCCACTTATACTTAACTGAGGTATCGATGACGTCACCAGAAGACTCGTCTACAGTTTCGCTCTACCAATCATCAAGGGTCCAAAACAGGGCGATAGTCAGGGCAGCAGTCCTTCGTAGCCGTCGGGAAGCGGGGAACCTCGCAGCAAAGACCTTTGGACCATGTCGACATGCAGGGGTCGATGAAGTGGTTGGCCGTCCTCCGGAATTTCACACGAAGCTCCTCACGAACCTCTGGCTTGGACCGGTACCGCTGAAATCGCCCCACGTTGGGCGCCAATTGAGGTACTGGGTTTTTCGGAACCCAGTGGTGCCAGGGGACAACACCCGAAGACCTCGAGTCCTTCCTGTTTCAGACTACAGAAACACAGAGTCTTCTAGGTGAAGTCAAAGATCGTATTTATTGGTTGCAACCAGTAACAGGTATCCTAGAAGTACAACAGCATGTAGGTTCTCAGGAGACTGCTCAAACTTACAAAGCCAGCCTTCTTCTTTTATACAAAATATTATGCTTTAGGCACAAATTCCTTATTTTACAGTTGACCATTCACATATTTTCACTACAAAGAAAAGGCAGAGTCATGATGACAAGTCCATATTTCAGTTTGTCCAACCCATAATCAATTACCCTAGTGAGTTAACAATGGGGTATACCCTGAGAACTCTCTGACCTGGGTCAGTGAACAAAAGTACGTATAAAGTGGTCAGGTTCTATGGATTATTGGTCAGGAATTAATCACAGATTACTTTTTGCAAAACGGAATTATTTACCATGAAATCCCAAGGTGTAGTACACAAAACACATTTATTGCAACATTGTTGTAGTGTTATGATTAACACTGAAGCATTACCAAACATATAATTAAAGAAAGACCAATTACTTCATTGGATCAAAGGAGGACCAAAGGACATAAGTCTCAAATCTTTTCTTCTATAGCAACATTATATGCGGACAAATGTTAAACATACAGTGTATAATGAATATTTACATAGTGCGCTCAAAGTGACATGGAAAAAGGAGACAGTTAGATAGGTTGGGGGTGAATGGGTGGAGGTGAGGACTGGGTAAAGGGTGTTGTGATCTTAAAACAATCACAGTGGATTGAAAATATATCCTTTACAGACTAATTTAGTTCAACAGTTCCATTCATTTCTTTAACATAGGGTACGTGTTGCTCAAAGGATAGCTTCCTATGTTAAGAAGGTCGGATGAAAACAAGTCTACGTTTCGACCCCTAATAGATGGGTTGGTTGAAACCTCGGGCTGGGGTCTTCTTCAGGACGGGTGGAAACAGGAGCACTTCATATAAGGCCGTCCAGTGGCCTATTGGGAATGGACCTGCGTCGGTTCCATAGTGGTGTAAGAAGCTAGGGCATCGATGTCAATTCAATCAAAAACTGCACACTTTCAGAGCAAGTAGCGTCCAGGTGTGATGGTATTAATCTGCTCTTATTAGCCAAGGAGTCTTCAATCCGGCGACCTTGAACTCGGGGGTTTTCCTTTTTTGTCCTGGGAGGAGCTGTACTTCCTTTACTCACGTACACTTTCACAGTCTTGATGAATGTATAGAATCTTTCTTCTCTTGGTCTCCCGTTTAACTCGGCGAGGTAGGCAAGCGGCTTTTTGTCTGAGGCTCCAAGAGCTGCTCTGCACACACGCCTGACAGGGGCTGCCTCCACGGTGCACTCAACCAATCCAGCCTCCTCGCTCAGCGGCCAAGCGAACCTGGACAAAAAAGGAAACCCCCCGAGTTCAAGGTCGCCGGATTGAAGACTCCTTGGCTAATAAGAGCAGATTAATACCATCACACCTGGACGCTACTTGCTCTGAAAGTGTGCAGTTTTTGATTGAATTGACATCGATGCCCTAGCTTCTTACACCACTATGGAACCGACGCAGGTCCATTCCCAATAGGCCACTGGACGGCCTTATATGAAGCGCTCCTGTTTCCTTTGAGCAACACGTACCCTATGTTAAAGAAATGAATGGAACTGTTGAACTAAATTAGTCTGTAAAGGATATATTTTCAATCCACTGTGATTGTTTTAAGATCACAACACCCTTTACCCAGTCCTCACCTCCACCCATTCACCCCCAACCTATCTAACTGTCTCCTTTTTCCATGTCACTTTGAGCGCACTATGTAAATATTCATTATACACTGTATGTTTAACATTTGTCCGCATATAATGTTGCTATAGAAGAAAAGATTTGAGACTTATGTCCTTTGGTCCTCCTTTGATCCAATGAAGTAATTGGTCTTTCTTTAATTATATGTTTGGTAATGCTTCAGTGTTAATCATAACACTACAACAATGTTGCAATAAATGTGTTTTGTGTACTACACCTTGGGATTTCATGGTAAATAATTCCGTTTTGCAAAAAGTAATCTGTGATTAATTCCTGACCAATAATCCATAGAACCTGACCACTTTATACGTACTTTTTTTCATAATCAATTACCCGGCAAGGTCCAGTATTTCCATCAGATATCGGCGGACCCCCAATAAAAACGGGAACCTCCTCCTCGTAAAGCGAGTCATAAAGAAGGAAACAGGGACAGGTGTGTGTAAGATTAGGCATGGTTTGTGTGCGATGAAAGGTTTATGATATGTTGTGCCTTGATACTAATCTCACTCGGCCACTGGGAAAGGAGCTGGCCGAACAGGTTTGGCTTCAGGCAGTGGAGTCCGCTTGCCCAGGTCACAGAGGAGTCAGCAAAGGTGTACGTGTCCTTCGGACTCGGGTTTGGCCTTTAATCATTTGTCTATGTGAGGGCAATCATAAAATGGCTGCCGTTCACAAAATGGAACCCGAGGGTTCGAGAAGGAAACTCTGGATTAAGTGTGATCCCAACACTCGAACACGCCGAAAATGCACGTATGTAGTGTACTCGTCATTTCCGGTCTGTTGATACCAAAGTCGTCATGATACGACAATGTTTATAACATGGGTCCAGAATTTTTCAGTACCACACGATGGGTGAAAGCCAAAGGGTGGACTCAACTTTCTCAATTATACCTTGGTCACATAGCATTTGCAGACGTTTAGAGAGATCATCCCTGATGCTTAATGGCACGTTACGTAACTTGTTTTTGACAGGATTAGCATTTTCTTTGACTTTAATGAAATGCTGAAAATTGGTAATTCTGCCAAGACTCTCTTCAAAGACTTTACTGAACTTGGTTTCCCAATCATTGTGTGCTTGGTTACTAGAAAGGGAGTGAATGTCTTTAGTAGAATTAATGTGACTACTAATGGATTGTTTGTTGATAAAAACAGGATTCTCCAAACCAGGTTTGAGAGTTAAACCAAATTCAGCTTGGTGAATGAGACCAAGAACATAAATCCCTCTCTTGGCAACATATACTTTGCCTTTAATAGTTTTTCCTAAAACACTAATGGTGGCCCAAAAATACCCTAACAATTGAATTTTGCTTCCTTCAAAAACTACAGTAAGAATATCAGATGGTAATAAGATTTTTTGAGACCAGCATCTTTGATACTTTTCTTGTGACACAATAGTGATGCGAGCTCCTGTGTCAACCAGAAGTTGAATTTGACTCTTTTCAATTATAACATAAATTTCAGGATCAGGAATATGTTGAAGCTTTTCATTGCAGTTTTTAACTACAACAACATATTCCTGATTGGTAACATCATCATCCAATACATCATCACTGTCGTTAAGGACACATCTAAGATTCCTTTTTCTGTTACTCATACAAATTCAGGTTTCTGCATCTTTGTAAAAAACTTGTATCTGTGGACTACTATATTCTTTGTTTTGGTAAAATGTTTGTACAACTGTGCAACAGCTATTTCAAATTCGTCAGGGTCTTCAAACTCGGGTGGATCACAGGGGGGTAAATGATCAAATGCATTTTGTCCTTCAACTCTTAGATGTTAGTACATTAGGCTCTTTTTCCTTTCAGGTCTGTACCTTTGACCATCAATTGCACCTAAGTATGCTTTGAAAGACCTAAACCATAACTTCCATTGTAAAGGAGGTTCTCCAGGTTCTTGTAAGAAGGGTGCTGATGCAACAACGCTCAGCATGTTGATACAAAACAACAACAAAAAAGAGTTGTGGAAAGAAAAAGAAGAAATAAGTACAAGGTAAGAGAAGAAAAGAAGCAAAGATATATATATATATATTTTTTAAATGTCAAGGAATCCACTACTTCTGCTGGTGAGCAGATAATGAGGAAATTAAGTCTTGTTGTACAAAGAAAAAAAACAAAACTAACATTCCTCACAGTTAATAGTGAAGACCGACAAGGATAAAAATCACAGATGGCAGTACATTGTAATTGTTCCACATATAGAGTGAAAAAAAATGAAATTATATTTAGTCACTAGATGGCAGCATTGTATTACACTGAAGAGTTTATGTTTCCTTTAAGAATTTAAAGCGTCTTGAAATACTGGAGGTAATTTGACTTTCTTAAATACAAACACAGATGTTAATGAAAAGCTGTGCGCATCAGTGAATGTAGAATTCAGCTGTGAGCACTTTGCAGTTCTTTTAATGCCAAAGTTGCGTGGATAAATAAATTACACTCATAGAATCGAGTAGGAACCTGTATATTCTTGTTCTCCGTGGCCACACTAAGATGAATGCCAAGGAAACGTAACGTGATAACAGCAAGTAGAATACTACTGTGCTTGCAGCATTGCCGAAGTAAGGCGGCTCGCACAGTACATTCCTTGTGACGCCTGGATCTCGATCGCTAAACCCTTTGCAAGGTTCCACGACGTCATCATTGAGAGAAGACAGCGACAGAGTGAATACCTCAGGTTCCAATGAGTCCGCGAAGAGAAGCGGAACAAGCGCAATGAGGTAAGCCGTTTGCCCGACTCTTTTGAAAATTAAACGCTGAGGTATGAAGGGCAGCGAAAGGCGGCAAGGAGCTCTCCGACCTCAAAATTAAACGCTGTTCAGTCACTGGAAATTGAGGTGCTCTCTGACCTTTACACGTTGTGCGGCAGTTTATAAATAGATCCAAGTTTTCCAATCGAAAAACAAAATGGGCATGTGTAGTATCCTCAGGTTGTACATATGTTCCTTTACTCCTCTGCATCTAGCTGCTCAGCCACTCTTTTTAAGTTCAACAAGATTTTATTGAGAGAAATAAGGATCCAAATAATAGCAGTCAAAATACAAAGAGGTGATACATTCCAATATGAGTAGAACGTGAAAAACAAACATGGATATCATTTGATCAGTAACTCAATTAGATGTAAATAAAATTGGAAAGAAGGGAATCAATATGGAGTTAATAATATAAGCCAATAATGGGTATATCGTGCAGAACGTGGAACATTTCAGCCTCTGAGATGAGGGTAGGGGCAGGGGAAGAAAAAAGAGCAAAAGGAGGAAGGAAGGAAAGAAAGGAAAATAGCAGCGGAAAGAAAGAACGGGATGAGAGGACAGGAAAAAGGGAGAAAGAGAGAAGGAATCCCACAGGAATAGCCCAATGTAACGTAACTAGCAGACAAAAACTAAGAAGACAAACCAACAGGAAATCGAGGGACTACACCTTGCGAGGAGAGTTCCATGTATTTATCCAGGGATGCCCAAACCCCACTCGAAATGGAAGGCGATAGGTGTGCTAGATCTACTGAGGTGTGAGCACTGCGTAAGAAGGAAACCCATGCCCACCACGTATGGTAGGAGACTGACGAGAAAGATTTCCAATCCATAAGGATCACCTTGACCGCAATAGATAAAAGAAGATCTAACAGCTGTAATTGCAACAGATCAAGGGGAAGGGGCGTAGGAGCAGCCCAGGGACCTAATATAACTAGAGGAAAAGAGAGCGGAAGCTGAATGTCAAAGATAAGAGATAAATGTTGCTGAATAAGGTCCCAGAAAGGTTTAAGTAAGGAGCAGTTATAGAACATATGAGGGAAATCACCCGCCTCCAAGCCACAACTCCAGCAGAGATCATCTTCTTTAAGGTTGAGAGAATGAAGACGTACAGGTGTCCAGTGGAGTAAGTTAATCGAGAAAAACTTGGACTGTATTAGGGAAGGAGCTATTTTGTTACGGAGCGCAAATTTGCTAATGGATTGCCAAGCTTCAGATGATAAATGATCTGTAATATTGTGATCAAAATGACGCATCCATTTTTGTTGTGCAACCGTCTGGTCAGGAAGCGAAGTAGAAGATAGAAACTTATATATGTGGGAGGCAACATGACCAGCTTTGAGCCAAATACAAAATAGCGAGATGGTAGGGGAGGAGGGGTGAAGACGAGTTTTTGAGATGGCAACCTTGATTTTAAGAAAGGTATAGAAGTCTAGATTAGTTAGAGAGTGTTTGAGCGCTAAGGTAGAAAAAGGTAAGGGTTCACCAGAGTCACTATACAGATGTTGTACAAGAGAGACACCTTTCGTAGCCCAATAAGACATGAGGGTGGGAGTGATATTAAGTTTAATTTTGGAATTACGCCAAATGGAAGACCATCTAGTTTTGTGCAGAGGAAATGCCAGCTTCCTGTCTACTCTATTAATTGCGGCAATTGTATCAATAATTATAGAGCGGGAAAACAGAATGTGCAAAGTGGAAGTAGTACAGAGAGAGGCAATTGGTAGAGGTGCAGCTAAGTCCTGTTCTATGAGTAGCCATAAAGGAATATGATGGGATGGGGGAGAGAACCATACGGCCCCCTGAGAGGCCAAAAAAGCCGTCTGGTATTTTTCCCAGTCCGGGAAATTACAACCCCCCATATCACAGGGTCTACGTAAATATTTATATGCTAATCGAGCGCGTTTGCCATTCCAAAGAAATTTGGCGGTGATACCATCGATTTCCCGAAAAAAAGAGTCGGATAATTTCATCGGAATCATGGATGAGACAAAATTAATAATCGGCGTGATCATCATTTTTAGGGTTTGTAGGCGACCCCACCACGAAATATGTTTCGGAGACCATGTATCCAGAAGACGACGAACTTTAGTAAGAGTTTGAGATTCATTATAGGCAACCGTGGTATGTAGCGTGGAACAGAAATAGATGCCTAGATATTTGAGATGGGTAGATTGCCACTTAAAGCCAGCCGAACCCATATGAGCAGGAAAACAGTAGGCATTTAAAGGGAACATTTCTGTCTTATCTCTGTTTAGAGTGTATCCGGATACTTTAGAGAACAAAGAAATGGTGTTAGAGATAGCAGGGATGGCCAACGCTATATCATCTGAGAAAATGAGAACATCGTCAGCGTAGGCAGCAGTTTTAAGACAATGAGGGCCAAAAGAAAATCCTTTGATATCAGGATGTAAATCAATCAGCCGAAGGAGAGGATCAATAGATAACAGAAACAAGAGAGGGGATAAGGGACACCCTTGTCTCGTGCCCTGGCAAAGATTAAAAGAAGAGGATGTAGAACCATTAACCCTAATATTAGCTTTAGGTTGGGAATATAAAGACATTACCATGTTAATAAAAGAGTCCCCGAGGTTATGTGCACATAAGACAGCTCGAAGGAAAGGCCAAGAGACCTTATCGAAGGCCTTTTCCGCATCGAGGGCCAAGGCCGCGGCAGGTAGTTGGGATCGCTTAGCCGCTCCAATAATATGACAGAAAGTGCGGATATTGTCTCTTGCCAGTCTACCCTTAACAAATCCAGTTTGGGAGGGATGAACTAGATTAGGAATAAAAGATTCTAGACGTTTAGCCAAGATTTTAGCAAAAATCTTCGCTTCCATATTAAGAAGCAAAATAGGGCGGAAATTCTTAGGATCTGAATGATCCTTACCTTCTTTCGGGATCACTACTATTGTGGCATCAGCAGCTGTACCAGAAACAGAACCATTACGAACGAAAGTGTCAAAGACAGCTTGTAGCTTAGGAACAAGTAGCGGGAGAAAGGTTTTATAAAATAATATCGGGTATCCGTCTGGACCAGGAGCTTTCCCCGAACGGGTGGCCTTGATAGCAGCCGCTATTTCCTCCGGTGAGATAGGAGCATTCAGAGTAGAGCGATCTTCTTCTGAGACTGATTGAATCGGAATTGATTTTAAAAAGTCTTGGCACTTGTCAAAAGAAGCCTGGTTAGAGGGGGTGTATAATTTGTTATAGAAATCGCGAAAGACTTCAAGAATTTCCTCAGTTTGGAATTTGGTAGAGCCAGTGTGATCTTTAATAGAAGAGATCTGGGAGGACTTATAGGAAGAATCTTGGAATTTTAATGTGGCAGCCAAGAGTTTCCCAGCGCGATTCTTTAAAAGTAACTTCTTGGACTTTTGCGCCTGGAAGCCAATATGAGCTCTTTTAGTGACAATAGTATTATATTTGTATTTTAGGAGCTTAATTTGTTGTAGGGTAGTCGGATCTTTGGTATGTCTAAAGGAGGCCTCCAGAGTTTTGATGTTAGAAGATAAGTCAGTAAGTTCCCCCTTAATCGCCAAGTTACGTTTGGACATGCATGCTATAACTTGGCCCGAAAAGTACACTTAAAAGAGTCCCATAAAGTTATTGGAGAAGATACAGAATCCTCATTTTCACGGAAAAAAGTGTTTATATCCGTGGAAAATTTATCCACCTGGGAAGAGTCATGTAACACTTCCGTATTAAGTCTCCAGGAACGACCACGCGGTTTCGGCGCAAAGGTCGAGAGCGTAAAAGTGACCGCAGCATGATCAGAAATGACAATGGGATGAATCAGCGGAGAGGAAGAAGCTGAGACAAGAGAAGAGTGAACCAGGAGATAGTCAATACGAGAGAATGAGGAATGAGGGGAAGAAAAAAAAGAAAAGTCACTGCCAGTGGGATTATGGAGACGCCAAATATCATGCAATTGAGCAATGGAACACATGTTAATCATCTGTTTATGTGCTTTAGGCGGACTAAACTGAAATGCAGAGTTCCTGTCCAATAAAGGATCCATTGGTAAGTTAAAATCGCCACCAACAATGAGATTGCCAGCATGAGGGGTGTCATGCAATTTTTTAGAAATGGATTTCCAAAAGGCTGGATTATCAACATTCGGGGCATATATATTCATAACAAACAAGTCATGTTGACCATCCGACAATTTAGATAAAAGCCAGCGACCCTCAGAATCATGCTCAGAAGAGATAATTGATAACCCTGAATTCCTCGAAACTAACATAAGCACACCATTGCGTTTACCAGAAGCATCAGAACAAGACACATCCGACACCCATTCTTTCTTTAAAAATAAAGCTTCTCTACTGGTAATTTTAGATTCTTGAAAGAGGACTAAGTCTGCCGAGAGCGACTTACAGTAATCCAAGATTTTAGATCGTTTCACTGGATGATATAAACCCTTAACATTAAGGGATAATACATTTAAACCTGGCATGGAACAAAGGGGGATACAAACGGAGACAGCATTGATGACAGACAAAGAACGGGGTGCAAAAAAACAGTAGACCAGCTATTAAGCAAAATAGATGTTACGGGAGCAACCATGTGGGAGAACCAGGAAAAAAGAAAGGCCAGAAGAGAAGAAAGACAAGAAGAGAAAAAGAGAAAAAGAGAAGAGGCAGAGGGGGAGGTCTAAAAGAGACCCATATCATGCAAGGGAGAACGTGGAAAGGGCGAGTAGGGGAACCGTATTAAGAGCAAAAGCTGGTAAGGAGAAACAGCCCATTATTAGAAAAAATCTCATTAAGATAAACAAACAATATGAAGAAACAGCCGAACTCAGTACACATACATTTTGAAAATGAGGAGCTGAGATGCTATAAGAGGAATAATACACTTCAGAGTAGATTAGCGATATCATAACATGAACAAGATCATATAGTGAAGAACAATAGAATAAAAAATGCAATAAAAGCTTAATTATGCAGTAAACAACCTAAATAATATGTAACATTTCATAAATACAGTAACGAATATGCACCGAAATCACATATTAATAATAACAACAATTACATATAACTATACTATAAAGTGGAATCGTAGAAGGAAAAAAGATAAGTGCAAGAGAGGAGCATGTAGAGACGAGGAAGAAACAGAGATGGAAGAGGAAAAGGAGCAGAAACAGTAAGGAGAATTCTACCCCGCTATACTAGAACGATACCTAGTATAAGGTAAAGATGAGAAAAAAAAGTGCTAGTGAAAATAGAAAAAGTATATTAATTACAACCAAGAAATCTGCACCCAATAACTATAACAAGGCAAGTACCATGTAAAGGATAGACCAGAAAAAGAGGCTGAGAGGACGGATTTGAGAAGGAAGAAGAGATTCAAGAGTAGTATGGAGAAGAGAAAGAAAAGAAAGAAAGTACAATAGCAGAGGAGCAAATTAGCGTGTAAACACTACTAGAAAGAAAGAAGAGGAATTTATCTTGAAAACAGCACAACCACAAGTAGAGAGAGAAACAAATCAGGTCCCTGAGGCCCCAGGAGCCTGCGACGTTGCTCTTTGAATCTCCATCTCTATTTCCTCCTGGTTGTCTAAGAACGTTGTCAAGTCTGCCGGTTCATCGAAGATCCTGGGACGTCCTTTATAAGTGATGCGAAACTTGGATGGACCCCGGAGCTCAAGCGCGACACGCCATGCTACAGCGGCGCGCAAGCCCCGCCCCGCTGCTCAGCCACTCTTAAGTGCATCAGCAGTGCACTGTGAATCGGAGCGTTTCACAGGCCTGTCACAGATAAGAAATGCTATCAAAACGAAATCCTACAAAATAATATACTATTGGCCGGCAGCAATTCATACCCGGACAACGTCGGGACGGGCTGCTAGTATCTAATAAACCAACATACATACAAACAACAAATTAACATTGCCCACTCATTAATGTAAATATAGAAAATAAAATTCAACATAATATTTCACAGATGAAGTACTGTTAAATGAAATCACAAGTCAAAAAAACATTTGCAAAATGTATGCACAAAATAGATTCTCAAAAAAATGCAAAAATAACTACCCAAAAAATAGAACACCACGTGTGACTACAGTAGTCCCATGATAATATCAAAAACATGAAAAATATTACAAAACAAAGGAAAAATCAAAAAAATAACTTGGTTTAAAAAAGTTATGCCTGACAATATTTAAATTACAATAAGCTTAAGCAGGGGTGAGAGATGCACACCTTGTTATCAAATTTAGTCCATGCTTACACCGATTTAAACTTTATCGACGTGCATACTTGCTCCGCGCTTCGTCCCATTGCGCTGCAATATCACAAACCACAAGGGAACCGTCAGTGGTTCCACCAAGCTTCACAGCCACAAGACTATATGAATCCAATAAATTAAATTCAGATCATTTTATCTTCTATTTTGTCCTTATTTTTCACCGTTATTTTTCACCCTTCGTTCTTGACTTTTCATTCAATTCATTGTATTCATATTAATACTTTACGAAGATGTTCACAGAGGCTCAGGAGCAAAAGGTAGGTACCACATGTCATGATTTGATTACAACAACCCAATGCATTTCTGGAAAAGATTCCCTTTATCAGGGGCATCTAAAAATACCAACACATATATGTTTTACCCATCTTTGTCAACATAATAATACACTTCACTTAAATTAAAACACGAAATCCATCTATTGTACACGAGGATAATGTTTTCAATAAGCAGTAAATGAAGCGCAACAAGTTAATCTGACCTGTTCCCAGAGAGTTTACACCAGCATACTAACACCAGTCCCTTCTTCAACACCTGTGTTGTTCTCAAATATTCAACATGGCGCGCTAGAAAACAGAAACATGACTTGATAGCACCCGGCATGTTGTTTTAAAAGGAGTTGGCATTTCTGGAATTGTTGTTTTAAATAAACCGATTGATCAGATGTCATGGTAAGAGTGAACATGTTTAAAGCAGTTTCTGCGCTAATGAATAGGCGATACCATGTTATAAGATAAAGGAGTGGGATTCACCAGGGGTTAACGCTCTATGTTGAATATTTAAGAACAACATGGGTGTTGAAGAAGGGACTGGTGTTAGTAAGCTTCTTGAGTTGATTTTGCTACCATTTGAATAGATTTTCATCTTGAGTGGCAGCTTTCTGACTGTGAACAATTGCGACCTCCCGCATTGGAGAATCTATCAGGGGCACCTCCTAGCGACTGAACATCGCACTAGGGGGCGCCAAATCTCGCTTGTGTTTGCCAACTTTCAGTTTTGAGCCACATGAGAGTAAAACTATGCCATGTGGCAATTGGCGAAAGTTTGCCTGAAGTCCGCATTAAAAGTACTATTAGAGTGGCCAAAATTCCACCAAATCCACTGCAGCAGTGGAATATATCGCCCACCCCATGAAATATAATGTTAAGTGACAGAATTGCTTTTTGTGCAGTTTTACAAAACATTTCACTTAATTACTTAAATTAAAATGTAAACAGCGTAAACTTTGCACACTCCTAAAAATAACTATTTCCCTTGATAAATAAATGAACGCATCTATGTGAAAAATCAAATAAAGTATCTGAAAAAAGACTGTGAAAAATTATAAACATACTAAACAACATTTACAACTCAAATACAAAACTTTAGAACTCCTAAACTGAGAAAAATCCTAACTAAGAATTTCGGTATTCACAGAAGGCATTTAGGAGTCCTAAAGTTAGGACTCCTAACTTCTGTGAATACTGAAATGAGTAAGTGCCTTCTGTGAATACTAAAATGAGTAAGTGCCTTCTGTGAATACCAAAATGGTAATAAGTTTAGGATTTTATCTTAAGTTAGTTCTGTGAATCGGGCCCTGGATGATTAGAGTACTGCAAGGAGAGTGCATGGTGAATTTATAAGTGCTTGTGTTTTGGCGCAGTGATTAGAATAGGACATGGAACTGGCTGGGTGATTGGAGGAGTGCTTGGGTAGTGACAAGGAAATGGCAGGACTGAATCAGTAGTGCTCAGGGTTTTGTAGCAGTGCATGTGTTAGTGCCTGGCTCATTGCATGAGTACATGGGTACTGATAGGATGATTAGAGTACTGCAAGGAGAGTGCATGGTGAATTTATAAGTGCTTGTGTTTTGGCGCAGTGATTAGAATAGGACATGGAACTGGCTGGGTGATTGGAGGAGTGCTTGGGTAGTGACAAGGAAATGGCAGGACTGAATCAGTAGTGCTCAGGGTTTTGTAGCAGTGCATGTGTTAGTGCCTGGCTCATTGCATGAGTACATGGGTACTGATAGGATGATTAGAGTACTGCAAGGAGAGTGCATGGTGAATTTATAAGTGCTTGTGTTTTGGCGCAGTGATTAGAATAGGACATGGAACTGGCTGGGTGATTGGATGAGTGCTTGGGTAGTGACAAGGAAATGGCAGGACTGAATCAGTAGTGCTCAGGGTTTTGTAGCAGTGCATGTGTTAGTGCCTGGCTCATTGCATGAGTACATGGGTACTGATAGGATGATTAGAGTACTGCAAGGAGAGTGCATGGTGAATTTATAAGTGCTTGGGTTTTGGAGGAGTGATTGGCTAAGTACATGGTGCTCGCTGGGTGATTGGAGGAGTGCATGGGGACTGACAGGGCGATGGCTGGACTGCATGTGTAGTGCTCAGGGTATTGTAGCAGTGCATGAGTTAGTGCATGGGTCATTGCATGAGTGCATTGGTAGTGACTGGATGATTAAAGTGCTGCAAGGAGAGTGCATGGTAAATTTATAGTGCTTTGGTTTTGGCGGAGTTATTGGGTAAGTACACACATATCACATCAGACCCTCCCTTCACTAGTGTGCAAACGCGCCCCCTGGTGGGTTTTAAGTTGGGGGATTAATTCCCCTTGAATCCTGAGGGGCCCTGGGGGGCAACTAGCCCACCAGGTACCTCCAGTAAGCTCCAAAGAGCTGCGTTGCAGAGAGGTGGTCCGGGGCCATGCCCCTTTTTACACCTCTCTGCAATGCAACTCTGTGGTGCTTACTGGAGGTAGCAGGGGGGCTAGTTGGCCCCCAGGGACCCTCAGGATTCAAGGGGAATTAATCCCCCAACTTAAAACCTGCCACGGGGCGTGTTTGCAGAGTGGTGCAGGGAGGGGGAGGGGCCTGATGTGACATATGTGTACTTATCCAATCACTCCGCCAAAAGAATGTCTGCTAACCTACTAGAAGGGCAGGTCTTTATTCAACATCGTGCGTATCCAGTTCTAAACTAGGGCCACCTGCTACTATGAGCAGGCTTTCATGTTGTTTGCAAAGATATCTTGTACAATAAACCCTGTGCAACAAGGGATGTGCAGCTTGCACTGCTCTGGCCTGTGTCTACATCTCTGAGACTACAGTTTGATCAGCACTTGTTCAGTGGGGGCAAGGAGTATGTAAAGCTCCAAAGAGCCTGTGCACCCAAGCCTCAAACTGAAATCAAAACTGTCATAAAAAATAAATATTTGCATAACATCATAAAGCCAACATGCCCAGTGGCTGTGAGTGATTGTCTATTTTGCTATGAATTTTAAAACCCATCCACCCTCCTGGATTTAGCCATACCTTTATTGTTGGCGTCAATAGAGAGAGTGACGTCAGATAAATCGGACAACTTAGGGTGTCTGTAGACCTCGAACAGCTTGGGGTAATGTTCATAGAGAGATGTCGCCAACCCAATCAGCAGTGACTTGTTGGAGTGGTGTTTAATCGGCTTTTGTTTGCTCACTTCTGGAACCCCAGAGCGGTGCAGAAGATCCTTCAAGATTTGGTGAATTGAGTGGACCGTTGCAGAGCCTTCTGCGGAGAGTTTCAACATTTCAGCACAGTCTTGCCCCAGTTTTTTGATCCGAGATGCTGGAAATGGCTCTGTATCCTGCTTTCCACTGCTCTCTTGCAGGAACTTGGAAAGAGCTCTGCGGAAGTGGTATACCTTCGGTGCATCTTCGGGATTCATTGCTTTGTAATTTTTAGCCAAAATGGTTTGGCTCAGGATGGAGATTCCAAATGTATTCAGTATTTTATTGCCTGGATAGTCTGCTACAGCATATTGGCCTGGATGCTGCCTTGCCCACCACCACGCGTGGCCTCCAATGAGCAAGCCCCCTCCTTCAGCCACAAACTCTTGGATTTTCTGCGCCTCACTATCACTGTACGATTGACAGCAGTAGACGCTAAGAGTTGGGATCAGGTTAGAAATTTCACTTGGCAACTTGTTCTCATTGAGAAGATCATGGAGTCCCTTCAGACCACTCACCATGCCAATCTTCCCCTTCCTCCCTGCATCCAGCCAAGAAACTGCATTGAGGAGGAAGGTCTTAAGACAAGCTGAGTTTATTTGGGTCTCATGGCCTGCCACGACAACACGGCCTTTACCATAGTGTGCTGCAGCCAGAAATGAACGATGCGAATCATCAAGTCCAACAGAGAAAGCTAGTAGCCCATGGACCAAGAGTTGGGAGGGTTCCCCTCCATTATTAATGTTCAGGTGTGTGCCGCCATTTAGAAGATGCCTCATATCTTTGGTGACGTCAATCCCATGTCTAGAAAACAAGAACACAACCAACTCAGCATGGGCACTTTGGGAAACACAAAACAACCATCTCAACATGTGCACTGTGGGAAACACAACACAACAATCTGAGCATGTGCACTGTGCAAAACACAACACAACAATCTCAGCATATGCACTGTGGAAAACAACAACACAACAATCTAAGCATGTGCACTGTGGAAAACAACAACACAATCAGTTCAAAGTGCAAATGTTGTGAAGGAGCAATACATCATCTCAAAGTGTGCATTATATAAAACAAGAAGACTGCACATTGTGAAAAATAAATAAATATACAGTCATCTCAGAGTCTTTACTAAAGGTAAACAACAACAGCATCATCACAGGGTGTGCACTATTGACAAACATAACACCGCATATATATGCACTATATATATGCACTATATATTACAACAAGACTGTGAACAGCATCATCTCAGAGTGTTCACCACAGGGAAACAACTACACACCTTATCTTATTGTGCTTTAATGAAAACAGTAGCAGTCACTGTAGTGTGTGGAATCTGGAAAACAACAGGAGAGTACTGCAAAATCATCTAAAAATCTGTATTAACAAATAACAGCAGCACAATATTATCAAACTGGGCACTTTGGAAACCAGCATAATATTTGTCTTTCCATCATCTGTATAGTAGTTTTCCAACCCCTCTGCTCCTCAGAGACACCATTTGTTCCTGGCCTGCAGGATTTGAACTTTCCCTTCACCTTTTGCCAAGGTCAAACGCCCTTGCTTTATTTCAAGTCCTGCTACGGACAGATTTAGCTGTCTGTTGCAGACCTACTCTTTTTACAAGATTTTGCCATATATTTACATATGTATAGTGGACTTTGGTCCATTCCCTTTTTCCTGATTGGATGGCTTTGCTGTATATTTTGGATCCCTAATGCTCATTTGAATGTTTGCATCTTTATTCTTCTGTTTGCCCCACCCAGGGATGAATAGGCCACGTTACAATGCATACCATACATTGCATGCCATTACAACACAAGCCAATACAACTACTTGCTGTAGGGGGCGCGCTGGATTTTGGAATAGTATAATTTACCTTTCCAACTCCAGTCTTGTGCAACTGTAGGGTAGGTGTTGGATTTTAAATCCAACACCTTCTGCCCCCTACAGCAAGTCATTGTAACGACTTGCGTTTTATTGGATTGCTTTGTAACAATGCAGTTGTTGTAATGACCACGTTGTAATGGCATGTGATGTATCGCATGTGTTATAAACAATGTTTCCCCCAGGAATACTTTGACCTTTTGCTGTGCTTGGACTGAATACATTGCATCCTTCCCAGTGATTAATTTGTAAAGTAGTAAGTGCTGGTGCTCAAGCTTTTCCTCAGTAGCCCGCGGCCAGCGCTACTGAGTGTTGGCTGATTAGCAAGGGTGTTCTGCTCTGTTCCTGTCCCTCCCCTGCTTTTCAGCATTTGCTTTTGCATGGCTGTCATGTTAGGTGGTAGTTGTTACTTCACAACCACTTTCTACAATTAAACTTTAAGTAAATCTTACTGTTGCTGAAACAAAAGATTGTTTGTACATGCAAGTGAGCGAATTTACGTAAGAATTTTAGAATTATTTCTTGCAGAACATACAGGAATACATTTAAAGCCATGATAATAAATATTATTATTGCTATCTAGTGGTACAATATTTTCTTAGGACATGAAAAATCACCACAATTCATACAATGTTGAAGGCATGCCCACTCTGCAATCTGACCTGCTGAAATGAAAAGAACAGCCAGTGTGTTGCCAATGTTTCTACCTTCAATTGACTTAGAGCTTCTACTTGACCTTACAGAAGTGAAAGCTGGGGGGGGGGCGGAGCTTGAGTGGCGCTGAAGTGTGGAGTGCAGCAGAGAGCAGAGTGTGTGTGGTGAGGTGCAGAGTAGAGTGTGTGCGGTGTGGGGCAGAGCATAGAGCAGACTGCGTGCAGTGAGGCATGGAGCAGAGAGCAGAGTGTGTGTGGTGTGGCATGGAGCAGAGTGTGTGCGGTGTGGGGCAGAGCATAGAGCTGAGTGCATGCAGTGTGGCATGGAGCAGAGAGCTGAGTGTGTGCAGAGTGGCATGGAGCAGAGTGCGTGCTGTGTGGTGTGAAGCTTAGAGCAGAGTGCATGCAGTGTGGCATGTTGCAGAGTGTGTGCAGTGTGGCATGGAGCAGAATGTGTGTGGTATGGCATGGAGCAGAGAGGAGAGAGTGTGCAGTGTGGCATGGAGCAGAGAGCAGAGTGTGGGCACTGTAGCCTGGAGCAGAGTGCGTGCTGTGTGGTGCAGAGCATAGAGCAGACTGCGTGCAGTGAGGCATGGAGCAGAGAGCAGAGTGCATGTGGTGTGGCATGGAGCAGAGTGCGTGCTGTGTGATGCGAAGTATAGAGCAGAGTGCATGCAGTGTGGCATGTTGCAGAGTGTGTGCAGTGTGGCATGGAGCAGAATGTGTGTGGTATGGCATGGAGCAGAGAGGAGAGAGTGTGCAGTGTGGCATGTTGCAGAGTGTGTGCAGTGTGGCATGGAGCAGAATGTGTGTGGTATGGCATGGAGCAGAGAGGAGAGAGTGTGCAGTGTGGCATGGAGCAGAGAGCAGAGTGTGGGCACTGTAGCCTGGAGCAGAGTGTGTGCGGTGTGGGGCAGAGCATAGAGCTGAGTGCATGCAGTGTGGCATGGAGCAGAGAGCTGAGTGTGTGCAGAGTGGCATGGAGCAGAGTGCGTGCTGTGTGGTGTGAAGCTTAGAGCAGAGTGCATGCAGTGTGGCATGTTGCAGAGTGTGTGCAGTGTGGCATGGAGCAGAATGTGTGTGGTATGGCATGGAGCAGAGAGGAGAGAGTGTGCAGTGTGGCATGGAGCAGAGAGCAGAGTGTGGGCACTGTAGCCTGGAGCAGAGTGCATGCTGTGTGGTGCAGAGCATAGAGCAGACTGCGTGCGGTGAGGTATGGAGCAGAGAGCAGAGTGCGTGTGGTGTGGCATGGAGCAGAGTGCGTGCTGTGTGATGCGAAGTGTAGAGCAGAGTGCGTGCTGTGTGGCGCGGAGCAGAGCGCAGGGTGTGTGCAATGTGGCACGGAGCTGAGAGCAGAGTGCGTGCGGTGTGGCATGGAGCAGAGATCAGAGTGCGTACAGTGTGGCATGTTGCAGAGTGTGTGTGGCGTGGCATGGAGCAGAATGTGTGTGGTGTGGCATGGAGCAGAGAGCAGAGTGTGTGCGGTGTGGCATGGAGCAAAGAGTAGAGTGCGTGCGGTGTGGCATGGAACAGAGAGCACAGTGCATGCAGTGTAGCCTGGAGCAGAGTGCGTGCTGTGTGATTTGGAGCATAGAGCAGAGTGCGTGCGGGGTGGCATGGAGAAGAGTTTGTGTGGCGTGGCATGGAGCAGAGAGCAGAGTGCGTTCGGTGTGGCATGTTGCAGAGTGTGTGCAGTGTGGCATGGAGCAGAATGTGTGTGGTATGGCATGGAGCAGTGAGGAGAGAGTGTGCAGTGTGGCATGGAGCAGAGAGCAGAGTGTGGGCACTGTAGCCTGGAGCAGAGTGCGTGCTGTGTGGTGCAGAGCATAGAGCAGACTGCGTGCGGTGAGGCATGGAGCAGAGAGCAGAGTGCGTGTGGTGTGGCATGGAGCAGAGTGCGTGCTGTGTGATGCGAAGTATAGAGCAGAGTGCGTGCTGTGTGGCGCGGAGCAGAGCGCAGGGTGTGTGCAATGTGGCACGGAGCTGAGAGCAGAGTGCGTGCGGTGTGGCATGGAGCAGAGATCATAGTGCGTACAGTGTGGCATGTTGCAGAGTGTGTGTGGCGTGGCATGGAGCAGAATGTGTGCGGTGTGGCATGGAGCAGAGAGCAGAGTGTGTGCGGTGTGGCATGGAGCAAAGAGTAGAGTGCGTGCGGTGTGGCATGGAACAGAGAGCACAGTGCATGCAGTGTAGCCTGGAGCAGAGTGCGTGCTGTGTGATTTGGAGCATAGAGCAGAGTGCGTGCATAGTGGCATGGAGAAGAGTTTGTGTGGCGTGGCATGGATTAGAGTGCGTTCGGTGTGGCATAGAGCAGAGTGTATGTGGTGTGGCGCAGGGCAGTGTGTGTGCTGTGTGGTGCGGAGCATAGAGCAGAGTGCATGCGGTGTAGCACGGAGCAGAGTACATGCTGTGTGGTAAAGAGCAGAGTGCGTGCGGTGTAGCACGGAGCAGAGTGCGTGCTGTGTGGCATGGAGCAGAGTGCTTGCTGCATGGTGCGAAGCATAGAGCAGAGTGCATGTTGTGTGGCATGGAGCAGAGAGCAGAATGCGTGCGGTGTGGCAAGGAGCAGAGAGCAGAGTGTGTGTGGTGTGCTGCACTGGAGGAGTCACCAGACACAGACTGCTTATGGAGTGAGAGGAGGCTATTTGGACAGTAGATGGTTGTAGGCAGCTGTCATCCCTGCCTGCAGGGCCCACCTTGGCCATGGGCAAGCTGGACCCTGGCCCTTGGCGCCAATATTTTGATGGGTGCAGCAGGGAGCTGCTGGATTTTTATGTCATGCAAACAGCAGCTTGTCCATCCCACTTAGTGTCTATCGGGTCCTGTTAAAGACTTTGTAATCATAATCAGCCATGAATGCACCTCAGTGTAATTGTTAGACCCCCCATCAACACCCTGACCTCCCCCATCTTACACCTCCTGCCGTCACAGTGCAACAACCCCCAGCCTGTATAATAAAGACCACATTTTCTTTCCGCCCAGGGCGCTGTCCGAATCAATCCGATTTAGGCCGGCCCTGCTGGTGTCTTATATACCGGACAGCAGCAAAGGGTCTGAGCAGGGGTGTGCACGGAAGCGGCCGGTCTAGGCACTGGTGGGTGACTTGGGCTCATAACCCTCTGCCTCCTCTCTCTCTTGTTTCAGCAGCTGACCAGTGGCGTAACTATAGCCCTCACAGTGCACTGGGCCCCAAGGGGCTCCCTCTGGGACTGTGCACGGGTGGTGACTGAGGGCTCCTGAATGGGTCTGAAGAGTGGAGGCCCCAATATGTACCCTCAAGTTTAGTTACGTTACTGCAGCCCACCAGCAGCCAGGCAGATAGCATACTACTGTGGTCTCTGTTACTGCTCTTTTGTCTATCGCCTGCAGATGTGTCCTCCGACACCTCGCCCATCCCTGCCTCACCCTCCTTCCCTATCAGGGGGGGTCTAAAGCTAAAGAGAAAGAGGTAAGTAAAGGAGCCCCCTCCTCAGCAGCACTCTGTGTTGCACCAGCAGCAGAGTAGATCCTTCAGGGACACATGGGGCTCAATCCCACCTTACATCCCTGAGGCCCCCTGACAGACCCCTCACCCTGCATCATAGCAGCAGACCTGCGGGCTGTGGTGCACCTATACTTTGAAGTCATCAGACCCTCGCCTCAAGGCAGGAGTGTGGAGGACACAGTGACCATTAGCCCACTTGGGAACCACCTCGCCATATCGTGCATCACACTGTGCTCCATTCACCTGCCCTGTTCACCGATAGTGGGCAAACTGAGCACTCTGCCTCTAGTAAAGATCAAACCGCTGAGCCTGGGCATCAAGAATAATGCCTCCTGGGACACCTTTACCCCCATCAGTGAAAGAGACATTAAAAAGGTTCTTCAGAATATCAACCCTTCTAATCACTTCAGAGACCCGTTTCCATCTTGAAAGAAATCAAGGATATCGTCTCTCCCATCTGGACAAAGATTGTCAACACGTCTCTGGCACAATGCACAATCCCAGAGTGCCTAAAAGCAGCTCAGGTAACACCCATATTAAAAAACCTACTGCAGACAGCGCTGACCTCAACAACTTCCGCCCTATCTCCAACATCCCCACCATCGCCAAACTCCTAGAAAAATGTGTCCAGTCTCAACTCTGTGCTCACAATGAGAAGTTCCATCTCCTGGACCAACATCAATCTGGCTTTCGTAGTGGGCACAGCACCGAATCGGCTCTCACTCATGTTATGGACGACATTCTAAAAATGCTTGATCAAAATGAATCATGCCTCCTTATCCTCCTTGATCTTTCCTCTTCTTTTGACACTGTTAATCATGACAACCTCCTATCCATCCTAGAGCACATGATGGTATTGTCTGTTCCGGTGTTGCAATGATTTTCATCTTTCCTCCATCACAGATCCCAAAGAGTTAAGACGAATCACTCTCTCTTGCAGCCATCTCCAGTATCCATGGGTGTCCCCCAAGGGTCCACCCTATCCCCCATACTCTTCAACTTGTTCTTGGAACCACTAGCTAAATTCCATGGACATTCACCGACCAGGAATCTCAGATCTGCACATCATAGACTGCTGCACATGCCCAGGTTTAAGCAGGTTAGATGGAGAGGAAGGAGCTTCCTGTTGGGAGCCGCCAAGTTTTGGAATCGTCTTCCGCTCACAATCAAAAACAGCTTGGATCTTCCAGCATTTAGGAAAAAAGTAAAAACTTGGCTGTTCCAAGCTGATATCTAGTTCATCTCACTCTAGCTTCCCGCTTCCTGAGTCCTTAGCGCCACGACGCCTCCGGGCATTCGCTGCGCTCTATAAATCGAATAATCAAATCAAATCATATGTATGCAGAGGACCCCAACTCTATCTGAAAATCTCCTCCCTGGATTACATCTCCTCACTCAACACTACACTACTGACTACTCAAAACTGGTTAACTGTGAACCACCTGCTCAACACCTCCAAAACAGAATTCCTTCTCATATCGCCTCCACATCACACCCCTAAACTAGAACTTTGAATGAATCACCTCACTGCCTCCAACTGCTCCCCCCTCATTATTGACTCAGCTAAATCCCTCGGTATCACTCTGGACAAGCACTTGAACATGAAGACTCATATTAGCAAAGTATGCAAGGGAGCTAACCACCTGTTGAGGATACTCAGGAAGCTCAAATCTTTCCTCCCACAAGCTGACTTCAAACAAGTGGTACAAGCGCTGGTTTAGACAAGACTTGACTATGGCAGTGCTACGCTCTGTGGTCTCCTCAAATATACCGTGGCCACAGTAAGGGCCTCACTGAATGCGGCGGCCAGACTTGTTACTGGTACCAAAAGTAATGCTCACATCTCTCCGGTCCTAAAATCCCTAAACTGGCTGCCGTACAAAGCGAGAATACAGCTAAAGATCGCTTGACTATCGCAAAAAGGCCTCCATTTCAAAACCCCCAGTTATCTAGCGCAAAAACTGGAACTATCTGCTGGGGCTAGACCCTCTAGGAGTGCTAACTCTCTCTTCATGAATTATCAGATCTTTCGCAATAAGAGAACATGCCACCGGCGTGGGGAGTGACCTGACCTCGGGTCACTCCCCACATCGCACGGCTCCTCCTGGGTCCCCGTGTCTCACTCCCAGCTGCTGCCGAGGGTTCGCCGCCCCTGGTGTCTGTTGACCTGCAAATCTTTTTTTCTTCCTCCCATACTTTTGTAACTTGCCTTTTTGTCTTGTTTTTTGCTTTTTGTCTCCCAGCCTAGGCGCTCCATTTTGCGCCACTGCCCTCTGGGCCCCCTCCGACCCCGCTTCCTGCCGCTGCTTCCCTGCGGCCCCATCCCCTTTTGCCTTCTGTGTCCGTCCCCTCGCCCATTGGCCGCCCCGCTTCCGCCTCCCAGCTGCCCCTCCCTCCCACTTCGCCTCTTATGGAGGTCGCAGCGCGGAAGCGCAGCAGACACGTGTAGCGGGCGCGCCGCTGGCACGCCAAAGGCAAGCCCGTCTGCGCCAGTCCGTGCCTGGACCGTGCACCCCCCGTAACGCCAGACTGCACTACGACTCCAGCACCCTACACGCACTCAACACCGGACGAGACCACCCCTGCTACCGGGCCCCCTGAAGCGCACCCAAGGGCCCTTAACCTGCCGGAACTGCAGATTCACCAGCATCCAGCCCTACAAACCACCAGCCAGAGAACCCAACCACCTCCGCTGCATCCTCCTCAACACCCGCTCCGCTCGCAAGCACGACATCGAACTCTAGGACCTCCTAGACTCCACCTCTCCCGACGTCGCCTTCCTGACGGAGACCTGGCTGAACACCACCTCAGCACCAGACATCGCCATAGCCATCCCACAGGGCTACAAGATCTCCCTCAGACCTCACCAACGGAGTTGGAGGGGGAATCGCCATCATCCACAAGGACACCCTCAGAGTCTCGACCAACACCGACGACACCCTCACCACCGCCGAGCACATGCACTTCCAGATCCACACCGAACCCAACACCACCCTCAGAGGAACACTCTTCTACAGACCACACGGACCACGACCACAGTTCTGCGACACCATCGCCGACCTCGTCAGCACCCACGCCCTTGCCTCCACGGACTACATCCTCCTCGGGGACCTGAACTTCCACCTCGAGAACAATGACGACGCCAACTCCACCGCCCTGATCGACAACCGCGCCAACCTCGGACTCAAACAGCTCGTGACGACACACACCCACGCCGCTGGACACACGCTAGACCCCATCTTCTCCACAAGCCCCCACGTCTCCTTCAACCACACCACCGAACCCCACTGGACCGACCACAGATGCGTCCACTTCACCTTCAGGAAACCCGCCACACACCACCGCACCCAACAGCTACCAGGTGGCTGCTGGGGCAAGGTCACCAAGGACCAACTGACTACTACCCTCGCCCTGAGACCACCCGCCGACCCAGACACTGCCGCAAACAACCTCAAACAGTGGATCAACGACTGTGCCAACACCCTTGCCCCTCTCAAGACCTCCACAACCAACCACACCAACAAGAAAGCCGCCTGGTTCACCGAAGTCCTCCGGATCTCCAAGCACACCTGTCGGAAGCTAGAGAAGAAATGGCTCCACGATCGAACACCTGACAGCCACACAGCCCACAAAAGCGCCACCCGCAGACACCACCAACTAATCAGGACCGCCAAGAGGACCGCCTTCAAGGACCGCTTAGACAACAACGCACACAACACCAAAGAACTCTTCAGCATTGTGAAAGAACTCTCCAACCCTAGCTCCAACACCAATGACATCCCACCATCACAAGACCTGTGCGACTCCCTGGCCACCTTCTTTCACCGCAAGATCGCCGACATCCACGACAGATTCAACTCCGACACCCCCACACCCACCACCGATCACCCCTGCGATCACAACCCGCACCAGCCGCCTGACCGCCTGCTCCCACGTCGGCGACGAAGACACGATCAAAACCATGAACTCCATCCACTCCGGATCCCCATCCGACCCCTGCCCTTACCACGTCTTCAACAAAGCCAGCACAACCATCACACCCCACCTCCGGAAAACAATCAACAGTTCCTTCGAGACAGCAACCTTCCCGGAAAGCTGGAAGCATGCCGAGATCAACGCCCTTCTGAAGAAGTCCAAGGCGGACCCCAAGGACCTCAAGAACCTCAGGCCCATCTCCCTGCTCCCGTTCCCTTCAAAAGTGACAGAGAAGATTGTCAACAAACAGCTAACCCGCTACCTCGAAGACAGCAACATCCTGGACCCTTCCCAATCCGGTTTTCGCAGCAACCACAGCACCGAGACCGCCCTCATCGCCGCCACTGACGACATCAGGATCCTGATGGACAAAGGAGAAACAGCCACCCTCATCCTCCTGGACCTATCAGCAGCCTTTGACACAGTCTGCCACTGAACCCTATCAGCACGCCTCCATGATGCCGGAATTCAAGAGAAGGCCCTGGCCTGGACCACATCCTTCCTCTCCGGCAGAACCCAGAGCGTCCACCTCCCACCCTTCCGCTCAAAAACCACCGAGATCATCAGCGGCGACCACAGGGATCTTCCCTCAGCCCGACGGTGTTCAAAATCTACATGGCACCGCTCGCCCACGTCTCACGTCAACATAACCTCAACATCATCTCCTACGCCAACGACACCCAGCTGATCATATCCCTCACCGCAGACCCCCACACCGCCAAAGCCAACCTCCACAGAGGAATGAAGGCCGTACCCGACTGGATGAAGGACAGCAGACTGAAGCTGAACTCAGACAAGACGGAGGTCCTCATCCTCGGATCCACCCCATCAACCTGGGACGACTCTTGGTGGGCCACATCGCTAGGCACAGCCCCGGAACCCACAGACCACGCACGCAACCTGGGGGTCATCCTCGACTCCACCCTCTCCATGACCAGGCAAGTCAACGCCGTCTCCGCGTCCTGCTTCAACACCCTCCGAATGCTCCGCAGGATCTTCAAATGGATCCCCCCCGACACGAGAAAAACCATCACCCAGGCCCTCATCACCAGCAGATTCGACTACGGGAACGCCCTCTACTCAGGAACAACAACCAAGCTCCTGAAACGACTACAACTAATCCAGAACGCCTCGGCACGACTGATCCTCGACGTCCCCCGACGCAGCCACATCACACCACACCTGAGAGGCCTGCACTGGCTCCCCGTCAACAAGAGGATCACCTTCAAACTCCTCATCCATGCACACAAAGCACTACACAACACCTAAATATTTGTGTGTATTACCTTGATTTTAAAACCTGCAACTTGCTCGCACTCCTTGGCACTTTCCCAAACAGCGCGCTGGCGCTGCAACGAACCACCTGATCCGGGTCGCCAGTCTCGAGGGCGAGGTGTGCCACGCGACACGCCCCCTCGGTTGGCCACGCCCCCTTTAAGACCTATAAATAGTGCGCGCGGCGCTCACAGCGCGTCACTACAACTGGACTCCTGAGGCGAAAAGCCGGGAGCTTTGAAACTCTGTTTTTTAAACATTTGTGTGTATTACCTTGATTTTAAAACCTGCAACTTGCTCGCACTCCTTGGCACTTTCCCAAACAGCGCGCTGGCGCTGCAACGAACCACCTGATCCGGGTCGCCAGTCTCGAGGGCGAGGTGTGCCACGCGACACGCCCCCTCGGTTGGCCACGCCCCCTTTAAGACCTATAAATAGTGCGCGCGGCGCTCACAGCGCGTCACTACAACTGGACTCCTGAGGCGAAAAGCCGGGAGCTTTGAAACTCTGTTTTTTAAACATTTGTGTGTATTACCTTGATTTTAAAACCTGCAACTTGCTCGCACTCCTTGGCACTTTCCCAAACAGCGCGCTGGCGCTGCAACGAACCACCTGATCCGGGTCGCCAGTCTCGAGGGCGAGGTGTGCCACGCGACACGCCCCCTCGGTTGGCCACGCCCCCTTCAAGACCTGACTAACCTGCATAAATTATGTGCCTGGGGAGGAAGCGCAGCGGACGAGCGCAGCGGGCGCGACGATTGCGCGCCGAAGGCGCGCCTAAAGCAAGCCCGTCTGCGCCTGGCCGGGGCTAGGGGCACGTCACTCTGCCCCGTGTATCATCTATTCCCCGGACCAACTGCGATGCCTCCAAGGACCTTGGCCCATCATGGCCTCTTCACTCTCTTGCATCTCCTCTCTTGGTCTCACCCCCACCACCCCCCTTCCTATTCCCCCTCCCATAGCAGGGACCTTCTTCCCACCCTGCTGCACTGTTCCCCAATCAACCCTTAAAGCCCTTAAAGTGTTCTATCTTAACACCCGGTCGGCTGTCGCCCATGCGCATGAGCTTTCGGTCCTGTTAGATCTTCATGCCCCAGATCTCCTTTTTTTAACGGAGACTTGGTTCTGTGACGACTCCCTCCCCGCCCTATTATCCACCCTACCGGCCACTTACTACGCCCTTAGGGCGGATCGCCCGCATGGCAAAGCCGGGGGCGGTGTAGCGGTCATCGTACGTACCGACCTACCTTTCCAAAGCTTATCCTTGCCTAACATCGCAACCTCTGAATTTTTGGTGATCCGTACCACCTCCATTTCCCCTCCTTTGACCTGTTTTCTTACCTATCGTCCTCCTCAATCCCCGCTACAGTTTCTCTCTGACTTCTTGGACGTTCTGGCCACAGTCACAATCAACAATTCTTCTATTCTGCTTCTTGGAGACTTCAATTTCTGGCCATTTGATCCTGCTGAATGTCCATCCTCCAAGGAATTTTCTGAAACCCTTCAATCCCTTAACTTCACACCCTTTGTTCAATCACCCACCCATATTAAAGGTCACACGCTCGATCAGATCTGGTCCCTGAATTGCCCTGTGGAATCTCTCTCAATTTCACCTTGTCCATGGTCTGATCATCACTTGATTTCTTTCTCCCTTCCTATCCACTCCCCCACTAAGCCCCCTTGCCCCAAAAACACCTGGGTCCGATCATGGGGTCGAGTTAACCTAGATAGTTTTTCCTCCCTTCTTAGCTCCTCCCTCCCTCCTCTGCACGGCCTCTCCACTCTTTCCCAGGTGGATGCCATAGATAAATGGCTTTCCTCCGGCCGCGACTCTGTCGCCCCGCTCAAACGCATCACCTCCAAACGGGAGAAGGACGCCAACCGTTGGTTTACCATCGAGCTTAAGACCATCAAGCTAAAAGTACGTCGCGCTGAACGGGCTTGGAGAAGAAACTATTGCCCCATTCTCAAACTGGAGTATACCAACACTCTCGCCCAATACAAAAAAGCCATCCTGGAGGCCAAAACATCATACTTCTCCTCCAAAATTCTAGCCGCGGAAAACCAGTCCAAGGAAATATTCACAATCGTTCACAGCCTAGCGTTCTCAGACAGAACAACCCTCAAGCCCGCCCCGTCTGAAGAACTCTGCCTTTCTCTAAACAATTATTTTATTAACAAAATCACCACCATCAAGGCCAACATTCCCCCCCCTCCCTTTCCTTTGTGGATCCTCAATGTCCCCCTCCCCAGGGCGAACTCACCACCCTCCCACCCATCACTAGAGAAAGTCTGCTCGCTCTACTGCCTGTGGTCAAGTCTGGCTCTCCTCTGGACCCTTGCCCGGCCCACATCCTCCGTCATATCTTTGCTACCTGCCCGGATCCCCCCCTTCACCTCCTCAACAGTTCCCTCGCCCAAGGCGTAGTTCCCAACTCCTTGAAATCGGCGGTCATTGTGCCCATCTTAAAAAAACCTGGGGCTGATCCCTCTGTCCCTGCCAATTTCCGCCCCATCTCCCTCTTACCATTCCTGGCTAAGGTGCTCGAGCGTCACGTCACCCGCGCTCTGAGCTCCTTTGTGGAGACGCATGGAGCCCTTGCCCCCCGCCAGGCCGGCTTCCGCTCCGCTCACTCTACGGAGTCCGTCGTCATCTCGGTCCTGGACAACCTCAGGGAGGGTATGGACACCAATCAGCACCAGGCCCTTGTGCTCCTCGATCTCTCAGCCGCCTTTGACACGGTAGACCATACCATCTTGCTGTCCCGTGTCGAGGCGGCGGGGATCCGGGGGACTGCCCTGGTCTGGTTGTCCTCCTTCCTGAGTGACCGCACCCAGGCTGTTCGTCTGGGTGATTTTACGGCGGATGTCCGGAGAGTTCGGTGCGGGGTTCCCCAGGGCTCTTCCCTTTCCCCCCTCTTGTTCAATCTTTATCTTGCCCCTCTTATCTTTTCCCTTCAACAGATGGAGGTCACCGTATTTAACTATGCGGATGACCTCCAGCTTGTTTTCAATCTATCCTCTTCCTCCTCTTCTATGCTAAACTTTCACTCTGTCATGCTCCATATCAGGGACTGGATGAACCACAACCATCTTAAACTCAACCCTGATAAGACCGAGTTGGTGTTGACGGGTGGTTCATCCAGCCCCTGGTCCTCTCTCTTTTGGCCTCCCTCTCTTGGCCCCTCCCCTGCTCCCTCCTCCTCTGTTAAGACCCTAGGTATAAAAATCAACTCACAACTCACCCTTCACTCCCAGGTTAGCTCTGTGGTATCTTCCTCCTTTCTCTCTTTGCGCACTATTCGCAGAGTGTCTCGCTTCTTCACCTTTCCTGCCCTCAAGCTTATAATCCTGGCCATGGTGGTGTCCCGCCTGGATTACGGCAATGCTTTATATGCCGGCATTCCCGCTTACTGCTTGCGGCGTCTACAACAGATTCAGAACCAGGCGGCCCGCCTGGCCTTTAAACTTCCTAAATTCCACCATTCTACCCCCCTCTTGAAATCTTTACACTGGCTGCCGGTGGGTGCCAGGGTCCAATTCAAGCTTGCAACTATGACCTTTCTGGCCCGACTTGGCTTGGCTCCGGCCTTTATCTCGTCCGAGATTACCCCATACGTTCCCACTCGGGCACTCCGCTCGTCTTCTCAATCCCTCCTCACTGTTCCCCGTTTCCGGAGAAAGAAGTGGGGAGGATCTAAATTCGCCACCCTTGCCCCGACCCTTTGGAATTCCCTTCCCCTTGAACTTCGTTCCATTACACAGTACCCTCAATTCCGTAGGCACCTAAAGACTTACCTGTTCAAGAAGTCTTTTGATTAATTTTCCCCCCCTCCTCCCCGCCTATTAGCTTTGGATCCAGTTAGAGTTAGCGCCAAGAAACCGCTGGTATACGTGCGCTCTAGAAATAATTTTAAATCAAATCAAAATCAAACCTACATACCTCAACGACAGACTCATCTTCCACACCCCCACCCGAAGCCTCTGCTCAGCCAACCACGCCCTCGCCACAGTTCCTCGTATCTGGAAAGCCACCGGCGGCGGCATATCCTTCTCCTACCTCGCCGCCAAGACCTGGAACGTTCTCCCTACCAGCTTACGACAGACTCAGGACCTGTTGGCCTTCAGAAGACTCCTCAAGACCTGGCTCTTCGATCAGTAGCAGCCCCCCCCCCCCAGCGCCTTGAGACCCTCACGGGTATGTAGCGCACTTTAGAAATGCAGTGATTGATAGATTGATTTATTGAGCCTTCTCCGGCTCAGCTCCGAAGATCTGGAACTCCCTCCCACCGGAAATACTTAGAATCTCCTCCGAGGATGCCTTCAAATTGAAAGTAAAATGATTCCTTATGAACAAGTTCTTACCTTAATAGGTTGTTGGATCGTCTGCTCTAAAGCATTGAACTTAGACCTTTAAGCCCTTGCGCTGGTGGCTATTCCATCTCAATATGTACCAGTAATGTTCTTATTATTCTGCTGATCCCGTGTACGTGTAACTGTTTGTGTCCTGTGAGTTCTATTTTGATATGTGATTTTGTCTGTTTTCCTAATTGACACATGTACTACAACTGTTACCTTCCTTCCTCCACAACTGTAAAGCGCTCTGATATCCCTATGGATCATGTTCGCGCTATATAAAACTTTATAAATAAATAAAATAAAATAGTACTAAACAACAACATGTTGGCTGAACTTCAAACAATTACAGGGCCTACAGGGCTAACTGACCTTCAGATCATAAGAGTGCTGCACAGCCTGACGGGGAGGGGCTCAGGGGCCAGCCACGCTCTCTTCCTTGGCTGGAGAGACATCTGCGCTCAAAAGATCTAAGCTAATGTACATGGAGGATGCTGCCCTAGCACCAGGATCAAAACAAAGCACTTATCAAAGATCCAGTTTCTCCCCACCTTGAATCCGACCACCTCTCAGCTGGCATTCACAGAATATAGGTCCTAGTTCATCAGATGCAAAAGTTACAACTCTCTGTCAATATCACATAGACCCTGCGTTATCTTTAGTGCTGGAGTCAAATTTACAACAGGACAAATTTTAAATCCAAAAAAACAGAAAGAAAAGATCTAAACTCAGAGTCAAAGACTGTAGGAGGGGAAAATGGCAAACGCCCTAGTAATGCATCAGGGAATCATTGAAACCATCAAGAAATTAGCACGGCAAGGTAGGTCAGGAGAAAACTGCAGAAGTAAGTGGCTTTCCAACTAAATCATGGCACAACGCAATTATAGCAAGAAAATAGAAGAAAGTGTCCAGTTTTCAACACAAAAATTAAGGGGAACACAAAAGAGAAAAGCAGCACTCAGGAACAAAACCTTGATTTAAAAAAAAAAAACAGACTCCAAAGGAATTAAATCCCTCAACTGCTGGAACATTCTGTGAGGAGAAAGTTCAACCTTATGGAAATCTTTGCTTTGGGGAAGTCCAATCGTATGAATGCAAAATTCCCCATTATACTGTGGATTCACCCGAGTTCGATAATGCAACTGCCTACATAACTCAGTCAGGTAAGCATATGTTTTATATTAACCCCTTCGCTGCGGCGGCTATTCCGCTGCAGTGCTAAGGGGGAGGCGGGGCCGCGTGGCGCTCCCGTACTCATGACGGAACTGCTCCGTCACGGCCCTCGGGTGAGCTGTGCTTGTGACGGGTAAACAACCTTTACCACGAAGTTTTTACCATGCGGTACCTTTACCACGCGGCCGTTACAACGCAAGTCGTTACCACGACTTGCGCTGGAGGGCGCTGTGGGATAAGGAATTTTATAAATTTATATTCCAATATAAAATTATAAAAATCCTAAATCCGTGCCCTCCAACGCAAGTCGTGGTAATGACTTGCGTTGTAGCGGCCGCATGGTAAAGGTATGCGTTGTTACAACCTGCGTTGTAACAACGTACATCCGTGACGGAACGGTTCCGTCACGGCCCCGCCCGCTCTTTAGAACGTCAGCGCAGGTGCGGAATTCGTGCCGCGCAGGCGCGGCGAGCGGGCCGTGACGGAACCGTTCCGTCACCAGCACAGCCCACCCGAGGCTCGTGACGGAACGGTTCCGTCACGAGCATGGGAGGGGTTAAACATTTGCATGTCCTACTGTTAAATAGCATGCACCCTGCCTTCTTGGGAATTTAGGCGCTACTCATATAGATAGCGAAAACTATTTATGTGTGTCTAGATTTTTACAAAAAACACTGTAATGCCTTGGAAGTGCTGCAATACTTTATAAAGGTACAACATTAAAAAACGTGCTGTAGTACACTATATTTTGAAATATAGTCTATTGATATAGTATATTGATATTGGGTGAGCAGCGACAATGAACAGAAGAACTATATGTGCGAAAACACACCCACAATCCAATTGTTAGAAGGATTTCTGCCAATCCATCTTCTACTAAGGGGTCAATAGTAGCCGAGGCTTGCACAACTCCAAAGGAGGTCCCCAAGACACAGCAGGGCATCATTCCTTTAAAAAGATTAATGATCGTAGGGCAGGGAAATAGCCTGCATTAGGTCAGCACGTTATTATGTCAAAGGAGACCTCAGAAATTAAACCAGTGAATGAATCAAGAGAAGGACACAGCTCACATAAAATAAACTATCATTCAACAACCTTTTCTTAGTCCTTCCCATCAAAAGTAGTGTTTGCTTCTGCATATCAGTCAAGAGGGAGACAGAACATCTTAAACTGTGGTAATCCAGTGATCCTTCCAGAGCTTGAAAACCATGGAGTCTGCAGACTTTAGCTACACAAAATTCTAAAATCCCAGGGGGACAAGCAAAGAGAACCATCCCAGTCACACTCTCCTCCAAGGCAGTTCTTGATGTCAGAGAAGCCGCACTAAGGCACATATGGGATGAAGATCACAGGCTTCCATCAGTATTATCACTGTCTCCACCACAGCACAGGGAAAGCAACCATTTAAGGAACGTTTCCTTTCCAGAGCATAAATATGGCGTCAGGCAGAGCCAAAACAGTGAGTCTGTGTCACCCAGAAATAAATGTATTATCTAGAAGAATAAAAAACGGTATGAGGTCAAGCGGAAGCTGAGCAATGAGGAGACCTCAAAGCAGAATCACAAGAATTTTAAGAGACAAAAAGCACCAGGCTCCATATTCAATTTTAGAATATGCCAGAGGGAAGGAAATAACTGGTCGTAACTCCGGCAAACTGCAAATGAAGACTCTTAGATACAGCCTTACGGAGAACCCCAAGTGGGGAACATGCGTCCTAACATAGACTGGTTTGATTTCTTGCAGCTCTGTCTATGGAAGAAATGCATGAATCCTCCCAGGTAAAGAAACAGATGAACCCCGGGCATCCAATGCTTCATCTGATACCTCAGCTCCCTTGAGTACTCCCTGATATGCCCCAGGCGTCCAATGCATCATCTGATACCTCAGCTTCCTTGAGTACTCCCCTGATATACCCGGGCGTCCAATGCATCATCTGATACCTCAGCTTCCTTGAGTACTCCCTTGATTTACTCTGGGTGTCCAATTGCATCATCTGATACCTCATCTTCCTTGAGTACTCCCTTGATATACTCCGGGTATCCAATGAGTCATCTGATACCTCAGCTTCCTGGAATACTCCCATGATATACTCTGAGCGTCTAATGGGTCATCTGATACCTCAGCTTCCTTGAGTACTCCCTTGATATACTCTGGGCGTCCAATGCATCATCTGATACCCCATCTTCCTTGAGTACTCCCTTGATATAATCTGGGCGTCCAATGCATCATCTGATACCTCATCTTCCTTGAGTACTCCTTTGATATACTCTGGGCGTCCAATGCATCATCTGATACCTCAGCTTCCTTGAGTACTCCCTTGATATAATCTGGGCGTCCAATACATCATCTGATACCTCATCTTCCTTGAGTACTCCTTTGATATACTCTGGGCGTCCAATGCATCATCTGATACATCAGCTTCATTGAGTACTCCCTTGATATAATCTGGGCGTCCAATGCATCATCTGATACCTCAGCTCCCTTGAGTACTCCTTTGATATACTCTGGGCGTCCAATGCATCATCTGATACCTCAGCTTCCTTGAGTACTCCCTTGATATACTCTGGGCGTCCAATGCATCATCTGATACCTCAGCTTCCTTGAGTACTCCCTTGATATACTCTGAGCGTCTAATGGGTCATCTGATACCTCAGCTTCCTTGAGTACTCCCTTGATATACTCTGGGCATCCAATGCATCATCTAATACCTCATCTTCCTTGAGTACTCCTTTGATAGGGCGTCCAATGCATCATCTGATACCTCAGCTTCCTTGAGTACTCCCTTGATATACTCTGGGCGTCCAATGCATCATCTGATACCTCATCTTCCTTGAGTACTCCCTTGATATAATCTGGGCGTCCAATGCATCATCTGATACCTCAGCTTCCTTGAGTACTCCTTTGATATACTCTGGGTGTCCAATGCATCATCTGATACCTCATCTTCCTTGAGTACTCCCTTGATATACTCTGGGCGTCCAATGCATCATTTGATACCTCATCTTCCTTGAGTACTCCTTTGATATACTCTGGGCGTCCAATGCATCATATGATACCTCATCTTCCTTGAGTACTCCCTTGATATAATCTGGGCGTCCAATGCATCATCTGATACCTCATCTTCCTTGAGTACTCCTTTGATATACTCTGGGCGTCCAATGCATCATCTGATACCTCATCTTCCTTGAGTTCTCCCTTGATATACTCTGGGCGTCCAATGCATCATCTGATACCTCAGCTTCCTTGGGTTTTTTCTTGATATACTCCAGGCGTCCAATGTGTCATCTAGCACCTCAGCTTCCTTGCTCATGGAACGCGGGAGGTTTAAGATCTACAATAAATGATTTTGATCTGTTGGCAAGACTTTGAAGTGATCCCACTCCAGGAAACCTGGACAGTGACGTTGTCGCCTATAGCAGGTGTTGCGGAATTTATAGTCCCGCGGACAGAGCTAACATAAAGAGGCAGCCAAGAGGAGGCTTAGCAATGTATGTGAGTGTGAAACTCAATATATCGATTGAATCAGTGGACATTACTAAAAAGTGGGTCCAGACAGTAAAAGTAATAGGATTGTCAAATTTACTAAACAATCCTCTAGAAGTTAGGAATGCAATGCATATTGCCAAGCAATAGATAAAAGAGACCTCAAGTTACCAAACTGGGGGATATAAGAACGAAAGGCTTGATTTAGATCTCGGTGGACAGGTTACTCCATCCCAACAGAGACGGACATTCCGTCCGCTGAAATATAAATCCATAAGATATAATGGGATTTATATTTGGGTGGACTGGATATCCGTCACCGTCCGCTGAGATCTAAATCAGGCCCTAAGTAAATATTGACCATGATAAAGCTCATCTGTGAATCGAAGGAGATTTTAATTTGAATCGACTCCGGGGAAATCATGATGAAAGTATTGTGTTACAAGACGCAGTGTGGAACATTCCCCGACAGGAAAATCTGAAGAGGAAAAGCAGAGATGCAGTGGGTGAAAAGCTGTTGGTAACATGCACATCACTTGGTTTAAGAGTAACAAAAGGATAACCAGCCAGCAGCCTGGACGCATCTTAACGCAAAGTCAAACTCAGTCATCGGCTGTACAATAGCAAGTCTCTCCCTACTCCAGGTATAGCACTGAACATCTGAGAGGGACCACTTGCCCCAAAGAAATCTAGTCCAGACAATCTTGCTTTCTTAGGTGCTCTGGAAGAAATGTCTATTATCATCAAAACAGGGGATTTTCATTTGTATTTAGATAAGAAAAACAAGCACAAATGATAGAATTGTGAAATGATGTTGAATCCCTCTCTGTGGCCTGACCTGTTCAAAGCAACAGCACAGTCATTCGTTTCCCATCGATTCTTTACGCTTCGAACTAAAGACATTCAAGGGCATCTGCTCTCTTCATGAGTCTTTGTCATCCTGAGACTGGGCTGTGGTGGACACCTGTGTGATCTTAGTATTTGCATAAAAACCTCCTGCCTGAATACAGGAAGCAGATATGTGTGACTCCAGGGATCTGGATTAATATCCTCAGTGCTGCACACTGCTTCAGAAAAGGTTTCTATTCAACTCCAGGGACAATGTCACATTGTTTTATCATTTTTATTATCTCTGTGCTAACATTGGATGTGATTGTTATCCTTTATTCCCCCCTCCCTGTGCTCTACTCTCTCACTGTATCTCCAATTCCCCTTTGAGTGTTTTCAAATACAAATGCCTGGTATAAGCTACAAATGTTGGAGTGACTTCTTCCAGAACACATATGAACGTAATCAGCATTATATATTTTTTTTAGATCATTTGAAGTCCATTCTGACATCCGGTAGAAGGCTGAGGAATATGGTGAAGTGAAGTGGTAAGAGGAGTGAGCAGAGAAGTTGGTGAGAGGCATTGGAGCAAGAAGTGGGGAATAAGATACACGCTCTAACAGAGATAACAGGATGGTTCAGTGGATGCCATGTTTCTCAAGCCTGGTAGGATGGAGGAGTGGTGGACTGTCTCTGAAGTGATGAGATAAAAGTGCAGCAACTCAATTTCTGGACCTTATCCATTTGGAACAGATGGAGAGGAAGGTCGTTTCTCTTGTGATGAAAACCTGTTTGATGGTCTGAAAGTAAGTTGGTTTGTTCCCAGAAGTTAGACATTCAAGTAAAGGAAGCTCCTCCAATCAACTTTCCTAATTGTGGGCCGATACATGGTTGTGTCTGCTGATTCAAGGTTTTCGTTGAGCAGTTTGATGCACTTGAGATTAAAAGGTAAGGTGTCTGGCATTGGAGAATTGGTAACAAAGATTCTTCCTGGGCTTGCAGCAGATTATGAGAGCAGGATATTCTTGGAGGTTTGAGCAGGATATCAGCCTAGTGGGAATTTCAATTGTGACTTTGCAGTCATTCACATCTGTTCTCTATATTAATTATGTGTCAATACTATTTTGTGGTTTTATAGAGGTCAGAGCATTTGGTATTAGGCAGGGTTATCGTCCCAGATTATGCTTCCCATGATTCAGTACCGTTTGTGCACTGACTATAGCAATAATTGTTTGCTCTTGGCCTCAATTACGCCGACGCAATTTGACCTTCTGGGGTGCACCTGGGCTGTTGTTAGGGGGAAGGTCTTCTTCAGGGCAAATGTTCTGGTAGGACATGTTTACCTGGTTGATAAATGAATTGGAGCCTTATGTTATGGACTGGTCCTTACATGGAAGTCTATCTATCCTCGTTCCGCTCGTTCCATTCAGGTGTCGTCAGATTAACAGTTCAGGGCAGGAGGACATCAGGATCACAAACAAGGTCAGTCTGCGCAAGCAAGACATGACCCGCAGCGCCAATTTGATGTAAACATTTAGCAGGATGTACCACCTCTATAGCGTGCCCCATTTCAGTAGAAAAAAGTTGCCGCATTGACTGGAAAGTATGCCTCAAACAGTGAGAACTCTGCTCCTCAACAGGAGTTGGGTGGTAACCCTCCTCGATGGTGCAGCAGAGGTTACCATAGTGTGGCAGACACTCCACCAGCGTCTGGAGGCGAGAGCAACTGACACTTTTATTACAGTAGAGACAGCTGATAATCGAGTCGCTCCTCCTGCTAGACTTTATAAAGTAATTCTTCAAATTGAAGGTGATATTAAATGAACAATTAAAGCAGTGTTTTTGGAAAACATCACTTCTTCTTATGCTATTTTGTTGGCGGAGGTTGATTAGCCTCCCCCTTTTATCCTAGCTTTCTCTGCAGGAGAAGATGTTATTCTTCCTAGTTTTTCTCAATATGTTCCTGATGATGATAAAATGGCTTATGCCTCAAAATGGGCATTATCCTTGGCCCCGGCGTTACATCGCAATCAGGCAGGTTGGGACAAGGGTTCCCCCGTTCATGTGATTCCTTTACGTTGCACACCTCAGCCCCATCCACAGTATCGAATCAAATGAGACTCCAAGACATCCGTAATTGAAATCTTCACTCAGTTGGAATACCAGGGTGTGATTGAACCTGGTGTTTCATAAATGAGTAATCCTCTTGTTTCGATATTGAAAACAGGATGGTTCATATCGCAGTCACATTCAAACCGTTGCAGCTCAGAAAACACATAGCTCTGTGTTAGTGAATGACATTGTTTGCAAAAAACACAAAACCACCTTGGATATTTCCAACAGCTCCTTCAGCCACTCTTTGGCTCCTGAGAGCCGTGATTTGACCGCATTCAGTGCGTTGGGCAATCAGCACCGATATGTGAGATTGCCTATGGGATATAAAATAGCTGTGGTGTGTTTGTGGCACGCATAGTTTTCCTTTTGCATGAGATCGACCCTGATGCCTTCTCGTACGTCGATGACATATTCTTGACAGATGATGTATTACAGCAGCATCTCTTGCTTGTAGACCACATTATTTCACATTTTGCAAATTTTGTTTACACATTTACATCACCTTCTTGGCTGTCCTTTTTCTTGGTTACAAACTCAACAATGAAGGGAGGGGGTTGGCCCCCTTCTTTCTGGAGAAAAGTTCTGACTTGCAACCTCCATCTACTCTTAAAAATGTTTAATCTCTGCTGTTTTTTTAATTTTGGGAGGACATACATTCCTGAATATGTCCAGCGCAACAGCTTAGATTCATTGATGCAACCTTCTTTTTCGGCTTCCAGTTGGCTTCTGGAACATACCGTGATTCTCCGGTCTTTGCAGCCTGATATGCTTGTGACAAACTTCTTGTTAACACGTGACAATTCTACAAAGACCGTGTGACTTTTAAAACTCTGTGTTTTTTGTTTAAGATCCGTCAGGGTTCTGCCCCTACCTACCTTCGTAACCTTGCCCAGCCTTATCTTCCTGGCCGTTCTTTAAGGTCATCTAATAATGGCAATCTTCTGATTCCAAGAATCCGACTGGCAAAAATGGGAGGTCGTTCATTCGCATATCTTGGACCAAAGATGTGGAATGCTCTCCCGCTGGCGTTAAAAACAGAAACTAATCTTCTGGCGTTTCGTAAAAAATTGAAGACTTTTCTGTTTTGATTTCCCCTTTTCGTGACCTCTTTTCTGCACTTGCTTGTTCTCTTTCTTCAGTCTGTCCCTGGCGCCGGGAAACCCATTGAGGGTAGCTGAGCGCAATACAAATTCAATAAAATAAATAAAAAAATAAATAAAAAATGTGGTCATAAGGAGTGTATCAGGTGCGTTAGGTTTTACCTACTTGACTTTCAATGAAGGGCACATGGTCCCCATTGCTTACAAATCACATTTGTGTACTCCAGTTGAGATGTGTTTCTCTTCTAGTGAAAAAATATTGACCGAAGGTCAGATGGCAATTCTAAAGGAACTCTTTCTGGCGCAAGGTAAATGTATTTATATGAACTCGCCGGTACCTGCTTTGGAAGCAGTTACAAAGGCTAGTGTTCCGAATTCCAAAGCCTTGCATCCATTTTGGATCCAATGAGCTAGCTCTTTGATGTTGGCTGATGTCAACTTTATTATTGACCCTTCTTTGCACACGGAGTTGTTTTTACAATATGAACATGTTCATCCGCCGCCTTCGCCTTGTGTTAGGCTTTAAAACCCCATTCTCGTTATGCACTTGTCCCGTATTATATTTGGTTAGCAGTGTGCGGCTAAATTAGACATCATTTGAATTCATGTCATGTAACCCACTGAGTTATCCCTGCGATGTGTGAGCTTCAGTTAGCGAGTGTGACTCCATTTCGCAATTCCTATTACACTGTGTCTGAACTAGGCCTCATTACTTGCATTGCTTGCCTCAGCAGAACACTGTATTTAGCTATTATTTCCTTTCCTGTTCAAGTTTGCCTTCTGACTTACTAATGAATAGGCAATTCTGCCATCGCATACCTTTCCGTGTGTGTAGCTCTGCTCCCATGTTAGGAGATGCTGAGACCCAGCACGGCAACCTTCAGGCTGTGGTAGTGTGTACCCATCTAGAAGGTGGTAGCCCATCCTTCTGCGTATCTATGTTCATGTCGGGCCTAAGCTGGTAACTTTCCACTGTGGGCTTGTTTGGAGGTTCTTGGAGGAATGATTATGTGTTGCAGGCTGTTGGGGAGCAGTTACACAGTTAACAAAGACATTGTGAATGCTGGCGGCACCATGGAAACAGAAAATGTAGAAAAAATATTATTTACAAACACAATAAAACTTTTTAAAAATTCTAAATACGATGCAACTTTAATCCTTACTTTAAACAGTGTTTACATTTATTTAGTTTCACTACGGAACTATATTTATAAATGATAATGACATTTACTAAGTAAAACATACATTCTCTGTCCCCCAAATGTTTTGTACACAAGCAAATCATCACACATCAGCCTGAAACTTGGAAAGCGCTCCATGATTCAATACTATACTGTTAAGTGAAAAAATTGTTCAGAATTGTCAAACAGAGTTATACACATAGTATAGTCAAACAAGATTTTTAAAATACCAAAAGGTTCTTTCCTATGACTATCTGTGAGTCAACTCTTTCTATGTTGAAAAACTTAAGAAATAACTTTAAAAAGCAAAGGATACATAGATGTTATACTTGGGAAATACAATTGAAAAAAACATAGAAATTCACTGAAAAAAACAAAGGTGACAGGGATGTTATAGTTAGGAAAAAGATTTTTTTTTTTAACTTAGAAATTCACTTTAAAAACCAAAGGTTACAGGGACATTATAGTTAGGAAATAGAATTTTAAAAAAACCTTAGAAAATCACTGAAAACAGCAAAGATTATAGGGACATTATAGTTAGGCAACAGAATTTAAAAAACCTTAAAAATTCACCGAAAAAGGCAAAGGTTATAGGGACTTTATAGTTCGGCGCAGGTTTCATTCATACAAAACAACTCAAATTCAGAAATTATAGTTAGCTAGCCTAACTATAGTTAGCTAGCCTAACTATAACTTGCGCCCCCACAATGCACTGCTTATGACCGCACATATTACATCTCTCATGACATGGTCAGTGACATCACTGATGACATCTCAAATACTTGTGTGAGTTTCCATTGTGAATCAGAGTGATCAGGGAATTCATGAGCAAGTGTGATGAAAGGTGTAAATATATTTATTTTCCACAATTATCTGTATGTATTGGATTGTGGATAAGTGACCAATTACTATAGTTTTCATTTGGTTTGTAAGAAATAAGACATTTAAGTAAAAGTATCACAAAAATTAAATAAAGACAATTTCAAATGTAATCTTTGTGGCACAATCTGCTAACTCTAAAGGCATATTTTATGCAGGGATGAAATGCTTACATAAATTTAGGAAACCAGTCATACACAGCAGTGACTTATACATCTTTCTTACTACAGGCAGACGTTACAACTGCAGAAACTGGGTAGTTCTATTAGTAAGGAAAAAAGACATAGCTTACACCTGCCTGCAGGTTTTGCTTATTTGTGATGTAATTAATCTTTTTTTGTAAGTATGGTTCACATAGATAATGAGATTCATGTGTGAACAAATAACAATCTGACATATTTCCTTTGTATTAAAGTTCACCATGGTTAGTGCATGTGCAACTCTGCCTACATATTACAAACAAAAGAAAAATTGCAACATTGAATCAGGAGTTTATCCAATTGTCAATCACCTCAGTTTATGTATAAGGGCTTACATTCACTTACCCAACAAGTAATGGGCAAGGAGGAATTTCTTTGGAGATTGGCAAAACTCCACCCTCCACCCGGTTGGATGTGAAAAAGATGCCAGACACATTGATCACTTCGTTTCCAGGAAATTCAAAGCAGACTTTTTCTGTGCCATGCTTGGAAGCCCAATCCAAGGCTTGACCTGCAATGAGGAGACCGCCTCCTTTCTTCACAAATGCAATAAGCTCTTTCTTATGATTGGCATGATAGGCGTCCATGCAATACACGCCAAAGGATTCCAGAAACCCCGCAGTGGACTGCACCTTGATGCCATGATCAGAGAAGGTCTTCACCAGGGAGGCAAAGGTAGACTGGACACCAACCAGAGCATCTGCTGAGGGTTTCAGCCAATGGACAGCATTGAGGAGAAGCTTTGAGAACTTTGGGCTATTGAGGTAGGACTCATGAGATATTACTACGATCCGACCCTTCCCGTAGTGACTAGCCGCAATAAGAACTTGGCCAGAGTTGCTCACGAGCAGAGGGAAGGCTTTATCCCTCACCAGGAGTAATTCGCAGGGAATGGAACTTCCTGCACAGTCCAAAGTGTCAACGCCTTGAGTCAAATCTGCATAAGAATCTTTGAAACTCATGTCAATGTAGTACCAGTTCCTGAAAAAATATAAATGAAAATCAGAATTACCATTAGCCATCCTTGCAACACCAGCAATGTATGGTGAATACATTATATATAAAAGTAATGTCTTTTAATGTAACACTCTCCTTTCTAAAAGAAAATGTGCTTCTTCTGAGGGAACATTAACAACGTCTGTGTTTAGGAGAAGTCTCTGGTGAAAATTTCTCTCAGCTCTGAGAGATTTGAGGGAATGTTGCACTCACACTGGTTATTTCCCATAATCTCTAACTCATACACTCCTCAGTGCTATTATTATGTTTAGTGCTGTACCCCAAACAGGTCTCCTTCTCTGTAGCCCAGATGCTTGTAGTTGGTCAATCTTGAGCTGATTGTCAACCAGCTGCTGCTGGGAGGGTAGAGGAAGGGATTCCAGTCTAGCAAGCTCCCATGAGTGATAAATATCCTGTACTGTCATCAATGAATATTGGCTCAGCCTGCAGACACTTGCAATACTCTGCCCACCTGAGCAGAGGATCTGAGTATATCCCTGAGCTCAGGAGTCCTCAGAGTCTCCAGATCAGTTGTTTGTCTGCAAAGAGACATGCAGCCCTGCAACGGGCACCAATAAGAGGCAACCAGAGGTGGTAGATGTGCCCTTTGGCACCCTTGGCACCTTTGGCACTGCTCCTAAAACATCTGCCATTCTTGTTGGTATTTATTCACAAACATACTTCTAACAAGGGGCGTGATTTCAAATTATACAACAAAACATACATTGAATTAGGATGTGCTTTCCATGCTTATAAAGCAGTTAACAAAGACATTCAGCATGTTTTATAGCCCCATGTCCTGTTGTAGATTGCCAGAGTAAATGTGTAAACATCTTATTATGCCTAAGCACAACAGATCTTACACATCTTTGGAAAAACATTTATTCAATTGTTTTAGTTCTGTATAAACAAGGACCCACCATTTTGGGTCAGTGGCCCTCTAAGTGCAGTTTGTACATTTTCACTGTTACCCCACGTATGTTAAACTTACACATCTGGTGCGTTACCATAAGCTTTAAGTGCTAAATTATCAGTCTATTAGCTGTGATGCCTGAAACATCCCCGATTTTTACTTATGGCTGCACATGCATGGTACCTGTTTGGTTCTGAACATATAACTAATATTGAACCATGATATATGATTATTACTTTACTATGAACATACTTTAAACAGTGAACGAGACGCGCCTTGATGCCTTGGAAAACCGCCATACTGATTTCCACGAGTTCCAGGTGGAAACTAAGGAACAAATACTACATATAGACAAGCTTCTGGGGGTCATCAGGGTCAAAAATGACGATTTAGAGGCCAGGTCACGACGCAATAATCTCTGTGTCACAGTAATTCCGGAGACGACCGCCATATATAAGATGGAGACCTAGATCACGGATATGTTACATGACCTCTTTGATCCGCACCTATCGGCAGTCTTCATGGTTGAGAGAGCGCACAGATCGCTGGGGCAAAAACCTCCTGTTGGAGAGCCGCCACGGCCGATTATTACAAAACTCTTGAACTATCAGGACAGAGACACCATCCTGAGGAAGGCCAGAGTGTAAGGCACCTCATTACTGCGCGCAGCGCTTGGCTCTGTAGGCGCTTCCTGCAATTTTAAATACCTGTTTTCTCTATTTTTATTCTAATTGTGTTTGAAAATGATCCCCTGATTTTAACTCACCCGCCGCATACTTGCACCTTAATAGTGCCCTGCACCGCTGCTTTGGCGGACTGTCCAGCGCGCCTTCCTCGACCTTGATATTTACAACAAGGGGTGGTGAGGGACAGAGTCTCTGAATTAAACAGAATACTCTCACCCAGTCAAGAGATCAGGGCTAGATCCCACACCGTTTTTTAGCTCACTGCACCATCCCAGTTTCAGAACCTGGCTGTATGCAAATTAGTCTGTTCCTGTCCCAGTGCATGATGGGAACAGGGCAAACCAAACTACAAAAGCCAATTCTTACACTGGGAAGGAAACAAGCTACCGGGGACCGGTTGCTGGCATTTCAGCCTCTTCGGCCCGGCTTGCTTGAATCCTGATGGTGCAATGAGCAAGGGACTCACATCTGAGTATACCCTTCCACGCTTATCACCACCCCCTTTTCTTCCTCGACCTTGAGCGCCATCTTGGGGGGATTCAGGGACGCTGACGCCTTTCACTGAGCGCTCTAGCAGTCAGGTTGACTGGCTAGAGGCAACTCGGCGCACATATTTAAAAGCATGAAAGAGGTAGGATCTGCCTGTAAGGCACCTCATTACTGCGCGCAGCGCTTGGCTCTGTAGGCGCTTCCTGCAATTTTAAATACCCGTTTTCTATATTTTTATTCTAATTGTGTTTGAAAATTATCCCCTGATTTTAACTCACCTGCCGCATACTTGCACCTTAATAGTGCCCTGCACCGCTGCTTTGGCAGACTGTCCGGCGCGCCTTCCTCGACCTTGAGCGCCATCTTGGGGGGATTCAGGGACGCTGACGCCTTTCACTGAACACTCTAGCAGTCAGGTTGACTGGCTAGAGGCAACTCGGCGCACATATTTAAAAGCCTGAAAGAGGTAGGATCTGCCTGTAAGGCACCTCATTACTGCGCGCAGCGCTTGGCTCTGTAGGCGCTTCCTGCAATTTTAAATACCCGTTTTCTCTATTTTTTTCTAATTGTGTTTGAAAATGATCCCTTGATTTTAACTCACCCGCCGCATACTTGCACCTTAATAGTGCCCTGCACCGCTGCTTTGGCGGACTGTCCAGCGAGCCTTCCTTGACCTTTAGTGCCATCTTGGGGGGATTCAGGGACGCTGACACCTTTCACTGAGCGCTCTAGCAGTCAAGTTGACTGGCTAGAGGCAACTCTGCGCACATATTTAATAGCCTGAAAGAGGTAGGATCTGCCTGTAAGGCACCTCATTACCGCGCGCAGCGCTTGGCTCTGTAGGCGCTTCCTGCAATTTTAAATACCCGTTTTCTCTATTTTTATTCTAATTGTGTTTGAAAATTATCCCCTGATTTTAACTCACCCGCCGCATACTTGCACCTTAATAGTGCCCTGCACCGCTGCTTTGGCTGACTATCCAGCGCGCCTTCCTCGACCTTGAGCGCCATCTTGGGGGGATTCAGGGACGCTGATGCCTTTCAATGAGCGCTCTAGCAGTCAGGTTGACTAGCTAGAGCCCTATATAGCTCCGGTATTATGGCGCGCAGCGTGTGTGCGCTGTGTGAGTGCCGGAGCTACGCCGGAGTCACACCAGAGTCCAGCCCGTCTGCGCCCGTCCGCGCTAAGGACGGGCTGGACGGCTGGTGGCTGGATATGCTGATAGCGATTCCAGGTATTCTAGCCACGACCTGTTACAGCTAAAGCCATCTGGCCTTCCGTGCCACTATAGTTCTACTCCTGAGGTTCTTTTAAATCTCCCCCGTTGTGGTTGCTTCCAGGAGGGTCATGGGGTTTCTGGTCTCTCCTCGGCCTCCTGTCTGTCGGGACAGAGTCGTAATATGGGAGGTAGTGTCTTGAGGGAAAATGGTTTCCTTATCAATGCTCGTTCTTTAATTAAGCACAACGTTGCTTTTAGGGATTTTGTTCTGGTCAGAAAACCCACTTGGGTATTTATCACAGAAACCTGGGCAAAAGATTCCTCGGGTCCTGACTTAGTGGAAGCAGTCCCAGAAGGCTACTTCTTTGCGAGGCTGGATAGAGCAGGACGTACAGGAGGTGGGTTGGGCATCTTATATAGGGATAGTCTCATATGTCACACTTCACCGCTATCTGACCCTCAGGATGCTGTTCAGGCCCTACATTTTTCCTTAAAAGGCTCCTTTGAGATTACTTTCACGGGTGTCCTAATTTACCGCCCCCTTAGGTCTAGAACTGAGTTTGGACAAACTTTGCTAAATATCCTAGAACCCTATTTCGGCTGCGAGCATCTTACGGTCCTGGGAGATCTGAACTATCATCTAGAGAATTCGGAGTCCAGTGATACCACCTCCCTGCTCGATGCTCTGTCTGCCTGTGGCCTGAACCAGCTTGTGAGGGGTGCCACCCATCAAGCGGGTCATAAGCTTGATGGAGTTTTCTCAAACGATGGAAGGTTGACAGTTAATGATCCTTTCCCTCTCTCATGGTCTGACCACTATGCTGTTCCAATAGAAATGTCCTGTCTTACTATGGAAAGCAATGTAAAGGGTTTAAGTAAGATGGAATCTCGGCGAAACCTTATGAACATCTCTAATAGCATCCTTGCCCCTAGGATTCCCAGTATGACAATCTCTCAGGAAGAAGACGTATGTCTGGCGGTCTCTCAGCTAGAAAAGGCCGTCTCTATGGCGCTTGATGAACTTGCCCCCGTCCGCATGCGCTACTCTGCCAGGAAAAAGCCATCGGCCCGTGGTTCTCGGAGCCATTAAGACTCCTCAGGCAGGGAGTCAGGAGGCAGGAACGCCTCTGGCGGGCCAGTTGGGATCTGAGGGAAAAAGAGGCCCACAAAATCTTATTGAGGAGCTATAAGGTGGAGGTAATAAGAGCTAAGCAAGAATATTTCACTGCCTGTACCACCTCACTTTCCTCCCCGAAAGAGCTCTTCAAGATCGTTGATTCCCTGACTTCCCTGCAGATTCCTGATCCCGTTATTGTCTCTCAGCAGTTGTGTAATAACATAGCCTTTATCTTTCAGGCAAAGATTGCTGATATCTATTCGGCCTTAGAGCTTCAGAAGGCCTCAATCTCTGATTCCTCTGGTCCCTCTGATTCGGCCTTAACTTTGGCGGAGGATATTCCCTCGGGACGCCTAGCCTCTTTTCCACCTCTCTCACTTCAGGAACTAGAGAACCTGCTAATTAAGACCAGATCAGGCTCCCCTCTAGATCCTTGTCCTCTTAAGCTTCTCAAGCAGTGTAAGGAGACTCTCCTGCCCCCCCTTTTAGATATCATGAATAGGGCAATGAGAGATGGCACTTTTCCTCAGCAATGGAAGAGGTCAGTAGTAAAGCCACTGCTTAAGAAGCCAACACTGGACCCAGGGGTACTCAAAACCTTTCGCCCCATTTCGCTGCTCCCTGCCCCTGCGAAGATGCTGGAAACCCATCTCAATAAGCATCTCGCAGCCTTTCTGGAAAACTCTGGTCATTTGGATCATTCGCAGCACAGATTCAGGAGGGAACATAGCACCGAGTCGGCCCTTACCATTGTGTTGGATAATATCCGCACCCGAGTTGATAAGGACCAGACCACCCTCCTCATCCTGTTAGACCTTACGGCTGCGTTTGATACCCTTTCTCCCTCGGTTTTAACATCTCGCCTGAGGGAGATTGGGGTGGAGGGGTCCGCTCTTAGTCTGCTGACCTCCTTTTTTGACCAGAGGGAACAGAGAGTGAAGCTGGGGGAGTTTCTATCTCCATCCCTTTCTGTGCACTGTGGGGTCCCTCAGGGGTCGGCATTAAGTCCGACCCTTTTCAACATCTATGTGACCCCACTTGCCAGACTGATAAGATCTTTTGGGATGGAGGTAGTCTCCTACGCCGACGATACCCAGATCCTGGTCTCCCTCTCCCAGTCTGTCAGCGCGGCTGCCTCCAATTTTAGATTCTGTATGGAGGCAGTCGCTCAATGGATGATTTACAATAAATTTTTTTTTTTTTTTTTTAAACCTTTATTTGGAGACAAACAGATACAAGGGAAGTGTACAGTCAAGACAAACATTTACATTCGGCCGTTAAAGTGGTACGTCAGTGCCTAGTAAGCATACAAAAATAAGTAAAGAGAAACAAGGGAGTACGGGGCAGGACAGCAGTCAGTACAAGGAGCATTAACGAAATGTGCAATAGAGCTTAAAATATAATGATCCAGCATGGGCAGGCAAGCCTATAAGACAATGCAAGTTAAACACTGTACAGTAACGGAGAGCTCGTAAGTCAGGGGGGACACAAAATTGAGGAACACAAGGATCTGAAGAGCCGCACAGGGAGACAATCTGAATTCCAATGAAACACCAGTCCAAAGGGAGACTCCCACCCCTCCAATAGGTCGAAGGAATAGGAGTCAGTCAGCCCCCCCCTCAATCTCAGAAGAGCAGCAGGTGTTACATAAAACCCAGCACAGCATGTTGCCATCAGCCTACCCCCTCGCGGTCCTCAGGTTCAGAATCAGAGTCCCGCTCAGCCCTGGTCAGGAGGTACACCTGGAGCGGACTCCAGAAATCCTTAGGCCTGCATCGAACAGGCATCAACTCAGAATAAATATTGTACTGATCCTGACAGTAAATAAGGTCAGTCACCCAATCTTGAAAGCGCGGCACCCTGCCCCGACCCCAGCAACAAGCAATCCTACGCTTAGCCAGCAGCAGGGCTACATCAACAAATCTTCGGTGAGAGGCAGGTACGTCCCTAGAGAAGCCAAGCAACATTACTAAGGGGTCAAACGCCACCCCGTCCTCCACCATAATCTGCAGGGCTTCATGGACCTGAGTCCAATATTCCAAGACCCCCGCACAGCTCCAAGCCAAATGCAAAAAGTCAGCGCCTTCCGCCCGACACCTAACGCACCTGTCATCCTCCGCCAAATGAAACCGTAGCTTCCTCGCCGGGGTATAGTAGTACCTCTGAACAAACTTGTAATGAATAATCTTAAGGCGACAGCTAGAAGAGATATTGGCCGTGAGCCCGCAACAGTAAGTCCACTGCTCGTCTGTAATAGGAGCACCCAATTCGGCAACCCACTGCTCGCGCACCCGATTGGCCGAGACCGATCGCTGTCGGCGAATAGCCCCATATAACTTCGACACCAGGTGTCGCCCATCGGAAACCAGCAGTACGTGGAGGGGGAGGGTAACCCCAGGCTCCGAAGGATAGTCCGGTAGCAGAGCACGCATGCCCTGACGCAGGCGGACAAAGTAGAACAGGTCCAGAGGGGAGCAAGCAGCCGATCCGAAGAAATGAGCCTGCGTCCGGAAGGCACCCTCATGAAACAAGTCGCCCCACGTAAGGATACCTAGCCGCTTGCACATTCCCCGAAACCCCGTCTCTATCAACAGCGACAAGTCCGGATGATAAGACAGAGGCAAGGCCGGCGAGTAAAGAAAGGAGACGCCCAGCAATTGAGCCACACGCTTCCAAGCATCCACCGTGCATGTCACCGTCGTGCGAGGCGTTTCCACATCGGACACCCTGCCCAACACCATCCCCTCCAGCGGGAGCGGGTGGGCGACCCAATGCTCAGCAGCAATCTGAGGCATGAACGGCGTGGGACGCATCCAATGATAGGCATAATGCGCCTGAGCGCTGAGATAATAAAGTTCAAAGTCAGGGACGTCGAAGCCGCCATCAGCGTAAGGCAACGTGAGGGTAGCCCAGGCAACCCGTGGTTGCTTGCCCCCCCAAAACAACCGCAGAAGCTCAGACCGAAGCCTGCGAAAGAAATAAGCACCAGGATGATATGGGAGGTTTTGAAAAAGATAAAGAAAGCGGGGCAAGACTACCATCTTGATAAGAGACGCCCTGCCAGCCATGGAGAGAGGCAAAGACATCCACCTGGTAACATCATCAGCCAGTTTAGTAATGGCCACTCCATAGTTAAGTCGAACCGCATCTTCCCTGTCCAAGGAAACGACAATACCGAGATACCGCAACTCCGAGTCACACCATTCCAAAGGGTAGTCAAGGGGAAACCTGGCCACCGCAGCTGTAAGGGGGAAAAATTGAGATTTCCGCCAGTTAATATGAACCCCGGAGACACCTCCAAAAGCGACCAACTCCCGTAGAAGCGAGTTAAGGTTGTTCTCAGGGTCCTTGACATAGAGTGTGACGTCATCAGCGTATAAAGAAATGCCGACCTGCCGCTGAAGACAGTTAAAGGCACTCCGCTGGTGAAACTGACGAATCCTACAGGCTAGCGGTTCAATGGCGATAGCGAACAAGAGGGGCGAGAGGGGGCAACCCTGTCGAGTCCCTCTCGTGAGAGGGAACGAGGGGGACAGCACCCCATTCACCACCACCCTCGCCATCGGATCAGTATATAAGAGCTTAACCCACGAGATGAAGATCCTGGGGAAACCCATCCGACAGAGAACATCAATAAGGTAGCCCCACTCTACAGAGTCAAATGCCTTAGTGGCATCAAGAAAGATAGCAGCAACCGGGACAGTGGGATCGATGGTCGACACAAGCGAAAATAGAGTGCGGAGATTGTGAGAGGTAGCGCGGCCGGGCACAAATCCCGATTGATCGGGCAACACGATAACAGGCATGAGTTCGGCCAACCTCACCGCGAGGACCTTCGCAAGAATCTTAACATCGCAGTTGAGCAGCGAGAGGGGCCTGTAAGAGCCCACATCAAGTGGATCCTTACCCGGCTTAAGCAATGACGTGATGGCGACTTCCCGCATGGAGCCCGGTAGGCGTCCCTCCTCCAGAGACTCCTCAAACACCTCACGGAGCACAGGGGCCATGATGTCAACATAACACTTATAAAATTCAGCAGGAAGGCCATCCAGTCCGGCAGCCTTCCCATTAGAAAGAGACATGATGGCATTCCTGACCTCCTCCACCTCCAGGGGCCTGCCCAAAAACTCCCGATGACCATCCGATAGCCAACAAAGCGCTAACTCATCAAGGAAGCCGCCGTACCGAGTCTCACCCGTCTGCTGTGTCGTGTAAAGGTGTGTATAGTGATCAATAAAAGTACGCTGAATCTCCGAAGTGTCTCGACAGCGGGTGCCATCCGGAGACACCAATTCCAACACGTCCGACCCATGCCTAGGATGTCTAGTGAGAGCCGCGAGGACCTTACCGGGTCGCTCTCCCTCGCAGTATCGCCTCGCCGTCCAGTATTTCCCCCTATGCTTAGCCTCACGAGCAGCCTCCTCCTCGTATTCGGAGAGCTTAGTGCGGAACTGGGCCAAAAGAGCGGGGTCCGAATCCACCTGCATCCTGCGCTCCAAGTCCCGCAAATCTGCCTCCAGACTCTCGATGGTTCGAACAAGCAGACGGAGTACTCCACAACTTTTAGAAATAGTGACACCACGGATCGTGACCTTAAATGCCTCCCAGATGATCTCAACGCTTTCCACAGAGCCCTTGTTTCTAGGGAAGAACGCCTCCACTTCCGCACCGAGTTCCTCCTTAAACACCGGGTCAAGCAAAGCCGTCGGAAACAACCGCCAGGGCGGGCGCGGCCTATGTAACCCGGGAACGGATAAATCAACCTTCACCGGACAGTGATCTGAATATGTCCGAGCCAAGTGTGTAGCCTCCCTCAGGCCAGCCATCAACCCTCTAGATAGAAACACATAGTCCAGTCTTGCCCATGAGCTAGCATGCGTGGTGTAATGAGTGCCCTCCCTAGTGGCAGGGTGAGTGAACCTCCAGCTGTCGATCATCCCAGCCTCCTCCACTATCCCCCGCAGCACATCCCTAGCCTGTACATTGTATTGAGGGCTACCCTCCGATCTGTCCAACTGAGCCTGAAATGCAAAATTAAAATCACCCCCCCACACAATATGAGTAGCATCCACTGCAAGAACGTGACCCCACAGTGTGACAAAAAAGATTGGCGTATCAACATTGGGAGCATAGCAATTAACAAACAGTATAGTGTTCTGCCCAAGCCGTCCCCACAGCAGCACATAGCGCCCCTCAGGGTCCCTCATAGATCCAAGTTCCTGAAATGCAAGCGACCTTTTAACAAGGATGGCAACCCCACGAGCATAAGAAGAATATGAAGCAAACCCCCTGGTCGCAGCCCACCTCCCACCAAAGGTGGGGGAGGGAGTAGGGCGCAGATGCGTCTCCTGGAGAAAAGCAACATGAATAGCATGCCTGTCCAAATACTGGATCACACTACGACACTTCCTGGCATCATTAAGGCCCCGTACATTCCAAGACAGAAGTGAGATCCGATCTACACCAACAGTCGACATAACACAGAGTCAGGGCCCCACGGGACCCAATAACCAAATACAGAGCATCCACCCATCAGTAACATCCAGCGTCGGGTCCACGCCCAATGGCACTGACAGACCCCCACATACACTCCGCATAGCACCCATTCATCTCCGCAACAACTAAACAAGAACAAAGCAACTTCCCCCCAACCAACCCATCCATGCAACAAGCACTCAGGACAGACTACGCACAGCGCGCGACCAAGCCATCCCGCACGGCCCAGATCTCTCACACGTGCCGCGCTCACACATTGCGTCCCGTCACAGCCTAAAATGGCGGCCATCGCACTCGGGCTCAAAATGGCCGGGATAGCGGGCGCCACGGCACTGCCGTGCACTCGAACAGCAAGAGCAGCTCTCAGAGCGAATCAAAAGACCCAGGCAAACAAACATGGACAGCTGTACCCCCACCCCATCCGCCCACCTGACACCCCCCCAACTATCAGGCCATGCACACCCCCCCCCCTTAACCCCAGACACACATCCAGTCAACCAACATAGGACTAGAATCCAAACAAAAGGTGAACATGGGGTACACCCTCCGGGGAACCTTCCAGAGGTGCACGACGCCACTCCCTCACACCACGCCAGTGCCCGCGCCAATGAGTATCAGGCGGCCCCAGGCGCAGCGCGGGGGGGTGGGTGCCCAGAGCGCGAGATCACACTGCACCATCCTGCGGCGCCGTCCCCAGCCCCACAAGCATAACGAAACTCACTCATTTACCACTATACACCCACGGCCCATGCATCAACATAAAACCAACTAAGGCCAATAGCTAGGCCGCAAACGCTGAAAGGAAACCAGCAAGTCTCAATGTAAAAGATACATGTCCACTACTCCCCAAAGATCGGGAAGAAGAGAGACAAGGTCCAAAGTCACCAAAATCAGGCGACTTCCTCCTCAGCCGCCGAATGTTCACCCTCCGGATCCAGTTCGCCCCCTCGATCCGCAGCAGCTCGCTCGCGCTGGAGGCGCTTCGCAAAGTCCTCAGCATGCTGTGGGTTGGTGAAGAAATGCTGCTTAGCCTGATGCGTCACTCGAAGTTTAGCCGGATAAAGCAAGGCGTAGTCCACTTGAAGGTCTCGAAGCTTCCTTTTCACTCCCAAAAATTTCCGACGCTGGTCCTGCACCATCGGTGTGAAATCAGGGTACATGGTGAAAGACACCCCTTCGAAGGAGAGAGCCCTGTTAGTGCGGGCCGCCTGCAGAGCAGCGTCTCGATCACGATAGTTCAACAAGCGCGCAATGATAGGACGCGGTGCTGCCCCAGGGGCCGGACGAGGTGCCAATGTCCGGTGCGCTCTCTCAACGATGAACTGGGTTGAGAAAACTTCTGTCCCAATGGCGCCCACCAGGAGCCTCTCCACATAAGTCTCCATTTTGCCCACATTCGTGGACTCCGGCACGCCTACAATGCGCACGTTGTTGCGCCTACTCCTCGCTTCCAACTCCTCGTTCTTGGCGGCAATGACACGCAAGATATTGTCCATTCTCGCCAGTTGGGTGTTATGGGTGGCCGCCGTGTCATCATGGTCCGAAATGCGCTGCTCCGCCGCCGTCAGGCGCTCCTCATGCACGTCCAATTTCTGGACAACCGCATCCATGCGCGATGATATCTTGTCCACTTTGTCCACTATAGTGGCGAACCCCTGTCTCATCTCCTGCATCATTTGGGCGAAGTCCGGTGGAGGTGGGTGCGGGACACTCTCGGCGACAGTCGGGGGTGGGGACCGCGAAGGCCCAGCTTCCTGGAGCAACCGCGCCCCACGCCTGGCCCCTCCAGTTTCAAAGGACAGTTTGGACTGTTTAGCGTCCGGTTTCCCCATGGCGGCGGTACAGCAGGGGACCGAGGCAGATGGGAGTCAGGATGAAGGTCGGACAGGGGACCCAGTCAAGCAGGAGACAGCTCGAGTCGCGGGGGCACGAGCAGGCCAACACGCCCCGCCACACCCAACGACGAGCAATGGCCCTCAAAGATCCGAGCAAAAAAATCCGTTGCGCCTTCGTAATCTATAGAAGTTAGGCAGGCAGATGGAAAAACCGAGAATTAAGTCCGAAAGCAGGAAGGAGCCAAGCGTCTAGTCCGGCCAGCGACCGAGCCTGGCGAAAAAGGGCGGAGCTAGGCCTACTCCTCACGTGCAGAGCCCCGGACTGGCATGAACAGTGACGCCGGGCAAGAGGGCATCAGACTTCCAGAGCGCGAGTCGGAGAAACTTGGGATCCTCGTAACTTCGGCTAGCAACCTTCAAATAGCTCAGGAGTTGGACCGTGGGTGGACAGCAGACATCCCAACCGATCCGTGGGGTCAGTTCAGGGCGCAGCGACGGTAATCAGGATATCTAGACGGATAGTAGCTCCGGGCAGCGGGAGCCTCACGAAAGTGCGGCCATTCCGCAGTGCGCCCTCTAGCGCCCCCCATGATTTACAATTAATTGAAACTTAATGGTGAGAAGACGGAGATCTTGGTGTTTGGAGGAAAGGATGATATCTGGTCGGCGACTTGGTGGCCTGCTTCACTGGGAGCTTGCCCGGTACCCGCCGCTCTAGCGAAAAACCTAGGAGTCCAGATCGACTCTATCCTCAGTATGCGTCAGCAGGTGAATAGAACAGTCTCCACCTGCTGGGGCATAATTCACATTCTGAGGAAGATCAAACAATATCTTTCCCAGCAGGCGAGAAAGCAAGTTGTGGTTGCACTCATAGGCTCCCGACTTGATTATTGTAATGCGCTGTATGCAGGACTCAACAGGGGGTTGCTGCAGCGACTACAAATGGTCCAGAACGCGGCGGCCAAGTTTGTGTTAGATTTACCCAAACGTGCGTCAGCCACTTCCGCTAGGAAGTCGTTACATTGGCTCCCCATTGAAGACAGGATTTCCTTTAAAATCATGTGTCTGACCTATGGCGCCTTAGCGAGAAATAGGTCAGCTGGGATTGGTGCTCTCCTGGCCCCCTACAGCCCTTCTAGAAATGTGCGTTCCGCCAACAAGTCTCTGCTATCAGTACCACGCATTCGCAGAGTTAAATGGGGTGGCAGAGCTTTTTCTACCATAGCACCAAAATTGTGGAACACTCTTCCTGTAGAAACTAAGTCCCTTCCCACTATGCAGTCCTTTAAAAAGGCCCTGAAGACTCGGCTATTTGCTAAAGCATACCTGTAGTTCTGTTTTGCCTTCTTTCTGATTTATTTTGATAGGCGCCTTGATGCCTTCGAGTTTTAGTTGCGCATTATAAATTTTATTTCATTCATTCATTCATTCAGGGAGCTGGTGCACATTACGCACTAGGGGAACAAGGTCGCGTTCTATCCGGTCTTCACCCCAGTGGTACAGGCGGCGAGACGAGAGTTCCTTCCGGATTCTTTTGCAAGCGCAGATTCCATACTCTCTACTGTACCCAGCCAAGCTAAAAGTATCCCTGGATGGCAACACCCACTTCTTTGTTGATGCGAAGTCTGTCCTGAAATTCACCAAACATGTGGACGGGAAGAAGAACCATAAACGCCAAGAAGTATTGGAGGCGGCTGGTGGTCATCTACGTGACAATGATTAACTTGGGTATCGTATTCTTGCGCATGTGGATTGTGATGCACTGTTATACGGTACTCTTCTGAACATTATGGTATACAACAGGTTTATGGGTTATATATTCCATTGACACACTATCCCTCATTGTTTTCCGAAGAGATATAGTCCTGGGCGTGTTAAGACATCTGCAGTTCTCCCAGCCACCTTGTATAACACAGGGTAGCTCGCCGGTATTGCTACGCCCCCATGGAAAGGTTCCCAATTTCAATGCCTCTTTATTTGGTTTTCTTCATTGTTGGGGTGGGTTATCTCTAACCTGATTGGGGGGTTGGAGTGGGTGGTGGGGGGCAAGGGGGTGCTTGTTTTGTTATGCAATGCCAGTATAAATGTCATTTGGTGCTTAGCCATGGTCACTTCAGGTGGGAATGGGTCAAGCTGCTGTGGCTGATGATCGTAACCACATGTCACTGATACGCATCTGTGTGGTAATGTTCTAAATTGCCTCCCTTGGAATGTTCGGGGGCTCAATGATGGCAGGAAGTTGCGGCTGGTACACGCTTACTTGGCACGCCACAACATTGACATTTGTTTATTACAGGAGACACACTTGAACACATCACCATCCCAGAGACTTCGGCACGGAAGGTGGGAGTCATGTATATTCTGCCATATACTCAAATTACGCCCACAGGGTAGCTGTATTAATTAAAAGTGGGTTGGACTGGAGGGAGGGGCTCATAAGTGGAGACCCGGAGGGCAGATATGTTTTGATACAAGGCGCTCTGTGTGGCATGTCCATCATTATTGTTGCTATATATGGCCCTAATGTGGATTCCCCGATTTTTTTAATACTGTCTGAACAATGGTCAGGGCAACTGGCTGTAGCACGATTTTATGGGGGAGACTTTAGCGCTATCCTGAATGACGCGCCCGATAGAAGGGGATCTGCCCGGCCTTTGCACCCGGCGGCTAGCTCGGCCCTGAAGGCGATTATGGCTGATGGTGCGTTGGTGGACATCTGGCGAAATAGACATGATGCATTGAGGGAAGGCACCTGCATATCAGACCACCGCAATGCGTGGTCCCGTTTGAATTTCTGGTTGGTGTCTAGAGATGTGGCTACCTGGACTACCAGCGTAGAGCATATGTCACGATCCCTGTCCGGCCATGCTCCATGTCTCTTGAAAGTAGTGATCCCTAACTCGCCGAGGCGTGCACTCTCTTGGCGTCTTCCGCCTCACGCTCTGTTGGATGAAGCCTTTAAAGAGGAGATCCGGAAAGATATCACTGATTATTTTGAGACGAACACAGGGTCAGTTGATACCGAAGCATCACTTTGGGAGGCGTTCAAAGTGGTGATAAGGGGCCAGTGCATAGCTCGGCAGGCAGGTGTTTTGAAAGCCATAAGGGGCACCATAGCATTTACAGAGGCTGACATAAAGGGGCTTGAAACACGACTTTATGATACTGGTGACCTGGAAATTTCTGGACTGTTAAAATCTAGGCTGCTAGACTATGCTGGGGAGGCACAAAGGAAGGTGACATTTTTAGGTAAATATGCAGAGGCCAGGAGATATGGAGAGGGGGAGAGGCCGGGGAGTACACTGGTGGGCATGATCAGATCGCCGAGGTCCACAACCCATATACATGAGATACGTGCTGCACCAGACACCACACGTAGAGGCCAGGGGGAAATTCTGAATGCCTTCACTGGATTTTATGCCACTTTGTACACTGCCACTCAGGAAACATGTCCGGAGGACATGGGGTCCTTTATGGATCTTCCAATAACAACGGATGATGTAGCCTTAGTCGTAAAGAGCCTGCCCCTTGAGAAGGCCCCTGGCCCAGACGGCCTGACCACGGCCTTTTACAAAACCAATGCTGCAGAGCTGGTGCCCAGCGGTGTATGAGGAGGTTTGAGAGGAGGGAGTGCTTCCGAAATCTATGAGAGAGGCCATGATTATTACACAGTTGAAGCCCGGTAAACCTGAGGAGGAGATGGACTTCTACAGACCTCTCTCACTAATAAATGGAGATGTAAAAATACTTGCCAAATTGTTAGCTAACGGCTACAGCCACTGCTCCCCATGAGAGCGTTTCCTGATCAATTGGGATTTACCCAGGGCAGATCGTCATCGCACAATTTACGGACAGTGTTCTCCACCCTGCATTATCTACACCCAACTGTTCACGCTGCGGCAGTGTCCTTAGACGCCACAAAGGCTTTTGACACTCTTGAGTGGCCGTATTTATTTACTATACTGGGGCGTATATGGGCTTTAGTCCGCTCTTTATTAGTAGGATCTGTCTGCTGTATATCCTAACCAGCGCCAGGATCAGAGTGAACGGTTTAATTTCTGAACCCTTTCCTATTTTAAGAAGCACAAGACAGGGCTGTCCCCTTTCCCCGCTACTGTTTGCCATAGCTCTGGAGCCTTTGGCTGCCCGCGTGCGGAAACACCATACGGCACAAGGCAGAGGGTTTAGTTCAAGGAGCCTTCTCATATCGCTGTACCCGGACGACGTGACCATCTATCTCGTTGCCCCGGAGGTTAGTCTAGACTCGGTGGTGCGTGAATTTGTTCGCTTAGGCGGCCTAGCTGGGGTTTCCGTTAACTGGCCGAAGTCGGTCATTTTTTCTTTAACTGACACCACCCCACAAGTTTTCTCCGAATACCCCGTGAAATGGGAGGCAGAGGCGGTTAAATATTTGGGCATTTGGGTAAGTCGGGATGTTCAAGAAATCTGGAATTTAAACTTTGGGAGAACTGTCACCTGGCTGGAGGAGAAGGTTAAGATATGGGCGAAACTGCCCCTGTTGCTGACTGGGAGATTTGCTCTGGCTAAGATGGTCATTTTGCCCAAGTTCCTGTACCTGTTTGCAAATATTCCGATCCCACTGACGTCGCATTTTTTTAAGACTCTCAGATCCCACCTTGTAACCCTGGCCTGGGCGGGCAGTCAAGCTAGGGTGTCTTGGGACATCTTGACTTTGCCTCTGAGTCAGGGGGGATTGGGAGCCCGGACATGGTCCCCTACGTGCTCTGTGCCCAAGCTCAATATTTGCATTTTTGGGTCCATCGGACACCCTTCCAACCCCATGTGGCAGTGGAGCAGGATATGACTGTGCCAATCCCGCTGAAGGTGGCCATCTGTGTGAAGGCAAAGCGCCCCAGAGAGGATATAGATTCCGCCGGTACATTGTGATGGGTGTGGGAGGAGTTGCGGAAAACGGAAAAGGTCCCGGTATTATATGCCCCATCGATTTCACTGTTGCAGAATCCAATGCTACCATGCATTGAAGGGGGGATCAGTAGATCTCTGGATCAGAAGCTGCACCTCTACACCTTCACTGATTTATTCCCTGATACCGAATTCATGACCCCCCCCTTGGTGGCGGAGGAGGGTGAGACTGCGCCTTTTTCGGAAATGTTCTTATATCATAAGATGCGCACAGTGCAAATAGTGCAATTAGTGAGGATTTCCCGGTGGTCCCCCAGTCTTCCCTGCACTGGAGAACTTGATGGGATCTCAGTCCCCCCGTAGGTTGGTAACCAGACTCTACAGGCAGATGAGAGCACAGCGCCGGTGGTTGAGCCGAAATCCCTGCAGTGCTGGAATGACGACCTCCTGGAGCCACTGACAGAAGACCAATGGGTATTCTGTTGTGGTCAACCTGCAGAACTCTCACCTGACTACAGACTGCGCCTGATACACTTCAAATACCTACATAGAATCTATAGGACCCCCGTGAGTCTGCGCAGGATGGGACTCAGGGAGGGAGATGACTGCTGGAGATGTGGCTTCTGCCCTCCTCCTTCCTACACATAGCATGGTCTTGCCCGGCACTTACAGAGTACTGGTCTGATTATTTCGCCTAAGTGAATCAAATTGTGTCACGGTCGGATGCCCCATATCCCGCACTAGGCGTACTGGGATATGTGAAAAACACGTCAACTGCTTGCACTACTCCTCCTTTTTGCTAAAAGAAGGGTGGCGTTAAACTGGGGCAGAAAACGAGTACCCACGATCAAGGGATGGCTGGGTGCTGAGGTGGTGATACCTGTGAGGTGATTGGGAGGGTACCTAGTGGTCTCGTACAACAGGGTGGGTGACAGCATTTTTTGCTTTAGCAATGGGATACGGCGGGTAGGTGTGCATCCGGGCCTCGGCCAAGACGGCGTTGTCTAGATGAGCCCCATCGGAACTCCCCAAGTTACTTCAGTTGAGCAGGTCTGCTGTCTGCGGTGTGACGTCCAGTGGGTCTTTGGAGAGCTGAGAATCCGGTATCCCATATATTGCTTCATCATCACTTGGAAACGTCCGTGGGCTGGCGTCCTGCGCAACGTTCGATGTTGGGGAACTGCTAATTTCGGTGACCCTGCGGAGTGCATCCCGCTGTTCCAGGATAACCTGTTCTGCAGGCGGTGAGTGGCTCGCCGCTCCCTCCGATTGGTGAGCCAGAGGCGATCTGTTCCTGCGGCGTCGCCGCGGTCCGCGTGCCCGCGACCTTACAGTAGAGCCCTGCAGCCGTCTGGGCGCTGTGTCAGTACTGCTATCAAGCCAGGCCTCGGCCTCTTCTGGGCTGGTGAAAAAATAAGTTTTGTCCTGTGCCACCACCCTCAGCTTGGCTGGGAATAGAAGGGAATATTTGAGGCCCACAGTGCGAAGCCGTCGTTTCACTTCAAGGAAGGAATGTCTTTGGCGTTGCACTTGAACTGTAGAACATCACTGTAGCGTTGTCAAGGCGAACCTCACCAAGCCGTCTAGCTTCTCGTAGGACGGAGTCACGGTCGCGGTAATTTCATATTCGGAGGAGCAGTGGTCTCGGGTTGAAGCCCGTGGGAAGTGGTCATCACATAGGTGAAACCAATGCATTACCAATGCTTGTTTATTATTTGATTGGAGGATTAATCCTAAATTGATGCATTAAAGCAGCACAACAAACACATTTGTAACTTAGTTTTTAGGATTTGTCCTCGTAAAATACGTGAGGTGTGAATATGCTCCATTATGAGTCTAAAACCTTGGCTAGACTATATGTTGAGTTACCGAACACTACTGACACACATAGCTACCCTAGGAGCTCGCGCACCAGCACGCAGCAGGCCATGGTAAGAAGGGGCCCGATGATGAAGCATGTCACATGACGTGGGTGAGGGGTCTCCTCCATCTTCGAGAAATCCTATTGGGTAGACTCTTATGAGCAAATACTACAAGAAGAATAACTGCCAAGCCCTACCTTCACTGCTCTGTACAAATAAAGATGTATACACAAATAAATACCCATTCTGCTTTCCATAAACAGTGTATATTGTTTGTCACTTGTTAGACCTCAGGTCCTGTGGCATTTCAATACCTTGTCTCCCTCTCTGTGTTCTCTAGGTACAACTTCGCTTGTTTCATCAAGCCTACTCTGAGGGCGCTCCAATACTCTTCCTTCTGTTACCACTTCTGTTGGTGTATTAATCCTACGACAAGTATCCATGTCATATCTGATGGATATAACAATATTAACAAGAACAAGCAATGTGCATTGCCCATTGGGCAGTCCATTGTTGTGGGTCAGTTCTTCTACAGTCCAAATTTAGGCACTGAACGAAAGCCGCAAACTTAGGACGGCATCGTTCCTAACCATCCCTCCTTTCAGCAAACATGATTGGAAGGAGCTCCTTCTCGGTACCAACCTGTAAACTATGGTCCATCCTACCCAAGACAACAAGAAGGATCGGAAACCACCAGGAATTCGAAATGCGACTTAGTGAACCCGGAGACTCTGGGCCTGATTCACAGAACTAACTTAAGACAAATCCTAAACTTACTACTTTTGGTATTCACAGAAGGCATTTAGTAGTAGTAAAGTTAGGATTTTGTCTTAAGTTTGACTTAAGACAAACTTAAGACAGACTTAAGACAGACTTAAGACAAAATCCTAACTTTACTACTACTAAATGCCTTCTGTGAATAACAAGAGTAGTAAGTTTAGGATTTTGTCTTACGTTAGTTCTGTGAATCGGGCCCTATAAGTTGCCCTTGACCCAAAGCATAAAATGATCCTATTACCAAACATGATGGACGTTCTACTTTTAGATGCCACTTTGGGATGCTTATTTTCTATTCATTGTAATTATTATAATTATTATTATTAAGGAGTTTTATATAGTTCTCACCTACCCACTTGGGGTTTCCCAGTGCTTAAACAGTAGGTCAGGTCTATCCAAGTCTCTCTAACTCAAAACCACCAGGTCTTCAGCTGTCTTCAGAAGGTCATAGCCAGGGATAGCTTTTTAAAAGTTCTGAGGCAGCCTTCCACAGCTTGGGGCCCTGATATGTAACTGACCATCCTCCCATATGTTTGCATTCAACACTGGGGACAAAGCACAGGGAAAGTTGACCAGAGCAAAAGGGGCGGGCGGGTGTATGGGATTTAGTAAATTCATACAGATACTCTGGGCCCACTCTGACCTCACTCTGTTCACATAGCACGAGGCTATGCCAACGGATCTCCCAGAGGATATGAGAGGCAGAGACACGTTTCCGGACCACCTACAACCATTTGATGGAGGCTTTATCCACCCCCAGATGAAGCACGTTGTTGTAATCCATCCTTTGAGATGGGAATGGGAATAGCCACATGATTTTCCAAAGTTATTGCGCGCTGCAACACCGATTTGGCGTTGCAGCGCGCGCAATGTAATTCGTTTCATTTATTTATTTATTTATATACACAACTCTGTTTGGCCGTATTCTGGAGTTTACTACCCCCCCGCCCTGCCCCTCCCCCGCTCCGCCCCACCCCACCGCCCTGGAGCACTCCCTTGAGGAGCCGCCACTGAGTGTAACTATATATCTAAGAACCCAGAAGCGTCTGTGTGCTTCATATTGTTATGTGTTTATCTAGGTTCCTGATCGATACTGTGACCTTATGCCCCTATTCGGCTATAAATCCATTTATTCCCCATATTGGCATAACCGTTCAAGTGCGATATTCAGAAAAGTCATCTCTGGCCTCACACGAACAGAGCCACATTCCAGAATAGTTTTCTGCCAACTTCCTTTGCAACCAATTAGTGCAATGACAGAGCAGAAGTCACTATCTGATATTCCTAGATTAACACTACGAGTTCTTCAACAAGATAAAAACTCAGCAAACCTGGAAATCCCCGCTTGCTGTGTTTTGATTAGTAATGGAACTCTAATGAGCAACTGATAGCTATCACTTCCAGTGACATCTTTAATTGACGTCTTATGTCCAGAAAACTTGCGTCAAACACGGCACCTTTCAGGTATAAATATTACCAGCGTTGCCTTAAGCAATATTTACAACAAGGGGTGGTGAGGGACAGAGTCTCTGAATTCCAGTTTCAGAACCTGGCTGTATGCAAATTAGTCTGTTCCTGTCCCAGTGCATGATGGGAACAGGGCAAACCAAACTACAAAAGCCAATTCTTACACTGGGAAGGAAACAAGCTCCCGGGGACCGGTTTCTGGCATTACAGCCGTCTTCGGCCCGGTTTGCTTGAATCCTGATGGTGCAATGAGCAAGGGTCTCACATCTGAGAATACCCGTCCACGCTTAGGGTGGACAAAAATATTTACAACAAGGGGTGGTGAGGGACAGAGTCTCTGAATTAAGCAGAAAGCTCTCACCCAGTCAAGAGATCAGGGCTAGATCCAACACCGTTTTTTAGCTCACTGCACCATCCCAGTTTCAGAACCTGGCTGTATGCAAATTAGTCTGTTCCTGTCCCAGTGCATGATGGGAACAGGGCAAACCAAACTACAAAAGCCAATTCTTACACTGGGAAGGAAACAAGCTCCCGTTTTTGGCCACTATAGGTGTGGCAGGGTATACTCAGACATGAGTCCCTTTCTCACTGCTCCATCAGGATTCAAGCAAGCCGGGCCGAAGACGGCTGAAATGCCAGAAACCGGTCCCCGGTAGCTTGTCTCCTTTCTGGTGAAGAATTGGCTTGGTAGTTTAGTCTGCCCTGTTCCCATGATGCACTGGGCCAGGGACAGACTGATTTGCATATAGCCAGGTTCTGAGCTGGGATGGGGCAGTGAGATAAATAACGGTGATGGATCAAGCCCTGATCTTTGGACTGGGTAAGAGTGGTCTGCTTAATTCAGACACTCTGTTCATCACCACCCCCCTTTCCTAATCGTTTTTGGCCACTATAGGTGTGGCAGGGTATACTCAGACATGAGTCCCTTTCTCACTGCTCCATCAGGATTCAAGCAAGCCGGGCCGAAGACGGCTGAAATGCCAGAAACCGGTCCCCGGTAGCGTGTCTCCTTTCTGGTGAAGAATTGGCTTGGTAGTTTAGTCTGCCCTGTTCCCATGATGCACTGGGCCAGGGACAGACTGATTTGCATATAGCCAGGTTCTGAGCTGGGATGGGGCAGTGAGATAAATAACGGTGTTGGATCAAGCCCTGATCTTTGGACTGGGTAAGAGTGGTCTGCTTAATTCAGACACTCTGTTCATCACCACCCCCTTTTCTCAATCGCCTTAAGCAATAGCCTGTTGTTTGCGGTTGAGAGCCTGTCGCAAGCCGCCTGAAGCCGTCCCGGTGGTGAAGCTACCGATACCATTATCGCTGCTAAAGCGCGAACGATGGTGTGGTGAGCTTAGGAGCTGAACAGCCGTCCCTCTGCGAAGAGCCCAGCAGATGCCAGCTGCCTGCGGACGCTGTCCCCCCTCCTCCTCTCGACGCGTTGAGAAGAAAGGCTGCCTTTCTCCGGATGAGAAATCCAGCTCCAGCGCTTCTAGTCTGCCCTCGCGGGTGACTGGGATTTGGAGTTCCCCCTGAAGGAGATACCAGACCTCCATCATTCTATTCAGAGGTATGGTGTTGACTAAACCCTTATTGAGAATTCTTGAAGCAAACCTTGGCAAAACCAACTTAACTTAAAGCTACTTACTTACTCCCCTTCCACGTGTTAGGCTTAGGTCAGGCACACTGGGGTAGGCTTAGTTAGAAGCACCAGTTGAGTATGTTAGCCTAATGTATATATGACTGTATATATGTTTTATTACTTTTGAACCATTGTATGGCTAAGAAACCATATCAATGCTTTTACAGTATTATTTCGCAATCCTTATCTTACTGTACGTACTTTTTATAATAACAAGTCTTGCAATTGTGGCAATTCATTTCTCTTGTATGAGAAGAAAGACTGTTCAATAAATGTTAACCCTTTATTGACAAACGCCCGTCTCTCTGTTCTCTACATATTGTGAAAGTAAACTGCACTAAGACTGACTGAGTGAAATACCTGTCTATTGTTTCACACAACCCTAGAGATCGACTCTTGATCTGAGGAGCAAAGTTGTCATGTTGCACGGTTGTTGGAAAGCTGAATCCCTTCTTATCTGCGCCAGGGAAGCTGATCACTTCCTATGCAGAGAAGAAAGTTTCCAGTGACCTCTGAGCTAGTTGGTAACACACCCAATTAAGTCTAGCATAGTCAGTGGAGGTCTGGAATATCCGCAGTTCCACGTCGATACTACTGTTTATGTTATTCCAATGCGCAGGGCCTAGTGGGAAACTAGGAACTACACTACATGGCGCCCAAACGTTTGGTAAGGCGATAAACTAACGCAAGACGTTAGAGTAACTCAGTCGTGCATATTTCACACAGACCCCTTTCTCCCGTAAATACTCCAATAGACGTCTGGAGTGGGTGAAAGGTTAAAATCCGCCCGACCTTAGTAGGAAGAGATTCCTATGTAAAGCTCTGGTTTATTCAACGTTGAAGGATACAGTGTTCCAAAATATTGTGCACCTAATCTTTGTCTCCTTGGAGACCAACTCTGCAAAACCTGCATTTATAAAATGTCAGATTTAGAGAACGGAACCACTGGGGCCGCAGTAAATGCAACTCAGCAGGATTCCGACGATACAGTACCGGGTGCAATAATCATTCCGGTACACTTAAGAAAATCTATAACTTTAAAACTTATAGAAAATAGACTGACACCACAAGGTGGTACAGTAGTCTTCGTGATAGAGGCTCACGAATATCGGCAGACAGAGGTATTCTATTCATGGATAATATTTCCAGCGGCAAACGCCGCAACACAAGAGTTCCACTACTATACAGTAGAGGATCCACCGGAAGAGTACGCTCCTTTCGAGGAGATAGAAATTCCTCTTAAATTTCAAGAGCACCTGCTCTGGTTTAATGGCGCCCTAAAACACAATGATCACATTACCAGGCTCGGTCCACTAGGTAGACCAGGAGCAACGTGGCCGGTTCTAGCCGGCTACACACCACATCCGGACATTGTAAAAATGTCAAAGGAAGAGCTGTTAGCACAGCTAAAAACACTAATTAAAATACATAGGCAATTAGTCCAATATGTAATGCGGACTGCAACAGTGCAACCAGCTGTTAATGTACCACAGCTGACCCCTCATCAGGGGAACACTAATAAAATTACACCACAGAACATACAATCATGTCTTGGTAAAACACCCATAAAACGGGAACGAATTCCTTTCTGGTTAGCACAAAAAATCACTCAAATAGAGGCAGTATTTCCTGATACTACCCCTATTGAGAAACACAGAATCTTGACCATCTGCCTTCCTATGGGAATCGCACCACACGTAGAGGACTGTGACACTTGGGGTACAGTCTTTGCTTCCATTTACACAAAAACACATGGTGTTCCGTCTATGGCGGTAATACCAGAAGTGCTAAAACAGATTCAAAATGAATACGGTCCAGAGCCCGCTTTAAATCTTGGTATGAAATTACTGAAAGACTTCAAGCAGGTCTCGGCTATATTACTAGCCAACATAAAGGGAGAAGCAGCATCTGTGGCGATCCGCCAGAAGTTGAGGGAAACAGATATAACAGGACAGCCAATTGAGCTTGCCAGAATCATAGAGAAATGCTATGAAGAATTAGGTAGAGACAGCTTGGGTGGGAAACCCGTAAAGCCCCAACTGCTCGAAAATCCTGAAAAATTATTTATTAAAAATAATTCAAACACTCCTAAAAAAAACTGGGATGGAAATAAACAATCCACTCCCAAGGAAAAAGTTTTCCAATCCAGAGGAAGGTCTCCTCGACGGAGGGAAAGAACTCCGACTCGAGAACACCAGTCTCCCCAGCGGGAGCCCTCTGAGAAAAGATATAACCTTAGAAATAGGGATAATTTGAAAAAACCTGATAGATATCAAAGTATTGATACACGTCCCTCTCGATCTTTTTCACAGAAAACGGAAAGAAGAGGACGGTCAGACCCAGGAGAGCACACCAAGTCCAAAGACAAGGAATCTGCTCAGAGTAAAAAATCTCAATTTCAGAAAAAGAAGGTAGCCAGTATTAGAGTAATCGAACATGCCGAGAATACTGAGGACACAGTTGAAAAACGGGGAGTGGGCATTGACAATGTTGGACAGTGCAGCAGAAATCAGTATAGCCCGCAAGATCTTGATGAGTCATCTGGAGACAGTGGACACGAATGAATACATTCAGGTTGAAACTGCCGACACCAGACTTAGCGAGCCCCATAAGATATACGAAATAACATTGCGTATAGAGGGTGATAAGACTAGGAAAATAAGGGGTCTATTTTGGGATAAACTCTCAAAAGGCTATGATATCCTGTTAGCTGAAAAAGATTGCCCCCCAGAGTTTGTCAGGGAGTGCCCTCGTGGCGAAGAAATGATTATGCCTGCCTTCTCGAATCACATTCCGATTCACAAAAAATATACTTATGCAAGGAAATGGGCAGTAGCCCAGGCACCGGCATTATATAAAAATCATGTAGGATGGGATGAGGACTCAACTCCTCACAAAATCCAATTAAAAAGTGAACCAACTGCCCAACGGCAGTATCCCATAAAGCAAGAAGCTAAAAAACAAGTCAGGGAGATTTTAGATCAACTTGAATATCAGGGGGTGATTGAAACATGCACCTCTCAAATGAACAATCCTTTGTTTCCTGTCTCCAAGCCAGACAATTCATATCGTCTAGTTTTGGACTACAGACACCTTAATTCATGTTGCAAAACTTTTGCAGTACAAAACTCGCATAGTGCAGCCCTAATGAATAATATAGTTAGGAAAAAATATAAAACGACTTTAGACATATCTAATGGTTTCTTTTGTCAAAACATTGCTCCAGAAAGCAGATATTTGACCGCTTTCTCAGCATTTGGGTCGCAGAAAAAATTCTGTTGACTCCCACCGGGGTTCAAAAACAGCCCAGGACTATTCTCAGCTAGAGTAACAGAGTTACTACAAATGTATGATGATGAGGCATTATCTTATGTCGATGACATCTATCTAACAGACGACGACTTGGATACTCACTTGAAAAGAGTGAACACCATTATACTTAGGTTCGCAGCAGAGGGTTACAAATTCAACTTTAAAAAGTCTAGAATTGCCCATATGACAGTATTATTTTTAGGATACGAATTATCAAGTGAAGGAAAAAGCCTAGCGGACAACTTCTTAGAGAAGTGCGCTGTACTCCAAGCTCCAAAAACGCTGAAGAATTTACAATCAATTCTAGGTTTTCTGAATTTCGGAAGAACTTACATTCTAAATTACGCAGAGAGGGTTAAACCTCTCTACGAACTAATTAAACCTGATTTTAAACAAATCAATTGGACTCAAAAACACACAGAAATTTTGAGATCACTGCAAACTGACATGTTAGCAAAAACAAAATTAGATACACGTGACAACACACGCAATCTTGTAATCCGAGTCATCCCAGGAAGATGCGGATTCACGTACCTGACCTCTAATGAGGGAGAAAAGGTACTAATTTCAATTAAATCTCACTTGTACACACAAGCAGAAAAAACATTCAGTCACACAGAAAGAACTGTGAAAGCAGTGCAAATTGCATTAGCAAATGAACGAGAATTAGCACACGGCAAACAGATTAATATCCTTACAGCGGAATCCGCCTTCGAGGCGCTATTCAGCCCAGTAAACCTGCCTACAGTGTCACTGGATCCGAAATGGATACAGTACGTAGATTCTCTTGCAGCAGAGGACGTGAAATTCTATCACGGACCGCTCCTAAATGAACTGAATGATTTAGAATATGAAGAAGAATATCCTCTGCCAATCGAACTTCTGCCTCTCCCACAATACGCCTGTATAATCTATACAGATAGTTTTGTACAGCATTTCAACGTAGCGAGCAAATCCTACAATGCAGCGTGTGCGATTATTAAAGGCCGTTGGCTGTGCGGTAAATTCAGACCGAAAGTAACAAAAACTGAATCTGTAAGAAACTGTTCGGTTCAGAGAACTGAAATCAGATGTTTAAAGATGGCGCTCGAAAATGCAGAACGTGAATTCACGACACTTATCGTGTGCGATTCTCATTTTTGCGTCAATTCTTACAATAACAAACTGCAGAGCTGGATTGAAAACGATTACAAAGATTACACAGGTGCCACAATAAAGCATAAATTGCTCTGGAACGAGGTAGCTCTTTTACACAAAGAACTACAAAAGACTCACGTGATACACGCACAGAGTCTTCGACGTGATGGCGTTCACGTTGCAGGGAATTCATTGGCTAACACAGCCATAGCGGAAGCAACTAAACCGGCTTCCGTAGCCACAAAAAAGCGTACAGAAAAATACATTGACGGGGAAACCATGCTGGCAGTTAAAACGACCTTAAAAGGCGACTGTGCAGCACTACAGGTGAACTATCCACTCAATTATGCATACGTAATCGATGCAAACTCCGTTCCTTTTGCTCGAATCCCTGGAGTGGGGGATAGAGTGATTCCAAACACGAACAGGAGAAACTTATTAATAGCAGACGCACACATGGGTGAAGGTCCAAGGCACATTCAGATGAGGGAATCTCTGACTGATTCGCAATCAGAGTACTGGTGGCCGGGAATGAGTGTACAACACCAAATATATGTAAACAACTGTGAAAACTGCAACAGGGATCGCAGTAGTGAACGATGCTTCCGGCTGCCAATTAGAAACAGCGTAACGCTGTCCACATCCCATCCTGCGTCCTATTAATCATTAAGGCTAAACGCACTTAAAAAATATGGCCCCAGCACTCGGCTGACGCTAGAACGGTTATAAAAGATTTGCGAGTCTTTATCGGCACATACGCAATTACCACGTTCCATTCTGACCAGGGTCCTGCTTTTAGCTCTCGGGTTTATAAGGAGGCCATGGCCAGCATGGGAATTGGGTTGCGGTATTCTTGTCCGCCGTGCCCCGAAAGGGAATAGTGTGGTAGAAAGAAAAAAACGTGACATAAAGCAATCTATAACAGCGAAGGTATTAGGTTCAGGCGCTGGGTGGGTCAAACATTTAATAAGTGTCCAAACTAGTCTTAATAACATGCCAAGAAATTCTCTAAAAGGTTTCAGCCCATACGAACTATTGTTCGGAATTAGAATGCGTATTCAGGACCTCGATAGTCAGATGTCAGTGGTACAAGAAGAAACAACAACCTTTGATGTAAAGGATCGTTTGGCTGTCTTACAGGAACTGAATGAAACAAGAAAATCCTTAAGCAACACAAAGTTAAAGCAACAGCCATCTACCACTGACGAGGCACCACCACCAACAGCCCCAGCAAGGCCTGTCTGGATTCCAAAGATTGGGGATCTAGTCAGAGAAAAGATCGCGGTGAAGAAGGAATTTGGGCCTTCTTACAGAAAAGCAGTACCTGTCTTGGCAGTCACCGGAACAAGATCCGTAGTACTACCGCCCCTTGCTGGTAAAAAGGAGAACAGAGTCGTGTCTATCGATCTGGTAAAACCACAAGCATGTGGCCTATAATCAACAGTAGGCCCAGTGGACTCCCAAGATACAACAGAATACCCAAACTTGCAACAATCCAAGAGGTTCAAACTGAAAGACTAATCACATTCGATCAGCCTGCAGTGCACAATGAAGGACTATGCAATAATGCCATGGAACTCGTGCCTCTTGAGACACAGATTGAAACAGTTCGTCAAGAATCACCAGTCTACAATAATGTGGCATCAGAAACTGCCACCGAAAGACAAATTGAAAATCCAATTCCAACAATTGACAGAACTGCCTCTGGTTATTTCATCAACTTCGACAACTTCTCTGAAAATCTAAGTGACCCCGAAGTGATGCCAGAAATAAAAAAGACTCTTAAAGAAAAAGCAACAGAACTCTTTCATCAGCTGAAGGAAATCTACCTTGTTTCCCCTTGGTTAGAGTTCTGGTTCGGTCTAGGTGTATTTTTCCTCCTGCTTTGGATCATCATGGTACTTTGTTTGGGAAAATTCATCGAGGGAAAATATAGTACAATGGACACAGCAAGTCAGAACATCAACTTAGTCCTCAAACCACACAGATCATCCCACGTGAAGAAAAGAGAACTGTCAACAGTAAATGTCACAGCCATTCCAATACCTGGTGGGGTAGTATGGGAGAAAACTGACTATGAAATTTATGGTCCGGTCGAGATCCTGAAGAATCCTCATCAACTAAAGGTTTCCTTAAGTGACTTTGTAAAACACAGTACATTCTCTGATGATTGGGACTTTAACAGTATTAATGATATGATGTCTGATTTAGTAATGTCAGCTAGATTCACAGATCATGATTATTTACAAGGTTCGTCTAGTTATGAACAAATGTTTTGTTTTACCCATTATGGCGACCATTACTTGCATAAATCTGCGCAGCCTAGAAATGTTTTTATGTATAATCAATGGGAACATTGTGCAACACCACCTAAAAGCAGTTCTAAAACATTCTTTGAGAAATTCAAGTACTTCTCAGGGTTTAACACCAGTAATGCAGAAACGTTTTATTATAAACTGTTAGATAAAACAGGAATGAAAACAATGCTGACAAATTCTAAATTGATATATTCAGAAGCATTTTATGAAAAAATGATGACATTTGGTTTTGATTATTGGAAAAATAACATTGAAACAAAAACTATTTGGGGTACAAAAGATTGGCAGGTACAAGGCCTTGAAGCACTATTCAGAACCTGCATGATACCAGAACAAATGTTGTTTTTAAATGACACAATCCACCAAACATCCTGTCTTGGCCTAGCTAAGATCAAAGACCTAAACAAACCGTCTATTCCAAAGCCAATACCTGAAAATGCAACTACAGATATTGAGTTAGACGTGTCACAAATTTTACATTTTAACAGAACACATCCTGATTGGAAAAAGTGGTTAATATGGCCTACTGACACAAACAACTGTCAAGATAGATTCCTGAATAAAACACAGGGGTTAAAAATGACCAGACTAGACCCTAGATATTCCCAGAGACAACATCCAGGGATAATAACAACATACAGTGTAGGGAAACTCTGCCTCGAATGGCTAACATCATCCACACTGGCTGAAATTAAGCAACACTTGTCTTTACTAAAAGATGGTGCTGATTTGCGCAATTTCATTCTTGGACCACGCAAACAGCGTCAAAAGCGTTTCATAGCGACCAGTATCTATGCTGCATACAACAAGGCTTGGAAAGTCACACAAATTGAAACAGCTGAAAAAATACGAGTAATTGATCGTATTAATTTGGAAAAATCACTTTCTGTAGTGGACAATGGGTTAATGACTCTGTCCTCCAGAATATATTCGTTGGACAATATTGTATCCTCTGCCTTTGATGTGATAGACAGAGACTTGCTAATGTTACAACATGGCCAATCTCAATTACGTTCTATTATAGAATTAGGCTGGACGCTGCAAAATCTTCGTTCAGGCTATGTGCCTTGGCGTTTAATCAACACAACGTCATTGTTTTCGGTTTTTAACCTTACTGATAAACAAATCAGTTTGGCACAGAAAGGAGCAGACTATACAATCCTGAGCATCGAAAAACTTGAGAGATTACCATTGACAATGTCAGAGAGTCCTGTCATTGAATGGATAATACACGGAATTATCACCATTCCGATAACAACTTTCCGATTTAAAAAGTGCCTTGAGTACATACCTACTGGCCAGTATGAACGATTGGGTAAAGGATATGTAAAATCAGAATGGAAATTACCATACACACATTCTTGCTACAGTGACAGCGACAAAAATGTATTTCTTAGTGGTGACAACTGTAAACATTCACTGAGCGGTACACTTTTGTGTCAGGGTATTAATTTACACGGAGCTTGTGATGGAAATTCAAACAACCTTTCATGCCACCAGCTTGTCACACCTGCAACTCAGATAGAGCCCTTCTTTATGCAACTTGCAAACGGGAGTTACATTCTTAGAACGGATCACAGATGTTGTGGCCTTGTGTCAGAAGGCTCCAATCTTCACAGAGGCAGTGATGCTGTACCCGATCACCCTTCCACCAGTGACTCCGCCACATGGGCGAACGCACTAGTGACAGGGAAAGGGGAAGTGGACAGAGAAGAGACACCTTGAGAGCTTCTGGCACCTTCACCGATTGGGTAGATCTCTCTTGACCTGGACTTCGGTTACTGTAGATGCCTAATGCACAGAACAAGGGGGGAAAGAATAAACAACAACTTCCACCTACCAAAGTTCTCACTCTATGTAAATATTGAATCTTATCCTACCAGTTGTTCCCAAAGGTATTGCTACTCTTCCTTATGATGTGTAGGTATATTCAGGGAGCTTCATGCCTGCAGGACAAAGACTAACATTACTGGATGTTCCTTACTGAAAATCTACGACCCAGGAACTATACTCTCTCACTCCTTCTTTACCTGTAAGCTCTCTGTATTCGCCCCAACTGGGGTTCTGGTTATTGCTGTTAATGTCTTGCAGTAAACATGCGGCTCCAGGGATTCCAATGCAGAATGAAACGAAGCGCGCAAAAAGGAACAAGGGAGGCAAAGGGGGGAAGGAAAGAACAGGAGTAGCGCAAGAAGGGAATAGCTGTTCAGCACATAGTTCGCCGACAATGGGGGAAGAAAGGGAAGCAGTCGCAGGCTTACTGTTCCTCTCGCTGGCTCCGCAAGAGGTCAAAGGAGTCCGTTGAACCTTCCGTGAAGGAAACCCCTGCCGAGCTTCAGCAGGGTGAACTGGATCCCACAATGTTGACGGAAGAAGAAGAACGAAGTCTCAGTCACTGCAGCAGACGGAAGAACGTTACCTCACGAACTTCCAGGAATCCACTCAAAAGTAACATTTGGCATATGTTACTCTCACTAGGAAAGTTACTAGGTTAGCGGACTCGAAAATATAACTAAACTACTCTATGAACTCCTGTCACGAATACTTGACACGGAGCGTCTGACTCTAGCTGTTTCCTCAGGAACCCGAACAGTTGAAGTGCGCAGTTTGAGCGCTGTGCGAGGCGCACATCAACTAGCCCTCACGTACTAAACACTTAATGGCTTCAGTGGCTATCGTGGCGGCCATCTTAGGAAGGAACTAAACCCACTATGACCTGAACCTATTTACATGATAACGAAAGGAATCTATTTGGAAATACACGGGTACCAAATATTTACCCGACAAGGCTTTACAATTGTCTTTCCCCCATTCCCCACTTTTGGAACATAGGTAGATGCAATTTGTAAATTCCTGACAGTACCCCCTCTCAAAGACCGATTTATCGGTCCAGGTTTGAGAGGTTGCCGTGCATGGAATCTCTTAATGAGTCGTGGAGCATGAATTTGGGAAGCAGGTTCCCAAGACCTTTCCTCAGGGCCGTACCCCTTCCAATCTACCAGATAAAATAGCCTACCTTTCTTGCTTTTGGAGTCTAGAATGTCATGAACCTCGTACTCAGGGTGACCAGAAATAATGAGGGGTTCAGGTGGTTTACCCAACCTTATGTTGGACTTAGACTTTTTTAATAAGGAGACGTGGAAGACTGGATGGATTCCCAATTTAACTGGTAACTTTAACTTCACTGTCACCGGACCCATAACCTGCTCAACTGGATAGGGACCCACAAATCTTGGTTGGAATTTTCTATTCCCTTTTAAATGAAGGTTCTTTGTAGAGAGCCACACCTGATCTCCTACTTGATATTGCGGAGCGGGTTTTCTATGTCTATCTGCACTTTTTTTGTAGGCCTGTTTAGCTTTTATCAAGTTCTCTTCTGCAGACTTATGTAGTGTGGACATCTTTGTCAACAAGGTCTGCACTGCGGGAACTTCTAAATCTTCCTGAGGGCAGAATGGATTAGGATGGCGACCAGAATTCAAATAAAAAGGTGAGTAACCTGTAGAAACACTTTTAGCATTATTACTAGCGAATTCTGCCATCCACAAGTGATCCGACCAGTCACCACCCTTCTCAAGGAGAAACAAACGGAGGTACTGTTCCAGTTCTTGGTTAATTCTCTCCGTCTGCCCATCCGACTCAGGGTGATAGCTGGTAGACAACCTTCTCTCAATTCCCAATCCTTTGAGATAGGCTTGCCAGAAACGGGAGATGAACTGGGGACCTCGATCTGAAACCACTATCTTGGAAACCCCATGTAGTCTTACAATGTTCTCACTAAAAGCTTGTGCTAGCTCAGGAGCAGTAGGGGTACCAGACATGGCAATAAAGTGACTCATCTTGGTGAAAGTATCCACAATCACCAGGATAGTATCGAATCCCTTACTGACCGGCAAATCTACAATCAAATCCATTGAAACCGTATGCCATGGATGGGTCGGAGTAGGAAGGGGTTGCAGCAATCCTTGTGGAGCCTGCCGACTAGGTTTTCCCCTGGCACACAGTTCACAAGACTGCACATAATGCTTGACATGAGAGGACAACCCAGGCCACCAAAAATAGCGCTGAACTAAATCCAAAGTCTTAGAAACTCCTTTATGACCGGCCAAAGGGTGATCATGACAGCTTTGCAAGGCCCTTTGTTGGAGAGTAGTTGTCGGGAGATACAACGCTCCTTTGTAGTAGGGTAAACATTGGTTTAACTCTCTCCCTTCACCCGATTGAACCCACTTCTGAATTTCTTCTGTGGACAACCCTTTCCGCACCTCTTCTTGAAAGTTACTCAGGGAAAGAGCACAAATGATTTTAGTCTCTGGGATGATTGGTTGAGGTTCCACAGTGTAGGAAGTGGGAGGCTCTGGTTGGCGCAGTGGAACACTAGCGTCAAGCAGGGGCTCTCCTCTTCCTTGTCAGGGCTGAGGGTTACCTTTCAGACAACCTCTGCTCTCCCTCTAGGTAGTGTGGCTCGAGCAGTCGTAGGCTAATCTTGGGGCGCATATAGGGTTAAACACTTGCAATAGTACACCTTTACAACCAAACCCACCACACAACGAGACCAGACTGTATTCGTGTAAAAATATATATCTTTATATAAGGATTTTACGCAGGCTTGTGAATACAGTCAAATGCTTAAGAATACGGTTGCACGTTACTTTGCTTTTAGGTATCACAGTTCTTATGAAAAGTTCTCTTGCGGCCCGTAGGCCGGGGTGAACCAAAGTTCTTGTGGAGCAGGCGGCTCTCAAAAGGATCTGTCCCACGTCGCTGTGCCTTCCCGGGGTCGCGGATCGTTGCGGCTCTTCGGCCGAGCAGGTCACTGGTCGTCCGGGGCAGCGGTGGTCGGTGGCGGCAGGGTCCTCCTTTCGTCGTCCTCTCCGTCCCTGGAGGCGGCGGCAGTGCGGTGATAACAAGTGGCAGTACGGTCCTCAAGTGCAGGACGTACCCAGCCAAATGTCGGTGCAGCTGTGGGCTCACAGCTGGGCTGTCGGGCAGGCTTACCGACTGTGGAGTCTCTTCAGGCCCCTGTCTGTCCTTGCAAGTGAGAGACTGCTAGCTATGCAGTCCCCTCTGTAGCTCGGACCGGACGGGCCCTCCTTCGCTGTGTTCTCGGGCTCCCGGTGCAGCGGTGGTCACGGTGGTCGGACCAGCGGCGGCTGGTCCTCGCTGTGCTTCCTGTGCTGCGTTGGGCCCCGGTCACGGTGGTCGGGAGGATGCTGTGGGGTCTCAGCGGAGGCTCCGGCGTCAGTGCCGCGGCGATGGTCAGCACCCGCAGTCGCTTCTTCCAGGGGGTAGCGTCCACTGGTCCTGGGACGCTGGTCAGGGGGCAAGTTCGATTCCAAGCCCTTGGAGATCTCTTTAGCAGAGTTTGGCACAAGTAAGCAAAAGTCCTTCTTTAGTCTTTTCTCCGGGTTCTCCTTCAGCAGCAAGGCACCAGACACAGGCAAGAGCCAGCACTCTTCCTTGTCTTCACGCGGTCCTTCTCGTCGGGCAGAGTCCTTCTGTGGCCCAAACTGGATCTAATTTTCAAGGAGCAGGGCTCCATCTTTTATAGGCCAAATCTTTTGTTCTCGCAGGCCAGGGGGGCCTTTGCATAGCCACTCTCAGTTCTGGAGTACCCCCGCGGGTGTACTCCGGCTTCTGCTTTCAGTGTGAGGGGCAGGCGCATCAGACGCCCCATAGGAGGTGGAGCCAGCATTGTCCGGACAGGAGTGGCCAGAGTACCTTGTTGATGGGGGCTTCGCCCTTCCTGGGCCAGGTGCCGGCAGAGTCATCCGCCGCTCCCCAGGAGGGTGGAGCCAGCATTGTGGTGGCCGAGCACAGTGACAGTTTGAGTCAAGAGGCACTCCTACCTCCCACTAAGGCGTGATCTGCGCATTCGCCGCCCGTCCTCCCTCCAGCCCTGTCACTCACACGTCCCAGACAGTCAGATACACATTCTGGCAGAAGCAGCTGAAATGGTTAGGCAAGCAAATGCTAACTTTCTAAAAGTAGCATTTGCAAACCCGGGATACCGAAATAAACTTGACTACAAGAAATATCTCGTCATCCTGAGTTCAGGCATACTAAACATGACTCACTACCATGCTCCGTGAGCCTGCGGGGATTATAGGGTGTAATAACCCTCGCAGCTCAGTCTGGCCTAATGGAGCAGGTAGCCTTCGGTAGTGAGATCCGGTCCCTGGGGTAAATCACTACCAGGACAGGCCCCGCACATCCGGGCTTGTCCTACCTCGCACCTACAACGCACCCTGCCCGCAGGCCTACCATAGGGGTGACTAACATGTAGTCAAGGGAAGGGTCGGGGCTGGCAAGTGGGGACACTTGCCCAGCTAACGTGACAGTACGAGACCGCACGCGGGTTCTGCGGTCGCAGTTCCCAGACATATCTTTACGGCTGCTTCGGTGGGTGGCGCAACCGGCGCTGCAGGCCCACCAGCAGTATTGGCATCTACAAGCCCTGGCACTCTCTCGTGCGCTCTACTAGGGACTAACAGTAAATCCAATGCACCAATCATGGATACCAATCACATATACAGTTTACAGTAGGGAGCACTTGCACTGCGGCACGGATCAGCCGTGGCGCAGTGCCCTGAGTATCGGAAAACCAGCAAAACATCGGAGGCACATCAGCAAAAAGTGGAAGGGAGACTCACGCCAAGGTGCCAGGTCTAACATGTGTCCCCTCCAGCTGAAATGTGGGGGGAACTACCCTTCCCCATGGAGTTCCACATCACTAAGGCGGAAAAATCTGGACAGACCGTCCGCGTTGGCGTGATCGGTGCCAGGTCGGTGTTCCACCGTAAAGTCCATACTCTGTAGAGAAATGGACCACCTCAACAGTTTCGGGTTTTCACCCCTCATTTGCATCAACCATCTGAGGGGCCTGTGGTCTGTCTGAACTCGGAAGTGAGACCCAAACAAGTAGGGTCTTAGCTTCTTCAGCGCCCAGACCACAGCAAAAGCTTCACGCTCTATTGCACTCCACCTACTTTCCCGTGGAAGTAACCTCCTACTTATGAAGGCTACGGGTTGGTCAAAGCCCTCCTCAGTCATCTGTGAAAGAACAGCCCCTACACCATGCTCTGAAGCGTCTGTTTGCACAATGAACTCCTTGGAGAAATCTGGGGCCAAGAGCACGGGCGCCGTGCACATGGCAGTCTTCAGGGTGTCGAAAGCTTTTTGACAGGTGTCAGTCCAAATCACATTCCTGGGCTGCTTCTTCGAAGTCAGCTCTGTCAAGGGGGTCACGATCGTGCCATAGCCCTTGACAAACCTCCTGTAATACCCAGTGAGCCCCAGGAAGGCTCTCACTGCAGTCTGGGTTTTGGGGGGTTCCCAAGCCAGGATGGTTTCGATTTTGGGCTGCAAGGGGGCTACCTTGCCACTCCCAACTTGGTGTCCCAAGTACACCACTGAACCCTGCCCAATCTGGCACTTGCTTGCCTTGATTGTGAGGCCTGCTCTGCGCAGGGCCATCAATACTTCCCAGAGGTGTCGCAGGTGTTCGGGCCAAGTGCCGCTGAACACCGCGATGTCATCCAGGTAGGCGGCACTGAACTCGTCCAGTCCAGCCAATACCTGGTTGACCAATCTCTGAAAGGTGGCAGGGGCATTCTTCATTCCAAATGGCATAACCCGGAACTGGAAATGCCCATCTGGTGTAGAGAATGCCGACCTCTCTTTTGCCCCATCGGTCAAGGCGATCTGCCAGTACCCAGACGTTAAATCAAACGTACTGAGAAACCGGGCAGCCCCTAGCCGATCAATGAGCTCGTCAGCTCTGGGGATGGGGTGCGCGTCAGTCTTCGTGACTGAATTGAGTCCTCTGTAGTCCACACAGAACCGGAGTTCGGGTGTGGCTCCCGGCGCAGCAGCCTTCGGAACCAAGACCACGGGGCTGGACCAAGGACTGCTGGAAGACTCAATCACCCCGAGGGCCAGCATCTTGGAGACCTCCTCCTTGATGCAGGCCCGTACCCTGTCAGTTACTCGGTAAGCCTTATGCTTCACCGGTAAGCTGTCTCCAGTGTCCACGTCATGGACGCACCAATCGGTGACACTCGGAACCAGGGAGAACAGGTCAGGAAACTGTCCCAGCAACTGGCGGCAGTCTTCCTGTTGTTCGGCGGTCAGGGAGGGTGAGAGGTTAACTCCATCCACTGACCCATCCTTCTCACAGGCCACCAAGAGGTCAGGAAGAGGCTCGGACTCCTCCTCCATTCCATCATCGGTTGCCAACAACATGCCCACTTCGGACCTTCGCAAGTGGGGCTTGAGGCGGTTGACATGCAAGACCCGCAGCGGGTTCCTGGGCGTCTTCATGTCGACCAAGTACGTCACGGGGCTCTTGCGCTCCACAACCTCGAATGGGCCTGTCCACTTATCCTGAAGGGCACAGGGCTCCACTGGGGCCAAGACGTACACCTCTTGTCCAGGTTGAAGCTCGATCAGAGTGGCATTCTGATCGTACCACCGCTTCATTTCTTCCTGGCTCGCTTCCAGATTTGCCTCGGCAAGTTGTCTGAAGCGCCTGGTCTGGTTTCTGAAGGCCAGCATGTAGCTATATACATTCTGGGGAGGTTTCCTGGGAGATTGCTCCCAGCCTTCCTTTACCAAACTCAGTGGTCCTCTCACGGGGTGACCGTACAGCAGTTCAAAGGGGCTGAACCCTAGGGACTTCTGTGGTACCTCGCGATATGCAAACAGCAGGCATGGTAAGAGGACGTCCCACTTACGCCTCATCGGACCTTCCAGGCCCATTATCATGCCTTTGAGGGTTCGGTTGAATCTTTCAACCAACCCGTTACCTTGGGGATGGTAGGGTGTGGTGAATTTGTACGTTACGCCACACTCCTGCCAAAGGGACTTCATATATTTCGATATGAAGTTGGTCCCCCTGTCGCTCACCACCTCTAGAGGGAATCCTACTCGTGAGAAAATTCCCATCAGTGCACGCCCCACCACGGGAGCCGTCACTGTCCTCAGAGGGATGGCTTCAGGGTACCGGGTGGCATGGTCCACCAAGACCAGGATGAACCTGTTGCCCATGGCTGTCTTGGGGTCCAGAGGCCCAACAATGTCAATACCCACTCGCTGGAATGGCGTACCGACCACAGGGAAGGGTTGGAGGGGAGCCTTATTCTTCCCTCCCGTCTTCCCACTTGCCTGGCAAGTTGGACAGGTCCTGCAATATGCATCGGAACTTTTATGCATTTGAGGCCAGTAAAAGTGGGTGACAAGCCTGTCATAGGTCTTGTCCATTCCTAGATGTCCTGCTAAAGGCACATCATGAGCCAGCCCCAGTAGGAAGGCTCTGAACTTCTGGGGTACCACCAGCACACGGGCTGACCCAGGTTCAGCAGCCTTAGGCTCCGAATACAGGAGGTCGTTCTCCCAGTACACATAATGTGTTTTGGCCTGAACACCTCTGGCTTGGTCTGCAGCCTGCTGCCGCATACCCACGAGAGAAGGGCACTCCTTCTGCTCCCTGCAGAATTCCTCCCTGGAGGGTCCTCCTTCTTGCTGCCAATGGGTCAGCTCAGGCAGGACCCCCAGTTCGGCGATCTGTTCCCCCGTAGGCTCCAGGGCATCCCCCTCAAGGTCTGCTTCCTCCTGGACCGTAGGAACAGCAGGGGCCGGTTTCCCGCGCCCCCTGCGCCTTCTCCCTAAAGCCGGTTCCTGGGCCTCTCCTTCAGGCCCCAGGACCTCTCGGTCACCCTTACTGGCTGCCATTGACCGGGTGGTCACGCACGCCCAGTCAGGCAGACCCACCATCCTCAGGTGAGTCGCTTTCTCCACCTTTTCCCAAGGGGAGTGCTCCAAGTCGTTCCCTAGCAAACAGTCAACAGGCATGGTTTTTCTTACACAGACCTGCAGAGTACCAGAGACCCCCCCCCACTCGAAGGGAACTTGAGCCATCGGACACTGACTCTCGGAATTATCAGCATTGATAACCCTACAGTAGGCATGGGGTACAACCTGCTCTTGAGACACCAGGTGCTGCCTCACCGCAGTCACACTGGCTCCTGTGTCTCTAAGAGCCTCAGCTTCCTTGCCATTGATGATCACCACCTGCCCATATTTCTTAGTGTTAGAGGGCAGGTAGTTCGTAGGGATCATCTCGCTGTCTCCTAACGAGACCAGGGTCATCTGAACGGGATCTCCACCCCCCGGGACCATCATTTCTTCTCCCAGGTGAACGCTAGTCACTTGTCGGGGCGGAGCACCAGTGGGTGCAGGTTTTCCAAATAGGCGACACTTGGGGTCACTGGATATGTGCCCAGGCTCGCCACATTTGAAACAATTGAAGGGCCCCTTTGGAACAGGTTTACCTGTCGGGGCCCCATTCTGCTTCGGAGGTGGGGGAGGCTGAGAACCCTGCTGCGGATTCCCTTGGGAACTACTTTGGGGGCCTTTTTGGAACCCTTTCTGTTTTCCCCCCTTGTCCCCCCCACTCTTCTGCTGGGGACCCTGCCCACTCTTGGCGGAGTCTCCCACGGGACCCTTGTGGACCCTGGTGCTGAGCCAGCGGTCCGCCTCCTCAGCAAGCTTCCTCGGGTTGGACAGCTTGCTATCGATCAGATGTTGGCGTAACTCAGGAAAACAGTGATTCGCTAAGTGCTCCCATGCAATTAAATCAAAGAGACCTTGAAAATCATTCACCTTGTTACCTTTCACCCAACCATCCAGTGCTCTGCAAAAGTAAGTCACATACTCCACATACGTATTCCCAGGCCGCTTACTACATTCCCTAAACTTCTGCCTATACATTTCAGGGGTAAGCCCGTACCGGTTCAACAAAGCTTCTTTCATGTGGGCATAGGATCTCTGATTCTCAACGGGCAAATCTAGCAAAGTATCTCTTCCTTCGCTAAGGAACCTTCCCCACAACCCCGCTCCCCAATCCTTCTCAGGGACCCGGTGGGAAGACATGGATACCTCGTATGCCCTAAACCACTGTCCTATGTCATCCCCCTTAAAGAACTCCTTGACTACGTCCTTCGGGATGTGCACTCTTGACTCTACCTGCACTGGCGATGTGCTGCCACCAGAGGGAGGCCGATCTAAGTCTCTCTCCTTGAGACTTATCTCCCTCATCTTGATCTCGTAATCCATCTGGTGCTTTCGCTCTTCCAGCGCCATTCTTTTGGTTTCCAGCTCCAGCTGAATTTTTAACTCTGCCAATTTCCTCTCATGATTCCGGGTTTCTTTCCTGTCCGCCAGCTCCTCTGGCGACAGACCTTTACCCAAGCTGTGCTCGCTGTCTGGCTTCTCCAGATCGATCAACTCCCCAAGCGCATTCTGCTCCTCCGTCGCGTTCTGCTCGGCGAGGACGTCTTGCTCTTCCGGGGTCTTTCTGGACTCCATCCAGGCTTTCAGGGCCTTGTAGAACTCCGGCTTGTTTTTGCAGCCAGCGTGCGGAACTTTGAGTTTCTTGCAAAAAAACTTAAGTTCCAGTTTGGAGTATTTGTCCATCTTTGCGGGGTCCCACTCGATCTCCAACATCTCGGAGGTCGTGGACTCCGCTCCATCCAGGCTCTTCGTGCCCGGCATGGCTTCTGCACTCGGAATCGTTTCTCAAAAGGCAAAGTCTGTGATTTCGTAACTGTACCGTGACTCTTGTGTAGCGTTCGGAAGCTCAGGTATAACTATCGCAAGTGTAAATTCGAAAATCCTCACCGCTGCATCCAATGTAGGAAGTGGGAGGCTCTGGTTGGCGCAGTGGAAAACTAGCGTCAAGCAGGGGCTCTCCTCTTCCTTGTCAGGGCTGAGGGTTACCTTTCAGACAACCTCTGCTCTCCCTCTAGGTAGTGTGGCTCGAGCAGTCGTAGGCTAATCTTGGGGCGCATATAGGGTTAAACACTTGCAATAGTACACCTTTACAACCAAACCCACCACACAACGAGACCAGACTGTATTCGTGTAAAAATATATATCTTTATATAAGGATTTTACGCAGGCTTGTGAATACAGTCAAATGCTTAAGAATACGGTTGCACGTTACTTTGCTTTTAGGTATCACAGTTCTTATGAAAAGTTCTCTTGCGGCCCGTAGGCCGGGGTGAACCAAAGTTCTTGTGGAGCAGGCGGCTCTCAAAAGGATCTGTCCCACGTCGCTGTGCCTTCCCGGGGTCGCGGATCGTTGCGGCTCTTCGGCCGAGCAGGTCACTGGTCGTCCGGGGCAGCGGTGGTCGGTGGCGGCAGGGTCCTCCTTTCGTCGTCCTCTCCGTCCCTGGAGGCGGCGGCAGTGCGGTGATAACAAGTGGCAGTACGGTCCTCAAGTGCAGGACGTACCCAGCCAAATGTCGGTGCAGCTGTGGGCTCACAGCTGGGCTGTCGGGCAGGCTTACCGACTGTGGAGTCTCTTCAGGCCCCTGTCTGTCCTTGCAAGTGAGAGACTGCTAGCTATGCAGTCCCCTCTGTAGCTCGGACCGGACGGGCCCTCCTTCGCTGTGTTCTCGGGCTCCCGGTGCAGCAGTGGTCACGGTGGTCGGACCAGCGGCGGCTGGTCCTCGCTGTGCTTCCTGTGCTGCGTTGGGCCCCGGTCACGGTGGTCGGGAGGATGCTGTGGGGTCTCAGCGGAGGCTCCGGCGTCAGTGCCGCGGCGATGGTCAGCACCCGCAGTCGCTTCTTCCAGGGGGTAGCGTCCACTGGTCCTGGGACGCTGGTCAGGGGGCAAGTTCGATTCCAAGCCCTTGGAGATCTCTTTAGCAGAGTTTGGCACAAGTAAGCAAAAGTCCTTCTTTAGTCTTTTCTCCGGGTTCTCCTTCAGCAGCAAGGCACCAGACACAGGCAAGAGCCAGCACTCTTCCTTGTCTTCACGCGGTCCTTCTCGTCGGGCAGAGTCCTTCTGTGGCCCAAACTGGATCTAATTTTCAAGGAGCAGGGCTCCATCTTTTATAGGCCAAATCTTTTGTTCTCGCAGGCCAGGGGGGCCTTTGCATAGCCACTCTCAGTTCTGGAGTACCCCCGCGGGTGTACTCCGGCTTCTGCTTTCAGTGTGAGGGGCAGGCGCATCAGACGCCCCACAGGAGGTGGAGCCAGCATTGTCCGGACAGGAGTGGCCAGAGTACCTTGTTGATGGGGCTTCGCCCTTCCTGGGCCAGGTGCCGGCAGAGTCATCCGCCGCTCCCCAGGAGGGTGGAGCCAGCATTGTGGTGGCCGAGCACAGTGACAGTTTGAGTCAAGAGGCACTCCTACCTCCCACTAAGGCGTGATCTGCGCATTCGCCGCCCGTCCTCCCTCCAGCCCTGTCACTCACACGTCCCAGACAGTCAGATACACATTCTGGCAGAAGCAGCTGAAATGGTTAGGCAAGCAAATGCTAACTTTCTAAAAGTAGCATTTGCAAACCCGGGATACCGAAATAAACTTGACTACAAGAAATATCTCGTCATCCTGAGTTCAGGCATACTAAACATGACTCACTACCATGCTCCGTGAGCCTGCGGGGATTATAGGGTGTAATAACCCTCGCAGCTCAGTCTGGCCTAATGGAGCAGGTAGCCTTCGGTAGTGAGATCCGGTCCCTGGGGTAAATCACTACCAGGACAGGCCCCGCACATCCGGGCTTGTCCTACCTCGCACCTACAACGCACCCTGCCCGCAGGCCTACCATAGGGGTGACTAACATGTAGTCAAGGGAAGGGTCGGGGCTGGCAAGTGGGGACACTTGCCCAGCTAACGTGACAGTACGAGACCGCACGCGGGTTCTGCGGTCGCAGTTCCCAGACATATCTTTACGGCTGCTTCGGTGGGTGGCGCAACCGGCGCTGCAGGCCCACCAGCAGTATTGGCATCTACAAGCCCTGGCACTCTCTCGTGCGCTCTACTAGGGACTAACAGTAAATCCAATGCACCAATCATGGATACCAATCACATATACAGTTTACAGTAGGGAGCACTTGCACTGCGGCACGGATCAGCCGTGGCGCAGTGCCCTGAGTATCGGAAAACCAGCAAAACATCGGAGGCACATCAGCAAAAAGTGGAAGGGAGACTCACGCCAAGGTGCCAGGTCTAACACACAGGATGTTCACAGTCGTCAGTATCCAAGCGGGAAAGCGCATCCGCCTTTCCATTCTTTGTTCCAGGGCGAAAAGTGAGCACAAAATCAAAATCTGCAAAGTACAAGGACCAGGGTAACTGTCGAGGAGTTAGGGTCTTTGCAGATTTCAAGAATTGTAGATTCTTGTGATCAGTAAACACAGTCACAGTATGTTTAGCCCCCAGCAGATAATGCCTCCAGTCCTCAAAGGCATCCTTAACCGCTAGCAATTCTTTTTCTGCAATTGTATAATTCAGCTCTGCTGGATTTAATTTTCTAGAGCGATATGCTACCGGATGCAACTGACCAGTTTGGGAATGTCGTTGAGAGAGAACCCCTCTGATTGCCTGATCTGACGCATCTGCTTCTACAAAGAAGGGTTCTTCCGGGTTGGCATTCAAAAGAATGGGGGCAGACACAAATCTTTCTTTGAGATGGCTAAAAGCCTGAGCAGCTGCTCTGGTCCACTCGAACTGCACACCTTTCTTTAGTAAACGAGTGATGGGTGCGATCAAGTGTGAAAAACTCTGGATGAAGCGCCGGTAGAAGTTAGCGAATCCGAAAAATCGCTGAATCTCCTTGATACTCCGTGGTTCTGGCCAATCCTTGACGGCTTGCACTTTTCCTTGATCCATGGTGATTCCCTGTGGAGAAAGGACGAATCCTAGAAACTCCACCGTAGTAGCATGAAAAACACACTTTTCCAATTTTACGTATAAATGATGTGTTCTTAAACGCTCCAACACCATTCTGACGTGCTTGGGATGGTCTTGAGTATTCTGAGAGTAGATCAAAATATCGTCCAGATAAACTATCGCCACCTTGTCAATCAAATCACTCAGAATGTCATTTATGAAATGCTGAAACACAGCAGGTGCATTACACAGCCCAAAGGGCATCACGCAATATTCGAAAAGGCCAAATTTGGTACGAAAGGCCGTCTTCCACTCGTGCCCCTCTTTCATCGGCACCAAGTGGTACGCCCCTCGTAAGTCAAGCTTGGTGAAAATCTGTGCTTCTTTGAGTTGATCCAGAAGAACGGAAATTAAAGGCAAGGGGTATCGATTCTTGATTGTTACTAAATTCAAGGCGCGATAATCAATGCAGGTTCTCAGACTGCCTTCTTGCTTCTTTGGAATGAAGAATAACGGGGAGGATACCGGGGACTGCGAGGGTCTGATGAACCCATTGGCCAGATATCGATCCAGATACTCCTTGAGATGGTTATTTTCAGCTTCTGTCAGAGCATAAATCCGACTGCAAGGCAGTACTGCTCCTGGGACCAAATCAATCGTACAATCGTAGGAACGGTGCGGTGGTAAAACCTCTGCTTCCCGTTCACTAAAAACCATCTTCAAATCCCGATATTCGGGGGGAATTTCTCCAGCATTAATTACACAGACTGACTGACCTCCATACGACAGTAAGGAAGCAAGGGAATTCTCCCCGGAGTGTTCTTGAGGCCCATAACAATGTTCCAGACAAAAGCTTGACTGCATACTGACTGTTCGATTCGTCCAATCAATAGTCGGATTGTGTAGAGTCAGCCAAGGTAGACCCAAAATCAATTGGAACTGAGGGGCGTCTATTAGATTGAATTGCATCACTTCTCGATGCCCATCCGATTGAATCAGCTCCAATTCTTCCGTATGACTGATAATCGGCCCAGACGATAAATTCGTTCCATCAACAGCTCTCACTGGCTCTGGTCTTTCTTTTTTTATGGCTTGAATTCCCATGCTTCGAGCATACCTGATATCACAAAAATTTCCTGTGGCCCCAGAGTCCAACATTATAGCCACTCCAGAAATCTGTCGTCCACGGAATTTTAAGGTCATGTGAAGGATTACATGTGGGATGCACGACTGAAGAGTGTTTAGGATTAAATGAGGATCCGGAGTCGTCTTGTTCTCCTGCACCACCAGAGCGACTCCGCCTACTGATGGCCCCCCTCGTTTCCCTTAAACGGTATTTTTGGGCGCTTAGGACATTCCTTTACAAGGTGGCCAGCGGTCCCACAATAAAGACACAGTTTCTTCAAACGCCGATCCTCCTTCTCCTCTTTGCTCAATGGCCCACGGATGGCTCCAATTTGCATGGGTTCTGCTTCATTACTCCCTCCGGAACCTTTCTCGAGCCGAGCTCGATCAAATCGAGGAACATTTACTCTCCAATCTTTTCTTCTTTCTCCTCTACGCTCTGAATGACGAAAATCCAACTCCAAAACTAAATCCACCAACGCAGACAATTCAGTGGGCCGATTTGGAACTTGGGCTAAGGTATCTTTAATCTCATCTTTCAGTCCTCGATAAAATAAAGCAGCTCGTTTCTCCTCTGGCCAGTTGGTTTCCACAATTAACTTGTTAAACTGCGTCAGATATGATAGCAAATCTTTAGAGCCCTGACGCAATTCAAGCAGCTCATTATCAGTGGCCTGAGAAATCCTTCTCCTGTCAAAAATTCTGAGGAACTCAGTTTTGAACTTAGCAAAATCACAAAGGATTGGGTCATCTTCGCTCACCAAGGGCATTGCCGAATTAGCAGCATCCCCACTGAGATAGGACAAAATAAATGCTACTCTGGATTGTGCATCGGGAAAAAGGGTTGGGCGGCACATGAAATGAAGGGAGCATTGAGTTAAAAAAAGCTGGGCTTTTTGCGGATCCCCCGAAAATCTCTCGGGAGCTGCCAGAGGAATTAAAGGGGAGACTGAGTGAATTACCTGAGCTACAGATTTAGGATCTGAACTTACAGGACTGGTGTGGGATGAAGAAGGACCCTGAACAGGGTTTCCCATTACTAATCCATCCATCTTCTGAGCTAACACTCTATTCTCTTGTCTAGAAGCCTCCAATTCTAATTTTAAACTTTTATTTTCCTCCCTTACCGCTCCTAACTCTCTCTGGATACCGACTAACATATCTCCCAGTTCCTTTAGATTTAAGCCCTCCGTCATACTGCCTGGGCGAAGTGAATACTTGGGCACTTCAATCTGTCAGAAGGCTCCAATCTTCGCAGAGGCAGTGATGCTATACCCGATCACCCTTCCACCAGTGACTCCGCCACATGGGCGAACGCACTAGTGACAGGGAAAGGGGAAGTGGACAGAGAAGAGACACCTTGAGAGCTTCTGGCACCTTCACAGATTGGGTAGATCTCTCTTGACCTGGACTTCGGTTACTGTAGATGCCTAATGCACAGAACAAGGGGGGAAAGAATAAACAACAACTTCCACCTACCAAAGTTCTCACTCTATGTAAATATTGAATCTTATCCTACCAGTTGTTCCCAAAGGTATTGCTACTCTTCCTTATGATGTGTAGGTATATTCAGGGAGCTTCATGCCTGCAGGACAAAGACTAACATTACTGGATGTTCCTTACTGAAAATCTACGACCCAGGAACTATACTCTCTCACTCCTTCTTTACCTGTAAGCTCTCTGTATTCGCCCCAACTGGGGTTCTGGTTATTGCTGTTAATGTCTTGCAGTAAACATGCGGCTCCAGGGATTCCAATGCAGAATGAAACGAAGCGCGCAAAAAGGAACAAGGGAGGCAAAGGGGGGAAGGAAAGAACAGGAGTAGCGCAAGAAGGGAATAGCTGTTCAGCACATAGTTCGCCGACAATGGGGGAAGAAAGGGAAGCATTCGCAGGCTTACTGTTCCTCTCGCTGGCTCCGCAAGAGGTCAAAGGAGTCCGTTGAACCTTCCGTGAAGGAAACCCCTGCCGAGCTTCAGCAGGGTGAACTGGATCCCACAATGTTGACGGAAGAAGAAGAACGAAGTCTCAGTCACTGCAGCAGACGGAAGAACGTTACCTCACGAACTTCCAGGAATCCACTCAAAAGTAACATTTGGCATATGTTACTCTCACTAGGAAAGTTACTAGGTTAGCGGACTCGAAAATATAACTAAACTACTCTATGAACTCCTGTCACGAATACTTGACACGGAGCGTCTGACTCTAGCTGTTTCCTCAGGAACCCGAACAGTTGAAGTGCGCAGTTTGAGCGCTGCGCGAGGCGCACATCAACTAGCCCTCACGTACTAAACACTTAATGGCTTCAGTGGCTATCGTGGTGGCCATCTTAGGAAGGAACTAAACCCACTATGACCTGAACCTATTTACATGATAACGAAAGGAATCTATTTGGAAATACACGGGTACCAAATATTTACCCGACAAGGCTTTACAATTGTCTTTCCCCCATTCCCCACTTTTGGAACATAGGTAGATGCAATTTGTAAATTCCTGACACCTTGTTCCAGGGAAAAGTTATCTAGTAAGCGTAACATCCATGGTCAAATGCTGTATGCAGGCATTGTTCCCGAGTGGGCCTGCAGATACAGTGACTCCCATCTGGCCTCGTCTGAATCTCTATTCTATACGAATTGATACTTTAAGCAAAATGAAATCTGTACTTTTACAGACAACAGTGCCTATAACGTCATCAAAAGAGACGTATGATCTTCTAGTTGCAAGGACAGCTACTGAAGTTCATGACCTTTTATCAACAAATTGTCCCGTGCATTTCGTACAAATGCTAAGCCAACTCCTTAACATGTCTAGTGCCACAGGCATCCCAGGCATATTTAAGACGATTTTTACGGGACTGCTAACACCTTTTCAAGCAATCTTGGGAATCGTTCCAAATTTTGTCCACTCTGTTTTTGGCGGCATAACATTATTTTTGGGACTCGTAGCAGGGATTTTATTTTTGACCCTACTGCTTCGTTATGGCAAGCCGAAACTCAGACATAGCTCCCATGGGAATGGAAGAGACAATCCTAGCAATGCGCTACCGGGACAGGATAACTAACGTCCTTGGATTGGCCAGGCTGAGAGATCTAAACATGACCTGGTTCCTTTCATTCAGACCTATATGGCAGAACTGTATCTTACCGGTACTAAGATGTATGCTATGCCGAGATAAATGCGTGTTGGACATCTGTCTTGCACTTCCATCAGCAGTACCAATGGATATCGATACTTTGCTAAGTTCGATAAAGGCTCACGCATTGTGTTGTCCCCAGCGGCTACCAATCCTGATGACAGCATTCGTTGAGACTCCTGTGCTACGACTAGGTGGTAACAGTGGAGCGAGTGACAAAAGCAACATCATCCAGGTACGACCATCTGTGAGCATTGCTGATCCTGACTACGATGACAGCAATCATTCTCACACCTGCCAAGTTACAGCGCTATCGGATTTGGTTGAACTGTCACCTGAATTCGTAGACCAATTCTTTGAGAGCCTGTCTGATATGATGTTCTCACCCGAAGAGAAACAATAACTTTTGAGAAACTTTCCGACACACAGCGTTCCCATGAACTCTGAATTCGGCCTTCAGTTTTGAATAACAAAGACTGCTAAAAGCGTTGGAACTCTATTTTTCCCCGTTCAAGCGATAATTCTTTTGAATTGAACATTTTCTTAATATTCACCTTTTTTTGGCACGAAAAAATTCTTTGCTTAAGGTAAAATCTATTCTTAAAGAACAGAAGTTCAAACTTCTATTTTTTACACACATCTAGAGACATAATAACTTACATCAGCCTCTAGCACATTTATTGCAATGCATTTATATGTGATGATTTATCTCACCCTTCTTCTGTTTCAGAGATATTTCATGTGTAATTCTTTTTGCATAATTGTTCATTGATTTCATATGCAATAATTTTTGAATGATTTCTATGCTTTAAAAACGTACAGTACCTAAAAATTCACGTATGACAAATACGCCTATTTCGAATGCATTTATGTATTTTGGGGTGGGCAATGTTACACATGCATCTTATTGCTCTAGTTTTAGTAATTTGATGGACATGAACCCGTGGAGTGGGTGTTATGTGTTTATCTAGGTTCCTGATCGATACTGTGACCTTATGCCCCTATTCGGCTATAAATCCATTTATTCCCCATATTGGCATAACCGTTCAAGTGCGATATTCAGAAAAGTCATCTCTGGCCTCACACGAACAGAGCCACATTCCAGAATAGTTTTCTGCCAACTTCCTTTGCAACCAATTAGTGCAATGACAGAGCAGAAGTCACTATCTGATATTCCTAGATTAACACTCCGAGTTCTTCAACAAGATAAAAACTCAGCAAACCTGGAAATCCCCGCTTGCTGTGTTTTGATTAGTAATGGAACTCTAATGAGCAACTGCTAGCTATCACTTCCAGTGACATCTTTAATTGACGTCTTATGTCCAGCAAACTTGCGTCAAACATGGCACCTTTCAGGTATAAATATTACCAGCGTTGCCTTAAGCAATAGCCTGTTGTTTGCGGTTGAGAGCCTGTCGCAAGCCGCCTGAAGCCGTCCCGGTGGTGAAGCTACCGATACCATTATCGCTGCTAAAGCGCGAACGATGGTGTGGTGAGCTTAGGAGCTGAACAGCCGTCCCTCTGCGAAGAGCCCAGCAGATGCCAGCTGCCCGCGGACGCTGTCCCCCCTCCTCCTCTCGACGCGTTGAGAAGAAACGCTGCCTTTCTCCGGATGAGAAATCCAGCTCCAGCGCTTCTAGTCTGCCCTCGCGGGTGACTGGGATTTCGAGTTCCCCCTGAAGGAGATACCAGACCTCCATCATTCTATTCAGAGGTATGGTGTTGACTAAACCCTTATTGAGAATTCTTGAAGCAAACCTTGGCAAAACCAACTTAACTTAAAGCTACTTACTTACTCCCCTTCCACGTGTTAGGCTTAGGTCAGGCACACTGGGGTAGGCTTAGTTAGAAGCACCAGTTGAGTATGTTAGCCTAATGTATATATGACTGTATATATGTTTTATTACTTTTAAACCATTGTATGGCTAAGAAACCATATCAATGCTTTTACAGTATTATTTCGCAATCCTTATCTTACTGTACGTACTTTTTATAATAACAAGTCTTGCAATTGTGGCAATTCATTTCTCTTGTATGAGAAGAAAGACTGTTCAATAAATGTTAACCCTTTATTGACAAACGCCCGTCTCTCTGTTCTCTACATATTGTGAAAGTAAACTGCACTAAGACTGACTGAGTGAAATACCTGTCTATTGTTTCACACGACCCTAGAGATCGACTCTTGATCTGAGGAGCAAAGTTGTCATGTTGCACGGTTGTTGGAAAGCTGAATCCCTTCTTATCTGCGCCAGGGAAGCTGATCACTTCCTATGCAGAGAAAAAAGTTTCCAGTGACCTCTGAGCTAGTTGGTAACACACCCAATTAAGTCTAGCATAGTCAGTGGAGGCCTGGAATATCCGCAGTTCCACGTCGATACTACTGTTTATGTTATTCCAATGCGCAGGGCCTAGTGGGAAACTAGGAACTACACTACACTAAGTGATATCTATACAAGAATACACAGTGGCGGCTTCCCTACTGGGGCATTTTTTGTGTGACTTCGCTCCCTTTCCCTCTGTCAGCCTGAGACCAGCTTCAGACTCCCAGCGGCTTTACTGAAAGCACAAACCGCCTATGTCATGGTCTGAGAACTCCCCCAGTCAGTCACACTGTTTGTGTGTTTAGAGTGTTATGTTACATTATATTGATTTTTAAAGCACACTAATCACCCAAGAGGGTATCGAGAGTGCAGACAGGCAGTGCTGGGTTTGCACTTCTCAGCACTCTAATCAATGAGAAGCCCACCTGTCATGCGTAGAGCGTGATTGACAGCGCAGAACCACATCAGGCCACGCACTCTCCATCACCCTGTATAGGCCCCCGCAAGCTGAACACAGTGGGGGCTTTAACCCCTTCGACGCTTATGACGAGCTCAGCTCTTCATGAGGCACAGTGGAGCTGTGCGCATGACGAGATGACGAGATGACGAACTGAGCTCATCATAACTGCCGCGGACGGCCCACCCGGGCCTAATTCCCCGCCTGTGCGGGCGTTCCATGGGAGTGGGCGGAGTCGTCATGAGCTCAGGTCGTCATGAGCACAGCTCCACTGTGCAGCATGACGAGCTGGGCTTGTCATGAATACCGTGGTGCCGCGCGTGCCCCCCCCCCCGCACCGCGGGGGAATTAGCTCTGCATGGAAGGGTTTAAAGAGAGGGAGATGCTTACCTCATGGGGTACATGAACTCTGCTTCTGAGGACCTGAGGCACAGCACTGACGGGCGGCAGAGGCCAGGAAAGTAAGACCAAATGTCAAACAGTTGTGCGTTCATGTATGTGTGTGCTTGAGAGAGAATGAGTGGCAACGAGTGACTAAGAGTGAGTAACTGAGAAAGTAACAGGAAGTAAAAGAGTGACTTAGAATGACTAACAGAGCAAGTGGTTGAATGAAAGAGGGAGTAAATAAGACATTAAGGGGCATATTTACAAGCCCCTATCTCCACCACAACGTCACTTTTAATGACGTTCCTGTGGCGATACGGGCTTCCCCTTATTTACAAGGCAACGGGCTTAAAGCTGCCTTAGCTTGAAAGGGGTGGGCAATGGGTGTTGCTGTGGGCGTTCCACCGCAACACCCATTTATTTCGATGCTGCCCCATATTTACACGGGTGGCGTAAATATGAGGCAACACCAAAATTACGACCAGAGAAAACCTGGTCTTACCCTGGCGAAACGAGGAGACATTTTTAATTTGTCCTCGTTTATGCTCTTTCCTTGTGTGCTGCGTTGTGCAGCACACATGGACGCAACAAAATGAATCTGATTGTTTAACTGGAGGAAGGTGCACATAAACAATCTTCCCCAGCAGCGCAGACACCCTTGTACTATGGTGCAAGAGTGCCTGCGTTGGTGCTAGGCAGCTAAATTTAGCACCAGCCCATGGTGAAACACAGGCCTGCTCCGTATTCTTGTAAATATGGTGCAGCCCTGCGTTTCAAAAGTGACGGAGCGTGGTGTTAGCCTTCTTGGCTTAGCGGCCCGCTTTGCCACTTTGCTTGTAAACTCGTGACTTTGAGAGCTAGAGTGAAAGTGAGCAATTGAGTGAGTGATAGTGAATGTGAAAGTGATTTACTGAGAGAGAGTAAGAGAGTGACCTGCAGAGAATGAGTGGACAAGAGAGTGAAAGTTCATCACTGAGAGGGTGAATGCCATGAGAATGAGTGAAAGTAAGTGACAGAGAGCAGATGACTACAGCTGTGAGTGCATGCTGTGGAGCACATGCTCAGAGGCGCCGGAGGTGCAGAGGACTGGGGTGCACAAGCAACGTACAATGCACCCCACAAGAGCAGGTACGAGCGGAGGTGCGAGGACAGTTCAACAGGGTGTAGGAGATAAGGAGGCTGGAAAATGGGGCGGAGTCCGCGAGTGGAGGGATACTGGACTCAGGAGGAAAGGGTGCTAGGGTCTGAAGGACCACAGTTGGTAAGCCTCAAAAGGCAGGTGCCTTTTACCACATTTATGTGAAAATGTGCTGTAGAATGCACAGTTTGAGGCCGTCTTTCCAAAATATTCACAGGGGGAAACTCCCTCCTCAAACCCTCCCTGTAGGTAGACTCTGTAACTCACTTTCTTCACCCCCTTATTGATATTCGTTGAACGGTGCTAAGCCCAATACTTCCAAAGATTATCAGGTGCAACTGTCAATGCAAAATTATACAACACAGTACAATATAATCCGACGCAATACAATACAATGCAGTATAATATAATACAACACAATACAGTACAATGCAATACAATGCTCTATAATATAATACAACGCAAAACAATACAATGCAGTACAATATAATAGAACACAGTACAATTCAATACAATGCACTATATTATAATACAACACAATACAGTACAACGCAGTACAATATAATACAACAGAATACTGTACAACGCAGTACAATATAATACAACACAATACAGTACAACGCAGTACAATACAATACAACAGAATACAATACAACGCAGTACAATATAATACAACACAATACAATATAATACAACACATTTCAATATAAAACAACTCAGTACAATATAATACGACACAATATAATACAACACAGTACAATATAATACAACGCAATACAATACAACACAGTACAATATAATACAACACAGTACAATATAGAACAATGCAGTACAATATAATACAGCACAATACAGTACAATGCAGTACAATATAATACAACACAGTACAATATAATACAACGCAAAACAATACAATGCAGTACAATATAATAGAACACAGTACAATGCAATACAATGCACTATATTATATTACAACACAATACAGTACAACGAAGTACAATATAATACAACAGAATACAGTACAACGCAGTACAATATAATACAACACAATACAGTACAACGCAGTACAATACAATACAACAGAATACAATACAACGCAGTACAATATAATACAACACAATACAATATAATACAACACATTTCAATATAAAACAACTCAGTACAATATAATACGACACAATATAATACAATACAGTACAATATAACAATATAATACAGCGCAATACAATACAACACAGTACAATATAATACAACACAGTACAATATAGAACAATGCAGTACAATACAATACAGCACAATACGAGACAACTCAGTACAATATAATATAACACAACACAATATAATACAACACAGTACAATATAATACAACACAATACAATACAACGCAATACAATATAATACAACACAAAAATACTTAAAAATAACTAAAAATAACAATAAGTAAACAGACCGTGCTCAGACTGGGATTCACACTGCCCCCACCACACCCTGCCCTCTAGGCCAGCAGGACCTTCTGCAGCTCCGATTGCCCTTGCACTCACCTGTTGGAGTGGGTAAAGTGCCTGGTGGGAAGCGCTCTAAAGTGTGGAGATGAGTCTCAGGCCTCTTGTGAGTAGAGTGTGAACTGTTGTGTGCAGTCGTGGTCAGTGAGGGACGAGCTGGTGTGTGCAGTGGTGGTCAGTGAGGGAGGAGCTGCTAGGTGTGCAGTGGTGGCTAGTGTGGAGTTATAACATTTGTAGTCGGAGTAAAGGATGTTGAGCAGCTTCTCGGGCTCAGAGAAGATTACGTAGTCACCCCCCTCCCACAGCCCTCCCTATGGCGTCTATTTACAGCAGTAAAAGGACAGGCCATGTTTGTTTAGCTCCTGGGATCCAAACTGAAGCTGGCAGTGTGTGGCATGCAGCCTCGTGGCAGCAAGCAGCTGCCAATAGCTTGGAGAGCCAGAGGGAGTCCATAGCAGGGGTGTTTTCTAGAAACCCTAATACCAAGAAGTTGTAAAACCACTGGCGTCCCTCGTGGGCATCACCTGTTCACGCAGGGCGCGTCATAGGGCTGTTGCTGGGCTCCACCACCGCACACCAGTGTCAAGGCTGAAAATGGACACAGTAAGAGGGGTGTCAGCACATTGCTTTTCTTTCTAATTGTCTTTCCAGACATTTTTTCTGGAATGCGATGCCTTTTTGCATGCTGCCTTCCTCATCCAAGGAGGGCTAATCGTAGCTCAGCAGCACTGAGGTGCTTGCTTTTGCATTTGAAAGGCTTTCTCTGCCCTCTCACCTACATAGCCTGTTCATAGCTTGATTGCCTACATCTGTCAATCTTGGCTTTTCAAACATCAGAATTTATTTTCAGCTCCAAACTCCAGCATGCAAAGTGCTGTCTTTAGCTATAATTGGGAGAAAGTATTATACATAGCATAAACCATTCCTCACCTATGTTTTTAAATTTTCCAAAGAGCCTAATTTAAAGTCTGCTGGACAGGGTGCTCCGTCGCAAGCACTATGCAGCATCCTTTGTGCTAAACTATCGATCAGCCCTTTTCATTTAGAAACCAGCGAACCTTGACTTTTCTTTCCCCGGAATCCATATTGGCTCTTGTGATAGAAAGCAATGAATGAGAACTCCCAGGCTGTGGAGGTCAATACTTTTTGGGGAATATTCTCAAGAATGTGAGATAACTACTGCAAAAGTAGCTTAACGCAACTCTTCACATCGCAGTCTTTTGCGGGAAAATAACACTGTGTTAACTTGGTATTCTCAACACGGCGGCACCATGCTGTATATCGACTACAACGCGACAAATGAACGCATTAAAATCAATGCAATGCTGCAAAAATGCGAAACACCAACGCGAAAAAAGCAGTGATGACGCAAATAGCGATACTGAAATCAGTGAAAACCAGCCACAGGCCTGCAATCCCCACGTTACATGCGAGAAAATGTACTACAAAAGTTGGGGAAAAACACATACACAAGCAGTGAAGCATAATGGAGTCAGCCGGAGCAAGTGCGCAGGACAACCAGAACCCGAAAAGCCCTAGGGGTCAGGGAAGGGCAAGTAGAAGAAGGGTAGGAAGAAAAGGTTCAGTCCACAGGAAAACTAGATCCTGATAACGGAGGTGATAGAACACCATCAACTACTGTTCGTCACTTCCACTGTGTCACTGGCAATTAAAAATGGAATATGGCACCCTCGTGGACAAGGTGAATGCAGTTGGAGTGCTGAAGAGCACAATGGAAGAGGTCAAGAGGCGCTGGAATGATGTCAAGCGCAAAACCAAGCAGAAAATCGCAAACAACCGGAAGGCAGCAATGGGGGAAATGGTGTCCACAGTCATCAGTGGGGAGACAGTGGCAGGAGTTGGGGGACCGGATGCTGCTCAACATGACTGGACCCAACAGCAACAGGGTGAGTAACGAACAGGGACTGGGGGACTGAGGGAGATGGGCAAAATGGCACACATGCACAAGTAAGCATAGCACAGCTGCAGACAAACCATGCCCCAGACCCCCAACTCCCACCAAGTGACCAATGCATCCAAGTATGTAACATCTCAGCACTGTATAAGCACAGAAATCAGAGACACGCTGCATGTAAGGGATAAGGGGAAGCCAAATCAGAGCTGCAGGGGCGACTCCCCCAAAATGCGGCGCACACACATCACTTGCAGAGCACATCAACATTGACAACAATGTGGCACAATCCGCAACCCGTCCACCACAGAAAAGAGGACACAACTGGTGTCGCTTGTGTGCAGAAACTGGCCAATCACATGATGTTATTGGAATGTACACTGTCCCGCACCATATAGGCAGTTCCCCACAAACAGTCACAATGTACACTGTCATGCAGTCTGAATGTAAACATGTACAATGCAACAACATACATGTGAACACAATGTTAAACTGCAACGCCCCTTCACATTGCAGAGGGAAATTCAAAACCTCCTGCAGAGCAGTCCCAACTTCTCTTCTCTGATGACGAAGAGGACCACGACACCTTTGACTCCGACGCCCTCCAACAGCTCTTGGACAGCCTCCACAGCCCACTTCCAGGAGCAGGGCAGCCCAGCTGCTATGAGGAGAACCCACCCCTGCACAGAACATACAGCAGGCAGCACCCACCACCATGGCTGACTCCCATGATGTGAAAGAATGAACAAGCGGGACCGCTTGCCCTCTACGCACTGTTGCGTTTCCAAAATATGGATACTAAATCAACAGTGCGTAGAGGGCAAGCGGTCCCGCTTGTTCATTCTTTCATGTTTAGGTTCACAGGCGCATAAGATGGACAGTGCGTCTTCCTCCACTGCACGCATGGTTTATTAATGTTATAAATTTGCATACAAATCATTAATTTGTAAAACAATAGAGGTGCCTCTCCAAACCACTAATTTTCTGACTCCCATGATGCCCACGACAAACACATGGCCTTCCAATGCTGTGTGTTGGGGTGCCAGGAGAATTTGGCTGAACAGGTGCAGGTGTGGTGCGACAGCATGGCAGACATACTAGACGGCATACGTGGGTGTCTAATTCCCATCAGGGACCCCTCACAGTCCCTAACTGACACCGACAATCTGCTCCTTGCCCTCCAATGAACCATGGCTGACATTACCAGAGTCCTGACTCTGCAAAAAGAACGGCTGTCTAATCAGAGTGGCTCCAGTGAGCTCTCCCGGGAGTTGTGACTCATGCGCAGGCTCATGGAGAACATGGAGCGGATGCAGGTGGAAAGATTGGCTGCCACGGCTGCACACGAGTGAGAGGTAGCAGGGTCACTCATTGCCATAAAGACCCTCCTCATGGCATTGCTGCCACAAGGCATGGCGCTGATGCATGCTGCTGCTACCACTCCATCCACATCCCTGGCCCCTGATGTGTCAGTACCACACTGTGCTGGAGACAGAACACCACCACCCACATGTGAGGCACCTGTACCAGCAGAGGATGAAGATGACAATGACGATGACTCTGCACTTGTGGTCAGATGGAAGCGGTAGCATTGTTCTCCGCCATATAGCCTGTTTCTGCTTGGTTCTGCCCTCTGCATCATCACCTTCCGCTGTTCTCCAATACACTCTGTGACACTCACCTTGGACCTCGACATGGACTGTCATATTCTCTTTGGTCACCAATGACACAGCTATCAGATTGCGGACTGGACTCATCCTCTTCTGATGTACTTGTCATTCCCGGAAGGACTCTGGCTGGCCCTCCACGGGCTATCAATGTAACATGGGGTTTGCATGGGCCTGTACTGCTCCAGCTACGACACTCCATTGAATGTGCATTAAACATTCATTGTCACACCGATGTGTCATGTCTATGATCTTGCAAGTGTGGAGGTATGGGTGAATGTAGGGTCAATGATTACCCCGTACGTCCATGTTGCTCATGTTGTGGGACTTGGGTCACAGGGTGACACATTGCCGATTGCGTTCCGGGTGGCGCCAACACTAGAACGGAGACATACTCATTAGTCACTCCCTTGTCCAGCCCAGAATGGAAGCACGCCCAGAGCCCCGGGGTCATTGTTCACACCCTTACGCTGGACTGGCATACACCAGTCCAGCCCACTCCGCTTACGCTCACAGGGGGGACTACGCTACATGCCCCAGGTCCTCCCTATAGGGATCTGCTGCTCACAGGTCTAGTTGTCAGCATGCCACAACCACCCCCTCATGACTGGTTCACACCCACACCAGAACCATTCAGCACCGGCGTCACAGGACATGCGACCCTGCCAATAAAAAGGGCCTGGCGCACGCGCTGGAGGCCATTTCCACTCTGTCACTGGGTTTCTCCGTGTGGGTATCATTTCTGCCTGAGGGCCTAGGGGCCGGGTACAGCACCTTGCCCGGTGCCGGGGGTGACATGATGACATTCGCACCTCGAGATTCAATCATAAAGGGTCCATGGCGTGCGGTGCACAGACTTGGTGGCACCGGATACACTGCGACAGGCACAGGCACACGGCCATGGGACGGTGTCTTTCAGTGCACTAAGGTAGGGGCACCGTAAGTGCTGAGTGGGTGAGCAGCCTGCGATGAGGCTGGGTGCACTGATATTTTCTCTGCCATAGCGAAATCAAGACCCAGAATCAAATGTGTGACCTGGTGGCCCGCGGTGCGGGGCTGCATGATGTAGAGGGTGGCATGGTCGTGGGCCCGGGGCTTGGTGCTCTTAGCGGCACGTGGTGGGCTCTCTTGGAGACACCCCGGTGGTGAAAGGTGAGTAGGGAGACCTGGTTGCACAGAGGTGGGCAATCACCACTGGGGGGGGGGCAAGAGGGGCTGGGGTGCAGCAGCCTGTGTGCACAGGGGCTGGCAAGCACAGATGGCGTGTGCTTCTGTATGGACTCTGCCATTCATTTCTCTGGCAACTGTTTCAGATGAGGGACCTGGGGGACTGCAGTGCGTACCGGCACGTGGTTGGAGACACACCGGTGGCTGCAGGTGAACAGTGAGACCTGGGTCTGCAGTATCGGAACTCTCTCTCCCTCTCTTTCTCTCCCTCCTATCTTTCTCGCTCCCTCTCTTTCTCTCTCCCTCTCTTTCTCACCCTCTCTTTCTCTCTCCCTCTCTTTCTTGCTCTCTCTTTCTCTCTCCCTCTCTTTCTCTCCCTCTCTTTCTCTCTCTCTTTCTCTCTCGCTCTCTCTTCCTCTCTTTCTCTCTCCCCTTCTCCCCCCTCTCTCTCTCTCTTTCGCTCTCTCTATACTTTGGTGGGCGCATGACACACCTTCTTATCTGTATTTTTCTTGCAGGCTGTGACTTACAGAATGCTCAGAGAAGACTCACCGTGCCTCTTAAAAATTGTTGTTTGTTGTTTAATCTGTAATAAAGTTTTTATTTGGATTATATGATTTGAATGTATGATTTCCATTTTTCTGGCCTCACCTGTATGTTAGGTGCTATGATTGTGCAACTTCAGGCGATTTGTTTGGTTCATGGTTTCGTGGTGTTGATGTGCATTCTCTTTGTCCAAAGGGAGGGGAGGTGGGTGGTGGGGTCCTAGGGGTGGTGGCGGTGGGTGTTATTGCCCTATTGGGGCTCCGGGCTGCATGTTCAGTTGCTCGGGGGCATCTCTTGTTCTTCATGTTTGGCTATGGGTTGTGCTCCCTTGGCTGCTGTCGATTGTTGTCCGACTTTACACCAGGTCAGAGCAGGTGTTAGTTTCCTGCTGCTACCGCGCCTTATCGCCTGTTTTGTGATCTTATCGACAATCTGGCTGGTCATTGCAAATGTTGACGAGTGGTGTTGTTGTGACCTTTTGCTAGGGAACGCCTACTTTGCATCTCATTAGCGATAGTTGTAGGGGTCATCCGTGGCGATGTTTTTTGAGGATGCTATCGCCAGAAAACTGGTGATATGGGAATTTAGCACCGGCTTGTGAATGGGGCGGTAAATTTATTCCAACTTTGGCTGCGATAAGGTGCCAATAACTCGGCGATAGCTCCTTAAGAATATGCCCCTTTGTTTAAACATGCTCCTGCTTTTGAAGATTGTTTCTGAAAAAAACCATTAAAAGAACTGGTGAACATCCATTGACACCGATGGCGGCCCTATTTCAATCTTTTTGCATATGGCATGGTTCCTTTCAATGTGCAGAGATAATCATTGGCAGGTGTTCATCTCCAGATCTGATGGACAGATGTCCACCAGGGTGGCAGCTCAGTGTCCTCCGCCGCCTTATGCACAGAGTACCGTCCGTCAAACTCACAATCGGGCCCAAAGTTGTAAAACCCGATTTGGCTTTGTGCAAACTACTTGTTTCAAGGGAAAACCAAAAGCTATTTCTGCTCAGATACGTCAGTCTTTCAGCCTCATCATGCACTAAAACAAGCACTGGCAATGAAATAAATTTTGTACTTTGAAAAGTAGATAGGTTTATACCAAGTTTTACAAAACAATCATGGTTCAACATGGATAGCAGGTGCGTGGTCTTTCTTCGCAGAACTGGTACAGAATGGCAGTAGCAACGCATGATTCCTTCAGTTATAAAACACAGCAAGGACATTCATCCACTCCCTCAGAATATAATCAGCAGGTCAGAATAGTGCAAGGTTTCTTTGCTCACGGCAAATGAGCAGTCAAGGCATGAGTGACTTGTAAGTTACAGACAGATCCTATAGCAGGGGCTTAACTCATTGACAAGAACAGAGAGGCATTGCCACTTGGTGACATTTCATGTCAGCATCTTGTCAGTCCTGCTGCTGTCACTTGGAGGTCTGAGGTTTGTGAAGACTCTTTGGTATTTCCGTATATTGAGGAGCATTCAGAACCGAGCTGGTCATTGTTGTAGGGAGCATTCCATCCACAATCTAAGTAGCAATGCTCTAGGCAGGCACACAGGTGCTAACCTCTTTAAAAAGGTTCGAATGCAGACCCACTAGGCACGATGCAGCCCCGCCCTCAGGGCTGCACCTGTTCAAAGCATTGAGGGCCACCACTGTTTAAAACTGTACGTGCCTCAACCTGGAATCCTTGCAAAAGTCATGCATTGCTGGAGTTGTGTCTCAAGCACGATGCAACTCCAGCAATGCATGTTGAGGCCTATTCCTAATACACTGCATCACTCCTTATGCCTGCTCCAAGCAGTGGTGGCACAGTGAAATCTTGTAGATTTCACTGCATCACTTCTACTAGGCTTTCCTGCATGGGAACGCCCACCCTGCATACATTATACCTGACGCAGGTATAATGTGGCGCAGGGGTTTACATGGTCCAGCTTCTCCCTAGATGCGTCATGTTGTAAATGGGCCGCAATGTGGCCCACTCTTCTTTAGAAATGCCAGGACAATTAATTAGTATCACAACATCTTCAATTTTGACTTCACCATCCATATCACTCCTCTTACACAGTAAGCATGAGGGGCAATCAGCCACTGAATTCTTATTTCCTTGAAGGAAATCAATCCTAAAGTTGTAGCCTTCCAGCCCAGGCAGCCACTTAGCTATAAGGGGAGAAGAATGTTCCCTCCATTTGGAGGATAACATGAACTTCAGGTGTTTATGGAAAGATTTTAAATTGGAAGAAAGACCCCACAAGAAAATGTTGAGGTGTGTGTTCCCCCAAAAACACGCCAGGGCTCCTCTTTCAATGGTTGAGTAATTTGACTCCTCTTCTTTGAGCACCCTTGACGCAAACGCTACAACTCTTTCCTTCCCATCTACCATTTGTACTAGAGATGCACCTAACCCATTGCTGCTAGCGTCTGTGTGCACAAATTGTCATTTGTGCTGTATCAAAATTACCCAAAGATGGAGCATTTAGGATTGCATGCTTAACACTTTTAAAAGCTTCCTTACAAGCATCATCCCACACAAATTGAACCCCTTTTTTCAACAGAGACCAAAATAGTGCGGTGTAATCTTCAAAGTTCTTCACCAGCCCCATGAAAGATTTAACTTTTTCGTACGATCAGGAGCTTCTGTAACAGCCACAACAAGGTCTAATGTGGTTTAACACCATCCTTGGAGTTGTGATGCCCCAAATAGTTCACAGAATCCACACCAAATTTACACTTATCCAGTTTTATGGTCAATCCTACATTTTTGAGAATGGTGAGAACACTTACAAGCGTGTTATTGTGTTTGGACGTAGATTTCCCATAAATCAACAAATCATCTTGAAAATAAAGCATGTCACACACACCCTTAAGTAGCGGATGCATCACCCTTTGAAACACACCTGCCGGGGATGGTAATCCAAATGGCATCCTACGGTACCTGAAAGCACCAAACAATGTGATGAAAGAAGTAGGAGACATAGAGTCCGGGTGGAGTTCTATCTGGTGATATGCCGATGATAGGTCAATCACACTGAAAACACATGCATTACCAACCATGCTGATCATGTCATCTTTTTTGGGCAAGGGAAATCTATCCACCCAGATATTTTGATTGAGATCTCTGACATCCACACAAAGACGGATGCCCCTTAGTCTAGACTTCTGTCCCATCAGAATCAGAGCCAACCACACAAAGCTCTCAATTAACTCTATGATCCCTTGCCTGATAAGTTGGTCCAGCTCTTTCTTTAAAGGATATTGCATAAGAACAGGGATGGACCGCACTTTGTGTACAGCAGCTACCGCATTACATTTCAACACAATTTTTAAGCTGACCCAACTTGTCGGTAAAAACTTCTGGAAAGTCATTGGCCATTTTAGCACCCCAATCTATTCGTTCAATGGCCAACACAGGGTCCTTGCTATTTGGGTCAAGATTTATGCCCAATTCTTTTTGGTGTTTTCACCCCACTAGGTTTGACCCCTTTTCGGCAATGTACATTTTTCCTGTTGGTAGTGCAACCCTTAAAGTCAATGCATACATCAAGCATACCCAACAGAGGAATAGGATCGTGATATAACCACCGGGATAAATGTCTGCCTCAACTAGCTTATAACTCATACTCATTAAATTGTCCTCATAGGTTCTACGTCCAGTAATCGTGTAGGGCAGTGGTTCCCAAAGTGTGCGCCGCGGCGCCCTGGTGCGCCGTGATGAGAATCCAGGGGCGCCGCGGCGCCACGCAGGATGTGGGGGGTTTGAAAGAAATGCCACCTTCAACACGCATCACAATCGGGCACTCCGTGGTGCCTGTAAATCGATCGCCGCAGGATATTTTGTAGTGCAATGTAGTGCAAGAAACATAGTTGCAGCACTGTGTTGTGCTGGGGGAGGAAGCAACTGATATGGGCGAAAGAGCGACGCAAAACACTCTCCTTTGGTGCTTGACACATATTAGAGATGTACACACCTTCCACCACAGTCAGTACTGAAAAGCGTTTGCCACGGATTTCTACTTCCAAACTAATAAAACCTTTCACAGATAGATTTACGATCTCTTTTTGCTGCTACAACTCGAAAGGGTGTACAAACACGTCAAAGCCATGGGCGCATCTCTGAAATGAGTGCCTCTGCTAGACTCTGTCTGTATTTTGCAATACAAATTCTTTTGTATGTTTGGGTGGTTCATACTGCTTTCCAATATTTAAAAAAAACATGTTTTGCTTGCCACAGAAGTGTAGAATGCCGCGGGGAAGTTAATCTCATAATTAACAATTTCAGGAAATGTAGAGTGCTGCCGTGTGTGTCCATTTAATAGTAAGTGAAGTTTTCGAAAGCGATTTTGTTAGTAACTTGTAAACAGTGACTCCTTACAGTATTTAGAGGAAAAATTCGAAAATCTTTACATCTACAAAGAAGAGAAACTAAAACAGCTCAAAACTCAGTGCTCTTGTAATCACTAATGAAATATAGAGTGCCCCGATTCCAAGACTAGCATGCACATTACACCTATATTATTTATGTAAATGAAGGGCTTTAAGTGGGATGAAAAAAACTGGGGGAGGGGGTTTCAAAGGGGCGTGGCCAATGTAATAAAGGGCGTGGCTTAAAACACTTAAGCTAAAAATCTCTGCTTAGCATAGTGTGCTGCCTGACCCACTTGTAAAAAAAATGTTGGGGAGCCACGGTCAACTGCCAATTTGGTCAAGGGAGCCACGGGTCAAAAAGTTTGGGAACCACTGGTGTAGGGTGAACATGAGTCTGCGTAAACAGTCACCTCCACACCCTTCACCAGAATCTCCCAAGTGGGATAATCATTTTCAGCATCTTCAGCAAAAGTAGTGAGCTGAAATACAAATCTGCTTGTACCAACATCATGCTCCTCTACAATGTGAATTTGTTTAGCTTTGTCTTCTGTAGACCTGCAAATGCGTGCATAATGACCCCTCTCATTGCACTTTCTGCACACAACTGACCTACTTGGACAAAAGGAGCTATTAGCCAAATGATTATGACTGCCACACCGATAACATTTACATTTCTCCCTTTCCTTAGCCCCTCACAGTTTTTTAACAAACGCATTTTTACTTGCCATGGTAGTACTAAGGGGCATATTATCAAGACAGGCGAAATGAAATTATCGCCGCTTTTGTGGCCGTTTTCGGACGCTAGGCGGTGATAATTTCAAGCAATTACTAGCAAGCTGTTAGCGACAGCTTTTAGGTGATAGCGAGCGGTTTGGGGCCTGCTTTACATGTCAGCGATATTTATCGCTAATGACATGCAAAGTGGGCGTACCCAACCAGTTAGCGACTGAAAGCAGTCACTAACGTTGCTATTGCTTATTAGCAAGGCAGGCGTAGCGATAAAAAAAATTGCGCTAAGCGCGAATATCGCTGAAAACTAATGCCTTCTCAGACCAGTTCTTAACCTGTATATTCAGTGGGAGTTGGATATTCAGGTTAAGACCCTATTGGCGATGATGCATGAGTATCGCTGGAATTCTAGCAATATTCACGCATTTCGCCGCTATCGCCGGATATTTTATCGGATTGGAGATAAACGTTGCTAATAGCACGTTATCTCTCCGATAAAATACGGCGATGCTTGGCGATAAAAAAAAAATCACTAAGCTTCTTTAGCGATAAATATCGCTAGTTGTTTCTAATATGCCCCTAAGTTCTTTGTTAGAATCTTCACGCTCAACCTGGCTAGGTCGATTTTAGACTACATGCACAGTTTCAGACATGCTGCTTTGCTTCATCTCCTTGATGCACTCAGCAGTCTGTTCGATGCTCCTTGCTAAATCTATGGCCTCTTTAAGATCCAGATTATGTGCAGGTAGTTTTTCTTGCACCCTAGGATTGTTGGTGCACCGCCAACCCTGATCCCTTATGAGAGAATCGCATAAGGACCCAAACTCACACAGACAGGCAAAACGCCTTAAGAAAGCAATATAGCTGGTAATTTTCTCCTCTATTCCTTGAATTCTGAAAAAAACTTGCGCCTTTCCAGCACAATATTTATTTTCCTACCAAAATGCTCCCTTAATTTCCTGAGCATGAACACGTATACGTCCTCCTGACCTTCTTCTTCTTCTTCTTCTTCACTTTCAGGTGATGGAGTAACCACATTCTCAAAAACCCTTCTACACTGTACACCAAAACTGTGTAGAAGAATGTGTTGGTTCCTCAAGGGAGAAAACTTTTCAACACCAATGGCGATCAGGTAGGATTGGAAAAAAAAATTCCATTCTAAACAGGGTAATGCTGGTTCCCCGTCCTCATCGAAAAAGGGAGGTGGCTGAGACATATTGGTTATAGCCATAATGCACTTATTAGTGGACCGTCAGCAACACTATGAAGGCTGTACAATCAGGGAAGCTTTCAATGACAAGAAGAATGAAACACAATAAAAGTTAAACTAAAGGTATACAGTTCGAGAAAAAGAGACAAGCTAGAAAGGAAAAAAAACACAAAAATAGGTTAAACCACAGTTAAAAATCCAGTTCAATTTGGACAGAGATTAGTGAATGTTAATGGGTACTCTGGAAATACGCTGAAGACAATGAATTCCTAAAGCAGCCTGTTCATGTAATTAGTTTCCAACGATCCTTTACATGCGTGTTCAAAGAAGGAAATCACTGATAAAAGTTACATATAAGGGAGGTCCACGCTCCCCCCGATGGCCGAGCGCTGAGGCCCTGCTGTGCGCCATAATAAAGGACACTCACACACTGTCTTAGTGTAAGGCGCCGACTGCTGTCGCAGCTCCGACCATCTTTATTTATCTACGCGCTCACGGCGGCCGGCGTGAGCGCAGGGGGGTACTGCTAGTGCGCACCAGCGGTAAACGCTGGTGTGCTGACTGTTACATCCCAACTTAACTCAGTCCTTGACTGGATCTCAAGAGTACAACAAAAACACTACAGTGGGGTAGGACCTAGGGGATATTTAAAGACCTGGCTCTGGATACGGTCCCCAAATACCGAAAAACTACCAAAAGTACCAGAGGGTACAGCAATAGAAAACATTTTCAACCACTTGGTCTTCCTTTGACTGTAATTAAGCATACTCACACGGATGGTCCGGACAAATCCCAAATGATGAAGGGCGGATCCGAGTGGTGACTGATGGGTTTTTCCACATCCACCTGAGATGTTTCTTTACACACTATTTCTCTATTTAGTTCGTTTTAGGGTTTTGTACTGTTGGGCTGGTGTCTGTCACTTTTGAACTCCTCTCTTCTCGTTTTTAGACCCTCTGGTACTTTTGGTAGTTGTTTGGATCTCAAGAGTCTCATAGTTCACTTACTTGACAGGCAAAGTCCCTCAGGTGGGTGCTCACAGAGGATTCTCTCTCAGGCCATACCTGGAAGGGCCTCGGCTGGTTGCAGAGGCAAGGATCGGGGTGCTGGGTGCTGGAGGCAGGTCGGGAGTCTCCCGGTCGACCTCTGGACTTGCCGTCAAGGCAGTTGCTTCTGGATGGTGGTCGTTAGCTACTTGGAGCTCCCCTTGCCTGACCTCTGTCTCCCCAGGGTGGGCCATGGTGTCAGCAGGAGGAGTAGGCCTGTCCACTTGTTTGAACCACGAGATGTTGCAGGTCACAGTTTCCCCCTCCATCTCGACAGTCACCAGGGTTCCTTGTCTGTTGATCACTGTCCAGTACCCCTGCTCGTACCGAGTCCGGAACTTCCCTACAGGCCTTCGGTTCTTCATGATGACGGTGTCCCCTTACTGTAGTTGGCGGGATACCGCTCGCCGAACTTGGCTAGCGGTGTTGTTGCGTTTCTCTCTCCTCCTGAGGGCACACTCTTTATCAAATGGAGGGGGAGACCATCCCGGAGCAGTGGGAAGCCTTTTCCGTTGGATGCAGTTGAACATTAGCGCCCAGGGTGCTTGGCGCATTGAACACTTCAGTGTGCTTTGATACTCCTGTAGGAACCTCTGCAGCTCTTGTTCTGGATCTCCTTGTTGCATCATTGCAATGCGAAGAGTCTTGTTTATCGTTCTCATGAGATGTTCAATCTCCCCTTTGGCTTGGGGCCACTGCGGGGTGATGTGCTGGTGCTGGATGCCAATGGTGGTGCATGAATTCGCAGAACTCAGGTCCTTGGAAGTGGGGCCCATTGTCGCTGCGGAGCTCCTCTGGACTTCCAAACATCTTCTCTAGGGCAGGGCCAACGTGCAGGAAAGCCGTTGAGTTCACGACTTCCACTACTGGATACTTGGAGTAGCTATGGATAAGGTCAGGGTGACACGCCTATCAGGGAAACTCCCGAAGTCCACGCTCACCTTTTCCCATGGGCTCTGCTGTGTTCCTCTGTGTGGATGGTCGCTGGTCTTTCGTGCCCGCACGTTATTTGGCAGGTTGGGCACTTTCGGACGGTCTCTTCTGCCCGGGCATTCATCCCTGGAAACCAGACCTTTTCCCTCATGCGGTCCTTCATTTTCTCCACTCCTTGGTGCCCCCCATGAGCAAGTTGTGTTGCCTGCTGCTGCAGGAATACAGAGATGCCGATCCGGGGTCCTCTGATGAGAAAGCCTCCTTCGGTGAGACTTAGCTCATTCCTGAACCTCCACATGTGCATTAGGTCTTCCTTCTCAGGGCTCGACCATGTGTTTACTGATTGTAGGAAATGATGCCACAGCCCTCCTTAGATAGTGTCCCGAACTTTGACAATGACAGGGTCGTGCTCGGCTGCGGTTGCCACCTCTTCAAGCATCAGTGCTCGGGGGCACGTCAGTGCTGCGATCATGTCTAGGTGTGCCTCGGTGTCATAACTTCTGGGTTCTTCACTTTCTTCCCCGGTTGTGTCTGGGTGCCTTGACAGGAAGTCAGCCGGATTCTTGGCGCCGGGTTGATAGATCACGTCCATGTCGTAGTGTTGGAGCCCGATGGCCCACCTTCCAATGCGTGGTGGCGGGTGAGGTGCTGACCCTCTGAATAGTGGTACCAGAGGTTGGTGATCCATGACAAAGGTGAAAGGGTGTCTGCAAATGTACAAGTGGTAGTGCCTGCAGCCCCACTGGATAGCAAGGGCTTCTTTTTTATTTTCTTTTGGAAAACCTTTATTTACAACACAGTAGTACACAGCTGTTCAGCCATATATCCCGGGGGCTAGGCAGCAAGGCATTATGCAACTTGAACGGTGCACACAGAATAGAAATGCAAATTCGTATAAGGTTTATTTTGTGTGATATAAAGAAACAATGCAATGAAAGAAGGCACCTAACTAGTGCAAGAAGGCAAGGCAAAAGAACTTAAATGCGACATCGCCCCGTTCCAGGGGAAGGCTGGGTCAGTATCTTAGGTAGTAAACCATACGAGCAAACCGTGTAAATAGATAATGAGGAGGGAAGGAAGAAAGGATAATTGCACCACAATCATTCGGCCGGAGTCAAGAGCTAAGGGGATAAGCGCTCCTCCAAGGGCGTGGTGTCAGGCGGATGGCAGTTATCACCCCTATACTCATTCCAGGGCCCCCAAATCTTATTCCATTTCTTGGGCCTACCTCTGGCAACATACACTGTCTTCTCCCGGAACATGCACCAATCCATGTTAGCCTTCCACATCTCAACTGTTGGGGGAAAAGCCGCCCCCCATTTCTGAGCAATGTCCCTCTTAGCTACCATGTTGCCCAAAGTGACCCATTGAGTCTGTGAACTGTTATAATCCGTGGGGCCCCACACATTTAACAGGCAGCGCCGGGATTCGGCCAGCAGGTCCACCCCGGTTACTTCACCCATCACTGCATGTATTCGCCTCCAATATGTAGCCACCGACCTGCACTCCCATATAATGTGTATGAAAGTCGCTAAGGAACCGCACCCTCGCCTACAGAGGCCATCCACTGAATGGCCCATGTGTATCAGTCTGGGGCCAGTGACATACACCCTGTGCAGGATTTTCAATTGCACCAGCCTCAGTCTGGCCGGGATTGCCACCTCCTTTGGAGACGAGACCGCACACTGCCAATCCTCGTCGTCCAACTCAATTCCATCACGGATCCACTGATCTCGCACCCCCAAAAGAAGGTCAGCGTAGACATTAATCAGTTTTTTTATAGGTCAATGAGATAGCACTATCGGGCATATGGCCGTCCAACAACCTATCCTCCAGCGGGGAAGATTCAGGGATCTTTCCATCTTCCGGCATTACTGCCAGGATGGCATGTTTCAACTGGGCATATCTGAAAAATTCCGTTCCCCCCAACTGAAACTCCTTCTGTAACACTTCAAAGGATTTGACCTGCCCCTTAGCTATCATGTCTTCCACCCTGGAGATGCCTATCAAGTCCCAGCGGTCAAACCCCTTGGTATGTCACAATTTACCCAACAACTCAGAATCATAAAGTGGAGTCGCCATCGTGAGTCTGCCCTTCCACCCCTGTGCCTTCGTCACTGCTCTCCAGATGTGAACCGCTGTCTTAGTGGGACCTGTCATTCCTCCATCCAGAGACCTCGAGTACAGAGCCCTGTAGTATTTCCCGTCGTCCAGGAGCCACCGATCCATGGCATATCCCGGGCTTATGGCTGGTCCATAAAGGCCGTGGTTAAGGGCAGCCAGCTTCGACGCCCAATAATACCTCCGAATGTCAGGCAGCGCAATCCCTCCGTCGTACCACGGAAGGGTCAGTTTAGTAATGGCTATGCGTGGCCTACCATCCCAGAGCAGGGTCCGCTGTAAGCCCTTGACCTCTCTAAAATACCCAGACGGGACCGGATCCTGAGTGTTCTGAAGTGCGTACAGGAACCGGGGCAGGGACATCATCTTGAACAAAGCTGCACGTCCAAGCAAGGAAAGCGGCAACTTCCGCCACCCCTCCACATCGCGCCGAAGGCGCGCAAGACGGGGAAGCAAATTGTTCACGTAACGCAGCCCGGAATCGACCGAAATGTAAATACCCAGGTATTTAAACCCCTGCCTCGCGACCTGTATATTACAGTCCCGCGGGAGCCTCGGGACCTCACCCCTCAGGACGTACAGGTGGGACTTCGACCAATTGATGACAAGGCCTGAGTATCTGCCGAAAGTGCGCAGTACGTCGCAAACAACAATAAGGGACTTACACGGTGAGGTGAGGTAGAGGTGTCATCCGCGTACAGCGACACTCTATCCTCGAAACCTGGGGACCATTTGATCCCACTGATGTCTGGATGCCCCCTCAGCCATGCCGCCAATGGTTCCAATGCCAGTGCAAACAATAGGGGCGACAGGGGACACCCCTGCCTGGTACCCCTACCGAGAGCAAACGAGGCCGATGTGTGGCCGTTAACCGCCACGTTGGCAAGCGGGCTGGCATACAGCAACTTGACCCACCCTATGAAACCCGGACCAAACCCAAACTTTGCCGCACCGCCCACAAGTATAACCACTCGAGGGAATCGAAGGCCATTGTGGCATCCAAGGACGCCAGGATGGCCGGCTCCTGGAGGGTGCGGACCCTCGCAAGGGCTCCGTGAAGTCTTCTCAGGTTGAGGGCGGTATTACGGTGCGGGATAAAGCCGGACTGATCCGGGTGCACCAAGTCGCTAATAGCTCCAACCAGCCGGTTAGCGAGCAATTTAGCCAGTATCTTGGGCTCAGCGTTCAGTAAGGAGATAGGACGATACGATCACCACAAGTCCCTGGGCTTCCCTTTCTTGTGAATGACCACAATGGTGGCCAACCTCTGGTCCGGGGGTAGTATACCCGTCTCCAGCGCCTCAAGGAACATATCCCGCAATGGCGGGGCAACGACATCCGGCTTAATCTTATACAGCTCCACAGGGATGCCGTTGGGGCCTGGGGCCTTGCCAGATCGCAAGGAGCGTATCGTTACAGCGATCTCGTCATCCGTGATGTCCCTATCCATGTCCTCCCTTTCGGTCTCCGACAAGCACGGTACCTCCACGTCTCGAAGCAAGACGCTAGAGTCTTCCGCCGAATTCTCGGAGACCGGGGCATAGACGGACTCAAAGTATTCAGCAAAGACCTCGACGATAGCACTGGGGTCGGTAACAGCAACGCCGTCCTCCCCCAGCACCTCCGGGACCACGCGGCTGGCTCTCTCCCTCTTGTCGAGCCAGGCAATAAGCTTGCCCGCCTTATCCCCGACGTCATAGATTCGCCCCTGCTGTTCTCTACCCATAGCCCTCGCCGCATCCGTGACAATGGCCCGGTACTCCGACTGTTTGAGGGAGAGAGCATGGAGGAGGTCCGGCATCGGTCCAGCCTCCAACTGAGAATCTATCTCCGTTATATCTGACTCAATCATCACCACATCCGCGTCCCTGCGCCTACGTACCTCAGCAATTAAGGAGAACGCCTCCTCCTCAGGACAGTTTTAAAGGCCTCCCATAAGGAGACAGCGGATGTGACCGAGCCCAAGTTTTCAGAAAAGTAAAGCTCAATGGGTTTGGCCAGGAGTCCACGAGTCTTGGGGTCACGGAAGTACCACGGGTTAATCGGCGCCACCCTCCCGGCTGCCACGATATCGCAATCGAAGGACACCCAGAGCGGAGAGTGGTCCGAGATGCCCCTCGCCATCAGTCTGGCCTCCGAAACCGCCGATGCGTGGGCCGCCAGGGCCAGAACATAATCAATTCTGGAAAGACTACTGTGAGCCCCTGAGTGAAATGAGTACTGGCGCTGGGCAGGATGCAAGAGTCTCCAGCAGTCAATAAGTCCCATAGTGTCCAAAAAGTCGGGAAGCCAGGTCTGCGAGCCCCGAAGATCTCTGGATGGATACCTATCTAACATCCCTGAACCCACAGCGTTAAAGTCTCCTCCCATGATAAGCAGCCCCTCGGGAAGACCCAAAATGGCGCCCCCAAGGTCCTTGAAAGTGGCCGTCTGCAGCCCAGGGGGGACATAGACCGAAACTAAAACCAGGGTACGCCCCTCCCACCTCCCCGTGACGGCGACGTAGCGTCCTCTCTCATCGACCACTCTGGAGTCTATCTCCAAGGGGAGGGTGGAGCGCACCATAATCCCCACCCCCCGGGGCCCAAAGAGAACCCCGAGTGTGCCACCATCTTGAAGACCTTCCTATTGAGTGCGTGACACGTGTTTCCAATCAAGTGCGTTTCTTGTAGCAGTATCACATCAGGCACACACCTCTTGAACATTTGCAATACAATACCCCTCTTTATACGATCCCCCAGCCCATTGACATTCCAGCTTAAAACATTCAATTTCCTACCCCCATCATCGAAATCCAAGCCCAGTCCGTCCCCAGCGAGCACAGTCGCTACATTAGAAGTGCCCAACCACCAATCGCCTTGCCAAAAAAGGAAAAAGGAGAAAAAGGATTCCAACGAAAAACAGGAACAAAGAAACCACCCACCCCCCACCCTGCACCCCTGCATTAGACTAAGAAGCCCCCCCAACTCGCAGTGTGCCTGTCGCCCCTATAAGAAAAAAAGACTAACCTACAAGAAGCCCCTGAGGAGAAAGGAGGTGACCCTATCCCCCCCCAACCTCCAGATAGAAAGTTATCGGGGAAAGCCCCAACAAGTCACAGGATTACCAAACCGAGCTGCTTGAGGTAGACCCATTGTCCAAAGAGTTCTGCAGTCACCCATCACTCCTGCTGGTCGCGGCCACATGCAGCCCCTTCCGACCGCTCCTCGTGGTCGTCACGCCGTTGAGGCAAGGTGTCGAGCCAGTCCCCCACCACCTCCCGCAGATCGAAAAACAGTGCTCGGCCGTTATGTTCAATTCTCAGTTTTGCAGGAAACAGCATAGCATATTTCATGCCCATGTCTCGCAAACGCCGTTTCACTCCCATGAAGCTTTGTCTCCGTCTCTGCACGGTCTGAGTAAAGTCCGGGAAGAAGTTAATGTCAGCGTTCTGGAACTTCAACGGCCCACCACTCCTCGAGGCCTGCAAAATGGAATCACGGTCCCTGAAATTGAACACTCGGGCGATGATGGGCCTCGGGGGGGGCCCCCTCCGTCGGTCGGCCACCAGGCAGCCTGTGTGCGCGTTCAACTGAGAAGAACTTGCTAAGCCCCTTGGGTGCTAGATGGTTCTGGACTAGGTCCTCTACGAAGAGGTCCGTGGCCGACTCCTCGGCCCCCTCTGGCACACCAATAATGCAGACGTTTTGCCGCCTGGCACGGCCCTCAAAGTCCTCAAGCCTCCGTGCAAAGAGATCGTTAGCCGACCTCAGGTTCCGAACCTCGGTCTGCAGGTCTGAGACGTCCGTGGTGAGGCTCGAGGTCTTGATATCAAGCGACTTGACTTGCTCATTCGTTTTGCCCAAGTCCGCTCTAATCAAATTTACTTCGATTGCCAGGGTGTCCACCTTGAGTACCATCGCCTCATGTTGCTGGTGCATATCAGCCTTCATGGCTTCAATGGCGCCCATCACGTCGCGAAGCGTAGGGTCCCGAGCCTCAGGCGACACCTCTCGATGCAAGTCTTTGGGTCTCGCAGAGACTCCAGGCGAGCCCTTCGGCTGGGCGTACCGCTCCATATTGTTGGACTGTGAGTACGTGGGTTTTTTGCTGTTCCGAGGCTTCGATCTATCAGGGTCTCCTCTGCCAGCCATGGTCAGGCGCCGGGGCGCTACCTCTGTTCACACACCAGGCCTCACCGGCCCACCGATGCTCGTAAGCTGCCGCCTCAGCCGCTGCACTCGGCCTGGTACACTCGCACTCCGCAACTCCACTGGCTCCGCCAGGAGATGAGTTAGCCAACCGTGCACCCCGTCACCTCTGTCCGACGGTGTCTCATACGCCGGCCCCAGCCTGGGCCCTGGACCCACTACCGCCTTCAAACTTCCACACGGTGTAGCAGCGCCAAGGAATGTCGGATTTTGATTCGGACAACGGGTCCCGTGTCAGCGTCGGTTCACGTTCAATAGTCCACAGATGTGGACCAGGATTAGTGACAGGATTGATGCGGCGGATCGGAGGGTCTTCGGAGCTCCGAGCTCACGCGGCCATCTTGGGTGCCCGCGAAGCTCCTCCTCCAAGGGCTTCTTTTTTAATTTGAGACTATCATTTCTCTGTCGGAGACAGAGCTTTACTGGCATACGCAAAGAAGGAGGAGAGAGAATTCCTTGTTGAGTCATAGGTCAGGCAAACATCAGTGATCACCAGAGAATGGGAAATTGTCCTTTCACCCCCACATCTCCTCACCCTCCGCATCCTCTGCAGCATGAGATGTGGACCCATCAGAGCCTCACGATGATGACTTACCAGGGGATGGGTGGAGCTATATTACTTCTGCAGTGAGGTGCAGTGATCCAAGTACAACCTCCCAGCGATGAGGTTAGTGGTTATTGACAAGGTGTGCTTTGTGGAATGGTGTGTTACTGAGCGTACAGTGAGAAAACCTATCTATCACAGTAGCACATGGACTGTAGTGCAGCATGGTGCAGTGCAGTGATCAACATACAACCTCTCAGAGATGAAGTTATTGGTTATTGACAAGGTGTACTTTGTGGAATGGTGTGTTTTTGAGAGGACTGTGAGACATTCTATCTATTACAGTACAACGTGGACTGTAGTGCAGTGTGGTGCAGTGAGGTGCACTGATCCGAGTACAACCTCCCAGAGATTAGCTGAGTGACTATTGACAAGGTGTACTTGGTGGAATGTTGTGTTACTGAGATTATTGTGAGTCATTCTATCTATTGCAGTAGCATGGACTGTAGTGCAGAGTGGTGCAGTGCAGTAAAGTGCAGTGCAGTGATCCAAGTACAACCTCCCAGAAATGAGGTAAGTGGTTCTTGACAAGGTGTACTTTGTGGAATGATGTGTAACTGAGTACTGTGAGTCCTTTTATCAAAGTAGCGCAATAACTGTGAAAAGGTACAGCAAATACTTAAAGTACTGTTAATTGTGGTGTGTAACTGCAAGTACAATGCACTCTATAGAACAGCAGCGAGTTTAGATTTAGGCATTCGCTAACCTAGACATGATGGGGACCCCCAGGGAGCTCCCTGCTCTGTAAACTCTATACTGTCGATGACCCATCAGAGATGCTAAGGAGACGAAACTGATGCAATGATTGGGTCAGAGATTTCAGGTTCCTCTTCTAGTTTCATTAGTAGACTGAGTCAAATAAAGAACATGAGACTAAGTACAGAGCGTCTTCGACACTTTTCCATTTGTTTGTGTCATTTAATTCTGAATTATTACTACACCGAATTACAGAGCAGAGCAGAAAAGCTTCAAGAGGTGCCATCTGATATTATGAATCCACATTGGTGATGTATCTTATAAGACAGTTATATGGTGATACCATTCTGAAATATTGGCACATCCTTTTACAGCTCAATATGTAAAAGTTATGAAACATGCCAGCCTTAAACTCCAAATATACAATCCTCAGAAGCCACATATATATGGCCTGCGGTGTACCATGGCCTTATATAGGCTTTCTGCTGGGATCCGAAAGCTGTACGTTGATGTGAGCATCAATAATGCACAGTAGAGCGTCGAAAACCCGGCAGGACATTAGCAAAGAGCATCAGGTCACAGCATGATGTGTGCTGCATTGTATGGCCCAGAGCTATAAGGACCGGTGACATCAAACCTCGGTCTCTGAGAGGCTGATGGACCGGGCGCGGTGGGACTCCCTGCACGGATGCTCGTGCTCCTGTCTGGATCCCTGCCTCATTTCAAACATTCAGGTTTGCAGTTTCTGTATGGAAGCATAGAACCAATAGGGCCTCATTTATGAGAAGTGAGGCCTCGCTGCGTGAAAGTGACGCACGGCCTCATAAATAAGACCCATAGAATCTTACTTGAATGACACACATGCAAGGCTTGAACCTTAAAGGTTTGTTTTAGAATTATATGTTCTACAGAAATCAAGTCATGTACTCGAAGTTAATTAATCAATAACGCAGAGAGCAAAGCTCAGTCAGGCACAGAATCAGTCGGAAGCACTCTGTAAAGCTCAGATCAGCAAAATACAAAACAGAAAAAGGTAATCCGCATGGAGTCGCCTCCTAGTGGTAGTAGAAACGGTCTCCCACATGTGCAAAAAGAGCACAATTTTATAGGGTTCTGAACAGTAGATTTCATATGTTCACTACAGTTGTACACAAATCCCACAAAATGGACCGATCAGCATTAAACAGTGGGGAAAAAGTTGCATGCAAATTTATTTTGAAAATCTCTCATACTTGTACAACATGAAGCTTCTCACGAATGCTGGGGCCGATTCACAGAACTAACTTAAGACAAAATCCTAAACTTACTACTTTTGGTATTCACAGAAGGCATTTAGTAGTAGTAAAGTTAGAATGTTGTCTTAAGTTTGACTGAAGACAAACTTAAGACAAACTTAAGACAGACTTAAGACAGACTTAAGACAAACTGAAGACAAAATCCTGCTCTTAGGTTGAGGAGGCACCCAAGGTGCACTCATCATTAAGAGATTGTGTTGTATGGCAGTTTAGGATCCGAGCAAAATTTCCCGATTCATGCCCTTATATAAGTACAATTCACATTGCCCTAATATAGGCATATAAATCATACCCATATTTAGACATAGCCCATGCAGTCCAAATACAGGCATGGCTACTTCCACCTGTACCAAAACGTCACAACGATTTCTTGGAAAATTGGCTTAAGCAGTCAGGGACCTCCCCTTGCTTGAATATTGAATCGTCCAAGAACTCATGTACTTTACAAAGAACTACTATTCCCTTGGGGTTCTTTACTGACGTTATTATGCCCAACTTTACGTCAAACTAGGCACTTTTAAGGTATAAATATGCCTTCACTTGCTCTAGCAGGACACAGTGGTTCGGAGCAGTTCAATTATCTGCTTGCCCGACGCAGCTCACTGCAGCAAGTGCCGAAGGAAGCCGACCCTCCAGCTGACACACTGATCGAGAAGCTGTCCTGTCTGTCGCTGAGAATCCAGCTCCAGTGTTTCCACGCTCCCCTCGTGGAGTGTTGGGAAATCGAGTCCCGAGACAGAGATACCAGATCTCCTTCATTCTAAACTAAGGTATGGAGCTGATTAGACCCTAAGAGAAATCTTGGATAGATTCTTGGCAAAGAAAACCAAACCTATGCTACACAAATACTTACTCCCTCCCGCGTACTAGACTTAGGTTAGGTACATTAGGGTAGGCGTATTTTAGAGAGCACTAGCTGAGTATTTTAGCCTGTGTATTTATGTATGTACTGTTATATGGCTTAGAAACCATACAATGCTTTTACAGTATTATTTTATAATACTATTCACGCTGTACATAGTATACTTTGCAGCCTGTGTTACGATTGTAGCAGTTCACTTTACTTGCATGAGAAAGAAGACTGTTCAATAAAACCTTTTTTATTGAAAACGCCCGTCTCTCTAGTTCTCTACACCTCTGTTGAAACGAAGCATGCACGATTGACTGAGAGAAATATCTATCTATTGTTTCCACGACTCTGAAGATCAGTTTTATCTTGGGGAAACAAAGTTGTCATGTTTATGCGGTTGTCAGAAACGAATCCCTTCTTGTGTATTCGAGAAAGTTTCTAGTGACCTCTGAGTTAGCTGGCACATTCACTATTAAGTTTAATACATTCGATAGAGACCTAGTCGACCTCAGTCCTACGTCTAAACTATAGGATATATTATTCCAATGCGCAGAGCCTATTGGGAATATAGGAACTACACTACAATTGACCACTGTCCCCTCTCACAGGGCCTTGCGGGGCTGACAGTGGATGCACCATGATTTATAATGAAGGGATAGGTCCTTTTACTGTCTCCATGGGGAAGTGCCAACTGGCCTTTCTTATGTAAAAGGTTCTGCTCGTGAGCCTTAATTGAGATTTTTACTTCCATGAGTTTGTATATTTGTGGATTGCAATTGTACATATTCTGTGTGTCATGGGTTGAATGTAAGAATTGTGTGAACTGCTAAGAGTGCCTGGTGGAATCTATTAAGGATTCACATGTGCACGGCAACGTGAAATAGTGGAGAGCTTTGTGTGAGACAGAACAGGTTATTATGACCCATAAGTGGAGCCATTGAGCATACCTTTGTGTCTCCTCACCCCTAAGGTTAGTCTGTTGTGAAGGAGCCCTAAGCTTTGTCCTGAAACTGGCACTGAGTGAAGGGACAGTTCTAAACACTACTTAGTGAAGTAGGTTCCTGGGCTTAACATTGGTTAAATAAGTGCTTATGACCAGCAATACTGGATAGAAGGTACTTATTACGCTTATTGCAGAAGTACTGCACACGCGGCAGATGAAAGCATAGAAAAGCCTGGGCAGGCCAGGAAGCAGTGATGGAAGCACAGATGTTCTCTTTATCTCTTCCACCACTGTTCAAACCACTTTACCTTCCAGTTCTTCTTCAGTCTAGCACTAGTCTGCCCAAGGCACACCTCATCTGACCCATAAGACCCATTTCTGTGTTGTAAACGCCCTCATAGAGAGGTAATGATGAGAAGACCATCGGATGTGGCACTGCTAGCGGCTGGCCATGAGTGAGGACACCCAACGCTTCAACCACAGCCTGGAGGAGCTGCTCCTGGACGCCAACCAACTGCAGGAGCTGCCAAAGGCAAGAGGGGGCAGAGGGCCTACTTAGGGGCACTCCATCACCTCTGGTTTGGAAGACACCAGGTGATGTCTTTGTTAGGCTGGAGGTGTGATGATGGGACTCCTGCCTGATAGAAGCTGAGGGTTCCATAGACCCCAGCAGATGTAAATTGGGTATGTATGTGGGGGGAGTATGACAACAAAATTACATTTTTAACCCAAAGTTCACTTCAGACTCCTCCATTTAAATTTGCTTCTCTCCTCCTGACTTTAACAGGTTGGTCAGGGGGCAGTGTTGCCAATGGGAGCAGTTGAAACCCAGGGGCATATTTTCAAGACAGGCAATACAATGATGAATGTGAAGGACATCTAACATGGGCTTTAATTGGAATTCCATAGAGCATATTATCAATCAGTTTTCTGCCGTTAAAGCGGCGATAATTTTATCGCCTGTCTTGATAATATGCCCCTCAGTGTTTTGTACTAAAGTTCACTAGAGAGAAATACAGAAAGACTACCCAGGTTTGTCTTTGCATCCTTGCTGCTCACCTTTACCTTTTCAACCCCCATGAAAGAGAGATTCCCAAAGCTGATCAGGAGATTTAACAAATTAAGATCAGGCTTTTTCAGTGTAATACTTTAGATTGGTTAGGGTTTGTGAAGTTGGATATTTCCACTTCTTGCTTTCAAAACAAAGGAGTAAAGTGGATATTATGCAGCTAACACACAACTTTATTACAAACTGTTGTTTTCCTATCCACACTATGCAAGTAGTTTGTCCATTAATTAGATTCACTCATTTGTGGGCCTTTGCCCAGCAGGCCCTGCCATGCACTTAAAGTACCTCTGTCTGTGTTGTTAAGACAGCTCAGCATGTGTCACCATGAATAATTAAATGAATCCTTTTTCACTTATATCCGATCCTTGTGGCATTCCCTGGCTGCCTCATATCTATGCTACCGGTTTCTGATAGCAAGTTATGCTGTGTCAGCCAACAGCACTAAACATACAGGGAAAGTGCACATCAAGGCTAGGTGGTTTCCTTTTAAAGTGCCTTTCTCCCCTTACAAATCCTTTGTGTAAAATGATGTTTCCTACAGCAGGAAACACTAGGGTTGGCTGCAAACAGAAGCACCAACAACATGAGCACAATGAAGTGTGAGATCTCTGCACCTGACTTTCTCTGTTCTTCCTGAAGAATCAGGGACAGACAATGGACCGGACTGCCGGTACCGGGCATCAGACATATTTCTCAATTGTGAAGTCCTGACATGTTAACGAGGTTTCGGCAAGTTTCAGCTACTTTACATATTACTGGTACCAGAGAAAAGGTCCTAATCTAACTCAGAAATGATACGTTTTTATTTACCTGGAGCGAACCCTTCCTTTTCTGAATAGATTTTCATTCTCCACATGCATTATTGGAATATCTTGTGGCTTTCCTGATGAAGGCACAGTGTTGCGCCGAAACGCGCGTTAAACAACCATCATACAGCCACCACAATTTTTGATTGTTTCTTTGATTGTATTATATCATTTATTGTATCATTTTCTTTGACTGTCCTATTTAGCTGATCACACTAATCTGATGGTGTTCATTTGTTTGTTTATGTGAAGATTTTGAAAAAACTATTGTGTGTCAATTTTATGTCAAACATGCTCGGAATTATTTTTTAACAAATTGCCATTAAAGAAATGACATTTTAAAATGATCTCTACACTGAGTTCAGTCTATCATGTTTTCTTTTGATATGGGTCGTTGAATAATTGTGACCTTTTGACTGCCTAGGGATTTACCCTCAGCTGTGCAGACAATGGACAAGCCTAACAAGCCTGGCCTATAAACTCCCTCACCCTGAAAAACAGAAACGGCAGTCCCACCCTTGACCTCTGACATTCACCAAAAGCTTTGGTATTGCTCAGGAAGATTAGTCTAAATATCCTTGCTAAAGGAAGATCCAAATGTAGCCCCACTCTCCACATTCCAGTGCCTGGGTCTCCCTCTCCAGCTACAGGAGTGCAGACAATACACTACCACTGTTTGGGATGCTGTCCTCACTCCACCCTGGGCAGTGCTAAACCAGGTCATTCAAATGGATTCTACTTTGCCTTGGTAAATAATACTCTGAGGCAAACAATAAGAGTAAACATCAGAAGACAATGCTCCGGCATCTGCATAATCTCCTTTTTATTGTTTACATTAGTTGCCTTGTGCAGATTCTCACTGTGATTTGATCATGAGTTTTTACTGCTTCATTCAAGCACCACTTCAATATTTCACAAACACATGTTTAGCCATTATTTTACAAATCCAACCCCATAGCTGACCATCTGTCCTTGCTAAAGCAGAGGTCGTACAGTGGCCCAGCAGCGGGCACACCGGGCACATGATTCTAGGGCCTACCAAAGTTCCTAGCATACCGCTAGCTCAGGTGCAAGTAATGACGTTTTTTCTACAGTTTTGTATTCTAAGAGGTCATTCTACCTTATAAATCTATTCTTTGTTTCTAAAACCCAGCATGAACTTTGTGATAATGAGTTAAAATATTTGTGCGCCGCCTCTCCTTTTCCTTTGAATGACCCGCTCCTTACTTTCCAGCTGCTGCGCGCTCACTCTATGCCATGTGCATGTCCCCCTTCATCGTCATTATTCTGTATCTGCATACTCCCCCATCTCATCTTAAAGACTAAGGGCCCCATTAGGATGGCAGGGGGACTTTGTCCGCCCGCCATCCTGATGTAAAACGGGACCGCCCGCCATAAGGGTGGCGGTCGTGTGGGGGCCATTAGGATGCGCCCGCCACACTGGCGGGTGCATCCTGCATTTTTAACATTGCGCACTTCAATGCACGAGACAGGCACCGTGCGGTGGCTGACACATTGTACAGTGAAGTGCAGGGGAGTACCATAGGTGCCCCCCATGGGCACCCCCCACCCCCCGGAGTCCCTGGAGGCCCGCAACGGGCCTCCACAAGATATTCCCGCATGCCTTTCTGTGGCGGCGGCACCACGGAAAAGCATGCTCCTAATATGGATGGCGGTCTAATAGACACCGCCACCATATGAAACCCTTTTCCGCCGGTCAGCTCGTTGACCGGGTGGAAAAGCGGCGGACGGTCTTTCCGTCTGCCGTGGTCCCCCCGCCATTTTAATATGGCGGGGGGAAATGAGTGGCGGGCAGGGAAGGATATCAGGCGGATCGCCACCGCCTGCATAGTGGTGGCGATCCGCCCGACATCCTAATGGGGCCCTAAGTGCCTGATTTTGCTCTTGGTGGGATTCCCGTCATTCCTCCGTGGTTGTGTTTACAACTACTCCAATGAACTGATGGATTTCCGCCGGCCATATTTAGATGTGGGCTGTCTGATCTTCCATCCACGTTAACATAATGTTTTCCATCAAGTAAGTGACTCGACCCGGTGGACACCTCTGCTGGCTAACATTGCTCTGTCACCATCAGGGTTGCGGGATTGTGTGGAACCTATTTAGATTTCACAGTTCTGCTGGCTTTGTCCTAGCAAAAGGAACAATTGATGAATGGAATGCTGGACAATGTAAACATTCACCCCCAGTCACAAGGATCTGGATTTAATCTATTGTTCTTTTGCTCACCACACCACACCAGTTTGGTCCCAGCCATATTCAAATCAGTCTTGACCATGTTCCTCATGGGAACAGTTCAGCCCGAACTGCCAAGCCAGGTCCTTCCTGGACAAAAAACAGGCATCCTTGGACCAGTTTCAGGGCATCACCCCTCATCAGTCACGCTAGATTGAATCCAGTGGTGCAGTGAGCACGGTCCCATTTCTGAGCTTTCCCTTCCCACTTAGGACAACAAAAGCAAAAGAAACAATTGGACGGAATCCTGAAGAAAGCAAACATCCACCACCAGTCACAAGGATCGAGGTTTATTCCATTATTCTTTTGCTCACCACTTCACTCCAGTTTGGAACTAGCCATATGCAAATCAGTCCCGTTGTCCTAGCGGCGGATCGCCAACAATGTACTGATCCTGTGACTTTTGCATGGATGCTAGCATCACACCTGATGTGATTTGGCTAATTGTTTTCACCTGCATGACACATTATAAAACACACCAGTTCAAATAAAGATCCTTTGCTATTCCACTGCAGCTGAACATTTTTAAGAACTTTTTTCAGTGAAGTCAGGTGTTTTTTTGCTTTCTCTGTTTCTTCTGTTCATTTGTCTTCTGTCATTTATATTCTTGTGGTTTATAACATTTATTTAAGTTTATTTTATTATCATTTTAGGGAGGAAAATCCCTGTTTGAGCCCAAGTATAAAATACAACTATCGCTCAGAAAAGGCAAATGTGGACCTGAATAGTTGATAGAGTAAATGCTGTAGCGAGTAACCTGTGCACAAGTGAAGAGATTAGGAGGAGGTGGAACGATCTGCGGGAGAGAGTGAGTTCCCTTGCCTCCAATCTTCGCCTGCGGCCCAGAGGACTCGTGGTGGTTCTCCCAGCCCCCCTTACAACTATTTCCCTGGGAGAAGGTCTTGCAGATCCTACACCCTGAAGGCGTGACAGGAGTGGAGACTGGTAAGTTGTACTTTGAATGTTCTGTTGCTAATGTGTGTTTGCACCCTTTTCAAACATATAAACCTGTATATAAATATTGTTTCTGTTTTATTTAGGAAATATGTAGCATTATTGTTGTTTCTCTCTTTTTACTAATTCTTAATATGTTTTGTCAATATGTGGGTTTTTTTTCAAGTCACCTTTTGTTTTTTTATCCTGTTTGTCTGAACGTGTTTATTAGTATTTAAGATTACAGGTGTCAATCTCCATTACTTTTCACATGATGTTATGGTGCTTGTAAGTGTTTTTTCACTTAATAACATATTGTATACATGTCTTTTATATTGTAAATGTCTGTTCATTTTTACTGCATATATTTTACAAGGTATGTTTAACTTACAATTTTGAAAGTGCTGTTAATGTTTATTGAAATTACTATTACTATCATTATGACTTGTGTTTTGTGTTAAAATAACATTGCAATATTATTTTGGTCATTCTCTTTTGTTTCAGATTATACATGTGCTAAAGTGTTAACTATTTGTCAATCTCTATTTAATTCTATGTTTTGAAATGTTGTTGGTTTTAATTTATGTTGTCATTTTCCAGTGATGTTATTGAATTCATGTTATTTATGCCCCAAATCAAAATCTGTTGACGTAGAAATTGGTAATGTATGTTAATTTTGTATAATGAAGTTAAGTTGTTTTTAAACAAATGCACTTTCTAATGTTTATATAATGACTAAAGCTAACTCTCCTTCTAGATTGTTTGATTTTCAGAATTTTATCCTGCTAGGCCTTGGAATGGTTTCTTGCACATTTCCCCTCTCTACTGTGATGTAAATGTGTGGTAGATATTATGCATATTTTCTAATTGTTTTTTTAATATCTGGACATAATTTTACCTGCTTTTTGGAAGTAGTTTTGTATCTAAATTAAACTGTTTTTGTAACTTTCTATAATGCTATTGAAAAGTATAATAATCAAAAAAGTTAGATTTTCCCTTTTAGGTTGCTACATTTGTTGCTTCAAACTCATTTGAGGTATAATTCAGGTATATACTCCTTTGAGATATAATTCAGACCTCTAAAGTAAATATTTTTGTATTATTATACTACCAACGCCCAGAGTACATGGACAACCATTTGCCACTGCTACTAATGATTCACCCACTCTAGACAAGGAACAAGCCATCAGTGAAGTATCTAGTCTCACAAATACTGATGATGAGGATCAGAGTGCTTCATCTGGTCTGCCTGGGCAGACAGCTCCAGTGAGTCTCACTCAGACCACACTTACAACTCCCACCCCAGCTGTTACCATACCTCAGGCTCTGTATGCTTCCACTTCCAGTGTCCAAATGAACAACACCCCAATCTTGAGCCCCCCAGTCCTGGCTGCTGTTGATCCAACTCCACTTCCAGTTTAACCTGGAACTAAAGGGATGGGGCATATTGGATCAAAGGCACAGGGTAGTGGGGGTAGAGTACATAGGAGGGAATCTGTAGACCAGCAAAATGAGGACACTGGATGCACTTTCACCCAGACCACCATTAATTAATTGCAGGTTTATATAGCGCTAGGATCGACTCCCGGAGGAGTATCTCCGCGCTTCGACCGCTGCGAAACCCTTCCTGGCTTCCCTGAGAGATGGTCCCTTAATGGGTATCTCCAGGGTGAGACCAGGCATCCCCGGCGGTCTGGTGGGGCCGTTAGTGCAGATGAGGCAAGCTTATGCCCAGAGTTGCCGAGTGTGATCGCTGATCAGAGTGGGCACCGAGGCGAGAGAATTATCGAGTCCGCTGACCCTGGTCCAGAAACCTGCCGCGTCGGGAATCGAACCCTGGTCCCGGGCCGTCCTCTGCTCTCGGGTCTGCCGCCTCTAACCAGTGAGCCACACTACTGCACCATCTACTAAGTCTTGGGATCCCTCATGATGGCCAGGACCTTACAGAGTTCCGGTTGATGAAGCAGTTGCAGAGGGAGCACCATATTCCGATGGAAAATCTAAACTCCAATTTTGTTTCTCTGGCTGCGGTGCTGCAGGATTGTTTTATGCAGGGCTTTTCCAACAATATTTTCCCATTTCTTTGGTCCAACAACATCTGGGCCTACTACATCCATTTAGGTATTTACTTCTAAATTGTACATAGCTCTAGCTAGACCTGAGGGTATCAGAGTGCTTCACCTGTTATGTCTGTAGCTGTATCTTCGCCAACATGGTGAGACACAGAACACACCACATCAGCCAGGTCTTTACAATAATCGAGTGCCAAGTCATCAGAAATATTCACAAGCTGATTTTCTGGGACTGTAGGCTGCCTCATAGCCCTCCTCATTATTATCTCTTGAGGGGACAGTCCAGTTCTTCGGTCTGGGATGGTTTGCAAACTCATCAACACCAGGGGTAGTGCATCAGGACATTTCAGGGATGTGGACACACACACACCTTTGCCAATCTGGACTTTATAGTTCCATTAACTTGCTCAACGGTACTCGATGCCTCTGGCCGATAGGCACAGTGTAGACTTTGTTCAATTTGCAATGCAGCATGGAGGATTTGTACCACTTCATTGTTAAAGTGTGTACATCTATCCGATGCCAAAGAGACTCGAAATCCAAACCTAGGGTTCAACTCTCTAAGTAGCAGTTTAGCTACTGTTAGGCTGTCATTGCATCTTATGGGGTAAGCCTCTACCAAACGAGAAAACAACACACAATCACAAGGACATATTTCAATCCATTGCAAGGGGGCATGTCAATTAAATGAAGCTGCATGTGGGTAAAAGGACCTCCTGATTTCCTAATGTGACTCGTATTGACCACTGTTTTCCTTGCTGCATTTTGCTGTTGACATATCATGCATCTCTGACACAGACTCTCTGCAACAGCTCTAAATCACCGATTTTACCAAGTTTGGCAAAAGAGACGTACCACAGGATCTCTTCCCACATGTGCAGGTCCATAGCAATTTCTTGCCATCGAAGACAACAAGCTGTCTGGCAACACAGGTCTCCCATCCGTGTATACCCACACCTCATCTTCCTGCCTATGATTACATCCTGATTTAATCCACCCTTCTTTCTCTGCTTGTGGGACTGCATCTTGTAATTCTCTGATCTCTTCCCAAGTTTCCACAACTGAAAACAACAACCTGCATTTGGTGTCATCAGACTGTTCCTCCAAATATTCCCCATTAAATGTGTGAGAATTTAGGGTGCATTCATGCGCAGTTTCATCAGCGTGACAATTGCCAACTGTCACATATTCATGGGCAGTTTGATAAGCAGAACATTTCACCACTACAATCTGAGCCGGCAGTTATAGTGCCAACAGTGGGTTTTTCATGCACTCTCCATTTCGTATTGGTGAACAGGAAGAGGTCATGAACCCACGTTGAGACCACAACTGCCCAAAGTCGTGTACCACCCCAAAACCATGTTGGCTATCCATAAATATGATTACCCTAATTTGCTCTGTAATGATGCAAGCTCTAGTAAGTGCAATCTATTCAGCCACCTGTGCTGAGTACACTCCTTTCAACCATGATGCTTTAATCACACCCACCACAGTACAGATTGCATTTGCAGCTCTCAAGGTACCTCCTGAATCTCTCAAGCATGATCCATCCACAAACAGAACATGATCTGACTCAGGCAACGGGGCGTCTTGAATGTCAGGTCACAGTTTGGTACATAATTTGGTCATGTCAGGACAATCGTGATCAACATCATACAATACAACTTCATGTCATGGTAATGGTATCAAGGTAGACTGGTTTCAACTTGTGCATCTTGTCACAGTGACAGGTTCTGCACCCAAAATCACTTGTTCATATTTTGTTAACCAACTTATCGTAAGATGCTGTGTTCGAGTCAACAAAATCTCAACAGAATGAGGTATATACACTTTCAAAGGATGACCCATCACAAAATGTTCTTACTGCTCTAAACTCACACATGCTGCAGCAACAGCTTTCAAAAATCCAGGTAAAGCAGCAGTTATAGAATCTAATGTAGCTTAAAAATATGCAACAGATCTGCGTGCAGTTCCATGCATTTGAATTAGAAATAATAGTGAACAACCTTCGTGCTCATTGCAAAGCAGAGGAAAACTCTTGTTAAAGTCGGACATTCCCAAAGCTGGTGCTTGATACAAACTATCCTGCAGTTCAAGAAAATAGTGCATACATTCCTCATCCTATGGAATTGGATCATTCACATCTTTGTGTGTCAGTCTCTGAAGTGGCTTTTCTATTAGAGAAAAATTTGGGATCCACTTCCTGCAATAACCAACCATTCCCAAAAACATTTGAACCTCTTTTTGTGTATTAGGAAGATTATTTGTAAAATAGCAGTGATTCTATCCTGTGACACTTTTCCGGCTCCTTTTTCAACGTGATGTCCTGAATAGAGAATATCTCTTTTGCAAATCTCGAGTTTTGCAGGTGACACCTTATAGGTGAAGTAGTGTGGCTCACTGGTTAGAGGCGGCAGACCCGAGAGCAGAGGACAGCCCGGGACCAGGGTTCGATTCCCAGCGCGGCAGGTTTCTGGACCAGGGTCAGCGGACTCGATAATTCTCTCGACTCGGTGCCCACTCTGATCAGCGATCACACTCGGCAACTCTGGGCATTAGCTTGTCTCATCATCACTAACGGCCCCACCAGACCGCCGGGGATGCCTGGTCTCACCCTGGAGATACCCATTAAGGGACCATCTCTCAGGGAAGCCAGGAAGGGTTTCGCAGCGGTCGAAGCGCCTTGGGACCCTACGGGTAAGTAGTGCGCTATATAAATGTCAATACATTTACATTTACATGCTTATGTCCACTCAGTTCCAAATGTTTCAGAAAGGGAACGGTATCAATAAAGCAAACTTCTTTAGTTCCTGATGCAACCAACAAATGATCTATGTACTGTACCAACACAGAATGATTCGGCATTTCCAAAGATTCCAATTTTCTTTTCAATATTTGATTGAAGATTGAGGGACTTTCCCTATAATCTTGTGGAACTCGGCACCATGCCAAATCACTGTTTCTGAACCAGAACGCAAACAAATATTGGCTATCCATATGCAAGGGAATGGAGAAAATATCTTGACACAAGTCAGTCACCAAAAACCCTTCTGCTTCGCACGGAATCTGATATAGAATTACTACAGGATTTGGTACTATTAGACAACAAGGAATCACAATCAGATCACTTTTTCACAAAGCTTGAACAATTCTGTATATTCCGTTTGGTTTTTGTATGCCCATGATAGGTGAATTACAAGGACTGCCAAAAGTCTCTCTCAGAATTCCTTGTTCGATCAGAGTCTCAATCAACTTTGTTATTCCAGCAATATTCTCAGGATTTAAATTATATGCTGGGGTTCTTGTATATTATACATTTGATTTCATTGTGATTTGAATTGGAGCTACTCCTTTCATCAATCTAATGTCCTTTTCTGTAAAATCCCACACTTCAGGTAAGACTGTGTCTCTTAGCACAGGAGGTACGTCATTTTCCGTTAGTAAGGGATGCAAGCCCTTTCTTCTGTCATTTGTCTAGACATTTTGAACATCATATCCTCATCCTTGGTATGAAATTCTATTAGTTCTGGAGTACAATACATGGAACAATTAATTTTGAACAACAAATCTCACCCCAACAGATTTACCGGACTAGAATCACACACCACAAATGTATCTACATCTTCAAAGGTTCCAATCTGTACTTGCATAGGCTGTCACTGGGGTTGAAATCGATTGATTTGATACTCCTACTACTTGTATTCTTTCTCCTGAGAGGGGTAGGTTGGGAATTTTCACAGTTCTCGCAGTGGATCGGGTAGCACCAGTATCTACAAGGAATGGAATGGGTGTTCCAGTTACCTTGCTGTCCACATGACAATAATTCTGACCTCTAAGGATGCGCCAAACATGCATTCCTCCTCCCCTCTCAGGCACCATTGTTGAGATGTGTCCGAGTCCCTGTCATCCATCTGCAATAAATAGTGTGATGCCACTTGCACATTTGGATTTACTCGATCATTTGCATGGACACCCATATTCACATTATATTTCTGTACCTGTCCATTTAAATTTTGCATAGGCGCTTGAGGCATATTTTGATTCTGACCCCTTACCTTCGACATCAGCTGATTCATCATATCATTATTCACCTGTGACTGTACCATTCCATCTGCACTTGTCACCATTGTCTGTCCATTCACTTGAATAGCAAAATTATACTTACACTTGCGCTTCTAATGCCCGAACATGCCGCAACTGTGGCACAGAAACATCTTTTTCAATATCTTTATATTTGATCCTTGACCCCTTCCCTGAGGCATCAAATTCTGCATGGGATTTACCATCACACCCTTCATTCCAAAAGTAGTCAGACCATTTCAATGTATCCTGCCTGAATAAGCAGAATCAAACCCCACATATCCTTTCTTAGCAGCTCTCGTTTGTGCCAACATCAATATCTCTATTAACATTTTGTGTCGTGAATCAATATTGTCTCCACAATACTTCGCATAACGAAGTATTTCATCTATGAATTTACTCTGCCAACATATTAAATGTTGCTGAGTCATGGCACTTATCTCATGTCTTAAACCCTACAAGAAATGATACAAAAAATGTCCCATATCTTTTCTGACACATTCTCAATTCCACTATACTGTTTGAACACTTGTAGAATCTCTCGTAGTACGCATAACCTGACTCTTATAATTCATGAGTAGTCCTATCTCTCTTTACCCAATCCGTTTTTTTTGGCAAAATCTTTCCTTTCAAATATGTAGTGACCTCATTATAATTTTTCACATCTTCTACTGATGGGGCACCTGTCCCGATCAGGTTCTGTATCAGGCCAATCAATAGCAATTTTGCATTCCACAATCAATCTGTTGGAACAACAATATCAAATAAAGCTTCTAAATTGTTCAGCAAAACTTTTGAAACCTTCACAAATCTTTCCACTTGTCTATACCACTCGGCAGGCTTCTCTCTCAATCTCGGAAAAAACTATTTCTGCTTATTCTCAACTACCAATCCCAGCACAGCTTCACACCAACCACCAATACCAGTGCAGCACTTACATGACATTAGTCTAACCTCGACCAGCGTTATTTCACCCTCTTTAAGTAAAAATCTTCAACATCTCTCCAGGTTTGCTTCCTAAAGAAATCTCAAAAATTCCAACTTTTCACGCTTCAAGTTCTCTTACTCAGTACCGGCAATGATGTCTCATGCACAGTACTCACATAACAGCAGACAAACAAGCTTATTGTATGATACACTAAGACTGCCCGTAGGCGTATCCTGGGATCTTAGGCCTCAACGGACCCGTACTCACCCTATACTTCGACGGAACTAAACTCAATAAAACATAGACATATGATTCTCACAATATGACAATTTACTTCTGTGATCACTAGTCCGTTTCAGTCTTTGGCTAGTCAATATTTTACCATTAGTCAAAACTCTACTGTTTCCTATAGGCTACTAGAAACACCCTTTTAACAAAGTCTCTACATATCCTAGTTTAGTTAGTCAAACTAACCAACCGAAAAGCTACCAGAAAACTGATGCAGCGGAAGACTTATCAATTTTCTAATACTCCAAAACACTTGTATTCATTACCAATAACTAGGTCACAAAACATAACAAGCATTTGCAATGCAATATGTCCCGCATTTTCAAAAGTTTAAGCTATTAGCTTTGCAAATTACAATGCCTTTTATTTATGTTTTGGCTTTTAAAACATAAATAAAAAGCATTGTAATTTACATTGTAAATAGCTCAAACGTGTTAAATGCGAGACCTATTGCATTGCAAATGCTTGTTCTTCTATACAAACATTAAAAGGTTCTTGGGGCATTATAAACCACACCCATGAATGCTGAGAGGTTTGTAAATACAACCAGATCCTCAAGATGGCAATCTAGGGGCACATCCCCCAGCTTGCCCAAAATGTATCTTTTTATTTAGCATGTTTAGTTTGGTGAAATTAGCCTGGCAGTGTTGCTAATTTTGAAACAGGGAAATGTTTATTGAATGCAGCCCTGAAATACTGGACTGGACTGTTTGTGGCCAAAGGGACAATCAATTTTAAAAATGATAAAATCATTGAGTCAAGCCTTTCCATGGGCCGGCCCTTGGTGCCATCTCAGGAAAGTAGGGGTACTAAGTCCATCATGCTCACCGAGTTTCCTGCTGCCTCTATGGGTGAGGTAGAGGACCTTATAGGCCAAATCAAGAGTGGTTAACCATTAGACCTTATCCCGGCAAGAATATTGTCATTGGTTGGCAAGACACTCGGTCCTACGATCCAGTCCCTTGTCAACCTTTTTCTTTCCGAGGGCCGGATCCCACAGGAGTGGATGACGGCAATGGTGAGACCCATTAGGAATAATTCTTCCATCCCATGGACAGAGTTGCACAACCTCAGGCCCATTTCTCTCCTCCCGTACCTGAGCAAGTTAACGGAAAAGCACGTTAATACCCATCTGTCAAGTTTTATCGAGCGAACAGGAAGTCTGGATCATTCCCAGTCCGGCTTCAGGCATCGCCATAGCACAGAATCAGCGCTCCTTTCGGTGGTAGATGACATCCGAATGTCCCAGGATATAGGGCATTCAGTGATTCTGGTGCTATTGGATCTATCAGCGGTGTTCGATACTATATCCCATGACATCTTGCTCAGGCCTTTGGTAGAGGTGGGGCTTGAGGGCTCGGCATGGGCCTGGATGAGGAGCTTTTTATCTGGCCGTACACAGTGTGTTAATATGGGCTCATTTCGATCTGCCTCTGTAGAGCTCACAAAGGGGGTGCCACTGGGATCATGTTTAAGCCCTACTCTTTTTAACATATATGCGGCCCCCCTGGCCAGTATTATGAGATCTTATGGATTCATCCCAGTGTCATACGCTGATGACACTCAGCTTTTTTTCCCTTTCAAGTCACTAAGCTCCGTGGTCAAACAGTCCTTTTCAGAAGGCATGAAGGCGGTCTCTCAGTGGATGGCCCTGAATTTCCTACAGTGCAATGTTGGAAAGGTTGGAAAGGAGGTTATGCTTTTTGGGGAAGCCTCAATGCTGTGGACTCCAGACTGGTGGCCCCCAGATCTAGGCCCTGTCCCTAGCCCTAAACAGGTGGTAAAGAACTTGGGCGTGCGGCTGGATCAAGATCTATCCTTAAAGGACCACGTAAACCAGATGGTTGGGTCCTGCTATCATACGATTGGACTACTTCGCAAAGTGTTTCCTTTACTTCCAGACACAACTAGGAAAACGTTGGTCCAGGCCTTGGAGCTCAGTCGCCTGGATTACTGCAACGGGCTGTTGCTATCGGCAAATGATGGTGTACTTAGCAGGCTTCAGGTGGTACAAAATACTGGTGCAAGGCAGGTCCTGAACGCCCCACCTAGATCTCCATCACGCCCCTTGTTGGAAAAACTACACTGGTTGCCGATTCGCCAACGGATCAAATTCAAGACTTGCTGGGTGGTCCACAAGGGTATACATGGTTTAGGCCCCTTGTATCTGGCGGAAAAGTTCATCCCCTACAACCCAGTACATACCCTCCGCTCTAGTAATCAGTCTTTGCTTCAAGTCCCAATTGTTAAAAAGGCAAGACAGGGTGGAAAAGCCTTATCCTTTCTCGGCCCTGGCCTCTGGAATAAACTCCCCGATTCTATTAGGCAATGTTCGGACCACCTGTCCTTTAGGAAACGGCTAAAAACATTTTTGTTCCAGGCTTAGTACCTCCATAGATTCTCAGCTCTTCCACTCTTGCCTCTCACTTGCGGTGTGCGCAGAGATACTCCTCCGGGAGACGATTCTAGCGCGGTACAAACCCATAAATAAATAAATAAATAATTAAATAAATAAATGTGTTTAAATATGTAGTCCAGAATACAAGGTTTCAAATAAAATGTCCTTTGCTTTTTTAAAAAAAATAACAAAAAAAACATTTTAGTTATAGAAATTAGAGGTTGTTGAGGCTACTCTCGGCAAAGCAGAAGAAACAAAGGGCTTCTCTGCTATCAGAAATGCAGCTTTCATGAAGGATTAAATAAGACACGGTGGCTATGTTTGTACATTTGAGTAAAATCTGCAATGTTAAGTTAACATTGGGCCCTGATTGCCTGTGGAATGTTCACTTGAGTCCATTTAGAATGTTTAGATTCTGGTTTGCTTTTCACAACTAGAGGGTCATTTAAACAACGAGCAATGGCTGAACTCCGAAGTGGTGAACGTTTCCCTTGTAATGTTCAGCTAAGGAACACGTGGTTCCCTTGAAATCGGAATGGCCAGTAATTTAAGTTACTAAATAAACAATGGGCTGGAAGGAAGCTCTGTGGAGGTTGCTTGTTATGAACGGTTTTATTTCTACAAAGTGTGGTATGCATTTCACGAAACCAGCGAAATAAGGGCATTCATTGTACAGCATGTGTGAGCACTAAAAGCATGCCAACATGTAACTAAGTATGACCGTTTGAGTAGGGGCAGCTACCACGCAAATCTGTGAATTATAGGCGGTCTACTGAAATGAAGTGATTCAGCGGCAGTTGCTTTCCCCATAACTGATGATCTGTACACTTGTGCACCTGCCAGATAGTCCACCACCTTTCACCAAAAACACTGGCTCTACAGATGCCGCATATTTGAGGCCGAAGAACTGACACAAGGCTGCCGTAAATCGGCATGGATGTTGTGACCTCCCTTGCCATTGGCCACGCCAGGCCTGGCAGGGGGTCGATGGTAGTGATAGTGAAATGTGTGTGGCGTGTGATTTCATTTCTTGTGCAACAGGGCTTTTGACAAACACCCGTCTCCTTTCTAGGTGGATTACCAGGCCCTGCTTTTGGTAAACGCATGCGTCCAGAGACATCTTTTGTGCAATGAAAGCAAACAAAAAATCAACCATTCACTTACGAAAACTCAAAAATGTCCTGCCTCTCAAAAGAAAGCTATTTTCGGTGGGGGTGGAATGCCATACTGATTCCACATTAACCGCATACACATAGAAGCAGCGAATGTGCAAAAGCCATTATTTCAGAACCTAACCGTTATTGACTAATTTAAGGTTCTGCCTTTATTTAATGGAAATAGAAATTCAAACGTCATTTGATTTTTGGTAGGAGCACCCAACACTTTGGGCGATTTAGGTACATGCTTAACAGGAGAACCTCAACATCACATATATGCCCAAAGACATCACTAGGCTCATTTAAAAATATAATGTTTTTGTGATATGGATGTCAAATAGAAAAATCTTTATATGTGCAGATTTGTGCTAAAAAAGTGTCCGGCAAGAATCGGATACATATAAAGGCGCCCTGGAGCCCCGAAAGAAAGGATGCCGCCGTCTATGTATTTTTAATTAATTGCGCCGTGCTCTGAGCCATTGGTGAGACGCTGCCCGGTAATCTCTGTTCTAAATATAGCTCCCCGGCTTCCTGCTGGTGTTTGCTTCCACATGTGGCAGGGCACATTTTTTGTGTCCAACAGAAAAGATTAACTGCGACACACCCCTCAGGCCAAGGCCCTCCCGGGGTTCGAGGAGCACGCTGCCCTCGTGCTGGCACCCCTGTGTGAGCAGCGCGATCCCGGCGGGTCACGGGTATGTGCTCGCCACCTCGGCTCTGCTGGCACACGATACACAGTGACAGGGAAGGCAGTGGCACAGGACAGGGTGTCACAAGGAGGCAGGGCATGCAGCCACGCGACAGGGAGTCACAAGGAGGCAAGGCATACAGCTATCGGACAGTGAGTCACAAGTAGGCAGGGCATGCAGCCACAAGACAGCGATTGACAGCTAGGCAGGGCATGCAGCCATAGGACAGAGAGTCACAGGGCGGCAGGGCCTGCAGCCTTAGGATAGTGAGTCACAGGGAGGCAGGGCATGCAGCCTTAGGACACGGAGTCACAGGGAGGCAGGGCATGAAATAAGCTCGCACGGCAGATGGGGGAGGCGCGCACGCGCACCTTGCATGGTAGCAGGGAGGAGGAGGGGGGCCAGCGCGATTCACGTAATAATTGCTCCCATATGGCACTGCGCGCTCCCGCAAGTGAATCGCCTAATGTGCACGCGTTGCCATTGAAGGCAATGGAACGCATGCACGTGTTTGGCCGGAAACCCATACCGATAACAAAGAGTCTTTTTGCCTATGCAGCGCATGCACACTGCGTAGGCGAGACCTATAAACCACATTATTAAACGACCACCGTAATTATAAAAATGTGGTCCTCCAATGGATCTTTTAGTTGAGCTAACAGTGACTTTGGAGAACGTGAGGCACTTTCCTTATGAGGACCTGGAATAAAGAAATTCCAAATACATGACTGTTTCATTACCATATTCATACACTGATTCACCAACCTAAAGGCAAGAAAATATTGACCAAAAAAAATGAGACAAATACGCTATGGATACAGAATCGGTAGCTACAGACAGAAGCTTTTGCTTTAGACAGAAGCTGCTGATACTGGACAGAAGCTGTTGATACAATACCGAAGCTGTAGCTATAGGATAGAAGTTGTATCTGCAGACAGAAACTTTAGCTACAGGACAGAAACTATAGCTTCAGGACAGGATTTGTAGCTACAGGACAGAATCTGTAGCTATAGAACAGAAGCTTAAGGTACAGACAGAAGCTGTAGGTACAGGACAGAAGCTGTTGCTACATACAGAAGCTGCTGATACTGGACAGAAGCTGTTGATACCGTACCGAAGCTGTAGCTATTGGATAGAAGTTCTATCTACAGACAGAAACTGTAGTTTCAGGACAGAAACTATAGCTTCAGGACAGGATTTGTAGCTACAGGACGGAAGCTGTAGCTATAGGACATAAACTGTAGCGCAGACAGACGCTGTAGCTACAGACAGAAGCTGTAGCTACAGACAGAAGCAGTAGCTACAGGACCGAAGCTGTAGCTACGGACAGAAGTTGGTGGCACGGACAGAAGCTGTAGCTACAGACAGAAGCTGCTGATACTGGACAGAAGCTGTTGATACCGTACCGAAGCTGTAGCTATTGGATAGAAGTTGTATCTACAGACAGAATCTGTAGTTAGAGGACAGAAACTATAGCTTCAGGACAGGATTTGTAGCTACAGGACAGAAGCTGTAGCTATGGGACAGAAGCTTAAGGTACAGGCAGAAGCTGTAGCTACAGACAGAAGCTGTAGGCACGGACAGAAGCTGTAGAGACAGGACAGAAGCTGTAGATACAGGACAAAAGCAGTAGCTACAGGACAGAAGCTGTAGGCACGGACAGAAGCTGTAGCTACAGACAGAAGCTGTTGCTACATACAGAAGCTGCTGATACTGGACAGAAGCTGTTGATACAATACTGAAGCTGTAGCTATATGATAGAAGTTGTATCTACAGACAGAAACTGTTGTTACAGGACAGAAACTATAGCTTTAGGACAGGATTTGTAGCTACAGGACGGAAGCTGTAGCTATGGGACAGAAGCTTAAGGTACAGGCAGAAGCTGTAGCTACAGACAGAAGCTGTAGCTATGGACAGAAGCTGTAGCTACAGACAGAAGCTGTAGAGACAGGACAGAAGCTGTAGCTACAGACAGAAACTGTAGCGTGGACAGAAGCTGTAGCTACAGATAGAAGCTGTAGCTACAGACAGAAGCTGTAGATACAGACAGAAGCTGTAGATACAGGACAAAAGCAGTAGCTACAGGACAGAAGCTGTAGGCACGGACAGAAGCTGTAGCTACAGACAGAAGCTGTTGCTACATACAGAAGCTGCTGATACTGGACAGAAGCTGTTGATACAATACTGAAGCTGTAGCTATATGATAGAAGTTGTATCTACAGACAGAAACTGTTGTTACAGGACAGAAACTATAGCTTTAGGACAGGATTTGTAGCTACAGGACGGAAGCTGTAGCTATGGGACAGAAGCTTAAGGTACAGACAGAAGCTGTAGCTACAGACAGAAGCTGTAGCTACGGACAGAAGCTGTAGAGACAGGACAGAAGCTGTGGCTATAGGACAGAAACTGTAGCGTGGACAGAAGCTGTAGCTACAGATAGAAGCTGTAGCTACAGACAAAAGCTGTAGATACAGACGGAAGCTGTAGATACAGGACAAAAGCAGTAGATACAGGACAGAAGCTGTAGCTACGGACAGAAACTGCAGGCAGGAACAGACGCTGTAGCTACAGACAGAAGCTGTAGCTACAGACAGGGGCTGTATTTACAGGACAGAAGCTGTAGCTACAGACAGAAGCTGTTGCTACAGACAGAAGCTGTAGCTACAGACAGAAGCTGTAGATACAGAACAGAAGCTGTAGCTATGGACAGAAGCTGTAAATACAGGACAGAAGCTGTAGCTACAGACAGAAGGTGTTGCTACAGACAGAAGCTGTAGGCACCGACAGAAGCTGTAGCTACAGGCAGAAGCTGTAGATACAGGACAGAAGCTGTAGCTACAGACAGAAGCTGTATATACAGGACAGAAGCTGTAGCTACAGACAGAAGGTGTTGCTACAGACAGAAGCTGTAGGCACCGACAGAAGCTGTAGCTACAGGCAGAAGCTGTAGATACAGGACAGAAGCTGTAGCTACAGACAGAAGCTGTATATACAGGGCAGAAGCTGTAGCTACAGACAAAAGGTGTTGCTACAGACAGAAGGTGTTTCTACAGACAGAAGCAGTAGCTACGGGCAGAAGCTGTAGCAATGGACAGAAGCAGTAGCTATGGACAGAAGCTGTAGAGACAGGACAGAAGCTGTAGATACAGGACAAAAGCAGTAGCTACAGGACAGAAGCTGTAGGCACGGACAGAAGCTGTAGCTACAGACAGAAGCTGTTGCTACATACAGAAGCTGCTGATACTGGACAGAAGCTGTTGATACAATACTGAAGCTGTAGCTATATGATAGAAGTTGTATCTACAGACAGAATCTGTAGTTAGAGGACAGAAACTATAGCTTTAGGACAGGATTTGTAGCTACAGGACGGAAGCTGTAGCTATGGGACAGAAGCTTAAGGTACAGGCAGAAGCTGTAGCTACAGACAGAAGCTGTAGCTATGGACAGAAGCTGTAGCTACAGACAGAAGCTGTAGCTACGGACAGAAGCTGTAGAGACAGGACAGAAGCTGTAGCTACAGACAGAAACTGTAGCGTGGACAGAAGCTGTAGCTACAGATAGAAGCTGTAGCTACAGACAGAAGCTGTAGATACAGACAGAAGCTGTAGATACAGGACAAAAGCAGTAGCTACAGGACAGAAGCTGTAGGCACGGACAGAAGCTGTAGCTACAGACAGAAGCTGTTGCTACATACAGAAGCTGCTGATACTGGACAGAAGCTGTTGATACAATACTGAAGCTGTAGCTATATGATAGAAGTTGTATCTACAGACAGAAACTGTTGTTACAGGACAGAAACTATAGCTTTAGGACAGGATTTGTAGCTACAGGACGGAAGCTGTAGCTATGGGACAGAAGCTTAAGGTACAGACAGAAGCTGTAGCTACAGACAGAAGCTGTAGCTACGGACAGAAGCTGTAGAGACAGGACAGAAGCTGTGGCTATAGGACAGAAACTGTAGCGTGGACAGAAGCTGTAGCTACAGATAGAAGCTGTAGCTACAGACAAAAGCTGTAGATACAGACGGAAGCTGTAGATACAGGACAAAAGCAGTAGATACAGGACAGAAGCTGTAGCTACGGACAGAAACTGCAGGCAGGAACAGACGCTGTAGCTACAGACAGAAGCTGTAGCTACAGACAGGGGCTGTATTTACAGGACAGAAGCTGTAGCTACAGACAGAAGCTGTTGCTACAGACAGAAGCTGTAGCTACAGACAGAAGCTGTAGATACAGAACAGAAGCTGTAGCTATGGACAGAAGCTGTAAATACAGGACAGAAGCTGTAGCTACAGACAGAAGGTGTTGCTACAGACAGAAGCTGTAGGCACCGACAGAAGCTGTAGCTACAGGCAGAAGCTGTAGATACAGGACAGAAGCTGTAGCTACAGACAGAAGCTGTATATACAGGACAGAAGCTGTAGCTACAGACAGAAGGTGTTGCTACAGACAGAAGCTGTAGGCACCGACAGAAGCTGTAGCTACAGGCAGAAGCTGTAGATACAGGACAGAAGCTGTAGCTACAGACAGAAGCTGTATATACAGGGCAGAAGCTGTAGCTACAGACAAAAGGTGTTGCTACAGACAGAAGGTGTTTCTACAGACAGAAGCAGTAGCTACGGGCAGAAGCTGTAGCAATGGACAGAAGCAGTAGCTATGGACAGAAGCTGTAGATACAGACAGAAGCTTAATTGTGATAAGATATAATACTATTGTTTGTGAGGCGCATTTTTGGGGTTCCACACTAAATCCCTGCGTTCTAGACCCCCTGCTACTCAAGGGCTATTACTCCTCCCTTTTCAAGCTTGCCAGATGATAAGGTTCTGTACACTGCACCATACGGCCATCTGTCCTCAGCTTTTACTTGGAGAGAGCAAGCCTGCGTTCACTATGCAGCAGCTGGTTGTGATTGGTGCATGCCTTCACTAAAGCCAGCAGTAGGACTGGATCCAATCCTTTCCCTCCGGCAGAACCGAGAGGATCTGACTCCACCCCCTTCCTCTCCGAACCCACAGAGATCAACTGCGGAGTACCTCAAGGATCATCACTCAGCCCCACGCTTTTCAACATCTACTTGGCCCCCCTCGCCACCATCGTCAGACAGCATGGGCTCAGCATAGCATCCTATGCCGATGGCACCCAGCTCATCCTTTCCCTCAGGAAGACTCCCGAAGACACCAGACTTTGTTTCCAGGAAGGAATGAAAGACGTCACAGCCTGGATGAAAGATAGCTGCCTAAAGCTCAACTCGGAGAAGACTGAGGTCCTTATCCTTGGACCCTCCACCTCCGCATTGGACAACAGATGGTAGCCCTCCACCCTTGGAAGCCTGCCCACCCCTACAGACCATGCACAAAACCTCGGCATCATCCTCGACTCCTCCCTCATCATTATTATTATGCAATTTGTATTGCGCAAACTAAACCCGAAGGTGTCAAGGCGCCTATCAAAACAGATCAAAAAGTTTGCAGAGCACCACTAAAGGTATGCACGTGTAAAAAGGTGGGTCTTTAGAGCAGATCTAAAAGCTTGTAGAGTGGGACGGGACCTTACTTCCAAAGGGAGAGCATTCCACCATTTAGGGGCCAGGTTAGAAAAAGCCTTGCCTCCACATCTTGTTTTCCTAACACGAGGCGCAGAAAGAAGAAGTTTCTGAGTGGAACGAAGGTTCCTGCCAGGGTTATAATGAGACAGGATCGATCCAATGCCTGTAGGGCTGGTTTTAGCTAAGGCTTTGTACACCATACACATGAATTTAAAAAGGATACGGTCCCCGACGGGGAGCCAGTGGAGCTGCTTCCGGGCTTCAGTGACCCACCAGATCAACTCTGTCGTCTCCACCAGTTTCAACTGCCTTTGCATCCTCCGTAAGACTTTCAAATGGACCCCGCCGACTGCAGAAAGAGCATCACCCACACACTCATAACCAACAAACTGGACTGTGGCAATGCCCTCTACACCGGAATTAACAGAATTCCTCTACACAAGTTCCAAACAATCCAGAACGCAGCAGCCAGACCCGTCCTTGGGACTCCATGGCACCAACACATGACTCAACACTTACGAGACCTCCACTGGCTCCCCTTCGAGAAGAGGGTAACCTTCTAACTCATCACCCACACCTACATATCCCTCCACAACATTGAACCCAAATACCTCAATGAGAGAGTCTCCTTCCACGAACCCAAGAGGAACCTCCGCTCAGCCGACCTCGCCCTTGTAGAGACCCCAAGCATCTGCAGAACCAGAGCAGGCGGGAGAGCCTTCTCCTACATCGCAGCAAAGACCTGGAACGAGCTCCCAGTCAACATCAGACGCTCCCCCACTCTGCACACCTTCAGGAAGAGCCTCAAGACCTGGAACGAGCTCCCAATCGACATCAGATGCTTCCCCACTCTGCACACCTTCAGGAAGAGCCTCAAGGCCTGGAACGAGCTCCCTGTCAACATCAGACGCTCCCCCACTCTGCACACCTTCAGGAAGAGCCTCAAGACCTGGAACGAGCTCCCAGTCAACATCAGACGCTCCCCCACTCTGCACCTCTTCAGGAAGAGCCTCAAGACCTGTAACGAGCTCCCAATCAACATCAGATGCTCCCCTACTCTGCACACCTTCAGGAAGAGCCTCAAGACCTGGAACGAGCTCCCGGTCAACATCAGACGCTCCCTCACTCTCTGCACACCTTCAGGAAGAGCCTCAAGACCTGAAATGAGCTCCAGTCGACATCATACATTCCCCCACTCTGGGCACCTTCCGGAAGAGCCTCAAGACCTGGAACAAGCTCCCGGTCAACATCAGACGCTCCCCCACCCTGCACACCTTCAGGAAGAGCCTCAAGACCTGGAACGAGCTCCCAGTCGACATCAGACGCTCCCGTACTCTACACACCTTCAGAAAGAGCCTCGAGACCTGGAACGAGCTCCCGGTCAACATCAGACGCTCTCCCACCCTGCACCCCTTCAGGAAGAGCCTCAAGACCTGGAAGCTCCTCCCAATCAACATCTGACGCTCCACCACGCTGCACACCTTCAGGAAGAGCTTCAAGACCTGGAACGAGCTCCCAATCAACATCAGACGTTCCCCCACTCTGCACACCCTCAGGAAGAGCCTCAAGACCTGGAACGAGCTCCCAGTCAACATCAGACGCTCCCCCACTCTGCACACCTTCAGGAAGAGCCTCAAGACCTGGAACGAGCTCCCAGTCAACATCAGACGCTCCCCCACTCTGCACACCTTCAGGAAGAGCCTCAAGACCTGGAACGAGCTCCCAGTTAACATCAGACGCTCCCCCACTCTGCACCCCTTCAGGAAGAGCCTCAAGACCTGGAACGAGCTCCCAGTCAACACCAGACGCTCTCCCACCCTGCACCCCTTCAGGAAGAGCCTCAAGACCTGGAAGCTCCTCCCAATCAACATCTGACGCTCCACCACGCTGCACACCTTCAGGAAGAGCTTCAAGACCTGGAACGAGCTCCCAATCAACATCAGACGCTCCCCCACTCTGCACCCCTTCAGGAAGAGCCTCAAGACCTGGAACGGGCTCCCAGTCAACATCAGACGCTCCCCCACTCTGCACACCTTCAGGAAGAGCCTCAAGACCTGGAACGAGCTCCCAGTTAACATCAGACGCTCCCCCACTCTGCACCCCTTCAGGAAGAGCCTCAAGACCTGGAACGAGCTCCCAGTCAACATCAGACGCTCTCCCACCCTGCACCCCTTCAGGAAGAGCCTCAAGACCTGGAAGCTCCTCCCAATCAACATCTGACGCTCCACCACGCTGCACACCTTCAGGAAGAGCTTCAAGACCTGGAACGAGCTCCCAATCAACATCAGACGCTCCCCCACTCTGCACCCCTTCAGGAAGAGCCTCAAGACCTGGAACGAGCTCCCAGTCAACATCAGACGCTCCCCCACTCTGCACACCTTCAGGAAGAGCCTCAAGACCTGGAACGAGCTCCCAGTTAACATCAGACGCTCCCCCACTCTGCACCCCTTCAGGAAGAGCCTCAAGACCTGGAACGAGCTCCCAGTCAACATCAGACGCTCCCCCACTCTGCACACCTTCAGGAAGAGCCTCAAGACCTGGAACGAGCTCCAGTTAACATCATGCTCTCCCCCACCCTGCACACCTTCAGGAAGAGCCTCAAGACCTGGAACGAGCTCCCAGTCAACATCAGACGTTCCCCTACTCTGCACACCTTCAGGAAGAGCCTCAAGAACGGGAACGAGCTCCCAGTCACCATCAGATGCTCCCCCACTCTGCACACCTTCAGGAAGAGCCTCAAGACCTGGAACGAGCTCCCAGTCACCATCAGATGCTCCCCCACTCTGCACACCTTCAGGAAGAGCCTCAAGACCTGGAACGAGCTCCCAGTCACCATCAGACGCTCCCCCACCCTGCACAACTTCAGGAAGAGCCTCAAGAACGGGAACGAGCTCCGAGTCAACATCAGACGCTCCCCAACCCTGCTCACCTTCAGGAAGAGCCGCAAGACCTGGAACGAGCTCCCAGTCACCATCAGACGCTCCCCCACCCTTAACACATTCAGGAAGAGCCTCAAGACCTGGAACGAGCTCCCAGTCAACATCAGACGCTCCCCCACTCTGCACACCTTCAGGAAGAGCCTCAACACCTGGAACGAGCTCCCAATCAACATCAGACGCTCCCCCACTCTGCACACCTTCAGGAAGAGCCTCGAGACCTGGAACGAGCTCTCAGTCAACATCAGATACTTTCCCACTCTGCACTTCTTCAGGAAAAGCCTCAAGACCTGGAACGAGCTCCCAGTCAACATCAGACGCTCCCGTACTCTACACACCTGCAGGAAGAGCCTCAAGACCTGGAACGAGCTTCGAGTCAACATCAGACGTTCCCCTACTTTGCACACCTTCAGGAAGAGCCTCAAGACCTGGAACAAGCTCCCAGTCACCATCAGACGCTCCCCCCCCCTGCACACCTTCAGGAAGAGCCTCAAGACCTGGAACGAGCTCCCAGTCAACATCAGACGCTCCCCCACTCTGCACCCCTTCAGGAAGAGCCTCAAGACCTGGAACGAGCTCCCAGTCACCATCAGACGCTCCCCCACCCTGCACACCTTCAGGAAGAGCCTCAAGACCTGGAACGAGCTCCCAGTCACCATCAGACGCTCCCCCACTCTGGGCATCTTCGGGAAGAGCTTAAAGACCTGGAACGAGCTCCCGGTCACCATCAGACGCTCCCCCACTCTGCACCCCTTCAGGAAGAGCCTCAAGACCTGGAACGAGCTCCCAATCAACATCAGACTCTCCCCCACTCTGCACACCATCAGGAAGAGCCTCAAGACCTGGAACGAGCTCCCAATCAACATCAGACGCTCCCCCACCCTGCACACCTTCAGGAAGAGCCTCAAGACCTGGAACGAGCTCCCAATCAACATCAGACGCTCCCCTACTCTACACACCTTCAGAAAGAGCCTCAAGACCTGGAACGAGCTCCCAGTCAACATCAGACGCTCCCCCACTCTGCACACCTTCAGGAAGAGCCGCAAGACCTGGAACGAGCTCCCAGTCAACATCAGACGCTCCCCCACGCTGCACACCTTCAGGAAGAGCCCAATACCTGGAACGAGCTCCCAGTCAACATCAGACGCTCCCCCACCCTGCACAACTTTAGGAAGAGCTTCAAGACCTGGAACGAGCTCCCAGTCAACATCAGACGCTCCCCTACTCTGCACACCTTCAGGAAGAGCCTCAAGACCGTGAACGAGCTCCAGTTAACATCATGCACTCCCCCACCCTGCACACCTTCAGGAAGAGCCTCAAGACCTGGAACGAGCTCCCAGTCAACATCAGACGTTCCCCTACTCTGCACCCCCTCGAGAAGAGCCTCAAGACCTGGAACGAGCTCCCAGTCACCATCAGACGCTTCTCCTCCGTGCACACCTTCAGGAAGAGCCTCAAGACCTGGAACGAGCTCCCAGTCACCATCAGACGCTCCCCCACCCTTAACACATTCAGGAAGAGCCTCGAGACCTGGAACGAGCTCTCAGTCAACATCAGACGCTCTCCCACTCTGCACTTCTTCAGGAAAAGCCTCAAGACCTGGAACGAGCTCCGAGTCAACATCAGACGCTCCCCCACTCTGCAGCCCTTCAGGAAGAGCCTCAAGACCTGGAACGAGCTCCCAGTCAACATCAGACGCTCCCCTACTCTGCACACCTTCAGGAAGAGCCTCAAGACCTGGAACGAGCTCCCAGTCACCATCAGACGCTCCCCCACTCTACACACCTTCAGGAAGAGCCTCAAGACCTGGAACGAGCTCCCAGTCACCATCAGACGCTCCCCCACTCTACACACCTTCAGGAAGAGCCTCAAGACCTGGAACGAGCTCCCAGTCAACATCAGACGCTCCCGTACTCTACACACCTTCAGGAAGAGCCTCAAGACCTGGAACGAGCTCCGAGTCAACATCAGACGTTCCCCTACTTTGCACACCTTCAGGAAGAGCCTCAAGACCTGGAACGAGCTCCCAGTCACCATCAGACGCTCCCCCACTCTACACACCTTCAGGAAGAGCCTCAAGACCTGGAACGAGCTCCTGGTCAACATCAGATGCTTCCTGACCCTGCACACCTTCAGGAAGAACCAATGTTAACAAAAGGGGGAGAGAGAGAATTACCTTGAAATGGATTCGTTCTCCCTGAGTTAGTTTTATAAACAAAAGCAATCCATTAGGAAGTGGGAAGGAGGTGTCCCTACGATGGTTGGGAACACACTAGTTGTTTTTGGGTACCCCTCACACACCAATAGTCCCCTTGGTGTCATGCTTCATCATTGGGGTCCTCGCACCCCTCTACGGGATGCAGCGTGCTACGACCGACGGTTGCGTGGGAGCACTTATATTGGCTATGTGTGGTGTAGGTGAAGGAATTTGTAAGTGAGTGCTGTGGTGGGGTTTGATAGTGAGTGGAGTTTAAAAAGTGCCTGGCTCGTGGGGTTGCAAAAAAACTTTAATTGACCCCCGGGCTGGTACTAATAAAAGGGTGAGAGAGGAGGTTTTGGCGTAACCTATGTGGGCCACCTCCTATGTGTGTGTCAACATGTTTCGGTGTAAAAACACCTTCTTCTGGACTGGGGTACACAAATCCCCACGCTACTCACGTTTTTCTATTTTTTCAGACTTTTTATATGCTAAAAAGTGAATTTTACAAGTGCAGGTATTGTAATGTACCTGCTGAACAACCGCTATTTAGCTGACCTGTAAGGAGAAGGACAAAACATTTTTTTCAGGTGGTCCATTCCTTAAAAAAACCATAGGCGTGTTTACCCGTGGATACAGTCAGAAAAAGGGTGCGGTTCGAATTTCAAGACACGTTAGTGTCATTCTACACATGAAGAACGTGCCTGTGGTGAAAATTTACATATATTTAAGAAGGACAAATACTAGACAGACACACATGTAACATAAAACACACACTCTAATCTTTAGATGAATCTCAGGTTGTAGTCAGCCCATGTGATACTTGCTGAGTCATAAACTTATTGTGAAAAATAAGAAAATTCTGTGAAGCTCACAGTGGGCATAACATACTGTTTTGTTAAGAGTTTACTACTCCATGAGACCGTATTAGCGTAGGGGTTACTCGTGCTTCCTTGCTACTTGTGAGGGAGAAATACAAATACTGCTGTCTTTCTTGGTACTTACATATTTGTAGGGGTGATAAGATCGTTTCTTTTGAGGTGGTATTACTCACGAGTCTATGAGGAGAATCCCTCTTCGCTGCCCCCTACGCAGGCTCCGTTGGTTGTGCCGTGGTGTGTGTAAAAGGGCCCTTTATATACTATCGTTGACTCGCCCCTAATTGAATTATTGGCAAGCTGAAGAACCGGGTATGCCCGTATTTGGTTTGCCGGTAATTGGATTTTTCTATCTGCTTCTATTCCGGACCGCGCATGCGTGATTGTTAGTTTAACGCGGGCAGCGCATGTGCATTGGGCTGCAGAGCCCTGTTGTTTACCGCGCATGCCCGCATTGGCTTGTGCTTGCACTGATCCTGTTCCGAGTTGAATGGGGTTCGTGCCTGCACTAATCACGATATTATTTCATGAAAATAGGGGTTTATTTTTCAAACAAGGATTTCATAAAAGACCGGATTACATAATAAAACCGGGGTAGCCTGATCATGGTTAGGTAGTAGTATATTAAGTCAGTTCAGAGGGAGATGAGTAAAAGATAGTGTGATTCTGTAAAAGTAAAGGAATTTAGCTAATCCTTTAGTTTACCTAATTTACCCTACGAGGTGTTATGGGCTCAGTATATTCATAATTTCTATACGGAAAGTGTTCGTATTTAGAATTTGTTCGAACTCAGAAAAATGGGAGTTTTTTAATAGCTTTGTATCCAGGATGGTACACTCGAAAGTGTTTCGTCCCTGTGGGTCACTCAAGGCTTTAGTTGACCCCAGGGGATGGCATCGTTTAATCCAGATATGTGGGTACCTAGGCGGAAAACCCAGTGTTGTTCTTTCTCAAAACGACCCTGTTCAGTGGGTAATTGCTCAATTACCGTCCAGTTGATGTCATTAACACAATGTTCCATCTCCAGGAAATGAGCCGCCATCTTGGTGGTACTCTTTTTGCAGCGGATGTTACTCTTGTGCTCACTGAGTTGTGTTTTCATGGCTCTAGTGGTCATGCCAATGTACTCCAGGTGGCAAGGGCACACAATCATGTAAATAACGTTCTTGCAGTTTGTAAATTTTCGTTGATCCCATCTTGTGCCATTTGCGAAGGTCAGCTGATTACTTTTTCTGGTTAGATGGCAGCTTGCGCAGTTTCCACAGGGAAAATGCCCTTGTATTCCTTGTATTGAAAGTTGTTGCTGTTGCGGTGGTTTTGGGCGGGTGTGGACTAGTATGTCTTTAAGGTTCTACCCACGTCTATGGGAAAACATTAGTTTCTCAATCTCCAGTGATCCGCACGTCAAAATGCGCCAATGTTTGTTCACTATTTTTGACACCTCATTGGAATGGGGGCTGTATGTTGTTACGCATATTGGTCTTGTTTGTTTGGTAATTGGTCCGCTTCTGTCCTCCAGAAGGGCATCTCTATTATTGTTCCTGGCCCTTTTCATGGCTGCATTAATTATTCTGTCTGGGTAATGTCTTGCTTGTAGCTTGACTTTGAGATCCAGGGCCTGTGATTTATAGTTGTCCACTTGGTTGCAGTTTCTCCTAAGTCGGAGGAATTGCCCATATGGGAGGTTCATCCTGAGATGGCGTGGATGGAAACTGTTGTATCTGAGTAGACAGTTCCTTGCTGTTGGTTTGAAATGTGTAGTGGTTTCTAGTTTTCCTTTTTGGTGGTATATGTTGAGATCCAAAAAAACAAGTGTTTTATTTAAAACTGAGTGTGTGAATTTGAGGAAGCGGTCTTGGGTGTTGAGCCACTCCATGAAAGGGATGGCCGTCTCGTGGTTCTCCTGCCAGATCACAAAGATATCATCAATGTATCTTTTCCAGGTTAGTATGTGTTGTCTGTAGGGATTATTGAGATTGAGAATTTTGTTGGTTTCCATGTGGTGTACATACAGTCCGGCTAGGCTCAGCGAAAATGTGCTCCCCATGCTTGTGCCATGGCTCTGTAAATAAATTGTCTCATCAAATTCAAAAAAGTTTTTGGTCAAAGCTAAAGCGATACACTCCATTACTACTCCCCTTGGAGTCTGGTATCGCCAGTGTGTGCTGTACAATACTTCTTCAATTATTGCCAGTGTTTCATCGTGTGGGAGGCTCGTATATAAGCTCTCGACATCTAGACTGAGCAGGAGTTGGTTCTCTGGATCAAAGGTGAGATCTTTTAGCATTTGTAAAACTGATTTCGTGTCCTTCAGATATGTATCTGTTGCTTGGATGAGAGGGCGCAGAAAAGCATCTGAAAACTTTGAGAGGGGTTTTAGAATGGAACCAATACCGGAGACGATAGGTCTCCATGGTGGATTGTCCAGGTTTTTGTGTATCTTCGGGATACAGTAGAAGTATGGCGTTCGTGGGTTTTTCTGTATTAGGAACTCAGACTCTTTTCTGGAGAGCCAGTTGTGTGCCAAAGCTTCCTCTACCATCCCTCCAATAGTTGTTCTCAGGGATTCGGTTGGGTCAACAGTCAGTATCGTGTAATTTCATCTATCTGACAACAATCTTAGATGCTCCCCTACTCTGCACAACTTCAGGAAGAGCCTCAAGACCTGGAATGAGCTCCCAGTCAACATCAGACGCTCCCCTACTCTGCACCCCTTCAGAAAGAGCCTCAAGACCTGGAACGAGCTCCCAGTCAACATCAGACGCTCCCCCACACTGCACACCTTCAGAAAGAGCCTCAAGACCTGGAACGAGCTCCCGCTCAACATCAGACGCTCCCCGACCCTGCACACCTTCAGGAAGAGCCTCAAGACCAGGAACGAGCTCCCAGTCAACATCAGACGCTCCCCCACCCTGCACACCTTCAAGAAGAGCCTCAAGACCAGGAACGAGCTCCCAGTCAACATCAGACGCTCCCCCACTCTGCACACCTTCAGGAAGAGCCTCAAGACCTGGAACGAGCTCCCAGTCAACATCAGACACTTCCCAAACCTGCACCCCTTCAGGAAGAGCCTCAAGACCTGGAATGAGCTCCCAGTCAACATCAGACACTTCCCAAACCTGCACCCCTTCAGGAAGAGCCTCAAGACCTGGAACGAGCTCCCAGTCAACATCAGACGCTCTCCCACTCTGCACACCTTCAGGAAGAGCCTCAAGACCTGGAACGAGCTCCCAATCAACATCAGACGCTCCCCCACTCTGCACACCTTCAGGAAGAGCCTCAAGACCTGGAACGAGCTCCCAGTCAACATCAGACGCTCTCCCACTCTGCACACCTTCAGGAAGAGCCTCAAGACCTGGAACGAGCTCCCAATCAACATCAGACGTTCCCCCACTCTGCACCCCTTCAGGAAGAGCCTCAAGACCTGGAACGAGCTCCCAGTCACCATCAGACGCTCCCCCACTCTGCACACCTTCAGGAAGAGCCTCAAGACCTGGAACGAGCTCCCAATCAACATCAGACTCTCCCCCACTCTGCACCCCTTCAGGAAGAGCCTCAAGACCTGGAACGAGCTCCCAGTCAGCATCAGACTCTCCCCCACTCTGCACCCCTTCAGGAAGAGCCTCAAGACCTGGAACGAGCTCCCAATCAACATCAGACTCTCCCCCACTCTGCACACCTTCAGGAAGAGCCTCAAGACCTGGAACGAGCTCCCCGTGAACATCAGACGCTCCCCCACTCTGCACACCTTCAGGAAGAGCCTGAAGACCTGGAACAAGCTCCCAGTCAACATCAGATGCTCCCCCACTCTGCGCACCTTCAGGAAGAGCCTCAAGACCTGGAACGAGCTCCCAGTTAACATCAGACGCTCCCCCACTCTGCACCCCTTCAGGAAGAGCCTCAAGACCTGGAACGAGCTCCCAGTCAACATCAGATGCTCCCCCACACTGCACACCTTCAGGAAGAGCCTCAAGACCGTGAACGAGCTCCAGTTAACATCATGCACTCCCCCACCCTGCACACCTTCAGGAAGAGCCTCAAGACCTGGAACAAGCTCCCAGTCAACATCAGACGTTCCCCTACTCTGCACACCTTCAGGAAGAGCCTCAAGACCTGGAACGAGCTGCCAGTCAACATCAGACGCGCCCCCACCCTGCACACCTTCAGGAAGAGCCTCAAGACCTGGAACGAGCTCCCAGTCAACATCAGATGCTCCCCCACTCTGCACCCCTTCAGGAAGAGCCTGAAGACCTGGAACGAGCTCCCAGTTAACATCAGATGCTCCCCCACTCTGCACCCCTTCAGGAAGAGCCTCAAGACCTGGAACGAGCTCCCAGTCAACATCAGATGCTCCCCCACTCTGCACACCTTCAGGAAGAGCCTCAAGACCGTGAACGAGCTCCAGTTAACATCATGCACTCCCCCACCCTGCACACCTTCAGGAAGAGCCTCAAGACCTGGAACAAGCTCCCAGTCAACATCAGACGTTCCCCTACTCTGCACACCTCCAGGAAGAGCCTCAAGACCTGGAACGAGCTCCCAGTCAACATCAGACGCGCCCCCACCCTGCACACCTTCAGGAAGAGCCTCAAGACCTGGAACGAGCTCCCAGTCAACATCAGATGCTCCCCCACTCTGCACCCCTTCAGGAAGAGCCTCAAGACCTGGAACGAGCTCCCGGTCAACATCAGACGTTCCCCCACTCTGCATGCCTTCAGGAAGAGCCTGAAGACCTGGAACGAGCTCCCAGTCAACATCAGATGCTCCCCCACTCTGCGCACCTTCAGGAAGAGCCTCAAGACCTGGAACGAGCTCCCAGTTAACATCAGACGCTCCCCCACTCTGCACCCCTTCAGGAAGAGCCTCAAGACCTGGAACGAGCTCCCAGTCAACATCAGATGCTCCCCCACTCTGCACACCTTCAGGAAGAGCCTCAAGACCGTGAACGAGCTCCAGTTAACATCATGCACTCCCCCACCCTGCACACCTTCAGGAAGAGCCTCAAGACCTGGAACAAGCTCCCAGTCAACATCAGACGTTCCCCTACTCTGCACACCTTCAGGAAGAGCCTCAAGACCTGGAACGAGCTCCCAGTCAACATCAGACGCGCCCCCACCCTGCACACCTTCAGGAAGAGCCTCAAGACCTGGAACGAGCTCCCAGTCAACATCAGACGCTTCCCCACTCTGCACACCTTCAGGAAGAGCCTCAAGACCTGGAACGAGCTCCCAGTCAACATCAGACGCTCCCCCACCCTGCACACCTTCAGGAAGAGCCTCAAGACCTGGAACGAGCTCCCAGTCAACATCAGACGCGCCCGTACTCTACACACCTTCAGGAAGAGCCTCAAGACCAGGAACGAGCTCCCAGTCACCATCAGACGCTCCCCCACACTGCACACCTTCAGGAAGAGCCTCAAGACCTGGAACGAGCTCCCAGTCACCATCAGACGCTCCCCCACTCTGCACACCTTCAGGAAGAGCCTCAAGACCTGGAACGAGCTCCCAATCAACATCAGACTCTCCCCCACTCTGCACCCCTTCAGGAAGAGCCTCAAGACCTGGAACGAGCTCCCAGTCAGCATCAGACTCTCCCCCACTCTGCACCCCTTCAGGAAGAGCCTCAAGACCTGGAACGAGCTCCCAATCAACATCAGACTCTCCCCCACTCTGCACACCTTCAGGAAGAGCCTCAAGACCTGGAACGAGCTCCCCGTGAACATCAGACGCTCCCCCACTCTGCACACCTTCAGGAAGAGCCTGAAGACCTGGAACAAGCTCCCAGTCAACATCAGATGCTCCCCCACTCTGCGCACCTTCAGGAAGAGCCTCAAGACCTGGAACGAGCTCCCAGTTAACATCAGACGCTCCCCCACTCTGCACCTCTTCAGGAAGAGCCTCAAGACCTGGAACGAGCTCCCAGTCAACATCAGATGCTCCCCCACACTGCACACCTTCAGGAAGAGCCTCAAGACCGTGAACGAGCTCCAGTTAACATCATGCACTCCCCCACCCTGCACACCTTCAGGAAGAGCCTCAAGACCTGGAACAAGCTCCCAGTCAACATCAGACGTTCCCCTACTCTGCACACCTTCAGGAAGAGCCTCAAGACCTGGAACGAGCTGCCAGTCAACATCAGACGCGCCCCCACCCTGCACACCTTCAGGAAGAGCCTCAAGACCTGGAACGAGCTCCCAGTCAACATCAGATGCTCCCCCACTCTGCACCCCTTCAGGAAGAGCCTGAAGACCTGGAACGAGCTCCCAGTTAACATCAGATGCTCCCCCACTCTGCACCCCTTCAGGAAGAGCCTCAAGACCTGGAACGAGCTCCCAGTCAACATCAGATGCTCCCCCACTCTGCACACCTTCAGGAAGAGCCTCAAGACCGTGAACGAGCTCCAGTTAACATCATGCACTCCCCCACCCTGCACACCTTCAGGAAGAGCCTCAAGACCTGGAACAAGCTCCCAGTCAACATCAGACGTTCCCCTACTCTGCACACCTCCAGGAAGAGCCTCAAGACCTGGAACGAGCTCCCAGTCAACATCAGACGCGCCCCCACCCTGCACACCTTCAGGAAGAGCCTCAAGACCTGGAACGAGCTCCCAGTCAACATCAGATGCTCCCCCACTCTGCACCCCTTCAGGAAGAGCCTCAAGACCTGGAACGAGCTCCCGGTCAACATCAGACGTTCCCCCACTCTGCATGCCTTCAGGAAGAGCCTGAAGACCTGGAACGAGCTCCCAGTCAACATCAGATGCTCCCCCACTCTGCGCACCTTCAGGAAGAGCCTCAAGACCTGGAACGAGCTCCCAGTTAACATCAGACGCTCCCCCACTCTGCACCCCTTCAGGAAGAGCCTCAAGACCTGGAACGAGCTCCCAGTCAACATCAGATGCTCCCCCACTCTGCACACCTTCGGGAAGAGCCTCAAGACCGTGAACGAGCTCCAGTTAACATCATGCACTCCCCCACCCTGCACACCTTCAGGAAGAGCCTCAAGACCTGGAACAAGCTCCCAGTCAACATCAGACGTTCCCCTAATCTGCACACCTTCAGGAAGAGCCTCAAGACCTGGAACGAGCTCCCAGTCAACATCAGACGCGCCCCCACCCTGCACACCTTCAGGAAGAGCCTCAAGACCTGGAACGAGCTCCCAGTCAACATCAGACGCTTCCCCACTCTGCACACCTTCAGGAAGAGCCTCAAGACCTGGAACGAGCTCCCAGTCAACATCAGACGCTCCCCCACCCTGCACACCTTCAGGAAGAGCCTCAAGACCTGGAACGAGCTCCCAGTCAACATCAGACGCGCCCGTACTCTACACACCTTCAGGAAGAGCCTCAAGACCAGGAACGAGCTCCCAGTCACCATCAGACGCTCCCCCACACTGCACACCTTCAGGAAGAGCCTCAAGACCTGGAACGAGCTCCCAGTCAACATCAGACGCGCCCGTACTCTACACACCTTCAGGAAGAGCCTCAAGACCAGGAACGAGCTCCCAGTCACCATCAGACGCTCCCCCACCCTGCACACCTTCAGGAAGAGCCTCAAGAACTGGAACGAGCTCCCAGTCAACATCAGACACGCCCGTACTCTACACACCTTCAGGAAGAGCCTCAAGACCAGGAACGAGCTCCCAGTCACCATCAGACGCTCCCCCACACTGCACACCTTCAGGAAGAGCCTCAAGACCTGGATCGAGCTCACCGTGATCATCAGACGCTCTCCCACCCTGCACACCTTCAGGAAGAGCCTCAAGACCTGGAACGAGCTCCCAGTCAACATCAGACGCGCCCGTACTCTACACACCTTCAGGAAGAGCCTCAAGACCTGGAACGAGCTCCCAGTCACCATCAGACGCTCCCCCACACTACACACCTTCAGGAAGAGCCTCAAGACCTGGAACGAGCTCCCGGTCAACATCAGACGCTCCCTGATCCTGCACACCTTCAGGAAGAGCTTCAAGACCTGGAACGAGCTCCCAGTCGACATCAGACGCTCCCTCACTCTACACACCCTCAGGAAGAGCCTCAAGACCTGGAACGAGCTCCCAGTCAACATCAGACGCTCCCCCACACTGCACACCTTCAGAAAAAGCCTCAAGACCTGGAACGAGCTCCCAGTCAACATCAGACGCTCCCCCACTCTGCACACCTTCAGGAAGAGCCTCAAGACCAGGAACGAGCTCCCAGTCACCATCAGACGCTCCCCCACTCTACACACCCTCAGGAAGAGCCTCAAGACCTGGAACAAGCTCCTGTTCACCATCAGATGCTCCCCCACTCTACACACCTTCAGGAAGAGCCTCAAGACCTGGAACAAGCTCCTGTTCACCATCAGATGCTCCCCCACTCTGCACACCTTCAGGAAGAGCCTCAAGACCTGGAACGAGCTCCCAGTCAGCATCAGACGCTCCCCCACCCTGCACACCTTCAGGAAGAGCCTCAAGACCTGGAACAAGCTCCCAATCAACATCAGACGCTCCCCTACTCTGCACACCTTCAGGAAGAGCCTCAAGGCCTGAAACGAGCTCCCAGTCACCATCAGACGCTCCCCCACTCTACACACCTTCAGGAAGAGCCTCAAGACCTGGAACGAGCTCCGAGTCAACATCAGACGCTCCCCTACTCTGCACGCCTTCAGGAAGATCCTCAAGACCTGGAACGAGCTCCCAGTCAACATCAGACGCTCCCGCACTCTGCACACCTTCAGGAAGAGCCTCAAGACCTGGAGCGAGCTCCCGGTCACCATCAGACACTCCCCCACTCTGCACACCATCAGGAAGAGCCTCAAGACCAGGAACGAGCTCCCAGTCAACATCAGACTCTCCCCCACTCTGCACACCTTCAGGAAGAGCCTCAAGACCTGGAACGAGCTCCCGGTCACCATCAGACACTCCCCCACTCTGCACACCATCAGGAAGAGCCTCAAAACCAGGAACGAGCTCCCAGTCAACATCAGACGCTCCCCCACTCTGCACACCTTCGGGAAGAGCTTAAAGACCTGGAACGAGCTCCCGGTCACCATCAGACACTCCCCCACTCTGCACACCATCAGGAAGAGCCTCAAGACCTGGAACGAGCTCCCAATCAACATCAGACGCTCCCCCACCCTGCACACCTTCAGGAAGAGCCTCAAGACCTGGAACGAGCTCCCAATCAACATCAGACGCTCCCCTACTCTACACACCTTCAGAAAGAGCCTCAAGACCTGGAACGAGCTCCTGGTCAACATCAGATGCTCCCCCACTCTGCACACCTTCAGAAAGAGCCTCAAGACCTGGAACGAGCTCCTGGTCAACATCAGATGCTCCCCTACTCTGCACCCCTTCAGGAAGAGCCTCAAGACCTGGAACGAGCTCCTGGTCAACATCAGATGCTCCCCTACTCTGCACACCTTCAGAAAGAGCCTCAAGACCTGGAACGAGCTCCTGGTCAACATCAGATGCTCCCCTACTCTGCACACCTTCAGGAAGAGCCTCAAGACCTGGAACGAGCTCCAAGTCACCATCAGACGCTCCCCCACTCTGCACACCTTCAGGAAGAGCCTCAAGACCTGGATCAAGCTCCCAGTCAGCATCAGACGCTCCCCCACCCTGCACACCTTCAGAAAGAGCCTCAAGACCTGGAACGAGCTCCTGGTCAACATCAGACGCTCCCCCACTCTGCACACCTTCAGAAAGAGCCTCAAGACCTGGAACGAGCTCCCAGTCAGCATCAGACGCTCCCCCACCCTGCACACCTTCAGGAAGAGCCTCAAGACCTGGAAGGAGCTCCCAGTCAACATCAGACACTCCCCCACCCAGCACACCTTCAGGAAGAGCCTCAAGACCTGGAACGAGCTCCCAATCGACATCAGATGCTTCCCCACTCTGCACACCTTCAGGAAGAGCCTCAAGACCAGGAACGAGCTCCCAATCGACATCAGACGCTCCCCCACCCTGCACACCTTCAGGAAGAGCCTCAAGACCTGGAACGAGCTCCCAGTCAACATCAGATGCTCCCCGACCCTGCACACCTTCAGGAAGAGCCTCAAGACCTGTTTTTTTGACTGAACCGGAGCTGCACCCTCCTCCCACAGCGCCTTGAGACACTCACGGGTGAGTAGCGCACTTCATAAACACCTGATTGATTAATTGATTGATTGATTGATTGATTGACACGAAAAGAGGAGGGAGACATACTCTGGGTCCCTCTGGTTAAGAGTCCTGCCCAGCTGTTTATCGACTGTGCGCCCTCTGACACACCTGCCCCAGGTAAGACTTCCGGTCCGGCTGCAGCCGGGACCATGAAGCTGAGGAAATATAAATTTTATGGTCGAGAAATGTTCCCTAACGTGTACCCCACCGTCTCCATGTACCAGCTTGAAGTACATGTAACTTCCCTCCTGTGCCAGCTATGAAGACGCAAATACATTTGCGTCCAACGTTAACATGTCCTCTTTCAGATCCGGCATGAACGGGTTGAATATTCCGTTCCTAAGTATGCCATGCCAATGTCTTTTTGTGGTGTACTTTACACGTTTTTCCAGCTCTGGCGAAGTAGGCCCTGAATTCTGCCATCGAGCCTTTTCTTCCCCTCTGACTCTGAACGCCTCAGCCTGGCCTGCTTCTGTACCTGTGACCTCTGCCTTACTCCTTGCGCGGCTCACGGCGCTTGGCTCAGCCTGTTGCCTGCAAAGACTGCATTCAACCTTCGAATTATCTGCTCCGCTCCTCGAAAATACATTCCTGTCTCGTAGTTCAAGTAAACATCCTCCCAGCTGCAGAGCAAAGGGCCCAGCCTTACTGTCTCCGTGCAAGTAATTCATAGCTCCCGTTGCCATGGTAGGCCATGCCCCCCTCGCATCTTATACAGACACGTAGACGCTTATACACGCACTCACAGTCAGTATAGAATAACTTCTGTCCAAGAGACCTCTTCTTTCCAGATAATACAGTTCCTTAAACATAAGATATTAGATACGATTTGGGATTAGGTTGATCTGACATCCCAGACTTATGTCTCCACTTGTAGGGCTAAATGTCGAGTCCCCTTCACCCTCCAGTTGCACGTCAATCACACGTCAGGCTGCTGCGCGCGCATCTCTGCCATGTATTTCTGCTGACACTGCAGGATTCTCTTATGGATCCACCTACTTGTGACATCATGTTAAATGACGTTTCTAGTACACGCCTATTGCAACGCCTTCTTCTGTTACGTATGAGCATTCTTATCTCTCCTCTCAGCTGTTACGCCTTCTGTATATGTCTGTATTGACTATATATATGAATGATTGTTAATAAAGTATTGTCTGTCAGTCCCTTCCCGAACCCATGTGGTGACGGAACGGTATGCCACCTTGGCTCGAGCCAAATACCCAATTCCTTTTTAAGGAATAAAACCCTTTTTGAGAAACCTCAAATATCACGGATTTTGCCTCTTATTTTTCTGAGTTATTCTTATTGAACTTTACCGCATAAATTAAGCATGGGTAATTAGAATTTACCACATAATTGGCGCCCGAACAGGGACCCCTCCCCCATCTCACGCGCCGGAGGTGTGTTGCAGGCCTAGCCCCCTGCCACATCCGGACGGACAACTACGCGTACCCGCAGGATTTCCTGTATCTCCCTCAGGCCAACGGAGGTGACTGAGGCTGCGATCAACACCCAGACGAGGCGGTGAGGAGTGCGGAGGATCCCGACCAGAGCCTAGCTGAGAGAGCAAGATCCGAGGTATACGGAGGCCCACCAGGTTCCGAAGTTCCGAAGTATTCACGAGTCGAGTCCGAATCCAGTCCGGTCCAGTCCAGTCCAGAGTTTCCGAGGCCTTCTGTTTCCGTGCTTCCCGGTGAGTACCATTGCTGGGGACGCATCTAGACGTGCGCATTAGTTTGTGCCGGTCAAGACGGGTTTGGGTACACAGACCTGGTCTGCACTGTTTAGCAGTGTATCTGTACTGTTTAGCAGTACATCTAGTATCACGCAGTTAGCAAGTTTTATTCTAATTATTGTTGTTCGTTTTAAAAATATGTTTTAATGTGTTATCTAAATGTCGTGGTATGAGTGATTGTTCGATCTTCATTATTGTATTCATTGTGTTCATATCTGAGTAAGAACCAAGTAGCCAGATTTTAAGATGCCGTTATTCTCCAAATTAAGACAACTAAAAACTAGAAAAGGGATACTAGAAGAAGCTGTTCCCATTCCACCTAGGGACACTCCAGGGTACTTTATGTACCACAAGCACGGCCTAGATGCCGTTTTATATCTCGATTTATGGGTGGACTACACCAAAGATCTAGCAGAGAATCAGAGATGGCCCACTGCTGGGACATGGGATGCAGATTGCATCATGAGAGTAGAAGAAGCATTATGGAAAAAGAAAGCCAGACAGTCACAGAAGGATGCCATTGAACTATGGCGTAAGGAATCGCATAGGCGTACAGAAAAAGCACACAGAAAAGAAGAGAAAAGTAAAGAGGAGTCTGAAAAGGCCCAAGAAAACGTATTAGTTGAGGAAGGTATCCGAGTAAAATTAGAACAAGTAGATAGACAACGAAACACCCTTATGAATGGTATGTATCCTCTCTTGGCCGAAGGTTTGCCTAAGGCCACCCCGGAAATGCCGAAAGATCTGCCACCCCCATTGCTCCCGACTAAGAAGCATCAGAAAACAGCAAAGGACGTTTTCCTTTCTTCATATCTAGACGATGTAGCCCCGAATATGTTAATACCGCACCTCCACGCACACCTCCTCCTGGCGGCGCTGGACCCCAAGATGGTCAGCCCCCACCCCCGCGACAAGCTACTCCTCCTCCCGTTCCTCCTGGTCTTCCAGCCGTCCTTCCACCTCTTCCTGGACCTATTCCCCCTGTTTTACACCCAACGAATCCCTTCGGAGCCGGCGCCTCAGGAGGCGCGTCCGGAGGGGCGACAGGTTTCCAAACCCCGCCACCCACACAGCGGTGGACTTATAGAGACCTAGCACAACAACGTACACCTCGAACAGCCGATTTTGCAATATATGGAGATCGTCTTGCCGACTGTAGATATGATCCAGTACCTGGTAAAAAGAATGACGAAAGAATGTTGCTCGCATCAGTATGATTGCGACGAGTCACAAACTTTTTATTGACACTACCTGGAATGGTAGATCATCTAGATAAAATATATCAATTTGTCCAAACAGGGGTAGGGCCTGAAAGTATTAAGGATTCATTGGCCTACCAGAAAGTGGATACTCAAGGCAAAATATTAAGGTTTCTTATAAACTGTCTAATAAGAGAAGTAGATAGGCCGGGTATGAACCCGGACGACGTAAAAGCACTCCATAGGTGGGGTCAGAATATAGCCGATGGGAATCATGATAAACAGGCCTGTATAGATAATATGTACCGAAGAATAAGAAATGCAATAATAAAGATGCATGAAAAAAGACAGCTACCACCGGAAATAGATTCAGACAAACTTGAATCCTCAGAGGAGGAGAACGAACCAGAAGAGACAGCAGAACAAATACAGCTGCCAGTTAGAGAAATGATGGCTTATGTAGGTAAAGGAAGACCGTTTAACAATTCGATGCGTCCAGTACGTCCAGAAAGTAAAAGAGTTTTTCGGGAAGCTATGTGCAACCCGAGAACTCCTGAGCACTTATTCCAAACCACTGACAACAGGCTTCGAGAACGAATGGGGTACCATGTACTCGATTCTATGGACGAACAAGAATTGGCAAGGTCAGCAGTACAATGGGCTGACAATTCTGAGAAATATAGTGATGATGCGTTAGCACACACGTTTTTGAACATGACACCGAGTGAACAGCGTTTAGCTGGTACATACATGATACAACACCTACTCCTATTGTATAGAAGCCAACATTCCGATCCAGGTCCCCTGCCTGATATATTAGCAGAACTGCTTATGAATAAATGGGGAGGTCTAGGTACCGATCTAATTAAAGTGATTCTGGAACATCGACACAGATATAGTGCTTTCTTGTGTCCACAGACCGATTCAGTACATGCCATGGAAAGGAAAAAGTATTACATAGACAGACAGAATCCGTTGCAAGAAGTGCACCCAGTTCAGAATGCTGACAATACGCTTAGACGCGTGTTTGTGTACGCGCCCATAACTAAAATGAAATTGTTGGAAATGAAAAAATTAGTACCTAGCCATGACAAAGATCCCGCAGGTTTTCACCGTGAAATAAAAGACATGTTACTAATGGGCGATTACACCTATCCAGACCTTATGAAAATATTGAAAGTATTGTTGCCTCCTGGTATTTACGAGAAACTCAAAGAAAAAGAATGGGAGGTGGGAGACGCAAAGATTGATTGGGCTGCATTAGGAAACGAAGAAAATACTCGAGTTCCAGGTCTAGGACTTGGAGACAAAGTTAAAGCGTTACCAGGATTGTTAGTACAAGTATTGCCACGTTTATTAAGTACGAAAAAGGAAGATTGGGGTGCAATCTCAGCCTGTAAACAGAAACCTGATGAAGACACTAGTGATTTTTATACCAGATTTGAGAAATGTTTTGGTATTAATAGCGGCCTGAAAGCAAGTAGCGAGTCATATCCACATCTTTTTGTAACGAAATTAGTCGAGAATTCCCTGCCCCAGGTTAAGAACAGGGTACTGAAAGTCGAAAGTACCTGGCAAGCTAATACTCCTTCACAAATGTTACAAATGCTACAGTACCACCAGAATAGAATTAGAGAAGAACAAGAACACGAACAAAGACGTATGAAAGACACAAAAATGAAAATGCTAGTTGCCCAGTCAGTTCCTGCTGACGGTCATAAAAAGGGTGTGACCCAGCCCAGTAATTCGACGGCTCCTGTTAAAGGAGTATGTAACTATTGTAAAAAGCCAGGTCATTATATAAACGATTGTGCAGTCCTGAAACACAATATCTCCACGGGTAAAACTAAGGAGAGACCACGTCCACCTAGACAAGATCAGGCCCAACAACTGAGGAAATATAAATTTTATGGTCAAGTAATGTTCCCTAGCGTGTACCCCACCGTTTCCGTGTACCAGCCTGAAGTACATGTAACTTCCCTCCTGTATCAGCTATGAAGACGCAAATACATTTGCGCCCACCGTTAACATGTCCTCTTTCAGATCCACCCTGAATGGATCGATAATTCAGTTCCTAAGTATGCCTTGCCAACGTCTTTTTGTGGTGTACTTTACACGTTTTCCAGCTCTGGCAAAGTAGGCCCCGAATTTTGCCATCAAGCCTTTTCTTGTTTTCTGACTCTGAAAGCCTCAGCCCAGGCTGTCTGTATATCCGTGAACTCTGCCTTACTTCCTGTGCGGCCCATGGCGTTTAGCTCAGCCTGCTACCTGCCAAGACTGTATTCAACCTTCGAAGTTATCTGTTCCGCTCCTCGAAAATGCATTCCTGCCTACTAGTTTAAGTAAACATTCTCCCAGCTGCAGGGCGAAGGGCCCGGCCTCGCTGTCTCTATGCAAGTAATTCATAGCCTCTGTTTCCATGGAAGGCCCATGCCCCCCGCATCTCATGCAGACACTCCGGCGCTTATACACGCACACACAGTTAGTATAGAGTAACTTCTGCCCCAGAGACCTTTTCCTCTAGATAGTATGGTTCCCAAACATCAGATATCAGATATGATAGACGTACGAGTTGATCTGACATGCCAGACTTCTGTCTCTTTCCGCCAGTGTAAATGTCAAGTCCCCTGCACCCGTCTGTTTCACGTCAAATCATACGTCATGCAGCTGCGCGCGCATCCATGCCTCTGATTTCTGCTGACATTACAAGATTCTGCTTTGTTGCCACCTACTTGTGACGTTTTCTAGCACACACCTCTGTATCCACGCCCAGTTCACGCCTCCACTTACGTATTGCAACACGTGGACACTGTTATCATGCTGTTATCTCGTTTCTCTCAGCTGTTACGCCTCTTGCATTAGAGTCTATAATGTAAATCAAGTATATAAGCTATGTATTGTCATTAAAATATTGCTCTATCCCTTCTTGAACCCTTGTGGTTGCAGGAACATGATATCCCGTTCTGGAACGATTCCTTTTTAAGGAATAAAACCCCTAAGAACTCTAAACACCACGGACTCTGTTTCCTTCTTTCCGATTGAGTTATTATTGATTAAGTACTTACTTGTATAGAAATTATGATGGTAAATTAATTATTTACGACATTTTGGCGCCCGAACAGGGACCCCTCCCCCACCCCACGCGCCGGTTGGTGCGTTGCAAGCTCTGTCCCCTGCCATCAGCTAGACGGAAACTACGCGTACTGGCAGGATTTCCTGTATCTCCCTCTGGCCCACGGAGGTGACGAAGACTGCGATTAGCACCCAGACGAGGCGGTGAGGAGTGCGGAGGATCCCGACCAGAGCCTAGCCGAAGGAAGCAAGGTCCGAGGTGTCAAGAGGCCCACCAGTTTTCCGAAGTATCCACGTGTCGAGCCGAGTCCAGTCCGAATCCAGTCCGAGTCCAGTCCGATCGAGTTTTCCGAGGCCTTCCGATTTCCGTGCTTCCCGGTGAGTACCATTGCTGGGTCGTATCAAGACGTGTTTGGGTACACAAATGCGGTCTGCACTGTTTTAGACAGTGTATCTGTACTGTTTAGCAGTACATCAGTTATCTTCAAAGTTTCTGCACTGTTTTTAGACAGTGTATCTGTACTGTTTAGCAGTACATCAGTTATCTAGGGTAGAGATATATGTCTTAAATGTTTTTCATGTGATTAATGTCGTGGTATGAGTGTGACTGTTTTTATGTGCATTATTGTGTTCTTATGTAACTAGTTGTATTCCGAATTAAATAGCAAGGATCGAGTATTCAGTATTAAGTAAACAAGATGCCGTTTTTTAACAAGTTAAAGCAGATAGGAACTAGAAAAGGGATACTAGAAGAAGAAATTCCGATCCCCCCAAGGGACACTCCTGGAAATTTTATGTATCATAAACATGGCATAGACGCCATATTATACCTAGATTTATGGGCCGAGTATACTAAGCATCTAGACGAGAGACACAGATGGCCCGTTACCGGAACATGGGATGCCGAGTGCATCATGAAGGTAGAAGAAGCATTATGGAAAAAGAAAGCCAGACAATCTCAGAAAGACGCCATAGAATTTTGGCGTAAGGAATCACATAAGCGTGCCGAAAAAGCACTCCGTAAAGAAGACAGACTTAAAGAATCAGCTAAGGCCCAAGAAAACGAATTAGTTAATGAAGGAATCCGAGTAAAAACAGAACAAGTAGACCGTGCACGAAATAATCTCGTAAATGGTATGTATCTAGTGACCGAAGGTTCGCCTGAGGCCACTTCAGGAATACCGAAAAATTTGCCGCCACCACTGGTTCCAATTAAAGTAAATCATAAAACTACTAAAGACATATTTCTGAATTCTTATCTAGAGGATGTAGCACCCGCCTACACCAATCCACGTGCCCGCGTCCCGCCTACTGACGGTGACGGAGGTGGCAACCCGCTCCCAGACCAGAACCCACCGTTACTGCAGCCTGGTTATCCCGTCCGACAGCCTGTTATTCCCCCACCTCCACCACTTCCTGCACCTAAGATTGATATACCGAAACCGCTTCAAACTGATCCTACTAAAAGACAAGTTCAAGTCCACATACAGTCTCCACAGAGAGATAATGTCCAAGTTTCCACTTCAGGAGGTGCTTCAGGAGGTTTCCAGTCGACCCCTTTCCAGACCCCGCCACCAGCACACAGATTACCGTTTAGGGATAGGCAGAACTCTTTTACGTTCCAATCACCCCGTCTCGACATACTCAAAGAACCGCTCCCAGTTTGTAGATACGATCCAGTACCCGGTAAAGATGATAGAATGTTGATGGCATCAATACGATTGCGACAAGCTACAGATTACCTAATTTTGTTTTCAGGAATGAAAGAGCATCTAGATAGAATATATCATTTTGTCCAGACTGGGGAAAATCCTGACAGTATTAAGGAGGCCATGGCACATCAGAAAGTTGACACTCAAGCACATATATTACGTTTTTTCATAAATTGTCTAATAAGAGAACGAGACAGGCCTGAGACAGACCAGGATGAAATGGAAGCACTAAATAAGTGGGGTAAAAATATATCCGAAGGAAAACACGACAAAGGGGGTTGCATAGCCAGTATGTACAAGATAATAAGGAAAAAGGTAATAGAAATACATGAAAGAGAGACAGCCTCCTCCGAGGAGGAGGAAGAACCTGAAGAACCAGAAAAGACTACAGATACGATAGCGTATGTAGGTAAGGGAACTTATCTTAGGAAAGGTATCCGTCCAGAAAGCAAGAGAGTTTTTCTCTCTGGCATATCAAAACCGAATTCTCCGGAACACCAGTTCCAAGAGACTGATAAAATGCTTCGAGAACGAATGGGGTACCACGTACTCAATTCTATGGATGAACAAGAATTAGCCCGGTCAGCAGTATTATGGGCTGACAATCCGAATATATATAATGATGACACGGTAGCACAGACATTTCTGAACCTATCTCCAGACGAACAGAAATTAGCAGGTGTATACATGATTCAGCACCTCCTCACGTTAAACAGAAACCAACATTCTGATCCAGGTCCCTTACACGATACATTAGAAGCACTACTCATGGATAGATGGAGAGGTCTGAGTACCAAGTTAATACAGATAATTCTAGAACAACGACACCGATATAATACCTTTTCAGGTTCACAATATGTTTCCGCTCCACCCCCAGAAAGAAAAATGTATCATATGGAACGTTTACATGGCATTGAAAGTCAGAACCCTTTACGAGAAGTACATCCAGTTATGGGTACCGATAACAATCTGAAACGTGTGTATGTACACACACCTCTGACCAAGTTAGAATTATTAGAAATGAAAAAGCTAGTACCATGTCACGATAAAGACCCTGCAGGTTTTCACAGAGAACTTAAAGATATGTTACTGATGGGGGATTACACATATGAAGATATTATGAAAATGTTAAAGGTACTGCTGCCCACGGGCATCTACGAGAAACTGAAGGAAAAGGAATGGGAGGTGGGAGACAAAAAGATTGTATGGGCAGAAATAGAGGACGAGGAAGAAAAGCGTACCCCAGGGTTAGGCCTTGGAGAGAAAACTAAAGCATTACCAGGTTTAATAGTACAAGTTCTGCCAAGATTACTGACAACTAGAAAGGAAGACTGGGATGCAATCTCAGCCTGTAAACAGAAACCAGATGAAGATACTAGTGACTTCTATTCAAGATTCGAGAAATGTTTCATTATTAATAGTGGTCTAAAACCAAGTAGCGAGTCGTACCCGCACCTTTTTGTATCAAAGTTAGTAGAAAATTCCCTGATAGCAGTTAAAAACCGTGTATACAAGGTCGAGAGTACATGGCAAGCAAATACGCCATCACAGATGTTACAAATGTTACAGTATCACCAGAACAGAATTAGAGAAGAACAGGATCATGAACAGAAACGTATGAAAGACACGAAAATGAAAATGTTAGTGGCCCAGTCGGTTCCAGCCGACAGCCACAGAAAAGGTACGACACAGACAGGAAATTCAGCAGTTCCCGTTAAAGGGACATGCAACTATTGTAAGAAGCCAGGACACTATGTACATGAATGTCCCGTCCTGCAACATAATATAGCAACAGGTAAAACTAAGGAAAGACCGCATCCACCTAGACAAGATCAGGTTCAGCAACAGACTTCACAGAGTTCACAGCCTACGCATGCTTCATCACATACAGCACAGACCGTAGCGGTACCACAGCCACAGCCCATTGCCGCGACTCAACAAGTTTCACAACAGATGTACCAGTATGCCCAATCTGCTTACCCCGATTATCCCCGATACACATGAAACAGCCTAGAGAGGGAAGTTGGCTTGCCTCTTATTGAGATTCCTGTAGATCAAGAGGGTCCTTATGTACACAGTCAAGTATTGGGAAAAGACAGAAAATTTTTAATTGACACAGGGGCAAGCCGCACAACAATCAGCCATGACGAAGTCCCAGGGGCACCCCTCTCAGGCTCACAGAATGTTTCCCTTGGTTTTTCAGGACAACCTATTGTAAATGAAGTATCAGAACCAGTTCCCCTGGCTGTGGGTCCATTATCACGTGTTACAGATCTATTACTTACGAAATCATGTCCAGAAAATCTGTTAGGAATAAAGACATTGAAGGCTCTAGGAGCAGTGATATGCTGTTCTCCGGAAGGAGTTAGACTTTTCTTGCGTGACTTTAAGGGTCACTACGTACTTCGAGAGTTTGATGTCAGATTGAGAAATGTACCAGATCACCTGTGGGCACAAGGCCCAACCGATGTAGGCTGCATGCACATTACACCATACCGTGTTACACTGAAACCAGGTGTTGTTTTACCAAGAATCAGACAATACAAGTTACCACCCGATGCTGTAGTGGCTTTACTGAAAATCATTGAAGAGCTCATAGCCCAAGGAGTGGTCGTAGAGACCGACTCCAATATCTGCAATTCCCCTATCATTCCGATTCTTAAACGTACTGATCCCAATGCACCGCCAGTATATCGGCTGGTGATTGATTTACGAGAACTGAATAAATGCATTGTTCCACAGTACCCTGTGGTACCCGACATCTCTTCCCTATTGACTGCTATTGATTCAGAAGCAACGTTCTTTTCTGTAATTGACCTCAAGAACGCCTTCTTCAGTGTACCTATTGACCCAGAGAGCCAATACCTTTTCGGATTCAGTTTAAATGGACGAAGTTTCAAATTTTCACGCGCACCTCAAGGATTCACAGAAAGCCCCAGCATCTATAGTCAAGCACTAAAAAGAGAACTAGATTGTATTCAAATGCCAGTTAACACCGCCTTACTGCAATACGTCGATGATCTGCTGATCACCGCACGAAGTGAGCCCGAATGTGAGCATGCATCACTGACGGTTTTACATTTTCTGGCCAACAAGGGACACAAGGTGTCTCCTTCGAAGCTACAATTCTGTGTTCAGCAAGTTGTGTACCTGGGTCACTTGCTGTCCAAAGTGGGGAGACAGCTCACTCCTGATCGCATTCAGTTAATTATGAATATGCCACAACCCCAGACACAAAAGGAAGTGCGGGCCTTTATAGGCCTCACCTCGTACTGCAGACAATGGATTCCTCAGTATGCATTTCTAGCTAAGCCACTCATTCAGTTAACAACACAGGAGGCAGCGACTTCGACTGTCCTTCCCTGGACTGAGGAACATACACAAGCCTTTGAAGAATTAAAGAAAGCCTTATGTCAAGCACCAGTTTTAGCGACACCATGTTACAGCAAACCTTTTACACTTTTTGTTACAGAACGTGATGGTACAGCATTGTCTGTCCTCACTCAAGATAAAGCAGGTTCACATAAGCCTTGCGCTTATTTTTCAAGTACATTGGATTCAGTAGCCCAGGCACTCCCTGCGTGCTTGAAGTCAGTAGCAGCAACAGCATTAGCAATCAGACAGAGCGACTCAATTGTTTTAGGACATCAATTAACAGTACAAGTTCCACATTCTGTAGAAGTTCTTTTAAACAGAACCCAAACTCAACACTTGACTATAGCACGACTGACAGGTTATGAATTAACACTATTCCAGCCACACATAGAAATCAGACGCTGCAGTATTCTGAACCCCGCAACATTGTTACCTTCAATTATGACAGATCCAGCCCCGCATGATTGTATAGAGATCATTAATGCAGTAACAAAGCCCAGACGAGACTTAACAGATGTTCCATTGACAAATCCAGACCTGACACTTTATGTGGATGGTTCATGTATGAGAACAAGTACAGGAGAATTAGTGGCCGCGTATGCCGTGACCACTGAAACTGAAGTAAAAGAGACACACCGTATTGATACACTGTCCGCTCAAGCGGCAGAGCTTATTGCTCTGACCCGAGCCTGTATACTGGCCAAGAACAGAAATGTTAACATATATACTGATTCACGCTATGCTTTCGGAGTCGTACATGACTTCGGAATGTTATGGCAGGAACGAGGTTTCCTGACCTCTCACGGTGCCAAGATCCAACATGGTCCCCTCATTCAAGCACTGTTAGAAGCAATACATCTGCCTTCAAGTATATCCGTCATGAAGTGTAAAGCACATACTAAAGTTACAGATTCCGTTTCCCAGGGTAACGACCTGGCAGACCAGACAGCAAAACATACAGCATTGACTCACACTCAGACAACTGATGTGACAAAGACAACAGTACCAACACATTGTATGACAGTTAGGGATCCCACACTAGATGTAATCGATATTCAGACACATGCTACTGCAGAAGAAATAAAGAAATGGACCGAACTAGGAGGGATTCAGACAGATCAAGGATGGATGACGAAGGGAAAATCTACATGGTTTCTCCCCGACTCTATGGTTCAAGTCATAATCAATACAGCACATAGTCCAGCACATCTAGGAGAAAAAGCTATGTTAGACAGTATACAGAATCTCTGGTATAACAAACACTTACGAGCAGCAGCAAAACAGAAAGTGCGTACTTGCATGATCTGTTGTCAGTTCAATCCAGGTAAAAGCGTCCCTGTAGAGCAAGGTGGATTTCATCCCCCCGATCACCCTTTTGAAGTCCTCCAGATGGATTATATCCAGATGGACCGTTGTCGAGGTTTTAAATATGTCCTCGTAGTTGTTTGTGCACTTTCCCGTTGGACAGAAGCATATCCAGTCCCAGATTATACTGCCCCGACCACTGCCAGGCAGTTGGTTCGAGAATTTTTCCCACGATACGGCTTGCCTCGTGTCGTGTACTCAGATAACGGACAGCCATTCTCATCCGAATTAATGAAACAGGTCTCCTTGCTGCTAGGATATCAGTGGAGATTCCATTGTGTCCGACATCCCGAAGCCGCAGGCCTTGTAGAGAGGCATAACCAGACATTAAAGACACGTCTTGCTAAAGTTTGTAAAGAAAAAGGGGTCGACTGGATAGTCGCCCTGCCAGTTGCATTATTTTGCATGAGGATGGTCGCCCACTCGCGGTCAGGGCTATCTCCGTATGAAGTGGTCTTTGGCAGGCCACCGAATATGTGGGGGACGCCCATACCGAAGAAAATTACTGATGTTGACTGTAACATGCTGACAGATTACCTTGCCTCCTTGATGTCTGCACTCCAATCATGTCGTTCACAGGTTGCCGCAGCTTTCCCTGACAACACTGATGTAAAGCCGCATGATGTCCGTCCCGGCGACCTGATTGTGATAAGGAACTTTGACAGGAAAAGTCCGCTGGAGCCCCGCTGGAAAGAGCCGAAGACCGTCCTTCTCACCACGAGGACCGCTGTAAAGATCGAAGGCAGAAAGGGGTGGATCCACACGAGCCATATCAAACTATGCAATGAACTGAAACCAGACCCAGGCTCGTCCACCCCTTCCAAAGACTGTATCGAACCTAGTGACTTTAAAGTTCCGAAACAAGAGACAACTCCCCAAGAAGAATATAAAGCTAAACTCCGATCTAGCAAGTCAGACAGTTTAATTGTTTAAGTCCTCCCCTAGGTGAATCGGTTAAATAGTTCCTGACATGTATCCCCTAGATCGAGATAGAGAGAAAGAGAAACAACTTAAAAAACACGCATACTGTAAATCACTACGTAGTCACTGTATAGTGACTTTATTAATTATGTTTTTTCTAAGTCTCCTGACTATTGTTACTAGTATATTGCTTTCCATATACTATCCTATCTTCAAGCGTGAACAATCTGCTTATAATGTCACTGCTGAACATTCTTTTAGTAAATTACCTCCTCATGAATTGTCTTACAGACTTGCGCTGCGCAACAACACATTCATTAGTATGTTACATCACTCCCATCAGACTAACAATGCTACAAACTGTTGGATATGTGGCCGACTCCCTCCCTATCAGAAATACAAGGGAGTTCTGCCCCTCTTTCCGTACCCGTTCACTCACAATGGTTCCTGTGGAGCCTGGTTTAGAATAATAAATTCCGTAGATCCTGATATTGCTGTTTTTAAAGGGAGCTGGGTTTGGGGAAACTTGAACTTAGTTCTGCTTAATACCTGTTATCCTGACAAGAAGGGACTTCCCGTTAGAGTAGGAACTGATCTAGAAAATGAAGTATATGGATTAGGTAATTATACGATTAACCTTATGATTCTCACTGTCGAATCCGAAACTGCACCAGTTCCCCCTGCTATGTCAGTATTACCAGTCACTGGTGAATTATGTGTCAGTAAGAAAGGTTCCGTACACTTAGGTCATAGTAAATGTAATATCGTAGTCGAATTCAGTGATCAAGGCAAATCTTCTTTCAAAGCTACCCGTCATTCTTACTTTGTTTGTGGTCATACCGCATACATACGCCTACCTCCAGATTGGGATGGTACCTGTTATATTGCATTCCTGCTGCCACCTGTTTTCCTAGCTCCTCCTGACTATCACAGAAATACAAATCTAGTAAAGAGCAGACTCCGAAGAGACCTCCCGATTGTCGACTATACTGAAACGGCATGGGAGCAATATACAGATTTCAATAAAGGTTTCTTTTTCTTCACAGGCCCCGTCCAAAATAGTAAATTAATTTGCAGATTAACTAGAACACTTGAAGCAGTTGTGAATGAAACTGCCTCCGCCCTAGGTAACTTAACCGAGGAGCAGTCCGCTATGCGGATTGTTGTTCTTCAGAATCGTCTTGTTATTGACGTCATCTTGGCAGACAGAGGCGGAGCTTGTAAGGTCATCGGGTCAAGTTGCTGCATTTTCATTCCAGAAAACGCGCCAACAGTATATCAAGCTATCACACGTCTTCATAAAATTGCAAATCTGATACATCAGAATCCAGGCACCTGGACTTGGTCCGGTTGGTTCTGGACAACGTTAACCGCTTGGGGATGGAAGCTCCTATCCTTCCTGGGCATTGCCCTTGCCATAGTATTCAGTTGCTGCCTGTGCCTACAGTGTGGGCCAGCGATTTGTGGCCTGTGCGTCACTTCATGTATCGAACATTCCAGTTTTCACTTAAAACGCAAAAAGAAGAAAGAAGAACAAATGATGTTACAAGAACAGACCAATCGGTTTATGAGAATCGATATATCATGAAGGGTCCGTAGGGAACAAGGAGGGAATGAGGAAATATAAATTTTATGGTCAAGTAATGTTCCCTAGCGTGTACCCCACCGTTTCCGTGTACCAGCCTGAAGTACATGTAACTTCCCTCCTGTATCAGCTATGAAGACGCAAATACATTTGCGTCCACCGTTAACATGTCCTCTTTCAGATCCACCCTGAATGGATCGATAATTCAGTTCCTAAGTATGCCTTGCCAACGTCTTTTTGTGGTGTACTTTACACGTTTTCCAGCTCTGGCAAAGTAGGCCCCGAATTCTGCCATCGAGCCTTTTCTTGTTTTCTGACTCTGAAAGCCTCAGCCCAGGCTGTCTGTATATCCGTGAACTCTGCCTTACTTCCTGTGCGGCCCATGGCGTTTAGCTCAGCCTGCTGCCTGCCAAGACTGTATTCAACCTTCGAAGTTATCTGTTCCGCTCCTCGAAAATGCATTCCTGCCTACTAGTTTAAGTAAACATTCTCCCAGCTGCAGGGCGAAGGGCCCGGCCTCCCTGTCTCTATGCAAGTAATTCATAGCCTCTGTTTCCATGGAAGGCCCATGCCCCCGCATCTCATGCAGACACTCCGGCGCTTATACACGCACACACAGTTAGTATAGAGTAACTTCTGCCCCAGAGACCTTTTCCTCTAGATAGTATGGTTCCCAAACATCAGATATCAGATATGATAGAAGTACGGGCCCGATTCACAGAACTAACTTAAGCCAAAATCCTAAACTGACTACTTTTGGTATTCAAAGAAGTTAGGATTTTGTCTTAAGTTTGTCTTAAGACAGACTTAAGACAGACATAAGGCAGACTTAAGTTAGGATTTTGTCTTAAGTCTGTCTTAAGTTTGTCTTAAGACAAACTTAAGACAAAATCCTAACTTCTGTGAATACTGAAAAGTAGTAAGTTTAGGATTTTGTCTTAAGTTAGTTCTGTGAATCGGCCCCTACGAGTTGATCTGACATGCCAGACTTCTGTCTCTTTCCGCCAGTGTAAATGTCAAGTCCCCTGCACCCGTCTGTTTCACGTCAAATCATACGTCATGCAGCTGCGCGCGCATCCATGCCTCTGATTTCTGCTGACATTACAAGATTCTGCTTTGTTGCCACCTACTTGTGACGTTTTCTAGCACACACCTCTGTATCCACGCCCAGTTCACGCCTCCACTTACGTATTGCAACACGTGGACACTGTTATCATGCTGTTATCTCGTTTCTCTCAGCTGTTACGCCTCTTGCATTAGAGTCTATAATGTAAATCAAGTATATAAGCTATGTATTGTCATTAAAATATTGCTCTATCCCTTCTTGAACCCTTGTGGTTGCAGGAACATGATATCCCGTTCTGGAACGATTCCTTTTTAAGGAATAAAACCCCTAAGAACTCTAAACACCACAGAGTCTGTTTCCTTCTTTCCGATTGAGTTATTATTGATTAAGTACTTACTTGTATAGAAATTATGATGGTAAATTAATTATTTACGACACAACAAGTACCCCAGAATATACAACATATTCCGCCTATGCCAGCTTCAACACAGACCGTAGCAGTACCCCAGCAACAGCCTATTACCGCAACACAAAACACGACACAACAGATGTACCAGTATGCACAAAATGATTACCCCGATTACCAACGTTACACATGAAACAGCCTAGAGAGGGAGTTTGGCTTGCCTCTTATTGAGGTTCCTGTAGATCAAGAGGGTCCTTATGTACACAGTCAAGTATTAGGGAAAGACAGAAAGTTTCTCATTGATACAGGGGCAAGCAGGACTACGATAAGTCACAATGAGGTTCCAGGGGCACCCCTCTCAGGCTCACAGAATGTTTCCCTTGGATTTTCAGGAAAGCCTATTATTAATGAAGTATCACAACCCCTTCCTCTTGCAGTCGGTCCTTTGACACGGACTACCGATCTATTGCTTACAAAATCATGCCCAGAAAACTTGTTAGGTATAAAGACATTGAAAGCTCTAGGAGCTGTTATATGCTGTTCTCCGGAAGGAGTACGATTATTCTTGCGAGATTTTAAAGGCCACTATGTATTAAGAGACATGGACCACCGGTTACAGAATGTACCTGCACACTTGTGGGCACAAAGCCCCACTGATGTAGGTTGTATGCACATTACACCATATCGAGTCACACTCAAAGCAGGAGTGGTATTACCACGAATTCGACAATACAAGTTACCCCCAGATGCTGTAGTGGCTTTACTGAGAATAATTGACGAGCTCATTGCACAAGGAGTGGTTGTGGAAACTGACTCCAATGTCTGTAATTCTCCTATCATTCCAGTTCTTAAACGTACTGATCCAAATGCACCACCTGTTTATCGATTAGTTATTGATCTGCACGAATTGAACAAATGCATTATACCACAGTATCCCGTGGTCCCAGATATCTCTTCGTTACTGACAGCCATTGATTCAGAAGCGACGTTCTTTACTGTAATTGACCTCAAGAACGCCTTCTTTAACGTCGATCCGGAAAGCCAATACTTGTTCGGATTCAGTTTAAATGGACGAAGTTTCAAATTTGCACGCGCACCTCAAGGATTCACAGAAAGCCCCAGCATCTATAGCCAAGCACTGAAAAGACAACTCGACAGTATCCACATGCCAGTCAACACTGCCCTACTTCAGTATGTCGATGATCTGCTGATCACCGCCCGAAGTGAGCCCGAATGTGAAAAAGCATCACTTACAGTTTTGAATTTTCTGGCTGACAAGGGGCACAAGGTATCCCCTTCGAAGCTGCAATTCTGTGTTCAGCAAGATGTGTACCTGGGTCACTTGCTGTCCAAAGTGGGGAGACAGCTCACTCCTGACCGCATCCAGCTAATTGTAAACATGTCACCACCCAAGACGCAAAAAGAGGTGCGGGCTTTCATAGGCCTCACTTCGTACTGCAGACAATGGATTCCCCAATATGCATTTCTAGCAAAATCACTCATTCAGTTGACAACTCAGGAGGCAGCGACATCGACTGTCCTCCCTTGGACTCAGGAACATACACAAGCTTTTGAAGACTTAAAGAAAGCCTTATGTCAAGCACCTGTTTTAGCGACACCATGTTACAGTAAACCTTTTACACTTTTTGTCACAGAACGTAAAGGTACTGCCTTGTCAGTACTCACTCAGGAACAAGCAGGTTCACACAAACCGTGTGCTTACTTTTCTAGCACATTAGATCCAGTAGCCCAGGCCCTTCCTGCGTGCTTGAAATCAGTTGCAGCGACAGCTTTAGCAATAAGACAGAGTGATTCCATAGTGTTAGGACATCAATTGACAGTACAAGTTCCACATTCCGTGGAAGTCCTTTTAAATCGAACACAGACCCAACACCTGACCATAGCAAGACTGACAGGTTATGAATTGACATTGTTTCAACCACACATAGAAATCAGACGTTGTAGCACATTAAATCCTGCCACACTTTTGCCATTAAATGGAGTAGATCCATTGGCACATGATTGTATTGAAGTCATTACTATTACAACAAAACCCAGACAAGACTTGACAGATGTTCCATTATCAGATCCAGACCTGACACTTTATGTGGACGGTTCATGTATGAGAACAAGTACAGGAGAATTAGTGGCAGCCTACGCAGTCACGACAGACACCGAAGTTATTGAAACCAATTGTATTGACACCCTGTCAGCCCAAGCAGCAGAGCTCATCGCTCTGACACAAGCGTGTATTCAAGCCAAGAATAAGAAAGTCAACATATACACTGATTCACGTTATGCATTCGGAGTCGTTCACGACTTTGGAGTCCTCTGGCGAGAGAGAGGTTACTTAACTTCTCACGGTGCCAACATTCAACACGGTCCCCTCATTCAAGCTCTGTTAGATGCAATACATCTGCCTACCGCAATCTCTATCATGAAATGTAAGGCACATACAAAAGTCACTGATTCGATCTCCCAGGGTAATGATCTGGCAGACCGAACAGCTAAGCAAACTGCTCAAAATCGAACTCATGTAACTGACCTGACAAAGACAGTAGTACCGACACCGACACACTGCATGACCGTCAGGGATCCCGCACATGATGTAATTGATATACAGACACATGCCACACCAGACGAAATAAAGAAGTGGACTGAATTAGGAGGGATCCAGACAGACCAGGGATGGATGACGAAGGGAAAATCTACATGGTTTCTCCCCGACTCTATGGTTCAGGTCATCATTAACACGATACATAGTCCAGCGCACCTAGGAGAAAAAGCTATGCTAGACAGTATTCAACACCTATGGTTCAATAAAAACTTACGAGCAGCAGCCAAACAAAAAGTGCGTACTTGCATGATTTGTTGTCAGTTTAATCCAGGTAAAAGCATTCCCGTAGAGCAAGGTGGATTTCAGCCTCCCGATCACCCTTTTGAAGTCCTCCAGATGGATTATATCCAGATGGAACGTTGTCGAGGTTTCAAATATGTCCTCGTAGTCGTATGTGCACTTTCCCGATGGACAGAAGCATATCCAGTCCCAGATTACACTGCTCCGACCACTGCCAAGCAGCTGGTTCGTGAATTCTTCCCACGGTATGGTTTGCCCCGTATCGTGTACTCAGATAACGGTCAGCCATTCTCATCCGAGCTTGTGAAACATATTACACTCCTGTTAGGTTATCAGTGGAAATTCCACTGTGTCTGGCATCCCGAGGCAGCAGGTCTCGTGGAGCGTCATAATCAGACCTTAAAAATCCGACTCTCAAAGATCTGTAGAGAGAAAGGTGTTGACTGGATAGTTGCTTTGCCAGTTGCCCTTTTCTACATGAGGATGGTGGCGCATTCTCGAACCGGGCTATCCCCGTATGAAGTGGTCTTTGGTAGGCCACCGAATATGTGGGGGACGCCTATACCTCGCAAAATCACAGATGTTGACTGTATTATGCTGACAGATTACCTTGCCTCCTTAATGTCTGCACTACAATCTTGTCATTCACAGGTAGCTGCAGCCTTTCCCGACAACACTGAGGTGAAGCCTCACGAAGTGGTCCCTGGGCATTTTGTCTTCATTCGCAACTTCGACCGGAGAAGTCCACTGGAGCCCCGTTGGCAAACCCCGAAATTGGTCCTTCTGACGACGAGGACCGCGATCAAAGTTGAGGGCAGGAAGGGGTGGCTTTCGAGCCACGTAAAGAAGTTTCACGGACTCCCTTCGGACTTGGACTCTAAGCCCTGCCCTCCTACACAGACTGATTCAAAACTCCCTTTGGTGGAGAAAACCGCCTCCGAGGAATACAGACTAAAGTTACGATCTAGCAAGTCAGACAGTTTAATTGTTTAAGTCCTCCCCTAGGTGAATCGGTTAAATTAGTTTCTGACACGTACCCCCTAGATCGAGATAGAGAGAGAGATAGACAGAGACAACTCAAGAAACGCGCATATTGTAAATCACTTCGTAGTCACTGTATAGTGACATTATTGATTATGTTGTTTCTAAGTATTTTGATTATTGCTGCTAGTATCTTATTGCCTATCTACTACCCCATTTTCAAGCGTGCACAACCTGCTTATAACGTCACTGCCGAACATTCTTTCAGTGAATTACCTCCACATGAACTGTCATACAGACTTGCGCTGCGCAACAACACATTCATTAGTATGTTACATCACTCCCATCAGACTAATAACGCTACAAATTGTTGGATATGTGGCCGACTCCCTCCCTACCAGAAATACAAGGGAGTTCTGCCCCTCTTTCCGTACCCGTTCACTCACAATGGCTCCTGTGGCGCATGGTTTAGACTGATTAATTCTCTAGATTCTGATATTGCTGTATATAAAGGAAATTGGGTTTGGGGAAACCTGAACTTAGTCCTGCTTAAAGCCTGTTACCCTGATAAGAAGGGACTTCCCACTAGGACAGGAACTGATCTAGAAAATGAAGTATATGGATTAGGTAATTATACAATTAACCTCATGATCCTAACCGTTGAATCCGAAGCTGCACCAGTTTTACCTGCCATGTCAGTATTACCAGTCACAGGTGAATTATGTGTCCGAAAGAATGGTTCAGTACATTTAGGTCATAGTAAATGCACTACTGTGGTCGAATTCAGTGATCAAGGCAAGTCTACCTTCAGAGCTACACGTCACTCCTACTTTGTTTGTGGCCATACCGCATACATACGCTTACCTCCAGATTGGGATGGTACCTGTTACATTGCATTCCTTTTACCACCTGTTTTCCTAGCCCCTCCTGATTATCACAGAAATACCAATCTAGTAAACAATAGACTTCGAAGGGATCTCCCGATTGTCGATTACACTGAAACGGCATGGGAGCAATACACAGACTTCAATAAAGGTTTCTTTTTCTTCACAGGTCCCGTCCAAAATAGTAAACTGATACGAAGATTAACTAGAACACTCGAAGCAGTAGTGAATGAAACTACCTCCGCTCTAGGCAACTTAACAGAGGAGCAATCTGCCATGCGGGTTGTTGTTCTTCAGAATCGTCTTGTTATTGACGTCATTCTAGCAGATAGGGGCGGAGCTTGTAAGGTCATCGGGTCAAGTTGCTGTGTTTTCATTCCAGAAAACGCGCCAACAGTATATAAAGCTATAACACGTCTTCATAAAATTGCAAGTTTGATACACCAGAATCCAGGCACCTGGACTTGGTCCGGTTGGTTCTGGACAACGTTGACCGCTTGGGGATGGAAGATCCTATCCTTCCTAGGCATTGCCCTTCTCATAGTATTCAGTTGCTGCCTATGTCTACAATGTGGGCCAGCGATTTGCGGCTTGTGCGCCACATCATGCATTCCACATCCAAGTTCCCATTCAAAACGCGAAAAGAAGAAAGAAGAGCAAATGATGTTACGTGAACAGATTGATCGATTCATGAGAATCGATATATCATGAAGGGTACGTAGGGAACAAGGAGGGAATGAGGAAATATAAATTTTATGGTCGAGAAATGTTCCCTAACGTGTACCCCACCGTCTCCATGTACCAGCTTGAAGTACATGTAACTTCCCTCCTGTGCCAGCTATGAAGACTTTGCGTCCAACGTTAACATGTCCTCTTTCAGATCCGGCATGAACGGGTTGAATATTCCGTTCCTAAGTATGCCATGCCAATGTCTTTTTGTGGTGTACTTTACACGTTTTTCCAGCTCTGGCGAAGTAGGCCCTGAATTCTGCCATCGAGCCTTTTCTTCCCCTCTGACTCTGAACGCCTCAGCCTGGCCTGCTTCTGTACCTGTGACCTCTGCCTTACTCCTTGCGCGGCTCACGGCGCTTGGCTCAGCCTGTTGCCTGCCAAGACTGCATTCAACCTTCGAATTATCTGCTCCGCTCCTCGAAAATACATTCCTGTCTCGTAGTTCAAGTAAACATCCTCCCAGCTGCAGAGCAAAGGGCCCGGCCTTACTGTCTCCGTGCAAGTAATTCATAGCTCCCGTTGCCATGGTAGGCCATGCCCCCCTCGCATCTTATACAGACACGTAGACGCTTATACACGCACTCACAGTCAGTATAGAATAACTTCTGTCCAAGAGACCTCTTCTTTCCAGATAATACAGTTCCTTAAACATAAGATATTAGATACGATTTGGGATTAGGTTGATCTGACATCCCAGACTTATGTCTCCACTTGTAGGGCTAAATGTCGAGTCCCCTTCACCCTCCAGTTGCACGTCAATCACACGTCAGGCTGCTGCGCGCACATCTCTGCCATGTATTTCTGCTGACACTGCAGGATTCTCTTATGGATCCACCTACTTGTGACATCATGTTAAATGACGTTTCTAGTACACGCCTATTGCAACGCCTTCTTCTGTTACGTATGAGCATTCTTATCTCTCCTCTCAGCTGTTACGCCTTCTGTATATGCCTTAATGTAATGCATTGACTATATATATGAATGATTGTTAATAAAGTATTGTCTGTCAGTCCCTTCCCGAACCCATGTGGTGACGGAACGGTATGCCACCTTGGCTCGAGCCAAATACCCAATTCCTTTTTAAGGAATAAAACCCTTTTTGAGAAACCTCAAATATCACGGATTTTGCCTCTTATTTTTCTGAGTTATTCTTATTGAACTTTACCGCATAAATTAAGCATGGGTAATTAGAATTTACCACAAAGCCACGAGGGAGATGATGAGTTTCCAGCTTCCTTTCCTCCCTGCTTCCCATGGAGTTCCCACTCGAATGAACGTGGTCAACCAATGACTCAAAATTGCACTCATGTTTTAGAACATTTTTAAGTGATTAGTGAAGCAGCTTCAATAATTCATGCATGTGCCGCGCTTGTGCTCAGTATATAATAGATATATCTGTTTTTCCTCCTGTGCTGTGCGGTATGCGAAGACACAGTCTTATCTGTGCTTCATATTCGGTTTTCTGCACTTATGCAGTTCAATTCCCTTATTGGTATGTTACCCCAAAAGTCTCACGCAGCAAGGGGTGTGTCCATGCAGCATTGGCAGCTGGGGTGGGATGGGTCCGGCTCCAGGCTCGTTCAGGCAGCACAAGGGAGCTTTAAAACACTTCTGACAGTGTGTGTGATCTTGAGCATCCCTAACCATGCACTGGGTGTGCTGGCGGGCTCTCGGCCCATCTTTATCTGTCGGCAGTTCCAGCAATGTCGTTGCCATTCATGGAAGAATTAAGTGCACTCTGGCCATATTTGTAGTATCTTTTTATTGTATGATTAATTAAAATCTTCACGATAATTAAAGAGGGCTTGCACTATACAACATAAATGCCGTTAGAAACTGTGATGTGCTTAACATTGCAAATCCCCATTCCGAAGGGGCAAGAGAAGCAGAAGGGCATAGTGTGCGAGGTGGGCTCTCGGGTGCCAGTTTTAAGGCATCATGTCCAGTCTGACTGCCTGGTCGATGCCACCGAGCTCGGAGCGGTGTCCCCACCTGGATTCCCTATCAGACACTTAAATGTGTGACTCCACAGACAGCGGGTCACATTCCTTACCAGAAAGGATCGCCGGAACTGATTATGAGATTCAATGAATTGTAAATAAACCCATTTCAGATCAATTATTAGTTGAGACAGTCCTCAGACCCTATCCCTGTAAATGTACTCCGGCCCGCACTGATCAATTAAACAAACTTTTCCTGTTTTGCCAAACACCTCTTGTGTCTTGTTTTTCTAAGGTATCTCGTGCTCAAGTAACAAACTCCAGTGCATTGGTTGTCAAGCAATTCTGCACTTTTTTCTTCCTTCCTTTTCCTACATTCTGAATCGTTGTTTAAACTCCATTTGATCCTTTTCACTAATGGGTTTTCTCCTGCACTCAGGGTGAAGCCAGCTGCTTGAACTGCCGGGTGTATGACACAGTTTAAATAAACGTCAATCATTCATTTGATAACTTTATTTCGGTCATTGACCATAAAAGTGCAAATAAAATACATACAAGCACAGTAATAAAATCATTGAATAAAAGCAGTTAAAAAAGTTATTAAACAGTAAGTTATCAAAAAGAGGGCTATTGCCCCAGTTAATTCCTCATAACAAAGGTAGTCCTTCTGCGCCAGAAAACATGTAGGAAGCGGGAAACCAAAAAAACAAAAGGAGGGGAGGTGTCATATGTTAAAACTCTACAAGCCTGTGCGCATTGTTTAAGTCCCAAGTTTCTGCACAACGGTGTCAACCAGCATTTCCGTATTTTACTATACGCCGGGCAGAAGAACAGAACATGCACAATATCTTCTATACTATTGTTGCAAGCTGGGCAGGTTCCCTCCTCTGAATCGGCCCATTTAGAAGTCAGTGCCCTAATGGGCAGGCAGCCATGTCTTAGTTGGGGGTATAATTTCCTTGCAAGGGGAGGCTGCACTAAATCTAAAAATTCCTCCCTCTTTGGTGCAGTTTTCACCTGCAAGAATTCAGTGGACAGCCTACCCAGAGTTGTCGAACAATGTAACACATTAAAGCTGTAATATTTCAGAGAGGCCAACAACTCTGACCTCTGCACCCTCGGGCAACTCTCTTCGGGGGACTCCCACAGTTGAGGCAAGCCAATTTGGTATGAGAGGGCCTTGACATGAGATAACCAGGGTATATTTTTATTCTTTATCTGCCCCCAAACTGCAGAAAATTCCGCTCTGTAATCTACAAGCTCCGGTACGGACCAGAGCCTTCTCCAGTAGAGCAGGGGTCGTGCGGCTATCAATTCTTTAATGGACTCGAGGCCCAAGTCTAGCCGCAACGGTATGAGAGGGGTGCTTTGGGGTAGGCCCACCAGATTTCTCATAAAGGCCTGCTCAACCTTTAGTAGGCTCAGTGCATTCTTGTGTCCCCAAAGTTCTGCACCATACATAGCTGCTGACCTTGCCTGGGTTCTATAGATCTCAAGAACAGGGGCAGCTGGTTTAAATTGTGATGTTTTGTGGAATTTGCCGATACCCCCTATGATCTGTGAAAGTCTCAGGGCGGAACTAGATACCTGGCGACTCCAATCAAAATCTTCGGTCAAAGTGACACCAAGGTAAACAAAGGTTTTCACCCGTTCGAGTGGGATGCCATTCAGTACAGGGTTCGGAAGGGTGTGCCTCGGGGGATTGAAGATCATAAACTTGGTTTTCTCCAAGTTTACCTCCAATCCCCGCGAGGCACAAAAGGTTGCAAACCTGTCCAAAGCCCGCTGGATGCCCGTTGATGTTCCGGACAACAACAAGGTGTCATTCGCAAACATCAAAGCAGGCACCCGGCCAGTAGCCAACCACGGGGCATCACTATCCCTGACATCGCCTAATTCATCCACCAAGCCATTAACATAAAGGCTAAAGAGTGTAGGGGCCAGGGCGCAACCCTGGCGTACACCCCTGGTTACGGGGAAACGGGCCGAAAGTTCTCCGTTCCTCCCGCACCTCACCTGGGCATAGTTCCCTGCATGGAATCAAATCAAAACATCTAATAAGTAGGACGGGAGGCCTAGTTCTTCCAGCACCTTCCATAATCTCTCCCTAGGCACAAGGTCGAAAGCGGCCCGCAGGTCTACAAAGACAAGGTAGAGGCTGCCACCCTCTACTCTTGCAGTTTTCCAAAAAAGGACCTGCAGCCTAAAAATTTGGTCCAGGGTCGAGATGCCAGATCTAAATCCGGCTTGGAGGGTGGTCAGTATTTCGTGTTCCTTCATCCACCCCAGTATTCTGTCCAGTAGTATCCGGACCATTCGTTTTTGAGTAGTATCTAAAAGACTAATGGGCCTATAGTTAGATGGAACTAACGGGCAGCCCTTCTTATAAATGGGGACGATCTCAGCTCCCAACCAGGTTTCCGGTAACTTGGAACCCCAGAAGACCGCGTTGAACAGAACTACAAGGTACGGTGCCCAGATTTTGGGCTGGGAGCGAAAGAGGTCACCAGGTAATTTGTCAAGGCCTGGGGATTTGTTTGGGAGCAATCTGTCAATAGCAGATTCCACTTCCTTGAGAGAAATGCTATCGAGGTTATCAGAGTGAATCGTCTCCCGGACATCCAGCAGGTCCGACCGATGACCCAAGCCCGAGGCCCCCGGCAGTCGATGCTCGTGCAGGAGGTCTAGGGCCGGGGAAATCTGAAGGGCACTGTCTACTTCTGGCATCTGGTCTTGGCGTTGGTACACATAGGCGCCAGTCTCGGGACTTGTGTAAAGGGCTGCAAAGTGTGCCTCCCATACTGAGGGAGCAATGTTTGGTAGAACAGCCTCTCCTTCCCCTTTAGCACCTGAATTAACTATGGTCCAAAATGATTTGGTATCCTTAGAGCGCATATATCAGTTCTTCCCACCTTGCTTCCTCCCACTCTCTCTTGCCCCTGATGATTTCCTTTTTATACAGCAATCTAGTTGCCCTGATTTTTACATTATCTTTAGATTTGATTGCCGCAAGGAGATCTCTTTTCACTTTCTTACAGGTACAGTCAAACCAGGGGTGTGTCCTAGGCATGCGCCGCTTATTTCCACTTGCTGGGTAGAACACTTCCCCTAGCGTCACGGCTAACTGCTTGTGTATTTCTACGGCTTGCTGGCAAAGAGTCGGATCACCCATCTCGCTTATGCGAGGAATTGCGATCTGATAAATTTTTGCAAGCCGGGTAGGGGAGTCCACAAAATGGGGCCATTTAATCCTTCTGCTGTTGTTTGTTACCATGAGAGGTGGCATCACTATGGCAGGATTGGGGTCGGAGTTTGTTAAACCAAAAGACCCAGGCTTCAGGGTTAACACCAAGGCATTATGATCACTATCGTGGCTTGGCACAACCCTAAATTCTTTCAGCCTATCCCAATGTTTTGCTTCCATCATGAGGTAATCAATGATGGAAGTTTGGTTTGCCCTATTAAACGTGGCTAGGCCTGGACAGTCGGGATCCAGTCTCCCATTGCACGCCCGCAGGGACGTTGCAAGGGAGAGAGATTTTATTTGGAACACCAACGGAGTCCATGCCCTGACCGGGGTGATCTTGGGGTCGGGGATGCGCCAGAGTGAGCCTACTTCATCTTGTTCACACAACTCCAGACTACTCAGAGGCTCAAACTGGCAATTAAAATCACCACCAAGGATTATCGCAATTGAGGGGTCCAGTGCCTAGATAAAAAGATTAAGTGCTTTAATTGTGTTCGATTCCTGCCCATTCTTGACTGGCCTTGAGTAGATATTTATTATAGCTACTTGTTGTTTGTTTTGGGGTGTTAGTAAAACACACTGGATGTCTAGGGAATTTGTTTGCATTTGGGTGGCCTGGATACCCAAATGAGTGCCTATCCATATTGATAGCCCGCCCGAAGGGCGGCCCCTACCTGTAGAAACTGCCAGGATATCGTAAGTTGCAAAGGCCGGGCTAGTGCTCTCCTCCAGTGCCCAGGTCTCCTGCATCAGGCAGATATCGTGAGCAGCCTTAAAGGAGGCCCACTCTGGTATGAGCAGTTTGTTCTTTAACCCGGCTATATTCTAGGAAAGGAGTTTTAAACATCCTTGCACTGCCTTTTCAGAACCCTGTACGTCCAGGTTCCCCTTTTCTCTGGTCCCCTCCCTCTTCGAAGAGTGGAATACTGAGTCATCTCCGGTGGAGGTGGATGGGACATTTTCCTCCAGAACCCGTTCTCTAATGGACTCTGCATTAATGATTTGTGGTGGGGAATTTCTCTTCGATATGAGTCAATCTACCTCCTCCAGCACGCTAAACCTGTTCCAATGGGGTAGCAGCGGGTGTATGGGATTATATGGAAGCGTGCCCCCCCGGATGTCAACCAGTGTTGCATTCTATTTGATGGAGGATAATGGCCCCTATTGTGGTAAGCCCTATTGGAGTGGGTTGGTCTCAAGTTGGGAGTAGGGTAGAAATATGACAGGTGTAGTGGGTATATTTGGGAATTTGACCTACAGAGTGGAGCATTACAGATGGGGTCCACAGCAGAGGTGTCCCTAAAGTTTATTATTACAACATCTCTTGACACTGTTTTTGGTCCCCTCCCTATCCAATCTTTTTTTCTAACCGCCAGTATTTCCCCTGAAACATTTGGGGGTAGGGGTCTATTTGCGCTTAACCATTGAATGCACTTGTTTTTTAAATCAATCTCATTTTCTCTTTTCCCCTCACTAAGGACTGGAACTCCTGTGAGGGCTACCACGTATGGTAGGGCTTCCGGGGATAAATTAATGGTTGGCAGCTGGAGAGGAGTAGCTTTAGATGGTACATTCCTGATCGTTGGTGTACTGGTTTTACTTTCATTTTTACCCTCCTTAGGCTTCGATCTAATTTTATCAGTGTGGGCAGTTAAGTTTCCCCCTGCCTGGTAGTTTGACTGTGTGTATTAATGCTAGGAGGGGGAGGAAGTAGAGCAGGCGCAGACTTAGGGATAATTATTGGAGTTCCTGCATTTTTGGACTGTATTAAGGGGTTTTTAGGTACAGCTACCCTGTCACTAGGTGTGTTTTTAGGTGTATCACAACAGTCAGAGGGTGCTGAGTTTCCCAAGGGGCTAACTGACTTTGTTATCCCTACCCCCTTATTATTTAGGATAGTGACCAGTCTATCAAGCTTAGACACCAGGGGTTTGATATGGGTGACAATGGTCTGCTCCAAGCATGCTTGTAAATCAGCCACCATGTTAGTGACCCAGCACGGTATTCCTGAGGTCGGATGCGACATGTTAACAGTCGGGGTCACCAGATTGTGATTGGCCAAATTCTTTTTGCCCGATTTTTTTGGGAGGCTCTCTTTCTTTTTCCTAGGGCGTGGTATGCATACTGTGGGGGGTTCCTTGGGAAAGGGGGAAGTCAGAACTATAAGTGGATCCTCAACATCAATAGGAGTCTCTATAGGCGCCTGTGCGCAGGGCAATTCTATGTAGGACGATGTCAGGTAGCAGTGGCGTAACGAAACTTGAGGGGGGCTCCCTGCAGGGTACGTGAAGGGGCCCCCTCCGGACTTAATCTAGAGCTCCCCAGCAGAAGTGCGGTGCTGACGGGGCCCCCTGGAGGGTGAGGCCCCCGCAACACGGGGGCTGCAGGGGCCTGTGTTACGCCCCTGTCAGGTAGGAGTTTAGATCCGGGGCATCGGTTACAATAACTGAACAGTCACCTCCCAGATTTTGCAGACATAATGTGGGTGTAATTGATAGTCTTCTCTCGGTATTTTAAATTGCAGTAGCCACAACCCCTATTGTTTTTTGCAGCATCTTGTCAATTGCTGTCAAGCTGGGTAGAGGCTGTGGTACTGCCGCCTGCAGTCTGGTGTTTGGTCGTGTTGCTGGGGTTTTTGCTTTTTTGCCCAAGTTACTCATTCTGTAGGAATGGGTGGTGATGGGTGGAAATAATGAGCAGCTACAAGATCCTGATCACATTGGACTAACACCCTCAAGGTTACAGAGTGAACTGCTGCTATAGTATGTATGTAGCCAGGGGGTTTGGAATCCAAGTAACACTACCTTTTAAAGGGAAGCCTTTTCCTTGTTAATCTCCTCGGCAGATGAAAGTGGGGTGGCCCGTCCCGTCCTCCTCCTGTCACCGACGGTCATAGACGGTCCCGCCCTTGTCCCGGGCTTCCCCCGGCGATGCCCGCGCGCGTCCCGCGGCACGGGGGCCGCGCTAGGATTTTGTATCGCCTCCAAGCGCGTAATTGGCGGCTGGCGGCTGGTCACAATGCCGCTGGGGAGTCTGGGGGAGGTAGTCCTCTCCTCCGCTCGGCGGCCGCTGTGCTGAACTGGCGGCGGTGGGAGGGAGAACCCAGTAGCAGCCAGGAATCAGGTCCAAGCAGTAGTGGCCCCCAAAAATGCTTAGGCAGCCCCCACTCTGCCGGGGCGGCGCTAGGATTTTGTATCGCCTCCAGGCACGTAATTGGCGGCTGGCGGCTGGTCGCAATGCCGCTGGGGAGTCTGGGGGAGGTAGTCCTCTCCTCCGCTCGGCAGCCGCTTTGCTGAAGTGGCGGCAGCGGGAGGGAGAACCCAGTAGCAGCCAGGAATTAGGTACAAGCAGTAGTGGCCCCCAAAAGTGCTTAGGCAGCCCGCTCCGCCGGGGCCGCGCTAGGATTTTGTATCGCCTCCAGGCGCGTAATTGGCGGTTGGCGGATGGTCGCAATGCTGCTGGGGAGTCTGGTAGAGGTAGTCCTCTCCTCCGCTCGGCGGCCGCTGTGCTGAAGTGGCGGCGGCGGGAGGGAGAACCAAGTAGCAGCCAGGAATCAGGTACAAGCAGTAGTGGCCCCCAAAAGTCAAAGGGTGATGGTCACTTTCTGAGCAGCTTTGTACTTGAAAGTTTGTTGAGCTACCTCACAAGTGTGAACTGATACAGAGATAGTGCAAGGTAGAGATATTTATGAGGGTAAGCGGGCCTTCCCTGTCTAGTTCACTCTCTTGGCCATATGTGGAGACATTAAATCCATTGAAGCGGCCTCTAGGGTCATCTCACCCAAGTGTCTTGTGTTGAGGTCACCAACCATGAGGACTCCATGATTGGGGCATGGATAGAGAAGAGTCCTCAGCAGCCTTCTTCCTGCCTCTAGCGGCCTCTGTGGTCACCTCGCCCAAGTGTCTTGAGTTGAGGTTACCAACCATGAGGACTCCATGATTGGGGAGTGGACAGAGAAGAGTCCTCAGCAGCCTTCTTCCTGCCTCTAGCGGCCTCTGTGGTCATCTCGCCCAAGTGTCTTGAGTTGAGGTTACCAACCATGAGGACACAATGATTGGGGCATGGACAGAGAAGAGTCCTCAGCAGCCTTCTCCTGCCTCTAGCGGCCTCTATGGTCATCTCGCCCAAGTGTCTTGAGTTGAGGTTACCAACCATGAGGACTCCATGATTGGGGCATGGACAGAGAAGAGTCCTCAGCAGCCTTCTTCCTGCCTCTAGCGGCCTCTGTGGTCACCTCGCCCAAGTGTCTTGAGTTGAGGTTACCAACCATGAGGACTCCATGATTGGGGCATGGACAGAGAAGAGTCCTCAGCAGCCTTCTTCCTGCCTCTAGCGGCCTCTATGGTCATCTCGCCCAAGTGTCTTGTGTTGAGGTTACCAACCATGAGGACTCCATGATTGGGGCATGGACAGAGAAGAGTCCTCAGCAGCCTTCTTCCTGCCTCTAGCGGCCTCTGTGGTCACCTCGCCCAAGTGTCTTGTGTTGAGGTTACCAACCATGAGGACTCCATGATTGGGGCATGGACAGAGAAGAGTCCTCAGCAGCCTTCTTCCTGCCTCTAGCGGCCTCTATGATCATCTCGCCCAAGTGTCATGTGTTGAGATCCCCAACCATGAGGACTCCATGATTGGGGCATGGACAGAGAAGAGTCCTCAGCAGCCTTCTTCCTGCCTCTAGCGGCCTCTGTGGTCACCTCGCCCAAGTGTCTTGTGTTGAGGTTACCAACCATGAGGACTCCATGATTGGGGCATGGACAGAGCAGAGTCCTCAGCAGCCTTCTTCCTGCCTCTAGCGGCCTCTGTGGTCACCTCGCCCAAGTGTCTTGTGTTGAGGTTACCAACCATGAGGACTCCATGATTGGGGCATGGACAGAGAAGAGTCCTCAGCAGCCTTCTTCCTGCCTCTAGCGGCCTCTATGGTCATCTCGCCCAAGTGTCTTGTGTTGAGGTTACCAACCATGAGGACTCCATGATTGGGGCATGGACAGAGAAGAGTCCTCAGCAGCCTTCTTCCTGCCTCTAGCGGCCTCTGTGGTCACCTCGCCCAAGTGTCTTGTGTTGAGGTTACCAACCATGAGGACTCCATGATTGGGGCATGGACAGAGAAGAGTCCTCAGCAGCCTTCTTCCTGCCTCTAGCGGCCTCTGTGGTCACCTCGCCCAAGTGTCTTGAGTTGAGGTTACCAACCATGAGAACTCCATGATTGGGGCATGGACAGAGAAGAGTCCTCAGCAGCCTTCTTCCTGCCTCTAGCGGCCTCTGTGGTCACCTCGCCCAAGTGTCTTGAGTTGAGGTTACCAACCATGAGGACTCCATGATTGGGGCATGGACAGAGAAGAGTCCTCAGCAGCCTTCTTCCTGCCTCTAGCGGCCTCTGTGGTCACCTCGCCCAAGTGTCTTGAGTTGAGGTTACCAACCATGAGGACACAATGATTGGGGCATGGACAGAGAAGAGTCCTCAGCAGCCTTCTTCCTGCCTCTAGCGGCCTCTGTGGTCACCTCGCCCAAGTGTCTTGAGTTGAGGTTACCAACCATGAGGACTCCATGATTGGGGCATGGACAGAGAAGAGTCCTCAGCAGCCTTCTCCTGCCTCTAGCGGCCTCTATGGTCATCTCGCACAAGTGTCTTGAGTTGAGGTTACCAACCATGAGGACTCCATGATTGGGGCATGGACAGAGAAGAGTCGTCAGCAGCCTTCTTCCTGCCTCTAGCGGCCTCTGTGGTCACCTCACCCAAGTGTCTTGAGTTGAGGTTACCAACCATGAGGACTCCATGATTGGGGCATGGACAGAGAAGAGTCCTCAGCAGCCTTCTTCCTGCCTCTAGCGGCCTCTATGGTCATCTCGCCCAAGTGTCTTGAGTTGAGGTTACCAACCATGAGGACTCCATGATTGGGGCATGGACAGAGAAGAGTCCTCAGCAGCCTTCTTCCTGCCTCTAGCGGCCTCTGTGGTCACCTCGCCCAAGTGTCTTATGTTGAGGTTACCAACCATGAGGACTCCATGATTGGGGCATGGACAGAGCAGAGTCCTCAGCAGCCTTCTTCCTGCCTCTAGCGGCCTCTGTGGTCACCTCGCCCAAGTGTCTTGTGTTGAGGTTACCAACCATGAGGACTCCATGATTGGGGCATGGACAGAGAAGAGTCCTCAGCAGCCTTTTTCCTGCCTCTAGCGGCCTCTGTGGTCACCTCGCCCAAGTGTCTTGTGTTGAGGTTACCAACCATGAGGACTCCATGATTGGGGCATGGACAGAGAAGAGTCCTCAGCAGCCTTCTTCCTGCCTCTAGCGGCCTCTGTGGTCACCTCGCCCAAGTGTCTTGTGTTGAGGTTACCAACCATGAGGACTCCATGATTGGGGCATGGACAGAGAAGAGTCCTCAGCAGCCTTCTTCCTGCCTCTAGCGGCCTCTGTGGTCACCTCGCCCAAGTGTCTTGAGTTGAGGTTACCAACCATGAGGACTCCATGATTGGGGAGTGGACAGAGAAGAGTCCTCAGCAGCCTTCTTCCTGCCTCTAGCGGCCTCTGTGGTCATCTCGCCCAAGTGTCTTGAGTTGAGGTTACCAACCATGAGGACACAATGATTGGGGCATGGACAGAGAAGAGTCCTCAGCAGCCTTCTCCTGCCTCTAGCGGCCTCTATGGTCATCTCGCCCAAGTGTCTTGAGTTGAGGTTACCAACCATGAGGACTCCATGATTGGGGCATGGACAGAGAAGAGTCCTCAGCAGCCTTCTTCCTGCCTCTAGCGGCCTCTGTGGTCACCTCGCCCAAGTGTCTTGAGTTGAGGTTACCAACCATGAGGACTCCATGATTGGGGCATGGACAGAGAAGAGTCCTCAGCAGCCTTCTTCCTGCCTCTAGCGGCCTCTATGGTCATCTCGCCCAAGTGTCTTGAGTTGAGGTTACCAACCATGAGGACTCCATGATTGGGGCATGGACAGAGAAGAGTCCTCAGCAGCCTTCTTCCTGCCTCTAGCGGCCTCTGTGGTCACCTCGCCCAAGTGTCTTGTGTTGAGGTTACCAACCATGAGGACTCCATGATTGGGGCATGGACAGAGAAGAGTCCTCAGCAGCCTTCTTCCTGCCTCTAGCGGCCTCTATGGTCATCTCGCCCAAGTGTCTTGTGTTGAGGTTACCAACCATGAGGACTCCATGATTGGGGCATGGACAGAGAAGAGTCCTCAGCAGCCTTCTTCCTGCCTCTAGCGGCCTCTGTGGTCACCTCGCCCAAGTGTCTTGTGTTGAGGTTACCAACCATGAGGACTCCATGATTGGGGCATGGACAGAGAAGAGTCCTCAGCAGCCTTCTTCCTGCCTCTAGCGGCCTCTATGGTCATCTCGCCCAAGTGTCTTGTGTTGAGGTTACCAACCATGAGGACTCCATGATTGGGGCATGGACAGAGAAGAGTCCTCAGCAGCCTTCTTCCTGCCTCTAGCGGCCTCTGTGGTCACCTCGCCCAAGTGTCTTGTGTTGAGGTTACCAACCATGAGGACTCCATGATTGGGGCATGGACAGAGAAGAGTCCTCAGCAGCCTTCTTCCTGCCTCTAGCGGCCTCTATGGTCATCTCGCCCAAGTGTCTTGTGTTGAGGTTACCAACCATGAGGACTCCATGATTGGGGCATGGACAGAGAAGAGTCCTCAGCAGCCTTCTTCCTGCCTCTAGCGGCCTCTGTGGTCACCTCGCCCAAGTGTCTTGTGTTGAGGTTACCAACCATGAGGACTCCATGATTGGGGCATGGACAGAGAAGAGTCCTCAGCAGCCTTCTTCCTGCCTCTAGCGGCCTCTATGGTCATCTCGCCCAAGTGTCATGTGTTGAGATCCCCAACCATGAGGACTCCATGATTGGGGCATGGACAGAGAAGAGTCCTCAGCAGCCTTCTTCCTGCCTCTAGCGGCCTCTGTGGTCACCTCGCCCAAGTGTCTTGTGTTGAGGTTACCAACCATGAGGACTCCATGATTGGGGCATGGACAGAGCAGAGTCCTCAGCAGCCTTCTTCCTGCCTCTAGCGGCCTCTGTGGTCACCTCGCCCAAGTGTCTTGTGTTGAGGTTACCAACCATGAGGACTCCATGATTGGGGCATGGACAGAGAAGAGTCCTCAGCAGCCTTCTTCCTGCCTCTAGCGGCCTCTATGGTCATCTCGCCCAAGTGTCTTGTGTTGAGGTTACCAACCATGAGGACTCCATGATTGGGGCATGGACAGAGAAGAGTCCTCAGCAGCCTTCTTCCTGCCTCTAGCGGCCTCTGTGGTCACCTCGCCCAAGTGTCTTGTGTTGAGGTTACCAACCATGAGGACTCCATGATTGGGGCATGGACAGAGAAGAGTCCTCAGCAGCCTTCTTCCTGCCTCTAGCGGCCTCTGTGGTCACCTCGCCCAAGTGTCTTGAGTTGAGGTTACCAACCATGAGAACTCCATGATTGGGGCATGGACAGAGAAGAGTCCTCAGCAGCCTTCTTCCTGCCTCTAGCGGCCTCTGTGGTCACCTCGCCCAAGTGTCTTGAGTTGAGGTTACCAACCATGAGGACTCCATGATTGGGGCATGGACAGAGAAGAGTCCTCAGCAGCCTTCTTCCTGCCTCTAGCGGCCTCTGTGGTCACCTCGCCCAAGTGTCTTGAGTTGAGGTTACCAACCATGAGGACACAATGATTGAGGCATGGACAGAGAAGAGTCCTCAGCAGCCTTCTTCCTGCCTCTAGCGGCCTCTGTGGTCACCTCGCCCAAGTGTCTTGAGTTGAGGTTACCAACCATGAGGACTCCATGATTGGGGCATGGACAGAGAAGAGTCCTCAGCAGCCTTCTCCTGCCTCTAGCGGCCTCTATGGTCATCTCGCACAAGTGTCTTGAGTTGAGGTTACCAACCATGAGGACTCCATGATTGGGGCATGGACAGAGAAGAGTCGTCAGCAGCCTTCTTCCTGCCTCTAGCGGCCTCTGTGGTCACCTCACCCAAGTGTCTTGAGTTGAGGTTACCAACCATGAGGACTCCATGATTGGGGCATGGACAGAGAAGAGTCCTCAGCAGCCTTCTTCCTGCCTCTAGCGGCCTCTATGGTCATCTCGCCCAAGTGTCTTGAGTTGAGGTTACCAACCATGAGGACTCCATGATTGGGGCATGGACAGAGAAGAGTCCTCAGCAGCCTTCTTCCTGCCTCTAGCGGCCTCTGTGGTCACCTCGCCCAAGTGTCTTATGTTGAGGTTACCAACCATGAGGACTCCATGATTGGGGCATGGACAGAGCAGAGTCCTCAGCAGCCTTCTTCCTGCCTCTAGCGGCCTCTGTGGTCACCTCGCCCAAGTGTCTTGTGTTGAGGTTACCAACCATGAGGACTCCATGATTGGGGCATGGACAGAGAAGAGTCCTCAGCAGCCTTTTTCCTGCCTCTAGCGGCCTCTGTGGTCACCTCGCCCAAGTGTCTTGTGTTGAGGTTACCAACCATGAGGACTCCATGATTGGGGCATGGACAGAGAAGAGTCCTCAGCAGCCTTCTTCCTGCCTCTAGCGGCCTCTGTGGTCACCTCGCCCAAGTGTCTTGAGTTGAGGTTACCAACCATGAGAACTCCATGATTGGGGCATGGACAGAGAAGAGTCCTCAGCAGCCTTCTTCCTGCCTCTAGCGGCCTCTGTGGTCACCTCACCCAAGTGTCTTGAGTTGAGGTTACCAACCATGAGGACTCCATGATTGGGGCATGGACAGAGAAGAGTCCTCAGCAGCCTTCTTCCTGCCTCTAGCGGCCTCTATGGTCATCTCGCCCAAGTGTCATGTGTTGAGATCCCCAACCATGAGGACTCCATGATTGGGGCATGGACAGAGAAGAGTCCTCAGCAGCCTTCTTCCTGCCTCTAGCGGCCTCTGTGGTCACCTCGCCCAAGTGTCTTGTGTTGAGGTTACCAACCATGAGGACTCCATGATTGGGGCATGGACAGAGCAGAGTCCTCAGCAGCCTTCTTCCTGCCTCTAGCGGCCTCTGTGGTCACCTCGCCCAAGTGTCTTGTGTTGAGGTTACCAACCATGAGGACTCCATGATTGGGGCATGGACAGAGAAGAGTCCTCAGCAGCCTTCTTCCTGCCTCTAGCGGCCTCTGTGGTCACCTCGCCCAAGTGTCTTGAGTTGAGGTTACCAACCATGAGAACTCCATGATTGGGGCATGGACAGAGAAGAGTCCTCAGCAGCCTTCTTCCTGCCTCTAGCGGCCTCTGTGGTCACCTCACCCAAGTGTCTTGAGTTGAGGTTACCAACCATGAGGACTCCATGATTGGGGCATGGACAGAGAAGAGTCCTCAGCAGCCTTCTTCCTGCCTCTAGCGGCCTCTATGGTCATCTCGCCCAAGTGTCATGTGTTGAGATCCCCAACCATGAGGACTCCATGATTGGGGCATGGACAGAGAAGAGTCCTCAGCAGCCTTCTTCCTGCCTCTAGCGGCCTCTGTGGTCACCTCGCCCAAGTGTCTTGTGTTGAGGTTACCAACCATGAGGACTCCATGATTGGGGCATGGACAGAGCAGAGTCCTCAGCAGCCTTCTTCCTGCCTCTAGCGGCCTCTGTGGTCACCTCGCCCAAGTGTCTTGAGTTGAGGTTACCAACCATGAGGACTCCATGATTGGGGCATGGACAGAGAAGAGTCCTCAGCAGCCTTCTTCCTGCCTCTAGCGGCCTCTATGGTCATCTCGCCCAAGTGTCTTGTGTTGAGGTTACCAACCATGAGGACTCGGGCGAGGTGACCACAGAGGCCGCTAGAGGCAGGAATAAGGCTGCTGACGACTCTTCTCTGTCCATGCCCCAATCATGGAGTCCTCATGGTTGGTAACCTCAACTCAAGACACTTGTGCGAGATGACCATAGAGGCCGCTAGAGGCAGGAGAAGGCTGCTGAGGACTCTTCTCTGTCCATGCCCCAATCATGGAGTCCTCATGGTTGGTAACCTCAACACAAGACACTTGGGCGAGGTGACCACAGAGGCCGCTAGAGGCAGGAAGAAGGCTGCTGAGGACTCTTCTCTGTCCATGCCCCAATCATGGAGTCCTCATGGTTGGTAACCTCAACTCAAGACACTTGGGCGAGGTGACCACAGAGGCCGCTAGAGGCAGGAAGAAGGCTGCTGAGGACTCTTCTCTGTCCATGCCCCAATCATTGTGTCCTCATGGTTGGTAACCTCAACTCAAGCCGATCCAGTCCAGTCGAGTTTTCCGAGGCCTTCCGATTTCCGTGCTTCCCGGTGAGTACCATTGCTGGGTCGTATCAAGACGGGTTTGGGTACACAAGTCCGGTCTGCACTGTTTTTAGGCAGTGTATCTGTGCTGTTTAGCAGTACATCTGTAATTTCAAGTTTCTGCACTGTTTTTAGACAGTGTATCTGTGCTGTTCAGCAGTACTTCAGTATCAAGGGGTAGTGATATATGTTTTAAATGTTATTTTATGTGATTAATGTCGTGGTGTGAGTGTGACTGTTTTTTTGTGCATTATTGTGCGTTCTTGTATAAATAGCTGAATACAGTAGGTAAGATCGAGTTTTCAGTACTAAGTAGAAACAAGATGCCGTTTTTCAACAAGCTAACGCAGATAGGAACTAGGAAAGGGATACTGGAGGAAGAAATCCCTATTCCCCCTAAGGACACTCCAGGTAATTTCATGTACCACAAACATGGCTTAGATGCCATATTGTATCTAGATTTATGGGCCGATTACACAAAGCATCTAGACGAGAGACACAGATGGCCAGTTACTGGAACATGGGATGCTGAGTGCATCATGAAGGTAGAAGAAGCACTATGGAAGAAGAAAGCTAGACAATCTCAGAAAGACGCCATAGAGTTTTGGCGTAAGGAATCACATAAGCGTGCTGAAAAAGCACTACGTAGAGAAGACAGACTTAGAGAATCAGATAAAGCTCAAGAGAACAAATTAGTTACTGAAGGGATCCGAGTAAAAACAGAACAAGTAGACCATGCACGAAATAACCTCGTAAACGGTATGTATCTCGCGGCCGAGGGTTCGCCTGAAGCCATTTCAGAAATACCGAAAAATCTGCCGCCACCATTAGTGCCAACTAAAGTAAATCACAGGACCACTAAAGACATATTCCTGAATTCCTACCTAGAAGATGTAGCACCCGCTTACACCAATCTGCCTGTCCGCACCCTGCCTAACGACAGGGATGGGGGTGGTAGCCCGCCCCCAGATCATATTCCGCCAGTTCCACAACAGATTCCTCCAGCTCCACCACTTCCCGCAGTTAAAATAGATCTACTGAAACCACGTCTACCTGACGTTACCAAAGGACAAATTCAAGTTCAGATACAGACTCCTCAGAGAGATAATGCCCAAGCTTCCGCTTCAGGAGGTGCGACAGGGGGTTTTCACACCCCACCATTGACACACAGAGTAAACCTTAGGGAAATGCAGAGTCCTCTCACGTTCAAGTCACCCCGTCTTGACATACTCAAAGAAAAACTTTCAGTTTGCAGATATGATCCAGTACCCGGCAAAAACGACAGAATGATGATGGCCTCACTATGGTTAAGATCTGCTACTGATTTCCTGCTGTTATTTTCAGGGATGAAGGAGCGCCTAGATCGAATATATCAGTTCATTCAGACTGGTAAAGACCCTGACAGTGTTAAGGATGCCATGGAGCGTCAGAAAGTTGACGTTCAAGCACAGATACTACGTTTTTTCATAAATTGCCTAATAAGAGAAAGAGATAGGCCTGAGACAGATCAGAGCGAGCTAGATGCACTAAACAAGTGGGGTCAAAATATATCTGAAGGAAAACATGATAAGGGGGCTTGCATAGCCAGTATGTACAAGAAAATAAGAAAAGCAGTGATAGAAATGCACGAAAAAGAGAATGAAAGGGCCTCCTCCGAGGAGGAAGAACTCGAAGAAACAGAAAATACTACAGATACTATAGCGTATGTAGGTAAGGGAACTTACCTTAGGAAAGGTACCCGTCCAGAAAGCAAGAAAGTTTTTTTTCTCTGCCTTAACTAACCCGAATTCTTCTGAACACCAGTTCCAGGAGACTGATAAAAGACTCCGAGACCGAGTAGGGTACCACATACTGAATTCAATGGATGAACAGGAACTAGCCCGGTCAGCCATATTATGGGCTGAAAATCCGGATATGTATAATGATGACACCGTAGCACAGACATTCCTGAACCTCTCCCCAGACGAGCAGAAATTAGCAGGTGTATACATGATGCAGCACCTCCTCACGAAATACAGAAATAGACATTCCGATCCAGGTCCCTTACACGAAACTCTAGAAGCACTACTCATGGATAGATGGAGAGGTCTAAGTACCAAGTTAATACAGATAATTCTAGAACAGCGACATAGATATGACACTTTTGCAAGCTCTGAATACGCTCCCGCTCCACCCCCAGAAAGAAAAATGTATCGTATGGAATGCCTGAGTGGCATTGAAAGTCAGAACCCCTTACGAGAAGTACACCCAGTTATGGGTGCGGATCATCTTTTGAAACGCGTGTATGTACACACACCACTGACTAAGTTAGAACTGTTAGAAATGAAGAAACTAGTACTGAGCCATGATAAAGACCCTGCAGGTTTCCACCGAGAGCTTAAAGACATGTTACTGATGGGGGATTACACATATGAAGATATCATGAAAATGTTAAAGGTACTGCTGCCTAAGGGCATATACGAGAAACTCAAGGAAAAGGAATGGGAGGTGGGAGAGAAAAAGATTGCATGGGCAGAAATAGAAGACGAAGAAAGCAAGCGTGTCCCAGGGGTAGGCCTCGGGGACAAAACTAAAGCATTACCAGGTTTAATAGTACAGGTTCTGCCAAGATTACTAACAACTAGAAAAGAAGACTGGGATGCCATCTCAGCATGTAAACAGAAACCAGATGAAGATACTAGTGATTTTTATTCGAGATTCGAGAAATGTTTTATTATTAATAGTGGTCTCAAACCAAGTAGCGAATCGTATCCGCATCTTTTTGTATCAAAGCTAGTCGAGAATTCCCTGTTAGCAGTTAAAAACCGTGTGTACAAGGTCGAGAGTACATGGCAAGCAAATACGCCATCACAGATGTTACAAATGTTACAATACCATCAGAATCGAATTAGAGAAGAACAAGATCAGGAACAGAAACGTATGAAAGACACAAAAATGAAAATGTTAGTAGCCCAGTCGGTACATACCGACGGAAATAGGAAAGGTACGAATCAGACAAATCATTCCGCAGGTCCTGTTAAAGGGACGTGCAATTATTGCAAGCAACCAGGTCATTATGTACATGAATGTCCAGTCCTGAAACATAACATAGCAACAGGAAAAACTAAAGAAAGACCGCATCCACCAAGACAAGATCAGGTTCAGCAACAGACTCCACAGAATGTACAGACCTCACAGAACACACAGCCTATGCATGCTTCATCCCATACAGCACAGACAGTAGCGGTATCTCAGCCACAGCCTCTTGCCGCGACTCAGCAAGTTTCCCAACAAATGTACCAGTATGCCCAATCTGCTTACCCCGATTATCAGCGATACACATGAAACAGTCTAGAGAGGGAATTGGGCTTGCCTCTTATTGAAATTCCTGTAGATCAAGAAGGTCCTTATGTACACAGTCAAGTATTGGGAAAGGATAGAAAGTTTTTAATTGACACAGGGGCAAGCCGTACCACAATCAGCCATGATGAAGTCCCAGGGGCACCCCTCTCAGGCTCACAGAATGTTTCCCTTGGTTTTTCAGGACAGCCCATTATAAATGAAGTATCAGAACCAGTCCCCCTGGCTGTGGGTCCATTATCACGTATTACAGACTTGTTACTTACGAAATCATGTCCAGAAAATCTGTTAGGAATTAAAACATTGAAGGCTCTAGGAGCTATAATATGCTGTTCCCCGGAGGGAGTTAGACTTTTTCTGCGGGATTTCAAGGGTCATTATGTTGTGCGAGAATTCGATGTCAGATTGAAAAATGTACCAGATCACCTGTGGGCAACAGGCCCAACTGATGTAGGTTGTATGCATATTACACCATACCGTGTTACCCTCAAGACAGGAGTTGTTCTACCCAGAATCAGACAATACAAGTTACCACCCGATGCTGTAGTGGCTTTACTGAAAATCATTGAAGAGCTCATTGCCCAAGGAGTGGTCGTAGAGACCGACTCCAATATCTGTAATTCACCTATCATTCCAATTCTTAAACGTACTGATCCCAATGCACCGCCAGTATATCGGCTGGTGATTGACCTTCGAGAGATGAATAAATGTATTGTACCACAATACCCTGTGGTCCCCGATATCTCTTCTCTATTGACTGCTATTGATTCAGAGGCAACGTTCTTTACTGTAATTGACCTCAAGAACGCCTTCTTTAGTGTACCTATTGATCCAGAGAGCCAATATCTCTTCGGATTCAGTTTAAATGGACGAAGTTTCAAATTTTCCCGCGCACCTCAAGGATTCACAGAAAGCCCCAGCATCTATAGTCAAGCACTGAAAAGACAACTAGATTGTATTCAAATGCCAGTTAACACCGCTTTACTGCAATACGTCGATGATCTGCTGATCACCGCACGAAGTGAGCCCGAATGTGAACAAGCATCACTGACAGTTTTACATTACTTGGCCGACAAGGGACACAAGGTGTCTCCTTCGAAGCTACAATTCTGTGGTCAGCAAGTTGTGTACTTGGGTCACTTGCTGTCCAAAGTGGGGAGACAGCTCACTCCCGATCGCATTCAGTTAATTGTAAATATGCCACGACCCCAGACACAAAAGGAAGTGCGGGCCTTCATAGGCCTCACCTCGTACTGCAGACAATGGATTCCTCAATATGCATTTCTAGCTAAACCACTCATCCAGTTAACAACACAGGAGGCAGCGACTTCGATTGTCCTCCCTTGGACTCAGGAACATACACAAGCCTTTGAGGAACTAAAGAAAGCATTATGCCAAGCACCAGTTTTAGCAACACCATGTTACAGCAAGCCGTTTACACTTTTTGTTACAGAACGTGATGGTACAGCATTGTCTGTCCTCACCCAAGATCAAGCAGGTTCATATAAGCCTTGCGCTTATTTTTCAAGTACATTGGATTCAGTAGCCCAGGCACTCCCTGCGTGCTTAAAGTCAGTAGCAGCAACAGCACTAGCAATCAGACAGAGTGATTCAATTGTTTTAGGTCATCAGTTAACAGTACAAGTCCCACATTCTGTAGAAGTTCTTTTAAACAGAACCCAGACTCAACACTTGACTATAGCACGACTGACAGGTTATGAATTGACGCTATTCCAGCCTCACATAGAAATCCGACGTTGCAGCATCCTGAACCCCGCAACATTGTTACCGACAATTATGACAGATCCAGCCCCGCATGATTGTATAGGAATCATTAATGCAGTTACAAAGCCTCGACGAGACTTAACAGATGTTTCACTGACAAATCCAGACCTGACACTTTATGTGGATGGTTCATGTATGCGAACAAGTACAGGAGAATTAGTGGCCGCCTATGCAGTGACCACTGAAACCGAAGTAAAAGAAACACATCGTATTGACACACTGTCCGCTCAAGCAGCAGAGCTTATTGCTCTGACCCGAGCCTGTATTCTAGCCAAGAACAGAAATGTCAACATATACACTGATTCCCGTTATGCGTTCGGAGTTGTACACGACTTCGGTATGTTATGGCAAGAACGAGGTTTTCTGACCTCTCATGGTGCCAAGATTCAACATGGTCCCCTCATTCAAGCACTGTTAGAAGCAATACATCTGCCTTCAGGCATATCCGTCATGAAGTGTAAAGCACATACTAAAGTTACAGATTCTGTTTCCCAGGGTAACGACCTGGCAGACCAGACAGCAAAACATACTGCACTGACTCACACTCAGACAACTGACATGACAAAGACAATAGGACCGACAAATTGTATGACAGTCAGGGATCCCACACTAGATGTAATCGATATTCAGGCACATGCTACTCCAGATGAAATAAAGAAATGGACTGAACTAGGAGGGATTCAAACAGAACAAGGTTGGATGACGAAGGGAAAATCTACATGGTTTCTCCCTGACTCGATGGTTCAAGTCATGATAAATACAGCACATAGTCCAGCCCACCTAGGAGAAAAGGCAATGCTAGACAGTTTACAAAATCTTTGGAGCAATAAACACTTACGAGCAGCAGCAAAACAGAAAGTGCGTACTTGCATGATCTGTTGTCAGTTCAATCCAGGTAAAAGCGTCCCTGTAGAGCAAGGTGGATTTCATCCTCCCGATCACCCTTTTGAAGTCCTCCAGATGGATTATATCCAGATGGACCGTTGTCGAGGATTCAAATATGTTCTCGTAATTGTTTGTGCTCTGTCCCGCTGGACCGAAGCATACCCAGTCCCAGATTACACTGCTCCGACCACTGCCAAGCAGCTGGTTCGTGAATTTTTCCCACGGTACGGCTTGCCTCGTATCGTGTACTCAGATAACGGTCAGCCATTCTCATCCGAATTAATGAAGCAGGTTTCCCTATTGCTAGGATACCAGTGGAGATTCCATTGTGTCCGACATCCCGAAGCCGCAGGCCTTGTTGAGAGGCATAACCAGACATTAAAGACACGCCTTGCAAAAATATGTAAAGAGAAAGGGGTCGACTGGATAGTCGCCCTGCCAGTGGCACTATTCTACATGAGAATGGTTGCCCATTCGAGATCAGGACTATCCCCGTACGAAGTGGTCTTTGGTAGACCACCGAATATGTGGGGGACGCCCATTCCGAAAAAGATCACTGATGTTGATAGTAACATGTTGACAGATTATCTTGCCTCCTTGATGTCTGCACTCCAATCATGTCGTTCACAGGTTGCCGCAGCTTTCCCTGACAACACCGATGTAAAGCCACACGACGTCCGTCCTGGTGACACAGTATTAGTTCGCAACTTCGACAGAAAGAGTCCGCTGGAGCCCCGCTGGAAGGAGCCAAAGACCGTCCTTCTTACAACGAGGACCGCAGTGAAGCTGGAAGGCAGAAAGGGGTGGGTCCACACGAGCCATATCAAGAAATACAATGAACTGAAACCTGATCGAGGCTCGTCCACCCCCACCAAAGACTGTATCAAAACTAGTGACTTTACAGAATCTGAACGAGAAAAGACTCCCCAAGAAGATTATCGCATGAAACTCCGATCTAGCAAGTCAGACAGTTTAATTGTTTAAGTCCTCCCCTAGGTGAATCGGTTAAATAGTTTCTGACATGTATCCCCTAGATCGAGATAGAGAGAGAGAAAGACAACTAAAGAAACGTACATATTGCAAATCACTACGTAGTCACTGTATGGTGACATTATTAATTATGTTTTTTCTAAGTGTTCTGATAATCATTGCGAGCATCTTGCTCACCATCTATTACCCTATTTTCAAGCGTGAACAATCTGTTTATAATGTTTCTGCTGAACATTCTTTTAGTAAGCTACCTCCACATGAACTTTCTTACAGACTTGCGCTGCGCAACAACACATTCATTAGTATGTTACATCATTCCCATCAGACTAACAATGCTACAAACTGCTGGATATGTGGCCGACTCCCTCCCTACCAGAAATACAAGGGAGCTCTGCCCCTCTTCCCGTACCCGTTCACTCACAATGGCTCCTGTGGTGCCTGGTTTAGAATAATAAATTCCGTAGATCCTGATATTGCTGTTTTCAAAGGGAGCTGGGTTTGGGGAAACTTGAACTTAGTTCTGCTTAATGCCTGTTATCCTGACAAGAAGGGACTCCCCATTAGAATAGGAACTGATCTAGAAAACGAAGTTTATGGATTAGGTAATTACACAATTAACCTTATGATCCTTACAGTTGAATCCGAATCTGCTCCAGTTCTGCCCGCTATGTCAGTACTACCAGTCACTGGTGAATTATGTGTCAGCAAGAAAGGTTCAGTACACTTAGGCCATAGTAAATGTACTATTGTGGTCGAATTCAGTGATCAAGGCAAGTCTTCTTTTAGAGCTACCCGTCATTCCTATTTTGTTTGTGGTCATACCGCATACATACATCTACCTCCAGATTGGGATGGTACCTGTTACATTGCATTCCTTCTGCCACCTGTTTTTCTAGCTCCTCCTGACTATCACAGAAATACGAATCTAGCAAAGAATAGACTCAGAAGAGATATCTCACTTGTCGACTATACAGAAACGGCATGGGAACAGTACACTGATTTTAATAAAGGATTCTTTTTCTTTTTAGGTCCCGTCCAAAATAGTAAACTAATACGCAGATTAACTAGAACCCTTGAAGCAGTAGTGAATGAAACTGCCTCCGCTTTAGGTAACTTAACAGAAGAGCAGTCCGCTATGCGGGTTGTTGTTCTTCAGAATCGTCTTGTTATTGACGTCATCTTGGCAGATAGAGGTGGAGCCTGTAAGGTCATCGGGTCAAGTTGCTGTATTTTCATTCCCCAAAACGCACCATCTGTATATCAAGCTATTACACGTCTTCATAAAATTGCAAATCTGATACATCAGAATCCAGGCACCTGGACTTGGTCCGGTTGGTTCTGGACAACATTAACTGCTTGGGGATGGAAGATCCTATCCTTCCTAGGCATTGGCCTAGTCCTAGTATTCAGTTGCTGCCTGTGCCTACAGTGTGGGCCAGCGATATGTGGACTGTGTGCCACATCATGCATTGAACATTCCAGTTTACTCTCAAAACGTGAAAGAAAGAAAGAAGAGCAAATGATGTTACAAGAACAAACTGATCGATTCATGAGGATCGATATATCATGAAGGGTCCGTAGGGAACAAGGAGGGAATGAGGAAATATAAATTTTATGGTCAAGATTGTGTTCCCTAGCGTGTACCCCACCGACTCCATGTACCAGCTTAAAGTGCATGTATCTTCCCTCCTGTGCCAGTTACGAAGACGCAAACACATTTGCGTCCAACGTCAACATGTCCTCTTTCAGACCCACCCTGAATGGGTTGAATAGTCCGTTCCTAAGTATGCTATGCCAACGTCTTTTTGTAGTGTACCCTACACGTTTTTCAGCTCTGGCAAAGTAGGCCCTGAATTTCTGCCATCGAGCCATTTTTCTGGCTTCTGACTCTAAAATCCTCAGCCCCGGCTGCCTCTGTACCCGTGAACTCTGACTTACTTCCAGCGCGGCCCACCGTGCTCAGCTCAGCCTGCTGCCTGCCAAGACTGACTATAACCTTCGAGTTATCTGTTCCGCTCCTCGAAAATACATTCCTGCCTGCTAGCTTCAGTAAACATCTCCCTCATCTGTAGAGCAAAGGGCCAACCTGTCTCCGTGCAAGTAATTCATAGCCTCTGTTGCCATGCTCCCATGGAAGGCCCATGCCCCCACGCTTCTCATGCAGACACTCAGGCGCTTATACACGCACTCACAGTCAGTATAGATTAGCTTCTGCCCCAGAGACCTTTCCCTCCAGATAGTATGGTTCCCAAACATCAGATATCAGATATGATAGAAGTACAAGTTGATCTGACATGCCAGACTTCTGTCTCTTTCCGTCAGTGTAAATGTCAAGTTTCCTGCACCCTCCAGTTACACGTCAATCACACGTCATGCAGCTGCGCGCGCATCCAAGTTTCCGATTTCTGCTGACATTGCAACATTTCTGTTAGTGCCACCCCTTCTGTGACACCTATCTGGTGACGTTTCTAGCACACACCTCTAGTTCACGCCTTCTGATTACGTATTGCTAACACGTGGATACTGTTATCTTGTCTTCTCTCAGCTGTTACGCCTACCACATGCTTTTCTATGACAATGAATTAAGTATATAAGCTATGTACTGTCAATAAAATGTGGTGCGCACTCTTCTATCCCTTCCTGAACCCTGTGTGGTTGCGGGAACATGATAGCTAAACTATGACCATTCCTTTTTAAGGAATAAAACCCCTAAGAACTCTAACACCACGGACTCTGCCTCCTTCTTTCTGATTGAGTTATTATTGATTAAGTACTTACCTGCATAGAAATTAAGAGAGTAAATTAAATATTTACCACATTGAGGTTACCAACCATGAGGACTCCATGATTGGGGCATGGACAGAGAAGAGTCCTCAGCAGCCTTCTTCCTGCCTCTAGCGGCCTCTATGGTCATCTCGCCCAAGTGTCTTGTGTTGAGGTTACCAACCATGAGGACTCCATGATTGGGGCATGGACAGAGAAGAGTCCTCAGCAGCCTTCTTCCTGCCTCTAGCGGCCTCTGTGGTCACCTCGCCCAAGTGTCTTGTGTTGAGGTTACCAACCATGAGGACTCCATGATTGGGGCATGGACAGAGAAGAGTCCTCAGCAGCCTTCTTCCTGCCTCTAGCGGCCTCTGTGGTCACCCCGCCCAAGTGTCTTGAGTTGAGGTTACCAACCATGAGAACTCCATGATTGGGGCATGGACAGAGAAGAGTCCTCAGCAGCCTTCTTCCTGCCTCTAGCGGCCTCTGTGGTCACCTCGCCCAAGTGTCTTGTGTTGAGGTTACCAACCATGAGGACTCCATGATTGGGGCATGGACAGAGAAGAGTCCTCAGCAGCCTTCTTCCTGCCTCTAGCGGCCTCTATGGTCATCTCGCCCAAGTGTCATGTGTTGAGATCCCCAACCATGAGGACTCCATGATTGGGGCATGGACAGAGAAGAGTCCTCAGCAGCCTTCTTCCTGCCTCTAGCGGCCTCTGTGGTCACCTCGCCCAAGTGTCTTGTGTTGAGGTTACCAACCATGAGGACTCCATGATTGGGGCATGGACAGAGCAGAGTCCTCAGCAGCCTTCTTCCTGCCTCTAGCGGCCTCTGTGGTCACCTCGCCCAAGTGTCTTGTGTTGAGGTTACCAACCATGAGGACTCCATGATTGGGGCATGGACAGAGAAGAGTCCTCAGCAGCCTTCTTCCTGCCTCTAGCGGCCTCTATGGTCATCTCGCCCAAGTGTCTTGTGTTGAGGTTACCAACCATGAGGACTCCATGATTGGGGCATGGACAGAGAAGAGTCCTCCGCAGCCTTCTTCCTGCCTCTAGCGGCCTCTGTGGTCACCTCGCCCAAGTGTCTTGTGTTGAGGTTACCAACCATGAGGACTCCATGATTGGGGCATGGACAGAGAAGAGTCCTCAGCCGCCTTCTTCCTGCCTCTAGCGGCCTCTGTGGTCACCTCGCCCAAGTGTCTTGAGTTCAGGTTACCAACCATGAGAACTCCATGATTGGGGCATGGACAGAGAAGTGTCCTCAGCAGCCTTCTTCCTGCCTCTAGCGGCCTCTGTGGTCACCTCGCCCAAGTGTCTTGTGTTGAGGTTACCAACCATGAGGACTCCATGATTGGGGCATGGACAGAGAAGAGTCCTCAGCAGCCTTCTTCCTGCCTCTAGCGGCCTCTATGGTCATCTCGCCCAAGTGTCTTGTGTTGAGGTTACCAACCTTGAGGACTCCATGATTGGGGCATGGACAGAGAAGAGTCCTCAGCAGCCTTCTTCCTGCCTCTAGCGGCCTCTATGGTCATCTCGCCCAAGTGTCTTGTGTTGAGGTTACCAACCATGAGGACTCCATGATTGGGGCATGGACAGAGAAGAGTCCTCAGCAGCCTTCTTCCTGCCTCTAGCGGCCTCTGTGGTCACCTCGCCCAAGTGTCTTGTGTTGAGGTTACCAACCATGAGGACTCCATGATTGGGGCATGGACAGAGAAGAGTCCTCAGCAGCCTTCTTCCTGCCTCTAGCGGCCTCTATGGTCATCTCGCCCAAGTGTCATGTGTTGAGATCCCCAACCATGAGGACTCCATGATTGGGGCATGGACAGAGAAGAGTCCTCAGCAGCCTTCTTCCTGCCTCTAGCGGCCTCTGTGGTCACCTCGCCCAAGTGTCTTGTGTTGAGGTTACCAACCATGAGGACTCCATGATTGGGGCATGGACAGAGAAGAGTCCTCAGCAGCCTTCTTCCTGCCTCTAGCGGCCTCTATGGTCATCTCGCCCAAGTGTCATGTGTTGAGATCCCCAACCATGAGGACTCCATGATTGGGGCATGGACAGAGAAGAGTCCTCAGCAGCCTTCTTCCTGCCTCTAGCGGCCTCTGTGGTCACCTCGCCCAAGTGTCTTGTGTTGAGGTTACCAACCATGAGGACTCCATGATTGGGGCATGGACAGAGCAGAGTCCTCAGCAGCCTTCTTCCTGCCTCTAGCGGCCTCTGTGGTCACCTCGCCCAAGTGTCTTGTGTTGAGGTTACCAACCATGAGGACTCCATGATTGGGGCATGGACAGAGAAGAGTCCTCAGCAGCCTTCTTCCTGCCTCTAGCGGCCTCTATGGTCATCTCGCCCAAGTGTCTTGTGTTGAGGTTACCAACCATGAGGACTCCATGATTGGGGCATGGACAGAGAAGAGTCCTCCGCAGCCTTCTTCCTGCCTCTAGCGGCCTCTGTGGTCACCTCGCCCAAGTGTCTTGTGTTGAGGTTACCAACCATGAGGACTCCATGATTGGGGCATGGACAGAGAAGAGTCCTCAGCAGCCTTCTTCCTGCCTCTAGCGGCCTCTGTGGTCACCTCGCCCAAGTGTCTTGAGTTGAGGTTACCAACCATGAGAACTCCATGATTGGGGCATGGACAGAGAAGAGTCCTCAGCACCCTTCTTCCTGCCTCTAGCGGCCTCTGTGGTCACCTCGCCCAAGTGTCTTGAGTTGAGGTTACCAACCATGAGGACTCCATGATTGGGGCATGGACAGAGAAGAGTCCTCAGCAGCCTTCTTCCTGCCTCTAGCGGCCTCTATGGTCATCTCGCCCAAGTGTCATGTGTTGAGATCCCCAACCATGAGGACTCCATGATTAGGGCATGGACAGAGAAGAGTCCTCAGCAGCCTTCTTCCTGCCTCTAGCGGCCTCTGTGGTCACCTCGCCCAAGTGTCTTGTGTTGAGGTTACCAACCATGAGGACTCCATGATTGGGGCATGGACAGAGCAGAGTCCTCAGCAGCCTTCTTCCTGCCTCTAGCGGCCTCTGTGGTCACCTCCCCCAAGTGTCTTGAGTTGAGGTTACCAACCATGAGGACTCCATGATTGGGGCATGGACAGAGAAGAGTCCTCAGCAGCCTTCTTCCTGCCTCTAGCGGCCTCTGTGGTCACCTCGCTCAAGTGTCTTGTGTTGAGGCTACCAACCATGAGGACTCCATGATTGGGGCATGGACAGAGAAGAGTCCTCAGCAGCCTTCTTCCTGCCTCTAGCGGCCTCTGTGGTCACCTCGCCCAAGTGTCTTGTGTTGAGGTTACCAACCATGAGGACTCCATGATTGGGGCATGGACAGAGCAGAGTCCTCAGCAGCCTTCTTCCTGCCTCTAGCGGCCTCTGTGGTCACCTCGCCCAAGTGTCTTGAGTTGAGGTTACCAACCATGAGGACTCCATGATTGGGGCATGGACAGAGAAGAGTCCTCAGCAGCCTTCTTCCTGCCTCTAGCGGCCTCTGTGGTCACCTCGCCCAAGTGTCTTGAGTTGAGGTTACCAACCATGAGGACTCCATGATTGGGTCATAGACAGAGCAGAGTCCTCAGCAGCCTTCTTCCTGCCTCTAGCGGCCTCTGTGGTCACCTCGCCCAAGTGTCTTGAGTTGAGGTTACCAACCATGAGGACTCCATGATTGGGGCATGGACAGAGAAGAGTCCTCAGCAGCCTTTTTCCTTCCTCTAGCGGCCTCTGTGGTCACCTCGCCCAAGTGTCTTGTGTTGAGGTTACCAACCATGAGGACTCCATGATTGGGGCATGGACAGAGAAGAGTCCTCAGCAGCCTTCTTCCTGCCTCTAGCGGCCTCTATGGTCATCTCGCCCAAGTGTCTTGTGTTGAGATCCCCAACCATGAGGACTCCATGATTGGGGCATGGACAGAGAAGAGTCCTCAGCAGCCTTCTTCCTGCCTCTAGCGGCCTCTGTGGTCACCTCGCCCAAGTGTCTTGAGTTGAGGTTACCAACCATGAGGACTCCATGATTGGGGCATGGACAGAGAAGAGTCCTCAGCAGCCTTATTCCTGCCTCTAGCGGCCTCTGTGGTCACCTCCCCCAAGTGTCTTGAGTTGAGGTTACCAAACATGAGGACTCCATGATTGGGGCATGGACAGAGAAGAGTCCTCAGCAGCCTTCTTCCTGCCTCTAGCGGCCTCTATGGTCATCTCGCCCAAGTGTCATGTGTTGAGATCCCCAACCATGAGGACTCCATGATTGGGGCATGGACAGAGAAGAGTCCTCAGCAGCCTTCTTCCTGCCTCTAGCGGCCTCTGTGGTCACCTCGCCCAAGTGTCTTGTGTTGAGGTTACCAACCATGAGGACTCCATGATTGGGGCATGGACAGAGAAGAGTCCTCAGCAGCCTTCTTCCTGCCTCTAGCGGCCTCTGTGGTCACCTCGCCCAAGTGTCTTGAGTTGAGGTTACCAACCATGAGGACTCCATGATTGGGGCATGGACAGAGAAGAGTCCTCAGCAACCTTCTTCCTGCCTCTAGCGGCCTCTGTGGTCACCTCGCCCAAGTGTCTTGAGTTGAGGTTACCAACCATGAGGACTCCATGATTGGGGCATGGACAGAGCAGAGTCCTCAGCAGCCTTCTTCCTGCCTCTAGCGGCCTCTGTGGTCACCTCGCCCAAGTGTCTTGAGTTGAGGTTACCAACCATGAGGACTCCATGATTGGGGCATGGACAGAGAAGAGTCCTCAGCAGCCTTCTTCCTGCCTCTAGCGGCCTCTGTGGTCACCTCGCCCAAGTGTCTTGAGTTGAGGTTACCAACCATGAGGACTCCATGATTGGGGCATGGACAGAGCAGAGTCCTCAGCAGCCTTCTTCCTGCCTCTAGCGGCCTCTGTGGTCACCTCGCCCAAGTGTCTTGTGTTGAGGTTACCAACCATGAGGACTCCATGATTGGGGCATGGACAGAGAAGAGTCCTCAGCAGCCTTCTTCCTGCCTCTAGCGGCCTCTATGGTCATCTCGCCCAAGTGTCTTGTGTTGAGGTTACCAACCATGAGGACTCCATGATTGGGGCATGGACAGAGAAGAGTCCTCAGTAGCCTTCTTCCTGCCTCTAGCGGCCTCTGTGGTCACCTCGCCCAAGTGTCTTGTGTTGAGGTTACCAACCATGAGGACTCCATGATTGGGGCATGGACAGAGAAGAGTCCTCAGCAGCCTTCTTCCTGCCTCTAGCGGCCTCTGTGGTCACCTCGCCCAAGTGTCTTGAGTTGAGGTTACCAACCATGAGGACTCCATGATTGGGGCATGGACAGAGAAGAGTCCTCAGCAGCCTTCTTCCTGCCTCTAGCGGCCTCTGTGGTCACCTCGCCCAAGTGTCTTGAGTTGAGGTTACCAACCATGAGGACACAATGATTGGGGCATGGACAGAGAAGAGTCCTCAGCAGCCTTCTTCCTGCCTCTAGCGGCCTCTGTGGTCACCTCGCCCAAGTGTCTTGAGTTGAGGTTACCAACCATGAGGACTCCATGATTGGGGCATGGACAGAGAAGAGTCTCCAGCAGCCTTCTTCCTGCCTCTAGCGGCCTCTGTGGTCACCTCGCCCAAGTGTCTTGTGTTGAGGCTACCAACCATGAGGACTCCATGATTGGGGCATGGACAGAGAAGAATCCTCAGCAGCCTTCTTCCTGCCTCTAGCGGCCTCTATGGTCATCTCGCCCAAGTGTCTTGTGTTGAGGTTACCAACCATGAGGACTCCATGATTGGGGCATGGACAGAGAACAGTCCTCAGCAGCCTTCTTCCTGCCTCTAGCGGCCTCTGTGGTCACCTCGCCCAAGTGTCTTGTGTTGAGGTTACCAACCATGAGGACTTCATGATTGGTGCATGGACAGAGAAGAGTCCTCAGCAGCCTTCTTCCTGCCTCTAGCGGCCTCTATGGTCATCTCGCCCAAGTGTCTTGTGTTGAGGTTACCAACCATGAGGACTCCATGATTGGGGCATGGACAGAGAAGAGTCCTCAGCAGCCTTCTTCCTGCCTCTAGCGGCCTCTGTGGTCACCTCGCCCAAGTGTCTTGTGTTGAGGTTACCAACCATGAGGACTCCATGATTGGGGCATGGACAGAGAAGAGTCCTCAGCAGCCTTCTTCCTGCCTCTAGCGGCCTCTCTGGTCATCTCGCCCAAGTGTCTTGTGTTGAGGTTACCAACCATGAGGACTCCATGATTGGGGCATGGACAGAGAAGAGTCCTCAGCAGCCTTCTTCCTGCCTCTAGCGGCCTCTGTGGTCACCTCGCCCACGTGTCTTGTGTTGAGGTTACCAACCATGAGGACTCCATGATTGGGGCATGGACAGAGAAGAGTCCTCAGCAGCCTTCTTCCTGCCTCTAGCGGCCTCTATGGTCATCTCGCCCAAGTGTCTTGTGTTGAGGTTACCAACCATGAGGACTCCATGATTGGGGCATGGACAGAGAAGAGTCCTCAGCAGCCTTCTTCCTGCCTCTAGCGGCCTCTGTGGTCACCTCGCCCAAGTGTCTTGTGTTGAGGTTACCAACCATGAGGACTCCATGATTGGGGCATGGACAGAGAAGAGTCCTCAGCAGCCTTCTTCCTGCCTCTAGCGGCCTCTATGGTCATCTCGCCCAAGTGTCATGTGTTGAGATCCCCAACCATGAGGACTCCATGATTGGGGCATGGACAGAGAAGAGTCCTCAGCAGCCTTCTTCCTGCCTCTAGCGGCCTCTGTGGTCACCTCGCCCAAGTGTCTTGTGTTGAGGTTACCAACCATGAGGACTCCATGATTGGGGCATGGACAGAGAAGAGTCCTCAGCAGCCTTCTTCCTGCCTCTAGCGGCCTCTGTGGTCACCTCGCCCAAGTGTCTTGAGTTGAGGTTACCAACCATGAGGACTCCATGATTGGGGCATGGACAGAGAAGAGTCCTCAGCAGCCTTCTTCCTGCCTCTAGCGGCCTCTGTGGTCACCTCGCCCAAGTGTCTTGAGTTGAGGTTACCAACCATGAGGACTCCATGATTGGGGCATGGACAGAGAAGAGTCCTCAGCAGCCTTCTTCCTGCCTCTAGCGGCCTCTGTGGTCACCTCGCCCAAGTGTCTTGAGTTGAGGTTACCAACCATGAGGACACAATGATTGGGGCATGGACAGAGAAGAGTCCTCAGCAGCCTTCTTCCTGCCTCTAGCGGCCTCTGTGGTCACCTCGCCCAAGTGTCTTGAGTTGAGGTTACAAACCATGAGGACTCCATGATTGGGGCATGGACAGAGAAGAGTCCTCAGCAGCCTTCTCCTGCCTCTAGCGGCCTCTATGGTCATCTCGCCCAAGTGTCTTGAGTTGAGGTTACCAACCATGAGGACTCCATGATTGGGGCATGGACAGAGAAGAGTCCTCAGCAGCCTTCTTCCTGCCTCTAGCGGCCTCTGTGGTCACCTCGCCCAAGTGTCTTGAGTTGAGGTTACCAACCATGAGGACTCCATGATTGGGGCATGGACAGAGAAGAGTCCTCAGCAGCCTTCTTCCTGCCTCTAGCGGCCTCTATGGTCATCTCTCCCAAGTGTCTTGAGTTGAGGTTACCAACCATGAGGACTCCATGATTGGGGCATGGACAGAGAAGAGTCCTCAGCAGCCTTCTTCCTGCCTCTAGCGGCCTCTGTGGTCACCTCGCCCAAGTGTCTTGAGTTGAGGTTACCAACCATGAGAACTCCATGATTGGGGCATGGACAGAGAAGAGTCCTCAGCAGCCTTCTTCCTGCCTCTAGCGGCCTCTGTGGTCACCTCGCCCAAGTGTCTTGAGTTGAGATCCCCAACCATGAGGACTCCATGATTGGGGCATGGACAGAGAAGAGTCCTCAGCAGCCTTCTTCCTGCCTCTAGCGGCCTCTGTGGTCACCTCGCCCAAGTGTCTTGAGTTGAGGTTACCAACCATGAGGACTCCATGATTGGGGCATGGACAGAGAAGAGTCCTCAGCAGCCTTATTCCTGCCTCTAGCGGCCTCTGTGGTCACCTCACCCAAGTGTCTTGAGTTGAGGTTACCAAACATGAGGACTCCATGATTGGGGCATGGACAGAGAAGAGTCCTCAGCAGCCTTCTTCCTGCCTCTAGCGGCCTCTATGGTCATCTCGCCCAAGTGTCATGTGTTGAGATCCCCAACCATGAGGACTCCATGATTGGGGCATGGACAGAGAAGAGTCCTCAGCAGCCTTCTTCCTGCCTCTAGCGGCCTCTGTGGTCACCTCGCCCAAGTGTCTTGTGTTGAGGTTACCAACCATGAGGACTCCATGATTGGGGCATGGACAGAGAAGAGTCCTCAGCAGCCTTCTTCCTGCCTCTAGCGGCCTCTGTGGTCACCTCGCCCAAGTGTCTTGAGTTGAGGTTACCAACCATGAGGACTCCATGATTGGGGCATGGACAGAGAAGAGTCCTCAGCAGCCTTCTTCCTGCCTCTAGCGGCCTTTGTGGTCACCTCGCCCAAGTGTCTTGAGTTGAGGTTACCAACCATGAGGACTCCATGATTGGGGCATGGACAGAGCAGAGACCTCAGCAGCCTTCTTCCTGCCTCTAGCGGCCTCTGTGGTCACCTCGCCCAAGTGTCTTGAGTTGAGGTTACCAACCATGAGGACTCCATGATTGGGGCATGGACAGAGAAGAGTCCTCAGCAGCCTTCTTCCTGCCTCTAGCGGCCTCTGTGGTCACCTCGCCCAAGTGTCTTGTGTTGAGGCTACCAACCATGAGGACTCCATGATTGGGGCATGGACAGAGAAGAGTCCTCAGCAGCCTTCTTCCTGCCTCTAGCGGCCTCTGTGGTCACCTCGCCCAAGTGTCTTGTGTTGAGGTTACCAACCATGAGGACTCCATGATTGGGGCATGGACAAAGCAGAGTCCTCAGCAGCCTTCTTCCTGCCTCTAGCGGCCTCTGTGGTCACCTCGCCCAAGTGTCTTGTGTTGAGGTTACCAACCATGAGGACTCCATGATTGGGGCATGGACAGAGAAGAGTCCTCAGCAGCCTTCTTCCTGCCTCTAGCAGCCTCTATGGTCATCTCGCCCAAGTGTCTTGTGTTGAGGTTACCAACCATGAGGACTCCATGATTGGGGCATGGACAGAGAAGAGTCCTCAGCAGCCTTCTTCCTGCCTCTAGCGGCCTCTGTGGTCACCTCGCCCAAGAGTCTTGAGTTGAGGTTACCAACCATGAGGACTCCATGATTGGGGCATGGACAGAGAAGAGTCCTCAGCAGCCTTCTTCCTGCCTCTAGCGGCCTCTGTGGTCACCTCGCCCAAGTGTCTTGTGTTGAGGCTACCAACCATGAGGACTCCATGATTGGGGCATGGACAGAGAAGAGTCCTCAGCAGCCTTCTTCCTGCCTCTAGCGGCCTCTGTGGTCACCTCGCCCAAGTGTCTTGTGTTGAGGTTACCAACCATGAGGACTCCATGATTGGGGCATGGACAGAGCAGAGTCCTCAGCAGTCTTCTTCCTGCCTCTAGCAGCCTCTGTGGTCACCTCGCCCAAGTGTCTTGAGTTGAGGTTACCAACCATGAGAACTCCATGATTGGGGCATGGACAGAGAAGAGTCCTCAGCAGCCTTCTTCCTGCCTCTAGCGGCCTCTGTGGTCACCTCGCCCAAGTGTCTTGAGTTGAGGTTACCAACCATGAGGACTCCATGATTGGGGCATGGACAGAGAAGAGTCCTCAGCAGCCTTCTTCCTGCCTCTAGCGGCCTCTGTGGTCACCTCGCCCAAGTGTCTTGAGTTGAGGTTACCAACCATGAGGACACAATGATTGGGGCATGGACAGAGAAGAGTCCTCAGCAGCCTTCTTCCTGCCTCTAGCGGCCTCTGTGGTCACCTCGCCCAAGTGTCTTGAGTTGAGGTTACCAACCATGAGGACTCCATGATTGGGGCATGGACAGAGAAGAGTCTCCAGCAGCCTTCTTCCTGCCTCTAGCGGCCTCTGTGGTCACCTCGCCCAAGTGTCTTGTGTTGAGGCTACCAACCATGAGGACTCCATGATTGGGGCATGGACAGAGAAGAGTCCTCAGCAGCCTTCTTCCTGCCTCTAGCGGCCTCTATGGTCATCTCGCCCAAGTGTCTTGTGTTGAGCTTACCAACCATGAGGACTCCATGATTGGGGCATGGACAGAGAAGAGTCCTCAGCAGCCTTCTTCCTGCCTCTAGCGGCCTCTGTGGTCACCTCGCCCAAGTGTCTTGTGTTGAGGTTACCAACCATGAGGACTCCATGATTGGGGCATGGACAGAGAAGAGTCCTCAGCAGCCTTCTTCCTGCCTCTAGCGGCCTCTATGGTCATCTCGCCCAAGTGTCTTGTGTTGAGGTTACCAACCATGAGGACTCCATGATTGGGGCATGGACAGAGAAGAGTCCTCAGCAGCCTTCTTCCTGCCTCTAGCGGCCTCTGTGGTCACCTCGCCCAAGTGTCTTGTGTTGAGGTTACCAACCATGAGGACTCCATGATTGGGGCATGGACAGAGAAGAGTCCTCAGCAGCCTTCTTCCTGCCTCTAGCGGCCTCTCTGGTCATATCGCCCAAGTGTCTTGTGTTGAGGTTACCAACCATGAGGACTCCATGATTGGGGCATGGACAGAGAAGAGTCCTCAGCAGCCTTCTTCCTGCCTCTAGCGGCCTCTGTCGTCACCTCGCCCAAGTGTCTTGTGTTGAGGTTACCAACCATGAGGACTCCAGGATTGGGGCATGGACAGAGAAGAGTCCTCAGCAGCCTTCTTCCTGCCTCTAGCGGCCTCTATGGTCATCTCGCCCAAGTGTCTTGTGTTGAGGTTACCAACCATGAGGACTCCATGATTGGGGCATGGACAGAGAAGAGTCCTCAGCAGCCTTCTTCCTGCCTCTAGCGGCCTCTGTGGTCACCTCGCCCAAGTGTCTTGTGTTGAGGTTACCAACCATGAGGACTCCATGATTGGGGCATGGACAGAGAAGAGTCCTCAGCAGCCTTCTTCCTGCCTCTAGCGGCCTCTATGGTCATCTCGCCCAAGTGTCATGTGTTGAGATCCCCAACCATGAGGACTCCATGATTGGGGCATGGACAGAGAAGAGTCCTCAGCAGCCTTCTTCCTGCCTCTAGCGGCCTCTGTGGTCACCTCGCCCAAGTGTCTTGAGTTGAGGTTACCAACCATGAGGACACAATGATTGGGGCATGGACAGAGAAGAGTCCTCAGCAGCCTTCTTCCTGCCTCTAGCGGCCTCTGTGGTCACCTCGCCCAAGTGTCTTGAGTTGAGGTTACCAACCATGAGAACTCCATGATTGGGGCATGGACAGAGAAGAGTCCTCAGCAGCCTTCTTCCTGCCTCTAGCGGCCTCTGTGGTCACCTCGCCCAAGTGTCTTGAGTTGAGATCCCCAACCATGAGGACTCCATGATTGGGGCATGGACAGAGAAGAGTCCTCAGCAGCCTTCTTCCTGCCTCTAGCGGCCTCTGTGGTCACCTCGCCCAAGTGTCTTGAGTTGAGGTTACCAACCATGAGGACTCCATGATTGGGGCATGGACAGAGAAGAGTCCTCAGCAGCCTTATTCCTGCCTCTAGCGGCCTCTGTGGTCACCTCGCCCAAGTGTCTTGAGTTGAGGTTACCAAACATGAGGACTCCATGATTGGGGCATGGACAGAGAAGAGTCCTCAGCAGCCTTCTTCCTGCCTCTAGCGGCCTCTATGGTCATCTCGCCCAAGTGTCATGTGTTGAGATCCCCAACCATGAGGACTCCATGATTGGGGCATGGACAGAGAAGAGTCCTCAGCAGCCTTCTTCCTGCCTCTAGCGGCCTCTGTGGTCACCTCGCCCAAGTGTCTTGAGTTGAGGTTACCAACCATGAGGACACAATGATTGGGGCATGGACAGAGAAGAGTCCTCAGCAGCCTTCTTCCTGCCTCTAGCGGCCTCTGTGGTCACCTCGCCCAAGTGTCTTGAGTTGAGGTTACCAACCATGAGGACTCCATGATTGGGGCATGGACAGAGAAGAGTCCTCAGCAGCCTTCTCCTGCCTCTAGCGGCCTCTATGGTCATCTCGCCCAAGTGTCTTGAGTTGAGGTTACCAACCATGAGGACTCCATGATTGGGGCATGGACAGAGAAGAGTCCTCAGCAGCCTTCTTCCTGCCTCTAGCGGCCTCTGTGGTCACCTCGCCCAAGTGTCTTGAGTTGAGGTTACCAACCATGAGGACTCCATGATTGGGGCATGGACAGAGAAGAGTCCTCAGCAGCCTTCTTCCTGCCTCTAGCGGCCTCTGTGGTCACCTCGCCCAAGTGTCTTGTGTTGAGGTTACCAACCATGAGGACTCCATGATTGGGGCATGGACAGAGAAGAGTCCTCAGCAGCCTTCTTCCTGCCTCTAGCGGCCTCTGTGGTCACCTCGCCCAAGTGTCTTGAGTTGAGGTTACCAACCATGAGAACTCCATGATTGGGGCATGGACAGAGAAGAGTCCTCAGCAGCCTTCTTCCTGCCTCTAGCGGCCTCTGTGGTCACCTCGCCCAAGTGTCTTGAGTTGAGATCCCCAACCATGAGGACTCCATGATTGGGGCATGGACAGAGAAGAGTCCTCAGCAGCCTTCTTCCTGCCTCTAGCGGCCTCTGTGGTCACCTCGCCCAAGTGTCTTGAGTTGAGGTTACCAACCATGAGGACTCCATGATTGGGGCATGGACAGAGAAGAGTCCTCAGCAGCCTTATTCCTGCCTCTAGCGGCCTCTGTGGTCACCTCGCCCAAGTGTCTTGAGTTGAGGTTACCAAACATGAGGACTCCATGATTGGGGCATGGACAGAGAAGAGTCCTCAGCAGCCTTCTTCCTGCCTCTAGCGGCCTCTATGGTCATCTCGCCCAAGTGTCATGTGTTGAGATCCCCAACCATGAGGACTCCATGATTGGGGCATGGACAGAGAAGAGTCCTCAGCAGCCTTCTTCCTGCCTCTAGCGGCCTCTGTGGTCACCTCGCCCAAGTGTCTTGAGTTGAGGTTACCAACCATGAGGACTCCATGATTGGGGCATGGACAGAGAAGAGTCCTCAGCAGCCTTCTTCCTGCCTCTAGCGGCCTCTGTGGTCACCTCGCCCAAGTGTCTTGTGTTGAGGTTACCAACCATGAGGACTCCATGATTGGGGCATGGACAGAGAAGAGTCCTCAGCAGCCTTCTTCCTGCCTCTAGCGGCCTCTGTGGTCACCTCGCCCAAGTGTCTTGAGTTGAGGTTACCAACCATGAGAACTCCATGATTGGGGCATGGACAGAGAAGAGTCCTCAGCAGCCTTCTTCCTGCCTCTAGCGGCCTCTGTGGTCACCTCGCCCAAGTGTCTTGAGTTGAGATCCCCAACCATGAGGACTCCATGATTGGGGCATGGACAGAGAAGAGTCCTCAGCAGCCTTCTTCCTGCCTCTAGCGGCCTCTGTGGTCACCTCGCCCAAGTGTCTTGAGTTGAGGTTACCAACCATGAGGACTCCATGATTGGGGCATGGACAGAGAAGAGTCCTCAGCAGCCTTATTCCTGCCTCTAGCGGCCTCTGTGGTCACCTCGCCCAAGTGTCTTGAGTTGAGGTTACCAAACATGAGGACTCCATGATTGGGGCATGGACAGAGAAGAGTCCTCAGCAGCCTTCTTCCTGCCTCTAGCGGCCTCTATGGTCATCTCGCCCAAGTGTCATGTGTTGAGATCCCCAACCATGAGGACTCCATGATTGGGGCATGGACAGAGAAGAGTCCTCAGCAGCCTTCTTCCTGCCTCTAGCGGCCTCTGTGGTCACCTCGCCCAAGTGTCTTGTGTTGAGGTTACCAACCATGAGGACTCCATGATTGGGGCATGGACAGAGAAGAGTCCTCAGCAGCCTTCTTCCTGCCTCTAGCGGCCTCTGTGGTCACCTCGCCCAAGTGTCTTGAGTTGAGGTTACCAACCATGAGGACTCCATGATTGGGGCATGGACAGAGAAGAGTCCTCAGCAGCCTTCTTCCTGCCTCTAGCGGCCTTTGTGGTCACCTCGCCCAAGTGTCTTGAGTTGAGGTTACCAACCATGAGGACTCCATGATTGGGGCATGGACAGAGCAGAGACCTCAGCAGCCTTCTTCCTGCCTCTAGCGGCCTCTGTGGTCACCTCGCCCAAGTGTCTTGAGTTGAGGTTACCAACCATGAGGACTCCATGATTGGGGCATGGACAGAGAAGAGTCCTCAGCAGCCTTCTTCCTGCCTCTAGCGGCCTCTGTGGTCACCTCGCCCAAGTGTCTTGTGTTGAGGCTACCAACCATGAGGACTCCATGATTGGGGCATGGACAGAGAAGAGTCCTCAGCAGCCTTCTTCCTGCCTCTAGCGGCCTCTGTGGTCACCTCGCCCAAGTGTCTTGTGTTGAGGTTACCAACCATGAGGACTCCATGATTGGGGCATGGACAAAGCAGAGTCCTCAGCAGCCTTCTTCCTGCCTCTAGCGGCCTCTGTGGTCACCTCGCCCAAGTGTCTTGTGTTGAGGTTACCAACCATGAGGACTCCATGATTGGGGCATGGACAGAGAAGAGTCCTCAGCAGCCTTCTTCCTGCCTCTAGCAGCCTCTATGGTCATCTCGCCCAAGTGTCTTGTGTTGAGGTTACCAACCATGAGGACTCCATGATTGGGGCATGGACAGAGAAGAGTCCTCAGCAGCCTTCTTCCTGCCTCTAGCGGCCTCTGTGGTCACCTCGCCCAAGAGTCTTGAGTTGAGGTTACCAACCATGAGGACTCCATGATTGGGGCATGGACAGAGAAGAGTCCTCAGCAGCCTTCTTCCTGCCTCTAGCGGCCTCTGTGGTCACCTCGCCCAAGTGTCTTGTGTTGAGGCTACCAACCATGAGGACTCCATGATTGGGGCATGGATAGAGAAGAGTCCTCAGCAGCCTTCTTCCTGCCTCTAGCGGCCTCTGTGGTCACCTCGCCCAAGTGTCTTGTGTTGAGGTTACCAACCATGAGGACTCCATGATTGGGGCATGGACAGAGCAGAGTCCTCAGCAGTCTTCTTCCTGCCTCTAGCAGCCTCTGTGGTCACCTCGCCCAAGTGTCTTGAGTTGAGGTTACCAACCATGAGAACTCCATGATTGGGGCATGGACAGAGAAGAGTCCTCAGCAGCCTTCTTCCTGCCTCTAGCGGACTCTGTGGTCACCTCGCCCAAGTGTCTTGAGTTGAGGTTACCAACCATGAGGACTCCATGATTGGGGCATGGACAGAGAAGAGTCCTCAGCAGCCTTCTTCCTGCCTCTAGCGGCCTCTGTGGTCACCTCGCCCAAGTGTCTTGAGTTGAGGTTACCAACCATGAGGACACAATGATTGGGGCATGGACAGAGAAGAGTCCTCAGCAGCCTTCTTCCTGCCTCTAGCGGCCTCTGTGGTCACCTCGCCCAAGTGTCTTGAGTTGAGGTTACCAACCATGAGGACTCCATGATTGGGGCATGGACAGAGAAGAGTCTCCAGCAGCCTTCTTCCTGCCTCTAGCGGCCTCTGTGGTCACCTCGCCCAAGTGTCTTGTGTTGAGGCTACCAACCATGAGGACTCCATGATTGGGGCATGGACAGAGAAGAGTCCTCAGCAGCCTTCTTCCTGCCTCTAGCGGCCTCTATGGTCATCTCGCCCAAGTGTCTTGTGTTGAGCTTACCAACCATGAGGACTCCATGATTGGGGCATGGACAGAGAAGAGTCCTCAGCAGCCTTCTTCCTGCCTCTAGCGGCCTCTGTGGTCACCTCGCCCAAGTGTCTTGTGTTGAGGTTACCAACCATGAGGACTCCATGATTGGGGCATGGACAGAGAAGAGTCCTCAGCAGCCTTCTTCCTGCCTCTAGCGGCCTCTATGGTCATCTCGCCCAAGTGTCTTGTGTTGAGGTTACCAACCATGAGGACTCCATGATTGGGGCATGGACAGAGAAGAGTCCTCAGCAGCCTTCTTCCTGCCTCTAGCGGCCTCTGTGGTCACCTCGCCCAAGTGTCTTGTGTTGAGGTTACCAACCATGAGGACTCCATGATTGGGGCATGGACAGAGAAGAGTCCTCAGCAGCCTTCTTCCTGCCTCTAGCGGCCTCTCTGGTCATATCGCCCAAGTGTCTTGAGTTGAGGTTACCAACCATGAGGACACAATGATTGGGGCATGGACAGAGAAGAGTCCTCAGCAGCCTTCTTCCTGCCTCTAGCGGCCTCTGTGGTCACCTCGCCCAAGTGTCTTGAGTTGAGGTTACCAACCATGAGGACTCCATGATTGGGGCATGGACAGAGAAGAGTCTCCAGCAGCCTTCTTCCTGCCTCTAGCGGCCTCTGTGGTCACCTCGCCCAAGTGTCTTGTGTTGAGGCTACCAACCATGAGGACTCCATGATTGGGGCATGGACAGAGAAGAGTCCTCAGCAGCCTTCTTCCTGCCTCTAGCGGCCTCTATGGTCATCTCGCCCAAGTGTCTTGTGTTGAGCTTACCAACCATGAGGACTCCATGATTGGGGCATGGACAGAGAAGAGTCCTCAGCAGCCTTCTTCCTGCCTCTAGCGGCCTCTGTGGTCACCTCGCCCAAGTGTCTTGTGTTGAGGTTACCAACCATGAGGACTCCATGATTGGGGCATGGACAGAGAAGAGTCCTCAGCAGCCTTCTTCCTGCCTCTAGCGGCCTCTATGGTCATCTCGCCCAAGTGTCTTGTGTTGAGGTTACCAACCATGAGGACTCCATGATTGGGGCATGGACAGAGAAGAGTCCTCAGCAGCCTTCTTCCTGCCTCTAGCGGCCTCTGTGGTCACCTCGCCCAAGTGTCTTGTGTTGAGGTTACCAACCATGAGGACTCCATGATTGGGGCATGGACAGAGAAGAGTCCTCAGCAGCCTTCTTCCTGCCTCTAGCGGCCTCTCTGGTCATATCGCCCAAGTGTCTTGTGTTGAGGTTACCAACCATGAGGACTCCATGATTGGGGCATGGACAGAGAAGAGTCCTCAGCAGCCTTCTTCCTGCCTCTAGCGGCCTCTGTCGTCACCTCGCCCAAGTGTCTTGTGTTGAGGTTACCAACCATGAGGACTCCAGGATTGGGGCATGGACAGAGAAGAGTCCTCAGCAGCCTTCTTCCTGCCTCTAGCGGCCTCTATGGTCATCTCGCCCAAGTGTCTTGTGTTGAGGTTACCAACCATGAGGACTCCATGATTGGGGCATGGACAGAGAAGAGTCCTCAGCAGCCTTCTTCCTGCCTCTAGCGGCCTCTGTGGTCACCTCGCCCAAGTGTCTTGTGTTGAGGTTACCAACCATGAGGACTCCATGATTGGGGCATGGACAGAGAAGAGTCCTCAGCAGCCTTCTTCCTGCCTCTAGCGGCCTCTATGGTCATCTCGCCCAAGTGTCATGTGTTGAGATCCCCAACCATGAGGACTCCATGATTGGGGCATGGACAGAGAAGAGTCCTCAGCAGCCTTCTTCCTGCCTCTAGCGGCCTCTGTGGTCACCTCGCCCAAGTGTCTTGAGTTGAGGTTACCAACCATGAGGACACAATGATTGGGGCATGGACAGAGAAGAGTCCTCAGCAGCCTTCTTCCTGCCTCTAGCGGCCTCTGTGGTCACCTCGCCCAAGTGTCTTGAGTTGAGGTTACCAACCATGAGAACTCCATGATTGGGGCATGGACAGAGAAGAGTCCTCAGCAGCCTTCTTCCTGCCTCTAGCGGCCTCTGTGGTCACCTCGCCCAAGTGTCTTGAGTTGAGATCCCCAACCATGAGGACTCCATGATTGGGGCATGGACAGAGAAGAGTCCTCAGCAGCCTTCTTCCTGCCTCTAGCGGCCTCTGTGGTCACCTCGCCCAAGTGTCTTGAGTTGAGGTTACCAACCATGAGGACTCCATGATTGGGGCATGGACAGAGAAGAGTCCTCAGCAGCCTTATTCCTGCCTCTAGCGGCCTCTGTGGTCACCTCGCCCAAGTGTCTTGAGTTGAGGTTACCAAACATGAGGACTCCATGATTGGGGCATGGACAGAGAAGAGTCCTCAGCAGCCTTCTTCCTGCCTCTAGCGGCCTCTATGGTCATCTCGCCCAAGTGTCATGTGTTGAGATCCCCAACCATGAGGACTCCATGATTGGGGCATGGACAGAGAAGAGTCCTCAGCAGCCTTCTTCCTGCCTCTAGCGGCCTCTGTGGTCACCTCGCCCAAGTGTCTTGAGTTGAGGTTACCAACCATGAGGACACAATGATTGGGGCATGGACAGAGAAGAGTCCTCAGCAGCCTTCTTCCTGCCTCTAGCGGCCTCTGTGGTCACCTCGCCCAAGTGTCTTGAGTTGAGGTTACCAACCATGAGGACTCCATGATTGGGGCATGGACAGAGAAGAGTCCTCAGCAGCCTTCTCCTGCCTCTAGCGGCCTCTATGGTCATCTCGCCCAAGTGTCTTGAGTTGAGGTTACCAACCATGAGGACTCCATGATTGGGGCATGGACAGAGAAGAGTCCTCAGCAGCCTTCTTCCTGCCTCTAGCGGCCTCTGTGGTCACCTCGCCCAAGTGTCTTGAGTTGAGGTTACCAACCATGAGGACTCCATGATTGGGGCATGGACAGAGAAGAGTCCTCAGCAGCCTTCTTCCTGCCTCTAGCGGCCTCTATGGTCATCTCTCCCAAGTGTCTTGAGTTGAGGTTACCAACCATGAGGACTCCATGATTGGGGCATGGACAGAGAAGAGTCCTCAGCAGCCTTCTTCCTGCCTCTAGCGGCCTCTGTGGTCACCTCGCCCAAGTGTCTTGTGTTGAGGTTACCAACCATGAGGACTCCATGATTGGGGCATGGACAGAGCAGAGTCCTCAGCAGCCTTCTTCCTGCCTCTAGCGGCCTCTGTGGTCACCTCGCCCAAGTATCTTGTGTTGAGGTTACCAACCATGAGGACTCCATGATTGGGGCATGGACAGAGAAGAGTCCTCAGCAGCCTTCTTCCTGCCTCTAGCGGCCTCTATGGTCATCTCGCCCAAGTGTCATGTGTTGAGATCCCCAACCATGAGGACTCCATGATTGGGGCATGGACAGAGAAGAGTCCTCAGCAGCCTTCTTCCTGCCTCTAGCGGCCTCTGTGGTCACCTCGCCCAAGTGTCTTGAGTTGAGGTTACCAACCATGAGGACACAATGATTGGGGCATGGACAGAGAAGAGTCCTCAGCAGCCTTCTTCCTGCCTCTAGCGGCCTCTGTGGTCACCTCGCCCAAGTGTCTTGAGTTGAGGTTACCAACCATGAGAACTCCATGATTGGGGCATGGACAGAGAAGAGTCCTCAGCAGCCTTCTTCCTGCCTCTAGCGGCCTCTGTGGTCACCTCGCCCAAGTGTCTTGAGTTGAGATCCCCAACCATGAGGACTCCATGATTGGGGCATGGACAGAGAAGAGTCCTCAGCAGCCTTCTTCCTGCCTCTAGCGGCCTCTGTGGTCACCTCGCCCAAGTGTCTTGAGTTGAGGTTACCAACCATGAGGACTCCATGATTGGGGCATGGACAGAGAAGAGTCCTCAGCAGCCTTATTCCTGCCTCTAGCGGCCTCTGTGGTCACCTCGCCCAAGTGTCTTGAGTTGAGGTTACCAAACATGAGGACTCCATGATTGGGGCATGGACAGAGAAGAGTCCTCAGCAGCCTTCTTCCTGCCTCTAGCGGCCTCTATGTCATCTCGCCCAAGTGTCATGTGTTGAGATCCCCAACCATGAGGACTCCATGATTGGGGCATGGACAGAGAAGAGTCCTCAGCAGCCTTCTTCCTGGCTCTAGCGGCCTCTGTGGTCACCTCGCCCAAGTGTCTTGTGTTGAGGTTACCAACCATGAGGACTCCATGATTGGGGCATGGACAGAGAAGAGTCCTCAGCAGCCTTCTTCCTGCCTCTAGCGGCCTCTGTGGTCACCTCGCCCAAGTGTCTTGAGTTGAGGTTACCAACCATGAGGACTCCATGATTGGGGCATGGACAGAGAAGAGTCCTCAGCAGCCTTCTTCCTGCCTCTAGCGGCCTCTGTGGTCACCTCGCCCAAGTGTCTTGAGTTGAGGTTACCAACCATGAGGACTCCATGATTGGGGCATGGACAGAGCAGAGACCTCAGCAGCCTTCTTCCTGCCTCTAGCGGCCTCTGTGGTCACCTCGCCCAAGTGTCTTGAGTTGAGGTTACCAACCATGAGGACTCCATGATTGGGGCATGGACAGAGAAGAGTCCTCAGCAGCCTTCTTCCTGCCTCTAGCGGCCTCTGTGGTCACCTCGCCCAAGTGTCTTGTGTTGAGGCTACCAACCATGAGGACTCCATGATTGGGGCATGGACAGAGAAGAGTCCTCAGCAGCCTTCTTCCTGCCTCTAGCGGCCTCTGTGGTCACCTCGCCCAAGTGTCTTGTGTTGAGGTTACCAACCATGAGGACTCCATGATTGGGGCATGGACAAAGCAGAGTCCTCAGCAGCCTTCTTCCTGCCTCTAGCGGCCTCTGTGGTCACCTCGCCCAAGTGTCTTGTGTTGAGGTTACCAACCATGAGGACTCCATGATTGGGGCATGGACAGAGAAGAGTCCTCAGCAGCCTTCTTCCTGCCTCTAGCAGCCTCTATGGTCATCTCGCCCAAGTGTCTTGTGTTGAGGTTACCAACCATGAGGACTCCATGATTGGGGCATGGACAGAGAAGAGTCCTCAGCAGCCTTCTTCCTGCCTCTAGCGGCCTCTGTGGTCACCTCGCCCAAGAGTCTTGAGTTGAGGTTACCAACCATGAGGACTCCATGATTGGGGCATGGACAGAGAAGAGTCCTCAGCAGCCTTCTTCCTGCCTCTAGCGGCCTCTGTGGTCACCTCGCCCAAGTGTCTTGTGTTGAGGCTACCAACCATGAAGACTCCATGATTGGGGCATGGACAGAGAAGAGTCCTCAGCAGCCTTCTTCCTGCCTCTAGCGGGCTCTGTGGTCACCTCGCCCAAGTGTCTTGTGTTGAGGTTACCAACCATGAGGACTCCATGATTGGGGCATGGACAGAGCAGAGTCCTCAGCAGTCTTCTTCCTGCCTCTAGCAGCCTCTGTGGTCACCTCGCCCAAGTGTCTTGAGTTGAGGTTACCAACCATGAGAACTCCATGATTGGGGCATGGACAGAGAAGAGTCCTCAGCAGCCTTCTTCCTGCCTCTAGCGGCCTCTGTGGTCACCTCGCCCAAGTGTCTTGAGTTGAGGTTACCAACCATGAGGACTCCATGATTGGGGCATGGACAGAGAAGAGTCCTCAGCAGCCTTCTTCCTGCCTCTAGCGGCCTCTGTGGTCACCTCGCCCAAGTGTCTTGAGTTGAGGTTACCAACCATGAGGACACAATGATTGGGGCATGGACAGAGAAGAGTCCTCAGCAGCCTTCTTCCTGCCTCTAGCGGCCTCTGTGGTCACCTCGCCCAAGTGTCTTGATTTGAGGTTACCAACCATGAGGACTCCATGATTGGGGCATGGACAGAGAAGAGTCCTCAGCAGCCTTCTTCCTGCCTCTAGCGGCCTCTGTGGTCACCTCGCCCAAGTGTCTTGAGTTGAGGTTACCAACCATGAGGACTCCATGATTGGGGCATGGACAGAGCAGAGACCTCAGCAGCCTTCTTCCTGCCTCTAGCGGCCTCTGTGGTCACCTCGCCCAAGTGTCTTGAGTTGAGGTTACCAACCATGAGGACTCCATGATTGGGGCATGGACAGAGAAGAGTCCTCAGCAGCCTTCTTCCTGCCTCTAGCGGCCTCTGTGGTCACCTCGCCCAAGTGTCTTGTGTTGAGGCTACCAACCATGAGGACTCCATGATTGGGGCATGGACAGAGAAGAGTCCTCAGCAGCCTTCTTCCTGCCTCTAGCGGCCTCTGTGGTCACCTCGCCCAAGTGTCTTGTGTTGAGGTTACCAACCATGAGGACTCCATGATTGGGGCATGGACAAAGCAGAGTCCTCAGCAGCCTTCTTCCTGCCTCTAGCGGCCTCTGTGGTCACCTCGCCCAAGTGTCTTGTGTTGAGGTTACCAACCATGAGGACTCCATGATTGGGGCATGGACAGAGAAGAGTCCTCAGCAGCCTTCTTCCTGCCTCTAGCAGCCTCTATGGTCATCTCGCCCAAGTGTCTTGTGTTGAGGTTACCAACCATGAGGACTCCATGATTGGGGCATGGACAGAGAAGAGTCCTCAGCAGCCTTCTTCCTGCCTCTAGCGGCCTCTGTGGTCACCTCGCCCAAGAGTCTTGAGTTGAGGTTACCAACCATGAGGACTCCATGATTGGGGCATGGACAGAGAAGAGTCCTCAGCAGCCTTCTTCCTGCCTCTAGCGGCCTCTGTGGTCACCTCGCCCAAGTGTCTTGTGTTGAGGCTACCAACCATGAGGACTCCATGATTGGGGCATGGACAGAGAAGAGTCCTCAGCAGCCTTCTTCCTGCTTCTAGCGGCGTCTGTGGTCACCTCGCCCAAGTGTCTTGTGTTGAGGTTACCAACCATGACGACTCCATGATTGGGGCATGGACAGAGAAGAGTCCTCAGCAGCCTTCTTCCTGCCTCTAGCGGCCTCTATGGTCATCTCGCCCAAGTGTCATGTGTTGAGATCCCCAACCATGAGGACTCCATGATTGGGGCATGGACAGAGAAGAGTCCTCAGCAGCCTTCTTCCTGCCTCTAGCGGCCTCTGTGGTCACCTCGCCCAAGTGTCTTGATTTGAGGTTACCAACCATGAGGACTCCATGATTGGGGCATGGACAGAGAAGAGTCCTCAGCAGCCTTCTTCCTGCCTCTAGCGGCCTCTGTGGTCACCTCGCCCAAGTGTCTTGAGTTGAGGTTACCAACCATGAGGACTCCATGATTGGGGCATGGACAGAGCAGAGACCTCAGCAGCCTTCTTCCTGCCTCTAGCGGCCTCTGTGGTCACCTCGCCCAAGTGTCTTGAGTTGAGGTTACCAACCATGAGGACTCCATGATTGGGGCATGGACAGAGAAGAGTCCTCAGCAGCCTTCTTCCTGCCTCTAGCGGCCTCTGTGGTCACCTCGCCCAAGTGTCTTGTGTTGAGGCTACCAACCATGAGGACTCCATGATTGGGGCATGGACAGAGAAGAGTCCTCAGCAGCCTTCTTCCTGCCTCTAGCGGCCTCTGTGGTCACCTCGCCCAAGTGTCTTGTGTTGAGGTTACCAACCATGAGGACTCCATGATTGGGGCATGGACAAAGCAGAGTCCTCAGCAGCCTTCTTCCTGCCTCTAGCGGCCTCTGTGGTCACCTCGCCCAAGTGTCTTGTGTTGAGGTTACCAACCATGAGGACTCCATGATTGGGGCATGGACAGAGAAGAGTCCTCAGCAGCCTTCTTCCTGCCTCTAGCAGCCTCTATGGTCATCTCGCCCAAGTGTCTTGTGTTGAGGTTACCAACCATGAGGACTCCATGATTGGGGCATGGACAGAGAAGAGTCCTCAGCAGCCTTCTTCCTGCCTCTAGCGGCCTCTGTGGTCACCTCGCCCAAGAGTCTTGAGTTGAGGTTACCAACCATGAGGACTCCATGATTGGGGCATGGACAGAGAAGAGTCCTCAGCAGCCTTCTTCCTGCCTCTAGCGGCCTCTGTGGTCACCTCGCCCAAGTGTCTTGTGTTGAGGTTACCAACCATGAGGACTCCATGATTGGGGCATGGACAGAGCAGAGTCCTCAGCAGCCTTCTTCCTGCCTCTAGCGGCCTCTGTGGTCACCTCGCCCAAGTGTCTTGTGTTGAGGTTACCAACCATGAGGACTCCATGATTGGGGCATGGACAGAGAAGAGTCCTCAGCAGCCTTCTTCCTGCCTCTAGCGGCCTCTATGGTCATCTCGCCCAAGTGTCTTGTGTTGAGGTTACCAACCATGAGGACTCCATGATTGGGGCATGGACAGAGAAGAGTCCTCAGCAGCCTTCTTCCTGCCTCTAGCGGCCTCTGTGGTCACCTCGCCAAAGTGTCTTGTGTTGAGGTTACCAACCATGAGGACTCCATGATTGGGGCATGGACAGAGAAGAGTCCTCAGCAGCCTTCTTCCTGCCTCTAGCGGCCTCTGTGGTCACCTCGCCCAAGTGTCTTGAGTTGAGGTTACCAACCATGAGAACTCCATGATTGGGGCATGGACAGAGAAGAGTCCTCAGCAGCCTTCTTCCTGCCTCTAGCGGCCTCTGTGGTCACCTCGCCCAAGTGTCTTGAGTTGAGGTTACCAACCATGAGGACTCCATGATTGGGGCATGGACAGAGAAGAGTCCTCAGCAGCCTTCTTCCTGCCTCTAGCGGCCTCTGTGGTCACCTCGCCCAAGTGTCTTGAGTTGAGGTTACCAACCATGAGGACACAATGATTGGGGCATGGACAGAGAAGAGTCCTCAGCAGCCTTCTTCCTGCCTCTAGCGGCCTCTGTGGTCACCTCGCCCAAGTGTCTTGAGTTGAGGTTACCAACCATGAGGACTCCATGATTGGGGCATGGACAGAGAAGAGTCCTCAGCAGCCTTCTCCTGCCTCTAGCGGCCTCTATGGTCATCTCGCCCAAGTGTCTTGAGTTGAGGTTACCAACCATGAGGACTCCATGATTGGGGCATGGACAGAGAAGAGTCCTCAGCAGCCTTCTTCCTGCCTCTAGCGGCCTCTGTGGTCACCTCGCCCAAGTGTCTTGTGTTGAGGTTACCAACCATGAGGACTCCATGATTGGGGCATGGACAGAGAAGAGTCCTCAGCAGCCTTCTTCCTGCCTCTAGCGGCCTCTGTGGTCACCTCGCCCAAGTGTCTTGAGTTGAGGTTACCAACCATGAGAACTCCATGATTGGGCATGGACAGAGAAGAGTCCTCAGCAGCCTTCTTCCTGCCTCTAGCGGCCTCTGTGGTCACCTCGCCCAAGTGTCTTGAGTTGAGGTTACCAACCATGAGGACTCCATGATTGGGGCATGGACAGAGAAGAGTCCTCAGCAGCCTTCTTCCTGCCTCTAGCGGCCTCTGTGGTCACCTCGCCCAAGTGTCTTGAGTTGAGGTTACCAACCATGAGGACACAATGATTGGGGCATGGACAGAGAAGAGTCCTCAGCAGCCTTCTTCCTTGCTCTAGCGGCCTCTGTGGTCACCTCGCCCAAGTGTCTTGAGTTGAGGTTACCAACCATGAGGACTCCATGATTGGGGCATGGACAGAGAAGAGTCCTTAGCAGCCTTCTTCCTGCCTCTAGCGGCCTCTGTGGTCACCTCGCCCAAGTGTCTTGAGTTGAGATCCCCAACCATGAGGACTCCATGATTGGGGCATGGACAGAGAAGAGTCCTCAGCAGCCTTATTCCTGCCTCTAGCGGCCTCTGTGGTCACCTCGCCCAAGTGTCTTGAGTTGAGGTTACCAAACATGAGGACTCCATGATTGGGGCATGGACAGAGAAGAGTCCTCAGCAGCCTTCTTCCTGCCTCTAGCGGCCTCTATGGTCATCTCGCCCAAGTGTCATGTGTTGAGATCCCCAACCATGAGGACTCCATGATTGGGGCATAGACAGAGAAGAGTCCTCAGCAGCCTTCTTCCTGCCTCTAGCGGCCTCTGTGGTCACCTCGCCCAAGTGTCTTGTGTTGAGGTTACCAACCATGAGGACTCCATGATTGGGGCATGGACAGAGAAGAGTCCTCAGCAGCCTTCTTCCTGCCTCTAGCGGCCTCTGTGGTCACCTCGCCCAAGTGTCTTGAGTTGAGGTTACCAACCATGAGGACTCCATGATTGGGGCATGGACAGAGAAGAGTCCTCAGCAGCCTTCTTCCTGCCTCTAGCGGCCTCTGTGGTCACCTCGCCCAAGTGTCTTGAGTTGAGGTTACCAACCATGAGGACTCCATGATTGGGGCATGGACAGAGCAGAGTCCTCAGCAGCCTTCTTCCTGCCTCTAGCGGCCTCTGTGGTCACCTCGCCCAAGTGTCTTGAGTTGAGGTTACCAACCATGAGGACTCCATGATTGGGGCATGGACAGAGAAGAGTCCTCAGCAGCCTTCTTCCTGCCTCTAGCGGCCTCTGTTGTCACCTCGCCCAAGTGTCTTGTGTTGAGGCTACCAACCATGAGGACTCCATGATTGGGGCATGGACAGAGAAGAGTCCTCAGCAGCCTTCTTCCTGCCTCTAGCGGCCTCTGTGGTCACCTCGCCCAAGTGTGTTGTGTTGAGGTTACCAACCATGAGGACTCCATGATTGGGGCATGGACAGAGCAGAGTCCTCAGCAGCCTTCTTCCTGCCTCTAGCGGCCTCTGTGTTCACCTCGCCCAAGTGTTTGTGTTGAGGTTACCAACCATGAGGACTCCATGATTGGGGCATGGACAGAGAAGAGTCCTCAGCAGCCTTCTTCCTGCCTCTAGCGGCCTCTATGGTCATCTCGCCCAAGTGTCTTGTGTTGAGGTTACCAACCATGAGGACTCCATGATTGGGGCATGGACAGAGAAGAGTCCTCAGCAGCCTTCTTCCTGCCTCTAGCGGCCTCTGTGGTCACCTCGCCCAAGTGTCTTGTGTTGAGGTTACCAACCATGAGGACTCCATGATTGGGGCATGGACAGAGAAGAGTCCTCAGCAGCCTTCTTCCTGCCTCTAGCGGCCTCTGTGGTCACCTCGCCCAAGTGTCTTGAGTTGAGGTTACCAACCATGAGAACTCCATGATTGGGGCATGGACAGAGAAGAGTCCTCAGCAGCCTTCTTCCTGCCTCTAGCGGCCTCTGTGGTCACCTCGCCCAAGTGTCTTGAGTTGAGGTTACCAACCATGAGGACTCCATGATTGGGGCATGGACAGAGAAGAGTCCTCAGCAGCCTTCTTCCTGCCTCTAGCGGCCTCTGTGGTCACCTCGCCCAAGTGTCTTGAGTTGAGGTTACCAACCATGGGGACACAATGATTGGGGCATGGACAGAGAAGAGTCCTCAGCAGCCTTCTTCCTGCCTCTAGCGGCCTCTGTGGTCACCTCGCCCAAGTGTCTTGAGTTGAGGTTACCAACCATGAGGACTCCATGATTGGGGCATGGACAGAGAAGAGTCTCCAGCAGCCTTCTTCCTGCCTCTAGCGGCCTCTGTGGTCACCTCGCCCAAGTGTCTTGTGTTGAGGCTACCAACCATGAGGACTCCATGATTGGGGCATGGACAGAGAAGAGTCCTCAGCAGCCTTCTTCCTGCCACTAGCGGCCTCTATGGTCATCTCGCCCAAGTGTCTTGTGTTGAGGTTACCAACCATGAGGACTCCATGATTGGGGCATGGACAGAGAAGAGTCCTCAGCAGCCTTCTTCCTGCCTCTAGCGGCCTCTGTGGTCACCTCGCCCAAGTGTCTTGTGTTGAGGTTACCAACCATGAGGACTCCATGATTGGGGCATGGACAGAGAAGAGTCCTCAGCAGCCTTCTTCCTGCCTCTAGCGGCCTCTATGGTCATCTCGCCCAAGTGTCTTGTGTTGAGGTTACCAACCATGAGGACTCCATGATTGGGGCATGGACAGAGAAGAGTCCTCAGCAGCCTTCTTCCTGCCTCTAGCGGCCTCTGTGGTCACCTCTCCCAAGTGTCTTGTGTTGAGGTTACCAACCATGAGGACTCCATGATTGGGGCATGGACAGAGCAGAGTCCTCAGCAGCCTTCTTCCTGCCTCTAGCGGCCTCTTCGGTCACCTCGCCCAAGTGTCTTGTGTTGAGGTTACCAACCATGAGGACTCCATGATTGGGGCATGGACAGAGAAGAGTCCTCAGCAGCCTTCTTCCTACCTCTAGCGGCCTCTATGGTCATCTCGCCCAAGTGTCTTGTGTTGAGGTTACCAACCATGAGGACTCCATGATTGGGGCATGGACAGAGAAGAGTCCTCAGCAGCCTTCTTCCTGCCTCTAGCGGCCTCTGTGGTCACCTCGCCCAAGTGTCTTGTGTTGAGGTTACCAACCATGTGGACTCCATGATTGGGGCATGGACAGAGAAGAGTCCTCAGCAGCCTTCTTCCTGCCTCTAGCGGCCTCTGTGGTCACCTCGCCCAAGTGTCTTGAGTTGAGGTTACCAACCATGAGAACTCCATGATTGGGGCATGGACAGAGAAGAGTCCTCAGCAGCCTTCTTCCTGCCTCTAGCGGCCTCTGTGGTCACCTCGCCCAAGTGTCTTGAGTTGAGGTTACCAACCATGAGGACTCCATGATTGGGGCATGGACAGAGAAGAGTCCTCAGCAGCCTTCTTCCTGCCTCTAGCGGCCTCTGTGGTCACCTCGCCCAAGTGTCTTGAGTTGAGGTTACCAACCATGAGGACACAATGATTGGGGCATGGACAGAGAAGAGTCCTCAGCAGCCTTCTTCCTGCCTCTAGCGGCCTCTGTGGTCACCTCGCCCAAGTGTCTTGAGTTGAGGTTACCAACCATGAGGACTCCATGATTGGGGCATGGACAGAGAAGAGTCTCCAGCAGCCTTCTTCCTGCCTCTAGCGGCCTCTGTGGTCACCTCGCCCAAGTGTCTTGTGTTGAGGTTACCAACCATGAGGACTCCATGATTGGGGCATGGACAGAGAAGAGTCCTCAGCAGCCTTCTTCCTGCCTCTAGCGGCCTCTATGGTCATCTCGCCCAAGTGTCTTGTGTTGAGGTTACCAACCATGAGGACTCCATGATTGGGGCATGGACAGAAAAGAGTCCTCAGCAGCCTTCTTCCTGCCTCTAGCGGCCTCTGTGGTCACCTCGCCCAAGTGTCTTGTGTTGAGGTTACCAACCATGAGGACTCCATGATTGGGGCATGGACAGAGAAGAGTCCTCAGCAGCCTTCTTCCTGCCTCTAGCGGCCTCTATGGTCATCTCGCCCAAGTGTCTTGTGTTGAGGTTACCAACCATGAGGACTCCATGATTGGGGCATGGACAGAGAAGAGTCCTCAGCAGCCTTCTTCCTGCCTCTAGCGGCCTCTGTGGTCACCTCGCCCAAGTGTCTTGTGTTGAGGTTACCAACCATGAGGACTCCATGATTGGGGCATGGACAGAGAAGAGTCCTCAGCAGCCTTCTTCCTGCCTCTAGCGGCCTCTATGGTCATCTCGCCCAAGTGTCTTGTGTTGAGGTTACCAACCATGAGGACTCCATGATTGGGGCATGGACAGAGAAGAGTCCTCAGCAGCCTTCTTCCTGCCTCTAGCGGCCTCTGTGGTCACCTCGCCCAAGTGTCTTGTGTTGAGGTTACCAACCATGAGGACTCCATGATTGGGGCATGGACAGAGAAGAGTCCTCAGCAGCCTTCTTCCTGCCTCTAGCGGCCTCTATGGTCATCTCGCCCAAGTGTCTTGTGTTGAGGTTACCAACCATGAGGACTCCATGATTGGGGCATGGACAGAGAAGAGTCCTCAGCAGCCTTCTTCCTGCCTCTAGCGGCCTCTATGGTCATCTCGCCCAAGTGTCATGTGTTGAGATCCCCAACCATGAGGACTCCATGATTGGGGCATGGACAGAGAAGAGTCCTCAGCAGCCTTCTTCCTGCCTCTAGCGGCCTCTGTGGTCACCTCGCCCAAGTGTCTTGTGTTGAGGTTACCAACCATGAGGACTCCATGATTGGGGCATGGACAGAGCAGAGTCCTCAGCAGCCTTCTTCCTGCCTCTAGCGGCCTCTGTGGTCACCTCGCCCAAGTGTCTTGTGTTGAGGTTACCAACCATGAGGACTCCATGATTGGGGCATGGACAGAGAAGAGTCCTCAGCAGCCTTCTTCCTGCCTCTAGCGGCCTCTATGGTCATCTCGCCCAAGTGTCTTGTGTTGAGGTTACCAACCATGAGGACTCCATGATTGGGGCATGGACAGAGAAGAGTCCTCTGCAGCCTTCTTCCTGCCTCTAGCGGCCTCTGTGGTCACCTCGCCCAAGTGTCTTGTGTTGAGGTTACCAACCATGAGGACTCCATGATTGGGGCATGGACAGAGAAGAGTCCTCAGCAGCTTTCTTCCTGCCTCTAGCGGCCTCTGTGGTCACCTCGCCCAAGTGTCTTGAGTTGAGGTTACCAACCATGAGAACTCCATGATTGGGGCATGGACAGAGAAGAGTCCTCAGCAACCTTCTTCCTGCCTCTAGCGGCCTCTGTGGTCACCTCGCCCAAGTGTCTTGAGTTGCGGTTACCAACCATGAGGACACAATGATTGGGGCATGGACAGAGAAGAGTCCTCAGCAGCCTTCTTCCTGCCTCTAGCGGCCTCTGTGGTCACCTCGCCCAAATGTCTTGAGTTGAGGTTACCAACCATGAGGACTCCATGATTGGGGCATGGACAGAGAAGAGTCCTCAGCAGCCTTCTCCTGCCTCTAGCGGCCTCTATGGTCATCTCGCCCAAGTGTCTTGAGTTGAGGTTACCAACCATGAGGACTCCATGATTGGGGCATGGACAGAGAAGAGTCCTCAGCAGCCTTCTTCCTGCCTCTAGCGGCCTCTGTGGTCACCTCGCCCAAGTGTCTTGAGTTGAGGTTACCAACCATGAGGACTCCATGATTGGGGCATGGACAGAGAAGAGTCCTCAGCAGCCTTCTTCCTGCCTCTAGCGGCCTCTATGGTCATCTCGCCCAAGTGTCTTGAGTTGAGGTTACCAACCATGAGGACTCCATGATTGGGGCATGGACAGAGAAGAGTCCTCAGCAGCCTTCTTCCTGCCTCTAGCGGCCTCTGTGGTCACCTCGCCCAAGTGTCTTGTGTTGAGGTTACCAACCATGAGGACTCCATGATTGGGGCATGGACAGAGCAGAGTCCTCAGCAGCCTTCTTCCTGCCTCTAGCGGCCTCTGTGGTCACCTCGCCCAAGTGTCTTGTGTTGAGGTTACCAACCATGAGGACTCCATGATTGGGGCATGGACAGAGAAGAGTCCTCAGCAGCCTTCTTCCTGCCTCTAGCGGCCTCTATGGTCATCTCGCCCAAGTGTCTTGTGTTGAGGTTACCAACCATGAGGACTCCATGATTGGGGCATGGACAGAGAAGAGTCCTCAGCAGCCTTTTTCCTGCCTCTAGCGGCCTCTGTGGTCACCTCGCCCAAGTGTCTTGTGTTGAGGTTACCAACCATGAGGACTCCATGATTGGGGCATGGACAGAGAAGAGTCCTCAGCAGCCTTCTTCCTGCCTCTAGCGGCCTCTGTGGTCACCTCGCCCAAGTGTCTTGAGTTGAGGTTACCAACCATGAGAACTCCATGATTGGGGTATGGACAGAGAAGAGTCCTCAGCAGCCTTCTTCCTGCCTCTAGCGGCCTCTGTGGTCACCTCGCCCAAGTGTCTTGAGTTGAGGTTACCAACCATGAGGACTCCATGATTGGGGCATGGACAGAGAAGAGTCCTCAGCAGCCTTCTTCCTGCCTCTAGCGGCCTCTGTGGTCACCTCGCCAAAGTGTCTTGAGTTGAGGTTACCAACCATGAGGACACAATGATTGGGGCATGGACAGAGAAGAGTCCTCAGCAGCCTTCTTCCTGCCTCTAGCGGCCTCTGTGGTCACCTCGCCCAAGTGTCTTGAGTTGAGGTTACCAACCATGAGGACTCCATGATTGGGGCATGGACAGAGAAGAGTCCTCAGCAGCCTTCTTCCTGCCTCTAGCGGCCTCTGTGGTCACCTCGCCCAAGTGTCTTTCTTGAGTTGAGGTTACCAACCATGAGGACTCCATGATTGGGGCATGGACAGAGAAGAGTCCTCAGCAGCCTTCTTCCTGCCTCTAGCGGCCTCTGTGGTCACCTCGCCCAAGTGTCTTGAGTTGAGGTTACCAACCATGAGGACACAATGATTGGGGCATGGACAGAGAAGAGTCCTCAGCAGCCTTCTTCCTGCCTCTAGCGGCCTCTGTGGTCACCTCGCCCAAGTGTCTTGAGTTGAGGTTACCAACCATGAGGACTCCATGATTGGGGCATGGACAGAGAAGAGTCCTCAGCAGCCTTCTCCTGCCTCTAGAGGCCTCTATGGTCATCTCGCCCAAGTGTCTTGAGTTGAGGTTACCAACCATGAGGACTCCATGATTGGGGCATGGACAGAGAAGAGTCCTCAGCAGCCTTCTTCCTGCCTCTAGCGGCCTCTGTGGTCACCTCGCCCAAGTGTCTTGAGTTGAGGTTACCAACCATGAGGACTCCATGATTGGGGCATGGACAGAGAAGAGTCCTCAGCAGCCTTCTTCCTGCCTCTAGCGGCCTCTGTGGTCACCTCGCCCAAGTGTCTTGAGTTGAGATCCACAACCATGAGGACTCCATGATTGGGGCATGGACAGAGAAGAGTCCTCCGCAGCCTTCTCCTGCCCGCCTCACATGCAGTGATGGACAGATTTAAAGGGTTGTGGAGGTCGGCAGGCCGCATAGCATAAGGCCGAAGACTTCCATCGCCTGCAGGTGTTGCTACAACCAGTTTTTTTTGTCTCCTTTACTTTGAGTTGTGAGTTGAGCTTTACGAAGAGCGAGAGGCCGCAGACGCGCTTCAAAATATGTTTTTTCTATGCACGACATTATGCACTGCATAACACCCAGGGATCGTAGAAGGCTTCGTTTCCATGATTCCTGTAAACAGAGACATCGCCTCTGGTTAAAAACTCGGGGGTATCTTGACTTGGTAGGGCTGGGGCTAGCCCAGCGACACTCTAACTTATCAGTTTGATGAATTGTTTAGCTTCAGATGAAACCTTTTGCCTCATTTTTTGCTTTAATCTGTCTTATTTTACCTTATATGAAGAGGAAGAGTCGTGTTATATAGACTGCTGGTTCAGGGTGTTCAATTATCGGTGCGGCACTAGATAAAATCGATAAATGAAAAGTTACCAACAGCACAATGATGTAACATTTAGTGATGTCATATTAGTACAAGTGATAAGTGCAGGCCCTTATCACGGACAATATAAGCTTGCAATTACAGATCCAAGCAATCTTTGCTTCAAATCGGCAGGATACTATCCTAAGCTTATGATACAACTAACCTAATCATACCGGCCTTATCAACTAGTCCCATCTCTACGTCATTCAGTGCTTCAGATACAGCTACATGGGTGACTTTATGCTTCCATGTCGTCTCCTGCTGCTGTGTTGGTTCTGGGGGGCCACTAATGGTGCCCTGAGGGGTCCCACAATGTCGGGGAGCGCATTTCGACCCCCTGGGGCAGTGTTGTATGGGGGCAGTGTTGTATGGGGGCAGCGTTGTATGGGGCAGTGTTGTATGGGGCAGTGTTGTATGGGGGTAGGCTCAACGCATGTGTCGGAGGCCGGCATCCATCAGCCGGCAGCAAGGGCGGGCAGCGCCAGCGCTGGGAATGCCTATAGATTTTATCAGGAGTAAGACTGGCTCTGTGTACAACATATCATTGAATAAGCAGGAATGTGGTACCTCAGGGCACACTGGTGGAGCTCCCCAGCATGGCATCCCATTCCTTGTCTGTCCATGGCCGGCCCAGGCCCACCGCCCACTTGCCATGCAGCGATGTAAGAGGCGATGCTGCGTGTGAGCCTAGGACCCCAGCCAGCACACCAGGTTTTTGTCTCCACCTAGGACATGTAAGGATTGTACTGTAAGGTGCATAGGTGGTTTGTGGGTTATGTCACCCCAGCGGCCCTACAAGTGAAGTATGCACCAGTAACTGTCCAACAGGGAGTTAGTCCTTCTCCACTAGGGTGTCATAAGATAAGGGTGTCCCATCCCTGTAAAGATCACCCACCGTCTGAATTCCAGTGACGTCCCACTCAGATAATTTCGCTCTGGTGGTGAACTGTGCCCGCGTGGTGTGCCTAGGAGAGCCAGCATTGGGCATAAGGGAGAGGTGGGCATGTGAGATAGAGGCTCCTCCGATAGCAACGATAAGCAACCAGCAGGAGTGCAGGCCTTGGCAGTGGAAGACGAGCACTGGGGTGAAATAGCTGCATTAGGCTAGACAGGCTCCAGGCTGGTGGCAGCGTGGCTGTGTCTGACAGCTGCGAAGCGGAAAGCCCCTGTGCTGCCCGCTGGAGCTGTGCCACCACAAAGTATTGCTCAAATGTGGGTACTGTGAGGCCACCACAATTTAAAGACTGATAGAGCTTTACCAATGCCACACAACATCTGGAGGTGTTCAGATAAAATATCTCATCACAATCTCAAAAGAGCGAAAAAAAGAAGCACGTATATGCAAGGGCAAGTTCACAAAACAAAACAGGAGACGAGGGAGCAAAACCATTTTAAGTAATGCCACACAACCAGTTACCAACAAGGGTAGCGTCCTCCAAAAAACTATCCGGTCCCTCAATGATGTGACAGCTCCTTGCAGAATCCCATCGAAGAGGTCCAACGGAGGATTGATAGACCTGTATTCCCAAATATCAAAATGTTTTGAGCCACCATGCGAGTGTAGTCGTGTCGATGGGAAGGTATGGGTTGGGCATAGTTGAGATAAATGGGAACCAACAAGACCTGGTCCAAATAACTCGCAGGCCAGCGAGAGTGGCAAATAAACAAAGAGTGCGCACAAGCTCAGCTGGGATAAAGGAGATGTCTCTTAAATATAGAAGCAGGTCGTCTGCATATACAATGCCGTCTCCCAATGGTATGCCCCATGTGTCACCCGCGTGTGAAGGTGAGCCGCCAGAGGCTCCATCGCTGAGACAAAGAGCAATGAAGAGAGGGGACATCCCTGCCTTGTACCACGTTCTATATGGATAGGTTCAGATGTAAGGGGGCCCGTCTTTTCCCTGGCTAGTGGTAATGTATATAACAGCCTGACATACCTAATAAATAAAGTTTCAAAACCGTAATCGGGTAGAACTGCAAGCAGGAAGGGCCATTCCAGCAAGTCGAAGGCACGGTCCAAGTCCAGTACTAAACAGCCCACCTGGGGCGAAGCAGCGGGGGCGTATTTCGGTATGTGAAAAAAGCACCGCAGATAGAGGGAGGTGGTGTGGGTTGGGAAAACCCATTTTGATCTGGGTGAACTAATGCTGGGGTCTACAGGGATAGCCTATCTGCCAATACTTTTGTTAAGATTTTGTAGTCTGTATTAAGTAGGGCCAATGGCAGTAGGAGCTTAGGGCTTCCGGGTCTCTGTCCGGTTTTGGCAGTGAAATTACAAGTGCTTAGTAGGGAGGTTGGGTGATAAGCAGTCCTCAATGCCTCCTCCTATAGAGACTGGAAATGGGGCTACAATATTGGGGCATAAGCCTTATAGAATTCAGCAGGTAAACTATCTGGGCCCGGGGGTCTACCAGTTGCTAATGCCCGTATTGCTTCTCGTATTTCAGATAGTGTAATGGGTTCATCAAGCTCCAGCTCCTGGTCTGGTGTGATTTGGGGAAGAGGCACAGAAGTGAAAAAGGAAGAGATTTAGTCTGGTGACACAGTAATGAGTGAGTGAATAAAGGTAAATATAGTGGTGAGTCATCTCATCATGAAACTCTCTCTGCGAGTAGAGAAGAGGACCATCAGTGGAGCATATTCCCCTGATTTGGACAATAGGTCTATCTTGATGGATCAACCAGGCTAGGAGAGAGCCAGCTATTTCTGCTGAGGAATGTCTTAGTGCTGAGTGGGCTGCATACTTGTGGCATCTCAATTGTTCCAGGAGAGTTGCACATTCTCCTTGTGCTTCTGCTAAGCATGGCCTGTCAGAGTGGTCACCCACTGCCTTATTTTCCAAGCTTCTACTCAATATGTAATATGTCAGTGTCTAGATTTTTGTGGATGTTCCACTGTAGACCCAGACACACCCCACGTAATGTAACTTTGAGTGCGTCCCATTCTATTGAAGGCACCTCCAGAGTGGCATCATTGGAGTCAAAATATTTATCTGTGGCCATGCCTACGGAGGAGTGGAAAGGAGGGCCCTCCAGGGCTGCGTTTTGCAAATGCAAAGTGGGAATTGGTGGAGTGCCTGTCGCCCATGCATGCTGTAAATATTAGGATGAGTGCGCCTCAAGTAAATCATTTATGTGACGTATGGTGTGAGTTCAGACGTACCCGCCAATCTGTCCATCATGCCGCAAAGGGAATGTGATGCAGAGTAGAAGGAATATACCTTTGTTGTAACATCAGTGGGTGAAATATCCATAAGACCCCAATTTTGTAGCCAGATGGAGAGTATTCTCACAGGTGATGAAGCAGTAATGCGGGGTAGTGGAGGTAACAATCTTTTTAGCTCGAGATCAAGCACCCTATTAAAACCCCGTTCCAGCAACCAAGGTATCTGGTTCCATTTTGAAAGAACCCCAGAAAGAGCATGTAAATATGTTTTTTTTATCAGTACTGGAGGTGTACCAATAAATACATGTCCGCCATCCAGTCTACCTGATGCGAGAGTGTACCTACCCTCAGGATCTGTTACCATTTCCTCTGTTAAAAACGGTACTCCCGGTCTGACCTAAAACTAAACCTAAATCCCAGAGCTACCCGTACAGAGGCGAGTTTAGGACCTATCCAGCCCCTAGACTATTTTCAGCTGCTGCAGTACAGGGGGAATCGACTGCGCAGAGGCTCGGTAATTCACCCCCGCTCACCTGTTTTAAGGTGCTTTATGGATGAAACGGAGCGCCGCCAGAGTCCTCCGGGCATTTCCCGGGCCCCTGCCTCCAAGCGGCTCAGAATCCTGCATCTCCAGCCATGCCACCGCCCAGCTCCACGCCACAAAACTACACAGGATGACAGAGTTCCCCAGCAGCCGGGTGGTGATCAGCGGGAGCCCACAAAGCAGCAGCACACCGCACTGTCAGCTGGCATCAATGCTTCACTCCGCATAGTGCCAATATCGGCCCACTCACCAGCCCGCTCACAGCAACATGCATGTCGCAGAAATAAGCAGACGAGACAACTTTTTGTTGGAGAAAAGTAGCTGCAGGTTTATTAGCATATACACAAGCCAACAAGGTGGCTTATCTTACAGACGATCGAGAGGCAACCCGCCCCTCGCGGCCTACCACCTGATGGGCCAATTTTCAATGTGGCCTTAGCCAATCGTTGCTTAGTGGCTGTGGTGAGGAGATAGCCCCTCCCATTTCCGGTGAACCATTAGTCCACCCTCTTGCTCACGCCCCCCCCCCGTACGAGGGGCGGAGCGTTCAAGCGACCCCCGGTTGTACAGGTTTCCAATCGCCCCGTAGGATAGCGGGGCGCCGACGCACGCCCAGGGTCCACCGCACAGACTTCCTGGGGATATTAGGCCTCAGCATCCTTTGTGCTCCTGAAGAGGGTACTCCCGGGTACCTTTCCGCCTCTGGATCGCCCTGCAACTCCGCCTGCAACACAAATGAGAAAACATTAGAAGACATTTCCCCCCCACCCTGAAGAAGCCGGGTATGCGGTAGGGACGGAAACGGCGTCAGGGTGAGGGGACGGCGGACAAAGAGGCCGCTAGGTAGGCTGGGGAGGAATACATACTCTCCCCCGCCCACACCAGGCCGGAAGTGACGCGGGGGACCCTCCGGGATCTCGTAGAGCTGGGCTGACCCGTGTGCCATCTTGTGGCACTATGGGGGCCGCCCTCTTACTAGTGTCCCCTGCAGGGACGTGTCGGTCGGCCTGCATAGTGCCAATATCGGCCCACTCACCAGCCCGCTCACAGCAACATGCATGTTGCAGAAATAAGCAGACGAGACAAATTTTTGTTGGAGAAAAGTAGCTGCAGGTTTATTAGCATATACACATGCCAACAAGGTGGGTTATCTTACAGACGATGCAAAGGCAAGCCGCCCCTCGCGGCCTACCACCTGATGGGCCAATTTGCAACGTGGCCTTAGCCAATCGTTGCTTAGCGGTTGTGGTGAGGAGATAGCCCCTCCAATTTCCGGTGAACCATTTGTCCACCCTCTTGCTCACGCCCCCCTACGAGGGGCGGAGCGTTCAAGCGACCCCTGGTTGTACAGGTTTCCAACTACCCGTAGGATAGCGGGGCGCCATCGCACCCCCAGGGCCCACCGCACAAACTTTCTGGGGATATTAGGCCTCAGCATCCTTGGTGCTCCTGAAGAGGGTACTCCCGGGTACCTTTCCACCTCTGGATCGCCCTGTAACTCTGCAACAGCCTTGGGTGTGGCGACCGTCGCAGCCAGGGCCCCCCACCAAGGCTGGCATTCCTCCTACTAGTTCTAGCGAGTTATATCTAGGGCCTCTCCCCTAACGAGCCTGAACCAGTCCAAGTTTTAAATCGGGCAGGAGTGCCAAAATATTCTCCCAGAGCCCCTTGCGCATGGCGTAAGGTCTCCCAGGTCTAATGGCGCCCTGTCTCCTCTGCCCTTAGAACATACACAACACAGGACATCTTGCGCATTGGCTCCAGCGCGTCCCTAGACGCGAGCCTTGCCTACAGAGATAGATACATGTCTGACCTCTGAAATTTACCTGACCCCCACTGGTGGCAGAAACCCCACCCGGAGTTAAATGTGGTCATTCTATCAGGTTCAAAGCATGCCGTGATGGCCAGCGCAAAATTCGTAAAAAGATCCTTGGTGCACACACCAGGTGTCACGTTCAGGATTGTGGAAATAAGAGTATAGGGTCCGAAAATGAAACACTGCGAGTGTCAACCTACACTGCTTGCTGAACCACAGACTGGTCACAGATGCCTGGACCATGCTAACCGCTTGAGATCCTGATGTATACACCAAGAAGGTGTAGACTAGAAAGATAGTGTGTCGACCAGGTCCCCTATATGGTGGACAAGGATCATCCGCTGGAACCCTTCTGTGAACGTGAATTACAGTGACAGGCACCTCATCCGGAAAACCCTTGCCTGATCCTCAAAAGGCACCTAGAGCAGGCTGCCCCCGCAGCGAAATGGAAAACTGGCACAGAACCCCCAGACTGAGTTTCGCACACTATCACCACCACAGGATCTAGCTAAAGATTGGCTACCCCTGACTTGGCCAGGCCTGTGGGAGGCCAGCCCCGCCCCCCCCCCCTAAGTTGACTACCTAGCCCTGGGGAAGTGAACTTACAGTAAACCCGCAGGGGGGTCAATGACTGAAAACATGCCAGATAAGTGATCAGAGAGATGCCCCACAAGCCTATGTCCGGTAAAAAGTGCCAAAGTAGGTTCTCCCCCCATGTTCCCCTCAACAAATGCACCCCAACCAAGCAAGACAGTTGGTCGTGTTTGCCAAAACCTGTCTAAAGGGCAGGATTATAGACTGTCAAGGACGATCTAGATGAACCATCTAGTGGTGCATACCTGCCCTTCCAACAGCCCATCTGTTGACATGGTCATGCTGCTTAGTCGCACAAAATAAAGAAGCCACACTTAAAGCTTTCATGCATAGCCGACCACGAACTGGCCACCCTTAACAGGGCTCACGGGTAAAATTGCTATGTGTTACATTTCCATTAGTTCAGTGCACCAAAGGGTGGCATTGGTATATTCCCTGTGGTTTGTATAAATACTGATATTACCTGCCCCTTCTGGGCCCTCCAAGTACATCAAAATACAAAATACATCAACATACGAAGTGCCTCAAATGGTGCCTGGTGCCCAATAACATTAGTTGGACAACTTACTTCGTGGCTGCAAGCTTCTCCATTATGCGTAAAAGGCCGTATTTAGTTTTGCATAGGCGACATCCCTTTAACACTGTGTAAGTAATCTCCTTGTGTTTGTCACAAGTACCAAACGTCCCCCTTTGCCTGTCCTACGTTGGCCCCTAAGAAGCTTAAAACAAGCAGCCTATCCAACTGTGTATACATGTAGTGCAGCTAAAGCAAACATCTACATGGCCGGGTAAGTGCCAACATGTGACCCACGATATAAAGAGTAGAGGCTCCAAAGTATCAGCCTGAACCACAGTGGAGCCAGAGCTGAGAGGTCTAGGTGGGATCAGGCAGGAGGGGGAAAGTGTGCGAAAGCAGGCCCAAAATTCTGTGCAAATTGACAATGCAACACCATAGTCCCAATTTGCCGGGGTATAGAAAACTGGCGATGCTGGGTACAACTACGCGGGAGTCTCGGCGTGGGCCAGAAAGATGAGTTAAAAGTGTGGCAATACAGGCACAACTAATCTGCAGGGCTACACAGCTTGCACAGGCAAAGGTGCTGAGAAATGGTCGGTAATTGGCCGCTATGCCAATGCCTCCCTATCTATACTTACAAAAGGAGCGCTCCCATACAGCAAGCCCATCTGTTGGTTTAGTCAATGCTTCTTAGTGCATAAGCTAACTAAGCCACAATTATAGTTTTCGTGCATAGCCAACCAAGAAATAGCCACCCCCAACCATAGCCACCAAGGTGTCAACTGCTAGGTGGGACATGTCCATCATTTCCGTGCACTAAGAGTGACATAAAAAGACCTGAATAACACTTTCTTGCCAGCAATCGAACACTGAAGCTGAGTGAGAACTAAATCAGAAAATACACCCAATTGCCAACAAGAGACTCTAGAAGGCCAAGGAAAAAGGCTGCTTTTGTAGATATACCCGAGCTGGAAGTGTGCCTGAGTGAAACAATAACATATATACGCTACTTTGGGAGTCAAAGTGCCGGTATGGTAGGAAACTGCGTAGCTCAGAAGGAGCAGAGTAGCACAAACTAACACAGTCAGTCTGAAATGCCTGGCACCGTAAAACATGAGATGGGCCCATGCAAACTATGCCTTGCGTGAAGACACCCTAGCGCTGAAGGGGGAAAACGGCAGGCGCAGGCTTCGCCTCATCCTGAGCACGCAAACCCAGTGTATTATCAGATGACGCCGACCAAGTCAGAGTCTCTTTATAATCTTCTCAACCTGTGAGAGCAAAACCCACACCATTGGTCACACTACCGACCCACCGCGTATAGATAACCGAGCCTAGTATGCCTCCCTGCAAAGCTGCACTCTGCGCCGCCAGGGCAATGTGTTCTACTCTTATAACATCACTAAAAGGATTCTATTAGATAAAAACGGAACCTCCAAGAGCAAGTTGGAAGAGTCACCCGATATCTCCATTACTATTAGTGAGGTGCTGCGTAAAGGTAATGCAAACACGAACCATCCCCGAATAAAGAATGGAGGCACATTCTGAAATAGAAAGAGTATGCCCGGGCACTGTCGGTAACACATCCCCAAAAGGGCATGAAAGCGCTGGACTGTCTGAACTACAAAGCTGATCCCAACAGGGGCCCTCAACTAAGGTTCAAACAAGGGCAACCGATAATACTACCTCATGTGAGTTGTGCCGCGGATGCACTCCTGACCTGGTTTGGAAAGTATAAGACTTGTGTCCACTGTGGCACCACCGCACCCTTATGCGACGTGGCAAAAATGCTGATCACCCTGCCTGACCTTGTTGCTTAATACAGCCCCTAGATGCCCTTGTCTGTCAGTCACAGATCCTGCCAACATCCTGCCCAGCAGCGTGTAGCAGGGGGGGGTCCCACGTACCGGATTGCATATCTATCTGCCTGAATAGAGGCTCCAGTTCGAGCAAAGCGTGTGTCACTGTTCAGGCAAGGCACCCGGTGCCCCATCCCCATCTGAGAGAGCGGAATAAGAGATGCCGCTTGTTCCTCGGTAAGTGCATTACAATATTCGCTGAAAAGTGTTATCCAGGAGGCAGTGCTCAAAGAAAGTTCCAGTTGACCAAAAGAGAATTGCTTGGTCTGAATAAGGAAGTGAAAAAGAGTGTTAAAGTCTCCCCCCCTGGCAAATACAAGATCATGTTGCAAACAAAGTTGCAAAGGACAGGGGAAGCATTCCCAGTGAGATCCTGTTGTAGGCAGTCTGCTATTTACTAAGAAATATCCTTCTACCTGTGTATGGTACTGAAAGAGACGTACCCAGCACTATTCTCTTGTGACAAGCTGCTTGCTATCTCTTGCATAGTGATAGGTTCCGTTAAATGCAACAGAGCCACCATTGCCCACGTGACGTTTGATCTAGTAATGGGGGTCCTCCAGTCCTAGCAAAAGTGTACCTCTCCTAGACTTAGTAAGCATAGTAACTGCACACACGACCCATTTCCTGCTGAAAAGCACCGTTAGCTGCCTCTAGTTGGAATGTACACGAATGCCACTTTCTATGTTTGCTTGAAAAGGGTTAACTTCTAGTGCTATAGTCACGGGTCTGTTCCTATTGTGAAGCGCTCTGACCCCAGCGGGTACCATCCGTGCTAAATGAAGGCATAGAAGAGTGTCTACCAAGACGGTAGAAACCTGCCCCCCGAGATACCCATAGAGTACCGGGCCTTCCTGTGCGTGCGGGAGCCAATCTGCCCCCGGACTGGCACCTGTTGTTATACCCATAGCATCCAGATAAAGAAGCAGCAAGAACATCCACCTGACATAAGCGGTACAAAAGGGGGCGGTGATGGACGGAGCATCTGAACCAATCAAACACTCACACCCAGTCAAAAGATCTGGGTTTAATCCATCACCGTTCTTTAGCTCACCCCGCCACCCCATTTCAGACATGGCTATATGCAAATCAGTCTGACCCTGTGCCTCATGGGAACAGTCCAGCCCGAACTGCCAAGCCATGTCTTCACTGGACCGGAAACAAGCTTCCGAGGACCGGTTTCTGGCATTCCAGCCGTCTTCAGCCCGGCTTGCTTGAATCCAGTGGCAAAGTGAGCAAGGGACTGTTCCCATGAGGCACAGGATTCAAGCAAGCCGGGCTGAAGACGGCTGGAATGCCAGAAACCGGTCCTCGCAAGCTCGTTTCCGGTCCAGTGAAGACATGGCTCCGTCCATCACCACCCCCTTTTGATCCACCTGACATGGCAGGGAAGTTGGCTAGTGGATGTCGATGAGTGCAGAGATAAAACCTGCAGCCGTGCTAGGAAATAAAACAACAAACTATCCTAAAAGCACGCTAAAGGACCGTATTGCTTGTGGTGCACAAGCATCTCATCCGACGTGAGCCTGATGAAGATCCCAACTCACTTGCAGGGAATACAGAAATGAGTCCAGCCTAACTGTAGCATGCTGTGGATGACAGAGTGTAACAAAACTCAGTGTACTACTAGGGGCATGTCCGCTCATAGGCCACTCACCCCTTCCAACTGAAAAAGGAAGAACAACACACACTAAGCCAACGGACTCACGCAAAGTGTATAACTATAAGCCATCGTCCCCTCATAGAGAGACAGCATAGCAGCGCATGGTTACATGTACCATAACCTTGTTCCCCCAGCCATATACAGTAATGCTACTATCCAGAACAACCACGAAGCCAGGATGGTCAAATGGGTGTCAAGAAAGCGTCCATGAACTATTCCCAAGGCCTCCACGTTACACAAAAGTACCCTGACGCAGACTGAAACCTCCCAGGTCCCTGAGCATCGCTGAAGACAACACTGGCCCGTGCTGGAAATGAAAGTCCCACAAAGCCGTTCTGCGCAGGGAAGATAAAACGGAAGGTAGAAAGCTGTGCTAATGCGTGGGAAAACGTGTTTAGATCAGAATAGACCAACCTCTCCCCGAAAGACACCATTCCAGAGACGTGTGGAGCGGGCAAAAAGGATGCCCGAGAGGCGCTGAAATTACAAAAAACCCCTCCGCGCGAGACAGCGTGGGGAGGGCGGCATAGCCTGGCGGTACGTTGCAGGAGCAACTGCAGACCCGCTCATTCGGACCGATCTGCGTCGGGCGCCCTCCTAGCCAAATTCCTAGTTCTGGCATATTCTCCGTGGCAAAGGACGAAAGAGTCTCCGGCCTGATAACAGACACCGCAAGAGTATAATATCCCGGGCATGGAATTCCCTCCCGAGCCGCGCAGCCATCCTAAAACCAGACTGTACTCTCGCCACCAACAAATGCTGTTAACAGCATAACTATCCATGAAATAAAGAATCTGACTAATAACCATCACATAAGGAAAAAGCATACTTCCTAAACCCCATCCTCACATCTTAAATCGGCTACTACACATAGACCTTCAGACCCGGGGTAAAGCCCCCCCCGAAGAGGAAAAGAAGGCCAAAATGGCTGTAACCAGGCGCCCCTGCCCTCGCGGTCAGAAACCTAAATCCGCACTGAAGTCAAGATGGCCGCACCCTGGAGTCCCCGCCCACGTGGGCAGAAACCAAAGGCTGCAGTGGACAACAAGATGGCCGCTCCCAGGCGCCATTATTCGCTTGTACCAAATGACACTGCCCCCAATAAAACAAGGCCGAATACATGAAAACGTTAAAGTACCCTTATCACGATCTCGGATCCCCGGTAATCGTGACATTGTGACAAAGCCCGAGAGAACATACAGCCCTCACTCCCCCGCGAGAAGGTGAGGGGGGCCTCAAGGTTAAACCAAAATCACTGCGGACTCGTTCATGTCGTCCATGACCTCGTGCAACAATCCTCGCTCGGGCCGTCCTACAGAGCGTCCAAGGAGGGGGACCGGCATATGCTAAAAACAATTGGCATATCTATAAATCCTAAACGGAAAACAACCCAAAATGGTGTTTGTGCTGAATCAGCAAAATAAAAGAATGAAGGAACCACTCTAGCGTAACCTGCCATAAAAGTAAGGGCGATGCCAAACTGGATATTGGCGAATACATAGCAATAAACGCCCACGTACTGCAGAGGAAAGTAGCAGAGCCACCAGAAGCAGTATGCAGCACCATCACAGTCTAACTCATATCCAAGGATCAAAATCCGTAATTCGAAACCATACTGTGTGCAGCCTCACCCAAGCCACCGTGCCCAGGACACCCTACATCCGATGAGCAAACGGTGAAAACATCCCGCCGGCACAACAAATGCCGAGCCATCCTCGCTGAGAGCACCTTGAAGACAATGGACGCTCTCTAAATCAAGGTTGGCTCCGAAAACCGGGCCAGACCACCGACATGAGGGTTCCCCTTGGCCAACTGTATTTCTGAGATCCCAAGAGCCATATACTCTGCTGTAGGTGGGATGAATGTAAGGCAGCAGGTCACGCAATGGCCCCACACTCTATGTCCTGTTAGTTTTCCCCCGGAATAAGGCATTAAGTATAGCTCTAATAGAGCACAACAGGAGACACAAGGGCCTCAAACCTACTGTCTACCCCCAGGACAGACTCGACTGGTGCGAGCGAAAAGCGCAACGGGACGAAACTCCCGAGTGAAAGTGAAATTCACAACATAATAGTGTTGCGAGGCGCACCTCCCCGTTTCCACCGACCTGGGTGAACGCGAATCCCGAAGAATCCCACTACCGAGGCACAAAGCTGCCCTCCGAAAGCCAAGAAGTGCGAAGAGCGGGAGCCTCAAAATGCATCACCCTTACCTTGGAGCGACAGTTCCTGGGCTGATCTTCTCTCACTATCGCCCCATGCAAAACGAAACCAGGCGTGCCCCAAGACGCCCGGAGCAGGGCCAGTAGGCCCAAATGGTGCTGCCCACCCAAAGTTCGTAATACAACTCAAATAAGGCAACCACAGAGCCACGCTCTGAGCGAGCCCATACTAAAGCTTAATACAGCATCCCTGGGAAAGTGAGAAAACTGTAAAGCAACAACATTCGTAAACCTTGCCCTGCCGCTACTCATAAATGCACACATGTCCCTAGACCAGGCGCACCCTCAAAGGGCAGTCTGAAATGTTGTAAATGGGGCCGCCGGACCTATAGGGGTCAATCCTCTTTGTCACGCCGTGCCCCAAGCACCCTGAAAAAGCCAATCAGCCAACGAAGTACACGGAAAATCCCCAGTGGGCCCGGCACTCACCGCTATAAATCACCGACACTGCACCCTGGCTAAACGGCATGATGCGACACAAGACACCAAAGGCGAACCCCAGAGACGGTCCACGGGGGAGCAAAACGGCGCGAGACCAAGACGAAAAACAGCGTCAGGGTGAGGGGACGTCGGACAAAGAGGCCGCTAGGTGGGCGGGGGAGGAATATATACTCTCCCCCGCCCACACCAGGCCTGAAGTTACACGCAGCACCCTCCGGGATCTCGTAGCGCTGGGCTGCCCCGTGTGCCATCTTGTGGCACTATGGGGCCGCCCTCTTACTAGTGTCCCCTGCGGGGACGTTTCGGTCGGCCTGCATTCATGTGACACCACGAAGGCATAGGCCGCATCTAGGCCTCCCGATCCACCAAGCTACACAAGAATCGTCGCTGTCCACTCCAGGCAGTCTGGGGAAGCGGATGGTGTACGAAGAGGCACTTGATGTTGACCGGTAACCAGGATTGGTGTCAGATAATGGGGTACATGTGTGGAGCCTCTCCAGAGAGCAGCTGTCATCTTGGCCCTGCACACTCTTGTGAAACCTTTTGCCCCATCCTAGCTATCCAAGGTATCTACAGGTGTTTGTTTCCAGGCGGCTGGTAGCCAAGTTCCATCTGTCGCCATTGTCCCATGCTGTGTCACTTAACCCGGGTGTCCTTGTTTTGTTTCATATAGGTACCCCAATATTGGCTCAGGTAGCCACCTAATCTTTCACCTATATTCTCCCCTACCATTACACTACATAACGGTTCTTAGAGCTGACCTTTTATTTGGTTATGGCAATGTCCAGAGATGACATGAGGTTTTCTCTGAAAAGCTTAAGCCTCATTCATTATTCATGAGGATTCTTGAAATCACAGCAGGACAGCAGGCCTACCCTCTCCTGTATAATAACTATGTATAATGGTCATTGCTTTTGTCATCCTAGTCTGACATGACACAGCAAGGTATATCCCCTGGAGGTACCACTTTGGGTATATATATACCATATCTTGCTGAGGTAGTCAGCGGAGAAAAGGACTTCCATGCTGACACACTGACAAGAGACGCAGAGGCTTCTGTACTCAGACACTTCCGGCTCACAGTGGTCTGACATCCCTTCCGGGGTGTCCTTCTCGAGACCAAGATGGGGTCCCACAATCTCTCACGTCAGGTAATGGGGTGGACGTTATCCTAGAGGGATTCTTGGCTTTACACCTACATCAAACATACATGTTAAGTACACTTAGGTACATCTAGTTAGGGTCGCAACGTAGGTGTAAGCATTTTACTGGCCTGTATTTTATATACCTGCCTGTATTCATTAATTTAGCACAATGGTAGAAATCTACCATCCTTTTACTCTGTCGGTGCTTATAATCATTTATATCTGTTACTGTCTAATGGTTGTTTCAGCACACCTATTTTACCCTAGAATGACGCTGGTTCAATAAATGCTTATTGAAAAACGTCCCCACAGTTTATTCTTGATATCTCTCTAAGACGAAGTGAGCACGAGTGACTGACAAAAAAGTAGTACACTGTTTCCACAATCTTAAGGGATCAGGGTTGTCATGTCTGATAGTTGCCAAGAGCTATTCTCTCCTTGACAAGAGGGGTTTCTAGTGGCACTGTGAGCAAGCTGATATACAAGCTAACGTACCCTGTAGGGGTGTCCAGAATCAGTCTGACCAGCGGCGGTTTTCTTTTAAGGGCGGCGGGGCTCCGCCCTCCCTATCGACTCAGCTGATAGGGATTTAAAATGCTAAGTAACAGCAATGTTACTTTGCATTTTAAATCAGAACCGGAACCGCACTGCCGATCACAGCCCCGGGCCTGGCCATCTGTCATCTGACCTGCTGCCTGCCTGCCATTAGGACGCACTTGAGCGAGCGTCACTGCAGCAGCAGGCAGGCCAGGCAGGAAATGGAGGCAGCGTGTGGGGTGATTTGTGACACATGCGCTTTGCGCATGTGTCACAAGTGAATGCTAATGGCTAAAGACTGACTCATTGCCGGAGTGTAAACCCGGGCGCATTAGGTGCCAGCCCGGGAGTATCAAGAATGGCCCTTTTGGGGCCCGCCCAGAAATGACGCAAAGCAGCCTCATAAATTTACAGCAGCCTCGGGCGGGTACAGTGTAAGCCCGAGGCTCAGGCTGCATTGAAGTCTATGTACATGTCGTCACTGGAGGGGGTGGGGTCATGCATAACTGACCCCAGCATTCTAAAAACGACTCATTTAAGAAAGGTAATTTTTTAAATTACAATAATCATTACACTGAATGATTATTGTATATTAACTTTTAACTTTATTTTTAAAAAAAAGGAAACGCTGTAAGCATTTTATTTATGTCACAGAGTCATGAGACTTGACTCATGACCCTGTGACGTGGTGTCACATGCTGCACAGAGTAGAGTCTTCACTTTCATCCTGAAAGTGAAAGCTTTACTGTTTCAGCTCTCTCTGAACCAGTAGCTGCTGGACAACAAAAGAAAAGGAGAAGCACAGCCAGCCAGCAACTATCATCAACCGGCTGAGACAGAAGCTGCCTGATAACTGGGGTAAGTGTGAAGTATTAATTATTGTTCTTTTAAATTATTTTTGCAATATTTCCATTATTTAAATATACTACTTTGTAATTATTTTAACATATAGCACACTCTAGTCTAGTATCATGACTCATGAGTGCATTTAAATAAACTTGCAAGGGTTAATGTGTCTCATGCAGTGCACTTCATGCTAAATGCTATGTAATATGCAGATGACAGATTTTTATTTTATGAAACTAGATTAGTGGGTTACTGCTTTGAATACAGAGCTCATTTGGTTATGTACAGTCCATACATTTTAATCCTTCCCATATAGCACAGTGAGCTATAAACAGCATGCAACTCTTCAACCTTGTAACCGTTACTTACTTTTATTACACAACCTGTACATTGATTTACACTCTTCATTTATTGTCAATATATATGTACATGTGATCTAAAGCGCTTTGACACCATACGTGTGGATGAGTGGCACTATAAAAAGAAATAGAAACAAAATAGTGGTATTTAAATTTAAAATGTTTGCAAATACAAATTTAAAAGCAAGCGTCTTATGATGTGATAAGCATTAAGCCTTTCTTTCTAATCCATTGCTTCAAATCAATTACTATTTAAAGCAAGACTACTCACCCGTAGGGTCTCAAGGCGCTGTGTGTGGGGGGTTGAGGGGAGGGGACCTGCGATTGATTTGACGAGCCAAGTCTTGAGGTCCATCCTTAATTGCGGACGTGATGGTGATTGCCTGAGGTGCAGAGGCAGGACGTTCCAGAAGTTTAGACAAGGATCTTTCTCCATCACTGGTCTACAGATGTGTGATGGTGGCCTGCGCCAGTTGGGCGGAGTGGAGATGTCAGGGGAGAGTGTAGAAGCAGAAGTGGTGGTTGAGCTATGTATGTCTGGCGTTGTGGAGGGATTTGTAGGCATGCATGAGGCGCTTGCGCTAAGGTAATTATTTTGTTGAAAGATAGCAAGTGAAGGTCTCTCAGGGAATTTATGACGTTATATCGCATGCCAACACAAAGAATGCCATTATAATACGGTTGTAACAACACAAGTGCTGTTGCAACGCATTACCATTGCAAAGCACACTTTTACCATGCATATGCCTTTACCAAGCATGCCATTACAAGGCAAAGACATGCGTGGTAAAGGCATAGACTTGGTAAAAGTGGTTAAGGTAAGTAATTGTGTGTCTCTGTTTGTATGTGTATATATATATATATATACCCTTTGTACCAGTGCCAATAGCCCTACCCCCTTAAAATTCTAAAATTACCCTTACCACCCTAATACCCATACCCCCTAAACCCTAAAATTACCCTTACCACCCCAAAACCAAAATCAACCCTGAACCCTAAAATTACCCTTACAACCCCAAACCCTAAAACTTTAAATTACCCTTGGCACCACAAAATCCAAATTTGTCCGAGCCCTAAAATTACCCTGTGCACCCTAAAATCCAAACCCACCCTGAATCCTAAAATGAACCTTGGCACCCCAAAACATATACCCATCCTGAACCCTAAAATTAACCTTGGCAACCCAAACCTATACCCCTAGACCTCAGAACCCAAACCCACCCTAAACCCTATACTTACCTTATACTTACATGTAAAACACATATGCTTTTACCATGCTTGCCTATACAAAGAAATTCATGTAAAGGCATGTGTGGTAAAAGTATATGCATTATAATGCTTTACATTGTAATGCTATGCATTGTAATAGCATTGCGATGTAATGGTACTTGCGTTGTGTTGGCATGCGTTGTATTGGATATTTCCCTTCTCAGGTGGCCGGTGATGTGGCTGCGGCGTGGGATGTTCAGGATGAGTTTGGCGGAGGTGTTCTTGATGTTCAGCAGTTTCTTATGGAGTTTCTGGGTGGTGCAGGATAGAGTGCTGACAAGCTCATGGGTGACAGTGTTGTTGTACTCACTGGGGGCAAACTGGAAGATTTCATGAAGTAGATAGAGCATGTGGAAATAGGAGGAATAAACAACATTGATTTGGTGGTTTATTGAGAGAGAGAAGTCCAGGAGGTTGCCAAGGTTTCGCACGTAGTCAGTGGGCGTGTGGGGGAGGGGGGGGGTTCCAAGTGCTGCAGACCCCCTCTTCCTGGGCCACCAAGAGTCAACCAAGGCAGAGGGAGTGGCAACACTTGGGGGTGGATCCCAGGTTGAGGCCTTAGGTCTTGTTTGAGTTAGTTAAGCTTGAGGCAGCTGTCCTTCATCCTGGTGGTGACTGCATTTATCCTGTTGTGGAAGTTGCTCTTGGCAGCTGTGGATTCTTCTGTGAGGTAGAGAATCAGCTGGATGTTATCGGCGTAGGAGACAATGTTGAGTCTGTGGTTCTTGACGATGTCTGCAAATGGGGCCTTAAGAGCTTGGGGCTCAGGGAGGCGCCTTGAGACCCTTTGCAGCTGATCTCTGTGGGTTTTCAGTTGAATGGTGGAAGTCGTACTCTCTGTGTTCGGCCGGTGAGGAAGGAGCAGATCCATCCAGGGCTTTGTTCCAGATGCTGGCATCGTGGAATCTTGTGCAGAGGGTGTGGTGGGAAACGGTGTTGAAGGCGGCTGAGAGGTCCAGCACGAAGAGGGAAGCTGTTTCCCATTGGTCGAGGCATTTGCTTTTAGTTTTGAGGCTCCAGATATCTCCTTGGCCCTTTAACTTCGGCTTTTGTTATGGGCCCAGGTGAAATCTGATAAGCTGCTGCCCCCCTCCACTTGCACATTGCAGCTCGAAATGATAGCAGGCAACGTGCAGCAGCAGGCGCTGCTGAATGTGTCAGTTACAAATGGGGTTTTTGTTTGGCTAAGGTATACACCTAAGCCAAGCAGTACCCACCACCACTCAGGTTAATTCAGATGCAAGATTACCTGTGCTCCTCGTCTGGTAGCTTGGCGCAGGGGAGGCTTATCAAAGAGGCAATGTGTAAAGTATTTCTGCAACGCATAGTAAAGTAACAGTGAAAGACAAAGCAAAACACTCCACACTAGTTCTAGAAAAATAGACCATCTTTATGTAATTAAAACCAGGCCTAAAGGACAGCAATTCAATAGTCTATCAAGAGTTATGCCAGTACTAGTAACGTTAATAGCTCATCACAGTGCTCAGGAACCTTTAAGGGAATTACAGTAATCCTCAAATGAGCCCACCGGCAAGACAAGACAAGATTTTCAATGCAGTGGGGGTTGAAGTTAGCCTGCACAGGCCTTCGGGACAGTACCTGGGGCTTGGAGTCACTGCTCTTGTTTTCGGCGGTCTCGCACACGGGGTCCACATGGTAGGAAGAGGAGTTGGGCTCTGGCTTGGCCGCTGGAGCACAGGCAGGTCTGTGGCCCCATACTGCTGTGTTGGTGGGCCTCACACATGGAGCTCGTGTTGGTAAGAGGTACAGAGGCAGGCAGGACTGGTGTTCAGCCGCAGTAGATGCAGTCTTGTGAATCTTCGGCCCAAAGAGCCTGGAGAGAGCGAGCTCAGATCGTTGTGTTGCTAGGCAACCAGAATGCGCTCACGCCACTCGGTGCTCCCGGCGCTGACTGAGGGAAAAGGTCTACACCACTGCGGTATCTTCAGAAACAGCAGTGTCGAGTACGACTAGTAGCAAAAGGTGACTGAGCGCCAACACAGCAGGCGCTAGACAATGTGAGTGTGTCTAGTGGCTGTAACGTCCGGATTCTCGAACCAGATGGGATCAGCTCCTTAGAGCACCTCCAACCCAGTCGGAACGTAATCACCTCTCTCCTTAGAACGTATTAACAATAGGTATGTACATATATATATTTATGTCTCGTACCTAAGGATGGGGAAATAGCTATACACACGCATAGGTTTTCTACAATATCCCACTCATACCAGCTAGTCTCACGGCAACTTAGGCCCAGACTAATCTACCCTGGGGCAGTTCTGATTATTTACCATTACACACTGATCACCATCAGTGCTCACTCGACACGCAATCCGGCGTGCCTTACGCACTAGGCTGCAGCCCTACTGCTCTCTTCCTTCCAATCCGGTCCACAATCCGGCGGAACTAGACACTGGTATCCACCCCAGTGTTCTCTCACTCGCAGCCCGATCCGCAATCCGGCGGATCTACACACCAGTGTCCCCCCTGGTGCTCTCATTAACGCCGCTTACCAACGACGATCACTCTCCTATGAATACCTTTGGAAGGAATCTCTCATTGGCTACTCGGGGTGATACTACAATAACAGGAATTAGCACAACTTACCAAATTGAATCATGTACCTTCTGCTCTCAGCATCGAATGGTCCCTCTCTCCCTCATTATTCAGTCACCTCTTACCTGACCGTTCATGAAAACAATGTCTGACTAGAAGACCAGGTTACCCTGATTGAACAAGAATACAAGGCACATGTTGGTTCACTAAGAACTGGGGTATTTTATTACAATGATTATAAACACAGCACTATACTATAACATATATCCTGCAAAGAAAAGTGAAAGGTTAGAATGTGCACACTATGCAAAGTGGGGCAGAGGTCACCTTATGAGCACGAAGTCGGAGTTCGACAGTCATTTAGGTTCCCTTCTCGTCCGTGCCTTGGCTCGTCTCGGAATCACACCTCAGCAGTCACGAGTACACGTCTGCACCGCTATGCTCTGTCTCCTCCGCTTCCCTCCAAGTCACTGGAACCTTCCTCTTTATTAGCTGCTGTCTCTCTCTGTCTCCGATCGCTCCTCACTACTCCTCTCTCCTCTTCAATCTTTCTCAGAGAGTATCAGCCTCATGATCTTTCTCGGACTTCAAAATGGCGACTGTCTGCCTGGAAATAATTAATGGCATTGATGCTAACGGCTAGCTGCCGCCTACAGACTGACTGACTCACAGCCTAACGCTTTCGCTAATATGGAAGCTTGTCCTTTCATGGAAAGTTACGGCCAGTAACCTGCCGCCCACCAAATTCTTGTACCTCCCCGTACCAAGGACACGTTCCCAGCCGGCCGGCCTGATGTTGTGTCTTCGGAGTGGAGAAAAATACAGTCTTTCGATAAGGGCCAGCCTGAGCCGGTTCTCTCCAAGCGAACAACACTTCGAAACTAAAACATTACACTTGACCTAGAAGCATCTCAAGCTGCCGGGGCAGAAAGCAAGATGGAGTCTCTCCCGTTTGAGGCCTACAAGGCCCGAAATAAGCATAACTCCATAGAAGGTATACTAACACTCTTGCAAGAGGACGGATTATCACTAATACTAATTAATCTATCCCCTAGCTTAAGTTTATAAGCCCTGATCTAAGGAAAAGGGTACGAAAGTGCATTACTGTGCCTTATGAATATGCCCTGTTTATAGTTCTAATCCCTGCACTAGAAGGATAATAGGCTGGAGTCACCTCCAATCATTCTCCCTCAAAGGAGGGTCGAAAAAGTCGGTCAGAACAGTGGCCCAATAACATACAAATAGCCCTGATTCTTCCATAACAGGAGGAAAGCTAATAAGTTCTTGGGAACTTGTAGGATATAGAGGCCCAATTGCCCCTCATTGCAGAGGTAGCAGGGAGCAGGCCAACATAGCTGAGCAGAGTGCATAGGCAGTACAGCAAAGCAAGTGACAAAGGGGCAGTCCTTCCTAGCAGCGTTGTACATCATAGTTGCAGAGTCTCCTCCAGACCCCAAAGTGAACCAATTTGGGGATGTCACAGCGAGGTCTTTGAAGTGGGGGTGACAACAAAAGACAGCTGTCTTTGATCCTCAAAAGGCCCCTGCCCTTTCTTCTCTGGCTCCAGGCACACTACAGGCGGTTATATGGCTATTTGTGTTGGAATAGGCATAGCCCTATTCAGGTGGAGGTGTCAGCCGCTCCCTCCTTCTATGTTTAATGAAGTCTTAGTGCAGTGCTATATTTTGACTTGATAATGTCAAAGCTTTCAAATGTTAAAAAGATACACTTTTTTAAAATTTGAAGAGCGTTCACTTTCACATTTGTAGTCCTGTCAAGTACCACTCATTAGTGGTCATACTAGTGCTGGTGTCCGCATCACCACACTAGAATGTACATTTATTTATTTCCATAATTTCTTTTTGTTTAACTTTTTCTGCTGTGCTGGCTGAAGGGCACAAGGACCTGAGAGTGGCATTCAAACAATTTGCATAGTATTATTTAAAATAATTTTGTTTGTGTTTACAAATATCATATTGGTTTTGAAGGGATATTTCTTAAAATATACATTTATTTATTTTCATATTTTATTTTTATGTAGCCATTTTCTACTATACTGACTGCCACAAGGGCCTGAGGGTGGCATGCAAAGTATTTAAAAATAAAGTAAAACATTCTTACCTAGCCTGCTTCTGCAAATAACGTTTTTGTTCTTTCTTAAATAAATGAAAGATTTTTAATGGATATTTCTTATATTATAAGCAATGCATATTAGACTCATTTCCTAACTTATTTTTATTTAGTGGTTTTCTTAAATACTGAAAGACCCAAGGGCTTCAGAGAGCTATATGAACTATTTTAAATACAATATTTACTTAATTATTTTGCAAAATTGCCTTGCTCAAAAATCAAAGCTTTTGCTGACTTCCTAAAAATTAAATGTTTGTTTCAAACTGATATTTCTTATACATGTAGCTATTTAATATGTCATAATGATTACTGGGCAATCAACAATGAATAGCTGATGCAGAAAAGGAAATGGCCAGCTGTCATTTTTGGTAGGAACAAAATTACAAGTGTGTTTCTTTGTGGATGTGCAACCTGGCCTAGTACCCTGGCCCTCTTCAGAAGTCAGTCTTGCTTGGCAACACAGAAATTCTCTGAAATAATGTATGAGTTTTCTTTTATGAATGCCTAGAAGAACTGATTTTTCAGTCCATTTATCACAGAAATAGTGCGGAAAATTGCACCAAAAAATGCCAATTTTTAAAAAATTTCTTCGTGGGGGGAGAACCCCCCCACACCCCCCTTATTGCCGTCGGCCTCGCTCGCTTCGCTCGCTCGCTCCCGTTCGTTGGTGCCTACTTCAATAGCCCACCAGGTTCAAATTCCACCAGCCGCCACTGAGTCTGACACCAATCCTAAAGTGTATGTTGTCTAAAAGCGCAGACCCAATATAGGGTAATAGGAACTACACTTCATCCTGCGTGTATTACTGCTCCTTATGTTTGCCATATGTACTTTTATGTTATCCTCACATTTGGATGGAACAATTGTGGTGCATCTTTTAGTATGCTCTTTGGTTTGTTGGATGCCACATGGTTAAGAGATAATAAGTGCAGATATGTTTCGCGAGAGGGTTGGCTGATGAGGAGTCCCCAGTCTTTAATGACTTGCGCACCTTTAAGATGTTATTGACATCCTTGATGTCTCCCCACATGGTTGTGGTTGATTCTTGAAGTGAAGGGCCACAAGAGGATCAGAGTAGAAGTATTCAAATGATGGAATATTAGTTAGAAGGCATAGCATGTTTGATCTGACTCACATGGTCCTGTTGAGGAGAACAGAGGTGTGAACATCAGCAGACTTGGATTTTCAAGGTGTGTGGTTTCAGAAGAATGAATGTCCTTAACCATAGGTGAGGTGAGCTTCATTGGTTGTCTGTGATGTCTTTCATTCTTGAAAGTGGAGGGATGCACACCAGTTTTAACCAACATGTCTTTATTCATCAAGTTAATCTACCTTCGGCATGAATTGCGTGCAAATCAGATTTTGAGGCATGCCCTGCTGCCACTAGTTAAGAAACATGTAAGAAGAGGGACTGTACAGCCCCTAAGCCAAATGCACAGCTCTGTGCCGCTTTTTAGCGTGCACTTAAAATTCACATTCCTTTGTCAATTCTTAAATTTATACACCATTTTTGTCCATATTTTAACTCCTTTTTAAACATTTAGTTCATTGTTTTATCCTCAGTCCACCAATCGGGTTCAGGTACCAATTTTCAGTTTTCTGACATTCAAACTGTGCCATTCCAGGCCTCTTTGAAAGAATGCGATAGATGCAAGAAGTCCTTCACAAGTGGTCGTTTATTGTGCAGTTAAAAAACCCAATGCATTTCGGGCCTCCATGTGCCCTTCTTCGGGGGTCACTACAAATTAATAACAATACAAACAAATTATTAGCACTTTGTATCTTAAAAGCGCCACGTCACAACGTCATTTCATCACTGAACTTAAATCACGATAATCGTAACATTACTCTCTGATGCACTATATTCACGTGACTACCATTCTTATACCTCAGTCATCATGCGCCTAATCATCAATGTACAGGGTGTAAATCCAAATATCCAACATCGTCTGTTCTCCTGCAAATAATTCCAGTTTTCTTCCCTCCCATCCAGCGTAAACACAATCCATCCCTTTAACCCTCTGTGTTCAAAGCGCTACCTTCGTTAATCAAACCTCACGCGCTGCTTTGTACTAAAGCTTGAGCTGTTCAACATGTGCTATGCTCGCTGTAAATATCATACTTGAAATTACAAACATGCCTTCCCTCTTGCACATTTTACAGATTGCTAAACAGACGTGTACTCCTTCCGCCCTGTCGCTTACCTAATTCAATGATCTACAAGCGTCTACCATCCTCATCCTGATTATTCAAACTGGTATAACGGATCATTTCCCACCCACATTTTTTAAAGCCCTCCTTGTGTTTACACTGGATGGGAGGGAAGAAAACTGGAATTATTTGCAGGAGAACAGACGATGTTGGATATTTGGATTTACACCCTGTACATTGATGATTAGGCGCATGATGACTGAGGTATAAGAATGGTAGTCACATGAATATAGCGCATCAGGGAGTAATGTTACGATTATCGTGATTTAAGTTCAGTGATGAAATGACGTTGTGACGTGGCGCTTTTAAGATACAAAGTGCTAATAATTTGTTTGTATTGTTATTAATTTGTAGTGACCCCCGAAGAAGGGCACATGGAGTCCCGAAATGCATTGGGTTTTTTAACTGCACAATAAACAACCACTTGTGAAGGACTTCTTGCATCTATCGCATTCTTTCAAAGAGGCCTGGAATGGCACAGTTTGAATGTCAGAAAACTGAAAATTGGTACCTGAACACGATTGGTGGACTGAGGATAAACCAATGAACTAAATGTTTAAAAATGAGTTAAAATATGGACAAAAATGGTGTATAAATTTAAGAATTGACAAAGGAATGTGAATTTTAAGTGCACGCTAAATAGCGGCACAGAGCTGTGCATTTGGCTTAGGGGCTGTACAGTCCCTCTTCTTACATGTGATGTCTTTCAGCCAGCAAGTTGTTTGAATAAGGAGCCTGACCTGATATGATCCTCGGTTCAGAGGTCTCATTTCTCCTGCTTTCATTCTCCCCAGTGCTGACGAACACAACCGGAAGTCCTTCGTTCATTGTGTGATTACTCCATCATTATTGATGCCAAACTCCAGTGTCTGATGACGAAGAGGGTGCATCTGGCGTTCTTGCCGGGCCTCCCTGTGTGTTACTTTCTTTTGAGGCCCCTTCACTGAAACAAGCATTTGCAATGCAATTGGTTTCGGATTTTTTTAAGTTAGAGCTATTAGTATTATAAATGACTGTGGGGCATATTATCAAGAACGGCGTTAAAATTATCACCGGTTTAGTGGCAGAAAACTGCCGCTAAAGCGGCGATACTGGACTTGATAATATGCCCTTGAGAATTCCAATAGAAGCCCATGTTCACACCTGAACATTTTCTAGCTCAGGCCTTCCTTGGCAGTTTCCAAGGTGCCTGCCAAACAAACATCCGTGCCAGCTGAGAGCTCCAGCCACTCCACGAGACTGAAAGAGGAAGGAGAGGGCTCATTTCCTCCTTCCCTCCTTCTTAATTATTTTTAGTGAACACATTGAGTATTTGGGTTTAGAATACCTATGATCAAACTCTGCTGCTTAGTGTGAACATTCTAAAATAAATATTTTTAACTTAACCCCAAGCCCTTTTCTCTCGGCACCTTATAAAGCAATTAACCTATTGCCAACCCTGCTTTGTGTGTCCTGTGCTTTTGATTGCTGCTCAGATGAAACTAAGAGGAGACGAGGTTTGCTTTTCTTTTCGAAACCGGTCCGTCATTGATCAAGCAGAAATGAATGTAGCTCCGAAGATGGTTTCCTTTGTAGTTTTTTTCAAGATGCTCCATGGATGATAAGGCTGTACAAGAAGTGCTTGAAATGCAAAAACAGAAGTGCAGGTACTCTTCGTGCCCCGTGCCTCGCACATGACTCCTATGAACGCAACGTATTCACTGGGGGTGGGGCACCCTTCTTTATATGCAGTGGGGTTCCTTCTGCCCCACCGGCCTACAGACACTACGCACAGAAGCTTCATCTTACTTCCCTCATATGGCATTATTCTACTTCCAGCAAGGCAGCAACATGACAGAAAGATTTTGAGCTTACAGACGTATTCATCCATATGCAGAAGCTGCAAAACCTCGAAGTGCAGAGTCCATGTTTCTGGGATATGTATCCAAGCCTTAAAGAAACAATTCTCTTGTGTGATTTCTACAATCGATATGTTTGCTATCAGCGTAGCCAGCCTGACATGCCTCTACACTAATCCTGGGCAAAGTACTACCCAACGCTCACGTAGTTTGCAGAGTTTGTGCTACTTCGCACTACGCGAATTGCACGTGGCACAGTGCAAATGCGTAGCGTAGCGTTAATTTTTTGCTTGCTCGCGGTTCTCACCGTCAAGTTGGAAACCGTGAGCGAGCAAAATGGCATCCCGGCGAGACTTTTTCCTCGTTCGCAATCAGCAACATCAAGTTGCTGATCACAAGCGTGGAAGATAAAACTCCTGGCGAGATTCTCAACGCTGGTAGGGCAGGTTTCTCATTGCGAGTGGTCGCGTATGCTCGCGACCGCTCGTGATGAGAAACTACCAGTCGGCGTTTTTGAAAGCTGGTGCTCAAGTAGAAATCTACTCGAGCGGCAGAAAACGTCTGTGTGGACAAGCATCCGGCACTGTGCAATCAGTGCAAACAGCATTTTGCACAGTGCACTACGCAGTTTGCGTAGTGCAAAGTGCACTTCGCGTATAAGCCCAGGGTTACTCTACCCTCTCCTGCCTTCTCAAGTGGGTGGATGTGTGGATAAATCAACCTTAAAGGCTGTCAGTCAATCCCTTTTTTCATCATCACTGTCATGTAGTATCCCTTCCAAAATTGTCTTCAGTAGCTACAAACGCTTGTGGAAGGGAGTGCTGCGGCCCCAGGCCCCGAACTTTCTAGGTCGTGGTATGCATGAATGAACATACTCAAGCCAAGTCAAACTTGATTTGGTGCATATATAAACCATAAAAGACAATACAATATAGTAAAACTATTAAATAAAGATTAAATATATTCCGACTTGTGAGTGGGCATGGCCTGAAGACGAAACTAAACGCAGAGCCAAAATCCGCTGCTGCGCTGTTCCTGCTCCCCCCCTGCGCCTTGAATTGTAGATGCAGGAGGGGGAGGTTTGTGGTCGGAGAAGAGGGGCCCAACTTGGACTCATTGTCGGTGAGTTGGCAAGTCAGCCGAATGCCATAGTGCCACACTGCAGCTTGGGCTGTAGGCGGTCAAGGCACTGAGTACTGGCCCCCGGGGAAAGGATCCAGGAAGCTGATGCCAACGTTGCCCTGCTCACCGAGGGAGCCACTGAAGAACTGCTGCCTCCGGCCTCCGCCCTCCACTGCGCCCGGTCCTGAGGTCTCCGCTGCCTCCAGCCTCCGGCCCCTGCTGCCTCCAGCCCCTGCTGCCTCCTCTGTCTCTGCTGCCTCCGCCCTCCACTGCCTCCAGACCCTGCTGCCTCCGCTGTCTCCGCTGCCTTTGGCCTCCACCCTCTGCTGCCTCCGGCCCCTGCTGTCTCCGCTGTCTCTGCTGCCTCCGCCCTCCACTGCGCCTGGTCCTGAGGTCTCTGCTGCCTTCAGCCTCCTGCCTCCACTGCCTCCAGCCCCTGCTGCCTCCACTGTCTCTGCTGCCTCCGCCCTCCACTGCGCCCGGTCCTGAGGTCTCCGCTGCCTTCAGCCTCCTGCCTCCACTGCCTCCGGCCCCTGCTGCCTCCGCTGTCTCTGCTGCCTCTGCGCTCCACTGCGCCCGGTCCTGAGGTCTCCGCTGCCTCCAGCCTCCGGCCCCTGCTGCCTCTGGCCCCTGCTGCCTCCGCTGTCTCTGCTGCCTCCGCCCTCCACTGCCTCTAGCCCCTGCTGCCTCCGCTGTCTCCGCTGCCTCTAGCCTCCACCCTCTGCTGCCTCCGGCCCCTGCTGTCTCCGCTGTCTCTGCTGCCTCCGCCCTCCACTGCGCCCGGTCCTGAGGTCTCCGCTGCCTTCAGCCTCCTGCCTCCACTGCCTCCGGCCCCTGCTGCCTCCGCTGTCTCTGCTGCCTCCGCTGCCTCCGCCCTCCACTGCGCCCGGTCCTGAGGTCTCCGCTGCCTTCAGCCTCCTGCCTCCACTGCCTCCGGCCCCTGCTGCCTCCGCTGTCTCTGCTGCCTCCGCCCTCCACTGCCTCCAGCCCCTGCTGCCTCCGCTGTCTCCGCTGCCTCTGGCCTCCACCCTCTGCTGCCTCCGGCCCCTGCTGTCTCCGCTGTCTCTGCTGCCTCCGCCCTCCACTGCGCCCGGTCCTGAGGTCTCCGCTGCCTTCAGCCTCCTGCCTCCACTGCCTCCGGCCCATGCTGCCTCCGCTGTCTCTGCTGCCTCCGCGCTCCACTGCGCCCGGTCCTGAGGTCCCTGCTGCCTCCGCTGTCTCTGCTGCCTCCGCCCTCCACTGCCTCCGGCCCCTGCTGCCTCCGCTGCCTCTGGCCTCCACCCTCTGCTGCCTCCGGCCCTTGCTGTCTCCGCTGTCTAATGGCCTCCGCCCTCCACTGCCTCCGCTGTCTCCGCTGTCTCATGGCCTCCCAGTCTGCTACTTGGCGCTTGTTGGCCCCTGCGCTGCCTGGAGCACTGTGCCCACATTCATCCCCTCTGGTCTAACCCAGGAGGCATTTAGGCGGTGAGGCGCTTAGGCATGAAGCCCCTCAGGGGGAATGCTGAGACAACGAGCGCGGGCACAGGAGAAAGGCAGCACATTCACAGGGGGTAGGGCACCCTTCTTTATATGCAGTGGGGTCACTTCTGCCCCATACTTTCCATGCATGTGCTGCTTGCTTCCTCCCTGCTTTCTTTATCGCTTAGTTCTTTCTTTTTTTTATTTATATAGCGCAACTAATACCCTAAGGCATCACGAGTTCTTCACGAGCTGTTTGTTCCACCTTGCATCCATGTGTATTTAACACATTTTCTGTTACTAGTATGTATGTGAATAGTTGTCTCTATCTAGTACCTTAAAATGTAGTTTCTTTCTAAAGGGGGAGGATATGTTATTTCTTGGTTAATTATGTGTGCATCTCTCTTGCCACCTTGGGCACCAGCTGCTCACCCAGTATGAATGTGCTGCGGGAAAGTTGTTGTGGTGATGATGGATGGAATGCTTGGGTGCCTGTGAGTTGAGGTGTGCATTTGGAGTATGGGATGAGCAGCAGACAGGCTACTCCTGGTGGGGCTTCTCTACATGAACTTATTACCCTACAATTAAGACTAAATAAACATACTTGAAGCACATATAGACTACTGGATCCTCATTGCTACATTTTGGCGACGATTTAAGGAAAAGAAACCCCGCATGCTACAAATGAATTTACAGAAAGCGGATCATTTGAAGGAAAATTAAGGAAACTTGAAGCTGAGAGAGAAAGATTGCTCTGCAGCCCTTCAGCCACACTAGTGTCCTCTATATCGGATGGCTCCAGGCAGGGTCTGCTTCTGTTATTGACAATCATGAGTTCCCGTATGCTTGTCAGCCTTCAGTACACTGAGGTTCTCCATCAACTTGGATTTGTCAGCACAGAAGTGGAATAATGTTCCCAGCTCCTCAGCACTTTGGTTAAGCTGTCTGTATAGTCATTATTGTGTGCGCACAGGAAAGGCACTTCCACACCATACAAAGATAACATGCTGTGTTCATTGATTGATCAGCGTTTGCTGAGAAGAAAGAAGCAGCTGACATGGTGGACTATGCTCGCAGCGTTTCTTTATGGTGCGATCTACATTATGGGTACAAGAAGTTTTGGAGTTTGCACACAATATTTATTGAGTGTTGAGCCATGGTGCCGGCGGCCGTAAGGGGACAGTCAGGATGAAAGAAACACGTGCAAGTTTTTTTTCTTGCTTCAAGTGAAGTCGCTCAAACTGTTACGATGCGGTTTAAAATTGGAAGCACAAGTCGCTCACCTTGAACCACACAGCACCCTTCACCAGTACGTGCCACCATTTTTAGGTCTCACGGGCGTTGCAGCGCAAAGCACTGCTCCGCCTCTGCGAGAGATTTTTTAAGACAGGACTTTGAGAAGAGGGCTTTAACCCCTGCCCCTCATTTCTATTGGCCGGCATCACTGTTTATGCTAAACGGTGGTCTGCCATTGGAAATGAGAGTTTGTGTTTGCCGCCCTTTGGCTTGCAATACGGACTAGGTTGCCTGCTTCACTGCTTTCATGAAGCACTTTCTCATCTTTATGGGGTCATGTGTTTAAACATATGGCCCCAAAAAAACAAGAGATCCCCATGCTCCTGCGCAATTCTCTTTCGCTCTCGGGACAACGCAAGGGAGGTTCAGGCAGAATTCACCAAGGCATCTGCTTCCCAGGCCGTCACACGCATCTTCTCTGTAACTCTCCTCCCTCCTCCACTCCCATCCCACTCTCTCTGCTGTTCCTCCCCCTCCCTCAAATGCTGTGTAGGGCGCAACAGCAACAGCTTGTTGCTTACAGGTTCCGGAAGTGGCGTAAGGGCCTTGCTATAATTACTAGCTGATTTTGTGTGACAGTAGTGCTGTGGCTTTTAACTGGTTGCTGCTTCCAGCTCCCTTGGCGCTTGTAGCGCTAACCTCTGCAGCTTCCCCCAACGCCCCTCACAAATGAGCTCTCCTCTGCCACAGCCAGGGGTCCTGACAGAGCGAGGTCATCATCCTGCAACAGTCGCTGTGAGTTGGAACTGTGTGCTCCTGTGTGGTGTGCTCGTGTCAGTTCCCTGGCTTCATCCTGATTCGAGGTCAAAGTATCTGCCGCATATAGGGCCAGATGTAGGTAAATTCGATTTACCGACTTTTAAATACCGAGTCATACCGAATCGGTATTTAAAAGTCGGTAAATTGGAAGGAGGCAGATGTAGGTAAAAAATGACCGAATCTGTAAGAGTCGGTATTTACCGATTCTGTAAATACCGAATCTGTATTTCCCATTGATTCCTATGGGCCTTGAAGCCCATAGGAATCAATGTGAAATACAGATTCGGTATTTACAGATTCGGTAAATACCGAATACTGCAAGGGTGCAGGGGGTGTCACGTTGACACCCTCTAGCACCCCAATTCTGGACTTGTGTGCAATGTGGCACACAGACATGCCCTAAGGGCATGTCTGTGTGTCACATTGCACAGGTGTGCATGCACATATGCGCATGCACACCTGAATTCGGTATTTTACCACCCAATAGGATTGGGTGGTAAAATACAGATTTTTAAGGGCCTGTGGCACTCTTAGGAGTGCCACCTACATGTGGTTTTTCCGATTCGGTAAATATACCGATTCGGTATTTTACCGATTCTGTAAATTTACCGATTCGGTAACTTTACAGAATCGGTAAAATATAGGCCTCCTACATCTGGAAACCCTAATACCGGTCGGTAACGGCCAAATTCGGCCGTTACCGACCGGTATTAGGGCTCCTACATCTGGCCCTCAGATGCTGCTCTTTGTTGCATAGGAGTTGGAGCAGAGCTATATATATATGCTTTGTAAACATGTTGACTCACCGTTGGCTGTTTTGACATTTTATTAACTGTCAGAGACGCACTGAGAGGAGCAAGGGAGAATAGTACACACTTGATAACATGCAGTGTCTTGCGGTATTCAGCAGAAAGCGCTGCAGCGGGGTACGTGTACTGGACAGGTAAAACACTACGTTTCTTGAGCCTGGTATGGACACAGTTGTCGTGTCTGCAGTCTTGAAGCACGACAGGAGTCATCAGCTTTGATCAGGTATGTTTATTTAGCTTTCTTACAGCATGCTTCCCCACGTCCTGTCCCGTCCCCAGTTCTGGTGTATCTGCCCTTCCACACCTTGACCGGAAGTGGTGTCCGGTTCCTTGCCCCCTGCCACCAGTCGTGGTCCAGGATCCTAGTGCCCTGTGTCCAGGACAGGACATCTCCCCCTTTGTTGCAGTAAGAAAATAGAGATATTGTTGAAGCCAAACTGTTGTTGAGAGAGAGAGGGAGAGAAAGAGAGAGAGAGAGAGAGAGTGAGGGAGAGAGAGAGAGAGAGAGAGAGAGAGAGAGGGGGAGAGAGAGAGAGAGAGAGAGAGAGAGAGAGAGAGAGAGAGAGAGAGAGAGAGAGAGAGAGAGAGAGAGAGAGAGAGAGAGAGAGAGAGAGAGAGAGAGAGAGAGAGAGAGCATTTCTTCAATCAGTCTCTTTGGTCTCTTGCACTCTCTTCTCTGCCGTGTTTCTCCTTTGTCCATCTGCGCGCCCTCATCCTGTCTCATGCCTCCTGTTGCGATTGCTCCTCCGTCTTCATACATGATCTTCAGTTCCTTGAAGTGTGAGCTGTTTCATGTGATGTGGTAGCGCCCTGCTGATGCTGTTATCATGGGCCCTTTTATCTCAGTCACCATCAAAGGCTCCTTTGAGGACGGACTGTCCGATATTCTCAGCTGCCACTGCCGCACCACCACTGTGTCTCCTTGCTTTAGTTGTGCCGGAGTGGTGTGTCTCCTTGCATCTCCATATGTCTTCATTTTCTCCTTTGCCTCTTAAACTTTGGTGGCAATGCTGCTTTACTTTTGCTTCGCTGCTGCTTCCAGCTGCGGTAGCCTCGTCCTGCTTGATTGGCTCAGCACTAGCTCAGAGGGGCACCGTCCTGTGGAGCTGTGAGGAGTGTTTCTATAGTCTCTTAATACTTGGCACAGAGCCTGCCCTATTGATATCTGCACAAGCTTTGCTCTTTGTACAGCCTTCTTTATGTTCCCCATGAATCTTTCCACCATGGCATTTGCTTGTGGCCACAGGGGCGTTATTTTCCGGTGATGGATCTCTAGAAAGCCCATGAATTTTCTAAACTCCTCCCCTGAGAATGGTGGACCATTGACTGTCTTTAGTGTTTGCGGAGAGCCCCACGCCGCGAAGACGTTGTCCATAGTTGGCAGCAGTGTGCTTGCTGATGATGACGATACTTGTCGGTGAATGGGAAATCTAGAGAATTCATCAATTATTATGAGCAGGTAGTTTCCCGTTTCCAGGGGCCCGTAGAAGTCTGCTGATAGCTCAGTCCACACTGCCCTCGGGAGCTCTGACATTTTTAGTGGTTCCGGTTTCGCTGGCTGCCCCGTCACTTGGCCGATATGGCAGTGTGTGACTGTGGTCTCCACCATGTTGTCCAAACCCGGAAACCACACTTTCTCCCGTAGCAGTTTATTTGTTGCTACCATGCCTCTATGTGATTTGTGCGCCAAGTTCACCGTCTGTCTCCACAGAGCTCTCGGCATCACTATTCTTGTTCCTCTCATTACTATTCCATTTGTGGTCTCTGAGAGCTCTCCATGAATCCTTTTGAATGCCAGCATTTCCTCTTTGATCACTCCTTTTTCCAGGATGCTGTTGTTATTGACATGCCTCCACCTCTGTTGTCTTGTTATCGTTTTGACCTCTTGCATTGTGGCATCCCTCTCTCTTTCTAGTTCCAACTCCTCCATTGTTATTGATGCCGGTGTATTTTGTTTTAGTACAAAGTTTAGGTACTCCTCCGCTATGGATGTTGCCTCAGGTGCATGCGACAGAGGGTGCCACGACGTGTAGTCTGCCGGGTTGTGCTCTTTCCCTGGTTTGTGTACGATCTTGAAATTGTAGTCCATCAGTCGTATGCCCCATCTCTCAATACTGAACGGTATTTTCGTGTTAGGATTTCCATAGATCGTTACTAGGGCCTGATGATCTGTTATGATGGAAAATGGTTTCCCATATATGAACATGTGATAGTGCTCACATGCCCAAACTACTGCGAGGCTTTCTTTCTCCGGCTGTGGGTATGCCCTCTCAACGTCGGACAGGCTTTTGTTTCCGTAGGCACTATGTTTCTTAGGGGTTCTTTGCCCTGCCTATGCTGTGCCAAGATCGGTTCTAGCCCTACCGGGCTAGCGTCCATCGTCAATTCTGTGTGTAGCAGAGGATCAAAGTACGCAAGATGATCCACTGCTATCACTGCCTGTCTGATTTCCTCAAACGCTTTGTTGCAGTCCTCTGTCCACGTGAATGTCTGGCCTTGTTTCGTCAGTTCCTTCAGCGGTGTGCTTACTGTGGCAAAGTCTTTTATGTATCTCGTGCAGTAGCTGGCAAGCCCAAGGGACGACCTCACTTCTGCAACGCCGCTCGGATGTTTCGCTTTTTCTAGCGTGTCCACTTTGCTGTGATCTGGTCGCATCCCTTTTTTGGAGATGATGTGTCAGAAGAACACCAGTTCGTCTCGCCCTATTTCGCACTTGTCTTCATTCAGCGTTAGACCTGCTTGTTCCAACTGGGAGCATACTTCTCGCAATGCTTTGTCATGTTCTTCATCCGATCTAGCAAACACCAGAATATCGTCACTGTAGTTGAGGCTGTTTTTTACCGGACTTATTACTTGCCTTATTGTCTCTTGAAATATTTCAGCAGCCGATGAGATGCCAAAAATCAGTCGCTTATAGCGAAATAGACCCATGTGCGTGGAGAATGTTGTAATATATCTTGACTGAGGGTCAAGCTCTAACTGATAATAACCTTTGCACTGGTCCAGATTAGGTATGGGCGGAAAATCCGTTTCGCTCGCGGATTTTGCGGATTTTCGGGAAATCCGCAATCCGCGAGATTCGCGAATCTCCCGCAAAATCCGCAAATCCGCGAGCAGCGGATTTTGCTCGCACTGCTCGCACTGTTCGCGTGAGTTCGCGGCTTCCCAGTACAACTTCGCGCCCCGCGAATAAGTGCTAAATTGCAGAAATACGATCTTAGCAAAACTGAAACTACTTGCCAGGTTCAAAAGTTCAGGCTCATCATTAGTAGCCATTTCCTGTAGTGCTTCCTGAGGGGCCCCTCCAGAGTTCAGTTGCCAGTTGCAACTATTATGTGACCCTGCTCTGAACCTCAGAATAGTTACACATATGCCACAAAGGTCCTGAATTACAGCTAAGGGAGACAAGCAGGAGCCAGGCTGGAAGTTAAAATCCATTAATCAGCCCCTAATTCATTATTGTCAGTTGGGGCAGGGCAGGTGTTGTAACTAATTTTGCAACAATGAAAGCACTTAGCAAGTGCAAAAGATCACTAATCAGGGCGCACTAAGGAAGCAGGTGCCAGCTAAAAAAATATTCTGTGACACATTAATCAGCCCCAAATTAATTCAGGTCACTTGAGGCAGGGAAGGTGTGCTTTGCTTTGCCGAAAATAATGTACACTGGACAACCAGAGGGTGTGGTGATGAAACAGAGGGTGGCATGGGTGGGCCAGAGGGTGACATGAGTAGTCAGAGAGTGGCAGTGGTGACAGAGAGTGGCAGTGATGAAGAAGAGTGTCCCAAACAGGCTGGACACGTAGAAACAACAAGTTCGCAAAACTTGCGACCCGACAGGTAAGTTCGCAAATTGCGAAATTGTAAAAACCCTTGCGAACTGGCAGAAACACGGGCGAACACAAAAAAAAAAAAATCCGCAAATTTGCGGGAATTCGCGGATTTTGCGGATTGCGAGTTCGCAAATCCGCAAAATTCGCGAACGCGAGATCCGCAAAATTCGCCCATGCTTAGTCCAGATTCGAGAATCTGCATGTTCCTGTCAGGCAGCTGATCATGTCGTCAAGGTGTGGTCCAGGGTGCATTTCATGTTCAATTGCTGTGTTCGGTATCCTCATGTCGACACAGATGCGAATTTTGGATGTGTTCTTCTTTGGCACTGCCACTATTGGTGACACCCATGATGTCGGTCCCTCTGGTTGCTCTATGATGTCCTGACTTAGCAATGTTTGTATTTCCTCCTCCACTTGCGGTTGCAAGTGTATCGGCACTCGCTTGTGATGTTGAGCCACTGGTTTTACTGCTTCATTGATGTGCAGTGTTATTTGTGGCCCTTTTAGCTTCCCTAATCCATGTAGGATTCCGGGACAGTCTCGCAGGATGTTCCCCATTACCTGCGCTGTGATGTTACTCAGTAGGCATGGTGCTGGAATGTCACTGTTAGACCTGGCACCTTGGCGTGAGTTTCCCTTCCACTTTTTGCTGATGTGCCTCCGATGTTTTGCTGGTTTTCCGATACTCAGGGCACTGCGCCACGGCCGACCCGTGCCGCAGTGCAAGTGCTCCCTACTGTAAATTGTACATGTGATTGGTATCCGTGATTGTTTCATTGGATTTACTGTTAGTCCCTAGTAAAGTGCACTAGGAGTGCCAGGGCTTGTAGATGCCAATACTGCTAGTGGGCCTGCAGCGCTGGTTGCGCCACCCACAGAAGCAGCCGTAAGATGTGTCTGGGGACTGCCGCCGCAGAACCCGCGTGCAGTCTCGTACTGTCATGCCGGCTGGGCAAGTGCAACCACTTGCCAGCCCCTGGACCTTCCGTTTACTGCATATTAGTCACCCCTATGGTAGGCCTGCGGGCAGGGTGCATTGTAGGTGTAAGGTAGGACAAGCCCTGATGTGTGTGGCATGTCCTGGTAGTGACTTACAACTAAATTCGTATTTCACTATTGAAGGCTACCTGCTCCCGTTAGGCCAGACTGAGCTGCTGGAATTATTACACCCTATAATCCGAGCAGGCTCAGGGAGCATGGTAGAGAGTCGTGTTTAGTATGCCTGAACTCAGGATGATAAAATATTTCTTTTAGTAAAGTTTATTTTAGTATCCTGTGTTTGCAAATGCTACTTTTAGAAAGTTAGCATTTGCTTGCCTAACCATTTCAGCCCGCCTCGGCTGGTATGTGTATCTGACTGTCTGGGATGTGTGAGTCACAGGGCTGGGGGGATGACAGGTGGTGAATGCGCAGATTACACCTTAGTGGGAGGTAGGAGTGGCTCTTGACTCTGAATCTTGCTGTGCTCTGCCACCACAATGCTGGCTCCACCCTCCTGGGGAGCGACTGATGACTCAGCCGACACCTGGCCCAGGAAGGGCGAAGCCCCATCAACAAGGTACTCTGGCTGCCCCTGTCCGCACAATGCTGGCTCCACCTCCTGTGGGGCGTCTGATGCGCCTGCCCCTCACACTGAAAGCAGAAGCCGGAGTACACCCTCCAGGGTACTCAAGGACTGAAAGTGGCTATGCAAAGGCCCCCCTGGCCTGCGAGAACAAAAGAAATGCAGTATAAAAGAAGGAGCCCTGCTCCTTGTAAATTAGATCCTGTTTGGCCTACAGAAGGAACTCTACCCGACGAGAAGGACCGGGAAGGACAAGGAAGAGTGCTGGCTCTTGCCTGTGTCTTGTGCCTTGCTGCAGAAGGAGAGGAAAAGGAAAGACTACAAGAAGACTTTTGCTTTGAGAAACTTTGTGCCAAACTCTGCTGAAAGATCTCCAAGGGCTTGCTGTTGAACTTGCCCCCTGACCAGCGCCCCAGGACCAGTGGGCGCTACATCCTGAAGAAAGCGACTGTGTGTGCTGCTTATCGCTGCAGTACTGACAGAGGGGTCTGGGAGCGCTGGGCAAGCCTGCCACGCTCCCCGTAACCAAGCATCGACATCCCCCTGAGCACCGTGACCGGGGCCCAAAGCAACAGCGAGAGCAACATGAGGTCCAGCCGCCGCTGGCCCGAACACCGTGACCGCAACTGCACCGGGAGTCCGAGAGCAAAGTAAAGGAGGACCCGTCCGGTCCAAGCTCCCGAATTGACTGCGCTTCGAGCCGTCAATCCACCTGCGAAGACGGACAGCTGCCCTGTGATAACCCCCTCTGGTCGGTAGCCTGCCCGACAGCTCAGCTGTGAGCGCACAGCTGCAACCAGTACTTTGGCTGGGTACGTCCTGCACTTGGGGACCGTACTGCCACTTGCCGCCACCACACAGCCGCCGCCTCCAGGGTCGGAGCGAACGACGAGGAAAGGACCCTGCCGCCACAGAGCACCGCCGCCCCGGATGACCTGTGACCTGCCCGGCTGAGAGCCGCAGCGAACAGCGACCCCGGAAAAGCAACGCGACGTGGGACAGCTCCCCTAGAAGCCGCCCGCTCCAAAAGAATCGAAAGGTACTGTGTTGTATCCTCACGGTGCGAGCGACCTGCACCGCGCTATCTGCTCTCAACGCGAGCCGCCTCTGAAACCGAGGCTCGCACAGCTCCTGGCCCTCGAGGCCCACGCAGAGACGCATTGAGGCGCTACGAGACACTGAACCTTGTCGAACCTGGGCAGAAGGCCCAAAAGATTGCTTATTGCTAAAAGAGAACTGTGGCAACCTGAACTTAAGTAACCTGGAACCGTATTGAAAGTTTGACAACTGTATTTACAAGCCTGCTTGAAATCTATATAAATATATATATTTTTACAAATACAGTTTGGTGTCATTGTGTGGTGGGTTGGTTGTGATGGTGTAATATTGCAAATGTTTAACCCTATGTGCCCCAAAGATTAGCCTAAGACTGCTTAAGCCACACTACCTAGAGGGTAAGCAGAGGTTGTCTGGAAGGTAACCCTTCAGCCCTGACGAGGGAGAGAGAGTCCCTGCTTGTCGCTAGTGCTACACTGCGTCAACTAGAGCCTCCCCCTTCCTACAGTGGTGGCAGCGGTGAGGATTTTCGAATTTACATTTGCAGTGTTTATACCTTAACTTCTGACCATTGCACAGTGATTTCAGTCCAGTTACTTGGCCACAGGTTTTTGTTATAATTTTGCCGAGAGAAGATCCCTAGCGAAGAAACCATGCCGGGCACGAAGAGCCTGGATGGAGCGGAGTCCACGACCTCTGAGATGTTAGAGGTGGAGTGGGACGCCGCAAAGCTGGACAGATACTCAAAGAATGAACTGAAGTTTTTCTGCAAGAAACTCAAGGTTCCGCACGCCGGTTGCAAGAACAAGCCAGAGTTCTACAAGGCCCTGAAAGCCTGGATAGAGTCCCGAAAGGCCCCGGAGGATCAAGATGCCCTCGCGGAGCAAGATGCAACTGAGGAGCAGAATGCACCTCTGGATCTGGTGGATCTCGAAAGGCAAGACAGCGTTCACAGCTTTGGTAAAGGCCTGTCGCCAGAGGAGCTGGCAGACAGGAAGGAAACGAGGGATCATGAAAGAAAGCTGGCAGAAATAAAAATCCAATTGGAGCTTGAAACCAAAAGAATGGCGCTGGAGGAGCGAAAGCACCAAATGGATTACGAATTGAAAATGAGGGAGATGAGTCTAAAGGAGAGAAACTTGGATCATCCTCCCTCTGGTGGCAGCACATCGCCAGTGCAGGTAGAGTCAAGAGTGCACATCCCCAAAGATGTAGTTAAAGAGTTCTTTAAGGGGGATAACATAGGACAATGGTTTAGGGCATACGAGGTAGCCATGTCCTCCCACCGGGTCCCTGACAAGGATTGGGGAGCGGGGTTGTGGGGAAGGTTCCTTAGCGAAGGGCGAGATACCTTGCTAGATTTGCCCGTAGAAAATCAGAGATCCTATTCCCACATGAAAGAAGCTTTAATGAACAGGTACGAGCTTACCCCTGAAATGTATAGACAGAAGTTTAGGGGATGTACTAAGCGGCCTGGGAATACGTATGTGGAGTATGTGACTTACTTTTGCAGAGCACTGGATGGTTGGGTGAAGGGTAGCAAAGTGAATGGTTTTCAAGGTCTCTTTGATTTAATTGCATGGGAGCACTTGTCTGATCACTGTTTTCCTGAGTTACGCCAACACCTGATCGATAGCAAGCTGTCCAACCCGAGGAAGCTTGCTGAAGAGGCGGACCGCTGGCTCAGCACCAGGGTCCACAAGGGTCCAGTGGGAGACTCCGCCAAGAGTGGGCAGGGTCCCCAGCAGAAGAGTGGGGGGGACAAGGGAAAACAGAAAGGGTTCCAAAAAGGCCCCCAAAGTAATCCCCAAGGGGACCAGCAGAAAGGTTCTCAGCCTCCCCCACCCCCAAAGCAGAATGGGGCCCCGACAGGTAAGCCTGTTCCAAAGGGGCCCTTCAATTGTTTCAAATGTGGCGAGCCTGGGCACATATCCAGTGACCCCAAGTGTCGCCTGTTTGGAAAACCCGCACCCACTGGTGCTCCGCCCCGTCAAGTGACTAGTGTTCACTTAGGAGAAGAAGTGATGGTCCCGGGGGGTGGAGATCCCGTTCACATGACCCTAGTCTCGCTAGGAGACAGTGAGATGATCCCTACAAACTACCTGCCCTCTAACACTAAGAAATATGGGCAGGTGGTGATCATCAATGGTAAGGAAGCTGAGGCTCTTAGAGATACAGGAGCCAGTGTGACTGCAGTGAGGCAGCACCTGGTGTCTCAAGAGCAGGTTGTACCCCATGCCTACTGTATGTTATCAATGCTGATAATTCAGAGAGTCAGTGTCCGATGGCTCAAGTTCCCTTCGAGTGGGGGGGGGGTCTCTGGTACTCTGCAGGTCTGTGTGAGGAAAACCATGCCTGTTGACTGTTTGCTAGGGAATGACTTGGAGCACTCCCCTTGGGAAAAGGTGGAGAAGACGACTCACCTGCGGATGGTGGGTCTGCCTGACTGGGCGTGCGTGACCACCCGGTCAATGGCAGCCAGTAGGGGTGATCAAGAGGTCCTGGGGCCTAAAGGAGAGGCCCAGGAACCGGCCTTAGGGAGAAGGCGCCGGGGGCGCGGGAAACCGGCCCCTGAAGTTCCCACAGTCCAGGAGGAAGCAGACCTTGAGGGGGATGCCCTGGAGCCTACAGGGGAACAGATTGCCGAACTGGGGGACCTGCCTGAGCTGACCCATTGGCAGCAAGAAGGAGGACCCTCCAGGGAGGAATTCTGCAAGGAGCAGCAAGAATGCCCTTCTCTCGTGGGTATGCGGCAGCAGGCTGCAGACCAGGCCAGTGGTGTTCAGGCCAAGACACATTATGTGTACTGGGAGAACGACCTCCTGTATTCAGAGCCTAAGGCTGCTGAACCTGGGTCAGCCCGTGTGCTGGTGGTACCCCAGAAGTTCAGAGCCTTCCTACTGGGTCTGGCTCACGATGTGCCTTTAGCAGGACATTTGAGATGGACAAGACCTATGACAGGCTTGTCACCCACTTTTACTGGCCCCAAATGCACAAGAGCTCAGACGCTCATTGTAGAACTTGTCCGACTTGCCAGGCAAGTGGGAAGAGCGGAGGAAGGAACAAGGCTCCCCTCCAACCCTTCCCTGTGGTCGGTACGCCATTCCAGCGAGTGGGTATTGATATTGTTGGGCCTCTGGACCCCAAGACAGCCATAGGCAACAGGTTCATCCTGGTCTTGGTGGATCATGCCATCCGGTACCCTGAAGCCATCCCTCTGTGGACAGTGACGGCCCCCGTGGTGGGACGTGCACTGATGGGAATTTTCTCACGAGTAGGATTCCCTCTAGAGGTGGTGAGTGACAGGGGGACCAACTTCATATCCAAGTATATGAAGTCCCTGTGGCAAGAGTGTGGTGTAACGTACAAGTTCACCACGCCTTACCATCCCCAAGGAAACGGGTTGGTTGAAAGATTCAACCGAACCCTGAAAGGCATGATCATGGGCCTAGAAGGTCCGATGAGGCGTAAGTGGGACGTCCTCTTACCATGCCTGCTCTTTGCATATCGCGAGGTACCACAGAAGTCCCTAGGGTTCAGCCCCTTTGAGCTGCTGTACGGTCACCCCGTGAGAGGACCACTGAGTTTGGTAAAGGAAGGCTGGGAGCAATCTCTCAGGAAACCTCCCCAGAATGTATATAGCTACATGCTGGCCTTCAGAAACCAAACCAGGCGCTTCAGACAACTTGCCGAGGCAAATCTGGAAGCAAGCCAGGAGGAAATGAAGCGGTGGTACGACCAGAATGCCACTCTGGTCGAGCTTCAGCCTGGACGAGAGGTGTATGTCCTGGCCCCAGTGGAACCCTGTGCCCTTCAGGATAAGTGGACGGGTCCATTTGAGGTTGTGGAGCGCAAGAGCCCCGTGACATACTTGGTGGACATGAAGACGCCCAGGAACCCTTTGAGGGTCCTACATGTCAACCGCCTCAAGCCCCACTTAAGAAGGTCCGAAGTGGGCATGTTGTTGGCAACTGATGATGGAATGGAGGAGGAGTCGGAGCCTCTTCCTGACCTCTTGGTGGCCTGTGAGAAAGATGGGTCAGTGGATGGAGTTAACCTCTCACCCACCCTGACCCCCGAACAACAGGAAGACTGCCGCCAGTTGCTGGGGCAGTTTCCAGATCTGTTCTCCCTGGTTCCGAGTGTCACAGATTGGTGCGTCCATGATGTGGACACTGGAGACAGCTTACCTGTGAAGCACAAGGCTTACAGAGTGACTGACAGGGTCCGGGCCTGCATCAAGGAGGAGGTCTCCAAGATGCTTGCCCTTGGGGTGGTTGAGTCTTCCAGCAGTCCTTGGTCCAGCCCCGTGGTCTTGGTCCCAAAGGCTGCTGCGCCGGGAGCCACACCCGAACTCCGGTTCTGTGTGGACTACAGAGGACTCAATTCAGTCACGAAGACTGACGCGCACCCCATCCCCAGAGCTGATGAGCTCATTGATCGGCTAGGGGCTGCCCGGTTCCTCAGCACGTTTGATTTAACGTCTGGGTACTGGCAGATCGCCTTGACCGAAGGGGCAAAGGAGAGGTCAGCATTCTCTACCCCAGATGGGCATTTCCAGTTCCGGGTTATGCCATTTGGAATGAAGAATGCCCCTGCCACCTTTCAGAGATTGGTCAACCAGGTGTTGGCTGGGCTGGATGAGTTCAGTGCCGCCTACCTGGATGACATCGCGGTGTTCAGTGGCACCTGGCCAGAACACCTGCGACACCTCTGGGAAGTGTTGATGGCCCTGCGCAGAGCAGGCCTCACAATCAAGGCAAGCAAGTGCCAGATTGGGCAGGGTTCCGTGGTGTACTTGGGACACCAAGTGGGGAGTGGCAAGGTAGCACCCTTGCAACCCAAAATCGAGACCATCCTGGCTTGGGAACCCCCCAAGACCCAGACTGCAGTGAGAGCCTTCCTGGGGCTCACTGGGTATTACAGGAGGTTTGTCAAGGGCTATGGCACGATTGTGACCCCCTTGACAGAGCTGACTTCGAAGAAGCAGCCCAGGAATGTGATTTGGACTGACACCTGTCAGAAGGCTTTTGACACCCTGAAGACTGCCATGTGCATGGCGCCCGTGCTCCTGGCTCCTGATTTCTCCAAGGAATTCATAGTGCAAACAGACGCTTCAGAGCATGGTGTAGGGGCTGTTCTTTCACAGATGACTGAGGAGGGCTTTGACCAACCGGTAGCCTTCATAAGTAGGAGGTTACTTCCACGGGAATGAAGGTGGAGTGCAATAGAGCGTGAAGCATTTGCTGTGGTCTGGGCACTGAAGAAGCTAAGACCCTATTTGTTTGGGTCTCACTTCCGAGTTCAGACGGACCACAGGCCCCTCAGATGGTTGATGCAAATGAGGGGTGAGAACCCGAAACTGTTGAGGTGGTCCATTTCTCTACAGAGTATGGACTTTACGGTGGAACACCGCCCTGGCACCGATCACGCCAACGCTGACGGTCTGTCCAGATTTTTCCGCCTTAGTGATGTGGAACTCCCTGGGGAAGGGTAGTTCCCCCCACATTTCAGCTGGAGGGGACACATGTTAGACCTGGCACCTTGGCGTGAGTTTCCCTTCCACTTTTTGCTGATGTGCCTCCGATGTTTTGCTGGTTTTCCGATACTCAGGGCACTGCGCCACGGCCGACCCGTGCCGCAGTGCAAGTGCTCCCTACTGTAAATTGTACATGTGATTGGTATCCATGATTGGTTCATTGGATTTACTGTTAGTCCCTAGTAAAGTGCACTAGGAGTGCCAGGGCTTGTAGATGCCAATACTGCTAGTGGGCCTGCAGCGCTGGTTGCGCCACCCACAGAAGCAGCCGTAAGATGTGTCTGGGGACTGCCGCCGCAGAACCCGCGTGCAGTCTCGTACTGTCATGCAGGCTGGGCAAGTGCAACCACTTGCCAGCCCCTGGACCTTCCCTTTACTGCATATTAGTCACCCCTATGGTAGGCCTGCGGGCAGGGTGCATTGTAGGTGTAAGGTAGGACAAGCCCTGATGTGTGTGGCATGTCCTGGTAGTGACTTACAACTAAATTCGTATTTCACTATTGAAGGCTACCTGCTCCCGTTAGGCCAGACTGAGCTGCTGGAATTATTACACCCTATAATCCCAGCAGGCTCAGGGAGCATGGTAGAGAGTCGTGTTTAGTATGCCTGAACTCAGGATGATAAAATATTTCTTTTAGTAAAGTTTATTTTAGTATCCTGTGTTTGCAAATGCTAATTTTAGAAAGTTAGCATTTGCTTGCCTAACCATTTCAGCCCGCCTCGGCTGGTATGTGTATCTGACTGTCTGGGATGTGTGAGTGACAGGGCTGGGGGGATGACAGGTGGTGAATGCGCAGATTACACCTTAGTGGGAGGTAGGAGTGGCTCTTGACTCTGAATCTTGCTGTGCTCTGCCACCACAATGCTGGCTCCACCCTCCTGGGGAGCGACTGATGACTCAGCCGACACCTGGCCCAGGAAGGGCGAAGCCCCATCAACAAGGTACTCTGGCTGCCCCTGTCCGCACAATGCTGGCTCCACCTCCTGTGGGGCGTCTGATGCGCCTGCCCCTCACACTGAAAGCAGAAGCCGGAGTACACCCTCTAGGGTACTCAAGGACTGAAAGTGGCTATGCAAAGGCCCCCCTGGCCTGCGAGAACAAAAGAAATGCAGTATAAAAGAAGGAGCCCTGCTCCTTGTAAATTAGATCCTGTTTGGGCTACAGAAGGAACTCTACCCGACGAGAAGGACCGGGAAGGACAAGGAAGAGTGCTGGCTCTTGCCTGTGTCTGGTGCCTTGCTGCAGAAGGAGAGGAAAAGGAAAGACTACAAGAAGACTTTTGCTTTGAGAAACTTTGTGCCAAACTCTGCTGAAAGATCTCCAAGGGCTTGCTGTTGAACTTGCCCCCTGACCAGCGCCCCAGGACCAGTGGGGGCTACATCCTGAAGAAAGCGACTGTGTGTGCTGCTTATCGCTGCAGTACTGACAGAGGGGTCTGGGAGCGCTGGGCAAGCCTGCCACGCTCCCCGTAACCAAGGCATCGACATCCCCCTGAGCACCGTGACCGGGGCCCAAAGCAACAGCGAGAGCAACGTGAGGTCCAGCCGCCGCTGGCCCGAACTCCGTGACCGCAACTGCACCGGGAGTCCGAGAGCAAAGTAAAGGAGGACCCGTCCGGTCCAAGCTCCCGAATTGACTGCGCTTCGAGCCATCAATCCACCTGCGAAGACGGACAGCTGCCCTGTGATAACCCCCTCTGGTCGGTAGCCTGCCCGACAGCTCAGCTGTGAGCGCACAGCTGCAACCGGTACTTTGGCTGGGTACGTCCTGCACTTGGGGACCGTACTGCCACTTGCCGCCACCACACCGCCGCCGCCTCCAGGGTCAGAGCGAACGACGAGGAAAGGACCCTGCCGCCACAGAGCACCGCCGCCCCGGATGACCCGTGACCTGCCCGGCTGAGAGCCGCAGCGAACAGCGACCCCGGAAAAGCAACGCGACGTGGGACAGCTCCCCTAGAAGCCGCCCGCTCCAAAAGAATCGAAAGGTACTGTGTTGTATCCTCACGATGCGAGCGACCTGCAACTCGGGCTCGCACCGCGCTATCTGCTCTCAACGCGAGCCGCCTCTGAAACCGAGGCTCGCACAGCTCCTGGCCCTCGAGGCCCACGCAGAGAGCGTATTGAGGCGCTACGAGACACTGAACCTTGTCGAACCTGGGCAGAAGGCCCAAAAGATTGCTTATTGCTAAAAGAGAACTGTGGCAACCAGAACTTAAGTAACCTGGAACCGTATTGAAAGTTTGACAACTGTATTTACAAGCCTGCTTGAAATCTATATAAATATATATATTTTTACAAATACAGTTTGGTGTCATTGTGTGGTGGGTTGGTTGTGATGGTGTAATATTGCAAATGTTTAACCCTATGTGCCCCAAAGATTAGCCTAAGACTGCTTAAGCCACACTACCTAGAGGGTAAGCAGAGGTTGTCTGGAAGGTAACCCTCAGCCCTGACGAGGGAGAGAGAGTCCCTGCTTGTCGCTAGTGCTACACTGCATCAACTAGAGCCTCCCCCTTCCTACAGTCACCCTTTAGTACATGTATGTCTTCCTTGCTTGTTTGGCCTTTATATATCAGTGTCTTTGTGAATTTTCCCATGTTCATCACTGGTGTTCTTAATCCACACATGAATACGTCAACTCTGGATGGCACCAGCACTGGCTTTACTTCAATCTTTTCAAATTCGGATACACACATGATGTTGCATGTGGCTCTGCTGTTTAACACGAAGCGTGTTTTGTGTTGTCCCACGTCTATGGTCACGGTCTCAGTTTTTTATCTTGATTTTTTCCCCATTAAGCGGATGCTTTCTCGGCCCATGTCTTCTTCTGCGGACACAGCAACAGCATCAGACATTAAGTATAACCGTTCTACGTTCTCTTGCACCGCTTCCCCCTCAGATTCAGCCAATGAGCTGCAGTTTGTCATTTCCATGTGCCTGGCATATCTGTTCGTCATCGTTTGCGGTATTCCCGGTCTTCCTCTCCCACTTCTGAATTGAACGCCCAGACATGCGCTTGCGAAGTGATTGCTCCTGTTGCATTTCCTGCTTGTCTGACCCATTGCCGGGCACACGCCAGCGTGTGGGAATTCAAGTCTCCATCTGTAGCACGTTTTTTCTTGTTGTTTCCTTGTCGGCTGCTCATTATTCTCCTTCTTCCAGGTGTTCGTGCGGCTGCTTCCAACCATGCGATTTGCTTGTTCCATTCGCCATTCCTTACCCAGGTCCATCGGCTTCGCTTGCACCGTCGCCCTCGCTTCTGCTCTCGCCAACAGTAGAATTTTCTCCAGCGAGGTCAGTTCTTTCAGAATTCGTGCGAGGGATTCCGTGTCATGACATCCCTCGATGATGCGCAGGTGAATTGCTTGTTCGTTGTCGAACTTGTCAAATTCACAGTGTGTGACCAATTTCGCAGTTTTGTTGCAAAGTCATCAAGGTATTCATCTGCGTGCTGAAATGCGATTGTGAAGGTGTATCTCTCAAAGTCCATGTTTCTTTGTGGATCAAATTTGTCTGAGAGGCACTTTATTAACCCTTTGTAGGTTGTCGTTTGGTCATCCGGGAGTGTCACTAGTAGGTCGTATACTTCATTGGCTACAAAGTTTAGAAACAAATCCAATTGCTTGGCATCTGTTACATCTGTGACGCGCATGTATCATTCAAACTTGCGAATCCCTCGCTCCCATCTGATCCCTACTTGTGGCTCAGATAAGTTGAATAGGAGAGGTCTGCGGTATTGAGCGCTCTGCTTCTCACTCCTTTGTTCAGTCATTTTGGGGCCCGTGGCGCCTCTTCCTTTCTTCTCTCTGTTTTTCTTCTTGTTTTTTTGTTATCTTTGCTTTATTCTTCTTCTTTTTTTCTCTGTTTGCTTTACTTCCACAACTTCTTGTGGTTTCACTGGCTTCGTTGAGCTCTATTTCTGTTTGTTTTTGTTTTCTGTTCTGTGTGCTGTCACTTTATATTCCTGTTCTTAAGGCTTGTTTTTGCTTAGTCTTTTGTTTTGCTTTCTTTCTTTTGTCACTTGTACTTCTTATTCATTTACTCTACTTCATTTCTTTGGCCCTTCTTGTCCTTTTTTAACCCCTATTTCCTTTGTTTGCGTCTGTTTGCCTGACCTCAAAATGGCCGCCAGGCTTTTCTTGCTTCTGATTGGCCAAAACTGCCTGATCCTAAAATGGCCGCCCAAGTCTTGCGAGATCACAGGACTCTCCAGTTCCCACCTGACTACAAAATGGCCACCGGGTCTTCCGCGATTCTGATTGGCCGCTTTGCCTGGCTTCAAAATGGCCGCAGTTGCTCTCGTGAGATCTCGTGCGTGACTTTCAAAGTCTCTTGCGCTTAATTTCAAGATATCGGGGGAGCTTGTTACTGGCAGGATGATTTCTTCACTTCTTCCCTCACTGATTCCTTTGCGGCCATGGTGGTCTCCCGTGCCTCCGTTCAGATCGGTCACACGGACCAAGGTGGGCTCCTGGCTCCGTATTTAGTTACCACTGGGCACTGGACACATGCCCGAATCTGCCCCACACCCTCGTCGCCAGTTGTCGTGTCTGCAGTCTTGAAGCACGACAGGAGTCATCAGCTTTGTTCAGGTATGTTTATTTAGCTTTCTTACAGCGTGCTTCCTCACGTCCTGTCCCGTCCCCAGTTCCGGTGTATCTGCCCTTCCACTCCTTGACCGGAAGTGGTGTCCGGTTCCTTGCCCCCTCCCAACAGTCGTGGTCCAGGGTCCTAGTGCCCTGTGTCCAGGTCACGACAACAGTGACATACGTTTAAGATCGTGACCTGCCGGAAGCATGTTTGCACTCTGTTGGAGTGAGAGGTCAACTGAGGAGGAAGACATAAATGAAGGCTGAAGTTGTTGTGGCCTAAAGATTAAACAGAAGGTGTAGTATTCAACACACGGATAAGATGGGGTGTTGAAGTATAAGTTTATTGAATTAACAAGGGCCCGCAGAAGCCGGATAAACTAACGTGAACAAAGACAGCTGTCATCTGTCAAACAGTACAGGTGACGTCATATATATACACATTCCCAACATTCCATGGTGACGTGCCTGCAGCTGGCAACGGAAATAGAAGACGTACTGTCATGACACTGTCCCCTTACAGTACGACATACAACATCTCCCTTCCTCCATGAAAACACAACCTGAACTTATTCCATAACATAGTCTTTAAGTCTGGTAGGTAATCTAATTGCTCTGCCCGTTCTTGAAGTTTGCCCCCCATCAAGATGGTTATCAACATCATTCATACCAGTTACAACATTTTCATTCCTCATAGATTCATTGTCTATCATGGAATCTTCCTGAGTTAAAGTAGTACCCTCCAAATCGGAGGAGAGTCTGGAGAATTTCCCATTGGAATCCCTAGTCAGTCCTCGACTTGCACTTGAATCTAGCACCTCTGAACAACTAGACATGTCTCCCCATTCCAGGACACTCTCATCTAGACTACCTTCTCCCTCTTCAGCTTCTCTCATTATGATTTGCTCTTGACCTGGTTTAAGTTTTACAATATCGTCTTTACTTCGCCATCCTTCTCCTTCAACAAACACTGCTCCTCCTGACGCTTTTCCAACTCTCATTGGTTTGCTGAGTCTCGATTCTCCTTTGCTCACCAAACCAGGCTTTTTCACTAGCACCCAGTCACCAGGTGTGATGATCTTATCCTTAGCTCTGTTTACCTTGTCAGAATAAGTTTTATTCTGCGTTTGCTTGTTTATTATGTTCTCTCTCACATTTAGTTCTTTATCTCATACTTGTCCTGCTTCAACAGCTGTTTTTTCCCATCCATCTATTTTTGGTGTCATGGCATTGTTGCATGCTCTTCCTCTCATCAAGAAAAACGGGGTAAACCCCGTAGCTTCCTTGGGCGTATTGTTGTATGCATTGATCTTTGTTTTAATAAATTCTTTTACGTCCATTTCATTTGCCACAGCCATTTGGATTCCCTCTTTGAAGAACCTGTTTATCCTCTCTACTTGGCCATTGCTCTTAGGACTGTAGAGGGGAGTTTTTTCCTGTTTTACTCCACGTTTGCCTAGAAACTCGACCATTGCTCATGATACCAACTGAGATCCATTATCAGATACTATGACCTTTGGTTGCCCTTCTCTCTCAAAGATCTTATCTAGGAATTTTATTACTACCTCCGTAGTAACCATTTTCACGAATTTGTAACATACCCACTTGGTGTAGTAGTCCATCAAAACTATTAGATGTTTGCACTCATCTGACAAAACATTGAATGGTCCAGCAAAATCAATTGCCACTTTAGCCCAGGGACCATCAGGGATTTGCACCATTTGTAATTCATTTTTCTCCATTCTCCAGTGTTTGTCAGATCTTAAGCATTGTTCACATTTGTCAATAAGATTCCTGACTTCGCTGTCCACCCCCGGCCACCAATAGTGCATTCTTAGAACGTTCCTTGTGGCCGTGGTGCCAGGGTGCCCTCTGTGAGCCATTTGAATTATTTTCTGCCTGAGTCCCACTGGCGGCACAAAGACTTCACCTCTTTTCAAGAATCCATTTTCAAGAGTCAATTCATCACTCACTTGTTGATAATTTTTTAGTTCCTTTGGCACGTTCCTTACATGTGGCCATTTGGATTGTACATACTCTTTCACCTTCCCCAAAACAGTATCTTTCTTAGTACTTTCTTCCCATTCTTCTTCACCTATTGATCCTTCACACATTACTGTTGCATCAATATGCGCAACTATGCATTCATTGTCGTCCAGTTCCCCATCTTTTTCTTCTCTCACTGGCAGTCTGGATAGGCAATCCGCTCTGCTGTTCTTTCCTCCTTTTATGTGCTCTATTTGAAAGTTGAATTCTTGAAGTTTCGACATTAGTCTGATCAGCCTGGAACTTGCGTTGCCATTGCCCCGACCCTCACCGTCCATCATGTACACAAGCGGTTTATGGTCGGTTACAAGTTTGAAACTCTTACCCCACAGATAGTCTTTGAGTTTGTGTACAGCCCATACGCAAGCTAAAGTCTCCCTTTCAATAGTGCTGTAATGAATCTCTGTTTCGTTTAGCTGTCTTGAAATAAAAGCTATTGTGTTTTCTTCATTTCCTTTCCTTTGGCAAAACACAGCCCCTATCCCTTCATTGCTTGCATCTACTGTTACTATATTGTCAAGTTGTGGATCGTATGGTTTAAGCGCAGGCGCTCTGGCTATTTCCTCCTTGACTGACCTGAAAGCCTCAACTTGTTCATCGTCCCACTCATATTTTACATTTTTCTTCAGCAGTTTCCTGAGTGGACCCACCATTTCTGCATACTTTTTGATAAACTTCGCATAATACTCACTCAGGCCAAGGAATGACTTGAGCGTATCCTTATTCCTAGGTTCAGGGGCCTCCCTTATTGCACGTACCAAATCGTCTTTTGGTAAAATGCCATTAGCAGTAAGGACGTGCCCTAAATATTCCACCTCTTTAGCCATGAATTTGCATTTATCTTTAGCAACTGTCATTCCTTTGTCTTTCAAGATCCTCAGAACTGCTCCAATCAATTTTATGTGCTCACTTTCAGTTTTTGAATGTAATAAAATGTCATCTTGAAAGGCTTAAACCCCTTTCATCTTTCCGAACAAGACATCCATGAGTTTTTGGAAAACTCCTGAAGATGACGCCAGGCCAAAAGGAAGTCTCACATATCTAAATGCTCCAAACGGCGTGATGAAGGTAGTTAATGATTTTGATCTTTCAGAAAGGCACACCTGATGATAAGCGGCCTTCAAATCTATGAGTGAAAAATATTTTGACCCTGCCGTTGACTGAAGGATATCTTGTATCTTTGGTAGAGGATGACAATTTATTATAATGTTCCTATTGAGTGATCTCAGGTCTACACATAACCTAATGTCCCCTGACTTTTTCTTCTTTGACACTACAATAGCAGAAACCCATTCAGATTCCTCTGCTTCTTCAATTACACCTTCCCTCTTCAACTTTTCTAATGCCTCCCTTAGTTCATTTCTCACGGATAAAGGCACTGTTCTTACCTTGTGCTTACACGGAATTGCATTCTCTTTCAATTTGATGTCATGACTGAATCCCTTTACACATCCGATTACATTTTTGAACACATCATCATGCTTTTGTAAAACAGTATTCAAATCGTTGTCTTCTCTTCCCTCACAAATACTATTCATCCATTCTTCCCTCAGTATCACTGGATCTTTTGCCCCCGGGACTAAAACCACCCCCAGTTGGGCTAAATCTCTCCATCCTACTAGTATTCTTCCTTTTTCAGCCACATAGACCTTTGTCTCAATCACTCTCCCCTTAAAGGTTACCGTGTCGACAAAATACCCCAACATATTTATGTCCTTTTCTCCGAATGCCTTAGGGTTCATATCAGACTCTGTTAATTCTACACCTTTCCACTTTTCTTCAAAAAGAGTATCTGATATAGTAGTGATTGGGGCACCTGAATCAGCAGTAAATTTCAGTTCAACCTCCCCAATCTTGACATAGCTAATAGGACCTTTTATCTTACCATCTTCCATTTCTATGTACAAAACAATATTCGCACACATCTCCTCATCGAAATTTCCTACTGTATTTATACTTGTGTTACCACTACTTCTTTTTGTCTTACACAGGGTTGAATAATGACCATACCTCTTGCATTTAATACATTTCTTCCCTGCCGCAGGGCAATTTTTAAAATCTGCTAAGTGGTCGCTTGATCCACATCTAAAACAGCATAGCTGCTTACCTCCCACTTTCCTTTCATTCATGTTTCTCTCAAATGTCTTACCATCACCCTTCTTCTTTTCCTGTAAATAAAACACATTAGTATTATTCCCTGTAGAAGATAGCTCTCTAGTGGAAGTCAGAGATCTCTCTATGCCTCTAGCAATATCTATGACCTCTTGCAGAGTTGGTCTTTTGCATGCTAACAGTCTTTCCTGCACCTTTTTCGTGTAACAGTAAAATACAATCTGGTCCCTGATGTATATATCTGTCATTTCCTCATACTCGCATTCCACTGCCAAGACCCTTAAACATGCTACATAGTCTTCTACAGACTCTCCTTCTTGTTGTCTCCTTTGAGCAAACTTATGCCTGGCAACCATGATATTGTTCTCCTCATCAAATTGCCTTTCCAATCTTTTCAACGCTTCTTGGTATTCATTCAAAGGAATAAATGTCCCAGGTGGACTTTCGTATTCAGGCAGGCTGTCAAAGATATCCTGACCTGCTTTACCTAACAGTCCAAACAACAAAGAACATTTCCTTTCAGCATCGAAAGTTTTCCCATCAATAGAAACAATGTAGTTCTCAAAGGCCCTCACCCACTTTTTCCATTTCATGGTGGGTTTACCGGGCTCATCCAAGAAACGCGGAGGAGCACATATATTATTACATTCTGCCATTTTATTTATATTTAACTTCCTTTCCTGGATACTTCCACAGTGCTCTCCACTTAAAACTATTTATCCTTGCTTCCGATTTTTTATTCTGTGGCTTACTTGTTTTATGAGCCTCACAACTCGTCTCCTCGTGTATTTTATTTTCCTGCTTGTGAGCTTTTCCCAAATGCCTTAACTGCTTTGCATCGGTGCAGCCGATGTTTAGAACACAGTCAAAATGGCTGCACGCTGTTTACGTGTGACGCGCACCAATCAGCGCGCTCCCGGCATGCTTCACGCGTCTCAGCTGAGGTAATGGACTGACGCCTCAGCTGAGCGCTGACACCGAAGCGCGCGAAGGATTTCCTCGTCAGATTCCTAGAGCGCGGCTGCCATGTAAGTATTTTCAGCAGTTTTAACTGCTACGCTTCCTCATTGGATTTCAATCTAAGATCAGCGCGTCAGCCCGGAAAATTACGTGCTCCTCACTCGCTGCACCTCCTCACTTCCACACGTATGAGCACTAAGGCTTCCTTTTACGCGCTGTTGTTGCTTAGTTCATTCAATTCCTCTTCAATCAACATTCATTTGCCGTCGCACTCTACTCACTTTGTGCTGCTTCTTCGTTTTCATTACCCGCAATAAACTTCATGAACCGATCTCGGTCATCAATCACCGGCCGATTCTTTTATAACCTCCGCTGGCCCTTGTTGGACAAGACCCTCGTCGCCAATTGTAGTATTCAACACACGGATAAGATGGGGTGTTGAAGTATAAGTTTATTGAATTAACAAGGGCCCGCAGAAGCGGGATAAACTAACGTGAACAAAGACAGCTGTCATCTGTCAAACAGTACAGGTGACGTCATATATATACACATTCCCAACATTCCATGGTGACGTGCCTGCAGCTGGCAACGGAAATAGAAGACGTACTGTCATGACACTGTCCCCTTACAGTACGACATACAACAGAAGGGCAGAGCTAGAAACACAATAACAAAGAGATGGTAGAGGTTGACCTGATGGAGTGTAAAGAGAAATAGGAAGAAGGAAAACCAAAGGTAAAAGACGGCAAAGTTACAGAACAGCCATGAGAGAACCGAAAGTGAGAGAAATGAAAGTGACAGATTGCAGAGAAACAAGGAAGAGGAGCGCTCCTCCACCGAGGCCCAGACACAGCTCCACCGGTGCACTCTGCCAGTGCACCATGAGCATTACCTGCAGCACTCCCTGCTGATCCGTGCACAGCACTCCCGTTGCTGAGTACTCTGTGCAGATCTCTGCCCGTGCACCTGGAACCCGCAGCACTCCCTACTGCTCCGTGCACCTCTCTGCCAGTGCACCATGAGCATTACCTGCAGCTCTCCCAGCTGCCCCGTGCACAGATCCGCTGGTGCTCCATACGCAGCACCTCCAGCTGCTCCGTGCACAGCCCAGCCACTGCACCCCAACCCCGCAGCACTCCCCCCTCCACCATGCTCAGCACTCCCTGCTCGCTGTAGTACACAGGGAAAGCCTATTTAGCATTTCTTAAGGGTCCAAAATAGTGAATCGGTCTGTTAAGAAATGTTAACAGCTTTGTACATATGGGCCGTCGTGTACTAAACTAAACAGTGCAACACTCGTTCTGGGCCATGTACTAAGCCTGTCTCCAACTCCGAAAAGTTTTTTTTTTTCCAAATTATTATGAATCCCAGTTCAGAGGGGGCTTGATAATGGCTGTGCCCCCACCTAACTGTGAATAGCAATGGCAGCTTCCTGGCAGCTGTTATCCCTCTCTTAGCTTCATTCCCCAGCGCCAGGAAGCCGGTTGGTCGCAGTGCGCTTTATTAAGAATTTTCTTCATTTCATTTAATGTGTCAGTCGTTTGGAATCAGAACTGTGGTTGCAAACCCTTTAAATGGTCACAGCCCCCACACCACGTTTCCCCCCGCTAGTCGGTGGGTACTGGTTTCCAAAGGGAAACAGATCCCCCCTGGCAGACAGCTTCCCTAGTGGGGCCCTGGCCGACAGCTCTGCACTTGGGGATGTCTGGCGGCCTCGGCCGTACATGGGGGCTGCTACACAAACATGTTCCAAGCAGGAAACAATAATTTATATTTTTCTTTGAAAGAGGCTCCTGCCCGTTTAATGAGCAAGACTAAAAATATTTCTGATTGGGGAAACCAGTTGCATTATTGATACCTGTTTTCCTTGAAGGCATTTAAATTCACCAATGCGGCCTCCTTATTCCATAGGGGGTCGGGTCGGGTGGCATTGCAGCCTCCTATCCACCTCCGTGCAGTAAACAAGCATTTTACCACGTGCCTACTGGTACATAAATCACATTCCACATTGCACACATGCCTATCCTATTGGGAAACAGCTGGTGTGTAGATTGCAGAGTCTGGTTTGAGCATGGGTCTTTGTGGGGTCTGCATTTGGCTGTCCTCCCTGCCAGGCCTTTCCAGGCACCTGCCAGGCTTCATCCCCCCGGCTGCCCCTGCCTCCATCCCTCCCTTGTGCTGAGGGGTAAATGGGAAAGGGGGGCGTGTTATCCACGTGACCCTCTGGAACAGGAGGGGGGCCTGGGCATTTATCTTCTGAGTCTTTGCTTGAATCCTTGAAGCTAAAGTGGGCGTACCTGTGTGGTAGGGAGGGGGGTACATGCACCCCAGAACTTGTGCGGGTGCCCTTCTCCGTGGGCACAGATGCCAGTCAGGATACATGTCTGCCTGTGTGCGTGTGTTATGTACTGTGTGTGTACGAATGTCAATGAAAGGTGTGTCTGAATATGAATGAAAGGTTTGTGTGTGTTACGAAGGAGATAGTTTATTTTCCACTTCATTATTCACGCTTTCGATATTAACATCGTTACTGGATAGGTTGCACAGGGACCGGGGTCATGACTAGGGGGAAAGGGACGTTTATGGCACTTGTCCTCCTATAAGGGAAGCTGCGGGGGGCCCGCACCCGTCTAGCCCCGCCCCTCTTCCCTCCAACCTCAGTCAAGCTCTCGGTGAGTGCGGGTGAGGGGCGGGAGCTGCACTCACGCCCCTCTGATTCACACACCCACTTGCACTGATTCACTGCCAACTTCATCAAATCACGCCAGTGGACCTTGAGGGTGCACATGCCCCCACACGTCCGCACCATCCGCCTGTGCGTGCACTACTCCCAGGCCCCCGCACCAGGGTTGGATTGGACTCAGACAGCCAAATAAATAAGCATTTGCAATGCAGTAGGTCTCACATTTACGCGAGTTTAAGCTATTGGCATTGTGAATAACAATGCCCAGGGCTTTAAGTGGGCTGGGTCTCACCGGATCTGAGCACCGGCAGTTTTTTATAGGAGGCTTCGAAATGGGTCTTTCTCGGGCTCTGTTTTGTGCCCTGGCACAGGTGGACTGCAGTGACAGCAGCAGGCATCGATGTGCGCTGCTCAGACTGCACATTTCTCACTAGTGTGCGCTGCTCACACTGCTCACTTCTCACCAGTAGAGAAGTTACGTCATGACGTCATGCCAGGTGAGCCTGTAGAGGAAGGTAAATCCTTTAAAGAGAGTCATTTTCTCTCTGGATTTCCCTTCCCTTTTTGAAACTCGGGAGGAGCAACATCCTTATGGGGTCACTAGGGCTTTATGTTATGTTACGTTATGTTAAAATTGCTTGTAAAGCGCAACGTTCACTGGGTTGGTTTCTTGGCGCTGAGAGACATGGAAGATCTGAGCTAATCCTGTAGATTGTTAAAGGTTAGTTGTAAGCCTTGGAGAAGAACCAAGTTTTCAGTTGTTTCTTGAACTGGGTGTAGGCATCAGTAATGCGTATTGACGGGGGAATGATTTCCCAAAATTGAGGAGCCAACGTTGAAAACCTAAGTCCCCCATGTTTAATACGCTTAAACCTGGGGGTGATCAAAAGATTGTGACTGGAAGATCGGAGAGTGCGGGAGGAGATGTATTTCTGAATTCTTTCGGAAATGAATTTTGGGCCTTTATTGGACAGTGCGTTGTATACTATGCATCCAAGTTTGAAGGTGCTATGTTGGACCACCGGGAGCCAATGTAGTTGTTTCAGTAGAAGCTTCACGTGCTGACGAGCAGGTAGTTGGAAGATTAACCTAGTGGCGTGGTTCTGGATCAGTTGCAAGCGTTGTGCTTGATATGTGGAAATGCCAACATAAAGGTAGTTGGCATAATCTAAAAGCGAGATGATGAGCGCCAAAACGACCAAGGTAAGTGCTTCAGTTGATAGAAATCTTCAGATTTTTTTGAATTTACGTAGAAGAAAGAAGCTGACGGAGACCACAGAGTTAATCTGGGTTTTCATTGATAGGTCACTACTTATCATGATCCCTAGGCTTTTTACTGAAGACGCCGGGAGGGGGGGGGGCGCCCAGAGACGAGGGCCAAAAATTTGAATTCCATGGTGTAGGAGAGTAGGGTCTGCAATCCTATGATCACCCAGATTTTTTGCTTTTGTTTCACTGGTTTACGACTTTCTCTGGCTGTGGGCCTGCTAATCAGACCCACAGCCTGGCTGTTCTCTTTCTAAAATTACGAGATGTACCCTAGGTGCATTTACCAATTGGTACTGGGCCACCTTATCAGACCCTGTAACTCAGGGCATAGGTGTACCCAGGGCCGCCAGGGGCTGCAGCATGTATTATGCCACCCCTGGCTGGCCGCCTAAATCTGACACAACTGGCTGCACGACAGCTGGGGCGAAGTCGTGTAATCACGCTTTGCTGTAGGTATAGTAGCCCTATATCTAACCATCCAATGGACACTCGAGTCCCTATCAGTCACTCCTATGGCAGGCCTTGACAATCCTGAAGGCAGAGTGCATGGGCTCGTGTGAACTAGGCTCTGGCCCGAGCCGAGCCCGGTTGCAGCTTGCGGAACCAAGACCCAATGGCTGTTCCATGATAACGCGTGCCACATCGGTAACTTCGGTGTCGCGTTATCAAGACATGTCGAGTAAGGTGTCATACGAATCGGGGTGCTGCCCTCTCACCAACCCTGGCGACGAGGTTAGCATTCCACCCTTCTAGAGGGACACGACATGTACGTAACTGTGAACCCCGGTTAAAGTTAACTAAAGCCTCAGCTCCACAAAATGGATGCTGCCACCACAGACACGAGTCTGACCTCCTGCGGCTGGGAGTCCTTCCAGCGAGGAGCGCTTGGACAAAGGGTTTCCTGTCGAGGGCGGTGTTCGCACCGTCCCAGACAGGGTTTGTGTATTCTGGGTAGGTAGGGCTTTTGCGAGAAGGTGACTGCGGAGTGGCACCCCGGTGCTCACTACGCATCTGCCGGTCAGGACCAGTTCCAGGGGCGCCAGCCCTGGCCTGGGGAAAGTCCGACAGGGGAGAGGGGTGTAACTACCCCCCTTCCTGGTCCCACCCTTAGGGCAGGACCTAGTCATGCACCCGCCCCTTTCTTTAGGATAAAGGCCGGAGCGGGGACCCTTCCAAATTAGATCATCTTTGAATCAAGAACTACTTTCTACGAAAGGACATTCGAGACTCTTCTCAAGATTTCTCCCTTGTGACTAAGGAGTAGTCACCCTGCATCAGCGGGCACCATCTAAGAACTCTGCGGTTTGCTGTAAGTCCTTCCTCAAGGAATCCGACGGCCCAGCTCGACGAGAACCGGCTTCCCTGGCACCTCTGACCTCTACCCACGTCATCAGCTCAGCTGTGATCTGTGGGTGCGACGAGACCTCGAGGGACCGGCCATCATCAGAACCTGCACGCTTTCTTAACCAGCACGACCTACGAAGTAATTCCCTGGTGAGTGCTCTGGGGTCCGAGAAGCCCCGACCCTGAGCCGCTCTAGCACCGAAGTGCAGCCTCCCAGCATCTCCACGATCTGCGTGGGGCCCTTCTGCTCGCTGCTCAGCACGTTGTCTGGTCACTAGCCGCTGGCTTGTGCCCTCCTTCGACGACAACCAACAACCAACGCTGCTGGTCTGGTTGCTCCAGACTGGCCCTTGCTTCCATCTCTTCGAGAAGCACCCCGGACCCTCCTGGTCCAACCAAGACGCCATCTTAGGCCCACCACGTGGCCCTGAGAACTGCCAAGGCTTGTTGCCCCATCCTGGGCCCAGCGACGCCGACAGCATCATCCTTCGTGGGACAGCTCGCACCTCCACCGTGGTCGCCGACAACGCCTCCTGGTCCGTGAGACTGCAGAGCCTAGCGTCGCCCACTCACCTAGTCGAGGTGACGGCCAACCGGTGCCTTCCTGGTACCACTCTAACTACTGGCTAGTAGTACGAACTTGGTCCCCTCTGCTTTCAGGTGTCATCACTTTCTGATCCAGGCTTGGATCCCTCCGAACTATTCAGCACTGGTCGCCGGCCAGCAACTTCTTTCTTCCGGCTCCTGGCTCGTCAGCGAAGACCCCGACGCCTGTAAGACTTGTGCAGCCGCAGCCCTCGTGGCTAGGTAACTCGGCATTTCGGTGCCTGCATAGCCTCTTTACTCTAGGGTCCCGAGTCCCTCGCTTCCGACTTGCCTTATCGGGTCCGCCCGAGACCTTAACCTTTCCGTGTCCTCGGACACTTGTTTTAAACTGTGCACTTGAAGTATTTACCTAAGAGATTTGGTTTGTGCTTAGTACCCTGTCCTCATAAAGAGTACAGGGCTGTTGTGATTCTTAATAAATATATTGTTTATTTTCATAACACTTGTGTGGTGTCCTTTCACTGGGTGTTCAAGGGGTACATGTGTGGTAAACAGCTGGCTTAACGCGCCCTCTCGAGTCTTTAGCCTTAGACTGCTCGTATCCACGCTACTAGGATAGCTGGTCTATAGGTTGACTTACAACCAAACACCATAAGGGTCGTTGGAACGATACATAGCGGTCGCTAGAATAGCGAACGTTGCATATCGGGCCAACTTCTCACATTGGTGAGCAGCGGTTGGGATTTGAGCTTGCTGTTGTTTTACCACACGTATCCTAAGAATATCTTGTTGAAAGATCACACGAGTACTGTTAGTACATATAACTAAAGCTTAGAATACTCTGAGTTCTACTGAACCAGCTGTTGTAGCTCCTCAAGGCTTAGCACACCTTGGCTACAACTCTTAGCAAGGGAACAGTAGGTAAACACATAGTGTAGGTAGGTGCATCACTTACACCACACTAGAAACAGTATGTCGGACAAAGGAGGAAACTCTGAGTCTCCCCTTGTGTCAGTTGACCCTCCACAGGTCATCCTCTCAAGATATACTGCGCTGAGCTTCAAGGAGTTAAGACAGGTGTGTCACTCCCGGAAGATCAAGCAGGGGTCCAACCCCACTACGTCCTTTCTGATTGGTCTCTTGGAGACTTATGATGCCAGAAAAGCTGAGACCCATCTTAGCTCTTCTAATCCAGAAGGAGACATGCCTCCCCTCGAGGGAACCAGAGACGATCCTGACCTCATCCACCTCGCAGCCGACAACGAGGATGCGGAGGATGATGAGGATGAGGATCCCTCTGGGGATGAGGCAGAAAAGGGACAGGTAGAAGTCGTCAGACTAAGCAGGTCCAACTTAAGCAAACATGACAGCAGTACTGGGGGACCCCCGGGACCACTGTCAGGTCAGCTTAACATTGGGAACGGACGAGCCCGATCTCTGTCCAGAGATTCGCGCAGATCCCTTCGCACCAATGGCTCTCACAACTCTTCGCAGAGAGGGATGACGTCCCCTCAACGAAGAGTGTACGAAGCTAAGGAAAAGGCAGCTAATCTGCGGATCGAAAGGGAAGAACTTGCCCTGGCCAAAGAAAGGCTTGCCTTTGCGAGAGAGCAAAAGTTAAGTGGGGTAGTCCCCACTGGTGGCAGCAATGTACCTAGTAATAGGGAAAAGAGTTTCCATACGAAACACCTTGGGAAGATAGTGCCCCCCTTTAAACAAGGGGACGACATCCACAAATGGATAACTGCTTTGGAGAGGGCCTGCACTGTGCAAGGCGTTCCCCAGAGTCAGTGGGCAGCTATCTTGTGGCTCTCCTTTGAAGGTAAAGGAAGAGACAAGCTCCTCACCACAAGGGTGGAGGACGCGAACAATTACCAAGTCTTGAAAAATACACTCGTTGAAGGGTTCGGCCTAACCACTGAGCAGTACAGGGTGCTGTTCAGGGATACCCAGAAAACGCAGTCTCAAGATTGGTCTGACTTTGTCGATTGTGCCACTAAGGCTTTTGAGGGCTGGTTGCTGGGCAGTAAGGTTACTGATTACGATGGATTGTATAATTTGATGATGAGAGAACAAATTTTAAACAATTGTCAGAACCAGTTGTTGCATCAGCATCTTGTCGACTCGGATCTGACCTCTCCCCAAGAATTGGGAAAGAAGGCAGACAGATGGGTTCGTACGAGAGTTAAACAGAACCAGGGCCAGAATCAAGGTGGTCAGAAGAAAGCAGACCAGAAGGGTAAAGATTCAAAGGGGGAACAAAATGACCAGAAGTCTTCGACAGGTCCCCAACAACCCAAAGAGGGTGGGGGTCAGGCTCCCCAAAAGAAGAAAGAAGGCCAATCCAAACGATGGTGCCAGTACTGTAAAAGTAAATCTCACTGGTTTAGTGAGTGCACCAAGAAAGGAGGAGGGCAGACTCCTGCCACTGCAGCCCCTAAGGCACCTGTGCCCCCTAGTACAGCCAGCAGTGGTAGTGCGCCTCCCAAGGGTTTAGTAGGGTTAACCCTGGGTTCTGAGGGGCGTGACAACTTAGTTGGCACACTCACTCAGGCTGTCCTTGTCAGTACAGGGGATGCGGACGTGTCCCCTGACATAAGTCCCAATACTTTGGGCAAATACAGACAGACGCCTTTCATTAATGGAAAGATGGCTCAGGCCTATAGGGACACTTGTGCCAGCGTCACCATGGTGACGCCTAACTTTGTGGACCCTGGACAGATCATGCCAGGTACAGAATTCCTGGTGACCAATGCAAGCAATGTCACTACCAATCACAGTATGGCAATTGTAGCTTTCTCCTGGGGAGGGGTAACTGGCCAAAAGAAGGTTGTAGTTAGTCCAGACCTCCCAGTGGATTGTTTGTTGGGCAATGATTTGGAGTCGTCACAATGGTCAGAAGTGGAGCACCGGACTCACATGGAGATGTTAGGTTTGCCAGCACATGTGTTCGCTGTGACCAGGTCACAGGTCAGGAAATGCCCCACTGAACAGGTGCTGGATCCTGGAACAATGGACCAGACACCTTCCAAGAAAAAGAGCGGTAGGGTTAAGGCTGCGCCTTCCCCCTTGCCCCAGGTCGTGGATCAAGTCTCAGAGGAGGCTGACCTACAGGAATTGAGGGAAACTGAGCCCAGAGAGTTCGAGCTTGATCAAGTGGAATTCTTGGGTTCAGGGGGACCCTCAAGGGAAGACCTGGGGAAGGACCAATTAGACTGCCCTTCTCTTGAACCCCTCAGACAGCAGGCTGCTGCTGAGGCTGCTGGGAACGCCACAGGTACCCACAAGGTATACTGGGAAGATGGACTCCTGTACACTGAGTCAAGAGACCCCAAGCCTGGCATGACCAGGAGGCTGGTCGTACCCTTGTCTCAGCGTGGTTTCCTACTTACCTTGGCCCACGAGATTCCCTTAGCAGGTCACTTAGGCCAGACGAAAACGTGGGACAGGCTTGTCTCGCACTTTCACTGGCCTCACATGAACGAAGATACGAAGGAGTTTTGCCGCTCCTGTGTCACTTGCCAAGCCAGTGGTAAGTCAGGTGGCACGACAAAGGCCCCCCTTATACCAATGCCTGTGGTGGGGGTGCCCTTTGAACGGGTGGGGATCGACATCGTCGGTCCCATGGAACCACCTACAGCCTCAGGGCACAAGTTTATACTGGTGGTAGTGGATCATGCCACCAGGTATCCTGAAGCTATTCCCCTTAGGACCACTACAGCACCTGTTGTGGCACGAGCCCTAGTTGGAGTGTTCTCCAGAGTGGGCTTCCCTAAGGAGGTCGTCTCCGACAGAGGTGCAAACTTTATGTCGAGCTACTTAACTGCTATGTGGAAGGAATGTGGTGTCAACTACAAGTTCACTACACCCTATCACCCACAATGCAATGGGCTTGTTGAGAGATTCAACAGGACCCTTAAAGGGATGATTCATGGACTACCGGAAAAGCTTCGGCGTAGATGGGACGTCCTGATCCCCTGCCTCTTGTTCGCATACAGAGAAGTCCCACAGAAGGGGGTTGGCTACAGCCCTTTTGAACTTCTGTACGGGCATCCTGTAAGGGGACCCCTGTGTTTGGTGAAGGAAGGATGGGAGAGACCTCTCAAAAAGCCTGCAGCCAACATAGTGGACTATGTGCTTGGCCTCTGCTCGCGGATGGCTGAATACATGGAAAAGGCATCTGAAAACCTTAAGGCCAGCCAAGAACTCCAGAAAGCTTGGCATGACCAAAAGGCTGTCTTGACTGTTTACCAGCCCGGACAGAAGGTGTGGGTGTTGGAGCCAGTGGCCCCAGCAGCACTCAAGGACAAATGGTCCGGGCCCCACACCATCCTGGAGAAAAAGGGAGAGGTCACCTACTTGGTCGACCTGGGAACTCCCCGGAGCCCCCACAGGGTGCTTCATGTCAACAGGCTCAAAGCGTATGTCGACAGGAAGGACATGAGTTTGCTCATGGCCCTAGATGAGGGACAGGAAGAGGAGAGTGACCCTCTCCCCGACCTGCTCACTCAGAATCCTGACGATGGATCGGTAGACGGTGTTGTCTTTTGTGGCAGCCTCTCCGAACATCAACAGAGCGACTGTAAACAGGTTCTTCAGTCGTTCCGACATATGTTTTCTCTAACACCCAGTCAGACCGATTGGTGCACCCATGAGGTTGACACTGGTGACAGCTTGCCCGTGAAGAGTAAAATCTACCGGCAGCCTGATCACGTTAGAGACTGCATCAAGAGTGAGGTGCAGAAAATGTTGGAGTTGGGAGTCATTGAACCCTCGGATAGCCCCTGGGCTAGTCCCGTAGTTCTAGTGCCGAAACCTCACACCCAGGGTGGTAAGAGAGAGATGAGGTTCTGCGTAGACTACAGGGGTCTCAATGCAGTCACTAAGACTGACGCCCACCCAATACCAAGGGCAGACGAGCTTATCGATAGATTGGCTTCGGCCAACTACCTAAGTACGTTTGACCTGACAGCTGGGTATTGGCAAATCAGGTTAGCTGAGGACGCCAAGCCTAAGACAGCATTTTCAACCCCTGGTGGGCATTATCAGTTCGTGGTGATGCCCTTCGGTCTGAAAAATGCACCTGCCACCTTCCAACGGTTGGTGAATCAAGTCCTTACTGGGCTGGATGACTTCTGTGCGGCGTATCTTGACGATATTGCTGTCTTTAGCTCCACCTGGGAGGATCACCTGGTCCACCTGCGGAAAGTGTTAGAGGCGCTGCAAGCGGCAGGTCTCACTATCAAGGCCACCAAGTGCCAGATAGGGCAGACACAGGTTGTATACCTGGGCCACCTTGTCGGTGGAGGCCAGGTTCAGCCACTGGAGAGCAAGATACAGTCAATCAGGGACTGGGCTCCTCCAACCACCCAGACTCAGGTTCGAGCTTTCTTGGGCCTGACTGGTTACTATAGGAAATTTGTCAGGAACTATGGTTCAATTGTGACACCATTAAATGAACTGACGAGTAAGAAAATGCCAAAAAAGGTTCAGTGGACAGCGAGCTGTCAAAAAGCATTCGATGACCTAAAGCAGGCCATGTGCACGGCGCCTATCCTCAAGAGTCCGGACTACTCCAAACCATTCATTGTCCAAACAGATGCTTCTGAGTTGGGTGTGGGAGCTGTTCTTTCTCAACTGAATTTTGATGGTCAAGACCAGCCCATTGCTTTTATAAGTAGAAGGCTGACCCCTAGAGAGAAGAATTGGTCAGCTATTGAGAGGGAGGCCTTTGCTGTGGTGTGGGCCCTGAAGAAGCTGAGGCCATACTTGTTTGGCACTCACTTCAAGATTCAGACCGACCATAAGCCCCTCTTGTGGCTAAATCAGATGAAGGGTGAAAACCCCAAACTGCTAAGGTGGTCCATTTCCCTACAGGGGATGGACTTTACAGTGGAGCATAGACCTGGTACTGATCATGGCAATGCCGATGGGCTCTCCAGATATTTCCACTTAGAACAAGAAGACTCACCTGGTCAAGGTTAGCTTAGTGTTCCGACGTTTGGGGGGGGGTCATGTAGGAGAGTAGGGTCTGCAATCCTATGATCACCCAGATTTTTTGCTTTTGTTTCACTGGTTTACGACTTTCTCTGGCTGTGGGCCTGCTAATCAGACCCACAGCCTGGCTGTTCTCTTTCTAAAATTACGAGATGTACCCTAGGTGCATTTACCAATTGGTACTGGGCCACCTTATCAGACCCTGTAACTCAGGGCATAGGTGTACCCAGGGCCGCCAGGGGCTGCAGCATGTATTATGCCACCCCTGGCTGGCCGCCTAAATCTGACACAACTGGCTGCACGACAGCTGGGGCGAAGTCGTGTAATCACGCTTTGCTGTAGGTATAGTAGCCCTATATCTAACCATCCAATGGACACTCGAGTCCCTATCAGTCACTCCTATGGCAGGCCTTGACAATCCTGAAGGCAGAGTGCATGGGCTCGTGTGAACTAGGCTCTGGCCCGAGCCGAGCCCGGTTGCAGCTTGCGGAACCAAGACCCAATGGCTGTTCCATGATAACGCGTGCCACATCGGTAACTTCGGTGTCGCGTTATCAAGACATGTCGAGTAAGGTGTCATACGAATCGGGGTGCTGCCCTCTCACCAACCCTGGCGACGAGGTTAGCATTCCACCCTTCTAGAGGGACACGACATGTACGTAACTGTGAACCCCGGTTAAAGTTAACTAAAGCCTCAGCTCCACAAAATGGATGCTGCCACCACAGACACGAGTCTGACCTCCTGCGGCTGGGAGTCCTTCCAGCGAGGAGCGCTTGGACAAAGGGTTTCCTGTCGAGGGCGGTGTTCGCACCGTCCCAGACAGGGCTTGTGTATTCTGGGTAGGTAGGGCTTTTGCGAGAAGGTGACTGCGGAGTGGCACCCCGGTGCTCACTACGCATCTGCCGGTCAGAACCAGTTCCAGGGGCGCCAGCCCTGGCCTGGGGAAAGTCCGACAGGGGAGAGGGGTGTAACTACCCTCCTTCCTGGTCCCACCCTTAGGGCAGGACCTAGTCATGCACCCGCCCCTTTCTTTAGGATAAAGGCCGGAGCGGGGACCCTTCCAAATTAGATCATCTTTGAATCAAGAACTACTTTCTACGAAAGGACATTCGAGACTCTTCTCAAGATTTCTCCCTTGTGACTAAGGAGTAGTCACCCTGCATCAGCGGGCACCATCTAAGAACTCTGCGGTTTGCTGTAAGTCCTTCCTCAAGGAATCCGACGGCCCAGCTCGACGAGAACCGGCTTCCCTGGCACCTCTGACCTCTACCCACGTCATCAGCTCAGCTGTGATCTGTGGGTGCGACGAGACCTCGAGGGACCGGCCATCATCAGAACCTGCACGCTTTCTTAACCAGCACGACCTACGAAGTAATTCCCTGGTGAGTGCTCTGGGGTCCGAGAAGCCCCGACCCTGAGCCGCTCTAGCACCGAAGTGCAGCCTCCCAGCATCTCCACGATCTGCGTGGGGCCCTTCTGCTCGCTGCTCAGCACGTTGTCTGGTCACTAGCCGCTGGCTTGTGCCCTCCTTCGACGACAACCAACAACCAACGCTGCTGGTCTGGTTGCTCCAGACTGGCCCTTGCTTCCATCTCTTCGAGAAGCCCCCCGGACCCTCCTGGTCCAACCAAGACGCCATCTTAGGCCCACCACGTGGCCCTGAGAACTGCCAAGGCTTGTTGCCCCATCCTGGGCCCAGCGACGCCGACAGCATCATCCTTCGTGGGACAGCTCGCACCTCCACCGTGGTCGCCGACAACGCCTCCTGGTCCGTGAGACTGCAGAGCCTAGCGTCGCCCACTCACCTAGTCGAGGTGACGGCCAACCGGTGCCTTCCTGGTACCACTCTAACTACTGGCTAGTAGTACGAACTTGGTCCCCTCTGCTTTCAGGTGTCATCACTTTCTGATCCAGGCTTGGATCCCTCCGAACTATTCAGCACTGGTCGCCGGCCAGCAACTTCTTTCTTCCGGCTCCTGGCTCGTCAGCGAAGACCCCGACGCCTGTAAGACTTGTGCAGCCGCAGCCCTCGTGGCTAGGTAACTCGGCATTTCGGTGCCTGCATAGCCTCTTTACTCTAGGGTCCCGAGTCCCTCGCTTCCGACTTGCCTTATCGGGTCCGCCCGAGACCTTAACCTTTCCGTGTCCTCGGACACTTGTTTTAAACTGTGCACTTGAAGTATTTACCTAAGAGATTTGGTTTGTGCTTAGTACCCTGTCCTCATAAAGAGTACAGGGCTGTTGTGATTCTTAATAAATATATTGTTTATTTTCATAACACTTGTGTGGTGTCCTTTCACTGGGTGTTCAAGGGGTACATGTGTGGTAAACAGCTGGCTTAACGCGCCCTCTCGAGTCTTTAGCCTTAGACTGCTCGTATCCACGCTACTAGGATAGCTGGTCTATAGGTTGACTTACAACCAAACACCATAAGGGTCGTTGGAACGATACATAGCGGTCGCTAGAATAGCGAACGTTGCATATCGGGCCAACTTCTCACACATGGGTTTTAAGATCCTCCCGTCAGAACCAACTCAGTTTTATCGAGGTTTAACTTTAGTTGATTGGCATTCATCCAATTGCTGATGAAAGTCATGACCGATTGGAGGTTTAACTCATACGTTCTGGTAGAATGAATATTAAATATTAGTTGCAGATCATCTGCATAATTAAACGTCAAGACTTCCATTTCTTTCAGGGCGAGAATCAGGGGCTGCATGTATAAGTTGAATGGAAGGGGGGATAAAGAGGACCCCTGTGGGACTCCGCATTGTAATTTCCCTTTTTTTGAGCAGAAATCTCCTAGGCGGACCGATTGGAATCTATCCTTGAGAAAGGACTGTATCCATCCTAAAGTTGAGGCCTGGATGCCAGTGCTTCGGACACGGTCGATGAAAATATTGTGATCGACCGTGTCAAAAGCAGCAGACAGATCCAGGAGAATCAAAGCCTGGGGGGAGTCATGGTCGGCTCCCTTTCTCAATTCATCCATGTCTGTTAGAATGACCGCCTCTGTTGAGTGAGCTGGCCTAAAGCCCGCCTGGTGTGGATCAAGGAAAGAAGACTCCTCTACAAAGGAGCTGAAGCAGCAAGCCACATGTGCCTCCAAGATCGTGCTCAGGTATGGCAGAGGGGATATGGGACGATAGTTACTCAATGCCTGAGGATCGGCTCAAGGTTTCTTCAAGATGGCTAGGATTTCCGCACTTTTTAAAGAGTCAGGAACAGTTCCACTTCTGAGAGATGTGTTGAGGAGAGCTATGGGAGGGTCAGGGCAGACCCGAAAGGCTTTGCGTAGGATGTGGGGCGGGCAGCAATCCAGAGGGGAGCCAGGTTTAATTTTTGTGATTAAGGTTGAAAAGGAATCCTTAGTAATAAGCGGCATTTGATCCAATGATGCCGGGTTTTGACAGGATAGTATGGGCGTGTTGAGACTACAGTAGCCTGGGATACTAGCTTTGACAGTGGCGATCTTGTCAAAGAAGTGATTGTTGAGAGAGTCACATGAGGGTTGCGAATGGACTGGTTTTAAAGAGGCTTTAAGTGGAAGCCTTTTCTATATTATATAAAAGCCATTGTTTCTGCTTATTTATCTAATACAACTAACAACCATTGACAAAGCCAATAGTCCTGACCTGCTGCAGGTATGATGTTGCTTGTATCATATATGTAGATGCAAAGTCAGAAACAGCAAAATACAAGTTAGGCTGTACACTATGCTAAGCACAGATCTTTTAGCTTAAGTGATTTTAAGCCACGCTCTTAATACCATTGGCCACTCCCCTTTGAGAGACCCGATCATTTTTTCATCCCACTTAAAGCCCTGACAATGCCTTTTATTTATGTTTTAAAAACTGAAGCAAAAATAAAAGGCATTGTCATTTACAATGTCAATAGCTCAAACCCAAGTAGATGCGTGACCTATTGCATTGCAAATGCTTGTTTTTTTTCTTGAAAGTGAAAGCGTTTCTCTTCCTGCAGGCACGGCATACGCTTTACAGGCTGTCACGTACACAATAAACATGAGCGCAACTTCCAGCCTCCGCTGGATTACAAGTCTCATTAGACATGCACTCACTGGTGCATATACATTGTCCACTCTTGTAAGGTGGAAACAGATCTTGCAGAGGGTAAAGTGCTAAGTCGCCACCGCTCTATAAACCACACGCTATCTAAATTAATAAACACATACCTGCCAATTTGAAGAACAATCTCACACTCATGTAAATGCAATGCAATGGGTTTTGCATTGACAAAACTTTTCACTATTTGCATTTTAAATTTCAAGGCCTTTTATTTATGTTTTACAAACGAAAAAATATATAAAAAACAATGTCTTTTATAATGTTAATAGCTCAAAATAATGTCATTGCGAGACCTATTGCATTGTAAATGCTCGTTGTTTATGGTATGCACTTTACTACGTCGTCCCGTCTCTCATAGGTGGAGTTATATTGCAGGAAGAAAGAAAGCGGCTCTACCAGTGGTGCTAAAGTTGTGCACCCAACCAGTTGCTGGTGAAGCAAATCACGTTCCTGTGGCACACGAGCTTCAGAGCATTGGCTGGCATTTACGTCACAGCGGATGTTGTGTCTCTTGAGTGACCGTATCAGTCTATCAGAAGCCTTCCCATTTGGCTATCTCTTATCAACAGGAGTGTGAATTGCCTTCACAATGGGGTGATGTTAAGTTGACAAATCTTTATTTTTATGGATGCCTGACAGAAGTTTTATTTTGGAAACTTCAACAATTGAGCTCTACGATTTGCTCCAAGTGGGCTGTGTCCGGATCCTGACTATGTTTGGCTGGGCACAGCATTATATATGCTTAGGATTCCACTTAGTGGCAGCCAATGTACTACAGTGCTGTTTTTGGAAGTGTTGATGTGTTTTGCCTACAGTTGAGCTATGCAGCCTGTCGATATGGTGATCACACATGCAGTTTGCGATGAGACGTAAATCAGCAGTGACTCCGTTCTCTTATTGTTATTTTTTTCTTTCCTTCACTTAAATTGTATATCTTGGTTTCAACGTTGTGTTATATTTCCAGGTTGCTCACTACGCTCAATGTTGCTTAATAATAATAATAGTAATAAAAGGGATTTATAAAGCGCATGGTTACGCCATCTCGGCGTGTCCCCGCACTGGGGTGAGAGAGAGTGGCAACGGCCCGGTTCCAAGGTGCCCACCTTGCTTAACCTGAGAACAAATAGGTTTTAAGCACCTTCCTAAACCTAGCTTCAGCAGTCTCCATCCGGAGATTTAAAGGGGGTTTGTTCCAATTCAGAGCTGCCAAGAACCGGAAGGATCTACCTCCCATTCTGGCCTTCTTCGCCTTTGGCACTATCAGCAGGCCAGTCCCACTAGATCTCAGAGACCTTCCAGGCACATAGCTGGTGACACGATCCTTCAAATACGAAGGACCAGTGTCCTGGGTGATGCGATGGCATGTGCATAATGCTTTAAACATTGCTCTTTTCCTAACTGGTAGCCAATGCAAGGTATCCAAGGCTCTTTTAGAGGCAGCCCTCGTAGGCTGCGCAAGTATCAGCCGCGCAGCGGCGTTTTGCACAACCTGCAGTCTTCCAAGGCATTTGGCAGTGGTGCCCAGCTAGAGAATGTTGCCAAAGTCTAGGCGAGACGTAATGAGGGCATGCACCAGCGTCTTCCTAGCCTCTATAGGAAGGAGATCCATTGTTTTCCGTACATTTTTGAGGACTCCAAAACATTTCCCCACTACACGTCTGGTGGGGACTACGTAAGAGAGAGTGGGGTCCAACCAGACTCTAAGATTTTTCGCCAGGGTGCATCATATAGGGGTAGGGCCCAGAACCGGAGGCCACCACGCCGATGTCCATCCTGACGAATCACCCCCTACCACAAGCACCTCAGTCTTGTTGCCATTTAGTTTCAGGCAGTTCTTAGCCATCCAGGAGGCAAGCTCCTGCATGCATGCCTTGAAATTAGAGCTTGCAACGTCCGGTGCCCGAGATAGGGAGATCACCAACTGGGTATCGTCAGCATATGAGACGACCCCAATACCAAAACCTTGCGCAATCAACGCCAAAGGAGTAACCGACAGGTTAAACAGGGTAGGACTCAGGGCAGAGGCCTGAGGCACACCTTGTTCCAGTTTGATATCCTTGGAATAATGCGCTCCCTGTCTAACCTGAAAGCTCCACTCTACCAGGAATGATTTCAGCCATTTCAAAGCCGGGCCAGAGACACAGCCCCTATTCAGACACTGCAGCAAGGTGTAATGGGCAACAGTGTCTTAGGCAGCGCTCAGGTCCAGCATAACCCATATTATGGCCAGCGTCTGCCCCCTGTCTGATGGCTTCCGTGGCGAGGAGTAATGCGGACTCCGTAGAATGAAAAGCCCGGAAGCCCGATTGAGACGGGTGCAGAAGGCTAGATTCTTCAGCATGAGTCATAAGCTGTCGGTTTACCATCTTCTCTGCTACCTTAGCCAGGTATGGCAGAAGCGAGATAGGTCGCAGATTTTCCAATATGTCTGGGCTAATGTTCGGCTTCTTCTGGAGTGGGAGACCAATGGCTCTTTTCCATCTGCCTGGCACCATGTGGGAACTAAACGAGACCTCCAAAACATGCCTAATATAGGGCTCCAGAATCTCCATACTCTCGCCCAACAGCTTGGGTGAGGCGGGGTCTCTGGGTGAACCAGACTTAATGCTGAGACAGATTTTACTGAGAAGCTCGGGGGAGGGAATAGTGAAATTGTTCTGTCTCTGACCCGCCTCAGCTTTTCCAGCCTTTTCCTCGAACTCCATACCCCTCCTTCCGATCCCTGGGAAGGAGGAGTAGATTTTCTCCACTTTCTCCGAGAAATAGTTCGCAATCCGGTTGCATGACTCAGCCGAGCCAGCTATTGATGCGGTGGTACCTGCGAGGGAAGAGATCTCCTTATAAATTTTAAAGAGTTCTTTGGTAGAATTTTCCGCAGTCCCAATTCTAGCCTGATAGTAAGTGGCTTTAGCCCGCCTAATAAGACCATAATATTTTTTCCGTTCCTCAATAAATTTCACTTTATCGTGGCACAAAAATCCCTTTCTCCACTGCCTCACCAGGCATTTACATTCAGTTTTTGCAAGATGCAGAGCTGTGGTGAACCAAGGTGCTGATTTATGTGCCCTGCCCATCGGTTTAATAGAGAGCAGCGGGGCCACCGTATTAAGAGCATTGTCTATGCATCGCTCCAGGTTCAAGCAGGCAGTTTTGCTATCTTTGCCACCTGGGGGCCCGCCCATGGTCAGTGCTCTATTAAAATCATCCAGCACAAAAATTTTCCATTTCCTGCGTGGGTGATTACCTGTGGCTTTTTCCAAACCTCCGATCTCTGGCCCCCTCACCACAAAGGCAATCAGAAAATGATCCGACCAAGGAACTGGGAGGGGGGTGGTTACTCCTACATCCTCCCAGCTGGCGAACACAGGATCAAGAAGGTGTCCGTGCTGATGTGTAGGGGCACAGGATTTCAGGCTCATATGGAGCGACAAAAGGTCCTGGCGTAGGTTAGAGGCCTCCTTATTCAATGGATCATCCAAATGGAGATTCAAATCACCCAGTACCAAAAGCTTAGCATATCTTAAGGCCAGGTGGGCGATGCCCTCAACCAGACTAGGGAGAAAACGTGTTGGAGGGCCAGGAGGTCTATTGACCAAACGTCCTTTCACCATAAGGTTGGGGCTAATTTTAAGCATAAAGAAACCCGCCTCACTCTCACAGATAGTGAACGGTTCGCGAAAGCACTCATGGCGAGGTTTAAAGATGACCGCTATCCCTCCTCCTCTGCCTGTCGCCCTATCTATTCTGGCTATTGTGTATCCTGGGGGAAGTGCCTCTAGGATATCTGGCTCAGAATCATTGTCTAGCCAGGTCTCCGTGAGGAACAGGAACTCAGGCTTTCTCTCAGAGAGCAGGTCATAGATTTCCATTTATGTTTACTTAAAGATCTACAATTCAATAGCCCACAGCAGAGTTCAGCACTCCCTGACTGCCTTATGTGCTCAATGTTCCACCTGAACGAGCAGTGGCAGCAGGCATCATCATGAGTGACCGTCATGCTGTGCCTACAACCACTAGCTATAAGGGGGCACAATGCCTGCAACTCTGCCGAGTTATATTGAATTCTTACCGATGGCCCCGGTCCCGGTGCGGCCGCGCACGGGCGCAGACGGGCTTGCCTTTGGCGGCACGCCCGCTGCACGCATCTGCTGTGCGGCTGCTTTTGCATGTGACCTTTATCCCCGCTCTCCTCCAACTGCTAGACCGCTAACCGGCCCACCGTGTCTTGGCTCTCCTTCCTCGCCCTCCGCGCAACGGTGCTAATCGCAGCGTCGGACCGGGGCGGCAAGGATGGAAGACTGAGCACAAGTACGGAGTAAACACTGGAGCCCCCAACCTCAGGACAAACAGGAGAAGCAGTGAATTTTGGCCCCCAAGTAGGTTTCCTTATTTAAAAAAAAAAACAGATACGTTTCCCTTTGCTTACAAAAACAGTTTCAATTAAAATTCAGATTCATCCGAAACATGCGAAGCGCCAGCAGTTCACGGGCTCTGCCACCGCCCACTCACCAGGCTTAGGTCACGTACTACTCTTAGTGCGAGCCGTAGGCTTATCATGCTATTTTTTTTAAAATCCATAATTATGTTTGGGTTTGTTTTCTTCACCAGTGCATTGTATGCCAGCATGTGTATTGCTATGATAGCCGTGTCAGTTTGTGTATGCTGTAGTAGTTCATTTATGGTCTTGGAGTCGTTCCTTACAGAATGTGGGTGTCTTTTGCGTTGGTGTTCCTACTGGACTTTTCCACTTCTTGGCAGTTTTACTGCTACATTTTAAAATTTTACACTATGGTTGACTTTTGACATTTTACTATACATTTTAGGCTACATTGTTACTTTTAAAGGTACATATCCCTTACAGGTGGGATTGCGTTTTGGGTGGGATTTGCCTATTTTCATAGTGTAGTTTGTGTACCCTTATTTGAGGGATGACTAAGTGGGTGGTTTTGCCCATTTGTATGTTAGTCGTTTCACGCCCTTCCCTGAGGGGTGGGAATGGGTTCTAGTCCCATTTCTACAGGTCACATTTCGTACACTTTCATGAGGGATGACTGGACGGTGTGTAAGTCACCCTGTGCTACAGGTTTTGTTTGCTGCCCTTACTTGAGGAGCGATTGTATGGGTTTTAGTCACAATATCCATTCTTGTCCTTACTCTTAGGATGTTGTATTGGGTGTGAGTGTCACCTGTTTCTACAGGGTATTCCACTCGCCCTTGTTTTGGGGATGTTTGGTCACGTGTACTTCACCTACTTCTTCGATGTTATCACATGTCTGTATGATTCGTGCCTACGGCTTGTTCATGTCGAGCTGTGTTGTGCCACCTCTCATTCTTGTCTGGCTAGTTAGAGTGGTAGGAGGTGATACTAGGTGCGATTCTATTGTTATTCTTTTTGTTCATCGAGAACTTTTAGTGTTGTTTTGCTGTTTACTATCTAACAACAAGGGTTTTAAAGAAAATGTTTTTTCTTCTGATACATTTTTAATGAATTTTATAGAAGGGGAGGATGTGTGATATATTCTCCTGTATATTTATCTATGTATCGTATTCATGTTATCTTGTATATTAATGTAATGCATCTACTTCAATTTCTTTTGTATATTTTTCTTCTTTATATTTTTCTTCTTGCATTTGTTTGCCTCAGAATGATTTCTCTTTTTATGGTTCTTCTTGACTATTCCTTATTCCATTTTGAAGTTTTATTTTTGTGTAATATAAGAGGGGAGGATATCTAGTATCCTGTATATGTATTTATCCTTTTGCTTCCTCCCTAGCTGCTCAGCCAGTGTGAATGTGCTGCGTGGTACCTTGGTGTGGTGTTGCTGAATGGAATGTTTGGGTGCCTGTGAGGTGAGGTGTGAGAATTGAAGTATGGGCTGAGCAGCAGGCAGGCTGCTCCTGGAGAGGCTGCTCCACGTGAACTTAATAACCTACAATTAAGACTTAGTAAATCTACTTGAAACACATCTCAGCTCTTGTCTCCTCATTGCTACACAGCTGTAGCACAGCCACCCCAATTACTCGAACAGGCTTCCGCTGCCAAGATAGCAGACATCCGCACTTGGGACGTGGAGTGAGGGTGAGCAGTTCGAGTCTGAAGTGACTACACCTGGACCCAGGTCGCCCTGTGTGGTGGGACGCCCATTGAGAGCTGCTTGCTTGCTGGGAGTATGCCCCGCCCCCTGTCGGAGTGACCTTGATTGTGGCCCCTGTCATTGGAAAACTTCTGGTAGGCTAAGGTGCAGGCCGTGCCCCATTGCCTTTGTCCGAGAGAACTATGCCGGTGGAGAGAGCTTGGAGAAACGCTGCTTGCGGGCCACTGGAGGTCCCACCCGGCTGTTGGTGGTCACGCTGGGGTGGGACTCCTTCATGTTTCAAAAACTAGTGAACAGATTTAGAACATACCACAAAAAGCACAATCTGCGGACCAAGATCTAACTTTCATCCAAATTTAGTGTAATCATGTTTAGCAGATCTTGCTGTAGCCTTGTCTAAGATGTTGATTTGAAAATTCATGGGGATTTGCAGTTTGGGAAAACCCCTTTTCTCGACTACCACTTGCTGCATCACCATGAAACATTCTAAGCACAAACTAGTCCAAAAGTAGCACCTTTTTGGAATGTTTTGTGGAGATTCGTCAAACGGTGGCAAAGTTAATAGCACTTCTAAAAATGCTACTCCTATAGAACCGTACAAAAGGGGGTGGTGATGGACGGGGCATCTGAATCAATCAAACACTCACACCCAGTCAAAAAATCTGGGTTTAATCCATCACCATTCTTTAACCCACTCTGCCACCCCAGTTCAGACATGGCTATATGCAAATCAGTCTGACCCTGTGCGTCATGGGAACAGTCCAGCCCGAACTGCCAAGCCATGTCTTCCCTGGACCGGAAACAAGCTTCTGAGGACCGGTTTCTGGCATTCCAGCCGTCTTCTGCCCGGCTTGCTTGAATCCAGTGGCAAAGTGAGCAAGGGACTCACGTCTGACCATACCCTGCCACACTTATGGCGGCCATAAAGCGGTAAAAAAGGGGGTGGTGATGGACGGGCTGAAGACGGCTGGAATGCCAGAAAACGGTCCTCGGAAGCTTGTTTCCGGTCCAGGGAAGACATGGCTTGGCAGTTCGGGCTGGACTGTTCCCATGAGGCACAGGGTCAGACTGATTTGCATATAGCCATGTCTGAACTGGGGTGGCAGAGTGGGCTAAAGAATGGTGATGGATTAAACCCAGATCTTTTGACTGGGTGTGAGTGTTTGATTGATTCAGATGCTCCGTCCATCACCACCCCCTTTTGTACCTCTTTTGGCCGCCATAAGTGTGGCAGGGTATGCTCAGAGGTGAGTCCCTTGCTCACTTTGCCACTGGATTCAAGCAAGCCGGGCTGTAGACGGTTGGAATGCCAGAAACCGGTCCTCGGAAGCTTGTTTCCGGTCCAGGGAAGACATGGCTTGGCAGTTCGGGCTGGACTGTTCCCATGAGGCACAGGGTCAGACTGATTTGCAAATAGCCATGTCTGAACTGGGGTGGCAGAGTGGGCTAAAGAACGGTGATGGATTAAACCCAGATCTTTTGACTGGGTGTGAGTGTTTGATTGATTCAGATGCTCCGTCCATCACCACCCCCCTTTTGTACCACTCCTATCGAACAGCTGACCTAACTATAACTACCCAGTGGCAGCCACCACTGGGTAATATGTATATATCTCAAGCCTCCCACTCCACAATGATATGAGTCATCAAGAACGAGACAACACGAGTACCCGGACACAACTGCTTTATTCCAAAGATCAAAACTCAAATGAACAAATTCAGGTGCATAGTCAAGGCCAATATATATTTAAGTGCATATCAATCCTGAATAACAACATAAAATGTCAAACGCTGTATTTAGTGTGACTCATTATTGTTTTGGTTGTGCACAAATAATTGTGTATACATCATTTTACTGCATGCTAGTTATGAGGTGCACACAAATGTTAGAAATTTTGTTCATCGTTTTGAGCAGTTGATGTCAGCAGTTGTATGGGAGACGTGCCTGAGACATATATCTAAGCACCGAAGCTCATGAAATGGAGACTGCGACAGGTGAACATGGTTTGTTGCATTGTCTTAGATCTGTGTGTAGAAAAGAAGTGTTCATAGCCTCATGTTTAATAATTCCAGAACTAGGGGATTTAATTGAATATGATGGAGCATAAATTAGATTAGAGTGATATTTCACGCCGCGTGCTAGACCTGCTCTGGAGTGATATGGGGCTCAATTAAGTAAATGTATTGGGAGAGATTTAAACTCCCACCCTTTTTCCTTTATTTCTATTAACAAAAATTCCCAGTATTACGCCTTGAAAGCTGCGATAAAGGCAGGTTTCAAGGTGTACGAGTGGAAATGTCCGCCTTGCTGAGTACCTCAGAGCAGAGAATTCAGCACATGGGAAATGGAACCTCCTCTTCAACTGCGCATTCCTTTTCTACGTGGAGAAAACATTTTTCATTGTGGAGACATCTCTTTTTCATCACCCCATGATCAAATCTGGGGCTGATCCAGTCCCCTCCAGTCCTAAAAGGAGAGTTACTCAAGCCAGGGTTTGAGTAAATGGCCTAGCATGATCAGGGTGGGAAGAGTTAGGAGAGGAGACTGTGAGTACCCACAAAGCTACATGAAGCAAAACCTCCACTTCAAAGCACGTCTTTAAATGCTACTTTGCACCCTTTGGGTGGGATTCATTTCTGTGGAGATCTTTGACCCTCCAATGAAATGTGCACAAGTAAATGCATTTACACCTGTCGGGAATCCTGTTGGCGGCTACCTTGTAGGCCTAAATGGGGTCAATTTGACAATAAATTACATTGACAATTGAATTTTCCTTTGTGTTGTGAATAAGACCCTTACATTGTCTACCAGGGGGTTAAAAGAAGGAGAATCCTTTGATGAATTTGTAACATTATGAGGATGATGAAGTTTCCAATGATGCGTCACTCTGGCCATGAGACAGATGAAATGAGCATATCATAGTGAATGCTGAGAGTAGGAAGATTCAAGAAGGATTATGGGTCAATGGAGACCTTACCAGGAACCACAACCACAACCAGAGCCACTGGTCAGTCAGATATGCAGGGCGATAGAAGAAACTACAAAACCTTAGTAGGCGAAAGCGTCAAGTGTTCGGGAGGCACCCACTAAGATGGGGAAAGTTTCATATACATTTGTGGTACCCGCGGGCGATCATATAAGATATACCTGACCATGAGAAGAAAAGGGACCGGCAATGTGTGAGTTACAGGTTTGATTAAGGGTTTGAGAAGGATCTTCCACTCACTACAGCATCCGGCTCTCCACCAATAGCCCCAGCAAGAGAAAAGTATGATAAGTAATTGTGTACGTTGATTGATGCGACTGATTGAGAAGAATCAGATATTAATGCAGAGGTTTTAAAATTCAATCTTTAGCCATTGCAGGTTTTTGCAGGGTGAACTTATTATTAACAGACAGGAATAACGATACAAAGTTGTTTTTGAGGGTTCAAGGCGGCAATACATTGGGATCGAAGGACCACTGGAAATTGACATTGAGTTGGTTTTGCCCCCTGATCTTTAGAGCAAGTACAAGTTTTGAGGAATCAAAAAGTAATGACTGGGTGGAGGGACTACTTCCCAGGCATTCCCCAATAAACTACGGGAAGTGAAGATTTCTTTGCATCGTTTAAAGCTGAAATTGGCAGCAGTGAATGCCAACCAGTAAAGTTGGAGAAGTAGAGTCCTTCGATTGGGTGAACCGCGTTGTTTCAGCTAAAAGAACAGATCATAGTTTGAGGCAAATGCCATAATTTCAACTGTCCCATCAGTTCCACTGGGCCCTGTAAGGACAGTTATAGGCACCAGTGGAATTATTGAGCCAGCAGGCACACTGCTGATGAGGGGTATCACACCTGTAATACACCTGCTCAAAGCAGGTGAGGACTCCTGTGTAATACCAGAAAAAACTGTGGGACTCAGCACCGTAAATTTGATTCCTACATGTTTTTGCACAAAACATGCTAATCCCTAGTATTCCCCACCCACCGAAATTCCCTGGAGCCCTGATGATAATAATTCTGAAGAGAGAACTTCCAGGGATTCCACCAGGCCTGTGTGATGGTACGAGGGCTGCACATGCAAACATAGTTACATGCTCATAGGGACTCTGCAGCTTGTTTGACCCCCTCTTTATGGATCCGGTGAGACAGTTTTTGTTTCATGTGTTCATCTGTAATCACAATAGAGCTGTTAAGGATGTTGTGAGGGGGTTGATGGTACCACTGGTGAAGATTCTACCTCACAACACCTACACGTTGAACTCACATAAGCAGAGAGTGGCCTTTTCACTCCAGGTCACTATAGACAGTGGGGCAGATTTACAAGCCCCTTGCGCCACTTTTGCGTCACTTTGAACATTGGAAAAGTGGCGCAAGGGGCTTGTAAATCTGCCCCACAGTTCCCAGACCTGGACGCTCATTCGTGTGATCACCTTAATAAATCTTGTGTTGTGGACTTGTTTTGCTTTCTTTAACGCCTTAACGGCGGCCGCGATTTTGCGGAAGAAACAGGAGGGGCCGCGTCGGCCATTGGCCGACGGCAGCTCTAGGGAGGTAGTTCTGCCATCGACCAATGGCCGACGGCAGCACGGAACGGGTTAAGCTAATTAGAGAAACACCCCTGACATCAGTGATATGAAGATAAAAAGCTCAGGGCTTTAGGCTGGAATGAGGTGGACACCCCACATACACACACAAGAAGAATATATGCAATCACTTGTATTAGAAGCAGTTATTACAGAAGCTTCTGGATAACCATGTTCATCTCTCGAAGTCGTGTGTTTCTGTAATTATTGACATGCAACAAATGTCTTCATCGGGTTCTCCTTCCACTCCGGCAGTGAAGACAGCTTTGCAGAGACGCTGTCTTTGATCGGCCAGCCCCACATCTTGAAAAATGGGGCCAGATTCTTCTTAACCTGATTGGAGAACTTTTCTGCCCACAGGTTCATCTTGGAGGGGTTTTCATTTTTGATGTTAGTCAATTTCTGGTACTCGGAGAAGAGCTGGATGAAGGGGGCCCAACCAAAGCATTCCTGCAGCTGGGAGACAAGAGACAGTATCTTTTAAAAACACTGAATTATTAATTATTTATATTGCACATTTACTTAACCCCTTGTGTGCTGTTGACGAGCTCAGCTCCTCATGAGGGACGGTTGAGCTGCCCTCATGACGAGCTGAGCTTGTCACAGCCGTTGGAACGTTCGCAGGGATAATTTCTCCGCTGTGCTAAACGCTCTAAAACGGGTGTGGTGTGACGAGCTCAGCTCGTCACGAGGGCAGCTCCGCTGTGCCTCATGACGAGCCAAGCTCGTCAACAGCACAGCGGCAACGCACACGGCCCCCCCCACACAGCGGGGGTGAAACACCCGGCAGCCAAGGGGTTAAAACCATTTTCAATACATCTTACATACAATTTAAAAGGAAATTGAACAATTATAAAAGAAAAATATTTGTGTGCAACACTATCAAAACATTATGTATACATTTTTTTTATATATAATGATTTTAAAACACACAAACTCAGACCAATAACTATAGGAAGCAGAGAGTGGAGATCAAAGAGTCCTCTGATCGCGACTCAACAGTGTGGTAAACATTCCGGGTACTACAAATAATACAAGTTTGTGAGAGGGCCCGGGGCAGGTGTGGGAGGAGCCAGGTTAGCCCTGGGCGAGAGTGTCTGGGTCATGTTGGCCTGTGATGATCACGTGGTGTCCTGAGGCCCCATTCCGCCACTTGGGTCTAATCAGCAGGTGAATTTCAATTATATATCTGAATAGTTTAACTTATATTAGGCATAGACAGCACAGTTGAACTCACCATGAACATAATATTCTGCATGCAATGAGTAAGTATGTGAGATAAGGGGGTCTATCAGCATCCAGCCGCCTGGAGCTATGTATGTATGTACATACGCTCCGTTGTCTACCTTTGGGGTGTGTGCATGGACATCAGTGTGTGTGACATCATCCTGAACTTGGGAGGCCTACAGCGGTTCCCATATATCCCTAGAGGTCAGGGGTTGCAGCATTATATACATTTCTACATTGTTATGACATGGTATCCAACTGTCCCTACATCTCAAAACCACTGGAGTTTCAAGGGACCCATTGCATTCAGGCTCAGACTACCAGGCCTCGACGCTCCCCAAGCCCCATCATTGCCTGCATCCCACGCCCAAGCATGTCAGACCCATCATACAAGCCACATGGAAACCCAAGGATGCCTGCTGTATATGGGATGCAGTATCTCTTTTTTTGTAAATTATTCATCAGCTTTCAGCATCAAGGCTAGGGTGTTTCTTGCACTCCGACCTCAGCCCATGGCAATGCAGCCTCCAATATGGCCTTTGATGTAAATTACTTTACTATGGATGACAAAACTTAAGACTTCTCTGATCCTTGAATCCTTCTTCGACAGGATGGGGGACTCTAGCATGGATACCCATGTCACCCAGGACGTGTCTGATCCTCCCCTAAATACTGGGGTGATGCTGCCCTTGCAGTCACCTCACCACCATTCACAATGTTAGACGTCTTTGCATAGTCTGTGCAGGGAATGGGACTATGAGGTCTCCCAATAGGTGGGGGACTCTCTTCATGAAGATAGAGACAGGTCTCAGTCACCCCTCAACCCAGGAGCAACAGATGCAGCTTCCAAAGAAAGAGCAAAGAGAAGTCCTTAAGTGGGTCTGAAGCACCTGAGGCTTGATGGTACAATAATAACACAGATTTCAGTTTGTTATCAGTCAAATTCAGGTAGTTTAAGTACAATTTCAGGAGTTTGTCATTCAAAGTCAAACAAAGAATTTAGATTGTGAAGTTGAGCATCGGATCGTTGAGCAAACTTTACGGAGGGGTTAATGTAGCTAGGTGGGGATGTCATGGTGGGACTCCGCAGCTATTTTCCAGAGGGATAGAGATGGCAGGTTGAAGAAACATTCTATTAGTTGTCCCTTGAAGCTCTTGAAGGGGTTAGTGTTGATATGTATTGGGAGAGAATTCCAGATTTTAGGGGCGTTGTCTTTGAAAGAGCAAGAAAAGGCTTATCCTCTTTTCGGGAGGATAAGAAGGAGTGAGTTGGAGTTTCAAAGGCTTCTCAATTGTCCTGCTTTAGTGAGTCTGGCTGCAAAGTAATCTGGTTTTCCAGTGTGAAGAGCTTTACAGATGAGATGGGTAGTTTTGAAAATAGCAGTGCGCTTCGAATTGTAGCCACTTTAGGTTTTGCAGCGTGGGGGGTGTGATTTTGTTTCTTAGCTCCTGTAACCGTTCTTGCTGCTGCATTTAGGGTGGCTCTCATGCGCACAACTTAAGGTTTTGTGGTTTCTTCCCTTTCCCCATTTCTCATTCCTTTTCCTGCCTTTTCCTTTCAAGCATCTGTTGCCCTCGATTACACTATGTAACCTGACTTTGCAAAGCACATTTGGAAGACTACGGAGACCCCCTGCAACTCGAGTACAGATAGTTCTCCCTCATTGTACCTCCTTCTCTTCCTTCCCGTCACCCTGGCCTACAAGGATTTGCTACCTGTGTTGTACACAGTTTATAGTTCTCCTCTACATCTGTCAAAGCTACTGTTGATCTTGTCTTCGAATGCTAATGGTCTGTCGCACTATGTGAAACGAAAAGAGTAATTACACTATTATCGGAGGTCCATCAGGTCAAACGTGAAGTGACCCAGGGCTCATCCCTGGGCTCCACTCTCTTTAATGTGTATGTGAGTCCATTAGCTGATATTATCTGTTCATCTGGCTTTACTATGGTGCCATACATGGACCAACACACAGATTGTCTACACTGGTTAAGTGTTATTCATAACTCGGGAAGTATGGTGCTTCCGCTTTGACAGCGAGTGTCCTCAATCGGAGAACTGACACTGCAGAGGGGATCCTCAGCACCAATTGTGCACACGGTTGGTGAATAATTTCAGGGGTCCACGTTGATCCTTTTGACTTACTAAACGGAAAATATCTCTGCGCACCCCCTCATAGTGTTAATACTTTTCATGTGGACTACATTGCCGTCACGAATAATTGATCTCCGTTCTTTGCTTATAGATTTAAAACACCTTTTTGTTGATTTGACCGCACTGGTACTTTATAGACACTTTCTATTCAGATGGGGCGTTTTTGAAGCCTCAGCTAGCCGGGTTGGAATTATCACCGCAGAGCAATTTTATTTATTTTTCACTTAGTATTCAGCCCTGAGGAAGTCGCAGGATTATTTCCGATAAGCGACGAAACACGTGTCAGCTGTTTTTTTGTTTGCTCTTGAGAAATAAATCTTGGACACTATCACAAACTTTTCTTTAGTGGAAATTGACATTACTTTTCAGTGGACTTTTACATTACCTTACATTAGTTTATAGCTTGATTTAGAGGTGTGCCCAGGTCTTTGCATTTCAACACCCAGATTGTCATTTCATTGGCATTGAATATCGGTCAAGTTGTGGTGAGTCTGTCTCCCTGCCAGGAATGAGTGAATAAGTGGATGGCCACCAGTTGCCTGAAACTGCACAACGATTAGACGAAGGTCATGGAGGTGGGGAACAACTCAAGCCTTTGGGACTGTCTCCTATGGCCTTCATGTCTGGGTGACTGCCCTTCCCCTAAATCAGAAGTAAGGAGTTTGAGAGTTTTCCTGGATGAAGATCTCATCATGGCCTCCCAGGTGAAGAAAGTGACAGGAACTGGCTTCTGTTTTCTAAGAGCCCCTAGGAAGACATTCAAATGGCTCCCTGTGGAATCCCAGAGAATTCTGGTGCAAGGCCTTATATGTTCACGTTTAGATTATGGCAACTCGCTCTAGCTAGGCAGCCCTGCCTATGTCCCCGGGAGACTGCAGGTTATTCAAAATGATGCAGCCCGAGTCCAAAATCACAGTTTGCACATCTGGCTCTGGCTAGCCATCACTGGCTGCCGGTGAGAAACAAAAATTGACTTTAAAGCTCCCTGGATTGTACACATGTTAAAACACCCTCAGAGGCTACGCATCCATAGTCATCAGCGTCTTGAGACCTTCACAGGTGAGTAGCGTGCTTTATAAACCCCCTGATTGATTGATTGATTGATTGATTGAATGATTGTCCCGCATAACAAAGCACAGGAGCTAAGGTCAAACAACCGCTTGTTTCTGGTCACTCCAAGAACTAAAAAGGCCAGAAGTGAAGGGCGGTCATTTGCCACCCTGGTGTCCAAGCTTTTGCGCTCTCTCCCCATTCACCTAAGAGCCAGTAACCTTCCCAGCTTCAGAAAGCAACTAAAGACTCACCTGTTCATATAATCAGTGCATTCTTTTTCTCTTGATCCCTGTCAGTGCTGGGAAGCCCGTGTCTGGGTATCCATGCTCTCTACAAGAAACTGTAACTATTTCCATACAAAACATGCCGGTATTGCTCTGCTTCAAGAAACACTCCTTTCCCTGAGGAGTCTCTAAAATTCAAACAGAACTGAGTAGGCACAGTGGTGGACAGAAGAGGTGGGTGCCAGTCAGTGGAGACTTGACCCCATCACAAAGCTCCTCCAAGAAATGAGGAATAGCCATCTTTATAGGAGGTAACCTCCTCTGCAAAGTGCTGAAGACCTGGTTAGACTATGAAGGTAAATGGGTTTTTGCCAAGCTGCTCTTAGAGGGCAAATTGGGGATTGTGAGCTCCATATATGCCACTAACATAGGCAGGACTCACTTCTTAGCCTACCTTTCCTGAGTCCTAGCATATTTTAGATGTACGCCCTAATTCTTTGTGGGGAGAGGATTGGAAATCACCCCCTGACCCTGTCTTAGATCACACTGCTCATTGTGCCTGTCAAATCGCAGAGAGAGAGAGCCCTCACTAATGATATTTTGGCGGGCCAAGCCTTTGTGGATGTTTGGCACTCGCTTCACCCTGAGACTAGGGACTGCACTTTTTTCTCTTGCCTGCACGGGTCCCAGTCTAACATTCATGACTTCCTACTTCAGGGGCCGGGGCTCCTTGACATTGTCGGGTATGATATTTTGGAAGCCAGTGTCTCAGGTTGGAACCTTCACCAGAAGTTCATTGGCAGATGAAAACATCTGCACACAGAGATCTTGGACAAAAAGACCAGCTCCGACTCCACATCAGCTCCCTATGTTGGGATAAGTATCTCTTTGTTCTATACTCCCTTTTGATGGTATCTGAATATCTGAATGCATGATGGAAACCTAGATCCCCCCACCATTATACTGCTGTTCTCATATGTTATGTGGGGGAGTGTTAGTGGACTGGTTAAATAATGGTCTCTTGATTCTCATTGTCCTGCAATGACAGGGGGCTTGCTGAAGATCTTTGTTTTACCTGCTCACTCAGTTTGAGAGTAATTTATTTTACTTGTATTCTTTCTAGGTGCCCGGCCTGCTCAGCGTTGCCTCATTCTTAAAATGCATAAACAATTGAAGAAAACCAGAAACTAAGATTAATTCAGAACAATTAGAACCAGCTTATAAATGTTACCCAGCACCCAAACCAAAGGTGTTTGCACAAAATATTGGAGAAAAGAAATTGTGTGGACAAAATAATGTGTCAAGAATCTCAAGGACAGAAATATCATGAAGGTCAACGACTATGGGTAATCAAACTTTAACTATATTTAACTACACTTCCATGTACCTTGACGATATATAAATATTCAAGCTGCATAGATGTGGAGTTGAGTTGGAAATCTACACTCACCTCATTGCACGTACCATCTCAATATTTTGGTCCTCGATATTTTTTGAAACAATAATCGCTCTACACAATATTTGTTTCCTCAATATTCTATCAGACAACCAAACCAAGGTATCATATTTACTGCAACAAAAAATCCTTGTTTTTTCAGCAACTAAACAGCAAGATCAGTAAGTAACAGACTTGAATATGAACAGAAGAGAAATAATTCTCAAAAAGTGTATATTTCAAATTGAATGTTAGTATCAACCACATTGTGTGGAGGTGCCCATGGTCCAGCACACAGTAAAAGGTGAGAGATAACAATACTTACAACACAAAGAAAATCACACGGGGCAGTAACTATCTACACGCGTACATAGAAAAATGTCTGTAGAACCACCACCCATTTACCAGCCAAACAGTACTTTCTGAACTGATGACTGAAGCTCAGTATTTAAAGGAGAAAGAAGAAGTGAGGCTGAAAAGGACAGCACTGACCGCACCCAGTCTGGCAAAAACTGGATCTTGAACCATGGAGGGCCTATCAGAATTAGACAGGAGTGATTGGGCATTGCTGTTTCATGATTACTCTAATTATTTGTTTTGATAGTTGCTATTTGTTGACTTGTTTCTTATGGGATGCCAGCCGATCCTGAGCAGTTCTTGCTGTTTCCGAACCCTTCTTCTTGAATGAGTCAATGTCCAGAATTTGGTGGATTTAAAGTATGTTCCATAGGATTGGGGTCAGTGCGTTCCAAAGCAGGGCTCCCACCGCGTGGATGAACCGTCCACAGTGGCTTGTCAATTAAATCTGGCCATAACAAATGGAGTTCCATTTCTGTATCTTACGTTGGGCTTTAATATCTAATTCAGGAGAAATGGCTGATGATCTTTTGGACCATGTCTTGTACAGGCTTTAAAAATGGCAAAGAGTATTTAGAATGTGGTCCTCTGTGCCAGCAGAAGCCAATGCAGCTCAAACATGGGATGATTTCCTGATGATAAAACAATCTCTTTGGTTTTCAACATCTTTCTTCAGAGCTTTGGCTCACACAACATTTAATAATTCCTTGATGGCCATCAAGTCGCAGATAAAATCAATACAGTGAAAAAAAGGCAGCAACAGATGTCTCATGAGATGAAAGCTAGTGTTTTTGGTTACTGCTGTGGTTTTATTGCTTTGGCAGTGACTAGTGTGACCCATAATTCCTACATCCAGTTGAAGGTAAGTAAGAAATGAAACAGATCTCCAAGTCAGGAAGATGTCCATGTCCCATCCTCAAGCAGAGATATGTCTCCTTCATACATAAATAAATGTGTTTCAGTCAAGTTGTAGTGTTTTCACACTCCCCATTAATACATGGATTTGAGTATTATCAATGACGCTGCAGGTAATATTGCAAAGTCAATGGGTCCAGCAGTCATATGCTTCTTCTTTACATTAGTGGAGACGTGAGGAACCAGTGGATCCCCACGTGTTGACTTTTATGGTTGATGATGAGAAGACTGAATTTGACCAGAAAGAATGACCCAATTGGAGGATTCTTCAAGAGGGTGAGAGCCTGGCCCAGTTCATATCTTTCATTGACCTGCATCTAGAGAGGATAGTAGATCTTTATTCATATCATCAATTATGGTTTATACACTTCTTTTTGGTCTCAACCCAGATTTTCCGCCCTGGAGATTTGAGTTAGAAACCAGGATTCCTTGTGGTGGGGTTGCAACCTCTCCTTCCTGATCTTGCTGCTGAAGGGGAAGTTAAAGATGGCTCTACACATTCCTGGAGTCTGCCAGTTGCCTAGTCGCTTCCTCAGCTTTTTTTAATGTGCCTTAGAGCATGGGTACCACAGGTACCATGTATTGCTGTAGTGAATCATGCATGATACTTTCTATCTCAGGCTGGGTTTACATAAGGTTTCCTTCATTGTGGTGTCCCTGAAGGTTTGTTGATTGTTTTACTCATTTGTGAGGCACTTAAAATTGCAAAAGAACAGGAAAAAGGCAGGATTCTTGAAGACTCTATCCAAGTATATGATGATAACTCCACATCTTCTGAAATCTTTGCTATGTCTCCAGGGTCCTGTTCTCACAGAAGGACATCAGGTGTTCACACCATTGATCTGAGACAACTCAGGTACATTTGGCCATATCTGGCTTCATGACTTCTGAGGAATTCCCTAGTTGTGTTTGATGCCTCATGCATGCCATTTGTTGGAGGGAGTGTAGTGATAAGGACTGAGGGTCCTATGTGTGCTGAGCAGCATTTGTGATGAAGAGAGCTGTGTGCGAGGTGTCAGGAGTAGAATGTCATGGATACTGAAGTTTAGTAAGAGGGTTATTCTGAGATTACTCCATTAATGCTCTACCCCTACAGACAGTCTGCAGAAACCACCTGATTTCACCCATTTCCCCTCACGGCTCACCTGCAGATATGGCTCCAGAGCCATCCAGACATGCCAGTCCTCCAGCTTGGCCCCTTTCTTGATGTAGTCCTTGATGCGCTGCTCTCTGGTTTCTGGGCGAAGGGCCCCATGCGCTTTGCTCCTCTTGACTCCCAGCACCTTCTCGCTCACATAGACTGACCAAAGGTTGCAGGTGGCTTCTGTGGTGTGAGGACTCATGTTCCAATTCCAGCCTTGCTGATTGTGCCCCAACTCGTGAAGCGGACCCCAGTTTGATGCAGTAATTAACTCTACGCTAAGGAGGCCTTTGGCTGAGTCTGTGTGGGCCATGATGGGATAGCCAGCGTGCATCCAGCCTGAAAGGAGAAGACAAAAGATGACAACTTCTGCATCCCACAGAAGAACCATCAAACACAGCACATGCACAACAGCTTTGTACACTCAGACAATAGTCTGGGTTGCTGTGTCTCTCTCTGAGAGTCTGTGTAGGGGCCAGATCATTTGCTGTCAGAAGTCACAGTGTTGAAGGTTCACAAGATACCTGTCTGCTTCATCAGGACCTTAACAATAAAGTGCTACTGCTGATAAATATGTGTTAAGTGATCAAAATCATATCACCCACAATCTGGGGAATGAACTCCCATCGTCAGCCTAGAGGAAGGCGAGGAGTACCGACGGACAGAGCGGTGCTCCATTTGTACCTGAGCTGTAGCCGGGTGAGGTGGAGAGTTCATTCCCCAGATTGTGGGTGATATGATTTTGATCACTTAACACATATTTATCAGCAGTAGCACTTTATTGTTAAGGTCCTGATGAAGCAGACAGGTATCTTGTGAACCTTCAACACTGCAGAAACATGTCGACCTAGATAAGACCCAAGTAGTTATTTGTTAACACTACTTTGCACTGTTTATTAACCTTGGGTGTGGGTAGGATCCTATTAAAGAACTTTTATTTCCACTCCCACAACCCAATATTAACTCACTTAATCACATGCTACATATAGCACTTTTTGCACTGCTAACTCTTTTTGCCCCCGGATACCAACATATAGTTTTCATTTATACATCACCAACTCCTTCAAATACGATTAGGACACAATCTTCCTAATCCGTAGTGGATTTGATTCCACTTCCTTCGGGTGAAGGATCCCAAATGATGTAGGGCGGTACAGGATGGGTATCTGATGGGAACATATTTTTTACCATGAATACCTCGGATTCAGGGATTGTATCCTATCAATAGCACAGAGTTGTCTAGATAGCTTCATTATGTTTCTTCTGACCCGTTGTTATATATGGTTTTTTCATAGTTTACAAGGATCATAACAATGCAAGGTCAATAAACATTTCCCTTACACGCCTCCCCTTTGTATTAATACTGTAGTGGAACACCCACCACGAGGCTGCACGCATTAAAACCAACCAAGTAATCCTTTCAGCTCTCTTTATTAATCATTGTAAAGTTACAGGGATTCTATGGCTGCAGATAAATGACAAGGACAAAACTATTAACAACTAGTGGAAGGATCTGGATGTAGGTACAGGGGGTGGACATCTCTCCTGAGCAGCTGGCATGGAAAAGGCAGACCTGTGTCTTGAATATAGCAGATAAACCTAGCCTTAGTAACTCAAGGTTCCCCTGAATGAAGGACTGACACAAGGCGCGGTTTATTACTCTGCCCACTTGCCACATCATGATCTTTACTAAAAAGAGACTGCAGAGAGTACTTGGTATGGGTATGTCCTGTGTAACATGCCTTGAGACCCTTACGGGTGAGTAGTCATGCTTGACAAACTCATGATTGATTGATTTATTGAACATGTCTCCAAATACAGTTCTATGGGTGCCACAGGCCAGCCAGGGTACCCCACCTGGTATTGTAGCAGTACTGGAAGTGGCTAGTATCATATCTGTCAAAACACAAAGGGAGATTTATAGACCACAGAGAATTTTCTCCCAAGTTTATGATAGCAATGAATGAAACACGAGATATACTTGGGTGTGCATTTCACTTATATTCATAATGAAATGTATTGGGTATGGAAATTGTTTCAATCATGACTGTAGTTGTAATCACCACTGAAGTTCGGTACCTGGTTGCACAGCGCAATAGTTTTGCCATCTTTCTTTGAATAGTAAGCTATCTGTTTTCTTCCCCAAAGGTTATTTAACATTTGATCCCTCTTTGCTTCTACAGTGGACCACTTTTGATTTTGTATTTATTCATGAATACATTTTGAACAGAAGCATATCTTTATTGGTCCTGGTGAATGCCGATACACCTCTTTTGAGGGTGAAACTGCAGAAACATGTTGACCGCTTGTTTCTGTGACACATATAGGAAGAGCTAATAGATTCCTGAAGTGTCCACTGTTTTTAATCCTGACCCGGTGTGCACTAATACATTTCTTTGTGCATCGGTAATCAGTTTTAACCTTCACTTCACACTTTTACTTCCTGCATGCTCTGCATCCCTCATCTTCACTGAGCTTACCATAGGGTGCCTGCCTTATCTCTGCAAAGACACGCAGTGCTCCTCTTTCTTGCTGAAGGAGTTGCAGTCTTCGCTTTGATCAGCTGTCACTGCTTGAGAAGCTTCCCTATGATGAAGCATCCACCTTCTGTGAGTGAGGGAAATTCATCCTTTAAAGAGAATATTCCCTTTCAGTTAGGTTATCTTGCATTACTTCCTTGAAAAACCAATATGTTTATCAGGTTCATATCTGTACCAGAATGAAGAAAAATATGAACCAAATGGTAAACTCTTTATTATGAGACGAACAACTCAAAGTATGGTTGGTAGGTCTGAGCAGGCCCGGACTGGCCGTAGCGGGCACTGGGCAATCCCCCGGTACGCCGCAAGGGTGGAGGCCTGTTTTGGGCCCCTGGGGGCCATTTTTGGTACATAGCTGCAAAATCAGCCCTGTAACAACATCGACTGAAAACCGGCCCCAGCAAAGAGCTCAGCAGTACCCCCAAAGCCCCGTGGGGGGGGGGGAGGGGGAGACTGCCGAGCACTTTGCCAGGGCCGGTTTTGGTTCTCAGTCCGGCCCTGGGTCTGAGGCCCACTCAGACCTTTTATACAGTGGCAAGTGCAGTCTGGATGAGCAGGAACTCCCAGGCCTCCTGGTCTTGACTTTGGCAATGCTACTTGAAGAAGGTGCTCTGGAAAGTTCCTGTCCAGACAATGAATATGAGTCTTCAGGGGCCTTCCGACCTCTCATTCAGCTCCCATCAAAACACAGGATGCAGGGCACGGGGTTCAGATAGTTTATGACATAAGAAATTGCATTCAATAAATTCAATAAGTAGTCGAGTTACAGCTTTTAGGAGTTGTAGAAGACCACTTGCCTCCACCGCCCAGCAGTAGGCCGCCATTTGTAATGAATGACCCAAGCCTGCCTAGTGGGTAACATTTTGATAAAAGTGTTTACAATGGTGCAGAACCAGTGCTCTCCTCTAGATGGAATGTTGGGCTGGCCACCATGTATTTGCAGTCTACTTGGCATTTTCTTTCCATTTCAAAAACATCCGCCAATGACAAAAACAATGACTTTGAGATGTGTGATGGTTTCTTCCTGCGTGTGAGGGTCAATGTTGTTTTTTTATGCATGAGTTTGCTATGCCTTGCAATGATGACCTATGTGGGGAAATTCCACACTAGGAGGCCTACCTTACATGAGGGGGGCTCCTGATGCATCAGAGGCAACAGTCCTGTGGTGGAAAATCTGAAGCGCATGATTGACAACAGGTCAAGAGAACTCTCAACTCTTAATGCTGCAGGGCAACCATGAGTTAGGGGTTAGATGGTCCTTGCAATGTAAGACGGAGCTCTTACTCTGCTACCGGTAAATGACCAACTTATTTGTTGGAAAGTATGGCCAATGCAGTTGGCAATCAGACAGTCCATTCCACCATCTAACAGTGTCATAAGACCTCAAAATAAACTTATAAGGCTTGATGCATCAACCTTTTTAGGACGTGCAAACGTTGCGAATCGCAAATATCGGCCGTTTGCACTTCCTAAATTGGTTTCTGGGATGCATCAAGCATTTTTGGAAAATCGTTATTTTTAGCGAATTCCAAAAATGCGATTGCTTTTAAGGAATCGCAAATTTGCGATTCCTCTTATGCAATGCATCATTGTTAAAACATTTGCGATTTTACAAATTACAAGTGCAAATTACCACGAAGTTGAACCTCGTGGTAATTTGCAAAATTGTTTAAAAATGCACAAAAATGCATTTTGTAAACTGTTAAGTTACAGACACACATGTCCTTAGGACATGTGTGTATGTAACTTACAGGTAAAAGTGCATTTCATGGGTGCAGGGGGGGGGGGTCATTTGGACCCCCCTCTCCACCCTTGAAATGCTTTGTTGAACTCGGATTTCAAATTGCGAATTCGCAATTCCCATTCTTTCCTATGGGCATTTCAGCCCATAGGAATGAATGGGAATTGCGAATTCGCAATTTGAAAATCGCATTTTTTATGCGATTCGGTAAAAATTGCGATTTTTACCGAATCACAAAAAAAATGCGAAAAAAATGATGCATACCATTATGAGATTCCTAATTTGCGATTCGGTAATTTTCGCAAATTAGGAATCGCAAAAAAGTACTTTGATGCATCTGGGCAATAGAGCCTACAAAGTAACATAGGTGTCTATGGTGCCGGTACACCTACGGGTATTTGTGGGCTTTACAAGTTGTTAAAATTAAAAATATGGCCACTGACATCCTGTGGGGAAAGGCCAGCTGTCTTTGGCAAACATAATTAAATCAGGGTATATTGTGTGCTGAGTTAACTAATGCCAGCAGTTTTCTTTTCAGATCTTGCCTATAGCTTTTATCTTTCAGTTGCAGAAGACTTTATGTTAGACCTGTTGCCTCAGGGTTGTCTTCACCCCAAATTGTTGCCTCTCTCTTCCATTTTTTCTGACTTTGCTTTTGCTGGCCGTTGGACTCTGAGCACTTTACAACTTTTAACCAGTGCTAAATTGTATGTACTCTTTTATCTAAACATGATAACATTGGCTCATACCCAATTGGCATATTTAACTAATGTATATGTGCCTAAAACTATGAACTGCATGTTATGTTATGTTATATAGAATTTATAAAGTGCAGCTTTCACTCCGAGGAGCATCATGGTGCTATGTGGTGTGATACAATAAGTACAGACGTAACTCAGAATTCAGATGAGTGAGAGGCATAAAGTGTTGGGAGTACCAAAAATCCAGGTTTTCAGGGCTTTCCTGACGTTAGTCTCTGTTTTAATGAAACGAAGATGACTAGGAAGAAGGTTCCAGGCTTTGGGCCCTAGGACCGCAACTGATTTTCCACCCTTTAGGAGGTCCGCTGACGAGGGTCAGAGGAGGCGTGGAATCATAAAGGGAATGAACCTGTAGGTAATTATCAGGATCTTGAAATGGGCTCTTTTGTGGCTAGGCAGCCGGTGTAACAATTTTAGGGCAGCTGAGGCTGAGTAGCCTCGTGACAATTTCAAGACTATCCATGCAGCTGCTTGTTGGACTATCTGTAGTTTGTTTAAGATGGACTTATTGGTCCCTGCATATAAACTATTGCAGTAATCCTATCTCAAAGTAATTAGGGCTACTGCCACTGCCTTTCTGGCCATGCAGGGGACTAGCTCAAAGAACCTTTAAGGGACTTTATCAGGTGAAAGCAAGCACCTGCCACCGCTAAAGATTGCTGAAGAAAAGATAGTGATGAATCGAACTTCACTCCCAAATTCTTTACTATATTCACTGATTTGGGAGGAGGGTGGATGTCCGTGGCCCACCATAGGCCAGGAGAGTACGTATAGGATTTGCCTGTTACCCTTCAGGTGATTCTCTTCCATCCAGTGGAATACCCCTGTGAGGCAACGTTGTAGATTCCCTTCAGACTTGGAGGAGTGTTTGTCTAACACCAAAATTAGCTGTGTATCATCAGCATACGAGATAGTCTCAATGTTGAAAGAAGATATTAGGCTAATGAGGGGAGCCATGTAAACATTAAACAGCACTGGATGTGGAGCAGAGCCCTGCAGAACCCCAGCAAGTAGGGTTTTTTCTGCTGACTGATAGTGGCCGAGAGTGACTACTTGTCTCTGGTGGAGCAAAAAAGATTTCAGCCAGGTCAAGGCCAGATGAGAGATGCTGTATGTTTTAAGATGGTCCAGCAGAATGTCATGGGAGACCGCATCAAAAGCAGCTGACCGATCCAATAAAATCAGCACAGTATTTTTTCCCTGATCTAAGGCTGACTTGAGAGTTTCAGCGGAGTATAGTAAGGACGATTCTGTTGAATGCTTAGGCCTGAAGCCTGATTGGCTAGGATGTAGAGTATTAGCCTCTTCTTGATAAGGGTTCAGTTGAACAATGACTAGTTTCAGTGTGATTTTGCTGAGACACGGAAGCAGGGAGATAGAACGGAGATGGGAAAAAGTGGTAGGGTGGGCAAGTAGTTTTTTTCTGAAGGGATTTAACTGCCACGATTTTCCATTGCATTGGCACTTCTGCTCCTGAGAGAGAGGAATTTCTTATCTCAGCATGCAAAAATCTGGGGAGGGGGAGCAGGGGTCAAATGGAGACCCTGATGTACAGGAAGAATGGCATGGCGTGACTGTTCTAAACTAATAGTTTGTAAATATTGAAGGGTCGGTCTTTCACTTACATAATTAAAAGATACCATTATAAACAGAAGAACTGGGGAATGGGGTCTAAGCACAATTAATGCATCATCAATTGCTTAACCATCAAACGTGAGCAATTGGAAATTGTAAAACAAACCATCTTTTTCTACCCTATATGAGAACAAAATCGGAGGAAAAGGAAGGAAGAATATCGTTAAGATACTTGAGTATGAATTGGACTGGACAGAGGACACATTTCCGTACGTTAACGTTAGAAGAAGAGTTCTTTTGTTTGCCCTGAAGAAGTCCGAGGAGGACGAAACGCGTTGGCTATGGCTACAGTGTTTTTATGAAGAATAAATAAAGAATTAACTTCAAACAATATTACTGATTCTGCCATCAAATGATTTACTATTGTGCATGATAAATACGATTACTGTTGAATAATTGAAAAGAGAAATGTGCATGCTGGACCAAATTTTGTTTAAATAATTAGAAGATACCTATGTGGGCGGTGGGAGGTGTGTTTTGAAATCTTTTTGTAAAATAAGAACTTTCTGTTAAAAGAAATCAGCAATCTGATTGCAGGGAATCTGTGATGGTGGGATTTCTTGTTCGAGTATTTTAGGGCAGGTGAAGGAATTCATTATTTTAAAAATGATTTTTAGATCCAAGTCGGCAAGCCTAAGTAGATTAGTAAGGTAGGATTTCTTTTCAACTTTGATCTGTTGGTGATAAGTTTTGAGAGACATTGTGAAGAGAGTTAGGGGCATATTATCAAGGGCTAGCGATATTTTTATCTCCGCGTTTGCATCCGTTTTCGGACGAAATGCGACAATAATAATATCGCTTTATTTTTAAGAGCACGCTAAAGCATGTTCAATGGGATTAGCGCTAGCTTCAACATCGCATCGCCTTGCATCGCTGATGAGATGCAAGGGAGGCGTGTCCCGTGAAACAACATGGGATATTATCGCTAACCCAGCTTCTCCCTATTTACAAGTATATCGCTAACACGCATAGCGACATTAAAATCAGCGCTAACAGGGTTTTTCGCTGGTTTGTAACGTCTGCTATTTTTCTTACTAATTTTTGGATTCAATCCTGTATATTCATTATTTCATAAACCATTAGTTGTATCAAAAACCGTGCTATACAATTATCAGTGGTTGTCCTGAAATAAACTTTCACAAAAACATACAATGGACTTACATAAACTAAAGTGAGTGAAAATGAAACATCAACATGTAATACAATTTACACAAAACCATACATGTAGACAATAAAAAGTCAGTCCAAACAATCACAGTGCATTGGTTACAACCCTATTTGAATTTTCTGATTGTAGTTGGAACTTAGTAAGGACTGATAAATGACACTACGTCGACGCTTCGACCCTATATTTTGGTGCTTGTTTTTCGCAACCAGCTCGGGTCTTCTTCAGGACTTAAAAGTACTGTTTGACAACCTGTATAGAGGAGGTGCCTACGTCTGTTGCTAAGACGATGGTAGGAGGATATGTCAGCCGACAATATTCATTCCTCAGAGATCATTCTCTTCAAAAAATTCTTATACAATTAATGCATTCGATTCATCCACCAGCCGGCGGAGAATCTAGAAGCAACTTGTTCAAGCGCCGCAATGCGATCACTATTGTGAGGTTCGAGGAACGTGTTGTTCCCTAGTTCAGTCCACTACATGTGCCCTCTAGACAAGACAGAGGTCCTCATCCTCGGCCCCACCCCCTCAGCCTGAGATGACTCCTGGTGGCCAAAAGCAGTAGGAATGGCCCCAGAACCAACCGACCACGCACGCAACCTGGGGGTCATCCTCGACTCCACCCTCTCCATAACCAAGCAGGTCAGTGCCATCTCCGCCTCCTGCTTCAACACCCTCCGAATGCTCCACAGGATCTTCAAATGGATCCCCCCCGACACAAGGAAAACCGTCACCCAGGCCCTGGTCATCAGCAGACTGGACTACGGGAACGCCCTTTACGCAGAAACAACAACCAAGCTCCTGAGACGCTGCAACACATCCAGAATGCCTCAGCACAACTGATCCTCGATGTTCCCCGACGAAGCCACATCACACCCCACCTGAGAGGCATGCATTGGCTCACTGTCAACAACAGGATCACCTTCAAACTCCTCATTCATGCCCTACACAACACCGGACCATCATACCTCAACAACCGTCTCAGCTTCCACACACCCACCCGCAGCCTCCGCTCTGCCAACCTCGCCCTCGCCACTGCTCCACGCGTCCGGAAAACCACCGCTGGGGGCAGGTCCTTCTCCTACCTCGCCGCCACGACCTGGAACACTCTCCCTACCAACCTACTTCAGACCCAGGGCCTGCTGGCCATCAGAAGACTTCTCAAGACCCGGCTTTTTGATCAGTAGCTACCCCCTCCCCCCAGTGCCTTGAGAGACCCTCACAGGTATGTAGCGCGCTTTACAAATGTTAATGATTGTAGTTTTTAACAGCCACTGCGACCTGGCAAGATAACCCTCTTGCCAGGCCTAAACCTTCTCTTTTTATAAATATAAGTTAACCTTAAGGGATGCCCTGTTTAATCATAGGGCAGGGAGCCATATATTCAAAAGAAAGGACGTGTACCCTTCCGTTTTATATGCCCTGGTAGTGAAAAACTCCCAATTTTGTTTTTCACTACTTTAAGGTCCATCTCTCCTATAGGATAACATTGGGATTACCTTATTTAATCTTTTAAGTATAATTCGCAATTGGGAAGGCATAGATGTTTCAAGCTTAGTGTCACTGAACTCACAATTTAAAATCACTACATATGGTGAAGTTGAATTTTAAATGCCAGTCTAGCAATTGCCACTTTTAGAAAGTTAAAGGATCAAGACTGATTTACATGTGGCTGGGTTTAAACTGGAAGGGTATGGGGAGCAAAGAAACAATGGATTTAGGCTCAGATCTCTGTACTGGGGTGAATGTTTGACATTGTCCAACATTCTGTCCATCAATTGTACTTTTTGCACTTTTAGAATTTTGCTATTTGTCCCCCTGTAGTGTGTCTGGAGCACACCCATGAAAGCCATTTTGGTTGCGAAATTTGGTTTGACCCCTGAAAAGTACCAACAAAGGTTCGAAGATAGCTAGAAGCTCTCTAGTGCATCCTGGATAGAGTTTGTGGATTACTCCAGCAATAGAACTGAATGGTTGGGTGCATGGAAGCAAAGTTAATGATGGCAATGGGCTTTACAATCTGATAATGAGAGAGCACATGCTCAGTATTTGCTTTCCGGCACTTAGTTCAAAGCAGGCTGATTGACCCCAGGAAGCTTGCTGAGGAGACAGAACTCTGGGCTAGCAGCAGAGTGTCCAAAAAGATATCTAGGTGAACTCTCACAAGAGTGATCAGGGATCCCACCAGAAGAAAGAGGGGTGAGAAAAACATAAAAACACAAAGTTCTCTAAAGGCCTCCAAAATAATTCCCACGGAAGTGGTGGTAACCAGTCCCATTCTGAGCCTAAGAAGAATGGGTTCTTTGATAAGCAGACAGAAAGGTTTGTGCCTCAATTCACAGAGTGCTACACATATGAGGAATCCAAGGGCAGCTTCAAATGTCCAAAGAGGGCATGGCCCCCAGCTGATGGGCAGACACCTGGGTTGTTGAGTGTAGCACTTGGTGAAGAGTTCCAGTTAGCTTTGGGGAACAGGCAGAGATGATCCTTGTTTCCTTGGGGCATAATGAGATGGTGCCAAAAACCCATATGCTTGCCAATACAAAGTACAGGCAGTGGGTCACCATGAGTGGACAATGGGGAGAGAGCTCGAGGGACACAGGAGCCAGGAGACTACTGGACATTGTTAGCTGGTATCCACAGAGCAGGTCCTTCCAAACACATTCCACCAAGTCAAAGTCGCCGACAATCGTGAAATTCAATTACCATTGACTCTGGTTTCCTTCGAGTGGTGGGATCTCAAGTTCTCTAAAACTAGCTGTGAGCTCAACCATGCTGTAGATTGTCTGTTGGGCTGCAACAGGGAGCACACTTTCTGCAGGGAGGGAGAGTTTTGGTCACACTTGGAGATGTTGGGATTGCCTGAAAGGGTCTGTATGACCATAAGGTGCAAAGCTGCCAAAGTCAGAGGTGTCTGGAGCCTGGAACAATGACCCAGACAGCTACCAAGAAGGAGACCATACAAATGTAGATGTTGCTGCAAATGTAACTCGTATAGAGGACGAGCCATTAGCATAAAGTGGACACACTAAAACAAAGTGGACCAATCCAGATCAGAACAAATGTATGAGCACTACAGCATCCACCCCCTGCATTCTAAAGAATTCATTGGCGATGCTATTGAGCTGTTTCAAATGAAACAAGCAAAAGGAGCTCCCTTGAGTGTAGCCCCCCAACTGTTTTCTACTGGAGCAGGAGGCTGCTATGATGACCTTCCGGTACAAAGACTAGCAGCTGAATACTGCTCAACACAATTATGTTCAGATGATCCAAGATTTTGTCAGTGCATTCCATACATATTCTACCTTCTGTTTGAGAGTTACTTGTCTGGACTTTCATATGCTGTGAATCATATACGGAAGCCAGGTGTTAATCTCAAAATCTCTCTGCGTGGGAATTTGCTGATAAAGTTCAAGAAAAAGATGAAAAGTTAGAATACAACTTAATTAATTTATTTTGATGGCATGCCAACGTGACACCAACGAGTATTGGTATCGTCATCTCGGAGAAGTCAAATGCAAAGATGAATATGCATGGGATGAGCTGCTTGAATTTTTACGAGAGGCAAACTAATGTTTGCAGATAGTTTAACCACAGATTCCAAGCCTTGCTGTCTTTTATCTGCAACAAAATAAATCCTCCTCTTGGCGAAATAACTGATTTCTTTGACATAAAGAGTACCCAGCAAGAGATGCTCCTCAGATTCACATGATGTTATGGATAAAAGATGCTCCAAAATTTGGAAGGCAGTATTTCACTGTGTGCGGTCTTTCATAGAACAGTATGTGACATGTGCCATCCTAATTTATACTACTGACAAATGCTTGAGAGAACAAGTTTTACTTTTCCAAACATATAGATGTGGAAAGTACATTAGATGAAATTACAGAAGCAAAGGAAGATTTTACACAGGATGTCATTCTGTATTTCATGACCGGTTACTTCAAAAGGAAGAATCAACAGCTTAATGTCTGCAGTGAGACATACAGTTACACGGAAATCACAGAAAAATCCATACAACCTAAGAACCAAGAACCAAGGCTTCCAAGTTCATTAATGATTGTAATGTTCCAATTCACAAATATGAAATGCAAATATGGACATTCAATTTGTTGCAGACAACTCCATTGCTGTGGCTCATTATGTGACTTCCTACATTACAACACTCAAATGAAAAAGATGTGGCTGGATATTTTTACAAAAAAGTTGTACAGCTTTAGTTTAAAAATGCTATCCCATAAGGAGGTGGGTTCTTATGATTGTTGTGACAGGTTGAGTTCAGCCAGTTACTTCTCGAATTTGAGGGGATTTGGTTCGATAAGTCTAGGTCTAGCAAGCATGTAAAATAGAGTGTTAAAGTCTTTTGCAGAAATTCAGTATCGACTGTACAGAGTTCGACAAAGAAAGTACTGACATTGTAAAATCCAACATGTTGGATACATACTACCTAAGAAGAGGTGTACATCTAGAACATACGTGCTTATCTGAAGTTCTTCTGGATATGATGGTTGTTTAGTGAGACATGCTAAAGGAAACTTAATAAACAGCAGAAAACTTAGTTGCCAAACATCAGATGAAAGAGAATTTTTCTATTTGGCACTTCTTCAACTGTTCAAGCCTTGGCGTGCTGAATTGGAATTACTTGGAGGCTATTACGGCTATGAAGATGCATTTAATGTTGTGAAATATAGTATTGAGTGTTTAGCCTTCCAAAATTATATGCAAATGTTAACTGATGAGAGTCAGCAAGAAGCAACATTTGCAGCAGAGGTAGCTAAGGACAGTTCACAAAACATTCAAAGTTCTGAACTACTCAGTCAAGATCCTCTTGGACCACCTATTATTAAAAATGAAGCTGCAATAGCTGTGAATGAGGTGGAAAGTGCAATGGAACAGGTTAGACAAGAAATTACACATCTGGAGCAGTTACTTGCACAATTGAATAACAAACAGATGGACATTTATATGGAAGTAAAAGAGAAAATAGAACATGGAATTCTCTATGAGAAGAAAGAATGCAACTGTTCATCTTTTAAACCAATTTTTATCATATAACAGTAGTAGCGGAGTGGTAGCGGAGTTGTGCTCCAAATAGTCAAAGTTTGCCACCTTGATAAGCAGTCTGAGACCTTTCTTCGTGATGCCTGGATGAGATCTTTACAAGGAATATCCCATCTCCAATACAGGACCATACAGCACATTTGCATTCTGCCATATAAAGCCCCGATGAAGTTCTAAAAGCTTGTGTTTTGGAGGAACGAAACATGTTGGCTCTTTTGATGAGCATGTATTGATGTCAAAATAAAGGAAGAAAATTCCAGAAATCACAACTGACTAAATGTGCTTTGTTCGGTGCACCTCCTTGTGTTAAATTTGCTTTACAAATCTGTAAACAGTGGCACCAAAGGGTGACAGGTAGTGGAGTACTGTGCATGACCATTGTTAATAAGACAGCAGCGATAGAGTGAGGTGCTATCAACTAGGTCCGTCACCTTGAATCGTCTTTGGCTTATGATCTTGTGGAGGTGGACTGACACTTCAGTTCAATTTAGACAGGCACCCAAATGTGATTATTGTTTTAATGCTGTCTTCCTAATAACTGATTCAAAAGTTGATTTTAAATTAGAATGTTCTGTGACTGTAAATGGTAAGTAAAATGTGGACAATAAAAGAGCCTGAAAATAGTCCTCAAGACTTTTCAGACTTGAGGAGTCAAGGCAAATGCTGGTTGGCCACGGCTCTGCCAGTGGTGAAGGTAAAAATATTGCACCATTTGAAATCCGTTTTGCCACCGTCTCATAACACATGGCTCGCTGACATACCCAACATGGCCTCTTATGAATGGCTTATGTATAAGCTTAATGATCAATTGCAGAAGTTTGAGGAGTTCTGGGGCCCCTTCCTCTGTGGTTAGCTGTGGGCATCACCATTACTTAGTTGGGTTTCGCACCTGTTCCTTGGCTGCACTATGTTGGGACGAGGTTTGAAGTGGGACGGTCTGGGGTTCCGACATCACAATTTAGCAGTCCCCTTCCCTCTTTGATTCACCAATTTATGGTTGTAGTGTAGGTTGTGAGTAATGTTTTAAGTTCACACTGTCTTTTTAGATAATTTCAACTTGTGATGTCTTGGACCTGTGTGATCTATCATATCTGTATCACTGGTGTCTGATGTTTGTATCTGAAAATCGTGTGAGCGTGAAGAATTGAGATAAAAAATAGTCAGTATGAACTCTAAACTGGCCCTGGTGTGTGGCATGCCCTTGTCCTACCACTACTGCCACTTTTGTGCGAACTGAAGGTGGTGGTGTGCAGGAGCAAAAATGGCAAGGTGTAGTACTAACCTGCAGATATTTGAACATCTGTCACAATTCTCTCTGGTCTTTTGAAGGGCATAGGGAGGGCAGCCAGCTCTGCAACCGCTGCCATCATGCGGTCCCACAAGGACATCAGGGCGTTGGGCTTCTCCACCACTTGAGCGAACTCCGTAGGGACGGTGAGGATGATATTGTCAGTCGCAAACTCTGCCCAAGGGCCAGGGTAGTGCCGGATGGTATCCACCCAGGCAGAGTCAGTGGTTTCTCCTGTAGTAGAATCAAAGATAAAGTTAATGTACTTATTATACAATCAGAACACCAGAACAAGCCACCGTGAGGCATAAATATGAGTTACTCTCTGTACACCCTATTAACTAAACCTCTGAGCATAGGCAAAAACATTGTGTCATAGTGGATGTCCCACACCTGCCTCTGAATGCTGGACTGGCTTGTGTACATTTCATTCAGCCACAGGAGGTTATTCAAAAGGAAAAGCAGTAATGGTCATTTTTTCAGAACAAAATCTCCTTATTTTCAATTGTCTCTGCATCAATTTTAAATTATTGAGACTTAAGGTACTTACTTAGATTTTTGTCGATGAGATACTCCAACAAAACATGATGGATATACTGTATGCCATATTACAAGTGGCATAGGCTACAATACACTTTGCAGACGGGACACCAGCCACATTTGTGCAGAGTATCACATCTGGTAAACTCTAAGGCAGAAAGTTCTCACGGTAAAAAGAAACTTCTCCTTCAGAAACAAGATCAGTGAAGCAAATAGCCCCAGCCTCCTTTTCCAAACCATTAGGTTCTGTTCTAACCTTATCAAACAACATAAGATTCCACGCTTAAAAGTCCAGGTAGCAACAATCGCAGAATTCTTCACAATAGAAATAAAGACAATGCACAAATATTTTAATCACAGTCTTTATCGACCCCGTATTTTGGAAATATGAGCCGCCCATTTTGAAAATATCAGTGACCTAATGGTCATCTTTTTTAACCTCCATAGGATTACTATTACCACAAACCCATCAAGGTATAGAGAAGACGGTTTGCTAGAATGCTTAATCAAAACCTGAGCTGGGCATATTCTACCACACTCCTCAAAGTTGTACCACCTCATCAGTGAAAGGGATCTTACTGGATGAACAGTCATGCTGCTACTCAAGATGCCAAACTTAGATGCACAAAACCTATGATATTTCAGACTATTAAAGATTCTGCTGTTTTTTGGCAACATTATTTAGAAAATGGTAACCTCCAAACTCACTATGCATAGAACCAGGAACAAACTCCAAAATAAACTCCATTACGGATTCCGGATGAAACATACAGAAATGATCCACCCTCCATACCATAAAGAATATCCTTAAACTCCTGGATGATAGGTAAACCCTGCCTAATTGCACTTTGAGACCTATGGGCTGCATTGAAGACTGTAAACACTGTAACCTTACTGAACATTCTCTAGCCCAGACTGGGACTAGGAGGATCAGTCCTCGATTAGTTCCAGATATTGAAGTCTGTTTGAACACAACTCATTATTCTCAACCTCTGTGATTTGTCAACTTACTTCTTAAACTCTTGTGTACCACCAGGACCACTCTTATAACTCAACCAATTTAAATTTTACTTGGAAACCTTTTCAGAAAAGACTCAAGATTAAAATAATACATTCCACTGATATCATGACATGAATTAGCAGTACCTCTGAAAGATTGAACTCTGCAATGACTGAGTTCAATGCTCTTCTTTCCTAAAATCTCCACACACCTGCACAAGAATATATTAGCCTGCTTCTGAATCACACTGAATCTGGTACCAGTAGCCAGAACTCTAGTGTTTTCTATTGATGGCTCCATATATTCCATTGTTCATATTAATAATCTAAAACAACCACCCACATCCCAACTACATATCCTAGGGAAACCATCCATCCTCCATAGGACTTCAGACCTTTGGTGTGGGCTCTAAAGCTCGCATATAGACAGTAGTAATGGCATTTCGGAAAGTCACTCTTAACCCACAATCGCACCCTCAAAGCCAACCAACACGCAACAGTCCCTCCTTGTACTAAACATTAAGTGATCAGCCCACATAATGCTAATGCTCTAATAGCTGCTCAATGTAACAGTGTCTCAGCTCTATGCACAATACACACCATGCTTGTAGAAGGGTGCTCGCACTGCCTGTTTCACGGTGACTGACAAAAGACCAAGTTGGCATCCGGCTGGCACCAGGATATAGATGAGGCCGCCCCACAGGTTGGAGATGGTCATCTTCTCGCTCTTAACCTCGAAGACCTTGGTGACTACGGGCGGGCGAAAGAGTTCCTCTTTACCACAGAGGTTATCCGATTGGCATCCAATCTGCACCTGTGGGGTAAGGTACATGCAGTCAGCAGGTGAAAAGGAGGCATGACTATACTTTTCATCAATCATCAGGAGTGAGGACCATTGGACCACATTATTTCTTCAAGGACGACTCTATGAAGAAGTTCTGTCATTGTGTGGGAAACACATGTGGTTACAATTGACATCAATCAATGCTGGTGGGGACCAATGGATCACAGACATCACAGGCAGAATGGAAAGGATGCACACATTAGGTGAGGAGAAACAGTCAGTGTGTGAATGGGTCAAGCTCCTATTTCACATGAACAGTTATGAGTATGGGCCATGAGACCGCACACAGATTATGATATCTCCACTGGGCTCTATGCATTCTTGTGAATCCAAGTCTCTGCTCTCAGAGGAGTATCCTCCTAGCAGTTTGGGGGCTGCTCACTGGTTTATCCCACCTAGGATTGCAGTAATAAATTTCAAGGGTGAAAATAAAAATACACAAGAATAACATGAACTTAATATTGAAGGACAAAATATCGAAAGGTAAGTACATATAGAGGAAGTTTACATGTATTATTCCTAACTCCACATCTCTGTACCATGAATATATATATATATATATATATATATATATATATATATATATATATATATATATATATATATATATATATATATATATATATATATATATATAAAAAAATATATATATATGGATTTAGGTATAAAAAATCTATATCAATATTTGCATGCTTCTATCTTCTAGCTCTGATATTCAGGGGGCGCAGCCTAAACTAGCAGGAATATACTATGGGGCATATTTGCAAGGAAGTCGCGGAGAGAGGCATTAACCTTCTTGGCAAAATGCCGTGCTCCGCCTCTTCTGAAATGCAGATCTACACTGTATTTACAACAAAAGGGTGCAGCCCTGACTTTCCCCCTGCGCTGGCACTAATTTAACTGCCTGGCACCAATGCACCATAGTGCAAGGGTGCCTGTGGTGCAGGGAAGGTGTCCCTTCCTGCACATAAACAATCTCAAATGGTGATTTGTAACTTCTTTGTGTGCTGCTTTGTTCATCACACATAGAAGTTGCAACTCGTCATTTTTAAAATGATCGTTCATGTGCAGGAAGGAGCACCTTCCTGCACATAAATAATCATGAATGCCCAATGCAGCACACATAGAAACAGCAAAAATGAGGAGAAATAAAGCCTTTATCCTTGTTTCGCCATGTTAAGACCATGATTTTTTGGTCTTAATTTTGGTGCTGCCACTATGTACGCCACCCCTGTATATAGGGGTCAACGTCAAAATCAAAGGGTGTTGCGGGGGAACGCCCACCGCCAAAGCCATTGCCCAAGCCTTTCCCACCAAGTTTAGCGTGCATTTTGGGTATGGTATTTACATGCTCATGCCTGTATATTATTTTTACTCTAAGTTTTAGTTTCATGATTTACTTATAATATTTAGGAGCTTATTCACAAAGAAGTGACGGAGTGCAGCCTTAGACTTCTTGGCATAACAATGCACTCCGCCATTTCTTGAACGCAGGGCTGCATACAACAATATGGTTCTGTCCTGCGTTTCCTCCTGTGCTGGTGCTAATTTCAGCTGCCATGGAAGGTGTCCATTCCTTCTCATAAACAATCTTAAATTGCGATTTGTAACTTCTATGTGTTCTGTTTTGTGCAGCACACATAGATGTTGCAAATCGCCATTTTCAAAATTATTCTTTATGTGCAGGAGAGGACACCTTCCCGCACATAAATAATCATGCATGGTGTTCTTGCTGTTTCTATGTGTGCTGCCCAATGCAGCACACATAGAAACAGCAAAAACGAGGAGACATAAAGCATTTCTCTTCATTTTGGCAGATTAAGACCAAGTTTACCCTGGTCTTAATTTTGGCGCTGCGCAATATTTATGCCACCCTTATAAAAAGGGGGCAGCGTCAAAATTAATGGGTGTTCTGGTGGAACGCCCACTGCAACACCCATTGCTCAACCCTTTAAATGCTGTGTAGCATGAAATGGTGCCTTATTTACAAGTGTCAGATAGATACTTAAAATAAAATAAGATAAGTGGCTTAACGCTGCCTTGAGAATAGGGTGCAGCCCCTATCGCCACCACAATGTCAAGAAAAGTGACGCTGTGGTGGTGATAAGGGCTTCTAAATATGCCACCTGAGTTGTCTGCAAGGAGTGGGCTATGTTCTTCACAGATCTCACGGCTGAGATGACATCGAATGGCAGCTCTTCCCATGACAAGCAGTGCCTTACCTTCAGCTTTGCTCCGATGGCTGACGTTGGGAGTTCAATGCATGCTTTCTGCTTTGGATAGAGATAAAGGCCGGTGCTTCTCCAAGCCGCGGGTCCTGCAAGAGGTCACACATGGTTAAAAGGAAAATCTGGAGGAAATGGCTAAAGCACCCCAAGAGCTGAGCGCTAAATCGACTGAAGATTGTGTTGAAGAAACTCACATAGTTGAGTCTAAAAAGTACTTACTGCAAAAGTTAATAATCCATGAGTCACATATTTGACCTATAAGGGGTTCCTCCTGCACCTGGCGCAATGTTCCTTAATCCAGGGCAGGATGTACATATATACGGTATTATTGATGTTTCTCATATCAATCACATTGACCCAGTGGTTCACCAACAACAGATACTCCACTACCATATACTCACCTGGGCCCATATAGTCACAGTAGTTAAACCACTGGGGGGTGGTGAGGTTTAATAAAATTCCACAAACTGTTTAGGATTACTCTATTCAATACATTTGTTCATTTTTCAAACTAACCCTTCACAGATCAATAAGTTCTTTCCTCTGGTCGAGGGATAATTACCATAAACTAACTTTTTTTTATACTTCAAGTAAATCACCACAGACTCGAGAAAGTTTGAAATCTTTATCTAAAATTCTAGATGCATGTGAACAATCTCAATACAGTGCAGTCACCATCATTCATAGGAGAGAAAATTCAATTAATAAACGCAATACATTTATCTCTGACTCATGCAATAATTGATGCCGGGAAGAGAGAGGACAGAGAGAAAAGATCAAGAACAATAGCAAATAACAGAAATTTATAATTGCCAAGGATTTATGTGGAACCTTATGTAAAACGCTCTGATACCTTCGGGCGAGACCCAAAGGTATCAGAGCGTTTTACATAAGGTTCCACATAGTTGCAAACATACATCAGTTACAAGTTACCAAAAATACCAGTAAAAAGGAAGGAGGATGGAAGAAAAGGAAAATGGACTGAGGAAGGGAAAGGGAGTAGGGGAAAAAGGGGTAGGGTATCGATACGATGGAGAGACGGAGGGAATGTCTACCCAAGGTCCGGCTGGGTAGATGATATCTGGGAGGGAATCCGCAGCCCATCTCCTCTTCAGGTATCAGGTAGCTCCACCGGGCATTGTTAAAATAGCTAGGTCTCAACAGAAAAACATAAGGGGGTAGGGTGAATGGGAAGGAGGGAGATACAACAGAGAGACAAAGAAAAGTCTGCCCAAAGTCCAGCTGGGTGGGTGACGGCTGAGGGGGAATCCACAGCCCATCTCCTCTTCAGCTAACAGGTAGCTATACCGGGCCTCGGTCAAATAGCAGGGTCTCCACAGTCAGGGGAAAGTTTAAAAAAGTACATGTCCTGGAGGGAGAGCAGGATCACGGACAGGTGAAGGATGTGATTAAGTTCAGGTCGATGACCAGTTCGATTGTCCAGGAGTGATCAAACATCGTGGAGTGACCAACTGAGGCGGCCATCATCAGCCCTAGAACAGCTGGTCACTCACAGAAAGGCCCTGACTTGTGAGAGAAACACTGCCTCTCAAAAGGTGTTTTTGGAAAGTGGGAGGCAAGCAGATCACAAATAACTCTGGTTAAGTATGCTTACTCAATGTCACATAAAAAACTGTACGATTAGGGAAGCTTTTTAGCAATTTCCTTCATATATGAAGATTTTTTACCAGATCCACTGTCGTTTGTTGTAACATTCCAAAAATTTGACTATGCCATGATTTAGGTAAGCAGTACAAAAGGGGGAGGTGATGGACAGAGCATCTGAACCAATCAAACGCTCACACCCAGTCAACAGATCTGGGTTTAATCCATCACCCGTTCTTTAGCCCTCTCTGCCACCCCGGTTCAGACATGGCCATATGCAAATCAGTCTGACCCTGTGCCTCATGGGAACAGTCCAGCCCAAACTGCCAAGCCATGCCTTCCCTGGACCAGAAACAAGCTTCCGAGGACCAGTTTCTGGCATTTCAGCCATCTTCAGCCCAGCTTGCTGGAATCCAGTGGCAAAGTGAGCAAGGGACTCATGTCTGAGCATACCCTGCCAACTTATGGCGAACAAAGTGGTACAAAAGGGGGTGGTGATGGACGGAGCATCTGAACCAATCAAACACTCACACCCAGTCAACAGATCTGGGTTAATCCATCACCGTTCTTTAGCCCACTCTAACTTTGGAATGGCTGCATGGAAACATGTTGTGTTTGGTGTCAAACACTTTGGAATCCTACCCTCCCTACCAGTTCTGGCGGCTGGGGTAGAATTCCACCCTTCTAGAGGGAGAGACATGTACACACTGGTCTGACCAGTAATAGTTTAGAAGAACCTTAGCATCACAAAATGGAGGCTGCATCCACAGAAACAGGTCTGACCTCCTGCTGCTGGACGAAACTCCGACAGGGGAGGCCTGGACAATAGGTTTCCTGTCACAGGGAGGTGTGACCACCTCCACAGACAGGCTTTAGTGTACTGGGGCTGGGTGGGTGCATTCAGAGAAGGCTTTTCAGTCAGTGCTGGGGCACACTTGGTGTCCCTGAGCATATCCCAGTTCAAACCAGTTACAGGGGCACTCATCCCCTGCTCTGGCGCAAAACTGGACAAAAGGAAAGGGGTGTAACCACCCCTCTCCCCAGATCCTCCCATAGGTGGGTCCCCAGAGTATGTCCAACCCCCTATCTTTGTATAAGAATAGGACCCCAGTCCTTAGGACTTCAGATTACACCTGGATGAAACTCTGCAACATATATCCTGGAACTTCGAAATTCTATTCAACTAGAAGACAGAAGAATCTCCCTTGGGGTCAAGGAGTGACTTCCCTGTTCAAACAGGCACAAGAGCATCTTGCCGGTCTGCATTTCTGAGGCTCCTGCTGGACCCCGAAATATTTGCGGCTCAGGGCACAAACTTCCGGACTTCTCAGAGGCTGACAGGAGATCCCAGCAAAGCTGAGACCCTCAGCTCTCATGAGAGATGTGGGACCGGAACTCCTGGACGCCTGGACACATGACGTGGGACCGGAACTCCTGGACAACTGGTGACATTTGCAAGTGCACTGACTTCCGAGCTTTCCGGAAGTTGTGCATTGGCCTACATGTAGTCCAATCCCCGAGCACCATCTGCACCGACGATTGTGGGCCTACACTCCACGAGTGTTCTGTTAGCCCGCTTCTAGCATTTCGCTCAGGCCCCTTTGCGATCCCTGGTCCGTCAACTGGTGGGTCCCCACGAAGGTAACTCTTCTTTCCTTTTGGCTTTCCTGGTTGATCCAGATGTGCCCTGACTCCCTACCAAGAGATGAGTTCCTCAGACTTTGCTGGTCTGCACCAAAGCCAATCTTTGCTTTCTGCATTGGTTGCTGTTGCCAAGGCTTGTTGGGTCCCATCCAGAACCTGACACAGCAGCACTCGACATCCTTTCTGGGACAGCCGAATCCAGCACCTGGTTGTCATCAATACCTCCTGGTCCTTGTGGCTGAAGAGTCAAGCTTCACCTCCTTCACCTGAAATCACCCGACATCAGTGGACATCTGCTCATTGCCTTCCTGGTCACTGGCTAGTGACCTAGACTCTGTCCCCTCTGCTTTCAGGTCCTTCACATCTTTGATCCACCCTTGGATCCACCCGGACACTTTTGACTTGAACGCCAGCAGCACTTTGCAGCATCTCTCTATTGAAATCAACAACGAAACCCAAAACGAAAAGACACCTATGCACCATGCTTCCCTGGGTGAGGTAACTCGAGTACTCCAGTGATCCCATGGGTATTGACTCTAGAACCTCCTAGTTATAAAGGGGTGTGCTCAAAATCCTCTTCCAAGTGTCCTCTTTCTTTAAAATTCCGACTGCGAGTTTCCCCATAGAAGTTAATGGTGATTCGCAGCTGTGTTTAGATACACACACACACCTGTGGGTCCCTTTTGTCACTACCTTGCCAAAAACCAAGGGTTCTAAAGGCTCTAGGCCTTGTTTCTATGTCAGTCGTGGTTCTTATACCACTTACTTAAAATATGGTTTGGTACGCTCCTAAGGCTCAACGTATATTGTGCTAATTTACTGTGTGCTTAATAAGTTTACTACTGTTTAATGCTGTTAAGAGGCCATCACCTACCCAGCTGGACATCTGACATTATTTTCCTCATTTTTCCTTTGTGTATTCCCTCCGTGCCCCTTCCCCTGTGACGCTTTGATTTAAGTGATGTAACTATGTAACCTGTAACACGCTGTAACTCATGTAAAGCACTCTGATACCTCCGGGACTAGCCAGAGCTATATAAAACTTTCAATCAATAAATAAATATGTACTTGTGCCTGTCTCCTCATAAAGAGACTAGAGGGATGTGTTTATAATAAATACATATATTTTATATATATATACCTGGTGTGGTTCTCCTTTCATTTGGTCATTCACAAGATTATAGACTGCTAAAACAAACTGCTTTATGTTCCTTCAAGACTTAGCCTGAAGGCTGTTCTCCACAGCTACCTCTAGGATATTTTTCTTTATAGGTTGTCTTTAAACCTACCATCAATAAGGGTTGTTTGGACTGGTGCAAGGTGCCCACTAGAATAGTGGACATCATATGCCAGGCCAAGTTCTCACAGTGGTGTGCAGAGTGTGGGATTCCAGCTTGCCATTGTTTTACCAGATAACCTCAAGTGATTGGTCATTTGAAAATCACTAGAGGTACCAGAGTTACATATAATGCAAGCTTAAATACAGTAAGTTCTACTGAACCTAGAGTTGCGTGTCAAGGGCTTAGCACCCCCTTTCTACAACTCAAGAGAGTTTAGTAGGTAAACAACTAGAGTAGGTAGCTCGTATACCACACATCACTAGTTATGTCTTCAAGGCCAGGAATCAGTGGATCCCTGTCAGATGTCACTATGCTACAGACATCCAAGTATGACACATTCCCTTTTTTAGAATTAAGGGCTCTGTGTACTATGAGGAAATTGAAGACAGGCGGGAATGCCACCACCCAACACCTCAGAGAAGTGTTAATACTGGATGACCAAAGAAGGGCTACAGAACCTGAAAAGGTAGGCAATGCGATGGGAACAGCAGAGGAAGAAGTGCCCAGTGGGTTAACGCACCAGGACTCAGACTTTGATGCTGTCCAGGCAGGTGACAATGGCCTAGACCTGGACAATCCAGCTCCTAATGGAGAGGAAGAAGGCCAAAGTGGCCCTGTCTTTGTCACCCAGGAAGAGTTGGGGATGGACCCAGAAGGCCAAGATCTCCTTCACATGAATCTAACCATTCTGACCCATCAGTAGGGACCTCTGTCCCTTTTCATAGGAGGGACACCTCTCAGGAGAAGAGAGAGAATCAGCTGAGGTTTGAAGAAGCCCAACTGAAGATAAGGAGACAATGAGGAGCCTTAGAAAGGGAGCCCCTAGAGCTTGTAAGAGCAAGAAATAAGATGGGACTAGAGTCCCATGGTCGCAGCAACTTCCCTAGTGGTAGGGAAAGGTCTTAAGACCAAAGAAACCTAAACAAGGTTGTCCCTCCCTACCAGAGTGGGGATGACATCCACAAATGGATAACTGCACTGGAAACAGCCTGCAAAGAACAGAAGGTCCCCCAGGAGCAGTGGGCAGCAATCTTGTGGCTCTCTTTTGCAGACAAAGGTAGAGACAAGCTCCTTACTGTCAGAGAAGAGGATGCTGATGATTACAAAGTCCTGAAGAGTGTTCTAATAGATGGGTTTAGCCTAACCACTGAGCAGTATAGAATACAGTTCAGAGATACCCAAAAGACATACACTTAGATTCATCAAGCAAAAATACGCTTGCAAAGGGGCAGATTCTCAGAATCCTGCACCCTTGAAATCGCAATCTCAATTTGCGAATCGCTAATTGCGATTCGCAAATTGAGATTGACTTCTTATTCATTCCTATGGGCCTCTAGGCCCATAGGAATGAATGGGGAGGTATTCCTTACTTGTGACTCGCAATTAGCGAGTCGCAATTAAGGAATTCTAAGAAATCGCTATTTTTTTAGTGATTTCATGATGCATTCCATTTTGCTATTCCTTCATAGCGAATCGGTATTTTTCGCTATTAAGGAATCGCAAAATGGGTTGTTGATGCATCTGGGGGTTAGACTCAGGACTAGGTTGACTTTGTAGATTGTGCTACTAAGGTTCTGGAGGGACGGTAACTGGGCAGCAAAGTGTCCGATTATACAGGATTATACAATTTGATCATGAGGGAGCAATTCCTTAATAACTGTCAGAATCAGCTGTTGCATCAGCACCTGGTAGACTCTGATCTGACCTCTCCACAAGAATTGGGAAAGAAGGCAGACAAATGGGTCAGAACCAGGGTGAAGCAGAAGGTACAGAACCAAGGGGGTGACCAAAAGAAGCAAGATCCTAAAAAGGGTGGCGAGAAGGGTAAAGACCAGAAGTCTTCACAAGGCCCCCAGAAATCTTCTAATGGTGGGGATTCCCAATCTTCCAAAAAGAAAGGCCAAACGAAACCATGGTGTAAAGTCTATAAGCAGAACAGCCTTTGGACTAACTCCAGCCACCAATGCCTCTAAGGCAACTGTTCCCCCTACTTCAGCTCCAAGTGGTGGTACTCAGCAGAAGGGTGTAGTAGGGTTAACCCTGGGATCTAGATGGGCTATGGCCTAGTCAGAGTTCCAGCTCAGGCTGTTCTGAACTGTGATGGAGGCATGGATATGTCCTCCTGTGTGAGTCCCAGTAACTTGGGCAAATGCAGACAGCAGCCTTTGATAAATGGAAAAGAGGCTATGGCCTACAGGGATACAGGGGCAAGTGTCACAATGGTGACACAAGACGTTGTGGACCCTGGACAGATCTTACTTGGTGAACTTTACCAAGTGACCAATGCTAGCAATGTCAGGACCGACCATGCCCTGGCAGGTATTAATTTCTCCTGGGGAGGGGTAACTGGCCTCAAGAAGGTTGTGGTAAGTGCAGACCTCCCTGTTGAATGCTTGCTTGGAAATGATTTAGAGACTTCAGCCTGGTCACAAGTGGAGTTAAGGACCCATGGGGACATGTTAGGGATCTCCGCACATGTGTTTACTGTGACTAGGTCACAGGTCAAAAAGTCTAACACTGAACAGGCCCTGGATTCTCGAATAATGGACCAGGTGCCTTCTAAGAAAAGGAGCAGTAGGGTAAAGGCACTGCCTTCCCCCGACTAAGAGTGAGGATCAGTCTCTTGAGGGAGATGATTGTTCTCCTAAAGAAGGAACTGTCCCAGATGAGCTGGAGCCTGATCAGGTTGAGTTCTTGGGGATAGGGGGCCCTTCCAGGGCAGATCTGAGTCAGGAGCAGCTGAGCTGCCCTTCTCTTGATCCCCTCAGACAGCAAGCTGCTGCTGAGGCTGCTGGGAATGCCAGTGTCACCCATAAGATTTATTGGGATGATGGACTGCTGTATTCAGAGGTTAGAGACCCCAAGCCTGGTGCAGCCAGGAGGCTGGTTATACCTTTGAAATTCAGGGGCTTCCTATTGACACTAGCCCAAGATATGCTCTTAGCAGGACACTTGGGCCAGAACAAGACTTGGGACAGGCTTGTCCCTCACTTTCACTGGCGCCACATGTCTGAAGACACAGAGGAGTTTTGTTGCTCCGGTGTGACCAGTCAAGCCAGTGGTAAGGCAGGTAGCACCACAAAGTCCCTCTATACCACTACCTGTGTTGTGGGTTCCCTTTGAGGGAGTGGGGATTGACATTGTTCAACCAATGGATCCTGAGACAGCATCTGGGCACAGGTTTATCCTAGTGGTGGTGTACCATGCCACTAGGTACCCAGAAGCAATTCCCCTTAGGACCACTACAGCACGTGTGGTGGCAAGAGCCCTCTTGGGAGTGTTCCCAAGAGTGGGGTTCCCTAAGGAGGTAGTCTCTGACAGAGGTGCAAACGTTATGTCTAGCTACTTGACTGCAATGTAAAATGAGTGTGGAGTGAACTACACATTCACCACACCCTATCACCCACAATGCCATAGTTTAGTTGAAAGATTCAGCAAAACCTTAAAGGGAATGATCAAGGGTCTACCAGAAAAGCTTAGGAGTAGATGGGACATCCTACTGCCCTGCCTTTTATTTGCATACAGGGAGGTTCCTTAAAAGGGGGTTGGCTACAGCCCTTTTGAACTTCTGTTTGGGCATCCTGTAAGAGGCCCATTGTGTCTGGTGATGGAGGGATGGCAGTTACCTCTCAAACCCCCTAAATAGGACATAGTAGACTATGTACTTGGTCTTCGCACCAGGATGGCTGGTACATGAAAAAGGCAACTAAAAACCTTGAGGATAGTCCGGAATTACAGAAAGCCTGGCATGACCAAACAGCTGTACTGACGGTTTACCAGCTAGGACAGAAAGTGTGGGTGTTGGAGCCTGTGGCCCCAGCAGCTCTCCAAGACAAATGGAGTAGATCCCACACTATTGTTGAACAGAAGGGAGAAGTTACCTATCTGGTGGACCTAGGAACTCCCAGGTGCCCCCATAGGGTGCTTCGTGTCAACAGACTGAAACCAGATGTTGCCAGGGCAGACATGGGCTTGCTCATGGCTACTGATGAGGGACAGGAGGAAGAGAGTGGTCCACTCCCTGAACTGTTCTCACAGACCCCTGATGATGGATCAGTAGATGGTGTAGCCTTGGCAGGCAGCCTCACTGATCAGCAGCAAACTGATTGCAGACAGGTGGTCAATCAGTTCAGACATATGTTTTCTCTGACTCCAATCAGACTACCTGGTGCACTCATGAAGTGGACACTGGAGGTTAAAAATAAGATTTACAGGCAACCGGATCATGTCAAGGACTGTATAAGGACTGAAGTCCAGAAAATGTTGGATTTGGGAGTTATTGAACCTTCAGATAGCCCTTGGGCTAGTCCAGTGGTCTTGGTACCAAAACCTCACTCCCAGGCTGGAAAGAGAGAGATGGGGTTTTGTGTTTACTACAGAGGTCTCAATGCAGTCACTAGGACTGATGCCCATCCAATCCAAAGAACAGATGAGCTTATAGATATGTTGGCCTCAGCCAAATTTCTGAGCACTTTTGATCTTATTGCTGGCTACTGGCAGATCAGATTAGCTGATGATGCAAAGATAGCATTTTCAACCCCTAGTGGGCACTATAAATTTGTGGTAATGCCCTTTGGTCTGAAGAATGCACCAGCCACTTTTCAAAGGTTGGTGAATAAAGTCCTAATAGGCCTGGAAGACTATAGTGCAGCATATCTAGATGATATTGCTGTCTTTAGCTCCACTTGGGAGGATCACCTGGTCCACCTGAGAAATGTTTTAGAGGCCCTGCAAAAGGCAGGCCCAACTATCAAGGCTACTAAGTGCCTGATAGGGCAGAGTCAGGTTGTGTAACTGGGCCGCCTTGTAGGTGGAGGCCAGGTTCAACCATTGTAGAGCAAAATCCAGACCATCATGGAATAGGTTGCTCCAACTACCCAGACTAAATTCAGAGCATTCTTGGGCCTGACTGGGTACTACAGAAGATTTGTCAAGAGGCATGGTTCCATTGTGACACCCCTGAATGACTTAACTTCTAAAAGAATGCCAAAGAAAGTTCAGTGGACAGTTAGCTGTCAAAAGGCATTTGATGACCTGAAGCAGGCATGTGCACTGCACCAATTCTGCAAAGTCCTAACTACTCCAGAGAATTCATTGTCCAAACAGATGCTTCTGAGTTGGGGGCAGGGGCTGTGCTGTCACAATTGAATGATGAAGGTCAGGACCAGCCAGTAGCTTTTATTAGCAAAAGGATGACCCCTAGAGAGAAATGTTGGTCAGCTACTGAGAGGGAGGTCTTTGTTGTGGTTTGGGCTCTGAAGAAGCCGAGGCCATACTTGTTTGGCACTCACTTCACTGTTCAGACGAACCACAAGTCCCTCTTATGGCTAAAACAGATGAAGGGTGAAAACCCCAAACTTTTGAAGTAGCCATTTCCCTAGAGGGGATAGACTATACAGTGGAACATAGACCTGGGAGTAAGCATGCCAATGCAGATGGCCTCTCCAGATATTTCCACTTAGAACATGAAGACTCAACTGGTCAAGGTTAGTTTAAAGTCTCTGCATTTGGGGGGGGAGAGGGGCTGTGTAGGAGAGTAGGATCTGCTTACTATGGGTACCCCCACTTTTTGCTGGTGTTTCACTGTTTCTCGACTTTAGTCTGGCTGGGGCCCTGCTATTTAGGACCCCAGCCTAGCTGCTTCCTCTCTAAATTGATTGCATGTACTTAGGTACACTCCAGATTGGCTACTGGGTTACCCTTGTGAGTCCTTAGTATATGGTACCTTAGGTACTAAGGGAATAGGTACCCCAGAGGCCTACCAGGGGCTGAAGCATGTATTATGCCACCCCTGGGTAGCCTTCCAAAATGGCACCAGAAGTCTGCTACTGCAGCCTGGGTAAGGTTGTGCATGCACCCCTTACTAAGATATAGGCTACCTATATCTACCTTATATCACTGACACATATAAACCTATAAGTCACTCCTATGCCAGGCCTTAATAATCCTGAAGGCAGAGTGCTTGGTTATGTGTGAAATGGTGCCCATGCATGAGCAGGAGCCCTCTGCAGCTTTCAGAATCTATTCTCTGAGGCTGTTCTGTGATACAGCCAGACCATATACTCTTAAGTGCATTATTACTTCGCTGTAAATGCTAACTTTGGAATGACTGCATGGAAACATGTTGTGTTTGGTGTCAAACACTTTGGAATCTGACTCCCCGCCAGTCTTGGCGGCGGGGGTAGAATTCCACCCTTTTAGAGGGAGAGACATGTACACACTGGTCTGCCCGGTAATAGTTTAAACGAGCCCCAGCATCACAAAATGGAGGCTGCAGCCACAGAAACGGGTCCTGCTGCTGGACGAGACTCCGGCAGGGGAGGCCTGGACAATAGGTTTCCTGTCACAGGGAGGTGTAACCACCTCCACAGACAGGCTTTAGTGTATTGGGGCTGGGTGGGTGCATTCATAGAATGCTTTTCAGACAGTGGTGGGAGCACACTTGCAGCCAGATTCATCAGACAAAATTGCGATCGCAATAGCTGCGAATTAGCTATTGCGATCGCAATTAAATGAAATGCAATTCATGATGTGAAAATTGAATAAATAGTGAATTCGCAAAATCTATATTGCGAATTCGCAAAATAAATCACTGAATCTAGGTGGAACCCCCTTAGCGAATCGGAATTAGCGAGATTCCAAGGATTCTGCGAAATATATTGCGATTTCGCTAAATACTCGCAAAGCCAATTCATGAATAATCGCAGATAGCGAAAATGAGCTAAATCGCTATTTGCGAGGCGCAAAATAAGGAGAACCCAAACCAGGTGGTAACCATGAAGTCAATAAAAAAAAAATACCAAACTAGCCACAGGTGCGGGCCTGACCAAACACACTTAAGGAGACACAGTAGGAGCATGAGGACTTTCACAATGCCAGGACTCTACATGGTGGTCAGGCGGTGAAGGCTCCAGGCTGCAGCAAGGAACAGACGCAGTATCCAGGAGCGAATCTTCCACCTGCGTATCACCCTTCTGGGTCAAACTGTGGTGCAAATCTACTCTAAGTACCGCCTGAATGGGGCAATGATTACAAAGCTGATCCGTGACCTAAACCCCCTGATGCAGCACCCAACAAGGAGGACCAATGCCGTGCCCACCCATGCCCAGGTCTTGTGCAGCCTGCACCTCCTGGCCTCCGGAAGCTTCCAGGGGATAGTTGCCGTTGCAGGGGGGATCTCCGAGAGCACCATGTCCCGCTGCCTAAGGAGTTTCCGGGAGGCAATGCTGACCCGGCTACACCATTACATCACATTCCCGACCACCCAACAGGACTTGGATCAAACCAAGCTTGATTATTACAACATTGCGCAATTCCCCCATGTAATTGGATGCATTGACTGTACCCACATCCACATATGCCCACCTGCACAATCAGAATACATGTACCGGAACCGCAAGTGCTACAACTCCCTGAATATGCAGATGGTGTGCAACGCTAAGACAATCATCACGGACATAGTGGCACAATACCCGGCGAGCACACATGACTCTTTTATATTCCGGCACAGCGGCTTGCACACACGACTGGCCACTCACCCTCTGCTCCTTTCGTTCAGGTGACAGCGTCTACGGTCTCTGTGAGTACCTCCTCACCCCAAACCTCAACCCTGCCACACCACAGCAACGGCGTTGCAATGCAGCACAAATCCGCACAGGAAATTGCATTGAGCGAACATTCGGGCTTTTGAAGAGCCGATTCCACATACTTCACAAGACTGGTGGGGCCCTCAAATACCAGCCTGAGGTCTGCTGCCGCATCGTGGCCGTATGTGCAATACTCCACAAAATTGCTATCAAGCGGAGGATACCTGTAGAGATCTCTGGCAGTGAGTAGGAAGGGGACAACCGCCCATCTGCACATGTGTGTCATGCACGCGGGAAGAATCCTGCTGAAGGACACAGGCGCCGCAACCAAATCACAATTAACTGTTTCTAGAGCACCCACTCCCCTCATCCAACACTTCACTCATGCATGACAATTGAAATAATGACATGAGTCAGATTAACTAGTGCATAATAAATCTTATTGTTTTCTTCACAATAATGTAATCTTTTTTTTTATAAATTGCATGAGAGCTGTATTGATTCATACATCCCCATGTTTGTGAGGAGGGCATGCTTGTTTCATCAGCATGGCCCTGCATGTTAACTAATAAATAGTCAGTGGCGCCTCCGGGTGGACGCTCCCAGTCACCTTTCGACCTCCTCCTCATCAGCATTAGCCCGTGAGGCTGCATTTGGCCTGGTGCTGCGGCTGGGTACCGTCACCAGCGGCACCGACAGGCTGCTGTGGCTAGAATTGCCCTCACTGGCATCATCCCTGTAGGAAGGGGGAGGCTCTAGTTGGCGCAGTGCAACACTAGCGACAAGCAGGGACTCTCTCTTCCTCGTCAGGGCTGAGGGTTACCTTCCAGACAACCTCTGCTTACCCTCTAGGTAGTGTGGCTTAAGCAGTCATAGGCTAATCTTTGGGGCACATAGGGTTAAACACTTGCAATAGTACACCTTTACAACCAACCCACCACACAACGAGACCAGACTGTATTCTGTAAAAATATATACCTTTATATAGATTTTAAGCAGGCTTGTGAATACAGTCAACGTACTTTATGATAACGGTTGCAAGTTTACTCAGTTCAGGTTACCACAGTTCTTATGCAGTTCTCTTGAGGCCCGTAGGCCGGTGTTAACCAAAGTTCTTGTGGAGCCGGCGGCTTCCAGGGGATCTGTCCCACGTCGCATTGCCTTCCCGGGGTCGCTGATCGTTGCGGCTCTTTCATCCGGGGCAGCGGTGTTCTGTGGCGGCAGGGTCCTCTCCTCGTCGTCCGCTCCGACCCTGGAGGCGGCGGCTGTGCGGCGGTGGCAAGTGGCAGTACGGTCCCCAAGTGCAGGACGTACCCAGCCAAGAGCCGGTGCAGCTGTGGGCTCACAGCTGGGCTGTCGGGCAGGCTACCGACCTTGCGGATTCTCACAGGGCAACTGTCCGTCTTTGCAGGTGAGTGGCTGCTCGTTAGGCAGTCACCTCGAGAGCTCGGACCGGACGGGTCCTCCTTCGCTTTGCCCTCGGGCTCCCGGTGCAGTTGCGGTCACGGTGTTCGGGCCAGCGGCGGCTGGTCCTTACTTTGCTCCCGCTGTTGCTTTGGGCCCCGGTCACGGTGGTCAGGTGGATGTCGTTGCCTTGGAGGAAATTCCTCCGTCGGTGCTGCGGCGATGGGCAGCACCCGCAGTCGCTTTCTTCCAAGGGGGTAGCGTCCACTGGTCCTGGGACGCTGGTCAGGGGGCAAGTTCAGTTGCAAGCCCTTGGAGATCTCTTTAGCAGAGTTTGGCACAAGTAAAGCAAAAGTCTTTTCGTAGTCTTTTCTTCTTCCTCTCCTTCAGCAGCAAGGCACCAGACACAGGCAAGAGTCAGCACCCTTCCTTGTCTCTCACGGTCCTTCTCGTAGGGCAGAGTCCTTCTGTGGCCCAAACCGGATCTAATTTTCAAGGAGCAGGGCTCCTTCTTTTATAGGCCAATTCTTTTGTTCTCGCAGGCCAGGGGGGCCTTTGCATAGCCACTCTCAGTCTTTGAGTACCCCGGTGGGTGTACTCCGGCTTCTGCTTTCAGTGTGAGGGGCAGGCGCATCAGACGCCCCACAGGAGGTGGAGCCAGCATTGTCCGGACAGGGGTGGCCAGAGTACCTTGTTGATGGGGGCTTCGCCCTTCCTGGGCCAGGCGTCGGCAGAGTCATCCGCCGCTCCCCAGGAGGGTGGAGCCAGCATTGTGGTGGTCGAGCACAGCTACAGTTCGAGTCAAGAGGCACTCCTCCCTCCCACTAAGGTGTAATCTGCGCATTCACCACCTGTCATCCCTCCAGCCCTGTCACTCACACATCCCAGACAGTCAGATACACATACCAGCAGAGGCGGGCTGAAATGGTTAAGCAAGCAAATGCTAACTTTCTAAAAGTAGCATTTGCAAACCCAGGATACTAAAATAACCTTGACTACAAGAAATATTTTATCATCCTGAGTTCAGGCATACTAAACATGACTCGCTACCATGCTCCTTGAGTCTGCGGGGATTATAGGGTGTAATAACCCTCGCAGCTCAGTCTGGCCTAATGGAGCAGGTAGCCTTCAATAGTGAAATACGGTCTTCGTTGTAAGTCACTACTAGGACATGCCACGCACATCAGGGCTTGTCCTACCTTACACCTACAACGCACCCTGCCCGCAGGCCTACCATAGGGGTGACTAATATGTAGTCAAGGGAAGGGTCGGTGCTGGCAAGTGGGGACACTTGCCCAGCTAGCGTGACAGTACGAGACCGCACGCGGGTTCTGCGGTCGCAGTTCCCAGACACATCTTTACGGCTGCTTCGGTGGGTGGCGCAACCAGCGCTGCAGGCCCACCAGCAGTATTGGCATCTACAAGCCCCGGCACTCTCTTGTGCACTTTACTAGGGACTAACAGTAAATCCAAGGAACCAATCATGGATACCAATCGCATGTACAATTTACAATAGGGAGCACTTGCACTGCGGCACGGATCAGCCGTGGCGCAGTGCCCTGAGTATCGGAAAACCAGTAAAACATCGGAGGCACACCAGCAAAAAGTGGAAGGGAGACTCACGCCAAGGTGCCAGGTCTAACATGTGTCCCCTCCAGCTGAAATGTGGGGGGAACTACCCTTCCCCCGGGAGTTCCACATCACTAAGGCGGAAAAATCTGGACAGACCGTCAGTGTTGGCGTGATCGGTGCCAGGGCGGTGTTCCACCGTAAAGTCCATACTCTGTAGAGAAATGGACCACCTCAACAGTTTCGGGTTTTCACCCCTCATTTGCATCAACCATCTGAGGGGCCTGTGGTCCGTCTGAACTCGGAAGTGACACCCAAACAACTAGGGTCTTAGCTTCTTCAGCGCCCAGACCACAGCAAATGCTTCACGCTCTATTGCACTCCACCTACTTTCCCGTGGAAGTAACCTCCTACTTATGAAGGCTACGGGTTGGTCAAAGCCCTCCTCAGTCATCTGTGAAAGAACAGCCCCTACACCATGCTCTGGAGCGTCTGTTTGCACTATGAATTCCTTGGAGAAATCAGGGGCCAGGAGCACGGGCGCCGTGCACATGGCAGTCTTCAGGGTGTCAAAAGCCTTCTGACAGGTGTCAGTCCAAATCACATTCCTGGGCTGCTTCTTCGAAGTCAACTCTGTCAAGGGGGTCACGATCGTGCCATAGCCCTTGACAACCCTCCTGTAATACCCAGTGAGCCCCAGGAAGGCTCTCACTGCAGTCTGGGTCTTGGGGGGTTCCCAAGCCAGGATAGTTTCGATCTTGGGCTGCAAGGGTGCTACCTTGCCACTCCCAACTTGGTGTCCTAAGTACACCACTGAACCCTGCCCAATCTGGCACTTGCTTGCCTTGATTGTGAGGCCTGCTCTGCGCAGGGCCATCAACACTTCCCAGAGGTGTCGCAGGTGTTCGGGCCAGGTGCCGCTGAATACCGCGATGTTATCCAGGTAGGCGGCACTGAACTCGTCCAGTCCAGCCAACACCTGGTTGACCAATCTCTGAAAGGTGCCAGGGGCATTCTTCATTCCAAATGGCATAACCCGGAACTGGAAATGCCCATCTGGTGTAGAGAATGCCGACCTCTCCTTTGCCCCATCGGTCAAGGCGATCTGCCAGTACCCAGACGTTAAATCAAACGTGCTGAGGAACCGGGCAGCCCCTAGCCGATCAATGAGCTCGTCAGCTCTGGGGATGGGGTGCGCGTCAGTCTTCGTGACTGAATTGAGTCCTCTGTCTCGGCCCCTGATATTATTGCGGCACTACCTCCCAACTATTACATCATCCACGCTGACCGTACTAGTGGGAAAGGGGGTGGAGTAGCGGCTATCATCCGCTCCAACCTCTCCGTCACCCACCTCGCTGACCTCTCGCTGGAGGGATCAGAATCACCACTTCGAACTCGACAATTACATGTGTTTTACTGTACAGGCCCCCGATCTCAATGCCGACTTTTCCCATGAACTTGGCCGACCAACTTGCTAACCTAGCACTCGAGCACCCTAAAATGTTTCTGATTGGAGACCTAAATTACTGGTACAAAGACCCCCTGCAGGGCCCCCACTCAGCCGAACTGTCGGACCTTCTCACTAATCTTAATTTCACTCAGTTAGTCTCCTCTGCTACCCACTGTAAGGGCCACATCCTCGACCAGCTGTGGTCCAATACCACCTGTACCACTGCTCCTACTATAACACCATGTATCTGGTCTGACCATGCCCTCCTGCAATTTAACCTCTGCATCTCTCTTATGACCACCGCCACTCCTGTTGGAGGCGGGTTAGCCAGGAATTGGAATCCAACTAATAAATCTGCTTTTTTGGAGTCTTTAGCCAACACCATCCCACCTATGCAAGACGAGATCAATCCCTTGGTCTCCTCGCTTACCAGCTGGCTAAACACAGCCAGGGACTCTCATGTCCCTCTCAAAAAAATCAAACGGGCAAGACTCGCTGATGCTAATCGATGGTTCTCCACTGACCTTAAAGTAAAGAAATTGGCCCTACGACAACTTGAACGCCAATGGCGTAAAAAGTACGACCCTGACTTAAAAGAGATCTTTACGAAAGCTCGGAAAGAATACATGACAGATATCCAGACGGCGAAAGCGTCCTACTTTTCCTCGAAAATTCTGGAATCCACAAATAAATCTAAAGAGATCTTTTCCATCCTTAATGATCTCACAAACCTCGACACAGTCCGTCCTAAGATCACCCCGACCCAGACGCTATGTGATTCACTCAACGTCTATTTCATCGATAAAATACAGGACATTAAAGCCAGCATCCCTCGACCAGTGTGTCTTCTCACCTCTGGTATGTCAATTAAACCCAGCCACCATATTCTGAGCAGTTTCCCACCCATCACCCAGGACCAATTTCAATCACTTTTATCCAGAGTAAAATCTGGCGCTCCTTCAGATAGTTGCCCGCCCCACATTTTAAAAGAGTGCTTCCTGGCCCACCCAACTCCTGCCCTTACAATTTTGAATAAATCCTTGACTCTTGGCTTAGTTCCGACAGCCTTCAAAGAAGCCATAGTCATTCCACTTCTAAAAAAACCGGGGGCTGACCCAGCCTGCAAGGCCAACTTTCGCCCGATCTCACTGTTGCCCTACCTGGCAAAAGTCCTTGAGGCACATGTGGCCAAATGTCTGTCCAATTTCCTCGAGGAATCCTCCTGCTTCAACCCCCATCAGGCAGGCTTTCGGCCGGCCCACTCAACCGAAGCAGTAGTCACGACAGTCCTGGACACCCTGCGTGACTGTGTGGACAGACGCTCTCCACAAGCCCTGGTGCTCCTAGACCTCTCGGCCGCATTCGACACGGTCGACCACAACATCTTGGTCGACCGTGTCGAACAAGCCGGCGTCAGGGATCTTGCAGCCGGTTGGCTGAGATCCTTCTTGACTGGCCGCAACCAAACTCTACGCCTTGGCGACTTAATGGGCACCAAACAGGATATCACCTGTGGAGTGCCACAGGGCTCCTCCCTATCTCCTCACCTATTCAACCTGTACATACTCCCTCTGATCCAGACCTTGAGAGACAATCAGGTGAGAGTCTTCAACTACGCAGATGACTTACAGCTGCTGTTCACCATCGATAACTCCGAAGACTCTATATGGCACTTCCAGTCCACAATGAATTTCATTAAAACCTGGATGGACCAAAACCAGCTTAAATTAAATCCGGGCAAAACGGAATTAGTCCTGACCGGCGACAGTAGTAAGTTCTGGGGCCCGCATTACTGGCCTTCCAAACTGGGCCAAGCCCCAACACCCTCTTCGTCAGCCAAAACACTAGGAGTCACTGTGGACCGTGACCTATCCCTCAAAACCCAAGTTGGTCAAGTGGTCTCCAAGTGTTTCTTCCAACTGAAGAAAATTCGGAAGGTACGCCGCCTGCTTACATCCGAGGCACTCACCCAAGTGGTGATCGCTACTGTATTGTCCCACCTGGATTACGCTAACTCCATCTACCTAGGTCTTCCCAACTACCTAGTGAAGCGACTCCAGATGGCACAGAATCATGCAGCAAGGTTAATTTTGAATCAACCTAGGCGCCAGGCAGCCACTCCCCTCCTTAAGAAACTACATTGGCTCCCTGTGGCCCAGCGATGTGCCTTCAAAACCGGCTGTATAATCTTCAAGTCCTTATACCACAAAAGCCCACTATTCATCAACAACCTGATTTCCAAATACACCCCATCCCGCAACCTTCGCTCACTCCATCAGAACCTCCTGCAGCCACCTTCTTTCAACTTAAAACGCGCAGGAGGCCGCAGGTTTGCCACCCTTGCCCCCCGCCTGTGGAACTCTCTCCCGTCGGAGACCCGGAATTGTCAGGATCTCCTCTCCTTCCGGAAAGCCTTGAAGACCTGGCTGTTCAGACAAGCATTCCAATAATCCTCTTCCCTCTATGTTCATGCTATTACTGATCATAGCGCCAAGCAACCAATTGGTGATAGTGCGCTCTAGAAATACTTTTATAACATAACATAACATAACGTAGTCCACACAGAACCGGAGTTCGGGTGTGGCTCCCGGCGCAGCAGCCTTCGGAACCAAGACCACGGGGCTGGGCCAAGGACTGCTGGAAGACTCAACCACCCCGAGGGCGAGCATCTTGGAGACCTCTTCCTTGATGCAGGCCCGGACCCTGTCAGTCACCCTGTAAGCCTTGTGCTTCACAGGTAAGCTGTCTCCAGTGTCCACATCATGGACGCACCAATCTGTGACACTCGGAACCAGGGAAAACAGGTCTGGAAACTGCCCCAGCAACTGGCGGCAGTCCTCCTGTTGTTCGGCGGTCAGGGAGGGTGAGAGGTTAACTCCATCCACTGACCCATCCTTCTCACAGGCCACCAAGAGGTCAGGAAGAGGCTCCGACTCCTCCTCCATTCCGTCATCGGTTGCCAACAACATGCCCACTTCGGACCTTCGCAAGTGGGGCTTGAGGCGGTTGCCATGTAGGACCCGCAAAGGGTTCCTGGGCGTCTTCATGTCCACCAAGTATGTCACGGGGCTCTTGCGCTCCACAACCTCAAATGGGCCTGTCCACTTATCTTGAAGGGCACAGGGCTCCACTGGGGTCAGGACATACACCTCTTGTCCAGGCTGAAGCTCGACCAGAGTGGCATTCTGATCGTACCACCGCTGCATTTCCTCCTGGCTCGCTTCCAGATTTGCCTCGGCAAGTTGTCTGAAGCGTCTGGTCTGGTTTCTGAAGGCCAGCATGTAGCTATATACATTCTGGGGAGGTTTCCTGGGAGATTGCTCCCAGCCTTCCTTTACCAAACTCAGCGGTCCTCTCACGGGGTGACCGTACAGTAGTTCAAAGGGGCTGAACCCTAGGGACTTCTGTGGCACCTCGCGATATGCAAAGAGCAGGCACGGTAAGAGGACGTCCCACTTACGCCTCATCGGACCTTCCAGGCCCATGATCATGCCTTTCAGGGTTCGGTTGAATCTTTCAACCAACCCGTTACCTTGGGGATGGTAGGGGGTGGTGAACTTATACGTTACGCCACACTCCTGCCAAAGGGACTTCATATACTTCGATATGAAATTGGTCCCCCTGTCGCTCACCACCTCTAGAGGGAATCCTACTCGAGAGAAAATTCCCATCAGTGCACGCCCCACCACGGGAGCCGTCACTGTCCTCAGAGGGATGGCTTCAGGGTACCGGGTGGCATGGTCCACCAAGACCAGGATGAACCTGTTGCCCATGGCTGTCTTGGGGTCCAGAGGCCCAACGATGTCAATACCCACTCGCTGGAATGGCGTACCGACCACAGGGAAGGGTTGGAGGGGAGCCTTGTTCTTCCCTCCCGTCTTCCCACTTGCCTGGCAAGTCGGACAGGTTCTGCAATAAGCATCGGAACTCTTGTGCATTTGGGGCCAGTAAAAGTGGGTGACAAGCCTGTCATAGGTCTTGTCCATCCCCAAATGTCCTGCTAAAGGCACATCATGAGCCAGACCCAGTAGGAAGGCTCTGAACTTCTGGGGTACCACCAGCACACAGGCTGACCCAGGTTCAGCAGCCTTAGGCTCGGAATACAGGAGGTCGTTCTCCCAGTACACATAATGTGTTTTGGCCTGAACACCATTGGCCTGGTCTGCAGCCTGCTGCCGCATACCCACGAGAGAAGGGCATTCTTTCTGCTCCTTGCAGAATTCCTCCCTGGAGGGTCCTCCTTCTTGCTGCCAATGGGTCAGCTCAGGCAGGTCCCCTAGTTCGGCGATCTGTTCCCCTGTAGGCTCCAGGGCATCCCCCTCAAGGTCTGCTTCTTCCTGGACCGTGGGAACTTCAGGAGCCGGTTTTCCGCGCCCCCTGCGCCTTCTCCCTAAGGCCGGTTCCTGGGCCTCTCCTTCAGGCCCCAGGACCTCTCGATCACCCCTACTGGCTGCCATCGACCGGGTGGTCACGCACGCCCAGTCAGGCAGACCCACCATCCGCAGGTGAGTCGTCTTCTCCACCTTTTCCCAAGGGGAGTGCTCCAAGTCATTCCCTAGCAAACAGTCAACAGGCATGGTTTTTCTTACACAGACCTGCAGAGTACCAGAGACCCCCCCCCCCCCACTCGAAGGGAACTTGAGCCATCGGACACTGACTCTCTGAATTATCAGCGTTGATAACCCTACAGTAGGCATGGGGTACAACCTGCTCTTGAGACACCAGGTGCTGCCTCACTGCAGTCACACTGGCTCCTGTGTCTCTCAGAGCCTCAGCTTCCTTCCCATTGATGATCACCACCTGCCCATATTTCTTAGTGTTAGAGGGCAGGTAGTTCGTAGGGATCATCTCGCTGTCTCCTAGCGAGACCAGGGTCATGTGAACGGGATCTCCACCCCCCTTGTCCCCCCCACTCTTCTGCTGGGGACCCTGCCCACTCTTGGCGGAGTCTCCCACGGGACCCTTGTGGACCCTGGTGCTGAGCCAGCGGTCCGCCTCCTCAGCAAGCTTCCTCGGGTTGGACAGCTTGCTATCGATCAGGTGTTGGCGTAACTCAGGAAAACAGGGATCAGACAAATGCTCCCATGCAATTAAATCAAAGAGACCTTGAAAATCATTAACTTTGTTACCTTTCACCCAACCATCCAATGCTCTGCAAAAGTAAGTCACATACTCCACATACGTATTCCCAGGCCGCTTAGTACATCCCCTAAACTTCTGTCGATACATTTCAGGGGTAAGCCCGTACCTGTTCATTAAAGCTTCTTTCATGTGGGCATAGGATCTCTGATTTTCTACGGGCAAATCTAGCAAGGTATCTCTCCCTTCGCTAAGGAACCTTCCCCACAACCCCGCTCCCCAATCCTTGTCAGGGACCCGGTGGGAGGACATGGCTACCTCGTATGCCCTAAACCACTGTCCTATGTCATCCCCCTTAAAGAACTCCTTAACTACGTCCTTCGGGATGTGCACTCTTGACTCTACCTGCACTGGCGATGTGCTGCCACCAGAGGGAGGACGATCCAAGTCTCTCTCCTTGAGACTTATCTCCCTCATTTTTACTTCATAATCCATCTGGTGCTTTCGCTCTTCCAGCGCCATTCTTTTCGTTTCAAGCTCCAGCTGGATTTTCAATTCTGCCAGCTTCCTTTCGTGATTCCTCGTTTCCTTCCTGTCCACCAGCTCCTCTGGCGACAGGCCTTTACCAAAGCTGTGCTCGCTGTCTTGCCTCTCGAGATCGATCAGATCCCCAAGTGCATTCTGCTCCTCCGTCGCATTCTGCTCGGCGAGGACATCTTGCTCCTCCGGGGTTTTCCGGGACTCTATCCAGGCTTTCAGGGCCTTGGAGAGCTGGGTCTTGTTTTTGCAGCCAGCGTGCGGGACCTTGAGTTTCTTGCAAAAGAACTTCAGCTCGTCCCTGGAATATTTATCCACTTTGGTGGGGTCCCACTCCACCTCCAACACCTCGGAGGTCGTGGACTCCGCTCCATCCAGGCTCTTTGTGCCCGGCATGGCTTATGCACTCGGAATCTTCTTTCGGCAAAATTCAAAAAGCAAAGTCTGTGGCTAAGTAACTGGACCGTAATCCTTGTGTAGTGGTCAGAAGCTCAGGTATAGATATCGCAAGTGTAAATTCGGAATCCTCACCGCTGCGTCCAATGTAGGAAGGGGGAGGCTCTAGTTGGCGCAGTGCAACACTAGCGACAAGCAGGGACTCTCTCTTCCTCGTCAGGGCTGAGGGTTACCTTCCAGACAACCTCTGCTTACCCTCTAGGTAGTGTGGCTTAAGCAGTCGTAGGCTAATCTTTGGGGCACATAGGGTTAAACACTTGCAATAGTACACCTTTACAACCAACCCACCACACAACGAGACCAGACTGTATTCTGTAAAAATATATACCTTTATATAGATTTTAAGCAGGCTTGTGAATACAGTCAACGTACTTTATGATAACGGTTGCAAGTTTACTCAGTTCAGGTTACCACAGTTCTTATGCAGTTCTCTTGAGGCCCGTAGGCCGGTGTTAACCAAAGTTCTTGTGGAGCCGGCGGCTTCCAGGGGATCTGTCCCACGTCGCGTTGCCTTCCCGGGGTCGCTGATCGTTGCGGCTCTTTAGCCGAGCAGGTCACTGGTCATCCGGGGCATTGGTGTTCTGTGGCGGCAGGGTCCTCTCCTCGTCGTCCGCTCCAACCCTGGAGGCGGCAGCTGTGCGGCGGTGGCAAGTGGCAGTACGGTCCCCAAGTGCAGGACGTACCCAGCCAAGAGCCGGTGCAGCTGTGGGCTCACAGCTGGGCTGTCGGGCAGGCTACCGACCTTGCGGATTCTCACAGGGCAACTGTCCGTCTTTGCAGGTGAGTGGCTGCTCGTTATGCAGTCACCTCGAGAGCTCGGACCGGACGGGTCCTCCTTCGCTTTGCTCTCGGGCTCCCGGTGCAGTTGCGGTCACGGTGTTCGGGCCAGCGGCGGCTGGTCCTTACTTTGCTCCCGCTGTTGCTTTGGGCCCCGGTCACGGTGGTCAGGTGGATGTCGTTGCCTTGGAGGAGATTCCTCCGTCGGTGCTGCGGCGATGGGCAGCACCCGCAGTCGCTTTCTTCCAAGGGGCTAGCGTCCACTGGTCCTGGGACGCTGGTCAGGGGGCAAGTTCAGTTGCAAGCCCTTGGAGATCTCTTTAGCAGAGTTTGGCACAAGTAAAGCAAAAGTCTTTTCGTAGTCTTTTCTTCTTCCTCTCCTTCAGCAGCAAGGCACCAGACACAGGCAAGAGTCAGCACCCTTCCTTGTCTCTCACAGTCCTTCTCGTAGGGCAGAGTCCTTCTGTGGCCCAAACCGGATCTAATTTTCAAGGAGCAGGGCTCCTTCTTTTATAGGCCAATTCTTTTGTTCTCGCAGGCCAGGGGGGCCTTTGCATAGCCACTCTCAGTCTTTGAGTACCCCGGTGGGTGTACTCCGGCTTCTGCTTTCAGTGTGAGGGGCAGGCGCATCAGACGCCCCACAGGAGGTGGAGCCAGCATTGTCCGGACAGGGGTGGCCAGAGTACCTTGTTGATGGGGGCTTCGCCCTTCCTGGGCCAGGCGTCGGCAGAGTCATCCGCCGCTCCCCAGGAGGGTGGAGCCAGCATTGTGGTGGTCGAGCACAGCTACAGTTCGAGTCAAGAGGCACTCCTACCTCCCACTAAGGTGTAATCTGCGCATTCACCACCTGTCATCCCTCCAGCCCTGTCACTCACACATCCCAGACAGTCAGATACACATACCAGCAGAGGCGGGCTGAAATGGTTAAGCAAGCAAATGCTAACTTTCTAAAAGTAGCATTTGCAAACCCAGGATACTAAAATAACCTTGACTACAAGAAATATTTTATCATCCTGAGTTAAGGCATACTAAACATGACTCGCTACCATGCTCCTTGAGTCTGCGGGGATTATAGGGTGTAATAACCCTCGCAGCTCAGTCTGGCCTAATGGAGCAGGTAGCCTTCAATAGTGAAATACGGTCTTCGTTGTAAGTCACTACTAGGACATGCCACGCACATCAGGGCTTGTCCTACCTTACACCTACAACGCACCCTGCCCGCAGGCCTACCATAGGGGTGACTAATATGTAGTCAAGGGAAGGGTCGGTGCTGGCAAGTGGGGACACTTGCCCAGCTAGCGTGACAGTACGAGACCGCACGCGGGTTCTGCGGTCGCAGTTCCCAGACACATCTTTACGGCTGCTTCGGTGGGTGGCACAACCAGCGCTGCAGGCCCACCAGCAGTATTGGCATCTACAAGCCCCGGCACTCTCTTGTGCACTTTACTAGGGACTAACAGTAAATCCAAGGAACCAATCATGGATACCAATCGCATGTACAATTTACAGTAGGGCGCACTTGCACTGCGGCACGGATCAGCCGTGGCGCAGTGCCCTGAGTATCGGAAAACCAGTAAAACATCGGAGGCACACCAGCAAAAAGTGGAAGGGAGACTCACGCCAAGGTGCCAGGTCTAACAATCCCCTCCACCTGCCTGCCCATGTCATGTCGCCTGCAGACTCTGCACTGCAGTGGTGACTTGCTCCAGTGCCCTAGTGACATCCTGGCAGCATTGCACAATTTGTATTTGCATCGCTAATGATCGACGCGATAGCTGGGAGGTGGCATTCCCAATGATGTGGTTTGAGCGTGTGTACGCTGACAGGCGGGTCAGCAGCTGGCGGTGGCGGCGGCGGTTGACATCCTGCTGGGATACCAGGACCTGGCTGTATTCCCGAACAGCAGCGATCATGCTTTCCATGTTGTCACTGAGCTGTCCCACATTATGTGCAGTCTTGGCAAGCTGCAGGTGGATGGCTGCCAAGTGTCGTGCCTGCTGTTGATGTACACGGAGCATCCGATGCTCAATAGACAGGCCAGGTACCCGGACATTCACCCACCTGCCGGCGGGTGGTGTGGTGTTGCGCGGCTCCCTCACCAGTACGCTGGACTGTGTACGTACAGTGGCTGTGCGCCTTGTCTGCTTCCGTGCTGCAGCTGTAGTTGCCAGTGACACTGGCATGGATGTAACTGGGGGTGGTTGTGGCGCGCCTGTTGTTGCAGGGTGGCCCTGTCCACAGGAGCAGGTGGTGGTACCACTGCTGCTGGTGCTGGCTGTGATGGTCCTGGTTGAGGGTTAGGATGGCCCTCTCCCTCGGTGTCCTCGGGATTGTCCTCAATATGAAGAGCCTCACTATTGGTGCTGGGTTGTTCTGCACCACCTGTGATGTAAATGAGACGGTGATTAATGACATGTTTCTTGCACATGGGAGGTTGCTACATGCATGCAGGCTAGCATTCCCTGACTGGCTTTAGGAATGACTCTCACTGGACAGGTCTGGCTGTATTGGGCTATCTGGAAAATGTGGTCACACCACAAGCCCCACAATACAATTGGGCTTTTCTGGTGTGCATGGCCTGCATGACTGGTGTTTCTAATGGGTAGCTCGGGAGTCATGGCCATTGTTAGGGGGCAGGGTCGCAGTCGCATGGCACTTACCTTGGGATTCTTGGGTGGGTCGGGAGGAGTCCAGCCGGGTTACCCCCACGCATGCCTCTGGATTCAGGATGTCCTCCACAAGGTCCTCCAGTGGGGTGTTGGGTGGTACAGTGGGCTCGCCTCCTCCGGTTCCCAGTCGCCCCCCCCAGCCTCTCAGCAATTCTCTCCTTAGCACGCTCCTGAGGTCATACCACCTCCTTTTCAGCTCCTCTATGGAGCGCTGGGTCACTCCCACTGCGTTTACTTTAGCGCGGATGCGCAGCCAAATGCGCCACTTCTCCGCCTCAGGCACCCTCCTTGAATCCTTCCCAAAAAGCCAGTCATGATCTTTGGTTACTCCCTCTATTAAATATTCCAATTCCTGCTCGGAAAATTAGATTTTTCTTTTCCTTCCTGAGGCACTGCTCCCTGCTGCTTCCTGGGACATTTTCTGGGGTGGTTTGTCTCCTGATTTGCAGCTGAAGGTGGTCTGTAGTGGAGCTCTGGCCACTGCTGCTTTCACTTTCAGGATCAGTGTGCTGAATGAGGGAGGGAACTGCCTGCTTCCTGGTTGTGATGTCATCACTGTGCTCGAAATGCGACTTCCCGTTTTTGAGATCTCGCAATTAGCGAGATCGCAATTTGCGATTTCGGTAATTGTGGGATTGCAAATTCTACATGGAAAAAGGCTGATTCTGCGATTTTATTTGCGATTATAGCAAAATCGCAAACGCTATTGCGGCCGATTGTGATTCGCTTTTTTTAATCGCATTTCTTCATGAATCCCATTCTGCGAATTCTGAATTGCGATTCGGTAATTCTCGCGATTTAGAATTCGCAGAATGTGGCTTTGATGAATCTGGGGCTTGGTGTCCCTGTGCATATCCCAGTTCAAACCGGTTGCTGGGGCACTCTGCCCCTGCTCTGGTGCAAAAATGGACAAAGGGAAAGGGGTGTAACCACCCCTCTCCCCAGACCCTCCCATAGGTGGGTCCCCAGAGTATGTCCAACCCCCTATCTTAGTATACGTATAGGACCCCAGTGCTTAGGGCTTCAGATTACACCTGGACAAAACTCTGCAACATATATCCTGGAACTTCGACATTCTATTCGACTAGAAGACGGAAGAATCTCCCTTGGGGTCAAGGAGTGACTCCTCTGTTGTGCCAGAAACCGGTCCTCGGAAGCTTGTTTCCGGTCCAGGGAAGGCATGGCTTGGCAGTTCGGGCTGGACTGTTCCCATGTAGCACAGGATCAGACTGATTTGCATATAGCCATGTCTGAACTGGGGTGGCAGAGGGGGCTAAAGAACGGTGATGGATTAAACCCAGATCTTTTGACTGGGTGTGAGTGTTTGATTGGTTCAGATGTTCCGTCCATTACCACCCCCTTTTGTACCTCTGTTCAAACAGGCACCAAGAAGCATCTTGCCGGTCTGCATTTCCGAGGCTCGCGTCGGACCCTGAAGTATTTGCGACTCAGGACATGGACTTCCAGACTTCTCAGAGGCCGACACGAGATCCCAGCAAAGCTGAGACACTCAGCCCTCACGAGTGACGTGGGACCCGAACTCCTGGACACCGGGCACATTTGCAAGTGCATTGACTTCCCAAGCTTTCCAGAAGTTGTGCGTTGGACTACCTGTAGTCCAAGCCCTAGCACCATCTGCACCGAAGATTGTGGGCCTACACTCCATGAGTGTTCTGTGAACATGCTTCTAGCATTTCTGCTTGAGGCCCCTTCATGATCCCTGGCCCGTCGACTGGTGGTAGGTAACTTTTCTTTCCTTTGGGCTTCTCTGGTTGCTCCAGACGTGCCCTGACTCTCTACCAAGAGGAAAGTCCCTCAGAACTTGCTGGTCTGCACCAAAGCCAATCTTTGCTTTCTGCATGGGTTGCTGTTGCCAAGGGTTGTTGGGCCCCATCCAGAATCTGACACCGGAAGCATTCGACATCCTTTGTGGGACAGCTCGAATCCAGCACCAGGTCATCGTCGACACCTCCTGTTCCTCTTGGCTGAAGAGTCAAGCTTCACCTCCTTCACCTGAAATCACCCGACATCAGTGGGCATCCGCTCATCGCCTTCCTGGTCATTGGCTAGTGACCCAGACTCATTCCCCTCTGCTTTCAGGTTCTTCTCATCTCCGATCCACCCTTGGATCCATCTGGACTCTTTCCACTTGGATGCCAGCAGCACTTTACAACAGCTCGCTATTGAAATCGACGACGAAACCAGACACGAAAAGACACCTATGAACCCGGCTTCCCTGGGTGAGGTAACTTGAATACTCCGGTGCGCCCATGGGCGGTGACTCTAGAACTTCCTAGTTCTAAAGGGATTTGCGCCAAGTCTTCTTCTAACTGTCCACTGTCTTTAAAATTCCAACCGCGACTTTCCCCATAGAAGTTAATGGTGATCCGCGGCTGTGTTTAGACAATGCACATGTCCCCCTGTGTCACTACCTTGGGTGGTTCCTGGTGGCCCCAGCAGTTCTAAAGGCTCTAGGCCTTATCTCTATGTCAGTCATGGTTCTTATACCACTTACTTAATATATGGTTTGGTACGTCCCTATCTTGTAATTCCAGGAATTACCAAAAGGATATTATATATAGGTGTAATATCCTTTTAGTAATTCCAGGAATTCCAAGAATAAACACAGCATAAAAATATTTATTTATGCACTAAGACGAAGCGTTTCAGCAAAAGCATTTTTTTGAGTAACATTATTGTGCCAATATGCTTCTAGGAATAGACTTGATACTTCATTGACAGAGAAGATATACTTTCACATATATTGATCGTATCCAGTTTTTTAACCACCCTACATAATTCATAATTGATTTTAGCATTGATGTTCCTCATAATAAAATAGTGACAAAATATATAATATTGCACTAATCATAATCCATTTCTATGTGAAGAGTACACGTAATTGGGGTTAGATTTGATGGCAGTGCTCTTGGCATCTAGTCGCCAAGTACACGTGTAGAAATGGAGCCCCTTCTGCAATTCCTATCTCTCCTCATGAGGGATGGATTAGTTTATTGATTTATAAGCAAAAACACAGCTATGGTACAACACGAGCCACTTCTATTACCTACAGTGAAAGCTACAATGGGCAGATAAATCCTCAGAATGAAAAACAAATAATGTCATGAATTAATGAAGCCAGATTATCAGCAGTGAGGGGTCCAGAGTGGATCCCAAGACTGGTGATGAAAAAGGACCTGGTAAACTTCAAATACACCTCTTTGCATCGTGTTATGATTTGGGGTGAATACCAAGCTCGTGGACGGGGAGCGTCACTGCCCTGATACACAAAAAGGGAACGCGCTCCTTGCCTAATAACTGTCGCCAAACTGCCCCGCTGGACTCTTCGGGGAAGATCTTTGCGTCCAGCATCCTGTAGCATCTTGAAGAATGGGCATTCGGGTCATGGGTGATGCCAGGTGTCCAGCCTGTGTTTAGACTCCATCACTCAGTGATAGACAACATAGCAGGGGTTCAATCTCTCATTGATAAATATGTGGGGGCATATTTACAAGCCCCTTGCGCCACTGATGCTTCTTTTTTTTTGACGCTCCGGTGATGCAGTGCGGTGCTCCATATTTACAAGGCCATATAATGTCACCTGCATGGCTTTACGTGGCCTTCTAAATAGGGCCCCTTTTCATGCAGCACTTTGCTTAAAAGGGGTGTGCTCTGGGTGTTGCTGTGGGTGTTCCCACACAGCACCCATGGATTCTGCTGCATTCCAGATTTAGACTTAGAAAGAGGAAAACAGCTCACAAGATGGTTTTTGTGCAGGAAGGTGTCCCTTCCTGCAGAAAAACATTCTCTCCTATAATGCAGTCACCCTTGCATCATGGTGCAAGAGTGCCTTCATTGAAGCACAACAGCTAATTGCGCTCCAGGGATACGACATATTGTTGTGAATATGAAGCCTCCCTGTGCTTTAAAAATTACGCAGCACGGCTTAGCCAAATGGCTTGTGGTGCTGCACTGCATCACTTTCTTGAAAATATACCCCCTGGCTCTAAGTGTCAGATTCTATACTCTGTATTTGTCGACTTTCCAACTACATCCTTTGGAGGAAATGGTTTGCCTGGGCATACCTCCTAATCTACTAAGATTAGTTGTAACATTAACAAATTCCGACACGGAATGGCCTGAAACAGGGCTGTCTTGAGGTCCTTCTTTTGTTTTCAATTTATTTATGTGACATTTCCTTTCACTTTCATAATCTCAAGAATTTCCCTCCTCATAAAGTGCAACAAAATCTGCCTGTTTTGTTATACGCTGATGATGTAAATTTGGATCTTACGCTGACTTCGTAATTTCGATGCTCTTTTTAAGTATGCCAGAGACAAGTATCTGACGGTAAATATAACTGAAGCCAAGGTGGTGACGTGCAGACGTATGAGGCAGCATTGCCCTTTCAAATGGAACTTGGGTGGAAGTCGTATAGAGGGGGTAAAAACATACATCTATCTTGGAAAGGTCTTTTCTCGGTCTTGGGACAAATGGTCCCGTCTATCATATAGCGCCAGGATACCCGTAGGGTGGCAGCAAGCGCTATATAAGTATTAAAATCAATCAATCCATCATATACAGCCTCCAAGGCATTGGCCCATTAAAAATATGTTATAATGTCTCAGGCATGCGCCATTTTAATCTCTTCTAGAGAGCTGTAGTTCAAAGATTCCATCCACTCTTCCCTGTGCTCTTGAGTACACCCCTCCATCACTGGCCCCTCGTGAACCAATGGGAAGGCAGGTTACTTCCGAATGCAACTTCTTTACGTTAAGAAGTTCCTGTCCGGGGGCTGCGGCTGGAATCCGCCCTTACAATGACCTTTTTTTACAGAATTGGCGAATACCAGCAACTGGCACTACAAATAAATAAAGCTGCCCCTCGGAAATGTATTAAAGCAGTAAACTTTTAATAGTAATTTGCTTAATTATACTATTAATAACAATCTAAGGGTGGCCATCACACAGCTGCCATGTACAACTGACCATCTCCAGAAGTGGTACCCATACCATGAAGCTGTTTTTTAAATAAAATATGCTCTTATCAGACTCAGGGGCATATGTATAAGCCCTTTTCCCGTTCGCAAATGGGCCGATTCTCAGAATCGGCCCGTTTGCGAATGGGAAAAGGCCTTTTGGGATGTATCATCCCAAAAGAGCATCACAAATTAGAGAATCTGAAAATGTGTGATTCTCTATTTTGCAAATTGCGATTCCTTAAATGCGATGTAGAAAGCACTTAAGTAGCGCAAATTTGTCATTAGAAATTGCGAATTACCACCAACTGATAGTTGGTGGTAATTTGCGAAATCTTTGAAAAAAGTACTTTTTTGCTTTTTTCAAAGTGCTATGTGCCAAACATACATGTCCTTAGGGCATGTATGTGCGCCACATGTGCACACATACATATTTCAGGAGTGCAACAGGATGTCCTTTCAACACCCTGGCACCCTTGAAATTGCATTCTCAATTTGCGATTCTCTAATTGCGAATCGCAAATTGAGAATGGCTTCCCATTCATTCCTATAGGCCTCCTAGCCCATAGGAATGAATGGAAAGGTATTCCTTAATTGCGATTCGCAATTTGCGAATCTCAAATAAGGAATTCCAAGGAATCGCAAAATATTTGCGAATTTTATATTACATCCCATTTTGCAATTCTCAATTAGCGATTTTCTAAAAATCGCTATTTGAGAATCGTAATAACGATATTTGATACATATGTCCCTAAGGGCTTAATGTACAATACGTTGCCAAATCGTTTACCAGTCGCAAAACGGTTAGCGACTGCAAAAATGTCATTTTCGAATTATCAAATGCACTTGTTTGCTATTTTTCAGAACACACAAGTTACCGAATCAGTATTTTAGTGACACAAACAAATTGCCACCGTCAGATGGTACCAGGTGCAACCTATATGAAGAGGCCCAAAATGCATCCGAATGTTCCACATGCAGCACTGTATATAATCGCGAGGAGGATATGGATTCTTAAGCCCTGCAGAGAAGGGGGCGGAGACGGGAATGGATATTCAGAGTGAGGCCGACACTCCCCCTTCCAGCAAATAGAGGAGGACATTTGTGATAAGTACAGGCTATGTAGTTCAGTTATTTTAGACCTAATTGAAGAACTAAAACCTCATCTTTAGAAACAATCTCACAAGCAATGCCATTCCCACCCATGGGCAGGCAGTCTGCTCACTACATCTTTTAGCATCTGGGAGTTACCTAGGTGTCATTGCCACTGCAGGTAGCATATCACGGAGTCGCCTTTTTAGTTTTTTAAAATGATTTTCTAGATGCAATGGTAGAGAGAATGCATCACCATATTACTTTCCTCAGCACAGAAGCTGCAGGCAGCAACATTTTATTTTTCCTGCGTTTCCCTACGTAATTGTTGCATTGATGGCATCCATTTTCCCTGGTCCTCCCTCATACAATGAGTATATATTTAGAAATAGAAAAAGCACTGATTCACTAAAAATACAGGGCCCCTGGCAGTACACATGTCTCTTTCATGTTCAGGCATAGCGGCATTCACTCCCATCTTCTCAGAGAAGAGTTTAAAGATACCTATCTACTTGGTAAATATGGCCTATGTATATGAAATAAATGTCAAAAACTTTAAATTGTATGTATAGTAACCACATTCCCACATGTTTTGTAAGCAACAGTGCATATTCCATGAGGCCATCAATATTAACACCATATCTACATCCAGCGAGTCAAAGGGAGGTACACTACGAAGCAGCACAAACACGGACCCAATCTGTAATAAAAAGGATATTTGGCCAACTGAAAAGAAGATTTTGTTGGCTTCACAAACTGAGGAGGTCCTATAATATTCCCAAAGACAAGTTGCAAGATAATTGCTATAAGTTTAACTCTACATTATGTTGCAAAGTCTAGTTCAGTGGTTCCCAAACTTTTGACTCCTGAGGACCCCCACTGAATCACTACTGGAAGCCGGGGACCCCCAAGCAAGTTGTACAATTTCAATTTCTGTTTTAAAAACGCCTTTTGAAGCAGAGGCAATTTCAAGATGGAGACAGGACAGCCTGAATTGGGTCTATTGGCATGGACATGTATGCATACAGCAGTGTATTATATAGTGGTGCAAGTCTCCTACTCTATGCCATAGCAGCACCTCTACATTCACATTCCAGAATCTTGGAGAGGTGACCTTTCCTTACAGCAACAGGTTGAATGATTGTGAATTATTAGCATGTTTACCGATTCACAGTTTAGGAAGGTCTAAAATTCTAACAAGATAGTGCACAAAGTGATGAGTTCTGTGTGCAGAGCAGACTCAAGGTCTATATTAGGAGTTCATCAAGGTAGTGCAAGAGATGGCAGGAAGGTATCTGCACAGGAGGCATATTGTTTCAGCGAGATCATGGAACAATGCTATGCCAATTACCATAAACCCCTGTTAGATATTATCTTTAGTCACAGACAGCAGAACAACATTTTACCACCAAGGGGTGAGCAGTGCAGTTAAGGCATATTTCAGAGAGGCCGCGCGTGGCACCTGACATGACCCTCTCCAGTTAGGATGCCCACTGCCCCGTCCCTTGCCAACAACAAACTGCAAAGGCAACAGCTTCATATGTCTGAATATGAAAGCTTGACAGCACACATAATTCACCCAAGGGCTTGTGGAAAGTGAGCAATCGGACAGCAGCACCAAAATCCTACTGCTGATCCTGGCTGCATCTATTTTTACCTGCCTTTCAAGTAACTGTAACCTGTACACTTGTGCCTTTCAATGCTTTATTGCTTTTATTGTATTGCCTGTATTTTCATTGATGTGTCTGCTGTTCTCTGTCTTCCCTGCTGCCTCTACGTGGTCCATGCCCTTTTTTCTTCCTTCTGTTCTACTCGCTGTCCCTGTGCTCTCTCTGCCCGGTCTTTCCTTCTGTACCCCTCGCTGCTCCGTGTCTCTGCCCGATTTTCCCTTCTGTTCCCCCCACTGCCCCGTGCCTCTCTGCCAGTTCTGCCTTCTGTTCTTAGCTGCCCCTATATTTCTGTATTCTCTATTTTGCCTCTGTGCCACTCGTTTTTTGTGCCCGTCTGCCCTCTGTGCCACTCGTTTTTCCCTCGTTTTGTGACCCTTTTGCCCTCTGTGCCACTCGTTTTTCTCGTTTTTTTGTGCCCTCTGTTCCACTCGTTTTTTGTGCCCTTCTGCCTTCTGTTCCACTCATTTTTGTGCCTTTCGCCCTCTGTTCCACTCGTTTTCCCTCGTTTTTTGTGCCTTTCTGCCCTCTGTGCCACTCATTTTTCCCTCGTTTTTGTCCCTTTCTGCCCTCTGTTCCACTCGTTTTCCCCTCAATTTTTTGTGTCCATCTGCCCTCTGTTCCACTCGTTTTTTGTACCTTTCTGCCCTCTGTTCCACTTTTTTTTGGTCCATTCTGCCCTCTGTGCCACTCATTTCCATCAATTTTTGTGCCTTTCTGCCCTCTGTTCACTCTTTTTCCCCTCGTTTTTTGTGCCCTTCTGCCCTCTGTTCCACTCGTTTTTGTACCCTTTTGCCTTCTGTGCCACTCGTTTTTTCCTTGTTTTTGTGCCCCTTTTGCCTTCTGTACCACTCGTTTCCCCAGCCGCTGTGCCCCTGTGGCCCCGACCCCCTGACTACCAATTGCCCATTCGATGCCCCCGCCTCACGATTGTATTGTTGTGGTCTCACCACCCCTGCGCCAACATTCACAGCACTTGTGTGCTGTGAGGACGCATGGGCATTTCATTTTTCACTATGAGGACAGGCACTCGAGTCCTGCGTACCCTTTGGAAATGTCTCATGGACCACTGGGGTCCGCGGACCACAGTTTGGGAAATGCTGGTTTAGAGGATTGCCAGAGATAGGTTTGGACTCTGATTCCGATGAAGCTGACCCACAAAACCCAACAGCACAGGCAGCACAAGAAGATACATTGGCAGTAGAAGGACGAGCCAGACACACGGCCATCACAAACAATCACTTTTAAGGTATGTGAGTGATGCTGTGTGTTACATTTTGCATAAGGCTAAACAAGAAATGCTGTGTCAAAGTAAATAACCCTCATTTCTCTGGTTGTAAAAGGAGCTGTTACATACTTTGCATTCCTCAGAATGTTCAAATGCAAGTACAGCATCAGTACACATTACTGAAAAAGTACAGCAAACAAAATACAATAGGTTGTGCAAATTTAAGAGATATTCGTGTTTGGCAGACTGTGCACTGAACTTTGCTGCACAAGTGTAGTGGAGCCTTCTGTATCAACAACACCACCTCGTGATCTACTGTGACGCGCATCCTTTGCGCCATTCACAGAGACACTATACTCGATAAGTCCTCATTTTCCGCATGCCCAGCTGCTCCGCTTTGTGCTATTTGAGGTGTCTGTACGCTTTCCACTGCATGCAACTGCATGGTTACCTACAGATGCTGACCTAGCCTAACCAAAGTGCCCATCTCTGAATCCCGGCTGCTCTTCTTCTGGCACTTAAGACACATAGATCTCAAAACAAGCTGACGCAGTCAAAATCCTTAACATTGTTATTACTTGAGAAGACCATCCTGTACTTCACCTGAGCAAGGCACCTGCATGTCCTCTTAGGGGGAAACGTGTCATGTGATCGATACTCAAATTGTATGTAGATGTGCATACATATCGCGAAGCCTGCCACCATTGCTCATGCCCGGGGTATCGACTTGCTGATGATCTCAGTCATTTACAGACTATTTGTTTTTTGTAAACAGTAGTGACTATCAATTGGTGACTGTGTTGTGGCTCGCCGGGCATGTTTATGCTCATCATCAGGATTTGAGCTGCATTGCCGTTGTGGTCCCAGTTTTTACCAGAAATGTAAATGTCCCAGAGCTGAAAACAATACGGCCTAACATGCTACCCAGACAGTTTCTTCTCTGGCATCATGTGTGCCAATTCTAGACTGGTCCCTGCAGCTGAGATCAGGGCTTCCCATCATGTGCTGGGATCTCCTGTGCAATATCCCCATGGCAAACAAAGCCAAGTTTAGCTTTCACTATTGTGACTACATTTTAGGCCTAGGAGAATTGTTAATTTCACAGGAGTAATTAGAGTAATTTCAGTAATTACACATTACTGTTGTGATGCAAAGTCAACAACAGTTCGCGATAATGACAGTGTCAGTAATTAAGAGTAATGTGGGTCAAAAATCCTACTGCAGGCGCAAAGGAATCACAACAAATGCGTAAGTGCGCATTACTCTTGTGATGCAAAGTTAAACAAAATTACGTAACTATGCCGGGTTCAGTAATTAAGAGTAATGTGGGTCAAAAATCTTACTGCAGGCGCAAAGGAATCACAACAAATGCGTAAGTACGCATTACTCTTGTGATGCAAAGTTAAACAAAATTACGTAACTATGCCGGGTTCAGTAATTAAGAGTAATGTGGGTCAAAAATCCTACTGCAGGCGCAAAGGAATCTCAACAAATGCGTAAGTACGCATTACTCTTGTGATGCAAAGTTAAACAAAATTACGTAACTTTGCCGGGTTCAGTAATTAAGAGTAATTTGGGTAAAAATCCTACTGCAAGAGCAATGGAAAGACAACAAATGCGTAATCGCGCATTACTCTTGTGATGCGAAGTTAACGAAATTATGTGACTATGCCAGCTTCAGTAATTAAGGGTAATTTGCAGGAGCAAAGGAAAAGCCATCTATGGGAGAACGAGCAGCTGCTGGCTGCTACTGTTTGTGTCCTGTAGCATTTAGTTCTATTTTCTTAGCACAAACTACATTTTGTGCTAAATGCTGGATTATGCTTCTCACACAATTTTGCAAAATTACAAGTAACTATGCAGTGATTATGAGTAATTACGCTAGAGAGAATTATGCCTGTTACGCCACCCCTTCTGCATTTCTGAGACCACATTGTTATAATCATTGTCCAGTTGGTGGCCAGAAGCATGAGAACCTCCAAAGAGCCAGAGCATCCAGGGCCTCAATGAAAACAGTATTTGCATGAAAAATAACAATTTGTATAAAATCATAAAACCTTTATTTCCAATGGCTGAGCGTGATTGCCTATTTTCCTATGAGTTTTCAGACAAAACCAACCTCCTAAAAAGTGAACAATTTCTATACGAACAAAATATCTGGATTTAGCCCTACCTTTATTGTTGGCATCTATGGACACGGTCAAATCAGATGCGATGGACAAATCCGGCTGTTGGAAGAGCTCAGGCAGGTCAGGGTAATGCTCATAGAGAGATGTCGCCAACTCGATCATTATGTACTTGTTGGATTTGTTTTGAATCGGCTTTCTTTTGCTCACTTCTGGAATCCCAGTGCGGCACAGCAGATCCTTCAACATTTGGTGAATTGAGTGGACCGCTGCAGAGCCTTCTGCGGAGAGCTTCATCATTTCAGCACAGTCCTGCCCCATTTTTGTGATCCGAGATGCAGGAGATGGCTCTGTATTCCACTTTCCGCTGCTCTCTTGCAGCAACTTGGAAAGAGCTCTGCGGAAGTGGTAGACCTTCGGTGCATCTTCAGGATCCATAGCGTTGTAGGTTTTAGCCGTGAGGGTTTGGCCCAGGATGGAGATTCCAAATGTATTCAGTATTTTATTGCCGGGATATTCTGCTATAGCGTGTTCATATGGATGCTGGTAGGCCCACCACCAGGCCTGGCTTGCAATGAGCAAGCCCCCTCCTTCAGCCACAAACTCTTGGATTTTCTGTGCCTCGCTATCACTGTACGACGTGCAGCAGTAGACGCTGAGATTTGGGGTTAGGACCGAATATTCACTTGCCACATTGTTTGCATTGAGAAGCTTCTGGAGCCCCTTCAGACCGCTCACCATGCCAATCTTCCCTTTTCTCCCTGCAGCCAGCCAAGAGATTGCGTTGAGGAGGAAGGGCTTCAGAGGAGCTGTGTTTATATGGTTCTCATGGCCTGCCACGACCACCCTTCCTTTCCCATAGCGTGCCGCAGCTAGAAGTGACCGATGAGAATCATCAAGTCCAACGGGGAAGGCCAGTTGCCCATGGACCAGGAGATGGGAGGCTGTCCCTCCATTATTAATGTTCAGGTCTGAGACACCAGTTAGAAGATGCCTCATATCCTTGATGATGTCAATCCCATGTCTGAAAAACAAGAACACAATCATGTCAGCATGTGCACTGTGGAAAACACAACACAATCATGACAGCCTTTGCATTGTGGCAAACAGTAATACAACCATCTCAGTATGTACACTTTGGTAAAAAAAGAACACATTCATTCCAGAGTGTGCCCTGTGGGAAACAAAAACACAGCCATCTCAGGATATGCACTGTGGGAAACAGCAATGCAACTATCTCAGTATGTGCCCTGTGGAAATTAACAACACAACCATGTCAGCATGTGCACTGTGGAATTTAACAACACAATCATCTCAGCATGTGCAGTGTGGGAAACCCAAAATAGCGATTCCAGAGTGTACACTGTGGGAAACAACAACGCAATCCTTCCAGAGTGTACACTGTGGGAAACAACAACACAATCATCTCAGCATGTGCAGTGTGGGAAACCCAAAACAGCCATTCCAGAGTGTACACTGTGGGAAACAACAACACAATCCTTCCAGAGTGTACACTGTGGGAAACAACAACACAATCCTTCCAGAGTGTACACTGTGGGAAACAACAACGCAATCCTTCCAGAGTGTACACTGTGGGAAACAACAACACAATCATCTCAGCATGTGCAGTGTGGGAAACCCAAAACAGCCATTCCAGAGTGTACACTGTGGGAAACAACAACACAGTACCTCCAGAGTGTACACTATGGGAAACAACAACACAATCCTTCCAGAGTGTACACTGTGGGAAACAACAACACAATCATATCAGCATGTGCAGTGTGGGAAACCCAAAACAGCGATTCCAGAGTGTACACTGTGGGAAACAACAACACAATCCTTCCAGAGTGTACACTGTGGGAAACAACAACGCAATCCTTCCAGAGTGTACACTGTGGGAAACAACAACACAATCATATCAGCATGTGCAGTGTGGGAAACCCAAAACAGCGATTCCAGAGTATACACTGTGGGAAACAACAACACAATCCTTCCAGTGTGTACACTGTGGGAAACAACAACACAATCCTTCCAGAGTGTACACTATGGGAAACAACAACACAATCCTTCCAGAGTGTACACTGTGGGAAACAAGAACACAATCATGTCAGCATGTGCACTGTGGAAAACACAACACAATCATGACAGCCTTTGCATTGTGGCAAACAGCAATACAACCATCTCAGTATGTACACTTTGGGAAAAAAGAACACATTCATTCCAGAGTGTGCCATGTGGGAAACAAAAACACAGCCATCTCAGGATGTGCACTGTGGTAAACAACAACACAATCCTCTTATCATGTGCACTGTGGGAAACAGCAATGCAACTATCTCAGTATGTGCACTGTGGAAATTAACAACACAACCATCTCAGCATGTGCACTGTGGAATTTAACAACACAATCATCTCAGCATGTGCAGTGTGGGAAACCCAAAACAGCGATTCCAGAGTGTATATTGTGGGAAACAACAACACAATCCTTCCAGAGTGTACACTGTGGGAAGCAACAACACAATCATCTCAGCATGTGCAGCGTGGGAAACCCAAAACAGCCAATCTAGAGTGTACACTGTGGGAAACAACAACACAATACCTCCAGAGTGTACACTATGGGAAACAACAACACAATCCTTCCAGAGTGTACACTGTGGGAAACAACAACACAATCCTTCCAGAGTGTACACTGTGAGAAACAACAACACAATCCTTCCAGTGTGCACACTGTGGGAAACAACAACACAATCATCTCAGCATGTGCAGTGTGGGAAACCCAAAACAGCCATTCCAGAGTGTACACTGTGGGAAACAACAACACAATCCTTCCAGAGTGTACACTGTGGGAAACAACAACACAATCCTTCCAGTGTGTACACTGTGGGAAACAACAACACAATCATCTCAGCATGTGCAGTGTGGGAAACCCAAAACAGCCATTCCAGAGTGTACACTGTGGGAAACAACAACACAATCCTTCCAGAGTGTACACTATGGGAAACAACAACACAATCCTTCCAGAGTGTACACTGTGGAAAACAACAACACAATCAGTCTTGTCCTTTTCTGAAATGTGCAAGGATTATGACACGCTATACACATTTTGCCACTTGGTTGGAACTACGTTGCTATATACTCACCTTTGTGAGACCTTTCCGGTGATATACTTCTGTGTCGTCCAACACCAACATTTTAAGTGTATTTGTCGATCTGAAACTTTGGTTTTGTTTCCCTTTTGAGCTCTTTATCTTTTTCATAACAGGTTCCTTGTTAGACGCACCTAGATATTACCTTTGTTCACTGTGTCACACGAACAACCCTTTTGTCTTCTTTTAGGATTCAACGTCTTCAAGGACACATCATACGTTCTGTATATTTCACTTTTGATGCCCACTACCACATTGTCTATTGGAGTATTACAATTGTTTTGTTTATGCCTTAGGATTGTGTCTTCTCTTAGGGACACTAGAGAAATTTGATTTTGTTATCTCTGTCCGGACATTTATGTGACCTATTACAATGTACCACTGATGGACTTGGCCTTTCCACTGAAATTTTTCGCTTTTTGCCCCCCTAATTTGGGATGTCTCCCCCATGGGAATAAACCTGTATAGGCCATGTGTGGTGTGAGACACCTTGTTAATATGGAATGTCATGTAATGGTGTGAGCACTTGTAAATTTCCCCCATTGTGTAAAATGTACCCTGGTGAAATGCTGTGTTTTTAAAATGGATGCCCAGGCAATGTGTGTGCCACCTGACTGCAGAAGGTTAGCAGTCTAGTCGTTAGGGACCCAGTCACTCCTAGCTTTTGGAGGGAAGCCTGGCACCCAGGGTACTCAACCTCTCCCCTTGAGCCAGTTTAGGCCAGTTTGCCAACATTCTAGAAGGTTCTGGCACTGCCTGGGAGGAGGGTATAAGTAAGGGGGATGTGCCACCAGAGAGTCAGACAAAGCTGGGACAGGAATGTGAGGGGACCTGCTGCGAGCTGCTACCCCCACATGGGCCTGGGAGCTGGGCCCTGCACCCATAAACCCCCCTCTGCTGTCCCCCGGGCCCCTGACAAAGGAGGGCCCCTACCCAGGTCCCTGACACCGTGGGGACTGTGAATTACACCAGCGCTGCTCAGCAGAGGCCCCAGGAGGTGAGGTGTGGGCCCATGAGGAACTGAGGTGGGACTGTCTACCCCCCTCTGGAGGAGCTGTGGCCCCCTTGGAAGCGCTGGGCCGTGAGGAGCCACCTGGGGAGGATTGGGCCCCTGAGAGACTGTGGCATGCTAAAGCACTGTGCCCTGTTACTGGTGTGGCCCCCGGAGTGCTGTTGGCCCTGAGAGCCTTTTGGGCCGAGGGAGGAGCGGTGCGCTGTGAATAGCGCTGTTTTCTGAGGAGTTATGCGCCGTGTGGCCTGAAGGGACTGTGAGGGGGATAGAGTTGGAGGAGCCAACCCTCGTTTTGGCGCGCTTGTGGAAATATAAATAATTAATAGAAGGGAGCCTACCCCTGATTGCGGCCGTGCTCACCGCCGCAGCCCGGTGCCACCTTGGAGGGACCCCCCACTGTTGTGGTTAACGTTGCAGTGGCCCCCGGTGCCAGGAGAAGGCTGCCGAAGTGAAGAGAGGCCGCGTTAGGCCCTGAGGCCGCGGTCACCCGCATCACGTGACGGGGGCGCCCGGTCGCGTCATTGGCCGTGCCTCCGCCCAGCCGCGCACGGATTGGCTGCCCAGCCGGGCAGCAGGAAGAGGCCTAGTAAGCAACGGAAGCTGCTGCAAAGCCCCGGGTTCCCGTGAGGCCGAGGGAACCCGGGTGAAACCGACTGCGGTGTTGCGGGGCTCCCGTGGTGAAGAGGGAGCCCCGACTGGCCACGAGAAGCGTCGCCGCTGTGAGGAGAGAGAGCGGAGGGCGGGAGCCTTCCCCGCCTCTGTCTGTGACGGAGTGCCCCGAGGAGAGTACGAGCAGGCCGACGGAAGCCCCAGGACCCCGGAAGGAAGGAGGGGCCTGGGTGATGAGGGAGCCCGGCTGTCGGGAGGAGGGGGGCTGCAAGGCGCAGGATCAGTGCCTGCCCTGCATTTGCCTCAGAAGCCCCGGTGGAGCGCTGCTGCTGGCGGGGCTCTCCTGATCTGAAGAGAGCCCTGAGTGCCCTAGCCTGACTGTGTTCCTGCGAGTCCGTAGCAGCCACTCTAGAGGCCCCCAGTCCCTTCCTAACTGATTTGAGACAAATTGTGGTCTTAGGAGAATGCTTCTCATAAGAAAAACTGATTACCATGGGAGTACCACAGGGATCAACCCTTAGCCCTACTTTTTTCAATATTTACTATGCCCATCCTATTTCTCTAATTGAATCCTATGGAATCAAAACCATTTCCTATCTGGATGGCACCCAGTTGATCCTCTCAGTAGACAGAGGATGAACTGGTCCAGAACTTCATCTTCAAATGTGTCTCTCAAACTTGACTTCATGGATGCAAAACAATCACTTAAGTGCAATTAATAGAAAACGGGAACTCTCCTCTTTCTTTCCTATACGCTGGTGGCCAAACTCAGTCCCCCTGACTCCCCTCCACATGTGAATAATGTAACAAGACATTTGGAGGTCAAATTTGATACTGAACTATCCTTTCAACCCAAAGTGGCTTCAAGCTGATCAAATCCCTCAAGAAATTCTTTCATTTTCTGCCCCTCATGGCCACGAAACCTGTAACATTCACCCTCATTACATCGAGATTCGACTATTGCAATAGTTTATATGCAGGCTGTACAAAACATTTATTTGTAAACTTCAGATGGCCCAACACACAGAAGCCAGAGGAATGCTACAGCTCCCCACATGAAGCTCTACCTCTGCTGCTTTAAAAAGACTTAAAAAAATAAATAAAATAAAAGTATTCTTTTTAAGATACTGCTGTTTGCACTTTAGGGATACAGGTCCTAAATTGCTTACGGCCAGGTTCAGCACCACCAGACCCTGTGAACATTGAAATCCACCAGCCTTCAGAGTGAAAACTAAGGCCGGAAAATCTTTTACAGAACAGGGCACTACAGTGTGGAGCCAACTGTCAATGTGTATCCGATTTATAAATTCAGAAGAGGCCTTTAACAATACTCTGAAGATGTGACTTTTCTAAGCCTCTGATGCACTATGTCACACCCTCATCTACATTAGTTCCATTAAGGCCTGGACAGGGCTCCCACTGCTGCCAAGGACAGCACCAGGAAGCTTGTTTCCGATTGACAGCGCACTTTATAGATCCTGCACTCATTCATTCATTCATGCATGCATGCATTCATTCATTCGTTATGAGCATATGTGTGCATGTAATGGTACACTGCATGGAGGACCCTGGGTTCCATAAGCTCTGACATGCCTGGTGAAGCCAGAAGGAGTAGATGAATCCCCCAGACAGATTTGTGTGTTGCTGCATTCCTGGGATCCGGAAGGAACACACTGGAGAGGGGAGACAGAGCGACTCCCCCTGTACACTTCAAAGGGTGCTCTTAGATTCAGTGAGAGATCACCAGGAAGGGGCATGGACACATCTCATGAAGGAGATGTGTTGATAAGGGATTCATAATGAGTAGGGCTGGGAGCCTGGTATTAATATTTTGAAGCACATATCACTTTTGGCGAATTCCAGGTTTGAACTCTAGTCACTCCCATGGTCTGTGTTGTGGGACTATCAACTTCTGAGTCTTTCCTCCTGTGACAGACAACCTTTCAAGAGCAAGAAGAGAGACAAAAGTGTTTACTTCAAAAAAAGCAGAGCCCCAACATAAAACTTCAGACCCTAAGTCACATTTGGTGCCTGGAAATGGACAATAAAAGGAGCGATTTAAACCCCAAAATGTATCATCTGTCAAGCAGCCAGACGGGCTGTGTGAGCAGGTGAAGCTTTGCAGGACTTTTGTGACAAGCACTGGGGGCCGAGCCTGCTCTTCTTTCTGCTGGGTGAGCAGGCATCACCCACGGAAACCAAGACCCCCTGCTCTGGAGCCTGGATCACCAGTGCCCGCCTGCTTGCCAACACCAGGGTGCCCTGCGAGGAAGAAGAGAGTGCTGGAGGGAGAAAGGTTCAGTTGGGATTCCAGCCGAGCGGGCTCCTGGTGTGTGTTGTGTGAGGAGAAGGATGCTCCACCGATTGCATTGTTGACTGTGTGCAGATTCCAGTCAGCAACACCTGTATGCCAGGAGGGTGCCCTCTGAAGGTAGCATGAGCGGAGAGGTATACGGGGCAGGTGAAGCCATGTGGGAATTGTGGCTGCAGCCCCATATACCAGCAGGAGCTGCCATGAAAGATATTGCTGGATCAGAAGGGCTGAATATTGCACAGAGCCTAGCAGTGACCCTCTATGCAACATGGACCATTGTGTGGTGAGACACATCGCCTTGGCGGGTGGATATGCTGCAACGCTGTATTCTAGGAGGGGCTGCCAGTGCTAAAGTGGTTGCGAGAATCAGGCCTTTGCCTAAGAAATCTGATCTGTGACCTGAGTCACCACGAAGCAACGAGGATTGAACCAGAACTGCCCCAATGAAACTGAGGAAGATGCCGTGTGTGCATCGCTCCATCTCTGGGACCCCAGCCTTGAGCACAGAAGTCCAATCCCCCCGTCCCTCGAGTGGGGAGCGCATTACTTATTTGCTGGAGCTGGCTGAGTATGCTCAGGTGATAGACGTGGAGAAGTGTGGCTCACTGGTTAGAAGCGGCAGACCCTGATGCAGAGGTTAGGCCCGAGACCAGGGTTCAATTACATGGCAGGTCTTGGGCTCAATGTCCACGGACTCGATAATTCTCGCCTCGGTGCCTACTATAATCATGGGTGCTACTCTGCAACTCTGGGCAATAGCTTGCTTAATCTCCACAACGGCTCCAACCGCGCTGGGATGCCTGACTTCACCTTGGGGGTGCCCTGGAGGGGGCATCTCACAGGGAAAGCCAGGAAGGGTTCCGCAGCGGTATACAGCGCCAGGATGCCCCGAGATGGGCCGGCAGTGCGCTTTACAAGTATACACACGTAGACGCATGAAGCTGGCCCCCTGCATAAGGGTGGGGGTAAAATCCGTTTCGCGGGCGAATTTGCGGATTTTCCGCGATTTCGCGATCCGCGAATCTCGCGAGTTTGCGGTAAAATCCGCGAATCAGCGGGGACGAATTTTCAGCCAAGCAATGGTTACAGCAGCAGGTGCAAAAGTTGAACCTAATTTCTTTGTAAACTTTTACAAAGAAATTAACTTCAACGTGGGCACCTGCTGCTAATTGCTTCCTGGCGCCTCGTTGCCTACTTGCAACTATTCTCTGACCCTGCTCTGACCCTTGAAGCAGGGTCAGAGAATAGTTACAAGTAGGCAACGAGGCACCTGTCCTAGGAATTAAACCTCATCAGGAAGCACTTACAGATATAAAAAACAGGAAGAAGGGAGAGGATGGCAAATACACCCATTTTGAGTTGTCAGGAGGGGTTAAACTAAAAGAGACCTTTACAGCACAATTTTCATATGCATTTTGCTAAAAATAAAAAGCTGTATGTTCTGTAGGGGCAACTCAGGAATCTGGCCCTTCAGAGATCTGGCCTCTCTTTCTTTCTCTCGTTCTCTCTCTCCCTCTCTCTCTCCCTCTATTTCTATCTATCTATCTCTCTCTCCCTCTCCTTTCTTGCTCTATTTATCTCTTTCTCTCTCAAGTTCTTCCTCTTTCTCTGCTTATCTCTTTCTTTCTCCGTTGTTCTCTCTCTCTTTCTCTCTATCTCCCTCTCTTTCTTTCTCTCTCCCACATCCTCTCTTTCTCTCTCTCTCTCTCTTTCTCTCTCTTTCTTTCTCTCTCACTCTCCCTCTTTCTCTCTCTCTTTCTCTTTCTCTCTCTCATCCTCTCTCTCTCTCTCCCTCTCTGTGTGTCTTTCTCTCTTTCTCTCTCTCTTTCCATGTCTCTCTCTCTCTTTCTCTTTTACTTTCTAGCTCTTTCTCTGTCTCTTTCTTTCTCTCTCGTTCTCTCTTTCTCTCTCCCTCTCTTTCTCTCTCTCGATCCTTCTCTCCTCTTCTCTCTCTCTCTCTCTCTCTCTCTCCCTTTCTCCCTCTCTTTCTCTCTTTCACTTTCTTGCTCTTTCGCTGTCTCTCTCTTTCTTTCTCTCTCATTCTCTCCCTCTTTCTTTCTTTGTTTCTTTCTTTCTTTCTTTCTTTCTTTCTTTCTTTCTTTCTTCTTCTTTCTTTCTTTCTGTCTTTCTTTCTTTCTTTCTTTCTCTCCCCTCTCGCTCTTACTCTCGCTTTCTCTTTCTCTCCCTCTCTTTCCCTTTCTCTCCCTTTCCCTTTCACTTTCTTGCTCTTTCTCTGTCTGTCTCTCTCTTTCTTTCTTTCTCTCTCTCTCTCTCTCTCTTTCTTTTTTCTTTCCTCCTATCTTTCTTTCGTTCTTTCTTTCTTTCTTTCTTTCTTTCACTCTCTCTCTCCCTCCCTCTCTCTCTATCTCTCTCTCTTTCTCTCTTTTGAAACATTGCAAGCATTTGCAATGCAATAGGTCTCGCATGAACCAGAGGGTGCTGTGCCCATAAACGACTGCATGGGTAACTTCGCCATGCAAGCGGCTCGCGAAGACGCAAAAAGCCCTGCGAACCCGCAAAAAACCCCACGAACACGCAAAAAAACAAAAATCTGCAAATTCGCGAGTTTTGCGGATCGCGAATTCGCAAATCCGCAAATTCGCGGATTGCGAATTCGCAAAATTCGCCCATGCTTGGGCCCTGCACAGGACCGAAGCAATGTGAGTGCTTGCAGTTGGGCACTCACTGGGATGCTTCAAGCCTCCTCGCTGCTGGAGCGGGTATGACTGGTTACAGGTCTATGGTGCCTGGGAAAAACCTCTGCTGTGGGCTCTGCGGTGCCAAGACACGTTTGACTATTTTTCAAAGAGTCAGAGTGGACTCTTGAGTTAAGACCTACTTTTGAACACCCCCTGGATGCAGCCACCAGTGAATGGAGAATAACCCCTACCACATTACAAAGAGTGGGTTGGTAAGGCATTTGTTAGAGAAACACTAGAGTCCAGACTTCAAGGGGAAATGTCTTAATATTGATATTTGTAGTAATATTGCTTTAAATGTGTAGAATTAGAAACCAAATGCTTATTTTTTACTACAAAATAAGTGTTTGACTAGATATTGATTTTATTGGCATTGCTGTGCGCTCTTTGAGTTATGAGTCGCGTGTACTGAGCTGTATTCCTCCTTCTTCTCTGTTGGATCCTTGGACTGCTCGAATGCAGCTACCCCTAGAGTCAAGGCAGAAGGGTACTTTGCACAGTTTGTCAGTTCCCATAATAGGTCCGGCCCCAGGACATCAGAAGTACAACGCCTGAACCTTCCCCCACCCCATGATTGGGCCCAGGGACCCCTGCGTGCCCCAAGGCCCTCTGACAGGGGCTCTGACAATTGGTATCTGAGAATTGATGGAAAGATTCTTCCAGGGTAAGCAGCATGCTTTGAGAGGATATTATTGGATGTTTGAGCAGGTTATAGGTCATACGAGAATGTCAATCATGATTTTGTGGTCGTTTCCATCGGGAGTCATTGTCTGGCTGTAAGTGCATCAGGCGTACCTTTACATCTGGAGATTTACACCAGGAGCACACTTAAAAACTTTTCATATGCTTTTTCTTCTCAACTGGGATTTTGGTGGGGTCCTCAGCAGCTTGAACCCAGAGCTGGCTTTAAGGTCAGTGGGCAAGAGATGTCCAGCGGTCTGGTGAGATCCGTGCCTTAACAAGCAGTTTGAGGAAACCTACGAAACGGCAAAGTACTGGAACTGGATGAGCATCAACTTCAAAGCTATAATCTGTTGACTTTCCTTTTTTGGTTCTCAAGGTACATTTCTGCTGAGAGGAACAGTACACTCTAGCACCAGCCCAGGACCTGTAAGGCAGCTCATGAAGGCAATCGATTAATCAATCAATCAGTGGTTTATAGAGTGCGCTACTCACCCGTGAGGGTCTCAAGGCGCTGAGGGAGGAGGGAAGGGGGGGGCAGCTCGGGTCAGTCAAAGAGCCAGGTCTTGAGGTCCTTCCTGAACGTGTGGAGGGTCGGGGAGCGTCTGATGTTTACCGGGAGGCAAGGACTCGATCTCACCAGGCTACACCAACGGAGTCCAGGGCAATTCCTTTAGTGACTGGTCAGGTGAGTACTTTGCAGGTGCAGGGCTTCTTTGACGATTGTGTCTCTGAACTATACCACAATGCTGGCCCACTCGCCCTGGGAGTCCAATCACTGGTCCTTTGCACTAATGTGATTATTTCCATCTTTTGTAGTCTCTCTAAACAGGTTCAATGTCAGGATCAGTCCACTCTTTCTGAAGTCATGTCTTGGTTCAGCAGGTTCTCTCTTGTGCAGCCGTTCTTTCTGACATGCACAGGTTCAGTAGCTACACTCCTTCTTCTGTTCTTTACGTGGCCATTCATTTACTGAAGCTGGTAGCCCGGTTTCCACTTTTATTTATTTATTTATTTAAGGTTTTTATAGAGCGCGTAGTCACCCATGAGTATCCCAGCGCTAGTTTGTGGGGGGGATGGAGGAGTCACCATAATCCATGAGGACTAAGGGACATATTATCAAGGGTTGGCAATCTAATTATTGCCACTTTAGCGTCTATTTTTGGGCGAAAAGCGGCGCTAATTATATCGCAATATTTACAAGGGCATGTGTGGCGGGGTAGGAGAAAAGGACTGGAGGCTGGATCTGGGAAGGTACGGTTTTATTTTTACAAAGGACTTCTTTTTCTTTGTTGTGAGTCTTTCCCGAGTGGGCGCAGCAGGATCCGTGGTGGCCTAGGGCCCGCTTCTGAGAGCTACTTCCTCTGGGGCCGCTCGTACGAAGGCAGAAGTTCTTAAGGTACAGGTCGTTCCCTCCGGATCATATGCGTGGGAGAAAACAAACAGAGTGGTACAATCAGATATCCCTCTGATTACTCGTATGCCAGGGAGCCCAGGGAGTGAGGGAAACACTGGTGCTCTTGTTAGACTACACAATCGTCTTACTGTCTCCAGTGCAGTGTCCTGAAGGGGGGTGAAAATAGGAGGGGGGAAAGAAGGTGCGTGGAATCACGGGGAGTGTGCTTTCAGAGATATTTACACCAGCACTAACTCTTCGCGGACCCGCCCCGCCTTCCAACCCAGCTCGACACCCTCTGTCGTACCTGGGAGAGCCACACTCCTCCGTGAGTGTGGCTGGGCGGCTCGCGGGAACGTTGGCCTCCAGGCGTGTCCTCTTCTTCGGCTTCTTTCCTTCTTCGTGCGCCTTCACGTCCTCTTTCCTTCTGTTCACATCCTCGGCACTTGTCTCTGGCTTCCTGCTTGGTGTCGTCACACGCCGAGTCTAGGGCATCCTCCTTTTTCTCCAATCGGCAGGTTGCAACGTCACACCACGACGGTTCTTTCAGCTCGGTACACACCCCCTTAAAAGGAGTAATCCTCATCAGCTTTCGTTTGGCGTCCCCAGAGCGGCTCCGTCTCAGAGTTCCAGTCGTTCTGGGTGGATTGGAAAGAGGGGAGAGTTGAGGTGTCAGCGACCCACCATTCCGTTGAGGGAGCTTTATTTTCCTTCATCAGGGTCCCCCGGCTACAATATGCTGCTGCGTGTTTCCTTGATTCAGCTCCTGTTTTGTTCGCGCCTCGCTTTGTATCTCTAATGAGATACTAAGTAGGCCTTCCCTGCGAATACTAATGAGAAATGATCACTAACTGTCCTTCTCTATATTAACAAAATGGCCCAGGACACTCATAGCGATATTGAAAACAGCGCTAACCGCTGTTATCGCCGGTATTGCACGTCTGCATTTTTTGTGACTACCCTAGCTTTGACATGAGAGGTGGATCCAGTGGCTGCATCCACATCTCCCTATTATCAAGATTTCCCCTATCGCTGCGGGAATATTGCTGGATTTCCAGCAATATTCCCACATAACGCCGCTTTTGCTGAATGATTTATCACCCTGGAGAAACGCGTTGTTGATAACGCGTTATCTGGGCGATAAATTCCAGCGATAGACAGCGATAAATATACAAGCGCTAAGCGCACTTTGCGATATTTATCGCCGTCTGTTGCTGATATGCCCCTAAATTCCCAAAGGCAACCCTATATTATCTTACATCACTTCCTTTTTTTTTTTTTTTTGAAAATTCATTGGTACAAAAACAGATACATCTTAATGAAGAAGAAAAAAGAAATTCCATTATTTCATATTACGTTTCAGTATACATTTAAAACATCATACATAACGCTAGTCATTCTATAAATAAATGTGTAGGGGTTTGCATATACGAATAAATATACATATTAGAAACTCATCGTCCGGTGATCAAAGCTGCCCCTCCCTCCACATTTTAAAGGGGTCCCATATCTTATTTCCAAAATCCTGCTTTTTCTTACCCTTATAAGAATATAGAGTAGATTCGATATTGTGAATACCAAGAAGCCTGGTCAGCCACAGTTGGAAGGTTGGGGCATTAGGGTCCTTCCAAGCAGCTGATAGTAGGATACGTAAAACAGCAACAGCTTACATCACTTCCTGTGCGAGTGGCACTAAACTACCAAACAATTGATCTCTGCCCAAATCCAAGTTGTCAGAAACCTTCTTCCTTGGGATAGAGCTGTGGACTCACCCCTGAGGTGTATCCTGTCCATCACCCTCATGTCCCTGTTTCCTCGGATTGCCCATGCAGGGGAGGAGGCTTCTGGTGTGAGCAGTTCTGTTTCCTTTCACTCAGTTCTGCCAAAAATGATTTACTGCAGAAGATATTTTTTTGTGATAAGTCAAAAAGCAATTCCTAATTAAACCCGACAATAGGTTATCAGTCTGAAATGTGAAATGTGAACGGGGCATTTAAATGATAGCGATTACTTTCTGTTTTCTAATTGTAGCTAAGCATTAATTAGAGGCTCTGAAAATGTACAAGGCACCTGTGATTGATACCAGCAGCTCACCCCATAAACCCCATGGCAAGGAATAGATTAGCCTTCAGTGTATTGAGTACTCACAATTGGATGTTAAAGTGGAAACCGTAATGTACAATGCCACGAAACAGACACAATCAGAGAGAAATTGCTGTATTATAAACAAATGATAAATGTGTGATTTTAATACAACAAAAGTTTGGTGGTAAACCCCCCTCATTAACTAAATTGCAAAAATGCTTCCACTGTAAAATGAGAGTTTTCCTGCAGCGGTGACTAGTGATGTAAATGTATATTTTCAGTGAATTAATGTTATGTACGAGACAGAAAAAAATCAGTTAGTTGACGCATGCTGGGGTGACGTATGTAAATATCCACGTGTTGCGTGGCGCAGTCAGGTGTGGTGTCGCCATCTCTGGTTAGGTGTGAGGCGCACACAGGTGTGCACACATATTGAGCTGTTAGACTTTACTCGTCAATCAACTCCACATTTGAACTTCTGGCATTTTAGAACGCTGTCTGCGCGGTCTACATAGTGTTCATCACCTTAGTTAGGATGAAACTTGCAGGTAAATGGCATGCTGAGCTTATATTCAAATATTGTGTTTGAAAAAAAGTATAAGGTCCTCCCATGCATAGAGAACTGTGCCTCATTGAGATGTCACCAGGAAACCAGCGACACACCAGCTTTCAGCACAGTGATCAGGGGTGGGCAGAACTCCGCAGAATCTCAGGGAGATTTGACGAAACTCCCCTGAAGTCAGTTCCATGAAGAAATCGTTTTCCCTTTTTCTTTTGAGAGAGCTGATAACATGTTGACTATATTTTGTTTGTGATGCCCTCAGTGAGATATCTGATGCCACATTGCTAAAGTTTTGTGTTGGATGTGCTCAGAGAGAGAGCTGACGCCGTGTTGATTAAGTGCTGCGCTCTTCGTAGGGCAGGGTTGTGTTGGATGTGCTCAGAGAGAGAGCTGACGCCGTGTTGATTAAGTGCTGCGCTCTTCGTAGGGCAGGGTTGTGTTGAATGTGCTCAGAGAGAGCGCTGACGCCGTGTTGATTAAGTGCTGCGCTCTTCGTAGGGCAGGGTTGTGTTGGATGTGCTCAGAGAGAGAGCTGACGCCGTGTTGATTAAGTGCTGCGCTCTTCGTAGGGCAGGGTTGTGTTGGATGTGCTCAGAGAGAGCGCTGACGCCGTGTTGATTAAGTGCTGTGCTCTTCGTAGGGGAGGGTTGTGTTGGATGTGCTCAGAGAGAGCGCTGACGCCGTGTTGATTAAGTGCTGCGCTCTTCGTAGGGCAGGGTTGTGTTGGATGTGCTCAGAGAGAGTGCTGACGCCGTGTTGATTAAGTGCTGCGCTCTTCGTAGGGCAGGGTTGTGTTGAATGTGCTCAGAGAGAGCGCTGACGCCGTGTGGATTAAGTGTTGCGCTCTTCGTAGGGCAGGGTTGTGTTGGATGTGCTCAGTGAGAGAGCTGACTACGTGTTGATTAAGTGCTGCGCTCTTCGTAGGGCAGGGTTGTGTTGGATGTGCTCAGAGAGAGCGCTGACGCCGTGTTGATTAAGTGCTGCGCTCTTCGTAGGGCAGGGTTGTGTTGGATGTGCTCAGAGAGAGCGCTGACGCCATGTTGATTGAGTGCTGCGCTCTTCGTAGGGCAGGGTTGTAGCTGACGCCATGTTGATTAAGTGCTGCGCTCTTTGTAGGGCAGGGTTGTGTTGGATGTGCTCAGAGAGAGCGCTGACGCCATGTTGATTAAGTGCTGCGCTCTTCGTAGGGCAGGGTTGTGTTGAATGTGCTCAGAGAACGCTGACGCCGTGTTGATTAAGTGCTGCGCTCTTCGTAGGGCAGGGTTGTGTTGGATGTGCTCAGAGAGAGCGCTGACGCCGTGTTGATTAAGTGCTGCGCTCTTCGTAGGGCAGGGTTGTGTTGGATGTGCTCAGAGAGAGCGCTGACGCCGTGTTGATTAAGTGCTGCGCTCTTCGTAGGGCAGGGTTGTGTTGGATGTGCTCAGAGAGAGCGCTGACGCCGTGTTGATTAAGTGCTGCGCTCTTTGTAGGGCAGGGTTGTGTTGAATGTGCTCAGAGAGAGCGCTGACGCCGTGTTGATTAGGTGCTGCGCTCTTCGAAGGGCAGGGTTGTGTTGGATGTACTCAGAGAGAGCGCTGACGCCATGTTGATTAAGTGCTGCGCTCTTCGTAGGGCAGGGTTGTGTTGGATGTGCCAGAGAGAGCGCTGACGCCATGTTGATTAAGTGCTGCGCTCTTTGTAGGGCAGGGTTGTGTTGGATGTGCTCAGAGAGAGCGCTGACGACATGTTGATTAAGTGCTGCGCTCTTCGTAGGCCAGGGTTGTGTTGAATGTGCTCAGAGAACGCTGACGCCGTGTTGATTAAGTGCTGCGCTCTTCGTAGGGCAGGGTTGTGTTGGATGTGCTCAGAGAGAGCGCTGACGCCGTGTTGATTAAGTGCTGCGCTCTTTGTAGGGCAGGGTTGTGTTGGATGTGCTCAGAGAGAGCGCTGACGCCGTGTTGATTAAGTGCTGAGCTCTTCGTAGGGCAGGGTTGTGTTGGATGTGCTCAGAGAGAGCGCGGATGCCATGTTGATTAAGTGCTGAGCTCTTCGTAGGGCAGGGTTGTGTTGGATGTGCTCAGAGAGAGCGCTGACGCCATGTTGATTAAGTGCTGCGCTCTTCCTAGGGCAGGGTTGTGTTGGATGTGCTCAGAGAGAGCGCTGACGCCGTGTTGATTAAGTGCTGCGCTCTTCGTAGGGCAGGGTTGTGTTGGATGTGCTCAGAGAGAGCGCTGACGCCGTGTTGATTAAGTGCTGCGCTCTTCGTAGGGCAGGGTTGTGTTGAATGTGCTCAGAGAGAGCGCTGACGCCGTGTTGATTAGGTGCTGCGCTCTTCGTAGGGCAGGGTTGTGTTGGATGTACTCAGAGAGAGCGCTGACGCCATGTTGATTAAGTGCTGCGCTCTTCGTAGGGCAGGGTTGTGTTGGATGTGCCAGAGAGAGCGCTGACGCCATGTTGATTAAGTGCTGCGCTCTTCGTAGGGCAGGGTTGTGTTGGATGTGCTCAGAGAGAGCGCTGACGCCGTGTTGATTAAGTGCTGCGCTCTTCGTAGGGCAGGGTTGTGTTGAATGTGCTCAGAGAACGCTGACGCCGTGTTGATTAAGTGCTGCGCTCTTCGTAGGGCAGGGTTGTGTTGAATGTGCTCAGAGAGAGCGCTGACGCCATGTTGATTAAGTGCTGCGCTCTTCGTAGGGCAGGGTTGTGTTGGATGTGCCAGAGAGAGCGCTGACGCCATGTTGATTAAGTGCTGAGCTCTTCGTAGGGCAGGGTTGTGTTGGATGTGCTCAGAGAGAGCGCTGACGCCGTGTTGATTAAGTGCTGCGCTCTTCGTAGGGCAGGGTTGTGTTGGATGTGCTCAGAAAGAGCGCTGACGCCATGTTGATTAAGTGCTGCGCTCTTCGTAGGGCAGGGTTGTGTTGGATGTGCTCGGAGAGAGTGCTGACGCCGTGTTGATTAAGTGCTGCGCTCTTCGTAGGGCAGGGTTGTGTTGAATGTGCTCAGAGAGAGCGCTGACGCCGTGTTGATTAAGTGCTGCGCTCTTTGTAGGGCAGGGTTGTGTTGAATGTGCTCAGAGAGAGCGCTGACGCCGTGTTGATTAGGTGCTGCGCTCTTCGTAGGGCAGGGTTGTGTTGGATGTACTCAGAGAGAGCGCTGACGCCATGTTGATTAAGTGCTGCGCTCTTCGTAGGGCAGGGTTGTGTTGGATGTGCCAGAGAGAGCGCTGACGCCATGTTGATTAAGTGCTGCGCTCTTTGTAGGGCAGGGTTGTGTTGGATGTGCTCAGAGAGAGCGCTGACGACATGTTGATTAAGTGCTGCGCTCTTCGTAGGGCAGGGTTGTGTTGAATGTGCTCAGAGAACGCTGACGCCGTGTTGATTAAGTGCTGCGCTCTTCGTAGGGCAGGGTTGTGTTGGATGTGCTCAGAGAGAGCGCTGACGCCGTGTTGATTAAGTGCTGCGCTCTTTGTAGGGCAGGGTTGTGTTGGATGTGCTCAGAGAGAGCGCTGACGCTGTGTTGATTAAGTGCTGAGCTCTTCGTAGGGCAGGGTTGTGTTGGATGTGCTCAGAGAGAGCGCGGATGCCATGTTGATTAAGTGCTGAGCTCTTCGTAGGGCAGGGCTGTGTTGGATGTGCTCAGAGAGAGCGCTGACGCCATGTTGATTAAGTGCTGCGCTCTTCGTAGGGCAGGGTTGTGTTGGATGTGCTCAGAGAGAGCACTGACGCCGTGTTGATTAAGTGCTGCGCTCTTCGTAGGGCAGGGTTGTGTTGGATGTGCTCAGAGAGAGCGGTGACGCCGTGTTGATTAAGTGCTGCGCTCTTCGTAGGGCAGGGTTGTGTTGAATGTGCTCAGAGAGAGCGCTGACGCCGTGTTGATTAGGTGCTGCGCTCTTCGTAGGGCAGGGTTGTGTTGGATGTACTCAGAGAGAGCGCTGACGCCATGTTGATTAAGTGCTGCGCTCTTCGTAGGGCAGGGTTGTGTTGGATGTGCCAGAGAGAGCGCTGACGCCATGTTGATTAAGTGCTGCGCTCTTTGTAGGGCAGGGTTGTGTTGGATGTGCTCAGAGAGAGCGCTGACGCCGTGTTGATTAAGTGCTGCGCTCTTCGTAGGGCAGGGTTGTGTTGAATGTGCTCAGAGAACGCTGACGCCGTGTTGATTAAGTGCTGCGCTCTTCGTAGGGCAGGGTTGTGTTGAATGTGCTCAGAGAGAGCGCTGACGCCATGTTGATTAAGTGCTGTGCTCTTCGTAGGGCAGGGTTGTGTTGGATGTGCCAGAGAGAGTGCTGACGCCATGTTGATTAAGTGCTGAGCTCTTCGTAGGGCAGGGTTGTGTTGGATTTGCTCAGAGAGAGCTGACGCCAGGTTGATCAAGTGCTGCGCTCTTCGTGGGGCAGGGTTGTGTTGGATGTGCTCAGAGAGAGCGCTGACGCCGTGTTGATTAAGTGCTGCGCTCTTTGTAGGGCAGGGTTGTGTTGAATGTGCTCAGAGAGAGCGCTGACGCCGTGTTGATTAGGTGCTGCGCTCTTCGTAGGGCAGGGTTGTGTTGGATGTACTCAGAGAGAGCGCTGACGCCATGTTGATTAAGTGCTGCGCTCTTCGTAGGGCAGGGTTGTGTTGGATGTGCCAGAGAGAGCGCTGACGCCATGTTGATTAAGTGCTGCGCTCTTTGTAGGGCAGGGTTGTGTTGGATGTGCTCAGAGAGAGCGCTGATGCCATGTTGATTAAGTGCTGCGCTCTTCGTAGGGCAGGGTTGTGTTGAATGTGCTCAGAGAACGCTGACGCCGTGTTGATTAAGTGCTGCGCTCTTCGTAGGGCAGGGTTGTGTTGGATGTGCTCAGAGAGAGCGCTGACGCCGTGTTGATTAAGTGCTGCGCTCTTCGTAGGGCAGGGTTGTGTTGGATGTGTTCAGAGAGAGCGCTGACGCCGTGTTGATTAAGTGCTGCGCTCTTCGTAGGGCAGGGTTGTGTTGGATGTGCTCAGAGAGAGCGCTGATGCCGTGTTGATTAAGTGCTGCGCTCTTTGTAGGGCAGGGTTGTGTTGAATGTGCTCAGAGAGAGCGCTGACGCCGTGTTGATTAGGTGCTGCGCTCTTCGTAGGGCAGGGTTGTGTTGGGTGTACTCAGAGAGAGCGCTGACGCCATGTTGATTAAGTGCTGCGCTCTTCGTAGGGCAGGGTTGTGTTGGATGTGCCAGAGAGAGCGCTGACGCCATGTTGATTAAGTGCTGCGCTCTTTGTAGGGCAGGGTTGTGTTGGATGTGCTCAGAGAGAGCGCTGACGACATGTTGATTAAGTGCTGCGCTCTTCGTAGGGCAGGGTTGTGTTGAATGTGCTCAGAGAACGCTGACGCCGTGTTGATTAAGTGCTGCGCTCTTCGTAGGGCAGGGTTGTGTTGGATGTGCTCAGAGAGAGCGCTGACGCCGTGTTGATTAAGTGCTGCGCTCTTTGTAGGGCAGGGTTGTGTTGGATGTGCTCAGAGAGAGCGCTGACGCCGTGTTGATTAAGTGCTGAGCTCTTCGTAGGGCAGGGTTGTGTTGGATGTGCTCAGAGAGAGCGCGGATGCCATGTTGATTAAGTGCTGAGCTCTTCGTAGGGCAGGGTTGTGTTGGATGTGCTCAGAGAGAGCGCTGACGCCATGTTGATTAAGTGCTGCGCTCTTCCTAGGGCAGGGTTGTGTTGGATGTGCTCAGAGAGAGCGCTGACGCCGTGTTGATTAAGTGCTGCGCTCTTCGTAGGGCAGGGTTGTGTTGGATGTGCTCAGAGAGAGCGCTGACGCCGTGTTGATTAAGTGCTGCGCTCTTCGTAGGGCAGGGTTGTGTTGAATGTGCTCAGAGAGAGCGCTGACGCCGTGTTGATTAGGTGCTGCGCTCTTCGTAGGGCAGGGTTGTGTTGGATGTACTCAGAGAGAGCGCTGACGCCATGTTGATTAAGTGCTGCGCTCTTCGTAGGGCAGGGTTGTGTTGGATGTGCCAGAGAGAGCGCTGACGCCATGTTGATTAAGTGCTGCGCTCTTCGTAGGGCAGGGTTGTGTTGGATGTGCTCAGAGAGAGCGCTGACGCCGTGTTGATTAAGTGCTGCGCTCTTCGTAGGGCAGGGTTGTGTTGAATGTGCTCAGAGAACGCTGACGCCGTGTTGATTAAGTGCTGCGCTCTTCGTAGGGCAGGGTTGTGTTGAATGTGCTCAGAGAGAGCGCTGACGCCATGTTGATTAAGTGCTGCGCTCTTCGTAGGGCAGGGTTGTGTTGGATGTGCCAGAGAGAGCGCTGACGCCATGTTGATTAAGTGCTGAGCTCTTCGTAGGGCAGGGTTGTGTTGGATGTGCTCAGAGAGAGCGCTGACGCCGTGTTGATTAAGTGCTGCGCTCTTCGTAGGGCAGGGTTGTGTTGGATGTGCTCAGAGAGAGCGCTGACGCCATGTTGATTAAGTGCTGCGCTCTTCGTAGGGCAGGGTTGTGTTGGATGTGCTCAGAGAGAGTGCTGACGCCGTGTTGATTAAGTGCTGCGCTCTTCGTAGGGCAGGGTTGTGTTGAATGTGCTCAGAGAGAGCGCTGACGCCGTGTTGATTAAGTGCTGCGCTCTTTGTAGGGCAGGGTTGTGTTGAATGTGCTCAGAGAGAGCGCTGACGCCGTGTTGATTAGGTGCTGCGCTCTTTGTAGGGCAGGGTTGTGTTGGATGTACTCAGAGAGAGCGCTGACGCAATGTTGATTAAGTGCTGCGCTCTTCGTAGGGCAGGGTTGTGTTGGATGTGCCAGAGAGAGCGCTGACGCCATGTTGATTAAGTGCTGCGCTCTTTGTAGGGCAGGGTTGTGTTGGATGTGCTCAGAGAGAGCGCTGACGACATGTTGATTAAGTGCTGCGCTCTTCGTAGGGCAGGGTTGTGTTGAATGTGCTCAGAGAACGCTGACGCCGTGTTGATTAAGTGCTGCGCTCTTCGTAGGGCAGGGTTGTGTTGGATGTGCTCAGAGAGAGCGCTGACGCTGTGTTGATTAAGTGCTGCGCTCTTTGTAGGGCAGGGTTGTGTTGGATGTGCTCAGAGAGAGCGCTGACGCCGTGTTGATTAAGTGCTGAGCTCTTCGTAGGGCAGGGTTGTGTTGGATGTGCTCAGAGAGAGCGCGGATGCCATGTTGATTAAGTGCTGAGCTCTTTGTAGGGCAGGGCTGTGTTGGATGTGCTCAGAGAGAGCGCTGACGCCATGTTGATTAAGTGCTGCGCTCTTCGTAGGGCAGGGTTGTGTTGGATGTGCTCAGAGAGAGCACTGACGCCGTGTTGATTAAGTGCTGCGCTCTTCGTAGGGCAGGGTTGTGTTGGATGTGCTCAGAGAGAGCGCTGACGCCGTGTTGATTAAGTGCTGCGCTCTTCGTAGGGCAGGGTTGTGTTGAATGTGCTCAGAGAGAGCGCTGACGCCGTGTTGATTAGGTGCTGCGCTCTTCGTAGGGCAGGGTTGTGTTGGATGTACTCAGAGAGAGCGCTGACGCCATGTTGATTAAGTGCTGCGCTCTTCGTAGGGCAGGGTTGTGTTGGATGTGCCAGAGAGAGCGCTGACGCCATGTTGATTAAGTGCTGCGCTCTTTGTAGGGCAGGGTTGTGTTGGATGTGCTCAGAGAGAGCGCTGACGCCGTGTTGATTAAGTGCTTCGCTCTTCGTAGGGCAGGGTTGTGTTGAATGTGCTCAGAGAACGCTGACGCCGTGTTGATTAAGTGCTGCGCTCTTCGTAGGGCAGGGTTGTGTTGAATGTGCTCAGAGAGAGCGCTGACGCCATGTTGATTAAGTGCTGTGCTCTTCGTAGGGCAGGGTTGTGTTGGATGTGCCAGAGAGAGTGCTGACGCCATGTTGATTAAGTGCTGAGCTCTTCGTAGGGCAGGGTTGTGTTGGATTTGCTCAGAGAGAGCTGACGCCAGGTTGATCAAGTGCTGCGCTCTTCGTGGGGCAGGGTTGTGTTGGATGTGCTCAGAGAGAGCGCTGACGCCATGTTGATTAAGTGCTGCGCTCTTCGTAGGGCAGGGTTGTGTTGGATGTGCCAGAGAGAGCGCTGACGCCATGTTGATTAAGTGCTGAGCTCTTCGTAGGGCAGGGTTGTGTTGGATGTGCTCAGAGAGAGCTGACGCCATGTTGATCAAGTGCTGCGCTCTTCGTGGGGCAGGGTTGTGTTGGATGTGCTCAGAGAGAGCGCTGACGCCATGTTGATTAAGTGCTGCGCTCTTCGTGGGGCAGGGTTGTGTTGGATGTGCTCAGAGAGAGCGCTGACGCCATGTTGATCAAGTGCTGCGCTCTTCGTAGGGCAGGGTTGTGTTGGATGTGCTCAGAGAGAGAGCTGACGCCATGTTGATTAAGTGCGTTATGGAAACAGAGGTTCCTAGCTTATTTTGAATCAACACAATGAAGTATAGAACACAGTAGGCTGCTATACGTGAGAAACTCCTTGCCAAGCCGGACAAGGATTTTATTTCAGGAACAATGTCAAAAATTACAATATACTTTTAGACAAATAGAATGGCACAAGCCTGTGCTGTACTAAAGGAAAAGGAAGAAGATATAGAACAGAGTGAAAGGGGTGTTTTCAGGCAAGGAAAAGGAGCAAAACAGGGCACTTTAAGTCAATTAAAAAATAGTGACAGTGTCGCCTGGAATGGAACAGGCTTGGCAAGGAGTTTCTCACGTATAGCAGCCTACTGTGTTCTATACTTCATTGTGTTGATTCAAAATAAGCTAGGAACCTCTGTTTCCATTTCGTAGTTATACCCATGGTTCTTAGCTACCCTCTGGGTCCCCGTGTTTTTCTTAAATGTTGATTAAGTGCTGCGCTCTTGGTAGGGCAGGGTTGTGTTGGATGTGCTCAGAGAGAGAGCTGACGCCATGTTGATCAAGTGCTGCGCTCTTCGTAGGGCAGGGTTGTGTTGGATGTGCTCAGAGAGAGCGCTGACGCCATGTTGATCAAGTGCTGCGCTCTTCGTAGGGCAGGGTTGTGTTGGATGTGCTCAGAGAGAGCGCTGACGCCATGTTGATTAAGTGCTGCGCTCTTCGTAGGGCAGGGTTGTGTTGGATGTGCTCAGAGAGAGTGCTGACGCCATGTTGATTAAGTGCTGCGCTCTTCGTAGGGCAGGGTTGTGTTGGATGTGCTCAGAGAGAGTGCTGACGCCATGTTGATTAAGTGCTGCGCTCTTCGTAGGGCAGGGTTGTGTTGGATGTGCTCAGAGAGAGCGCTGACGCCATGTTGATTAAGTGCTGAGCTCTTCGTAGGGCAGGGTTGTGTTGGATGTGCTCAGAGAGAGCGCTGACGCCATGTTGATTAAGTGCTGCGCTCTTCGTATGGCAGGGTTGTGTTGGATGTGAACCTGGGTGTATTTTTCTTGGTTTTCTGCTGGAGGGGTGGGCAGGGCAGGGCATAGCTGTATAGACTCAAGCAAAGCTTGTGTCTAGGATTGTGTGAGTCTGCTGATTGAGTTCAAAGAGTGCTTTGCCATCACGTCACTCTCGAGCCACTCAACACGGTGCAACGCGACACAAACCATATGTAATATATTTGTAGCCACACAAAGCCGCTTATCTGTGGATTGAGTGGCTCCAAAACATGAAGTAATGCAACACCGCGCGAATCAGTGTGTTTGCATTACTCTGGCACGGGGAGGCTTTCAATGGGCGTTGCACGGTGGTTCCAATGCAACTCCCTTGGTATTTTGATGCGTTCCCGGATTTACAAGACCTAGTAAACATGAGAATGTGCCAAAAGGATTCGCCTTCCCAGGTGAAACGTAATGAGGAGGAATATCTCCTTTCCGAATTGTTTTTGAGCGGGAATGTGCCCCTAATGCACAAACATAATCCTGCCTAAAACACAGGCACCGTGGTGCAAGGGTGCGTGCATTGGTGCTAGGTTGCCAAAGAGGTGCCAGCTCAGGGGAAAAGGACAGGGTAATACAATGCTATCTTGCCCTTTCCCTGTGACTTGCTGCACTTTCCTGCGCCACAACGGTCATAAATATGGGCCTTTGTGTTTACCTGGTTCATCTTTAGCTCTGATTAAATTGAGAGAGTGTTAGAAAGTGCCTCTTTTGCATGGTTAACCCCCACTTTTTGCCTGACGCCTGTTTTGATTTCAAACTGTAAGCGCACTGGGTCTCTGCTAACCAGGTTCCCAGTGCCTGATCTCTTTCCTAAACACTGTACCATGCTTGGCACCACTTCAGCTACCCCTGTAAGTCCCCAGTAAATGGTACCCCTGGTATCTAGGGCATGAGAACTGAAGAGGGTCCTCTTGGGCTGCAGCATTGGTTGTGCCACCCAAGGGACCACTCACCAAGGCCATGCACTCTGACATTGCAGGCTGCGTGTTTTACTGCAGAGAAATCTAAAGAGTCGCCATGGCACACAGACCGTTTGTATGCAGCTCTTGTTTCCCAAAGTCAGGCCACGCACAAATTTACCTTTGTTAGGTGTTCTTGTAGAAGCAAGCATTCCCTGATGTCATGTTCCCTCTGGGCATCAGTGAGGCATTTCATTAGGGATGCCTCTCCCAGGTTTAAGGAGTGTACTCCCTTCCATCGGCATGTTAAGTGTCGTGGCGCAAGTACATGCATGTCATTCTCCTGGCAGGTCTCGTCTTCCTATGCATCAGGCAGCCGCCATCCCTCACCACATGTTTGTGGTAACACGTAGGAGAAGCCAACAGCCATTTTACGGTGGAAAATCATGCACCATGTGTGAGGCTTAAGGAAATCGGGGCGGAGCACTTTGATATGCAAACACACTTTTCCACGTATCACACGTTCCTTTGTGGTGATTTCAGCCGCACCTGTGCACTGTGATACCCACACAGCTATCCAGCATATCACAGCACTGTGATACAAACAAGGCTATCCAGCATATCACAGCACTGTGATACCCACACAGCTATCCAGCATATCACAGCACTGTGATACAAACAAGGCTATCCAGCATATCACAGCACTGTGATACCCACACAGCTATCCAGCATATCACAGCACTGTGATACAAACAAGGCTATCCAGCATATCACAGCACTGTGATACCCACACAGCTATCCAGCATATCACAGCACTGTGATACACACACAGCTATCCAGCATATCACAGCACTGTGATACCCACACAGCTATCCAGCATATCACAGCACTGTGATACACACACAGCTATCCAGCATATCACAGCACTGTGATACACACACAGCTATCCAGCATATCACAGCACTGTGATACACACACGGCTATCCAGCATATCACAGCACTGTGATACACCCACGGCTATCCAGCATATCACAGCACTGTGATACACACACAGCTATTCAGCATATCACAGCACTTTGATACACACACAGCTATCCAGCATATCACAGCACTGTGATACACACACAGCTATCCAGCATATCACAGCACTGTGATACCCACACAGCTATCCAGCATATCACAGCACTGTGATGCGCACACAGCTATCCAGCATATCACAGCACAGTGATACACACACAGCTATCCAGCATATCACAGCACTGTGATACCCGAACAGCTATCCAGCATATCACAGCACTGTGATACACACACGGCTAACCAGCATATCACAGCACTGTGATACACACACAGCTATCCAGCATATCACAGCACTGTGATACCCACACAGCTTACCAGCATATCACAGCACTGTGATACCCACACAGCTATCCAGCATATCACAGCACTGTGATACACACACGGCTATCCAGCATATAACAGCACTGTGATACCCACACAGCTATCCAGCATATCACAGCACTGTGATACCCACACGGCTATCCAGCATATCACAGCACTGTGATACACCACAGCTATCCAGCATATCACAGCACTGTGATACCCACACGGCTATCCAGCATATCACAACACTGTGATACACACACAGCTATCCAGCATATCACAGCACTGTGATACACACACAGCTATCCAGCATATCACAGCACTGTGATACACACACAGCTATCCAGCATATCACAGCACTGTGATACACACACGGCTATCCAGCATATAACAGCACTGTGATACCCACACAGCTATCCAGCATATCACAGCACTGTGATACCCACACGGCTATCCAGCATATCACAGCACTGTGATACACACACAGCTATCCATCATATCACAGCACTGTGATACCCACGCGGATATCCAGCATATCACAGCACTGTGACACACACACAGCTATCCAGCATATCACAGCACTGTGATACCCACACAGCTATCCAGCATATCACAGCACTGTGATACACACACGGCTATCCAGCATATCACAGCACTGTGATACACACACAGCTATCCAGCATATCACAGCACTGTGATACACCCACGGCTATCCAGCATATCACAGCACTGTGATACACACACGGCTATCCAGCATATCACAGCACTGTGATACCCAGACAGCTATCCAGCATATCACAGCACTGTGATACGCACACAGCTATCCAGCATATCACAGCACTGTGATACCCACACAGCTATCCAGCATATCACAGCACTGTGATACGCACACAGCTATCCAGCATATCGCAGCACAGTGATACACACACAGCTCTCCAGCATATCACAGCACTGTGATACCCACACAGCTATCCAGCATATCACAGCACTGTGATACCCACACAGCTATCCAGCATATCACAACACTGTGATACACACACAGCTATCCAGCATATCACAGCACTGTGATACACCCACAGCTATCCAGCATACCACAGCACTGTGATACACACACAGCTTTCCAGCATATCACAGCACTGTGATACACACACAGCTATCCAGCATATCACAGCACTGTGATACCCACACGGCTATCCAGCATATCACAGCACTGTGATACACACACAGCTATCCAGCATATCACAGCACTGTGATACCCACACGGCTATCCAGCATATCACAGCACTGTGATACACACACAGCTATCCAGCATATCACAGCACTGTGATACCCACACAGCTATCCAGCATATCACAGCACTGTGATACACACACGGCTATCCAGCATATCACAGCACTGTGATACACCACAGCTATCCAGCATATCGCAGCACTGTGATACACACATGGCTATCCAGCATATCACAGCACTGTGATACACACACAGCTATCCAGCATATCACAGCACTGTGATACACACACAGCTATCCAGCATATCACAGCACTGTGATACACACACAGCTATCCAGCATATCACAGGACTCTGATACACACACAGCTATCCAGCATATCACAGCACTGTGATACTCACACAGCTATCCAGCATATCACTGCACTGTGATACACACACAGCTTTTTCAGCATATTACAGCCTTGTCTGCATGTGTGCATATGCCAAAGGTTACGCACTGATCTATATACAGTCTCAACAGTATTATGTTCTAAAAACACAGAGGTGACACTAGGCAACAGTAAGCTGTATGCCTCTGCACTATACCATAAGTTAAAGTACAACGACAGTTTTTGATCAATGTGATGCACACAAAATAAAACAGCATGTTGCAAGTGTTTTTTTATCACCAAGGTGTGCACATCGCTCGGATGGTTTATGTACATTGTGATGCGCACACACTCTATCAGCACATCACGGGTGTCATCCGGCCAGGATACTTATCACAGTGGGTCACTGGCGGGTTCCCTTTCCAGGAAGAGCTTGTGCAGATATGTTATGTTATGTTATGTTAACATTTTGGTAAAGCGCAACAGCTGCCCCAGCAAAGAGGCGTCCCGGCGCTAAGGAACCACAAGGAGCTCTACAGAGGAAAAAGAAGAAGACAGACAGGAGACCTAAAGAGGGGGGAACAGGTGGGTTTTGATGGCTTTCCGGAAGGCAGACAGATTGTCCAAGGCGCGAATGTGCAGTGGCAAGGCGTTCCAGAGTTTTGCTCCCAAAACCCTAAAGGAGCGACCGCCAGTACGGCAAAGCTTTGTACAGGGTACAATCAGTAGGTGCTGGCCTAGTGAGCGCAGGTTGCGCTTCGGCACATACGGAGTTAGGAGTGGGCGTAGAAGTTCTGGGCATCCGGTTTTAAGGATTTTATATGTCATGATGAGGGTTTTAAACTGGATTCGAGATTCGATGGGTAGCCAATGCAATTTTCGAATAGTAGCTCTGACCGAACATCTGCGGGGGAGACCGGCCAAGGCTCTTGCCGCAGTGTTCTGTACGCGTTGCAGTCGCGCTATCTCCGCTTTGTTGGCGCCCAGGAGTAAAACATTGGCATAGTCCAAGTGGGAGAGAATTGTGGCTTGGACAATTATTTGATGAACCTTGGAGTCGAAAAAGCCGAGTATTGGGTTGAGGCTCCTCAACAGGCCCACAAAGGTAGCTGCCACTTTTTTTGTGTGGGTCTGGAAACTAAGCGAGGAGTCCATCCAGACGCCTAGGTTTTTGACCAGGGATTTAGGTGGTGGGATGGTGCCTAACGCCGAGGGCCACCAGTGCTCATTCCAGAAGCTGGTATTCCTTCCGAGGAGCAGCACCTCTGTCTTGCCTGCATTAAGCTGCAGGCAGTTGTCCGTCATCCACTGGGCTACTGCAGCCAGGCCATCCCTAAATCTTGAGGCCGAGGTAGAAGGACCTTCGGTGAGAGTGATGACCAGCTACGTGTCATCTGCGTATGACACCAGCGTAAGGTCCCACTCCTTAGCCACTACGGCGAGTGGCTGCACAGATAGATTGAAAAGGGATGGGCTAAGTGCAAAGCCCTCAGGGACTCCCTGTCTGATGGAGTGGGGTTGTGAAAGGAACTGGGGAGCTGACACCCGGAAGGATCTGTCTTTCAAGAAGGAGCGGAACCATTCCACGGCAAGACCTGAGATTCCTACTGTGGCCAGACGATTTAACAGAATGTTATGAGAAACCGTGTCAAAGGGGAAGGCTGGAAAATGGCCCGGAAGTGGAGAAACCTTGACGGGGAAAAAATGGTTTACCTCTTGGAACAGTCCCCTTCAGCAAAGGAGCAGGATGTTAACATTGATGTCCTCTGTGGTCACCTTCAGCATAAACTGGGGAGCGCCATTGATCTGGTGGCACCCCTTCGTAGGGTGAAGAAGGTGGCGAGAGGAGCTGGGGCTCCTTGGTACAATGACTCCCTAAGGGATATGAAACGTGGGGTGAGGAAGAAAGAATGGGCATGGCGCAAAAAGTATGACGCCATTGCCAAGAAAGAATACATTTCATCCTTAGCGAACTACAAACTAGCCATCCAAACCAGGAAGGCTGTTTTCTTCGAGGAAAGAATAGTTGCAGCTAGAAATCCGCAGAAGGAAATCTTTCGGGTCCTGGCGGAGCTCAGGATAAACAAAGAGCAAAGTACTGAGTTCACCCAGGAGGATTGCCAGAGGTTCCAGGACTTCTTCGTAAACAAGATCTCTGATATTCTGGGCGAAATTGCTGCAACTACACCCCTCGAATGTCCCTGCCCACCGGACCTTACTGCCCCGCTAGATATCCCACCATTAGTTGAGTTCTCCCCAATTTCAAAACAGGAACTATTTAAGATCACGGACCGAGTCAAATCGGGTTCCTTGGTGGATCCATGCCCTCCTGATGTATTCAAGTTGGCATTGCCAGGAATTGAGGAAGAGGTTTTGCATTTATTGAACACCTCCCTTCGTACAGGACAGGTCCCTCTAGCTTTTAAAGAGGCTCGCCTGATTCCTCTACTAAAGAAACCCGGATCGGACACGAAGTGTTTGAAAAACTTCCGGCCCATCTCCCAGTTGCCTTTCTTGGCTAAGGTGATCGAGCAGCATGTGTTAGCATTACTCTCAGGTCATCTAGAGAGCAACAACCTGCTGGAGACCAATCAGGCAGGGATCCGTGCTAACCATAGCACGGAATTAGTCATGCTATCAATCCTGGATGAACTGAGAACTCGGGCTGATGTAAAAACACTGAGCGCCCTGGTACTACTGGATCTCTCCGCGGCTTTTGATACCGTGTGTCATGAACAGCTTTTGTCGCGGTTGAGATCCTTTGGTATCAGGGGTACAGCACATGCATGGCTTACATCATTCCTTCAGGGCAGGACGCAAAGAGTACAGTTGGGAGATTTACTTTCCACCTCTGCTCCGATCACCTGCGGGGTTCCACAGGGATCTGCCTTGTCACCCCTACTTTTTAATATCTACCTGCAGCCATTAATCGCACTCCTGAATAGGATGGATTGCCTAGTGTACAACTACGCCGATGATACCCAGATAATCATTCGGCTGGATGATGGCCTGGGAGCGTCCACCAGGTTGCAGGACATACTTAAAGCTACGGTCAACTGGATGTCCGAGAACTCCTTAAAAGTCAACCCGGATAAGACGGAAGTGTTGCCCATCTCCATCTCGGGCAACCCCTGGAGCGAGAAATTTTGGCCTGTGGAGCTGGGTGTGCCACCGAAACCGGCGTCCGCAGTCAAAAGTCTAGGCCTATATGTGGATGACAAACTATCCATGAAAAAGCAAGTCACCACGGTAGTGGGTACTTGCATCGGCCTGATACGACAACTAAGGAAGATCTCTGCTTTACTTTCATTCTCTACCTTGAGACACGTGGTCTCAGCCACAATCCTGGCTAGGCTGGACTACGGGAACTCCCTGTATATAGGTTTACCCCAGCGGTTGCTGGATAAACTACAGGGGGTCATGAATGATGCAGCCAGGTTGATCTATAAGAAACCCAGGACTGCCCACTCTTCCCCCCTGATGCAGGAGCTACACTGGCTTCCGATTCGGCAGAGGGTTGTTTTCAAAGGACTGTGCATCGTACACAAGGCGCTGTATGGTAAAGCACCAAGATATTTGAAATCCCGCCTATTCCCTTATATACCGGGCAGGACCTTGCGCTCGTCGGACGCTACCCTTTTGTTCCAATCCCGTTTCAAATTGACCACGGTGGGGGGACGTGCTTTCTCCAACACACTCCCAGCCTTGTGGAACAAATTGGCCCCAGAACTTAGGAAGGAAAGCAATTTATTATCCTTCAGGAAAAAATTAAAAACTGTACTTTTTAAGCAAGCATGGAGCAGACCCTAGGCGCACGAGTGGGATCAAGTGAATGCCATACCTCACTATGTAATCTGGACAAACAGCGCTTAGAGACCCCGGTGGTTATAACGCGCTATATGAGTTAAATAAAATAAAAAAATAAATAAAGGCTGCGCTGAGGTCTAGCAGAATCAGCGCAGCACTCTGACCGGCATCGAGTATCGTCCGGAGATGTTCAGACGTGGCCAGGAGGGCAGACTCCGTGCTGTGGCCCGGCCTGAACCCGTTTTGGGATGGGTCCAAGATGTTGGCAATATCCATATGTTGGGACAGGACGTTGTTTACATGGGCCTCTGCAAGTTTGGACAACCATGGGAGCAGCAAGATGGGTCTAAAGTTCTCCGGTTTGGAGGGGTCTAGAGTCGGCTTCTTAATAATGGGGAAGACCCAAGCTTGTTTCCAAACGGTCGGGACACTGGCCGAAGAAAAGGAGAGATTCAGTATAGAAGCCAGGGAAGGCAGAAAGAATTCTAAAGATTCGATGAATTGGGCCGGACTCATCGGGACTGTTGGAGATTCAGATTTCACTTTCCTGCAGATTTTAGTTAGGTCCTCAAGCGAGATTTGTGGTATGAGCATCATGGAGGTGCCATTACTGATGGAATTAGTGGAGTTAGGTGGGTCACAGGAGTGCTGTGGTAATGATTTGTAGATTTTTTGTACTTTTTCTACAAAGAACGCAGCAAGGTCCTCACATTGCTGCGCGGAGGTGACACTGGAGGAAGGGGATCTGCTACTCTGCAGTTCTTCTACCAGTTTAAAAATAACTTTCGCGGGGTTCGGACTGGAGTTGATTTCTTCTGCATAAAAGGAAGCTCGCGCGGAGCCAATAGCCTTATGATAGAGTTTTTGTTTGAATAAATAGAAAGCTTTATCTCTATCATTGTATTCCCGTCTCCAGACTCGTTCAGCTTTCTTGCAGTCCTTCCGCATGGATTTCAAGGTGTCGTTATACCATGGGTTGGAGGGAGAGCTACGCCCCTTAGTCGATTTGAGTGGGATGAGGGCATCTAGTCCACTAGTAATCCAATCATAGAAGGCAGCATATGTCGTGTTGATATCCATATGTGCTTCATGATGGAATTCTCCTAGAGTGGAGTGCAGGTCGCTGGTTACAAGTTTATGCTAAGGTCTCTTTAGGCGGTGAGTAGGCTCAGTCTTGTTAAACTTTTCTCTAACCAGTATAGTAATTTTAATTAGGTAATGGTCTGTCCATCCCATAGGTTTGGGCGCCTCTGTCCTAGTCTCCGGGATGTTAGTGAAGACAGGGTCTAGTATATGCCCGGCCGAGTGAGTAGTGGCCCGAATTAAAGGGTATGGTTGTAAGGCTGAAAGGTCGGCCAGGAGGTTTCTAAAGGTAGAGTCTTGAGTTTGGTCGAAATGAAGATTGAGGTCTCCCAGTATGGTGAAATTGGCCGAACCCACCACTAAGGAGTTTGCCACTTCAAGGAGAGCTTCGGTGAATTTAGAAGCAGGTCCGGAGGGTCGATAGATGTAGAGGCCAGATAGGGAAAAATGGGGGCCGGTCGTGATCTTGAATCGAGCACTTTCACAGCCCGAGATATTTTCCTTAATAAAGGAGCAGATAAATTCCTTTCTATAGAAAACTGCGATTCCGCAACCTCTGGGGTCTCTATTTAGCGTTTTCATTAAGTAGCTCTCTGGTAGCGTGAGGTTGGGTAGACTAGTCATGTCATCACGAATCCAGGTTTCACATAGAAAGAGAATGTCAGGGTTCTCTTCAAGTAGGAGAGTATTTATTTCTAAATGGTGTTTAACGAGGGACCTAACATTCAGTTGGAGGACGATAAGAGGGGTTTCTTTAGGCGTGCCTAATTTGTGCCTAGAAAGGCGGGGACTGGGTGTAGCAAAATGGCAGGACTTACATTGAAGGCATGTCTGTCCGAGGTGGCCTGATATCTCCTCACAGCTCTGTCCGGGGTTCAGGGCGGCAAGGAATTCTCTATCATAGTGGTGGAGTTACCGTGGAGCTTGGCCAGGGGGACAGGCGAGAGGCGATGTTTTGGCGATGACGGGCGTAGAGGGGCTTGCCTTAGGCGCACCCTCGGCGCGCAAGCGGCGCGCCCGCTGCGCCCGTCCGCTGCGCGTCCGGGAGGTGCACATGGTTATGTGGGGGGGCGGGAATGGGATGGGCGTGGCCTCGAAGGTGGCATGCCAATGTGAGTACAAAATCCTAGGCCATCCACAAAATAAGTGACCATAAAGGCTAGGACCAATGGAGAAAAAGAATTGTCGAAAGCTAATGTGTATATTAAAAAATATATATATTTAATTAGACATAGATAAAAATCATATAGAGACTCAAAATAATAAGTCAAACTATATGATACAGTAAAATAGTGACATACACAATTCTTGAAAAAGATACATCAAACACATTCAATAAAAAACAAATACATCATAGTAACATTGTAGATCCCGACTGATTTTAACGATTATACACAAAAAGATTTTTACTAAAATGACAGTTGCACTTATTAGAAGATTATTAAGTGGACTCGACGCGCGTTTCGGCAGTAGAAGAACTGCCTTCTTCAGGAGTCGTTGATGAAACTATTTGTGGTGTTGTATATTATTCCATTCATGACAAAGCAATCGATGATAACTTCCTTATTTCTTAGAAAAGAGTGCCAAAAAAACACAGGGCCACTTGATGGGGCTGATACCTATTATTTTCACGGCAAGGATGTTGTGGCTCACTATAGCGAGATATTTCGCTTCATGGTAATGTTCAATAGGTGGCAAGTAACAATCACTCTAATTATGTAGTTGCTGATATTCCAATCGTGGTTCACATTGGTTACTGGATGTAATGACGAATTAAAAATGCCCAAGGCAATGGATAGGCTTCAAAGAGGTATCTAGATGCCGGCAGCAAGGTGGTGCTGTTCCACTGTATAAAACGAGTGAGAATGTTAGCCGGTCGTGGAGCGGCTTGGTTCCGTAAATAAGATGGTTTCTTAATGCAAGAGAAGTTTCGCGGGCTGCAGGATGGTGCAGTTCCAGGCGGCCAAGTAGCGGGACAGCTTCGCCGGTAATGGCGGCAAGAAGAGTGTGTTTTCCTTGAGTCCGTGGAAGCGCTAAATCCGCTGCGCGGGCAGTTTAGGATCAAGCTTTGGTGCCAAGGAGAAGAGTGAGGTGAGTTTAAAAACACAATAATTGGTGACTCTCAAATTTTTAAAATTTATTTATTTATTTATTTAAAGGTTTTGTAAAGCGCGTAGTAACCCAATGAGCATCCCAGCGCTAACCTGCATCTCCAGGGGTTTCAGCCGTCTAAAGAATTATGTTTGAGGGAAGAGGAGAGTCTTTAATGATTTCCTGAACTGCAGGTGATTCGATTCTGTCCTCAGTCTTCGTGGTAGGTGATTCCAGTGTTTGGCCGTGTGGACCGAGAAGCGACGGCCACCGGTCTTGGCTTTTTTGACTCTGGGGACTGAGATGAAATTTTCTCCGCTGGACCGGAGATCCCTTTCCGCCTTGTAGGGGATTAAGAGTTCCTTGAGAAGGGGGGGGCCGTTATTGTTGAGGGTTTTGTGGGCCAAACAGAGGGCTTTGAAGGCGACCCTTTCTCTGACTGGAAGCCAGTGCAGAGACTTGAGAGCTGGCTTGGCAGAGGATCTTGCTGGTGTGCCCGTAGCAGAAACAAAGTTCTTAGTCGTGCTCCCGGCTTCCGCCTCAGGAGAGAAAGTGGTTATTAAGTACAGTGCAGTGCGGTGGTCAGCCTGCTGTGTTCACTGACAGTAAAGCATTCCCCATCTTCATTTGTTCTAGGATATGCACATTTTGTGCTAGCTAAAATAGTGGTTGTGGTAAATGTTGTTGTTGAAAAGGCGTCCAATTGGACAAGAAAAAACCACAGAATTTCTAAAAAAAGAAATTACCTTTCCACTGAAAGTGTGACGGGATCCACCTATTTCATGGCAAGATTGGCACAGATCCTTTCAAAAATATTTAGGGATTATTGGGGGCAGCAGATACTGCTGAGAACATAAAAGGTTTTTATTGGAACGCAGTTTAGGGTTTGAGGGTCAATCCATGTATGAGCATTCTCCACCTTACAAGTTGGTTGAGGACGATGAGGATATTGTTGAATACGAATTGGCAGTAAAAAATTGGAAACACAGTTCGATGTGCAGTCAAGCTTAATTGTTAATTGCCACAAGTTTTTTACTAGAGAGCAACAACAGGATGAATTGATTGATTCTTATGTTGCAGCATTATGCATGTTAGCGTCAGAGTGTGAATTTGAGGGTTTCACTGCGCAGCTCATTTAGATTCATATTGTGGTACGTTGTTGGGACAAAAAGGTACAGGAAAGGGTATTGACACTTAAGAACGCTACTCTCACAGAAACTATTGATATTGTCAAAAGCATTAGCTTTCATGCAAATCCTGCAAAGAGTTGACGCAGAAAGAGCAGAGCACTGTGACTGTTGTTAAAGAGAGTTCCAGCCGTACCCGCAAGTGGCAAAGTAAGATGTTTACAAAGCAAAAAGAGGGTAAAGAAGGATTTTTCAGTCAAATTTTTTTTTGCTTCAGATGTGGGTACCCTAGACATGGGACTATTGGTCATCCATTTCCAGCAAAAAATGTAAAGTGCAGAATCCGTGGCAGAGTAGGGCATTTTGCAAAGGTATGCCAAACTAGAAAGGATAAAAACAAGGTGAACTCTGTACCCAATAGGGAAGCTCGTGAAGATTGAGGAGAGGAGCATAGTGAAGAATGGGATTCAGTGTTGTAGTTCACGATGGAGAGGCAAATTGTGTAGACCCATATGAAACTGAGAGAAAGTGCTGAATTATATTGGTAGACTAGGGTGCAAGAATGATGATGGTCACCGACGAATTGTTCCGAAAAACTCGGGGTGAGAGAAGTTTACTACCGACTGCAGGATTATGTAGCTCATGGGATATTTCGAGTGTCCCATGAAGTTTAAAGCCAAAGTCTTTTTTGGAATGGTGTACGTAGCAAGGAAGGGCCTGAACATATGTGAATGGTATCATCAGGGATTATTTGGAATGACCCTTAGGTCGGGGTGGAACATTTAGGTTTCATTGATTACAGATAGAACAATATGTTACACAAGAGCTAGTTGAAGATGCCAATGAGTGTACAACATGCCTGTTTAAAGAGGAGTTTAGTGATAAGCTAGGAAGAATTTCAGGTTTCAAACACAGAATCAAGGTACAGACTGGAGCTAGGACAGTCAAACACAAGTTAAGGAATGCTCCTTTCAGCATACGGAAGGGCTTGGCAGACACTCTCAAAACAATATGTGAATATGGGGTCATTAACCCATTGAATCCTCTTTATGGTTATCTCCATTGGTAATAACAAGGGAAAATGTAGTTGTCTGTTTGTGTGGACCTGAGGAGTTTGAACAAAGTCATATGGGTGAATTCCCACCCTCTTCCCCATAGAGATGACATTATCACCATGTTTGCAGGTGCCACAGGTTTTAGTGAAATCGATGTGGCGTCTGCTTACCATCAGTTCGAACTGAATGAATCTTCTAAATATTTCACCACATTTGTATCACCAGTTGGCACATTCCAATTCAAGAGAATGCCTTTTAGATTGGCATCTGCTGCCCCTGTTTCCCAACTTGTACAGGAAAATGTACTCCAGGGTGAAAAAGGGGTGGTGATATTCCAAGACGACATTCTGGCGGCAAGGGAGGATCTGGTTAGTCACAATAAGCTCATGCAGGTGGTGTTAAAAAGGTTGCAGAAATTTGGAATTGTAGTCAATGAAAAAAAATTAGTTTTACCAAAAGCAGCATAGAGTATTTAGGCCATGAAATTTCTGAGAAAGGGGTAGAGCCTAGGCCTGGTTTGCTAGAAGCTATAACAATGGCTCCCGATCCCAAAACAAAAATAAAACGTGGAATAATTTCTTGGAGTTTGTGAGTTCTGTGCTGAGTTTATAAAGAACTTTTTGGCAAACACTGTGAATTTAAGAAAACTGCTGAAGAAAAGTTTTTTGACTGGAGTGCCGCTTGTCAAAATGAATTTGATGCCCTCAAAAACAAATTGTCTCTGCTGGAGTGTTGGCACTTTTCAATCCCACGAGGGAATGTATCATAACAGTAGATGCAAGTAATGAGGGACTTGGCACTACGTTAGCACAAAAGTACAATGCAAAAAGTGAAGTAACTGTGGCATTTGCGTCCAGGTCATTGAAAGAAAATGAGAGCGGATTCTCTGTAATAGAGAAAACAATTCTAGCCTATTGTTGGGCTGTCGAAAGGTTAAAATGTTTTATTTTGGGAAGGAGATTTTCTATAAAAACAGACCACACATGCCAATGGTAAATCTCCTAGGGGGCACTGTCATCAGGGACCACACCCCTAGATTGGCCAGATTAAGTTCTAAACTGTTACAATATTTTATTTATTTATTTATAGAGTTTTATATAGCACGAATGGGTATCAGAGTGCTTCACATTTACAATGGGTACAGATTAGAGTACACTGGTATAGCTGTAGTAATGTATATATATATATAAATCAGATACATGTCTTTCTTACCAGTTACACATAACACGTTTAAGAACTGTTTAGAGTACAAGGTGTACGAATTGGTATCATACAACATAGTTCAGATGTGTGACTTTTGAATGTTTTACATCAGTACAACAATGAACCATTAATTGTAGTACTGAACAGTTAAAGAGATTTTCGCAGATAACTGGTAATTTTATCTTTACAATCGTAAATGTCTTTGTGGTCATTTTGTGCAGGCTGTATCTATACAATGCAGGGCTATTCGACTTCTGGTTTTTAATCATGGAGCAGACGAAGAGCAGTCTTGTCTAGAGAAGGAACTTGCTCATTAGAAAGATCTTCGTTCCCTCTTGAATGTAGCCAAATTTTGAATTCTTCTAATGTTTGAGCAAGTGATTTCCAGATTCTGGGTGCCGCTCCGGAGAATGCTCTGTCATATATTTTCGTCTTCCAAAAGATGGATGATTTCAGCAACAGCTCTTTGGCACTCCTGGCCGGCCTGCTTCCTCCTGATAGATCCATTTTCTGGACTAAGTACATTGGTGTTTTGTAGTGGAGCGCTTTGTCGGTAATACAAGCCAGTTTAAGTTGAATTCTGACTTCGTTTGGTAGCCAGTTTAGTGCTTTCAGATGTGGGGAGATATGGTCCTATTTTCTAGAGCCTGTAATGAGTCTTGCGGCTGCATTGAGACAAGCTTTTAGTGGTGCTGTGGAGATTTTTGATAGACCTGTTAGTGTTGAACTTCCATATTCAATCCTTAAGATAACCAGGGACTGAAATGCCAATTTGAGGTCCTCCGTAGTAATGAATGATTTCACTTTTCTAATATAGTTCAGGTGAAACCGGGCACTATTAGCCATTGATTTGATGTGGGCTTTCCTGTCTAGGTTCTTATCAAGCGTGATTCCCAATGATTTGGTCGAGTCAACTAGGGTAGGTGTGCAGTTTAGAGCTGTGATCAACTTGGTCCATTCCTTCACATTTGTCGAGTGCTTCGGCGGTGATATTAATGGGAATTCTGTGTTTTGTGCATTTAATTTCAAATGATTGCTGGTTAACCATTGTAATGTCATTAAGGCCTCATTCATTGTCTTGATCTCTTCCAGTGATGATATCTTGATATAGATCTGAGTGTCATCGGCATACATGTGATAGGATATGTTTGAGTCTCAGAGGATTACTGTAAGGGGTTCAACATAAAGAGTGAATAGTGATGGAGATAATGTTGGTCCTTGTAGGGCTCCAATCGAGTTTGGGCATGATGGGGATAGCGTCTGGTTGACCAGGAATCTTTGTGTTCTGTCCTGAAGGAATGATTTGAACCATTTCAGAACATTTCTAGAAAGTCCCATCCTGTCTTCAAGCTGGGCTAGTAATTTTTCATGATTTACTGTGTCGAATGCAGACGACAGATCAAAAAGAACTAGTAGACATGTTTGATTATGATCTAAAGCCTGTAGCGCATCATTCACTATATGTAAGATTGCTGTTTCCGTACTGTGGCCTGGTCTAAAATTTTTGATGTGGTTGCTCAGCTGATTTTGCACACATTTTTCAATTAATTTGGCAAGTAATGGAAAATTGGTTACCGGGCGAACGTTATTTGGGTCCGCGAGGTCCGCTGTAGGTTTTTTGATGATGGGTAGTACTTGACCTGTTTTTAGGCACTCTGGTAGGACCCCTTGAGATAGTGAGGCATTTATTATTTTTGTCCACATTGGGACAACGATATGGTTGATTCTTTTTAGGCATTTAGAGGGGAGGGGGTCATTGTAGTGGTTATTTGGTTTGATATCCGAGAGAGTTTTGGCAATGGTATTCTGGTCATGAAGCTTGAAGGTCGACCATTTTGCTTTGTTTTTCGACCTATCATGATCGTCTTTCATGGTAGTATCATTCTTTGAAGTTAGTTGGCTAGTGAGGTTGTCGGCTGCCATCGTGAGATCTCGTTCAAGTGTGTTGGCTTTGTCTGTGAAGAATGTTGAGAATTCCTTGCAGCTCAGTTTAGTTATGGTTGCTTCTTGGGCAGATTTGGCCAATTTATTGGATTGATGTTTTAACATTTCAAAAAGTTTCTGTGGTCTGTTTTTGGTGTTATCTATTTTGGACCTTAAAAATTCCATTTTGGAGTTGAGAACACTTTTGTTGCATTCATTTCTGATTTTTCTGAGCGGTTTTAGCTAGGGGGATGATGGGTGCTGTCTCCATTTTCATTCCACCAGTCTCAGCTTCTGTCTGTCTTCATTCAGTGTCCCATTAAACCATGGAATTTTATCTTTCTCTGAGACTCTTTTCAGTTTTAATGGCATGGTGGAGTCGACTATATTCGTCATTGATGTGGTGTAGTGATCAGTGAGTTTGTTGACGTTCATCATGTTGCCAGGTGGAGTTAGATCTTTCTCACATCTTGCTACAAGTTGCTCAATATTAGGGTCTTTGGTGTCTCGTGTCCATTTCCTAATTTTGACAGGTTGCGTGGTCTTGTTCCTTTTTATGGTGGATATATTGAAGGTTATGGTATGGTGATCCGACCAATCGCACGGAACATTGAGTGGATAATAATATTCTTAACTCTCAAGATTACCCAATCTAAGGTTGCTCCTTTTGAGTGTGTTGGCAGTGTGCATGCTTGAGTTAGGTTTAGGTCTGTTAGAAAGTCTTTAAGTGTGTTGACCTGTTTGTCAATATTGTCGTCCAGTGTAAATTAAAGTCGCCTAGGAATATGTCATTAGTGTGACTGTTGGAGTATAAAATATGATTTTAAGATAGAATACATTGCCAGGGGTACAAATACTAGAGAAGATTAGTTATATCGCCTCTAAGTCACCACCAAAGAAAGTACTACAGTCGGTGAAGAGGATGATGAGGAATGTTTGTTAGCCGCCATTGATGTCTATCAAGGGAATGCATTCACGGAGGATGAGTGGAATGCCAGAATGGTGGAGAATGAAGATTTGGAGATTGTGATGAAATATGAGAAAGTGGGATGGCCCAGGGGTAAGGTGTTGTCTGTAAGGATGCAGGCTTATGCCAAGGTGGCAGAGGAGTTGTTGGTTGAAAGGAATAGGATGTTGCTGGGAGGTGATAAATGTATTCCCTCCAATGGATTGAGAGAAAAAATAATTGCGAATGGGCATGAAGAACATCTGGGGGTAAACTTCATAGGACTAGGGGTGGGTGGCAAATTCCGTTCCACTCGCAGAACTTGCAAAAAATGTGTCATTTTTTCGTTCCTCGCGGAACGCCAAAACTGTAAAACTTCCACAATCCGCGGCAGAACGGAATTATATTGCACAAAAGTTAAAATGGTGGCTTCTTCTTGGATAAATATGCTGGGCAGTTTTCATTCTGGCACAGTGGTCCTGTCACAAAAAATAAACCTTAACAGGAAGCACTTACAGATATAAATAAAGCAGGTGCCGAGTTGAAGCTCAAATTCAGTAACTCATTAATCAGCCCCAAAAAATTGTGAGCTTTATCGAGGCTGGGCAGGTGTGCTTTCTCCACATATCTACCGTCAAAAATTAGCTGTGATGCGTGATGGAGACCTTTGCATCCTTGACTTTCACGAGCTCAATCCCCGTGCAGTTCCTGTGACCAGGAGGTTCTTTCTCCTCATCTGCTGCTCTGATCGGTCTCTGACCTTTTATAAACACAAGAGGCATGTGAACTCACATAGAAACCCGCCCATTTGACTCTGCCCCACACACTACGGTGTGCACTGTCTTCCCGCACTTTACCCACTATGATGAACAGCTCACTCAAGGGACCCCAGCGCCCTTCGGCGCAATGGCAAAGATACACACACATGGTCACTGGAGGCAACTCTTCTGGCCCTTTATGCAGCTGTAGTGTAGGAAAAGCACTATACATTTACTTAACGAGGTAGTACATACTGATTAGCCAGCAATACTCCTGTTGAGTAAAGGTATCGCAAAAAACAGTGGTGTCTTCTTAGATAAATATGCAGGGCAGGATTCTTTCTGGCACAGTGCTCCTGTCACAAAAATTAAATCTCAGCAGGAACCACTTACAGACATAAATACAGCAGGTGTCCGAGTTGGGAACAGGGAATCCAGGTTGGAACTTGAAAACGGAATCATGTGAACTTGCAAAGAAGCCCCGCCCCTGAGATCTCCGCGAGCACGCGAAATTCCATGTGTTCGCGGAGATTTTTTGCCATTTCCCGGAATTTTGCGAAAGGCAATTTAGCAAAGCCGCCCAACCCCTACATAGGACCGTTCAAAATCTTACCACGGAAAACTAGGTCAATTGGGAAAATTGTGTGATCAATGTGGGTGATTGGGTGCGTGTGAAGGGTCCTACACGTCAATAAAGGAAAATTCAAATTCTAGTTCCCCAAAAGAGTGGACGTTGTATATAGATTGCTGTACGTATCAAAGAAAATGAATTGCAGAATAAAAGAAGAGTAGTTAATGTGAAGCAGGGAACTGACTGTCATGAAGGTGTGGAGGTGTCATCCTGGGAAAGAGTGTCTTCCTTTGGTGGGAGGGCTAATGGTCAAAGCACTGGTGTGCATTCTTGCTCCAGGCCATGTTTTCAGAAACCGGGCACTTCGGGTGTGAAGGTTGCCTACCCTGGGGAATGGAGAACTGAAAGAGTGGTGAGCAAACCAGCTAGATACCGTAATGCATTACGATTAACATTGTTATATATTTTTTTATGTTTTTACAGAAGAGGTCAGATGGGGTTCCCATTGTTTGATATGTTAGGTCATTATCGTTGTAGTTGTTTCTGCATTTATTAGTTCCAATGTTGATATATTTTAGTACTTTGAAAGGGTAGAAATGTTGTGGTGATGTTGTCTACTCCTTGCATTCCACTTTATGGGTTCTATGACCGTGGAATGTGGAATGTAGAGAAGTGGATGATGATATGTACTCTATGTCCGGCAATTGCTGCCAGAAGCTGGAGAAGACTGAGGCCAATAAAGATATCTCTTGAACTAAATCCATTGTTCGAACTTAATGAAAGGTTAACTTCACTACACACTCCAAGACCTGAACATCAGATTCAACATACAAGAGAGAGAAGACCAGGACAAGGAAGACGGGGTGGACAAGAACTGAAGCCCTGATTTGAACGTTCATCCTTCGGAACGTTATTGTGAATTACTGTGATGTTGTGCAATGAGGTTTAACCAGTTTTACATGTTTTTTGATGAATGGAACCTGGAGTTATTGCTATGGGATTCTTTCTGAATGCTAAGGAGGAATATAAGAGTGGTATTTGTGCTATACTTATTTGCCCCACACTCCTGAGAATCACCCAGCTTGAGATGAGGGTTTTGGTTTGGCTTAGATTATGCAATTTAGTTAATAATGATGGCTGCCTCCTTGGGAAACACAGGCAGTCAGATGTAGAAAGTTAAAGAGCATATTATCAACAGCTAGCGATATTTATTGCTAAATAAGCTTAGCGACAATTTTTTTATTGCCGCGCATCGCCGGATTTTATCGCAGAGATGACGTGCTATTAGCAACGCTTATCTCCAAAGTGATAAAATATCCGGCGATAGCGGCGAAATGCGTGAATATCGCTGGAAATCCAGCGATATTCAGGCATTGTCGCTAATAATTAGTTTTCAGCGATATTCGCGCTTTGAGAGAATTTTTTCATCGCTACGCCTGTGTTGATAATAGGCGATAGCGATGTTAGCGGCTGCTTTCAGCCGCGAACAGGCTGGGTACGCGCATGTCATTAGTGATAAAAATCGCTCACATGCAAAGCGGGCCTCAAACCGCTCGCTATCACCTAAAAGCTGTCGCTAACTAATGTTACCGACAGCTTGCTAATAGGGCGATGAAAGTATTGCCGTTTTGCAGCCGAAAACGGCCACAAAAGTGGCGATAATTTCATTTCCCCTGCCTTGGGAATATGCCCCAGTGTCTGTGTCATTATTCCTTATGGGACCAGACACCACACAATGCGATTACTGCTACAGTAATTTACAAAGTGCATTGGTTTCTCAAATCAGGCATGATCGTTCACACAAGTGTGCCCCACCACGGGTTCCTTACATTTCCAAACGCTAAATCTGTAAAACCCAGGGAAACACCAACAAGAATAAGCCAGAATAAGACATTGAAGCAGTCATTTTCTATAAGCACTTCACAAATCCAATAACTAGAAAGCCAACGTACCATGATGAGAGTGCGTGTTTGAAAAGAGAGTCTGTGTTTGTGAGTCTCTGTGCCTTCCTCATGGACTTGTAATCTGTCCTCCCTCACCTGTTGTCTTCTCAAGTGTGACCCACAACACTTGAGTCTACGCCACAGACTTGTAATTACGTACTTGTCGGTTTTCCCACCCATAATAAAGAAGACGTTCCAAATGTGCTGCATACTTGACTATATTTTGTATTTGATAAAAAAAGGGATTCTGAGAGGCTTGTTAATCCATGATGCAAATGAGGAAATCACTTTGCATCTGCGCCTCCTCAGTACTATGGATGCAGGGCCTTGGGAGGCACTCTGGCGATGTGCCACAAAAGGTACCTCCTTAAGCCAGCCCTCCAGAAGGAGGAAAGAGGGTCTAATGAACCCCCTCCCAGGCAGGCACCTGAAAGCAGGTATCTGGGATGGAAAAGCCCTCGGCATGGTAATGGACGTGTACCCCTATCCAGAATGTACTGATGTTGGGATCCCCAATGCTGGTTTTTTTTGTCATGTGCAATCATGAATCATGCATGTGCGCCATGACATAGGTCTGTGTCACAGACTGTGGTCTTGTTGGACCGGGAGGGGTGCCAAAGTGCAACCCTCGTAGTGGTGGAAGGCTACCTCCTTCACCAGGAGTTAAGCTGCACATGTGCAGTAGCAGTAGCCTATTGTGTAGTGATCAGTAGGAATTAACTAGTCCTTTTTAACCTGTGTCTTTGGAGTGAAGCCAAGAGGTTCACTCACTTTTTAAAGTTCTACTGCTGTGTACCTAACGCACCCTTGACCTGCAGCAGTTAGATGTGAAGTGCTGCACAGTGCAAGAGAGATGACTCTGCACTCGTCATATATTGGCCTAGGAAGGGTGCAGTGCAGGGATAGAGCACTGCAGAGCAGTTTGTGCCAGGTAAATGTAAATAAATCCAAATGTCCAATATTTGTAAAGCGCAAACAATTACGCGAAGGTCTCAAGGCGCTGGGGGCCGTCGGGAAGATTAAGAAAGCTATTGCCCAGAGTCACATGGTGCTGGGCTGATCTGCCCTGGGATCGAACCGTGAGCCCCCGGGTGTACTGGAGTCAGTGGCCCTGGCTGCTGCGCCACACCTCTTCCTCACTCAGGTGAATGCATGTACTGGGTTCATGTGTACTTGGAAGGAGTACAATACATGTAGGGTATAGTGTTGTGCATCACAAGCATTGTGAATGTGTGTGCTTGATGCATATGTGTTTTCAAGTGGCAACAGCCTTGAGCGGTGCGAGCAGAGTGAATGTGTGGGCTGAATGTATGTGTGTCTGTAGTGGCTCAATATATGGAGGTGACAGACCAGAACAGTGTGTGTGCTGTGTACATACACTGAGTGGAAGTGCACCTGTAATGACACATTAAGTAGCGAACACTAGGTTCTATCAAGGGAGGCCCAGACTTACCTGGTGAAGACATGAGGAGTTACAGAAATCCCCCCAGACAGATGTGTGTGTTTCAGCATAACTGTGGGCTGTGTGGGACACACTGGAGGAGATAGAACGAGGCTCCCCCCTGTAGACTTTAAAAGATGATCTTTGATTCAGTGAGATATCAAAAGGAAGAGGCCTGGACACATCACAGTAAGGAGATGGGGCTGATAAGAGAATCATAAAGAGTAAGGCCGAGAGCCTGGGATTAACTTTTTAGTGCACATATGGCTGACATTCAGGTGCAAATCTAGTCACTCTTGTAGCCTGTGTTGTGGGACTATCAGCTTCAGAGCCTCTCCAGTAGTGACTTTTCAAAAACAATAGGGAGAGAGAGGAATGTACTTCAAAAGAAGCAGAACCCCAACATAAAATTTCAAAGGCCCTCACCCTAAAACTCATTTGGTGTCTGGAAAAGGACAATAAGAAAGTGAGGTTGTGACCCCAAAAATTGTCATCTGCCAAGCTGCCAGATGGGCTGAGAGGAGGGGAAGCTCTGCAAAATATCTGCATGTGACCAGGATGTGGGGGGCCAAGGAAATCTATTGGGGGGTGGGGGCGGGAGGGGGGTGGAGGACAGACGAATTAATCACCAACCAATTTTTGCCTCAGGTAAGATCCATCACTGAAGTGACCACTTCTAATTATATTGCTAATCCACTCAGGTTTGACTGATCCTGTTTCCCCTCCCCCATTTGTTTGCAGCTTCGGCCGTAACTACTTGGGTCCTGCTTGAAAATACCATAGCATTGGTTGTTCTCTAAATTATCTACGGTAGAGAGTTCTAACCATTATCACAGGCGAACCATATTTGGAGTAACTGTCCGACTCCTTATTTGATTAAGTCTTTCTCCACCTGACATCAACACATATTCTCTCACACACAGGCTGTTTTCCTTTGCCCAGTCCTGATGAAGACCCGGGTGGTTTATAATTTACACACATAATGGGTCGAAACGTCGATGATAACTGCTGGTACTCCCTTAACCTGACAAGCTATTTCCATCTCTAATGTAACAAGGAACTCTGCTTGTACAGTTATCCATTTCTTTGGATACTCTCAAAAAGAATCTTTTGTGTAATCATTGTACCTGTGTATATGTCAACTATGTCTAAGTGTACGATTTAATGTACCCCCGTTTTTGCATGTTTTTATTTCATACTGTATATGTCTCCCAACAGTCCTGTGTGACCCTGTGACCTGCTATTTTGTACATCACTTTTTGGTATATGAATGAAAATATACCCTTTAGACCTATCGTGTTGATGTCCTATATTATTTTGTCTTGCCTAAGCGTGATTGATTTGCCATGCCAAATAGACTGCATGTGAGTGATCAACTCTTATGTTGAATAAATATAACCTCGCCCACAGAACCAACGGTTGCAGCATACTATTAGATTTCCCAGGTTCTGAGGGATACTGGGTCACCCAATTATCTTAATTGATTGTAATAAGGTGTACTGTTCTTATTTTTCACCAGATGCACCTGCTTAAAAGGTTTGAGTATCTTCTGTAGACTTCTTACTCTGCACTCTGATGGTGTACTGCTGTGGATGTTCTGAGAACTGCCAGAGAGGAAGATCTGAATGATAAGAAGGGGTGTGACTATGTAAATGATGCAGCTGGATTTAAAGATGGTGCGGGCGGTATAAGGAGTCAAGGGAGTTCCGTCAGGATGAGGGTGGTGTGATCATATTTCTTTAGGTCCTGGAAGAGACTTGTTGCAGTGTGTTGGATGCTCTTTAGGGGTATCTGTGTGGGATATGGGGGATCAAGGAGCAAAGTGCCACCACCATCCAGTTCTGAGAGGAGGGTGGCATGAACAGCCATTTTGGTTAAAATTTCTGGAGTGCAGCACCTCTGAAACTCAAGCTTAGGCTTATTGTTCACTGATTTAGTTAACGCTAGGTTAGCGCCTAGAGGTAGCAAAATGAGGTTGTTAGGATTATAGAACTCAATAGCAACGTAAGAACTTTGTTTTGCTATTTTTGATATCCATACCTGCTTCTCTGGATTACTTTTCATATTCTGGGTGGTTATCATGAAAATTTAAATGTCCAGTATTTATAAAGCGCGAACAATTACCCGAAGGTGTCAAGGCACTGGGGACTGTCAGGAAGACTAAGTGAGCTATTGCCCAGAGTCACATGTGAACCGCATGCCTCTGGGTTCTGGAGTTAGTCCCACTGGCCGCTGCGCCACAACTCTTCCCATCATGCACATTGTATACACTAGATTAGGATTTTAAAATAAACAAAAATACATATCCTGTTTCTTCCTGCAATCTGAGCGTGTTATTCAACAACAAAAGAGTGTGGTATACAACGTTTTGCACACATTTTTTACCACGCACTACCCTTACAACGCAGGCATTACCACGCATACTATTACAACGAATTGCGCTGGGGGGCGCTCTAGGATAGGGAATAAGTTTAATTTTATATCCAACACCTTCCCTAGTGTCCACGAGGACTGGAGTTGGAATATAAAATTATACTTACCACTATCCAGCACCTCAAAGCGCTATGCGTTGTAACGGTATTCGTTGTAAATACTGCGTTGTAATGGTATGCGTGGTAATAGTATGCGTGCTAACGTCATACATCCAAAGAGTGTTTAGATTTCTACTGTTGTCCCTGAACTCATCTTATAGGACTGATGGTTACCAGGAAAGACGTCCTACGCAATAGTGTTGAGTGCTTTCCCTAAGGTTGTAGTCCAACTGTATTCCTAATTCAGGGTGGCACATCAACTGAGCCCTTAATGTCGGCGGTTAGAAATTCAACCCCGTCAGCTCTAGGGGGACCCTAGAGAACCATTTTTTGTGTCCAACGTGGGCCTCAAATTATTTAGATCTTTGGATAGTATTTCACAATTAATCAGAGATGTCTATTATAATACCGGTGCTGTCCATCTGATTAAAGAGGTGACCTCTATTGACTGCAGGCGTGTCAAGCTTGGGTCACAAAAGGTTAATCCCCATTCTGTGATTTTTTAGGTTTTTTACCTAAAGTTTGTTAAATACATTTTCTAAAATGGCCCAACCTGTTGCAATCAGTGTAAATTACAGGGCATCCATCACACAACATCTCCTTAACAGAGGCATTCCTAACATATGGAATTCATTAATATTTGCTGTACATGCAGATGCCTATGACTTTGTAATATTTTACTGATGGTTGGAGTGGCTGCTGTACATCCCACTACTGGCAACTTTCACACTCAGAGGCCTGCCCCCGTGCCATAAAATTATCTGAATGTTCGTGACTTGGAAGTCCCACTGACTTACCTAGAACACAGGCCTGTTTTGGCTGTCATTTCAATCAATCAGAATTTGTATAGCAAAGCACTGTCGCCTATAGGAGTATGTGGGTGCTGTGAAAGCATTGTCAGAATAAAGGTCAGAAACTAGCAGAAAGAGGCAAAATAAAGATCAGAAATGAGCAGAAAGAGGCAGAATAAGGATCAGAAAGAAGAAGAATGAGGCAAAATAAGGATCAGAAATGAGCAGAAAGAGGCAGAATAAGGATCAGAAAGAAGAAGAATGAGGCAAAATAAAGGTCCAAAACAAGCAGAAAAAGGCAGAATAAAGATTGGACACGAGCGGAAAGAGGCAAAATAAAGATCATACATGAGCAGAAAGAGGCAGAATAAAGATCATACATGAGCAGAAAGAGGCAAAATAAAGATCATACATGAGCAGAAAGAGGCAAAATAAAGGTCAGAAATGAGGAGAAAGAGGCAGAATAAAGATCGGACACGAGCGGAAAGAGGCAATATAAAGATCAGAAACGAGCAGAAAGAGGCAAAACAAAGGTCAGAAACGAGGAGAAAGAGGCAGAATAAAGATTAGAAATGAGCAGAAAGAGGCAAAATAAAGGTCAGAAATGAGCAGAAAGAGGCAGAATAAGGATCAGAAAGAAGAAGAATGAGGCAAAATAAAGGTCCAAAACAAGCAGAAAAAGGCAGAATAAAGATTGGACACGAGCGGAAAGAGGCAAAATAAAGATCATACATGAGCAGAAAGAGGCAGAATAAAGATCATACATGAGCAGAAAGAGGCAAAATAAAGATCATACATGAGCAGAAAGAGGCAAAATAAAGGTCAGAAATGAGGAGAAAGAGGCAGAATAAAGATCGGACACGAGCGGAAAGAGGCAATATAAAGATCAGAAACGAGCAGAAAGAGGCAAAACAAAGGTAAGATACGAGAAGAAAGAGGCAAAATAATTGGCAGAATGAGCAGCAAGAGGCAGAATAGAGGGCAGGAGCGAGCAGAGAAGAGGCAGAAAAAGGAGCAGAAATTAGCAGAAGAGGCACAAATCCAAAGGCAGCAGAGGGTAGAGGATGACGGACATTCTGGACAGGAGAACCATTGCAGGGGGAGCTGGCATGAGGACCTGCTCATGCCAACCTCATTTATTGTATGTACCACATAATGCTAGAATGGGTCCCGTAAGTGATGACAGGGCCACCAGGCCCATCCTGGCTGGGTCATAGAAGACGACTTTTCGAACCCCAAAAAAACATCTCAGTCCATCAACCACCAATAATTGACCCAGCAGCACAGCCACCTCCTCACCTCAATCACATGGAACCCTCAGCCTCAGCTCATGTCTTATGGAAATCATTCTAACCATGCACAAGTCGAGTTTGCCAAAACTTCTTACTCTACACAGTGCGTGAATGTTTCTTTTCTTTGTATTTAAGTTCATCATCTTTATTTCATTTGCAACTCTGTCTACATATTACATAGAAAAAAGAAATTTCATAATTGATTCAGTAGTTTCCTCCTTTGTCAATCAACACATTTTAATGATAAGGAATGGTTTTCACTCACCCAACAAGCAATGGACAAATTGGGATTTCTTTGGTGATAGGGAAAACTCTGCCCTCAACGCGGTTGGGTGTAAAATAGATGCAGGACACATTGATCACTTCATTTCCAGGAAATTCAAAGCAGACATTTTCTGTGCCATGCTTGGAGGCCCAATCCAAGGCCTGACCTGCGATGAGGAGACCGCCTCCCTTCTTCACGAATGCAATAAGCTCTTTCTTCTGATTGGCATTATAAGCGTCCATGCAATACACGCCAAAGGATTCCAGAAACCCCCCAGTGGACTGCACCTTGATGCCATCATTAGACAAGGTCTTCACCAGGGAGCCAAAGGTAGACTGGACACCAACCAGAGCACCTGCTGAGGGTTTCAGCCAGTTGACAGCATTGAGAAGGAGCTTTGAGAACTTTGGGCTATTGAGGTAGGACTCATGAGAGATTGCCACGATCCGACCCTTCCCATAGTGAGAAGCTGCAATCACAACTTGGCCAGAGGTACTAACAAGCACAGGGAAGGCTTTATTCCCAATCAGGAGCAGTTCACAAGGAATGGAACTTCCTGTAAGGTCCAAACTGTTAATGCCTTGAGTCAAGGCTTTGTAAGATTCCATGAGGCTCATTTCAACGTGGTTCTTGTTCCTGAAAATATTTAAATAAAAAACAGAATTAACAATAATCATTCTTACATCACCAGAAATGTACTGGTCTCTGACTGAATACACTATCAGCCATATTTACTAACCTTTCGCAACCTATTGCACTGCATTGAGTGAAAGGGAGTGACAGAAATGCGTAATTTCTACTAGGAAATGGCACACTTCAGTTTTCTCATAATGTTGGCACACTTCAGACAGCCTAGCACCAATGCAGACACCCTTGCACCACAGTGCAAAGGTGCCTGCACTACAAGGAGAATTGTTTTTGTGCAGGAAGGGGTTCCTTCCTTCCCACATTAATTCAAATGTAATTCACATTATTGTATTACATAATTCTGTATATTGTCTCTATTGTATTATATTTAGTAAATGCTAATAAACAATTTCAACACAAAAGCAATCTCTCGAGGCATGTTCCTCTTTCTATGTGTGCTGAATAATGCAGCTCACATAGAAAGAGGAAATAGCGAGAAGAAACCATTGTCCACCCATCGAACGCCTTCCAGAATGAAATTTAATGCAATGCAGCTCAAGCCGCAGCATTGTGTTACATGTTCTTTACAAAGCAACGTTAGGCAGTGCAAATTGCCGCTTGTCCACCAGCCATCTTATCCTACCACAAAATTTAATTTAAGTAAATTAAGGTCCCTTTTCAGGAAATCAATCTGGTTCTTCAAAAAGGAAAGAAATAAGGAGTTCTGGACCTGACTGCTCTTTGGTAGTAAGTAAAAGAACACAAAGCAATTTTGGTCAATGGTTAATCAAGTTACATTTAGAAGTAAGATGGGCTCCAATGCGAATATTCAAGAACCTGTTTGGGTCTCATTTTTTAAAACACACTTCTAACAGATGCTGGAGCGTTCGACCATACTACTTCCTCATTGTCCACCAAGAGACTCCTTATTGCTCAGGAAACTGCAAAAATACCTGTAACAAACACGCTCAACAACGAATCACCCATCTAGATTGGATCCTTGCCATTATCGACTTACTGCCAAATTGATGACACTAAGCAATGCACCAGCCTACTTTACGATGATCTAAGAGCCTCAGCAAAGGAAAGCCAAGTCATTTCAATAAATCAATGTAGCTTTAGGGAATAATACGGTACTCTCTCAAAATTGAGGGCGCTGGCCCTTATACGTGACAAAGCCCCAAAAAATAAATGGGCGCTCTACTCCTGCTTTGTGGACTTTAAAGCTGCTTCGCTGCACACCAAGGGGCTCCTTATGACACAAACTGTGGACAGGGGCCTGCCAACCTCAGTGTTGAGATCAATCGAGCAGCTGTAAACTAATACCTGGGTGAGGGTCAAGCTAGGAGACGGCTATCGGATCCCAAGGAAGATCCACACAGAAACTGGGCTCAAGCAAGGAAATGTGCTTGATCCCTTGAGCTTCAACTTATGTATGGCTGATATGTTGAAGGTCCTCGATGAAGCAAAGTGTCACCCGCCCAACCTGGGAGGTCAACGCATGAACCACCTGCTCCATGCAGAAGACCTTGTGCTCCTTAGCCGGATGAAGACTGGCCTTCAGTGGCAACTATCCATCTTGCATGCTTATATCACCAGGAACGGGCTCAAGATCAATCAAACACGAACCTTGATGGTTATATTCAAACTGAACACAATCCGACACGGCAGGTGGCAGCTCAACGGCACCTGGCTCCATCATTGCAATGAATGCAAATATTTGGGCGTCTATCTAGACAGTAAAGGATCATTCAAATCTCACTTTAGCGATATGAACAGCAAAGCAGCCGGCCTAATGTTCGCTCCTTCAGCTGTCGCTCAGAACCTGCTAGGACCAAGTCTTGACTCCCTTCTCTAGGCGATGAAAGCAAAGGTCCTCCCTGCATTAACTTACAGGAGTGAAATTACCCTGGGCAGGGAGACTACCAAGACCAATAATCTCATCATCAGAATTTATAAAGCGGTTCTCCGTCTGCCAAAGAGAGCGTCAACAGCGCAAGTAAGACTTGAGGTCAGCATGATAAAACTGCATTGGGCTAAAGGCAGCTGTTTTTAAACTCTCTCGCAGGCTTATACCTGCGCCGCAAGAATCCACGCATGGCTTAACCTGGTGCAAATTACACCAGTGCAACTTAATCTTACAGGCAACACCTTGAAGGCATGCTAAAACAATTTGCACATACTGTGGCTTGGGGTATGCCTCTCTCACCACGGGCCATATTATCAAGAACAGGCGTAACATTATCGCCGCTTTAGCGGCAGGAAACTGCAATAGGTTTTTAGAGACGTCGGGCCATATTATCAAGAGCGGGCAATAACACTTAAGTGGCAATAAGGGGCTTGATAATATGCCCTAGAGAATTCCAATAGAAGCCCTGGTTGGATATCCTTCCCACCAGAACCTGGGCTTCTATTGGAATTCTCTAGGGCATATTATCAAGCCCCTTATCGCCACTTTAGTGTTATTGCCCGCTCTAGATAATATGGCCCGACGTCTCTAAAAACCTAAAGTGAACCACAACAAAATAACTCTTCAGACTGGATGATATGGGTGATATGGCATCACTGAGCAAGCTCTCCAGTGCATGGTCAGTAATCAATTTCTACTCTCCCAATAAGCAACAGAACTACTTTTCTTGCACATATCCTTTGAGGAATAAGGCCCGCCCAGTGGCATTAAAACTGGGAGAGTGGAACTTGTGGGCTCACATTCCGGCATGACGTCGCTCAGCTCCCACCAATATAAGATGCCGACTCTGTGGTAAGGAATACACAACTTTAATCCATATCCTATGCACTTGCCCTGTTTTGCTGCAGCAAAAGAAAATCCTTCTCTGCACTGACTTTTTTTGCCTAGGAGTTCTACCTGCCAACAGGCAGTAATAGCCAGCCTGAACCCTGTAAACTTCTTATTTAAAGTTAAAACTGTTAAGTTTTTGCGGATAGCTGCGGCCAAACTGGACGATATTAATTCCAAACAACCTGACGTCAAGTGTTGCAGCTTAAGCACCCCTTCTATAATTTTTCCTACACGTTGCATTTATTCTCTAAAATGTCAACACCTGTGCAACCTGATACTGCTGATCAGTGCTTGCAAAAATGTCCTGCTACACGTCAGATTTAAAAATCCCTCTGTACATGGCCCTTAAATGGGCATAGTATGGTCTAGGCTGCTATTGTAATTTTATGCATTGTCTTTAAGGAATCAAATCTGCTACAAATCCTGCTTTTCTGTTTTAATAATGGCTCAGCTTAATCTTTTTGTGCTGGACTCAGATGGGACGTTTTATCTTTGCATGCTGAATGCTTTGAATCTGTAAGTCTATGTGTAACATTTTTTATTAACCATCGAATAAACTACTTTTATTTTTGAAATTGCCCCTTGTGTGGACTTGTAAATATCTGCTCGCATTTTGCATCATGAATGCAACCGTGAAGCAGAATGTTAGTAAACACGTCCCTAGAGATAGAAGTAATAAGCTATTCTCCCTTTTTTGAAAGTAAATGTGCACCTTCTGAGGGACCATTCACGCCTGCGTCTAGGGGTCCTGAGTGGTCAAAAGTTTTGATCAATTTGAGCTCTTAGGGATGTCTAGAAATGTTTGTTTCTTCCCTGCTCAGGGGCCTATTTATGAAGAAGTCACACAGCGCAGCGCGGCAGGTCTCATTCCTGTCCTTTCGCCGGCGCCCCCTCTGTCTGCCTAGTGCTGGTGCAGGCCCGCTTGCACCGTGGCGGAAGGGTGCCTGTGTTGCATGCAGGATTGTTTTTGTGTAGATCGGAGCACCTTTCGGAACAAAACCAACCCTGAGAGCCATATTCCTCTTTGTGCGTGTGCTGCAGAATGCTGCACACATAATAACAGGAAAAAACAAGGGGAAATAAGGACATTTCTCCTTAGTGTGGCTCATCTGGGAGGGGGTATGATTTTGGCACATCCACAGATTCACATGTTCTTCTAAATCTAGGAATACGTCAAAAACCATGGGAGTTGTATTGGAACACCTACAAAACGCCTAAGGATATGACTTTCCAGGGTAGAGGAACGCAACATATCGTATTCCGCTCCGTTGCCGTACTCCACATGTTTTGAGCCAATCAGAGCCCCACAAAGTGGCTTTGCATGGCTTCAAAATCCATCTTAAGGTTTCCATCACTCTTGAACCAAGTGGTGTGGTGCAAGAGCAACGGATACAGCATCAGAAGTAGGACCCTCAGTCTCTTCCACTGGATAGCTCCCACCTTGCTCTAGCTCACAACAACCTCAGTGCCATTGTACACACAAGCAGGTCTCCATCTCTGTAGCCTAGATGTTTTCAGTTGGGCAGTCTCCCACTAATGGTCTACCAGCTGCTGCTGAGCAGGGTGGAGGTACATACTTCACTATAGCCAGCCCCCAGGGGTTAGAAATATCCAAGGACTGCAAAGATCCAGGCCCCCTTGCCCCTGATGAGCACAGGCTCAGCCTGCAGACTGTTAGCATTCCTCTGCCCCCCTGAGGGAGGCTCTGCCTTTATCAATGCACATCGAGTGTAATGCTACAATTTCACTCTTTACCCCACTTATGTTACACTTACACTTGCACACCTGGGGCCATATTACAATATGAGTGCATTTTCCTTGTACCACATTATAGTGAATGCGCTGCCCCCGGGGCATCTGCGAACTCGTGCAGCCCTAGGGGAGAGCACATTCAGGTGAAAAACACAGCGGCTGCTTTCAAGTCGCTCCGTGTTTATTACAAAGCAGGCGGCAAACCGCCTGCACTTTAAAGGAAGATTAGAGATCTCCTGGCAGGCGGGTACAGTAAGTGACTGCATACACCTGCAAGGGAAGTCTGGGGCTCCATGGGACCCCTTTCCCTCCTACAGAGTGCTGCTATTAGGGGACACTGACAGTGAGCCACTGTTTAAGGTGGTGCACTGTCTGTGCGCCTCCTGACAGCTTCTTTGCCTCTGCGCTCGTGTCTGTAACACGGCACGGGTGGAGAGGCAAACGGCTTCCCTCATTTTCATGGGACCATGCGCCATGCAAATGAGGGAACGCCCTCTGATGGAAGTGCTGGCGCTTTATGTGCACCAGTGCTATCGGTAGTACAGAGGGGTACACACAAGCATCTGCGGCCCCTTCTGAAATACCAAAGTGTCCCTGGGGTGTGCAAAGTGGGCGCAAATTCCAGTCGACCCCCCCCCCCCCCTTCCCCGGGCACTCTGGCAATACGGCCCCTAGTGTTTTGCCATACACTTTATTTGCTAAATTATCAGTTTATCACTTATGATAGCTGACATATAATCCTGGTTTTTACACATGTAATAATATTTTACTATGAACATACCATTCATATTTTACTATGGCATATCATTAATATTGCACTATGAACATGTGATTAATATTTAACTATGACAAATTACTAATATTTTACTGTGCACATACCATTAATATTGAACTGTGCCATATCCTCAATACTTTATTATGAACATACCATTAATATTGAACTGAGCCATATCCTCAATACTTTATTATGAACATACCATTAATATTGAACTGTGCCATATCCTCAATACTTTATTATGAACATACCATTAATATTGAACTGTGCCATATCCTCAATACTTTATTATGAACATACCATTAATATTGAACTGAGCCATATCCTCAATACTTTATTATGAACATACCATTAATATTGAACTGTGCCATATCCTCAATACTTTATTATGAACATACCATTAATATTGAACTGTGCCATATCCTCAATACTTTACTATGAACATACCATTAATATTGAACTGTGCCATATCCTCAATACTTTATTATGAACATACCATTAATATTGAACTGTGCCATATCCTCAATACTTTATTATGAACATACCATTAATATTGAACTGTGCCATATCCTCAATACTTTATTATGAACATACCATTAATATTGAACTGTGCCATATCCTCAATACTTTATTATGAACATACCATTAATATTGAACTGTGCCATATCCTCAATACTTTATTATGAACATACCATTAATATTGAACTGTGCCATATCCTCAATACTTTATTATGAACATACCATTAATATTGAACTGTGCCATATCCTCAATACTTTATTATGAACATACCATTAATATTGAACTGTGCCATATCCTCAATACTTTATTATGAACATACCATTAATATTGAACTGTGCCATATCCTCAATACTTTATTATGAACATACCATTAATATTGAACTGTGCCATATCCTCAATACTTTATTATGAACATACCATTAATATTGAACTGTGCCATATCCTCAATACTTTATTATGAACATACCATTAATATTGAACTGTGCCATATCCTCAATACTTTATTATGAACATACCATTAATATTGAACTGTGCCATATCCTCAATACTTTATTATGAACATACCATTAATATTGAACTGTGCCATATCCTCAATACTTTATTATGAACATACCATTAATATTGAACTGTGCCATATCCTCAATACTTTATTATGAACATACCATTAATATTGAACTGTGCCATATCCTCAATACTTTATTATGAACATACCATTAATATTGAACTGTGCCATATCCTCAATACTTTATTATGAACATACCATTAATATTGAACTGTGCCATATCCTCAATACTTTATTATGAACATACCATTAATATTGAACTGTGCCATATCCTCAATACTTTATTATGAACATACCATTAATATTGAACTGTGCCATATCCTCAATACTTTATTATGAACATACCATTCATATTGAACTGTGCCATATCCTCAATACTTTATTATGAACATACCATTAATATTAAACTGTGCCATATCCTCAATACTTTATTATGAACATACCATTAATATTGAACTGAGCCATATCCTCAATACTTTATTATGAACATACCATTAATATTGAACTGAGCCATATCCTCAATACTTTATTGTGAACATACCATTCATATTCAAATACAATATATCTTAAATATTTAGCTATGATATATTATGAATATTTTACTATAAATATGCCATTAATATTGAACTGTGACATATCATCAATATGGGCCACTGAGATAGATAGGCACACGCGTCTGGAAGGGAAGGGGAGACCCCTAATTGTACAGAAACTGACACTGTTTTGTTCGTGTTTCAGAGGCAAAGGAAATATCTCGCTTGGCACCAATGAAAATTGTGGGAAAATAATGAAATGGGGCACCTCCGCACGGATCTCTACTGGCATAGCTGCGAGTTTGTCTACTCTCAACTTGCCACCAGATGGACGGGCCTCTGTCTTTCATAACCATACACACCCTTACTGTGGTCATCCCTGGAGAAGGTCTTTCCTGGTTGTTCCAATATCCGCTATAGAAGTAAGTTACATGAATATTCCTGTTTAGTAGGATGGGTTGCCCAATCCATCAGACATTGAGTAATGTGTACTGCTACATTAGGTCCAGTACAATCTAGGCAGCAATAGATAGGGCGTGTGAGAAAAGTGGCAAGTGTGTTAAATGTGTTAAAATCCTCACCCCATAATAGAGATGATCGAGGGTGGGCCAGGTGAAGGCACATAATATTCTCCTATAAGGAAGGAGTGTCAGTAATGGGGCCATACAAGTTTAGAAAAATGTAGCATTTACGGACTATGGTCCCCTCAAGTAGCAAATAATGGCCTTCTAGGTCTGCAACTGTCAATTCATGCCTAAAATATATCAAATCCCAGATCAGTATAAAGAAAGCTTTGAAAAATGACTTGTAAGAAGCAAATCATCTGTGGCAGCTACACGATTTGGCAAAGTGTGTCTCAGCGCGCTGAGGAAAATGCTTCTCATGATGTGAGACATCTACTGCGAGCCGTTTGATACAGCAGGTATCTGCCTGGCTTTTTGTGGTAGGTTGAGGTCAATATTCCAAGTCATGAGCTTTACAGGATGATGAGCCAGCATGTTTGGAACAGTTAAATATAAACACTAACTTAGTCTTATCATAGGTACCCACAGGAGAATTAAGCTCAAAGGTCTGTTCAGTACCATAATCTGCGAGATAGCGTGGTTTGTCAGATAGGTCAGGTTAATGAATCTGATAAACAAAAACAATACCCTCCTAACATCCCCACTCCCACATTGTAGACCCTAATTAGCAGTACAACAAGCCCACTCATTCTTACAATTAAAACCAAAGAACAATACAAAGCAAACAACAGAAAGCAGACCCTAGATGCACGCTTCCCTTGGGGATCCAAGAGGCAAACCATACAGAATATTTATCAGTCCATAGTGCGCTCAAAACCATCCCCTTCATCAAGGTGTTTCTAGGGCAATACATAATAGGGGTAGATGTGGTAGCCCCAGGCAAATATACACCACAATAGAGAAGTGGTATATGGTAATTGCACCCATAGGTCTTCTGCACTTGGAAAAAACAAAGGCTATCAACATTCAATTGTGTACTCTCTCATTGTGCCATGCAAGTGGCAGTCATAACCTGTTCATTATGGGCGTTGTAAATCTGATGTTGATTCCTTGGCCTGTTTATTAACCATTCTCCTTCAGGCTGGTATGCATTTCATCATATGCAGGCCTCAACAGGAGAAGGCTCTGATTTAATTTTTTCAGGTGCAACAGTGTTGTTTTAGGGTCAGTGAAAAAAATTGGTTCCCCTTTGTGGATTATACACAGTTTGGCAGAGAACAACATTGCATATTCTATACCCAAATCTTGGATGTCCTTTTTAGTTATAAGAAAGATCTGCCATGCTTCTTGAACAGCTATTGTGAAATCTAGAAAGATAGATAGATATATTAGATATATTTGTATTTGAGATCGTTACGTTTGTTGGCCAATTGAAGACCAGCATCACAGTCCGTATAGTTTAGAACAATGCTGTGATACGTCAGGTTGGTGCTCTTGGAGGAAGGCAGAGACTCAATGATCGCTAGGCCCAGTCACCTAGAAACATAGATGACAGTTTTTCTGTGTCAGACAAATATGTGAGTATCTTTTCTAGGAACAGTTCCATCCATCTGACTTTCAAAGATTCATGGACCCCAAGAATGTGTAATTTGTTGCAGTGCTAACACACCTTGAGGTCCTCTCTTTTACCATGAGTTGCATCAAGTAGTTTTTCAAGGCATTGTAGCATTTCTGTGTATGCAATAGAGATATCCTTCAATTCAGATATGCAGCATTCCATACTATCCATGTTTTCAGCAACCCTGTCCATGCTAAGTAGTGCATCTCGTTCCCTACTCCAAGATAGGCGAGCTGTTCCTGACCATGGTCCACTGCCAGGAGTTGATCCATGCCATGGTGGTCTATAGCGGTAACCTGGAGTAGCATGCATGGCCTTCCAGGAGGAGGGTTTTCAAAAGGCCTTCCAGGACAGTAAGAGGGGTGAGTACCCTGTTTGTGGCTGGGCCACCACCTAAGCCTAGAACGAGTCTGCATGGGCATAGCAGAGAGAGAATTGAGACTGCACAGTGCCTTTTTGGAGCATTCTCTGTATTACATCTTGTAGAGTAAGGAATTTTGCGAATTCGCGATCTGTGAATTTGCGGATTTGCGAATTCGCAATCCGCAAAATTCGCGAATTCATGGATTTTTTAATTTTTGCGTGTTCGCGGGTGTTCGCGGGGGGCTTTGCGTGTTCACGGGTGTTCGCGGGGCGCTTTGCGTGTTCGTGTTTTTTTTTTGCCTGGTTAATCACTGCCACCCTCTCGTTTTTTATGCCCTTCTGCCCTTTGTACCACTCGTTTCTGTGCCCTTCTGCCCTCTGCCTCACTCATTTTTTGTCCCCTTCTGCCCTCTGTCCCACTTTTGTGCCCTTCTGCCCTCAGCCCCACTTAGAATGGCGCCGGCAAGCTGCCAGCGCCATTCTAAAATAGCTACATAGAGCTTCAACAGGAAGCACTAATAGATAAAGTAAAGCAGGTGCTCGAGTTGAAGGTCAAATTAAGTTACACAATCATTAATCACCCCAAGTTTGGGGTGATTAATAATTGTGTAACTGAATTTGAGCTTCAACTCGAGCACCTGCTTTACTTTATCTATTAGAGCTTCCTGTTGAAGCTGACTTTTGTAACTATTTTGAATGGCTCTGGCAGCTTGCCGGCGCCATTCTAAAACAGTTACAAAAGTCAGCTTGAAATTTTGACCCGGATTTTGCGGCAAATTCGCGAATCTCGCGGATTGCGAATTTACCGAAAATATGCAAAATTCGCGAGCGGAACGGATTTTCCGCCCATGCTTATTGTAGAGTTTCACCTGGCCTCTACTGTACCTGATGTGATGCACTATGCACTCTGAGGCCAGCCATAGCATACAGGGTTGTGGAATTCTTGTGGTACACCCATGCTAGGCATCCTGTTTGTGCAATATTGGAGCTGGTGGGTTCTGCATTTTGGGTCCCAACCTTGAAATGCTCACATTGGCAATGAGGGCGAGCGCTGTCCAGTGCACTCCAGCATGCAACTCCCTGACGAGGGGGCCGGCCTGCTTCAGAGGAGGTGGGAGCAGCTCCCTCTACCCATTGCATGCCATTGGCCTGTGATCTGCTACCACCTGCTGACTCTCCTGCATGCCCTGAAGTCGGTGGAATTATGAAATGCTGCTATCGCCTGCTAGCACTCAAGGACACAGGAGGCAGCAGACAGTGCGCAGACCTCACCTTTAGCATGGGGTAGCTTCCTTTTTGCCACAGGCAGTTTCTTGTCTCACTGCAACTGGCCTGCAGAAAAGAGGGAGGCAGCCCAATATCTCCCATGTGGGCCTTCCATCAGCCCCCGGTGTGCACTGGTGATATGTGGGAGCCACCCTGGATATGCCGCCATTCTGCATTCCCATCCTGGGGAGAGAGTATAAAACACTTTGCCCAGTAGGGGTGGCTTCTGGATCCCCATCAGTGACACTTCCACAATGGTGGATCACCCTCTTCCATCTCCTTTTCTCTTGCTTGCAGGCCTACTCCACCTTCCAACATCCATACATCTGTGTCAGCCCTCTACTCGTTCAGGGAGTTGGTGTACCCTGCTAGAGCAGCCCTACATTGGTACGATGTCAGAGGGAAGACTCAAAAATTACTTTCATACCACTGGAGAGATGAATGGCATTGTCAAGAGGTCCCTGTTGCTTCATTTTGATGGGGAGGAAGTACACACTATGTTCGTAAACCTTCCAGTAATTGTGAAGATGATGACAATGATGCTGATGCAAGGCTCAATGCCCTTTTCGATCTACAGATAAACCCCAAATTTGAGAGTTTCAAGCAACCCATGCCCACCAAGGTGATGACAAGATGATCACTGGATTCCATGGGATGATCATTGGATTCCATGTGATGATCCCAGGATTCCATGTATGGCTTAGGTTCCTGGCCAGTACCTGTGTCAATGATGATCAGATGAAGGAGGTGAAGGTCAACTGATTCAAGGGTGCTGCTCGTAGGTGTTGAGCGCGTGATCCTACAACAGCCAGGTATCAAGCTAGAGGATGTTCTCATTCTGGTGAGATCACGTGAACTCTCTAACAGACATGCTGACAAAATGGACAAAGCCCTAGGAAAGGGGCTAGCACCCATGGTCCCACCCAGGCCAATGAACATTAAAGTTAAAGCTGTTGCCACAGTATATAGACATCCACCTCTAAATCATCTGACATGCCACAGGGACACCCTCAAGGTCAATGCAAAAACTGTGGTCTTGAAGCCCATGCTCCCGATTTGCTGCCAAGCAAAAGGGAAAACGTGCTCTGGATGTGAGTAGGACAATCACTTTACCAGAGTGTGCCAGAATGCTGAAAAAGATAGGAAAACCTACACCCCACGCCTAAATAATGGCAGCATATTCTGGGTGTGGATCACTCTGGCAACATAACATCCAGGCCTTCCACAGCCAGGGAGAAGGGGAGCAGTGAGTCTTCATGATTTAGTCCACCGGCCTGAACTGCCAAATAAACTGGCCCCCTACAATGTGCACCGTTATGGTGGAGGAAAAGGACATTCTGGCCATAATCGACACAAGAGATTCAGGGACATATGACAATACCGAGCTATCCAGCCGAGGCATCCCTTGAAGTGCACAACTATGACAATCTGCAAGTATGGAGGACAGAAGTCCATTCCATTGGCCACGGTACTGGAAGTGACTGCCAAGAATAAGGGCACTCTTAGACCTGTCTTTTTCCACATCACGGAGGAGGGTGGGGCAACCTCTTTGGATGTCAAATGGCAGAAGACTCAGGAAAGGTCTTCTTTGCCAGGTCAAAACGGTTCCCAAGTGGGAGAGAGTCCGAAAGAGCTTCCATAACTTTTCCATGGGCTAGAATGTCCCAAGAGATCACCTGTCAAGCTGCACATGTACCACACTGTGCAGCCAACTTCATTCAGGCATCAACAGGTGCCTTTCCACATCCACTAGTTAGTGGAAAAGGAACTCCAAAAGCTGGAGGAGCAAGGAGTCATTGGGAAAGTGTTGGAGCCACCACTTGGGTATATCTGCGTGTGCCAACGCTGAAGCAGCTCAGTGCTACTGACTATGCTCAAACATGAGGCTCCCAAGCAAGGCTATCTGAAGGGCATAGTACCTGACCCAACTGTATGATGACATAATATCCAATTTAAGTGGCTCTCAGTGGTTTGCAAAGCTGGATTTGAATGCTGAGTACCTCTAGCTAGAACTTGACAATGACAGCCAATTCATTATGGGTCTGCACAGGTACAAATGCCTAAACTTTGGGATCTCCTCTGCAGCTGAGGTGTTCCAAAACACCATATAGGAGATACAATATGGACTGCCGGGTGTCATAAACTTAAACAATGCCATTCCTATACTCTACGACCCTATCCGAAGAACACTATCATACATGTGTGCCACCCTCACGAGGCGGGCTGAGTGCGGTCTCACGTTGCATCAACAGAAGTGCTCACTCTTTGAGCCCAAGATAGAATTGTTTGTCTTTTGTCTTCTCAAAGGAAGTCTCTTAAAGACTGACACAACCCAGGATGCTCAAGTACCCTAAAGCCTGGAGGAATTATGAAGCATCCTTTGGATGGCCATATATTGTGGGAGATTCATTCCAAACCTGGCCACCCTGTGTGAACCACTTTGCGCCTTTATGAAGGCCGACACTATCTGGAGGTGGGATAGTAAGGTAAAGGACGCCTTTGAGGGCATCAAAAACTCCCTACTGAGGGATTGCCACCATGGCATACCTCAATCCCCACCCGAACATCGAGCTGCTTGTTGATGCAAGCCCCGTACGACTCAGAAGCTAATGGAGGAAGGGGCATATTTACAAGAAATGTCACATCACTGCGCCAAGGCAGCAATGCATCAAAATGTCTCGTGCCTGCGTGAAAAATCCTTACGACGCCCTGGATGTGTTGTAGATAAAATACAGGGCTCCATGACGCAAGGTTTCCAGGATTCTTCAGAAAATCTGACGTATCCATGGGAATGATGCCACACACCATGGGGCCCGAAAGTGGCGCAATGATGTAGTTGGTCATAAAACTGACTCAATTACAGCAGTGCATCAAAAAATAGAGGTGATGCGTCAGTTTTGACTGACGCAAGTAGCCTACTGGATGGGGACCAATGTAATGGAGTGTCAAAAGGTGAAAAACTCACCTTGCAGTTTATAACATTGGTCCTGGATGTCACACATACAAGTGGGCATAATGTACTTATGTGTACCGCTATGCCTACGTACGTGTGACATAAGTCGTTAGTGGTGTGTAATGTGTGATTTACTATGTTACCTACCTTATGGGACTTATTGTAGATTTAACTGTTTCAAGTCACTGCAGCTGGTCAAATTCCTCTGAAACTGTCAATACATCATTCCTACGCGTGGGTTTTAAAGGCGTAAGTATTTTGATGCATCTCAACCTCAGCAGCCCACCTCCTGAAGATGCGTCACTTTGGAAAAGAAACATAAATACCAGTGCATCAGGTTTATGGGGGATTTTAAGTGGGAATGCCTACCTTCCTAATATTAAAAATAACGCGACTAAGTCAATTCCGAGGAAGGTAAAAACTAACGCAGTCCGGCGAAAAGTGACTGCATCTGCCTAGATGCGTCACCTTGTAAATATGGAGAAAAGAAAGCGGTGCTGTTGCATTAAAAAAACTGCATTAATCAAAATTATGCATTGGTGGTGTAGGCGCCTTGTAAATATGTCCTGAAGCGTCTCAATAATGTACAAGTAGTCACTGATCATAAGCTAATCACTCGCCTCTCACCATTCGCTGCTGTGGCTTGACAGGTGTGCAGTTCAGCTCCAGCAGACACACTTCACGGTCCTCTACTGCTCAGGGGCGGGGAAGCCGGACGATTATCTGCTAAGACACGCCCACCTGAGAAATGGTGATGGGGAACGGGCTGAGGCGTTAATCCACAACTTTTCTCAGGAAACATGCCCAAAAGCAATGACCCTGAAAGAAACCACCCAGCAATGCGGGAGGATGCCTGCCTGCAGACGGCACTACAAGCTCAGCAGCACCACCAGTGGAAGCACTTCCTGGACAACACCAATCGCTGGAGCACAACAGAGAGGTTAATCATAGCACAACTGTGGAGAATTAAGGATGAGCTCAGCTGCACCGGAGACAGCCTCATCTCCGCAGTCAGCAGGTAGTAGTGCCGCAGATGCTGTGGAGTCGCACCATCAAGTTGGGCCACAAGAGAGGGGCCAAGAAGAAGGCAAGATGCAGAGCAAAGGTCTGGTTCCCAGGGATGGATACAGACATCGACAATAATCCCGAGCTTTGTAACCCATGTCAGATTACAGGGAGCGGGTGACAGGGCATGGATTCTCATCCAAGACCCCAGTCTAAGCCCATGGGCCAACTGCAGTGCTGACTGTAGGAGCTTCCTTGATGGTCAGGTGACACTGGTGCTAGTGGACAGCTACTCCAAGTAACTGGTTGTGGAGATAACACCCTCATTGCACAACGTGAGGCCCATCTTTGATAAGGTCTTCGCCACCTTCGACCTCCCTGTGGAGATAAAATCTGACAATGTCCCCCCCTTTCAGGGGTCTGAGTTCAAGGAGTACCTGGAGGCCCTAGAAATCACCAACAAGGAGATCACACTCTAATGGCTGCAGGCAAATGGTGAGATACGAAGGTTGAAGAGGACATTAAACAAGACTCTCCAGATCAGTGTAGACCAAGGTTACAACCTAAGTAGAGTCTGCAACTGTTTCCAAGAGCCTATCGCCACACGCCCCACATGTGTACCCATTTCCTTGATGTTTCAATGACCTGTCCACAACAGCCTCCCCACTTCTTCACGGTGCATATTCCCTAGAATATTTTTCATGTTGTTTCAGGCCGCACGTAGACTATTCGCACATCTTGTACATTGCAAAATTGGCTCCAATTTTGCAATGCATGAGATGTGAGGAAAGTCTACGTGGGGCAAATGATGCTCATTAAGGTACCAACCACCCGGTCACTTGGCCTCAAAGTACATGAAAAATCTACCGTGGTCTGAATTGAATAGGGTTCCCACTTACTCATGCGAGTGAAGATGTTTGGAAATCGAGGGGCTTACTAGCAGGACATAATTAGACAATAGAATGTAAATATGTCCTGAAGAAATCCCCTCAGTGGGCGAAACGCGTTGGTGGTCTATGCTGTATTCTTTGGATTTAGGCTACAACAAGCATAATAAAAAGACGAACTAGAACAATTTTGGAATTGAAATGGGAATGTTCTTGATGAAGAAATATTGAATGTGGTGCACCTCTATTTGGGATGTATGACGTTACAACGCATGCTATTACCACGCATGCCTTTACAACGCGGTTTTAACATCGCAAACCTTTAAAACGCATAGCGCTTAGAGGTGCTGGATAGTGAAAAGTTTAATTTACTATTCCAACACCAGTCTCCGTGGACACTAGGGAAGGTGTTGGATAGTAAATTAAACTTATTCCCTATCCTAGAGCGACCCCCAGCGCAATGCATTGTAATGGTTTGCGTTGTAAATACCGCGTTGTAAAGGCACTGCGTTGTAAAAGTTTCGTTGTAACGGTTGTTCACCCTCTTTTTGTGTAATTCTTATGTTGGAGCATGGGGTGCACATAGTGAGTGTACACGGTTACCTAACTGGACAACTTGTAACAATCTGAATCGGACAGGGCGGATGTGTGGTGATCGCTGGACCCCTGCTCAGTGTTGATGTTCATTGCAACCGTGGGACCATGCCAACAACAAGCGAAGCTCTGGGACTGTGAGCTGGGGACTATTCATTTGAGACTGGCTTCCAGGCTGGAACCTTTAAATGCCCCTCAAAAGGGAACCCTGGCATGAACCAGAGATACAGGGCACCTATCTGACTGCTGCTAGAGGGTCGGAGAGAGTAACAAGGAATGTGTGCTGGTTAAAGGGAAGCTGACCCTGCAACCCCAGGTGTCCACATCCAAGAATAATTGATGAGCATTGGGACATGACCTTTTCACCCACAAGCCTGACTGGACACAGTGGGCCCCTGCCAAACCCCAGCAGAAGGTGGAAGGGTTCAGGCCAAAGACACTAACTGTCCAAGAGGGAGAAACAGTAAACGCCAGGCGTGTCCAGTCGAAAGCCTACAGAGAAGCCAGCAATACAATCTGTTGCCCAACCCTGCTCTCTGCTAAGACCTCAAAGACTGCATGCCCGCCTTTAGTGGCTGCCCACCCACCGTCCATGAGCCAATGTGTCCTCTAGAAAGCAGGGGTCTAGGCACCTGCCATCTATTTGTGACCTGCAGGATAGATTCACATTTAATATCAATAGTTAAGTTAGATGTTCGTGTGAACTACAGGCCACAGGTTCATATACGCTCAGATAGAACTGAGGTAGCCTAGTGGGTTCATAATGGCGGCAAATATCTGTTTGAGGCTGAAAGCCACTGACCTGAATGACAGCAGTACGTGAGTTTATGTTCCTACTAAAGAGAAATGCCTGTGACTTATAGGCCACAGTTTTATATCCCCACTAGTTAGCGTGTTGGTTTAGGTGCCTGTTGCAGAGTTATAAACTGTGGGTCATGAGAGCAAGAAACACTATGAAAGGTCATAATCTTTATTCAATGCAACCCAGGCAAATGTATTGATTTAGTATTGGGATAGATTGATGTTTTAGAGAACCATGCAGAGATCTGGCTGTGGAAACAAGGTCACAAGTTCTAATGGTGGGATGCTACCATGGTGGGTTTGTGCACCTGCTGAAGACTCCACTCCGGGGGTCCCACATTTGCATTCTGTAATGGACGACTCAGACCCCTGTCTTTCATAGTAAACATGTGTGACATCTTCTCGGGAAAAAAGAGCAACAACAAGTCAATTCCGCCAGTCAACTAGGCGCTAGTGTGCACCTTTTTCCAGTTTGTGGCTTGTGCTGAGCAAGGTATTGCCATAAATACATGGGAGCCGCTTAGCTTTGACTGCGCCCTTTCACATCACGACTGTGCACATTATATGGCACTGAGTCTAACATCATTCACATGTAGTAGTGTGCTTTCCCGCATTACTGGAGGCGTGTTTATGGTAGAAATTAGACGTTCTCATGAGTGTGTCCACTAATGTATTTAAAATAGTGTTAACGATTGTAGTTCCCATTCACATTTACCTTTGTGTATTTTGAGTTGTACCATATTTATGTAAAAGGAAACTGTTACAGAATCATCTATTCATTTAACAAAGTGTGTTGTGCTAATTTATCACTGTATACATACTTATAATCATGCGTTTAGATGTGTGTTGAAATGTTCTGCTAAGTTAGCATGACCACAGGCCTTAAGCATTGGTGTTTTATTGTTTAACCACCGACCTGAAAGTCTGCTTGGGTTGCAATGGTTTCTTCCTCTTCCCTGCAGGTGCGCTCAGATAATCTCATAACTAGTGAAAGGCACATTGTGAATTAGAGATTGGGAGGCTCGGGAGTAGAACTGTTGGCAAGGACAAAGGGTTGGCAAGGACAAAGGGGGCTCGGGAGGAAAACTGTTGGTAAGGACAAAGGGTGCTATTGACCCAGGAGGGAGAACCTGCACCGCACCCGCACCCACCAAGCCGAGAACCAGCAGCAACCACCTGAAGTGCATCCTGCTCAACACCCGCTCCGTCCACAGACACGCCATGGAGCTCTGGAACCTCCTCGACACAACATCACCAGACGTCGCCTTCCTCACGGAAACCTGGATGAACGCCTCCTCAGCGCCCGACATCGCCATCGCCATCCCAGACGGTTACAAGATCATCCGGAGGGACCGCGGCAACCAGACCGGAGGACGCATCGCCATCATCCACAGGAACACCATTCGCATCACGAGCAACTCCGACGACACCCTCACAACCGCCGAACACCTGCACTTCCAGATCCACACCGACCCCAAGACCACCCTTAGAGGCACCCTCATCTACAGACCCCCAGGACCACGCACACAATTCAGCGAAGACATCGCAGACTTCATCAGCCCGCACGCTCTCCCCTCCGCTGACTACATCCTCCCCGGGGACCTCAACTTCCACCTGGAGAACAACAACGACCGCAACACCGCCACCCTGCTGGACAACCTCGCCACCCTCGGTCTCAAGCAGCTGGTGACCACCCCCACCCACTACGCCGGACACACACTCGACCCCATCTTCTCCTCCAGCAAGGACATCAGCTTCAGCCACGCCACCGGACTCCACTGGACGGACCACAGCTGTGTCCACTTCAGCTACAGAAAGAACACGATCCACCACCACCAGCAACAGGTTGCACGCAGAAGATGGAACAAGATCACAGCTGACCAGCTCATCGCTTCCTTGAGCCAGGACCCCCCCGCCAGCTCAGCGAACCCCAGCCAGGCCGCCAACAACCTCACGAAGTGGATCAGCACCTGCGCAGACGACCTCGCCCCACTGAGGACCCCACCCAGCAGACCTGGCAGTAAGAAAGCACCATGGTTCACCGACAAACTCAAGAGCTCCAAGAGGAACTGCTGAGCCCTCGAGAGAGCCTGGCGCAGAGACCCAACACCAGACAACATGACCACCTTCAAGCTCGCCACTCGAAAACACCACCAACTGATCCACACCACCAAGAAAACCTCATTCAAGGAACGACTGGACAACAACGCCCACAACAGCAAGGAACTCTTCAACATCGTCAAAGAGCTCTCCAACCCCAGCGCCGGAAACAACGACATCACCCCATCACCCCATCACAAGACCTCTGCAACTCCCTCGCCTCCTACTTCCACAACAAGATCGCGGACATACACAACAGCTTCAGCAAAGAGCCAATGCACCCCACGACAGCACCTGCACCCCCCACCACCACCCTCCACACCGAGGAAACCCTACGCACAATGAACTACATCCACTCCGGTCCTCCAACCGACCCCTGCCCTCACCACATCTTCAACAAGGCCGACTCCGTCATCGCGCCCCACCTGCGAGACATCATCAACACCTCCTTCGACACAGCGAACTTCCCGGAGAGCTGGAAGCATGCCGAACTCAGTGCTCTACTGAAGAAACCATCAGCGGACCCCACCAAACTCAAAACCTACCGCCCCATCTCGCTCCTCCTGTTTCCAGCCAAAGTCATCGAGAAGACCGTCAACAAGCAGCTGGCCGCCTTCCTCGAGACAAATGGATCCCTCGACCACTCGCAGTCCGGCTTCCGGGCCAACCACAGCACCGAGACCGCCCTCATCGCCGCCACTGATGACATCCGAGCCCTGCTCCACAACGGGGAAACAGCGGCCCTCATCCTCCTGGACCTTTCCGCGGCTTTCAACACTGTCTGCCACCGCACCCTAGAGCAGCGCCTCAGCAACATCGGAATCCAAGAGAAGGCACTAGAATGGATCATCTCCTTCCTCGCCGGAAGGACTCAGAGAGTCCGCCTCCCCCCGTCAGAAGCCATCGAAGTCATCTGCGGCGTTCCTCAAGGCTCCTCTCTCAGCCCCACCCTCTTCAATGTCTACATGAGCCCCCTTGCGGCCATCGCACGCCAACACAACCTCAACATCATCTCTTACGCCGACGACACCCAGCTGATCCTCTCCCTCACCAACGACCCGCCACCGCCAGAGCCAGCCTACACGAGGGGATGAAAGACGTAGCCGAGTGGATGAAGAACAGCCGCTTGAAACTGAACTCAGACAAGACGGAAGTCCTCATCCTGGGATCTTTGCCCTCCGCCTGGGACGACTCCAGGTGCCCCTTGCCCTGGGCAGCGCACCCAAACCAACAGACCACGCACGCAACCTGGGCTTCATCCTGGACTCCTCCCTCTCCTTGACCAGACAAGTCAACGGCGTCTCATCGTCATGCTTCAACATCCTGCGCATGCTACGTAAGATCTTCCGGTGGATCCCCACTGAGACCAGGAAGATGGTCACCCAGGCCCTCGTCACCAGCCGAATGGACTACGGCAACTCCCTCTATGCTGGAACCACTGCCAGACTCCAGAAGAGACTCCAGCGAATCCAGAACGCCTCAGCAAGACTCATCCTGGACATCCCCCGACACAGCTACATCTTCGGACACCTGAGAGACCTACACTGGCTCCCGGTCAACAAGAGAATCACATTCCGACTCCTCACCCATGCACACAAAGCCCTACACAACCAAGGCCCAGGATACCTCAACAACCGCCTCAACTTCTACACTCCCACACGCCAGCTTCGATCAACCAACCACGCCCTTGCCGCCGTCCCCCGCAACCGAAGAGCCACCACAGGAGGAAGATCCTTCTCCTACCTCGCCGCCAAGACCTGGAACTCCCTCCCGACCCACCTCCGCCTGACCCAAGACCACCTCGCCTTCAGGAAGCAGCTCAAGACCTGGCTGTTCGAGCAGTAGCGGACCCCCCCTCCCCAAGCACCTTGAGACCCTCCGGCTGAGTAGCGCGCTATATTTGCTATGATTGATTGATTGGCCTATGCATGCGGTGGTATCTGGAGACAGGAGGCGTCCAAGGACACCTGATGTTCATTCCATGGGATGGGAGAACAAAGTACTTGTGCCAATTCCTACTGTGAGAAGGTGGACACAAACTGGAATAGATGACGTGGAATTCTAAAATGTTCAGTGTGTTTTACTGATGGTCACACTTTAGTCTTGTAGGCAGATTTACTTTTACACTCTGAGGGGTGCAGACCTCTTTGCTATATTCCCACTGTGTGGCTTCATGCTATGCAATATTTCAGATTTGGAGAACTTCTACTGAAGTCTCCTCAATGAGGGCACCTTCATGCTTCCTTTGGACTTATTAGGGGTTGCCTACTAGCTTTGCTGTAGTTAGGATTGTGTAGGGGAATTAGATTTATTCTTGAATAGGCAAGAGAATCATAACTCTTATACGGAACATCACATTCCGTTTCATATCTTTTGTATTGCAGTACCTAATTTTTTGTCTGCTTTATTTTATTGAGACAAGTTCCACAACCAGTGGTGATTCTGTATTTTTACAATATATTCTTGAGATTTATATCCATCAGTTTGATTCTTAATTTGTTATAAATTCATACTTAACCCCGGCATTTGCTTTTTGGACATTATTATGTGGCCAAATGGGCAACCAATTGTTCTTGCTGCCCCCTCATTTTCACTGCTTTCCCCTTTGTTTTGCCTTGTTTTATTGAGTGCATTCTCCTTGTTTTCATTGCTTTCTCCTTGTTTTTTCCCATCATTGCCGCACCTGCCTGCTCCATTTTTCCAGCCTCCCTCAACTCAAATGAAATCACTGAATATACCACTCACAACATTAGTGGGGAAGTGGGGCTCAATGGTTAGAGCGGTAGACCCTGATGCAGAGGTCTAGCCCGGGACCAGGGTTCAATTCCCCGCCTCGGCGGGTCTTGAGCTCAATCTCCCTGGACCTGATAATTCTCGCCTTGGTGCCTATTCCAATCATGGAGTCCCGCTCTGCAACTCTGGGCAATAGCTTGCTTAATCTCCACAACGGCCCCCACAATGCTAAGAATGCCTGGCCTCCACCTTGGGGTGCCCAGGAGTGGGCACTTCACAGGGAAAGGCCAGGAAGGGTTTCACAGTGGTATGTGTTACAGCGCCAGGACACCCCAGTTGGGGTATTAGTGTGCTTTAAAAGTACAAATTACATTACATTACAATTACATCCAGTGACTGTGAGTGTTTTTCTAAAGTTTATGAGTGTTAAACATATATACTAACCTACTACAAAAGTTGAATTAGTATACTGGCTGAACTACTACTGAGTGATGCTGCTTCTAATGTATATTATGTGAGTGGTTGTGTGACTGTATGTATGGGTGTCTAAGTGGCAGTGTGGGTGTATGAGTAGCTGTGTGGGTGAGGGACATGCTGTGTGAGGGGTGGTATTGGTGAGTAAGTAGATGTGTTTAGTGTGTGTCTGAAGGGCTGTATCACTGAGTGACTTGTGTGTAAGTGGTTGGGTGAGTGAGGGGCTGTTTGAGTGGGTGTTTGGTTAAGTAAGTTGGTGTGTGAGTGGCTGCAATGGAGTGTGTGTGTGAATGGCTTTATGGGTGAGTGAGCAGATGTGTGAGCACTTGTATGAATATGTGAATGGGTATGTAAGTGATTATGTGGGTGTGTGCGTGAGTATGTGAGTGTTTGTATCAGTGAGTTAGTTTATATGGGTGAATGAGTGGGTGTGTGAGCAACTGTATCGGTATGGGTAACGAAATGGGTGAGTCAGTAGCTGTGTGAGTGAGTGGCTACTTGAGTGGCTGTATGGGTGAGTGACTGGTTGTATGAGTGTCTGTATGGGTGACTGAATGGTTGTTTGAGGTGAGTGGCTGTATAAGTGAGTGGGTGAGTGTGTAACTGCCTCTATGGAGGAGTGAGTGGGTATGAGTACTGGTATGGGTCTGTGAATGTATATGTGAATGGTTGTGTAGGTGTGTCAATGGACATATGAAAGGTTTAATGTGAGTCTGAGTGATTGTATAAGTGGTTCTGTGGATGATGTCATGAGTGATGTCATCAGTAATGTGGTTTGATATGCATTTAGTGATTTCTTCAGTGATGTCACTGACTATGTCATGAGTGATGTAATATGTGCGGTCATAAGCCATATGAGTGAAATTTCAACCTAACTATAACATCCCTGTAATTTTTTTTCCAGCAAATATAAATATAGATTTGCCACATTGGGAAACCAAAACCGATAGTTTGGTCTTTGAGCAGACAGAGGTGGAGGGCGGATCTCTGGTCTCTCGTGTAACAAGGCTCCGGGCCCGGATGGAATCCCGCTGGACCTCTATAAATCAGACCCTCCATTTTGGTCACCAATCCTTGTTGCCGCGCTTCACGCACCAGCCATGGAAAGTTGCACTGAATCTTGGGCTGTTTCCACCATCTACGAGTATTTAAAAAGGGAGATCGCAACAGCACATTTTCTTATCGACCAATCTCCCTCATCCATTCAATAGTAAAGGTGGTGGGAGGTGTGCTTTTGCAAAGATTATCCTCTTGGGCTGAGGAACATAACATCATCTCCGACATCCAATTTGAGTTTCGCACGGGGCGGTCGACTGTGGCCCAATGTTTAAACCTCTACCTGATTCTTGGAAAGTACACGCTGGCCCGCCCAGGCACTATCAACATGGCCTTGTTGGACCTTTTGTCCGTGTTTGACTGTGTTAACAGGGCCAAACTGTGGCAGTCCATGAGGGCCATGGGGGTGGAGGCCAACATCCTGGACTTCCTAATGGATCTGCATAGAGAAACAAAGGAGAATGTTAGAATTGCCCAGGATCTTCGGGTTTACAGTCATTTTAAAATCAGAAGGGGGCTATGCCAGGGCTGCATTCTGGCCCGCTTCGTGTTCAATCTTTATATAAATGACCTCGAAGGAGCCTTGGTTGCAACTGTGGCTGATTATCCGCAAGTAGGGCGACGGGGTCTTCCGTTCCTACTATATGCGTATGATGCAGTCCTTATAGCCAGAACAGCTAGGGAACTACAATCCTTATTGGATTCTTTTGTGACCTTTATGGGGACCGAGGTCTGGCTATTAACAACGCCAAATCTTTTATAATGCAGGTAGGGGCTCGGCCCTCAAAAAGGTATTATTTTGTGGTGGGCCCAGGGAGGGTCCCCCTGACAACAGTGTTTCAATACCTGGGGGTTCTGTTGGATGACCGATTAAAGTGGGGACTTCTCATACAGAAGAAAAAAGGGGAGTTTACACGAATAACCGCTGCTATTTTCAACTTTGCTGCCAAGATGGGCAGGCACCTAATTGCAGCTATGCTGAAAATCTATCCGGCCAAATGGGTAGCAACTGCCTGCTATGGCAGCGAGATTTGGGGATACACCACCACAGACGCATTGCAGGTGGTTGAGAATAACTTCCTAAATTGCCTGCTGGGTATGCCAAAAAGTTTATCCAACCATTTGAGTCCATGAGGAATTGGGGATCCATTCCTATGCGATATATTGGCAATGTGTCCTCTGGTGTTTTGGCTCAAGTGTTGGCTAAACAAGGAACTAGAGCTCACTCAAATGATTATAACGGACTGTATGAGCTTCGAATCCCATGGTTGAAATACATTAGTGGTTGTCTAGCCGAGTTGGGCTGCCCTGATCTCTTTTTAAAACCTTCTGTTATAGTAAAAAAAGGATGTGGAACTGGTTAAGAAAGCTTTCAGTTGTATCAGAAAGCTAGAAAGAGATGATCTGGAACTAAGAAAATCAATTGCCCGCAAATTCCTGACCCTTAAAACGGATCCATCAACGTAGCCATATCTTTTGGGAACACTGACTACTTGAGCGTTTTTTATTGTCCAGGTTCCGCTTTGATCTTTTTCCTTTTTTACTTGCAGTTCCTAAAGGGTGTAGCAGAGGACAGGTGTTAGCACACTGTGGCTGCGATAAAGTATCTCCACAGGACCTGCTACACTTTGGGGCCGATTCCGATCCTGGAAAAAAAACATCCGTACGATTTTCATTCGGAGCCATCGCCGTACGATTCATACCCGTCCGTCCGATTCGCGTAGTATGATCCGTATTCCGTCAATCCGTCCAAATCGTCGCGATCCGTATGTATTGCAAGGCTGAAACAGTGAACCGTACGACTCGTACACATGCCGTACGACCCGACGAGTACGATCCGGACCGGGGTATGAGGACTCGATTCGTACGGTCCACGTCAGGTAAGTGCGATTCGTACGGAAAAGCACACAATCACTTACACACCGTACGGTGCGTATACCCCATGATAGCAAGGGTACGGTGCGTACCCCTGCGATCTTGGGGTGTACGCACCGTACCCCGCGAATGCTGGGTGTACGCACACTACACCCAGCGAACATGGGGTACGGTGCGTACACCCCGAGATCACGGGGTACAGTGCATACACCCCATGATCACAGGGGTACGCACCGTACCCCTGCTATCATGGGGTGTACGCACTGTACCCGGGGGGGGCGCTCCGTACCTGTTTCTGGGCGAACTCTGCTTTTACGGCTGTTTTCAGCTCTCGTAGGAAAGGGTCGTACGGTTTGTACCCGACACGAATCGTACTTGCCGGGTCGGAAAAAGCACCTGCGAACCGTACAGATGTTGCGTACAGCGGGTTCCGAGGGAGATTCGTGCGGAGATTCGAGTCGTACGATCTTTGTCCTGCTCCTGGTACGAATTGTACGTACGTACCGGGGACGTTGCAGGGTACGATTCGTACGGGAAAAACGCTCCAAACGGCTATTCGGAGCGGTTTTTCCTGAATCGGAATCGACCCCTTTATGTTCATCTGCAAATTTTATGATATACCACGCAGACACTTTTTGCTCCCCCTTTTAAAGAGGATGAATTTTAACCAGGTCCACCCAGCTCTCTTGTTTTTGCAGATGCTAAAATCAGATTTTATTTTCTTCATCGTGGGATAACTGAAAGCAGTAGTGAGAACAAGGGCTTGTCTTGAATCTTAGTCATATTAGAGGGAGAAGGCATAAAATCATGGACTACGTGTTTTGTACTGTACATTAATGAATAATATGAATTGTGAAACTCTCTTTTTAATTTTATGCATTTATTTCTTTTTATCTACTGTTATAAATTAAAAAAAAAATTAAATACCAGTTCTTAATGAGGTGCGGACATGTTGTAACTTTTATGGTTTTTATTGAAAAACCGAATAAAGTTGTTTTTGATTGAGTGGTTTGATATAATATATATATAAATTAAGAGCATTTTCTCAAAAATTCCAGAATTAAATAGTTTTGCCTCTTGTGAGTCGTGATCCTCCCTATACCATAATGATGATAATTGCAGCATTACACACATTGAATCTACATATATACTATTTAGGCTATTGATTATTTAGCTGCCGCAGAAGAAACAAATGTAAGAATGTTAAGGGAGGAGCTCATGAATCATTAACAGCGGTACATAATAAAGTATTCCCCAACATTAGATCTGATTTCTCTGTCTCTGTTAACAGCAGGTGACCCCCCACTTAGGAATACTCGTTTAATAAAGAGTGCAGGCTAGCTCACAAAGATGTAGCAGTATCCATTAAATCCAAAGATTGATCTCAGATTCATTTAGCCAGGAAATTCTACAGACCTTGTCCGATTCTAGCCAAACGGAACTAGAATGAAGCAAGTTGGCAGGACCTTAAACAGACCTGCTCCGCAAAACACTCAATAGCATTCTGGTCCTTGGTTAAACGGGGTAGAGGTGGACAGCCATCCGCCCTTCATAATGTTATTGCTCCCTAGTTATGGGTTGAGCATTTTGCACCTTTATATTCTGGACTAGATGACTTGACCACTCAGACTTATTGCTATACTTTAGTCCTGACCGATGTTTCAGTCACACTAACTGACATACAGACAGCATTAGATGCAGTCCCACATGGTAGAGCCCCAGACCCAGGTAGTATTCCCGCTGATCTGTATTTGCAGGAGAGGGACTATTTGTCCTGATATATTTTAATCCTTGCAAATGCTATAGCCAATGGTGCTCTGATTCCGGACTCCTGGCGAGGAGTGAAATTGGTTCCTATATATATAAAAATGTAGACAAGTACCTGCTAGCAAACTATAGACTGATCAGCCTTATAGACTCAAACCAGAAACATTTTTCATGTCTCACCTTATATAAGATTGAGGAGTGGATATTGGCTAACAACATACTCTCAACACTCCTGTCTGGGTTTCGTGAGATTGTAAATACCATCGATCAGGTCTTTTGTTTCCAGATGCTTTATTGGGGGACAATAATTATTGGCAAGGGCAGCTTATATGCTGCCTTTGTCAATCTTTAATCCACCTTTGACCTGTCCTATGCCACAAATTGTGGTTGGTTTTGCATGAGTTGGGCGTGCCCCATGCTCTGCTAGCTCTGGTGGCATGGATACACAGTAACAACACTGCTGGGGTCCGTTGGGACTCCCAGGGTGAACTCATTTACAATTTCAAGTCAACAAAGGGGCACGCCAAATTGTTTTTAGATGCCATTGTTCACTTTCTTTCCTTTCTCCCAAGAGATGCCCCGTGATTAGCAGGCACAACAATTCTGAAATTATTGTTTGCTGATGACATGTTGCTAATATTTAAAACACTGAGTGGGTTGCAGCATGCTTTGCCTCGCTTCAAGGAACTAGGTGTACTGAGGGGTCTTGAAATGAATACAGATAAAACAAAGTATATGCACTTTAATCAACATAACTCATTTAAGGTCAGCGTGACATTGGGGGGGCATATTTCTGAAGTGTACTGAGGTTCTCAGCTATTTGGGCATTACTTTGGCCTCAAATCTGTCTTGGAGTCGACAAATAGAAGTTATGTCTCTTAGACAACGCCAAATTGCTGGATTTTACCAAAGGAGCTTAGCACCTCCTACCAAACCAAGTAGCCCAGTTCTCCAAATCTATGATGCAAAAGTTCTGGGCTTGGTCCTCTATGGAGCCAAATTATGGGGATATTCTGTCATCGCTACACTCACCAACGCAGAAACCTATTTCCTGAGGTCAGTAACACATATCCCACGAAGTACTTCTTTAAAACATTTGCTGTGGGACATGGGCAGGAAGGCAATAGTCAGCAGAGCAAGACTTTTCCCCTTTCTTTATTGGTGTAGAATATGGTCCACCCCAGAACTGGCTGATTAGGCACTGTCCCTTAGTGTTGGTATTGAAGCAGATCACTGCTTCAAAGTAATCCCTACTAGATATTGGTGTGAGGGAGTTATGGGATGACCCTTTGGGATCTCCCTTCCCTGCAGCCGCTACCTTAAAAGAGCAGTATTGGGAATTAAACCTTGCTGTTAAAATGCATGCAGTGGACAGTTCATCCTTCACAGGAAGATTTACAGACTTTAAGTCCGGTTGTTTTCTAAAGCCATATTGAGATGTCGTAGCTGCCCATTTAGAAAGGACGTTATACCCCCAATTCAGGGTCAGATCTCTCCCAATCAAATACTTTACTAAACACGCGAGTTCTGATAGAAAGGACAAATGTACCCATTGTCCATCTAGTGTGGAAACCATTTCCCATGTCTTGTCTGTCCAGCTCACATAAAGCCTTGAAGAAGTCTTTCTCCTATATTCAGACTATTGGGTACTTGAAGCTGCAGTGCTGCACTGAGAGTCCTCATGGCAGACCCCATCCTCCCAGTTGTATGATCTGTGGCCAAGTTTCTGGGATAGACGTGGGCCATAGGACGGCAAATGAATTCTAAGTGAACCATACAAGATTGTATCAGCACTCAAATATTTTATGATTATGGTGAGTTGGACTTATTTTATGCGTATTCATGTGTAATGTATCATTGCATTTTTGCTTTAACTTTTACATTTTGTCAAGATAAATTTGTTATATCTGCCCCAGAGTACCAAGATGCTTAAATTTCTCTTTTTAACTATGGAAGTTTGCATGTTGTATACCGTACTTCTGTTTTATTGGATTTTATGTCATTCTTAATTACATTGTGCCATAATTGCTTTTATGACATTTCTTCGAAATGATGCTCCCCTTAAACTGGACATTCTCCATCTGGGCTCACATGGTGCCCTGTTGCTCTTCCAGCTGCTTTTTGTTCAGTTTTCCTAATTTTAGAAATTGTAGTCCCTGGCTCAAATATTATTATCAGACCCTTATTCACGTGTTCGACGGGATCCGTATCAGAGGCTGCTTAGAAGCAGTCTTTGATTGGTTCAGAAGACACTGCTTGAAATGCAACTCCGATAAATCGGAGCTGCTTTTTTTCAGCTGTGTCTCTGAACCAAATTGGAAAAGTTGGTGGCCACAAGACCTGTATCCTCCTGCCAATGCAAGTACCAAGGCTAAAAACCTAGGTATCATTGTTGACAATGAGCTAACCTTTGGGCCTCAAATAGTCTCTCTTTCGGGGAAATGCTTTGGAATCCTGCGGATGCTCAGGAAATTTCTCCCCCTGATTTCTGTGAACCATCGTAGGGTCATTGTTCAGGCACTTATCGGGTCGTGTCTGGACTATGCAAATGCCCTCTATTTAGGACTCCCAAAATATCTTGAAAGAAGACTTCAGGTAGTCCAGAACTCAGCGAGCTAGTGCTTCTAATTTGTTGAAAGAACTGCACTGGCTCCCTATAGCCAAGAGGGTTCTCTTCAAAAGCCTGACGCTAACCTATAAGGCCCTTCATGATTCAGGCCCTAGGTATATTAGAAAGCGCCTTGCTCTTTACAAACCTAGCAGAATTTTGCGATCTGCCTCCTTGTCTAAAATGGTCGTTCCATCCATCAAGCGAACCAGACAAGGGGGACGTTCTTTCCACTACCTGGCCCCGCGTGCTTGGAATGAACTTCCTATTGTTCTTAGACAGGCCCCTAGTCTGATGTCTTTTAGAAAGGCATTAAAAACTTGGCTTTTCACTAGTTAATTTTGCTGTTCCTTTATTTTGCAGTTATGTTTCCTTTCCATTAAAGGTCTTCTTCGCCAAAGCGCCGGGACACTCCGACTGGAGTAGCCGTTGCGCTATAGAAGAATCCAATTAACATAACATAACATAACATTCATTTGGTACACAGTCTAAATATCGAGTTTGTAATATCGACCTACAGAAATATCGAGTCTGAAATATCAAAGGTAAAGAATATCGAGGTCAAGAATATCGTTGGACAGAATATCGACAGAATATCGACCCTAAGGTAAGTAATATCCATTTTTTTTATATCGATGTAAGTAATATCGAAGTCAGTAATATCGATTTCGAATATATTGATGTTACTAATTTCGGTATTACTAATATCTGTATTTTTATTTATATTACTGTTATGTATTTTATTTTGTATTTAATATGTATGTTTTATATGTTTTTTGTTAAGTATTTGACGTGTTTTAAGTTGTATGTGTACTATTTTTATATATTAATAATGATATTTTTAAGTCAATTTAATGTTTAGTACTGGAGTGGGTAGCTGGTTTATAGGTGACTAGGGTGGGAAGTAATTTAAATATATTAAATTAATTATTATTTTTTAGGAATTACAAATTAATTGTAATTAATTTTTGCATTTAAGTTTTGTAGCGGGTAGTGGGTTTATAGGGAAATTGGGGTGGAAGTATTTTAATTGTAATTAAGTAATGATTTATTTTAATTTATTGGTATTGATAATTAATTCATTTTTAAATAATTATTAATTGCACATAATTATTTTAATTGTTAATAGAAATTGGTAATAATTTTTGTAATCGGCAATACAATTTTTAATTGGCAATTAATGTTTGTAATTGGTAATTAATGTTTGTAATTGGTGATTAATTTTTTTAATTGATAATTCATTTTTTTTGGTATTTAATTTTTTTCATTGGAAATAATTTTTTAATAATTGGTAATTAATGATTTATAAAAAGTATTTTTTGGTATAAAAATAATTTTATTGTTTAACATTTTTTAATTGCTAATCAATTTTTAACCACATTCATGCTAGTGACGGAACAACACCGTCACCAGCCTCAGACTTGCTGTGCTGGTGACGGAGTGGTTCCGTCACGGCCCGGCCGCCGCGCCTGCGCTGCAGTGATTTTCCGCGTTCTATTGAGCGGGCGAGGCCATTACGGAACAACTCCGTCACAAGCACAGCGCGCCTGTGGCTCGTGACGGAGTGGTTCCGTCACGAGCATGGTGGTGCTGCGCGCCCCCCTCCCTGCGCCACAGGGCCGCTGTGGAATTACCACCGCGGCCAAGGGGTTAATAAATATGTTTTGAAAAATATTTTATTGTTCAATATTTATTATTTGGTAACTAATATTAATTAATTAATATTTTTTGGTATTTCTTGTAAATTTATTATTAATACATTATTCAAATGTAATTATGTTTTTAATAATTATTAATGGTTATTTGTAAATGATGTTGAGTTATTTCAAATTTAAATTATTAATTAATTTCTATGCTATCCAACGCTTTCCCTACTGTTGCACCCTCTGGAGTGGGAATAGTAATTTTTACCCCTACTCTATCCAAAGTTTTCCCTACTGTTTCACTCACTGGAGTGGGAATAGTAATTTTTACCCCTACCCTATCCAACGCTTTACCTACTGTGTCACTCTCTTGAGTGGGAATAGTAATTGTTACCTTCCCGCTATCCAACGCTTTCCCTACTCTTTCACTCTCTTGAGTTGGAATAGTAATTTTTACCCCTAAGCTATCCAACGCTTTCCCTACTGATGCACTCACTGGAGTGGTAATTGTAATTTTTACCCACCTGCTATCCAACGCTTTCCCTACTGTTGCACTCTCTGGAGTTGGAATAGTAATTTTTACCCAACCGCTATCCAACGCTTTCCCTACTGTTGCACTCACTGGAGTGGAAATAGTAATTTTTACCCACCCGCTATCCAACGCTTTCCCTACTGTTGCACAATCTGGAGTGGGAATAGTATTTTTACCCCTACCATATCCAACGATTTCCCTACTGTTTCACTCTCTGGAGTTGGAATGGTCATTTTTTCCCCTACGCTATCCCCCCTACACCCCAGTGCTGCGGCGGAAGTACCGCCGAGGCCAAGGGGTTAATAAATATATTTTTTGTTTTGAAAAATATTTTATTGTTCAATATTTATTATTTGGTAACTAATATTAATTAATTAATATTTATTGGTATTTCTTGTTAATTTATTGTTAATAAATTATTCAATTGTAACTATGTTTTTAATTATTATTTATGGTTATTTGTAAATGATGTTGAGTTATTTCAAATTTAAATTATTCATTATTTTGAATACAAATATTATTTATAAGTATGTTATATTTAATTTCTATGCTATCCAACGCTTTCCCTACTGTTGCACTCTATGGAGTGGGAATAGTAATGTTTACCCCTACGCTATCCAACGTTTTCCCTACTGTTTCACTCTCTGGAGTTATAATAGTAATTTTTACCCACCCGCTATCCAATGCTTTACCTACTGTTGCACTCACTGGAGTGGGAATAGTAATTTTTACCCCTGCCCTATCGAATGCTTTCCCTACTGTGTCACTCTCTTGAGCTGAAATAGTATTTTTACCTTCCCGCTATCCAACACTTTCCCTACTCTTTCACTCTCTGGAGTTTGAATAGTAATTTTTACCCCTACGCTATCCAATGCTTTCCCTACTGTTACACTCACTGGAGTGGGAATAGTCATTTTTACTCACCCGCTATCCAACGCTTTCCCTACTGCTGCACTCTCTGGAGTGGGAATAGTAATTTTCACTCCTACGCTATCCAACGTTTTCTCTACTGTTTCACACTCTGGAGTTGGAATAGTCATTTTTACCCACCCGCTATCCAACGCTTTCCCTACTGTTGCACTCTTTAGAGTGGGATTAGTAATTTTAACCCCTACGCTATCCAACGCTTTCCCTACTGTTGCACTCACTGGAGTGGGAATAGTAATTTTTACCCACCTGCTATCCAATGCTTTCCTTACTGTTGTACTCTCTGGAGTGGGAATAGTAATTTTTACCCCTACGCTATCCAACACTTTCCCTACTCTTTGACTCTCTGAAGTTGGAATAGTTATTTTTACCCCTACGCTATTCAACGCTTTCCCTACTGTAGTTTTAATTTGGACGTTAAATAGTAGTTTTATTTATTTATCTATTTAATATTTTTTTGTATTATTTTAGATAATGTAGTATTTAATTGATTTTAAATATTTTGAAAGTATATATTTTTTTTTAATTCATTAAAATAAATATTTACTTTTTATTTGGTATTATTTTATGTGTGTAGATGTATTTGTAATTTATAGTATTTATAAATAGTTTATAAGTATTAAAATAATTATTAAAAGTTATTATTAAGTAAGTATATATTATATATTTTATTTATATGTTTAATTAATGTTTTTATTATGTTTTTATTATTTATTAATTTTAAACATTATTAAATATATTTAACTATGTTTATTTTATTTTTTAGTATTTTTTACTTTATTTTACACATTTATTTTGAAGAGAAACAATATTTTTAATTACGATATTTTTAACATCAATATTTTAGTTTCAATATTTTTGTACTTACCATCTTGTAGATAGGATGTCGATATACTTGCCTTCAATATTACAGCGTTAATGTTTCTGTAGGTCGATATTCTGTGAGTCGATATTCTGTCAGTGATTCATTCATTTGCATGCCAACCATAAGCAGCAGGTAAGCATTTAATGTATGCAATTTGAAAAGGGTTCTTGGAAGGGTCCCAAACCGCCAGTTCTACTCCATCGAACTCTCCCTCACCACTGTCCCGCGCATCAAAGAACAACCACTGGCACCAGATCCTTCTTCTACCTTGCTGCCAAGAGCTGGAACACCCTCCCAATCAGCCTACGACAGATCCAAGACCTGCTGACCTTCAGGAGGCTACTCAAGACCTGGCTGTTCGACCAGTAGCAACACCCCCTTTTTTCCGCCAGCGCCTTGGTACCCTTACGGTGAGTAGAGCGCTCTACAAATTCTGTGATTGATTGATTGATTGAGGCATACCACATGACCTGGACCCGGTGATAAAGCATGCCACATGACTTGGACTCGATGATGAAGCATGCCACATGATGTGAACTCAATGATGAAGCATGCCACATGACTTGGACTCGGTGATGAAGCATGCCACTAGACGTGGACTCGATGATGAAGCATGCCACATGACATGGACTCGATGATGAAGCATGCCGCATGACCTGGACTCGATGATGAAGCATGTCACATGACGTGGACTCGATGATAAAACATTCCACATGACTTGAACTCGATGATGAAGCATACCACATGACTTGGACCCACCCGCCTGCTGTCGTGTTCTAATCTAGGACCCCGATAAACACTGTGACCTTATGCCCCTATACGGCTATAATCCATTCATGCCCCTATAATGGCATAAACGATCAAGAGCGATATTTCAGAAACTCGTCTCTGGCCTAACACGATCAGAGCCACATTTCAGAATCTCTTCCTCTGCAGCTCATTAGAGCAGATGACACAGCAGAAGCCACTATCTTAGATTCCTAGATTACACTCCGAGTTCTTCAACAAGATAAAACTCAGTAACCTGGGAAAGCCCCGCTTGCTATGTTTTGATTAGTAATAAAACTCTAATGAGCACTGAGAGACGATCACTTCCTAGTGACATCTTTATTGACGTCTTATGTCCAAAAACTTACGTCAAACAAGGCACCTTTCAGGTATAAATATTACCAACGTTGCCTTAAGCAAACACTGCGGCGACGACATCGATGATAGCGATGGTGTGGTGAACACAGGAGCAGAACAGCTGTCCCTTGCAGAGCCCAGCAGATGCAAGCTGCCCACGGACGCTGCCCCTCCTCCTCCTTGACGCGCTGAGAGAGACGCTGTCTTTTCTCTTGCCGAGAAAATCCAGCTCCGGCGTTTCCAGCCTACTCTTGCGAGTGACTGGGATATCGAGTCCTGGAAGGAGATACAAGACCTCCAACATTCTATTCCAGAATTATGGTGTTGACTAAACCCTTAGAGAGAATTCTTGAAGCAAACCTTGGCAAAACCAACTTAACTAAAACTGCTACTTACTTACTCCCTCCCAAGTATTAGGCTTAGGTCAGGTACACTGGTGTAGGCGTAGTTAGAAGCACAAGTTGAGTACGTTAGTCAAATGTATATATGAATGTATATATTGTATTCATTTTAACCATTGTATGGCTAAGAAACCATATCAATGCTTTTTCAGTACTATTTCGCAATCCTCATTTTACTGTACGCACTTTTTATAATAACTAGTCTTGCAATTGTGGCAATTCATTTCTCTTGCATGAGAAGAAAGACTGTTCAATAAATAATACCTTTTATTGAAAACACCCGTCTCTCTATTCTCTGCATCTTGGTGAAAGTAATCTGCACAACTGACTGAGTAAAATAACTGTCTATTGTTTCACACGACTCTAGAGATTGACTCTTATTCTAAGGAGCAAAGTTGTCATGTTTATACGGTTGTTGGAAAACTGAATCCCTTCTTGTTTGTACCAGGGGAGCTGATCACTTCCTATTCAGTCAAGAAAGTTTCCAGTGACCTCTGAGCTAGTTGGTAACAAACCCAATTAAGTTTAGCATAGTCAGCAGAGACCTGGAAGACCGCACTTCTACGTCTATACTACTGTTTATGTTATTCCAATGCGCAGGGCCTATAGGGAAAATAGGAACTACACTACATGGCGCCCAACGTTTGGTAAGGCGATAAAACTAACGCAAGACGTTAGAGTAACTCAGTCGTGCATTTTTCACACAGACCCCTTTCTACTGTAAATACTCCAATAGACATCTGGAGTGGGTGAAAGTTTAAAATCCGCCCGAACTTAGTAGGAAGAGATTCCTATGTAAAGCTCTGGTTTATTCAACGTTGAAGGATACAGTGTTCCAAAATATTGTGCACCTAATCTTTGTCTCCTTGGAGACCTGCTCTGCAAAACCTTTCTGACAATAAAATGTCAGACACTGAAAACGGAACCGCTGCAGCCGCAGTAAATGCGACTGAGAAGGGTCCCGATGGTGTTAATGAACCGGGTGCGATAATCATCCTGGTCAACATAAGAAAATCTATAACGTCAAAACTTATAGAAAATGGACTGACTACACAAGGCGGCACAGTCGTCTTCGTGATAGAGGCACACGAATATCGGCAGACAGAGGTATTCTATTCTTGGATAAAATTTCCAGCGGCAAACACCGCAACACACGAGTTCTACTATTACAAAATCGGGGATCCACCGGAAGAGCACGCTCCTTTTGAGGAGATTGAAATCCCATTAAAATTCCAAGAGCATCTGCTCTGGTTTAAAGGTGCCCTAAAACATAATGATCATATTACCAGGCTCGGTCCACTAGGTAGACCAGGAGCAACGTGGCCGGTTCTAGCCAGCTACACACCACATCCGGACATTGCAAAAATGTCAAAAGAAGAGCTGCTAGTACAGCTAAAAACATTAATTAAAATACATAGACAATTAGTCTAATATGTAATGCGGACTGCTACAGTCCAAACAACTGTTAATGTTCCACAGCTGACCCGTCATCAGGGGAACACAAATAAAATTACACCACAGAACATACAATCATGTCTTGGTCAAACACCCATAAAACGGGAACAAATTCCTTTCTGGTTAGCGCAGAAAATTACTCAAATAGAGGCAGTATGTCCGAATACTACCCCTATTGAGAAACACAGAATCCTGACCATCTGCCTTCCAATGGGGGTTGCACCACACGTGGAGGACTGTGACACTTGGGGTCTTCCATTTACACAAAAACACATGGTGTTCCGTCAATGGCGGTAATACCAGAAGTGCTAAAACAGATTCAGAATGAATACGGTCCAGAACCTGCTTTAACTCTTGGTATGAAATTACTGAAAGACTTCAAGCAGGTCTCGGCTATATTACTAGCCAATATAAAAGGAGAAGCAGCATATGTGGCGATCCGCCAGAAGTTGAAGGAAACAGATATAACAGATCAACCAATTGAGCTTGCCAGAATTATAGAAAAATGTTATGAAGAACTAGGTAGAGACAGCTTGGGTGGAAAACCAGTAAAGCCCCAACTGCTCGAAAATCCTGAAAAATTATTTATTAAAAATAATTCAAACACTCCGAAAAAGAGCTGGGAAGGAAATAAATAATCCACTCCCAAGGAAAAAGTTTTCCAGTCGAGGAAGGTCTCCTCGACGGATGGAAAGAACTCCGACTCGAGAACACCAGTCTCCCCAGAGGGAGCCCTCTGAGAAAAGATATAACCTTAGAAATAGGGATAATTTGAAGAAGCCTGATAGATATCAAAGTATTGATACATGTCCCTCTCCATCTTTTTCGCAGAAATCGGAAAGAAGAGGACGATCAGACCCAGGAGAGCACACCAAGTCCAAAGACAAGGAACCTGCTCAAAGTAAAAAATCTAAATTTCCAAGAAAGAAGGTAGCCAGTATTAGAGTAATCGAACATGCCGAGAATACTGAGGACACAGTTGAAAAACGGGGAGTGGGCACCGACAATGCTAGACAGTGCAGCAGAAATCACCATAGCTAGCAAGATCCTGATGAGTCATCTGGAGACAGTGGACATGAATGAATACATTCAAGTAGAAACTGCCGACACCGGAGTTAGCGAGCCCCATAAGATATACGAAAAAACACTACGTGTAGAGGGTGATAAGACTAGGAAAATAGGGGTCTATTTTGGGATAAACTCTCAAAACACTATGACATTCTGTTAGCTGAAAAAGACTGGCCCCCGGTGTTTGTCAGGGAGTGCCCTCACGGCAAAGAAATGATTATGCCTGCCTTCTCGATTCATATTCCGATTCACCCTAAATAAATATATGCAAGGAAATGGGCAGTAGCCCAGGCACCAGCATTATATAAAAATCATGTAGGATGGGATGAGGACTCTCCTCCTCACAAAATCCAGTTAAAAAGTCAACCAACTGCACAAAGGCAGTATCCCATTAAGCAAGAAGCTAAAAAACAAGTCAGGGAGATTTTAGATCAACTTGAATATCAGGGGGTGATTGAAACATGCACCTCTCAAATGAACAATCCTTTGTTTCCTGTCTCCAAACCAGACAATTCATATTGTCTAGTTTTGAATTACAGACACCTTAACTCATGTTGCAAAACATTAGCAGTACATAATTCGCATAGTGCTGCACTAATGAATAACATAGTTAGGAAAAAATATAAAACAACATTAGACATATCAAATGGTTTCTTTTGTCAAAATATTGCACCAGAAAGCAGATACTTGACCGCTTTCTCAGTAATGGGGTCTCAGAAAAATTTCTGTAGGCTCCCACAGGGATTTAAGAACAGCCCAGGACTATTTTCAGCCAGAGTAACAGAGTTACTACAAATGTATGATGATGAGGCATTATCTTAAGTAGATGATATCTATCTCACAGACGACGACTTGGAGACTCACTTGAAAAGAGTGAACACCATAATACTTGGGTTCGCAGAAGAGGGTTACAAATTCAACTTTAAAAAGTCTCGAATTGCCCATCTGACAGTATTATTTTTAGGATACAAATTATTAAGTGAAGGAAAAAGCCTAGCGGACAACTTCTTAGAGAAGTGCGCTGTACTCCAAGCACCTAAAACGCTGAAGAACTTACAATCGATTCTAGGTTTCCTGAATTTCGGAAGAACTTACATTCTAAATTATGCGGAGAGGGTTAAACCTCTCTATGAACTAATTAAACCTGATTTTAAACCAATCACTTGGACTCAAAAACACACAGAAATTTTGAGATCACTGCAAACAGACATGTTAGCAAAAACAAAATTAGATACACGTGACAACACAGGCAATCTTGTAATCAAAGTCATCCCAGGAAGATGCGGATTCACCTACCTGACCTCTAATGAGGGAGAAAAGGTACCAATAGCCTACAAATCACACTTGTACACACAAGCAGAAAAAACATTCAGTCCCACAGAAAATACTGTGAAAGCAGTAGAAACTGCATTAGCGAATGAACGAGAACTAGCACATGGCAAAAGGATCAATATCCTCACAGCGGAATCCGCCTTCGAGGCGCTATTCAGCGCAGTAAACCTGCCTACAGTGTCACTGGACCCGAAATGGATAAAATGTGTAAATTCTCTTGGAGCGGAAGATGTGAAATACTATTTCGCCCCGCAGTTGAAAAAACTGAATGATTTGACTTATGAACAGGAATATCCTCTGCCAATCGAAATTCTGCCTCTCCAACAATACTCCTGTATAATCTATACAGATAGATTTGTACAGCATTTCAACGTAGAGAGCAAATCCTACGATGCAGCCTGTGCGATTATTAAAGGTCGCTGGCTGTGCGGTAAATTCAGACCGAAAAAAAAAAAACTGAATCAGTGAGAAACTGTTCGGCTCAGCGAGCTGAAATCATATCTTTAAAGATGGCGCTTGAAAATGCAGAACGTGAATTCCTGACACTAATAGTGTGCGATTTGCATTTTTGGTCCACTCTTACAATAATAAGTTGCAGAGCTGGATTCAAAATGATTACAAAGATGACACAGGTACCACAATCAAGCATAAAATGCTTTGGAAACAGGTAGTTCTTTTACAGAAAGAACTACAGAAGACTCACGTGATACACACTCTGAGTCATCAACGTGATGGCGTTCACGTTGCAGGGAATTCATTGGCTAATACAGCCATAGCGGAAGCAACTAAATCGGCTTCCGTAGCCACAAAAAGGCTTTCATAAAAATACATAGACGGGGAAACCATGCTGGCAGTAAAAACTTCCTTAAAAGGCGACTGTGCAGCACTACCCGTGAATTATCCACTCAATTATGCATACGTAATTGATGCAAACTCCGTTCCTTTTGCTCGAATCCCTGGAGTGGGGGATAGGGTAATTCCAAACACGAACCGGAGAGGTTTCCTCACACAGGAAGCACATATGGGGTTGGGTCTGAAAAACCAAACAATCAGGGACTCTCTGAAAGAATTACAATCAGAGTACTGGTGGCCGGAAATGAGCGTAGATATTTATTATTTTGCAAAAAATTGTGAAGAATACAACAGAGATCGCAGTGGAGAACCGGCCAGCGTAGTGTCAGGAACCCTAATAGAAAGCATAAGGCGATCTATACGCATAATCAAACAAGAGAAATGCGTCCCATTGTATATGATTTAAGACTAAACTCACTCAAAAAATGTGGCCCCAGCGCTCGGCTGACGCCAAAACTGTTATAAAAGATCTGCGAGTCTTTATTGGCACATACGCAATTGCCATGTTCCATTCTGACCAGGGTCCTGCTTTCAGCTCTCGAGCTTATAAGGAGGCCATGGCCAGCCTGGGCGTTGGCTTGCGATACTCTTGTCCATCACACCCCGAAGGGAACAGTGTAGTGGAAAGAAAATGCCGGGACATAAAGCAATCTATAACAGCGGAGGTATTAGGTTCGGGTGATGGGTGGGTCAAACATTTAGTAAGTGTCCAGCTCAGTCTTAACAATTTGCCAAGAAATTCTCTAAAAGGTTTCAGCCCATACGAACTTATTGTTCGGAACTAGAATGTACATTCAGGACTTAGATAGTCAGGTATCAGTGGTAGAAGATAAGAATAAAGACTTGACATCAAAGATCGTTTGGCTGTTTTACAGGACTTGAATGAAACAAGAAAATCCTTAAGCAAAAGTTAAAGCAACAGCCAGCTACCACTGACGAGGCACCACCAGCCCCAGCAAGGCCTATCTGAATTCCAAAGATTGGGGATCTAGTCAGAGAAAAAATAGCGGTGAAGAAGGAATTTGGGCCTTCTTACAGAAAAGCAGTACCTGTCTTGGAAATCAAGGGAACAAGATCAGTAGTACTACCGCCCCTTGCTGGTAAAAAGGAGAACAGAGTTGTACCAATCGACCTGGTAAAACCACATGCATGTGGCCTATAAACAACAGTAGGCCCAGTGGACTCCCAAGAAATAACAGAATACCCAAACTTGCAACAATTCAAGAGGTTCAAACTGAAAGACTAATCACATTTGATAAACCTGCAGTGCACAGAGAGGGACTATGCAATAATGCCATGGAACTCGTGCCTCTTGAAACACAGATTGAAACAGTTCGTCATGAAACACCAGTCTACAATGACGTGGTATCAGAATGTGCTACCGAAAGACAAATTGAGAGAACAATTCCAACAATTGACAGAACTGCCTCTGGCTACTTCATCAACTTTGACAACTTTTCTGAGGATCAAAGCAACCCTGAAGTGATGCCAGAAATAAAGACTTTTAAATAGAAAGCAACAGAACTCTTTCATCAACTCAAGGAAATTTACCTTATCTCTCCATGGTTAGAGTTCTGGTTTGGACTCGGTGTATTTTTCCTCCTGCTTTGGCTCATCATGGTACTTTGTTTGCGAAAATTCATTGAGGGAAAATACAGTTCAATGGACACAGCAAGTCAGAACATCAACTTAGTCCTCAAACCACACAAATCATCCCACGTGAAGAAAATAGAACTGTCAACGGTAAATGTCACAGCCATTCCAATACCCGGCGGGGTAGTATGGGACAAAACTGACTATGAAATATATGGTCCTGTTGAAATCCTGAAATATCCTCACCAGTTCAAGGTTTCCTTAAGTGACTTTGTAAAACCAAGTAAATTTTCTGATGATTGGGATTTTGAAAGTATTAATAATATGATGTCTGATTTAGTGTTGTCAGCAAAATTTACAGAACATGATTATTTACAAGGTTCATCTAGTTATGAACAGATGTACTGCTTCTCACATTACGGAGACCATTACTTACATAAATCTGCACAACCTAGAAATGTTTTTAAATATAACCAATTGGAACATTGTGCTACTCCACCTAAAAGCAGTTCTAAAACACTCTATGAGAAATTTCAGTTCTTCTCAGGGTTTAACACCAGTGATGCAGAAACGTTTTATTATAAACTGTTGGATAAAACAGGGTTGAAAACAATGCTGACAAATACTAAATTGATATATTCTGAAGCACTTTATGAAAAAATGATGACATTTGTTTTTGAGTTTTGGAGAAATAATATTGAAACGAAAATCATCTGGGGTACAAAAGATTGGCAGGTACAAGGCCTAGAAGCATTATTTCGAACCTGCATGATCCCAGAGCAAATAATGTTCTTAAATTACACAATTCACAAAACAACCTGTCTTGGCCTAGCTAAGATCAAAGACCTTAACAAACCATCTATTCCAAAGCCAATACCTGATAATGTAACCACAGATATTGAAATAGACATATCTAAAATTTTACATCTAAACAGAACACATCCTGATTGGAAAAAGTGGTTAATCTGGCCTACTGACACGAATAACTGTCAAGATAGATGCCTGAATAAAACACAGGGGTTAGCATGACCAGACCAGACCCTAGATACTCCCAGAGACAACATCCAGGGATAGTAACAACATGCAGTGTAGGGAAACTGTGCCTCGAATGGCTAGAATCATCCACACTGTCAGAAATTAAGCAACACTTATCTTTACTTAAAGATGGTGCTGATTTGCGCGATTTCATTCTAGGACCACGCAAACAGCGTCAAAAACGTTTCATAGCGACCAGTATATATGCGGCTTACAACGAGGCTTGGAAAGTCACACAAATTGAAACAGCTGAAAAAATACGAGAAATTGATCGTATTAATTTGGAAAAATCACTTTCTGTTGTGGACAATGGGCTAATGACTCTGTCATCCAGAATATATTCACTGGACAGTATTGTATCATCTGCCATAGATATAATAGAAGACTTGCTCATGTTACAGCATGGCCAGTCACAATTGTGTTCTATTGTACAGTTAGGCTGGACGCTGCAAAATCTTCGTTCAGGCTATGTGCCATGGCGTTTAATCAACACAACGTCATTGTTTTCCATCTTTAACCTTACTGATAAACAAATCAGCTTGGCACAGAAAGGAGCAGACTATACAATCCTGATTCAGAAAAGGGGCGGGGATTCCGAAAAGGGGGTGGTGATGAACAGAGTATCTGAATTCAACAGAACACTCCTACCCAGTCAACAGATCAGGGCTTGATCCATCACCGTTTTTTAGTTCACTGCACCATCCGAGCTCAGAACCTGGCTACATGCAAATTAGTCTGTCCCTGGCCCAGTGCATCATGGGAACAGGGCAGACCAAACTACCAAGCCAATTCTTATACTGGAAAGGAAACAAGCTTCCGGGGACCGGTTTCTGGCATTACAGCCGTCTTCGGGCCGGCTTGCTTGAATCCTGATGGTGCAGTGAGCAAGAGACTCATGTCTGAGCATACCCTTCCACGCTTATGGTGGAAAAAACGATTCAGAAAAGGGGGTGGTGATGAACAGAGTATCTGAATTAAACAGAACACTCCTACCCAGTCAACAGATCAGGGCTTGATCCATCACCATTTTTTAGCTCACTGCACCATCCCAGCTCAGAACCTGGCTACATGCAAATTAGTCTGTCCTTGGCCCAGTGCATCATGGGAACAGGGCAGACCAAACTACCAAGCCAATTCTTATACTGGAAAGGAAACAAGCTTCTGGGGACCGGTTTCTGGCATTACAGCCATCTTCGGCCCGGCTTGCTTGAATCCTGATGGTGCAGTGAGCAAGGGACTCATGTCTGACCATACCCTTCCAAGCTTATGGTGGACAAAACGATTCAGAAAAGGGCGTGGTGATGAACAGAGTATCTGAATTAAACAGAACACTCCTACCCAGTCAACAGATCAGGGCTTGATCCATCACCGTTTTTTAGCTCACTGCACCATCCCAGCTCAGAACCTGGCTACATGCAAATTAGTCTGTCCCTGGCCCAGTGCATCATGGGAACAGGGCAGACCAAACTACCAAGCCAATTCTTATACTGGAAAGGAAACAAGCTTCCGGTGACCGGTTTCTGGCATTACAGCCGTCTTCGGCCCGGCTTGCTTGAATCCTGATGGTGCAGTGAGCAAGGGACTCATGTCTGAGCATACCCTTCCATGCTTATGGTGGACAAAACGATTCAGAAAAGGGGTTGGTGATGAACAGAGTATCTGAATTAAACAGAACACTCCTACCCAGTCAACAGATCAGGGCTTGATCCATCACCGTTTTTTAGCTCACTGCACCATCCCAGCTCAGAACCTGGCTACATATACGTTCAGGCGATGTACCATGGCGTTTAATCAACACAACGTCATTGTTTTCCATCTTTAACCTTACTGATAAACAAATCAGCTTGGCACAGAAAGGAGCAGACTATACAATCCTGAGCATCGAAAAACTTGAGAGATTACCTTTGACAATGTCAGAAAGTCCTGTCATTGAATGGATAATACACAGGATTATCACTATTCCGATAACAACTTTCCGATTTAAAAATTGCCTTGAATACATACCGACTGGCCAGTATGAACGTTTGGGTGAAGGGTACATTAAGTCAGCATTGAAGTTACCATACACACACACATGCTATAGTGACAGCAACAAAAATGTATTTCTTAGTGGTGAAAACTGCAAACATTCACTACGTGGTATACTTTTGTGCCAAGGTATTAATTTACACGGAGCCTGTGAAGGAAATTCAAACAACCTTTCATGCCACCAATATGTCACACCTGCAACGCAGATAGAGCCTTTCTTTAAGCAACTCTCGAACGGGAGTTACATTCTAATAACGGATCACAGCTGTTGTGGCCTTTTGCCAGGGAAAGCATATCTCGTACAAGTAACTTCCATGGTCAAATGCTGTACGCAAGCATTGTTTCCAAACGGCCCTGGAGACTCCGAGACTCCCATATGGCCTCGTTTGAATGTCTCTTCTATACGAATTGATACTTTAAGTAGAATGAAGTCTGTGCTTTTGCAGACAACAGTGCCCATCACGTCATCAAAAGAGACGTATGATCTCCAAGTTGCAAGGACAACATCAGAGATTCATGACCTTTTATCAACAAATTGCCCCGTGCATTTCACAGAAATGCATAGCCAAATTCTTAATATGTTGAGTGCCATAGGCATCCCAGGCGTATTTAAGACCATTTTTTTTTCGGGACTGTTAACACCATTCAAAGCAATTCTGGGAATCATTCCCAATTTTGTCCATTCAGTCTTTGGCGGCATACCCCTGATTTTGGGACTTGTAGCAGGCATTTTATTTTTGACCCTCCTGCTCCGATATGGCAAGCCAAAATACAGACATGACTCCGGCAAGGATGGAAGAAACGATCCTAGCAATACGCTACCAGGACCGAATAACTGGAGTCCTTGGATTGGTCAGGCTGAGAGATCTGAACATGACCTGGTTTCTTTCATTCAGACCTATATGGCAGACCTGCATCCTACCTGTGCTTCGATGTATGCTATGCGGAGATGAATGCGTGTTAGACACCTGTCTTGCACTCCCATCAGCAGTACCAATGGATATCGATACTTTGCTAAGTCCTGTAACGGCTCACGCGTTGTGTTGTCCCCAGCGGCTACCAATCCTGATGACGGCATTCGTTGAGACTCCTGTGCTACGACTAGGTGGTGACATTGGAGCGAGAAATAAAAGCGACATCACCCAGGTACGACCTTCTGTGAGCATTGCTGATCCAGACTTTGATGATAGCAATCAGTCTCACACCTACCAAGTTACAGCGTTATCGAACTTGGTCAAACTTTCACCTGATTTTGTAGACCAATTCTTTGAGAGCCTGTCTGATATGATGTTCTCCCCCGAACAGAAACAATAATTTTCGAAAGCATTCCGACACACAGCGTTCCCATGAACTCTGAATTCGGCCTCAGTTTTGATCAACAAAAACTACTGAAAAGCGTTGGAACTCTATTCCCCCGTTCACCAAGATTTCTTTTTTTTTAATTGAACATTTTTCAAAATATTTACCTTTTTTTTCTGGCACAAATTCTTTGCTTAAAGTAGACCTATTCATAAAGAACAGAACTTCTATTTTTAGGTACTTCTAGAGACATAATAACTTTACCTCAGCCTCTAGCACATGTTACAGCAATTGCATTTCTATGTGATGAAATTATCTCGCCCTTCTTTTCTGTATAAAGAGATATTTCATGTGTAATTTTTTCGCAAAATCGTTCACTGATTACATATGCTATCATTTTGAATGATTTCTATGCTTAAAGACGTACAGTACCAATATTTCCATGTATTTCAAATACGCCATTTCAAATACAGATATGTATTTTGGGGTGGGCAATGTTACACATGCATATTATTGCTTTAGTTTTTAGTAATTTGATGGACATAAATTCGTGGAGTGGGTGTCGTGTTCTAATCTAGGACCCCGATCAATACTGTGACCTTATGCCCCTATACGGCTATAATCCATTCATGCCCCTATAACGGCATAAACGATCAAGAGCGATATTTCAGAAACTCGTCTCTGGCCTAACACGATCAGAGCCACATTTCAAAATCTCTTCCTCTGCAGCTCATTAAAGCAGATGACACAGCAGAAGCCACTATCTTAGATTCCTAGATTACACTCCGAGTTCTTCAACAAGATAAAACTCAGCAACCTGGGAAAGCCCCGCTTGCTATGTTTTGATTAGTAATAGAACTCTAATGAGCACTGAGAGACGATCACTTCCTAGTGACATCTTTATTGACGTCTTATGTCCAAAAACTTACGTCAAACAAGGCACCTTTCAGGTATAAATATTACCAACGTTGCCTTAAGCAAACGCTGCCGCGACGACATCGATGATAGCGATGGTGTGGTGAACACAGGAGCAGAACAGCTGTCCCTTGCAGAGCCCAGCAGATGCAAGCTGCCCACGGACGCTGCCCCTCCTCCTCCTTGACGCACTGAGAGAGACGCTGTCTTTTCTCTTGCCGAGAAAATCCAGCTCCGGCGTTTCCAGCCTACTCTTGCGAGTGAATGGGATATCGAGTCCTGGAAGGAGATACAAGACCTCCAACATTCTATCCCAGAGGTATGGTGTTGACTAAACCCTTAGAGAGAATTCTTGAAGCAAACCTTGGCAAAACCAACTTAACTAAAACTGCTACTTACTTACTCCCTCCCAAGTATTAGGCTTCAGTCAGGTACACTGGGGTAGGCATAGTTAGAAGCACCAGTTGAGTACGTTAGTCAAATGTATATATGAATGTATATATTTTATTCATTTTAACCATTGTATGGCTAAGAAACCATATCAATGCTTTTTCAGTACTATTTCGCAATCCTCATTTTACTGTACGCACTTTTTAAAATAACTAGTCTTGCAATTGTGGCAATTCATTTCTCTTGTATGAGAAGAAAGACTGTTCAATAAATAATACCTTTTATTGAAAACGCCCGTCTCTCTATTCTCTGAATCTTGGTGAAAGTAATCTGCACAACTGACTGAGTAAAATAACTGTCTATTGTTTCACAAGACTCTAGAGATTGACTCTTATTCTAAGCTCTATCACAGGGCCATTTGCAGAACACGGGCCGCATTCTACGCTCAGGAATTTTTGGCCAGTACTAATCCATCCAAATTGATTTTTAAGGTCCTGAAAGACCTTATGAAGAAAAGAGCTACCTCGGAAGTGATTTGCACCGACTCCCATTGTGAGAATTTGGCAACTTTTAGTTGACCCTAATCTTTCGGGGTGCGAGACTTTGACTGTCTTACCTGAGTTGTCCACCGAGGCTTTCGACAGACTTAGCCTCAGTGTTAAATCAGGCTCCCCCCTGGATCCGCTGAAGCGAGCTCTTATTAACACACTTTCCCCGCTGTGCCGAGCTCTCATCAATATGTCACTGTCAACTGGAATGGTTCCTTCTGCTTGGAAACAGGCGGTAGTTACTCCTATCTTAAAAAAGGCTAATGCTGACCCCTTGTTGCCAGAAAACTACCGCCCTATATCTCTTTTGCCTTGGATGGCTAAAGTAACGGAAGCTCATGTCAACTCGATCCTGTCTGAGCACTTGACTCGTAATCAGATATTGGATCCGAGTCAGAATGGCTTCCGGCCAGGACACAGTACCGAGACTGCATTACTGTACATCATTGAACATCTTCGCCTGGTACTGGATTCCGGACGTACAGCAGCGCTCTTGCTATTAGATCTGAGCACTGCTTTCGATACTGTGTCCCACCATATACTGCTCCAACGCTTAGAGGAAGCTGGAGTAGCAGACATCGCCCTCCAGTGGTTCCGATCTTTTCTGTCAGAGCGAACCTTTAAAGTGGCTATACCACCATGCCAATCCACCATTCATCCCCTGGATCTGGGAGTCCCACAGGGCTCCTCGTTGAGTCCCACCATGTTCAACCTCTATGTGAAACCACTAGCTGCGGTCATCAAACAATGGGGTCTGACGATGACCTCATATGCGGACGATACGCAGCTGGCGGTGACACTAAGTGGAGACCCTGATGTGGAAGCTCCCAGATTCCGAGCGGGACTGGTGGCAGTAGCGTCTTGGCTCCGCACCAATTGTCTTCAGTTGAATGCCACCAAGACTGAGGTGTTGGTGTTGGGGGAACACGCTGAGATATGGGGAAACCAATGGTGGACTCCTGAGCTGGGCGTTACTCAGATACCAGCTTCCGGAGTGAAAAATCTACGAATTTGGCTGGATCCCGCGCTCACTTTTACGGGACACACTAAGAAGGTGGCTGCCACGTGCTATGGTATTTTGCGTGGCATAAGGCCGGTTCTGAAGTACTTTGATCCCCCGACTCGGCAGCTCGTGGTCCAGGCATCGATTTTATCTCGACTGGACTACGGAAGCTCGCTGATGTTAGGGGTGAACCAGGAGGAGGCCTCCAGGCTCCAAAGGGTCCAAAATGCCGCGGGGCGCGCCATTGTAGGCCTTCCCAGACATTGCTCTGTGTCAGGTACCATCCAGGCCCTACACTGGCTACCGGTCAGACAACGGATTAAATTTAAAGCGCTTTGTCTGGCCTTTAAAATTATGAAACTTTCCTCGCCGCCGGCACTTGCCAACCTGCTTACTCCTTACATCCCTCTGAGATCATTGAGGTCAGAGGCTCCTCATATGGCAGTCTGCCCCCGTTTTAAATTGAGTAGAATGGGTGGCCGCTCTTTCCGGGTGCTTGCAGCAGGGTTGTGGAACTCGCTCCCGGTGCACATCAGAATTCTTAATGATCTGTTCACCTTTAGGCGGGCGATTAAATCTTTTCTGTTTCCTGCCGTTGAGTAGCCGTCCTCTCTTCTATGTGTGTGTTATGTTATAGTACCTGTCTGAGCGCCAGGACGCCCCTTTGCTGGGGCAGCTGTGCGCTATAAAAATATAAATAACATAACATAACATAACATAACATAACATAACATAACATAACATAACATAACATAACATAACATAACATAACATAACAGGAGCAAAGTTGTCATGTTTATGCGGTTGTTGGAAAACTGAATCCTTTCTTGACTGTACCAGGGAAGCTGATCACTTCCTATTCAGTCAAGAAAGTTTCCAGTGACCTCTGAGCTAGTTGGTAACAAATCCAATTAAGTTTAGCATAGTCAGCAGAGACCTGGAAGACCGCACTTCTACGTCTATACTACTGTTTATGTTATTCCAATGCGCAGGGCCTATAGGGAAAATAGGAACTACACTACACTGCCTCCTGCCTCTCGCCCGCCTCCCACCCGCCTTATTAAATTAAATTTAAAGGCTAAATATAACTTTAAATCAAACTTACCTTATTGCGCCGCAATCTTACCCATCGCGGCTTCATCTTTGGAAACTGCGCATGCACGAGAACCTGCGCATGCTTATTCCTGGCCAGGACTGCTTATGCGCAGGCTCCCGCGCATGCACAGTTTCCGAAGATGAAGCCGCGATGGGGAAGATTGCGGCGCAATAAGGTAAGTTTGATTTAAAGTTATATTCACCCTTTTAATTTGATTTAATAAAGCGGGCGGGAGGAGGGCCGGAAGCGAGCGGCGGGCGGCCTCGGGAAATGGAAATATCGCAGAGAGGCACGGAGATTGAAGCAATCTCCGTGCCTCTCCACGTTAGTCCTTCCTCGACTTCCGCCCACCCGTACACATGACCTGGACTCAATCATAAAGCATGCCACATGGCCTGGACTCGATGATGAAGCATGCCACATGACCTGGACTCGATGATGAAGCATGCCTCATGACGTGGACTAGATGGTGAAGCATGCCACATGACTTGGACTTGATGATAAAGCATGCCACATGACCTGGGTGAAGCTCCCTGTCTAGTTTGAGAAATCCCTCTGGGGAGGCTGTTATAAGCAAGGACTACAAGTAGAATCAGTGCCAACATGGTAGAACTTCGCTTGTTCCATCAAGCCTACTCTGAGGGTGATTCAATACTCTTCCTTCTGTTACCACTTCTGTTGCGGTATTAATCCTACGACAAGTCTCCATGTCATATCTGATATCTATAACAATATTAGCAAGAACAAGCAATGTACATTGCCCATAGGACAGTCCATTGTTGTGGGTCAGGTCTTCTACAGTCCCATCGTAGGCACTGAACGAAAGCCGCAAACTTAGGACAGCATTGTTCCTAACCATCCCTCCTTTCAGCAAACATGATTGGATGGGAGCTTCTTCTCTGTACCAACCTGTAAACTATGGTCCATCCTACCTAAGACAATTAGAAGGATCAGAAACCACCAGGATTTCCAGATATGACTCAGTGAGTTATCCTTGACCGAGCATAAAACGACCGTATTACCACAGTGGAGATGGTCGGCCCACATTTGATTGACACTTGGGGATGTTTGGCCTGCAGACCTGCATGTGAAAAGCTGCTCTTTGTGGACCTATGAAAATGGCCACTCGATGTCAAGACCCACAGCATTGCAGGGTGGCCCCAATTAAATCAGTGGGTTCATATTAATTAACCGTGGGGCACAGATGATTCACTATCTACCCGGTTAGGTTTTGGGCCCATCAAGCTCATCACATTTTCATAGCAGTAAGTGCTTGTATGTGCTGCAACATCTACACAAACTGTACTCGGCTTATGCTAACACACAATTCCACACCTTTACACATTACATTTTGCAGCCTAATAGAGGGTTGTATGTCAGTACAACGTATGCTTTTACCCCGCATGCCATTACAACGCGGGGATTACAACGCAAGTAGTTTCAACAACTTGCGTTGGGGGGTGCTGGATATAGTGGAATAGTTTAATTTTCTATTCCAACTCCAGTCCCCGTGGATAGTAGAGAAGGTGTTGGATAGAAAATTAAACTATTCCCTATCCAACAGCGCCCTCCAGCAAAAGTCGTTGTAACGACTTTCGTTGTAATCTCCGCGTTGTAATGGTAGTGCGGGGTAATAGTTGAGTCGTAAAGGATGTTCCCCCAAATAGAGCCCCCTAAGCCAATCAGCAACTAACGCCCATCTCATCCATGCACATTGGAGCCTGAGACAAATCCAAGCACTGTATAAATGATACATATAGATTAATTTCATTTGCAGCCTTCTAGAAAGCTCTTTGAGCCTAACCTGTGTTAAGAATGTGCGATGTAATTATCAGTCTTCAGTGGAGGTTCCCCCATTAGAGTATACCAATAGTGATGGATGGAATGCTTGAATTAATCATAGCCATTGGTAATTTCTGTGCTGCATCTGAATTCATTGCTATTTTGTACAAAACGCCACCTCAATTCGAAGTCAGCAATGTGCAACTCCCTCTTGACTCTGCTCCAACAGCAATACTTCATCTCTAATCAAGATGCACCTGACTGATGAGCCCCAAACAGGGAGAAATGGGCTTGGGGTGCTTGTGTTCTGGTTTAGGGAGAACCTAGCCTCGTATTTCAATATATGCGAATGAGTTACCACATCCTTTGAGGTGTTGGTAAGCAGGGGTTTGCGACCATTGATACACACCATACAAAATCGCAAATTGGAAGGGATGCAGAGAGAGTTACTGTGAGAGAGACAGAGTAACAGAGAAAGCGAGTATGCAGGTACCTGAGAGTGTGGCGCTCATTCAAGCGTAGAAGTTAGCCAAGACTGAGCAATGGAACTGGGATACCATAGGGGTCTTCTCCTGATCAAGGGACCCCATGAAGAACCTCCAGATTTGGTGAAATCGATACGATCCTCTGAGGCTCATTGGTCATTGAAGAGGGTTGAGAGCCCCAGAATAACACAAGGACTGAGGGAAGTGGAGAGGAGAGGGTGCTAAGAGGCTGACGAGATTGTCAAAAGAGTTGAGGGAAGTCTAATGCATAAAGAGGATGGGTAAACTCAGAAATTCAAAGGATTAAGAGTCGTGAAGCGAGTAACAGAGAAGTGTTTGTGGACCACATACAGAGATGGATCTAAAGAACAGTGGATTGAGGGGCACATAATATGGAAATGAAACGTACAGGAGCAGGTGTGGGAGGGGGTGCGAGGAAGGTGCAACTGGTGTGAGTGATATATTGTTAAGTGTGAGGAGGCAAAGGAGTATGGAATGTCAGAGATATGGGAGTGAGGATGAAAGGGTCACCGAGCCCAAGGGCCACAGTGTGCAAGCCTCAGAAGGAAGGTACTTTTTAGCAAATGTATGTGGAAAATATGCTTTAAAATGCAAAGTTTGATCCCATATTTTCAATATGTTTTCATGGGGTGGACCCTCTCACCCAACACCCCTCCTATAGACAGTCTCTAGGACCCACTTTGTTCATTCCCTAATTGACATTTGTGGGACAGTGCAAAGCTCCTCACTTTCAAAGTTCACCAGGAGCCACTGTCAATACAGCACAACACAACCCAACTAAAAATCATCAACTAACAAATGTCATGATCTTTACATTAACAGGGATCACTTATTAGCATGAGAATAGGTTAGAACAGTAACAATGCCAATCGTCATTAATAAAATGCAAACAGCGTAATACTGTTAGTACTAATAACAGCAATACTTACAATGACACCAAAACAAATAATAAAAAAGCAAAGTGACAATCTGTAGGAAACTCCTTAGAATAAGGCGGGTCATGGTAGAAATAAGATTATGTGAGCATAATTAGCGCCTAGTCCCAGTGGACACCCTTCTAGACTTCCCTCACTCTGGGTCATTTCAAACTCACCTGCTGGGGTGTGGAGAGTAAAGTGCCGGATGTGCAGTGGTCTGCAGTGTGGAGATGAGACTCAGGGTTCTTGTGAGCAGAGTGTGAACTGCTCTGTGAGGTGGAGGTCCGTGAGGGAAGACCTGTGGTGTGCAGTGGTGGTCAGTGTGGAGCTGCTAGGTGTGCAGTGGTGGTTAGTGTGGAGTTGTGACATTTATAGTCGGAGAAAAGGATGTTGGGCAGCTTCTCAGGCTCAGAGAAGATCACGTAGTCATCACCCTCCCACAGCCCTCCCCATGGCGTCTATTTGCAGCAGTAAAAGGAGAGGCCATGTTTGTTTAGCACTTAAGATCCAAACTGAAGCTGGCAGTGAGTGGCATGCAGCCTCGTGGCAGCAACAGCTGCCAACAGCTTGGAGAGCCAGAGGGTGTCTATAGCATGGGTGTTTTGTAGAAACCCTAATACCAAGAAGTTGTAAAACCACTGGCGTCCCTCGTGGGTATCACCTGTTCACGCAGGGCCCGTCATAGGGCTGGTGCTGGGCTCCACCACCTCATACCAATGTCAAGGCTGAGAATGGACAAAGGAAGAGGGATGTCAGCACATTGCTTTCCTTTCTAAGTGTCTCTTCTGATATGTCTTTTTTGCAATGTGGTTTCTTTATCCAAGGAGTGTGAAGTGAGGAGGTCCACACAGGAACGTTGTGAATAAAGATGATTTATTCAATCAAGTAACAAGTAGTATAGTTCTAGACCACAGGGTGTTAATAATCGCCCAGTGGTATAGAGGTGCTGATGTTCAAATCTGAGAGGCTTTCTTTGCCCTCTCAACCACATGGCCTGTTTATCCCACGGTTGTCTACGTCAGCTGTAATTGGTTTGTCCACCATCAGCATTAATATTTGGCAACAAGCCCCAACAAGCAAAGTGCTGTATCTGAAATGCTAGAATTGGCTGAAAGTGTTATACATGATACGGCATCACACCTCATTTTTAAGATGTTTCAAAGGGCCCAGTTCAGAGTTTGGTGGACAGAGTACTCTATCACAAGCGCAACAAAGTACCATGCCCACCTGCTTGATTTAGAAATGGGGGAACCCTAACGTTTCAATGTACGGAGCATCAGTTGGCTGTTGTAGGGATTGTTGGAAGAAGTACAGTACATCACCGCAATATTTAGGGTTGATAGTGTAACTTCTTTTTCTGTCATCATAGAAGAAAATCAAATAGCAGAAAAGTATAATCATGCCTCCCACCCACTGAAAGAGAACTCCCAGGGTGTGAAAGTCATTAGTTTTTTGTTTTTCCCGCTTTGGAAGTTTGTTTCTAAAAAACAAAAAATTGAATACAAAAATCAAATAAGTTTGATGAACGACTGTCCACCAAACTTTTTGTACATTAAAATAAACTGCCATTGTTGTTCCCTTCAATGTCCTGAGATAACCACAGTGCTGGGGTTAATCTGTAAATCTGATGGACAGTAATCTGTCAGAGTGGTGATGTCAATGTCCTCAACCACCTTGATGGACTCATTGCTGACCGCCAAACTCAATATGAGGCCTGGAGCTGTCTAATCCATTATTTATTTCTACAAACTGCTTGATTTACAGGTAAAACCAAAAGTCATATCTGATCACATACTTGTGAGGGTTCAGTCTTTCATCCGCATCATCCATTTAAACAGGCAGTGGTAATGGACATTGTTTTGTATTTTGTGGAGTAGAAATCTTAATACTAAGCTTCATAATGTAGCAATGGTACAACATGGACAGCAGGAGAGCGGACTTTCCTCACAGAACTGGTACAAAATGACAGTAGCAAAGCATGCTTACCTCTTTTATAAAACACAGCAAGGGCATTCATCCATTCCCTGCAGAATATAATCAGTGGGTCAGAGTAGTGCAGGCTTCCCCTGCTCACGACACATGAGCAGTCAAGGCATGAGTGACTTGTAGGCTACAGACAGAACCCTTTAGCGAGGGCTTAACTCACTGAGAAGAATGTATAGGTGGATGAGCGAGTACATATAGTAGTTTTAAAACCATTGTCACTTTGGTGATATTTCATGTCAGCAACTTGCAGTCCTGACCCACAGTCCTCCGCTGTGCTGAGCTCCGCTGCAGATCCTCTCATCCCCACCCAGGTAGGGTACGAGACCGCTCCGCGCATTGTGCTTCCTTGCTGGTACTCGTTACTAAACCCCATTTTGTTGTATTTCGTTTCTTTAGCATTTTCCTCACTTGCTGTTATTTTGTTTCTTACATTGTGCCTATTTTGTTGTATTTCGTTTTCCTGTACTTTGTGCCCATCCGTTTTGTTTTTGTTGTTTCTGATTTCGTTTTCCTACCATTTCTGCCACCGCCTCTGCCTCCGTGACCCCTCCCACTGACCGCCCCCGCTCCCGCCTCCCAGCTGCATGTCCCTCTCCCTCACCTACGTAATGGCGTCCGCTGCGTGGTCGCGCCGAAGGAGCACCTAAGGCAAGCCTGTCTGCACCCGTCCATGACACGACCGCGGCCAGCCCCAGGAACCCTTGATCTACGAACTTCCACCTCTACAACTCCGCCGCTCTCTGCGCACTCAACCAAGGAAGAAACGACTGCCAAAGATCTACACCGAACACCACCCACGGCCAGTTCTCCTGCCAACATTCCAAACAATCCTTCACCATCGATAGCACCCCCACGACCGACGAACCCTCGCCACACATGCGCACTACCGAAGCCCTGACATGCATCCCCCAACGAGCACTCCCTACACAGACACGCCATAGAGATCTGGGACCTGCTCGACACACTCTCGCCCTACGTCGCTTACTTCGCAGATACCTGGACCAACTCCACCACCTCCCCCCGACATCGCCACCACCATCCCCGACGGGTACAATACTTCACCATCGATAGCACCCCCACGACCGACGAACCCTCGCCACACATGCGCACTACCGAAGCCCTGACATGCATCCTCCTCAACGAGCGCTCCCTACACAGACACGCCGTAGAGATATGGGACCTGCTCGACACACTCTCGCCCTACGTCGCTTACTTCGCAGATACCTGGACCAACTCCACCACCTCCCCCCGACATTGCCACCACCATCCCCGACGGGTACAATACTTCACCATCGATAGCACCCCCACGACCGACGAACCCTCGCCACACATGCGCACTACCGAAGCCCTGACATGCATCCTCCTCAACGAGCGCTCCCTACACAGACACGCCGTAGAGATATGGGACCTGCTCGACACACTCTCGCCCTACGTCGCTTACTTCGCAGATACCTGGACCAACTCCACCACCTCCCCCCGACATCGCCACCACCATCCCCGACGGGTACAAGATCCAGAGAATGCAATCCAATCCAATGCAAAAATATTTATGTGCTGGAAATGTGTGCTTTTCTCACAGAAAAAAATGCTTTGTACTGCTTTGCCTCAAGGGTTGTTGCTGGGGTGTATCAGCAAAACACCTAAAGGTTTTTTTGTGTTGCCATTTTTTTATTACATTTTACAATAAAATACATGGTAACAGCAAAGATAAGGAAACATATGTTGATAAATAGAAGCGTATGAATAGAGAATATATAAATAAGCATATTGTTAAAAGATAATTAAATAAATAAATAAACAAATTTGGGAAAATGACAAATAAGAAATTTATATAGCATATAGCATTAATTGATGGGTCATAAATAGATCAAATATGAATATAAGACCATGGCTATACATGATAGCATCATAAAATAATAGAGAGATAAATTACCCTAGAAAAATATGCACCTTGAAAAGTTGAGAACACAATAAATTAGCAAAATGCTATTGAAATATTGTAAGGGGGAAAGGGCAAAAGAAAAAGATAAGGTTTTGACACAAATCCAGATCAACAACTATTGCCTAAACAAATAAATAAGGAACAATGTGGCATATTCTCAAGAACGGGCGATTATTATCGCCAAACTAGGTTAACGCAATTATACATAGCGCTGTTTATTGCAGGAAACTAACTCCGTGTTAACGGCGTATTCTCAACACGCTGACAACAGCCGATAGTTTTCTTATAACGTGTCAAATGTCTGCGTTAAAATTGCCAGGACGCCAATAAAAAAGGAAATCCGAACGTGAAAAAAGTTGCGATGGGCCCAACAGTGATAAAAACAACAGGGATAAGCAGCTCCAGGCTTGATATTCCCACGTCAGGCGGGAAAAATCACCATAAAAGCTGCGAAAAAAACCATTAACAAAAAAACTACTGAGAAGCACCATGGAGGAAGCCGGAGCAAATACAGAGGCCAACCAGAAAACCACAAACCCCCCGGAGGACCAGCCAGGGACTTCGGGGAAGGAGAAGGGCAAGGAGAAGAAGAAGAGGAACCTGCAATTCAGTCCTCAGAAAAACAAGATCCTGATTACGGAGGTTATAGAACACCACCAACAACTGTTCATCACCTCCATTGTGTCATTGGCAACTAAAAATGCAATATGGCAGTCCATCTTGGCCAAGATGAATGCAGTTGGTGTGAAGAGAAGGGAAGTGGACGACTGCAAGAAGTGCTGGAATGATGTGATGCGCAAAGCCAAGCTGAAACTCGAAAACAACTGGATAGCCGCAATTCAGACTGGGGGTTGGAGTCCAGCACCACAGCAGGAGATGGATGAGATGGAGGAAATGGTGTCCACAGTCGTCAGTGGGGAGCCGGTGGCAGGATTTGGGGGACCAGACACTGATCAACATGACCTGACCCCACAGCAACAGGGTGAGTAACGACTAGGGACTGGAGGGACGGGGGAGATGGGCTCAATGGCACACGTGCACAATTAAGTATAGCACAATGCACGCCCACAATGACTCTGGTTAATGTCCCTGATCCCCTTGGCATACTGCAGCACACATAGAAACAGCAAGTAGGCTCTCTCTAGAAGGGGCCCTCCCCACACATCACTAATCTCACAACCAACCCACATGTGCATGAGCCAGCAAAGCTGCAAGTCTGAGGTTCTTCGGTTTTTGACTTCGTCCCATATTTAGCCGCCATTTTGTGTCCCGTCGCCATTTTGTGTTGCCCTCACTCAGGCAGCACGGCGAACCGAGTGTTTTTGCCTTTTCCAGCTGCTACTTGTCTCTTCTGTTAAAAAGTAACCCCCTGCCCGTGTTTACGAAACCAATGTCAGGGTCTGGCCGAGTTCACTAATCCATGTCTGGGTTGATTGATCCCTGTCTCGACTGACTATTTGGCTTCTCCTATTCTTTCCTTACATTATCTTATCCGACTGGCTTTCGCTATTCTCTCCTCATGTTCTCTTGTTACACAACTATCCTTTGAGGCATACAAATATGTCCTGCCACCTGCAAATTGGATTGTAGTTTCTAGCACTGATTAATTTGTGGGGAGGGGTGACACAGATGGTTTGAAAGAGGGGCGTATTTGGGACACCTGATAGCTTGTTTTCCAACTTTTCCTATTGGCTTGCTTTGTATATACTGGGAGTATACGTTGTAAATATGTGTGCTATAAAGGATTTCACGCAACGGACTGAAGTGGCAGTCGTCTCTGAATATACCCTATACTTCTGGGACAACTGTGCCTAGCTGCAGCTAATAAACCTGGTTTTCTACGCCCAACAGAGTGTCTCGTGTCTGTGTTCAACAAGGCAGGTGAACTCGGGGATTTAAGGCATGCCCTGCGCTGCCAGGCCCATAAGGCCCAGTTCTCCAACTGGTGCCTAACGTGGGGCGGCTTCAGTGGTAGTGGTTCAACCCGAGGGTCGTGAGAAGCCTCGCAAGAAAATTCCGGAGGATTCGCCAACAACGTCAAGCGACCCCTGTATGTCGAAGTGGACCGAAGGTCTTTTGCAGTGCGGCTACTCCTTTCCGACGGCAGCTGACTGCCACCCTGCCTTGGTCCCTTTGGTGATGACTGGTATCGCGAGACGTTAGACGGACTTCTGTTGGCCTAAGAGAACACTTAGTTAAGTATTCGTGGGTAGCACCCACTTCTTTGTTTTGTTTTTGGGTTTTGTTATTCGACCATTACAATAGCCGAAGCCAAAGGGTGAGTATGTTTGTTTTGTGTTATTTGCTTTAACCCCTTGAAGTTGGTAAACGTACCAGTGAATTAAAGATGCCTGGTTTGAGCAAATTTATGAATTTATATTGTTTTGGTTGTAATAGGGATTCCGGGCTTGAGGACTCTTGTCTGATTCCTCCGGTTGGAACTCCCACTTATGAGCTCTATTCTAAACATGGTGTTAGCCCCATTGCCTTTAACGAGGCGTGGATTCGATACATGAAGAAAGATGGTGTTCTGCAGTGGCCACAAAATGGTAGCTTTGAGCCTGATATATTAGACTATTTAAAAGCAATCTTGTTCAAAAGAAAAGCCCGGCCGGCATTGTTTGACTCTTTCCACCTTTGGCGTAAAGAAGCCAAGCAGAGAGAAATCAAGCAGGCAAAAAGAGATAGAAAAGCGAAAGATATGACGATTATACAGGCTGCCCAGCAGTTCAAAGAAAATTAGATTGATCGAGCGATTGAAGTTTCAGATAGACAGCATTGTATGGCAATAGATAGATGCTACCCTGTGTTGCCTACTTCTCCACAGAGTAAGGATCTTGGCGAAGATCCTTTAATGTCCCATTTGTTAAGATTGCCACCACCTTATGTACCAGGAGCCAATGCACCTTTATTGTTGCCACCTGTTCAGCAACCTGTTGTTCAGCCAGTTGGTCCGGCTCTTCCACAATTGCCCCTTCCTGCATTGCCACCCACGCCTCCTTTGCCACCTACTTCTGTACCTCAGTCTCCTTTACCCTCTGTTCCTCTTGTAACGATCAGTCCTTCTCCTCCTTTGCTTAATACCTTGTCTCCAGTTTTACTGTCAGATTCTCCCCCAGCTCGCAATCGGTTGGTCAATACTGTTTCTGGCCGTTTCTCCCCCTTCCTTGGGGCTTTTTCTTTGAGTCCTGCTCTGTCCGGAAGGCAGTCCCGTAGTCAAATCCCAGGTTCCGACGAGCGAATTGCTTTGGACTCTCTTGCTCACAAATGGATCATGAGTGGTCCACAGTATAGTGTGCCCGATATACTGAGTACCTTTTTGCAGTGGAATGCGCCCACACAAAGATATGTTTTTAATGTTATGTGTGACAATCTTGTCAAAGGATGGGAGAATATGGAGTTGGGTCTAGCTCCTCAGGGTCTGTTGGACGTGCAGGCTAAGTTTGATAAGGGTCTTATTGTGGATTCTGAAGCTGAAGATGCCGTTAGGACACTTATCGCTTTCAGGTCTTTATTTTCTTCTCAGACTATTCTTGAACCTGATCCTGCCGTTCTACAGAAAATGAAACATTATCCTATGAGAGAAGTACCTCCAGTATGGAGAGAGGAAGTTCTACAGGCAGGCACTGTTCCGCCTATCCCTGCTCATTTCCAGCATATATGGGTACATGTCCCCTGGAAACGATCTGAAGTTTTAGCGCTCAAACAGTCTTTACCGGACCCTCGTAAAAATCCTGCTGGATATTACAAAGAGCTGTCCCAGACTGTTGATGTGTGTATTATGAATTTGGCTGATATTGATATGCTGATGGGGAATGTAGTTCCACAGGTGTTGTGGGCTCGGATTCGTAGGGAGGACCATGACTAAGCTTTAGGTGGTAATTGGGCTGCTATAACTACTGCAGATGCAGCACAGGTGGGTGGTGCTAAGCCAGATGATTTGATTACACAATTGCCTGGTAGAATCATCACTTTAATGAAAACGATGATGCCTGCCTTACGTGTTAACTGGGATAAGTTAGCTGTGTATAAGCAGAAGAAAGATGATTGTCTCCGATTTCTTTACTTGTTTTGAGGAGACGTTTATCGACCACAGTGGTCAAGATATGAGTACTGAAGGTGGACAGCGTTTATTCGTGGATACATTTGTATTCAATTTACTTCCAGAATTATCACATAAGCTGAAAGATACAGAGGAAAAAGATAAGATCGAGAAAAAGACTAAGGAATTAAAAACGAAGGTTCTTTTGCAACAGGCTTATCCCCCTCGTTCTGCTCAGCGCCAGTTTCAACAGCCTCCCCAGCTTCAGAGGTTGTTAAACAAACCTGAACCTTTTGTTCCGCGACCTTTGCTAGGTCCTAATCAATGTGCCTATTGTAAAGAGGAAGGTCATTTTAAGAATAGCTGTCCGGTTTTATTGCAGCGGAATGGTGGATTCCCAGGGCCGCGAGGCCGTGGTGGTTTTCAATCAGCACCTAGAGGTAAAGGGCGAGTTGCGTTGTCCCAGGGACAGCGTTCCTTTCCCCTTTAGAATTCTATGAATTATTTTGATCAGCAGAATACTCAGTCTGCGCAATATTACAATGACGATTATTGTGTTGAGAGTGAGGCTTAGGATTTTCACACTAGTTAGGACAGCCATGGACAGAGTAAGGGAGTCATATCAGTTCAGGTGGATCAGAATGGGCCTTATGTTAAAGTTGTTGCATTGGGTGTTTTCAGAGCCATTTCTTTTGGATACTGGTGCAATGAGAAGTTCTATCATTCACTCCAAACTCCCTGGGGCACCTTTGTCTGGCTTAACTAATGTTCTTGTAGGATTCTCTGGTGCCCCAGTTAGTAACCTGATTTCTTGTCCTTTGCCTATTTCGATTGGTCCGTACAATTTAGAGGCTCCGCTTATTTTGACGACTGGTTGCGGCGAGAATTTGTTGTGTTTGGATTTGTTGAAACGTCTTCATGCAACATTGTATTGTTCCCCCTATGGTGTGCATCTTACCTTAGGTGAGAAATTGGTTTCTCCTATGTATTTATCGAAGGACCAATTTCCACCTGAATTGCATTCTCTTCCTGCTACGCTCTGGGCTACGGGTCCGAATGATGTTGGTCTGCCCCAGATTCTGCCCTACGGGGTTACTATTAAGCCTAATGTTAAATTGCCACGCATTCCTCAGTATAAAATTTCCAATGATGGTGAACGAGCTTTGTTGGCTATTATATATGATCTGGTTCAGAAGGGTGTGGTCGAAGAAACGAGAGGCAATGTTTGCAACAGTCCTGTTCTACCTGTCCTTAAACGCACTAATCCTTCTCAGCCTCCTGTATATCGCTTTGTGATCGATCTTCGGGAGGTCAACAAAATTGTTGTCCCCCAGTTTCCTGTTGTCCCGGATATCACTGCCGTGCTCACTATGATACCTGCTTCAGCGGCATGGTTCTTGGTTATTGATCTCAAAAATGCTTTCTTCAGCATTCCTATTGCTGAAGAAAGTAGGGATATTTTTGGCTTCTCTCTCGGAGGCCGAAGTTTTCGATTCAAATGTGCACATCAGGGCTATTGTGAGAGTCCCAAGAAAAACCAAAGGAAATGATGGACAGAGCGTTGACAATACAAGCACTCACCCCCAGTCAACTGATCTGGGTTTAATCTATCACCGTTCTTTAGCCCACTCTGCCACCCCAGTTCAGACATGGCCATATGCAAATCAGTCTGACCCTGTGCCTCATGGGAACAGTCCAGCCCGAACTGCCAAGCCATGCCTTCCCTGGACCGGAAACAAGCTACCAAGGACCGGTTTCTGGCATTTCAGCTGTCTTCAGCCCGGCTTGCTTGAATCCAGTGGCAAAGTGAGCAAGGGACTCACATCTGAGCAAAGCCTGCCAACTTATGGCGAACAAAGAAAAACTAAAGGAAATGATGGACGGAGCGTTGACAATACAAGTACTCACCCCCAGTCAACTGATCTGGGTTTAATCCATCACCGTTTTTTAGCCCACTCTGCCACCCCAGTTCAGACATGGCCATATGCAAATCAGTCTGACCCTGTGCCTCATGGGAACAGTCCAGCCCGAACTGCCAAGCCATGCCTTCCCTGGACCGGAAACAAGCTACAGAGGACCGGCTTCTGGCATTTCAGCCGTCTTCAGCCCAGCTGCGCCAAGAAACCAATCGGTGATAGTGCGCTTAAGAAATACTTTGTTAACATAACATAACATAACATAACAAGAGGTTACCTACTTAGGTCATCTCTTGTCAAAGGAGGGAAGACGATTGACCCCAGAACGTATTTAAGCAATCGTGCAAATGTCTGTACCATCCACACAAAGGGAGGTGCGTGCCTTTCTGGGCATTACCTCTTATTGTAGACAGTGGATTCCGAATTTTTCTTTGTTGGCTAAACCTTTGTTGGACTTACGCTGAAAGACACACCCTAACCTCTTCCTTGGACTGATGAATGTCAGAAGAGTTTTTCAGACTTACGTACTGCCTTGATTTATGCCCCTGTGTTAGGTACTCCAGATTACAGTAAGCCGTTCACACTCTACGTTCATGAAAGAGAAGGTTGCGCATTGTCAGTTTTAACGCAAGAATTTGGAGACAAACAGCGGCCATGTGCCTATTTCTCGGCTACAATGGATCCAGCCAAGGCATTGCCTAGTTGTCTCAGAGCTACAGCAGCAGCAGCGATTTCCATTCGTCAATCTGCTGGATTGGTATTGGATAACACTCTTGTTGTTATGGTATCACATGCAGTAGATACTCTTTTGAATAGAACAAAAACACAACATCTTACGAGTGCCCGCTTGTCTGGATATGAGCTGATGCTGTTGGCTAGTCATATACACATCAAGCAGTGCAATACTTTGAATCCAGCAACGTTGTTACCCATTCCGGAAGGAAAAGACACTCAAGAACAGCATGATTGTTTTCTCCGAACAGAGGAGGAAACGAAAGGCAGAATAGACTTAAAAGACACACCACTTGTGGACCCGAATGGGATCCTATGGGTAATGGGTCTTGTTTCAAACTTCCTAATGGCGAGACTACTGCGGCCTATGCTGTTACCACTTTGTATACAGTAGTGGAGACAGCACGCATTGCACAGAATTCAGCCCAAGCAGCTGAACTGATTGCCCTGACGAGAGCCTGTTTGTTGGGTAAGGGAAAGAGAGTGAATGTTTACACGGATAGCCAATACGCCTTTGGCGTGGCTCATAGCTTCGGTCGTTTGTGGAAGGAAAGAGGATTCTTTACTTCCCATGGGACTTAGATACAGCATGGTCAGTTAGTAACTGACCTTCTCGAATCACTTGCTTTGCTTACACAAATAGTGATAGTGAAGTGTAGTGCTCATAAGAAGATCATTGATGATGTGGGTCGCGGGAATGCTTTTGCAGACGAGGTAGCAAAAGAAACAGCGAGAGATGCTACGAGTCGCATGTGTGTTGCAGGCCCTGCAAGATGGGTCAGAGAGGGAGGAATGTGTGAGGACACAATAGAAAGTGTGAGAACGATCAAGAAGAGGCTACTGAAAAGGAATTAGGTAAGTGAAGAGAAAGTACGGGAATGTTGGACGCGACAGGGTGTTGGACGGAAATGTCAGAAACTCAGCGTTGGCTGTTACCAGACTCCTATGTACTGCCTGTAGTTACTATGGCGCATGGTCCAGCCCATAACAATGCAAAAGGAATATGCAAACTTCTGGCTCCAGTATGGCAGAATGAAGGAATTCCTAAATGTGCGGAGATTGTGGTGAAACATTGTATCATTTGTTTAATGCATAATCCAGGAAAGGGAACCCTAACTCCAGCAGGTCATTTTGCTCTCCCTACGTACCCTTTTGAGGTATTACAAATTGATTACATTCATATGGATCTCTGTAATAACCTCAAGTATGTTCTGGTGGTGGTGTGTGCCTTTTCCAGATGGATAGAGGCCTACCCCCTAAAGGACAATACTGCTTTGTCTACTGCCAAAGTCCTTTTGAAGCAATTTTTCCCGAGGTTTGGTTTGTCGCGAATTGTCTGGAGTGACAATGGAAGTGAATTTGTAGGCCAAATCATGCAGAAGGTGTGTGCGGGTCTTGGTATTAGGCAGAAATTCCATGCGGCAAACCACCCTCAGTCAGCAGGTTTGGTAGAGTGCTATAATGGCACTCTCAAGCTTAAACTGGCGAAGATCCTGGCCAGTAAGGGCCTTGCTTGACCTAATGCATTACCTTTGGCACTTTTATCCATGAGAACTACTGTACATTCTCGTTTAGGACTCCGTTTTTGGGCGCCCAGCTAACGTCTGGGGAGTCCCTCGACCTAAAAAGTATTCTGACATCCTGTATCCAATGTTGATTGACTATTGGCATGACCTCACCACTAAATTGTGTGTTCTTCACCAACAGGTTCAAAACGCTTTGCCAGAGGCCTCTGCAGATCCAGGTCACTCCATCCAACCCGGTGACTGGGTCTGCCTGAAGAATTTCCAGCGGAAAAAGAATCTGGAACCCCATTGGGGCCCGCCTCGGCAAGTTCTGCTAGCAACACATACAGCAGTAAATGTCGTCGGGAAGAAGAATTGGGTCCATGGCGTGTACTGTAAGAGGGTACCTTTGCCTTTACCTTTTGATCAGTGGGTCTGCAAGGGTATAAGTGACAGTGAAGGCGAAAGGGTCCCTCAATTTGTACCTTTCAGTAGTGCACGCCTGGATCGAACGAACTCTGAGAAAGAAGACGACGACGTGTTGCAAGAAGCTGTACCATCACATTTGCGATTGAACACAGTAAATTCAGAGACTTTGTTTCGAGAACAAACGGTACCTAATAAGACTTGGTACAACTTAAGTTCCAGATTAATGAAAGATAATTGAACTTTCTTTTTCCTTTTTCTTTTTCTGATCACACTTTTTGAGAGACATTTCTTTTTCCACTATCCATCAAGTTGCAGGGTCACGGTAGGAGTCCTAGGCTGTGACCTGAGTAGTGACAGTAGGTCTGTAGGACTTGCAGTGTCATAGGACGGCTAATAATCACAGCTAAGTGATCTAGGAAGATTGCCGTGAGCAACGCTTTAGAGAATGGATATTAAAGTGGAAAAGAGTGCAAAGAATCAAGAAATGAAAAGTAAATATAAAAAATTGTTGGTTAGTCCATGTGGCATAACCTTACGTATTTTAGTATATTATTAGCTTGTGTGAGTTGGGTTGTTCACACTATGCAGCAGGCACCTGTTCCAACTTCTGTTTCCTTGTCTTTTCCTACTACTGCCTCCCCACATCGGTTTCATACACTCCCGGAACATGAGCAAATTAGAAAAACAGAATACTTCAACAATTCATTTATCCAGTTGTTGCATCAGCATCAACTGGTAGTCAATACTACTGACTGTTGGGTTTGTGGGCTCATGCCCCGTAACACAGAGAGAGGGATGCCATATTTAGTCCTCCCATTTTCCTACGAAGGCTCCACTTGGGCCTATTTGGCCATGTTTTCTAATGTATATCAGAATCAACCTCGATATCCTCCTGGTAGTCCATATGGTGGTGGAGCAGATTTTAGTCACAGTTCTTTGATAAAGGGAATAGTGGCCATGGCTAGAATTGCTGAAATTAGTAAGATTCCCGTTGATGAGAAACGAGCATATGATGGCTGGAACGTGACTCGTTATGTTACTAGCCTTACAGATGAGGCTAGACGAAGGAGATCCCCACCAATTTGGACCGTACCCCATCAAGGTAATTTCTGTTTGCAGATAAATGGCAAAAATGTTAAAAATCAACAGGAAAAGAGTGTTTGTTCCCATACATATATCTGTTCACCTCAGATTTCTTCACCGTTAGTGCCATCACAAGGCACATATTTTGTCTGTCATGACAGAACCTATACGTGGCTTCCTACCTACTTTTCAGGAACTTGTTATGTGGCTTTTCTTCTCCCTCCAACATATACTGCTCATTCAGGTCATCATAGAAAAAGACATGGCAGAGGGGTTATTGATTCTAAGGACACAGCAGGACAAGAAGGAGGTGACTTTATCAAAGGGTTGCTTCCTTTCTGGGGCCCAATGGCCAACAGCAGAGACATCAGACAGTTAGTTTGGGTTGTTGAGGCTACCATAAATGTAACTTCTGGAGCCTTGAGTAATCTGACAGCCTAACTTCAGGCAGATCACCTTATGACTTTGCAGAACGGGATGGTTCTGGACATTGTCCTTGCGGATCGTGGAGGAGTCTGTAAATTAATCGGGTCTAGTTGCTGCATTTATTTTCCTGATATTGCCCCTATGGTATACTAAGCCATCTCTAGGTTGCATGTAATTTCCGAGTCTATACACCAGGACACAGGAGATTGGACTGTGATAGGATGGTTTTGGGGACAATTGTCCACTTGGGGATTGAAGATACTAACCTTCCTTGGAATGGTTTTGGCCATCATTTTCTCTTGTTGTCTTTGTTTACAATGTGGACCTGCCATCTGCAGTCTTTGTGCCACCATCTGTGTCCAAAGGCCTGTGTCACATAAAACAGAGAACATTAAAATGATGTTGCAGCAACAGCTCAACGACCTCATGACCATTGACATCGACTCAGATTAACTTGAGTCCTTTGTGTTTTGCCTGAGTAATGGCAAAAGGAGGGTCTGAGGTTCTTCGGTTTCTGACTTCGTCCCGTATTTAGCCGCCATTTTGTGTCCCATCGCCATTTTGTGTTGCCCTCACTCAGGCAGCATGGCGAACTGAGTGTTTTTGCCTTTTCCAGCTGCTACGTGTCTCTTCTGTTAAAAAGTAACCCCCTGCCCGTGTTTACGAAACCGATGTCAGGGTCTGGCCGAGTTCACTAATCCATGTCTGGGTTGATTGATCCCTGTCTCGACTGACTATTTGGCTTCTCCTATTCTTTCCTTACATTATCTTATCCGACTGGCCTTCGCTATTCTCTCCTCATGTTCTCTTGTTACACAATATCCTTTGAGGCATACAAATATGTCCTGCCACCTGCAAATTGGATTGTAGTTTCTAGCACTGATTAATTTGTGGGGAGGGGTGACACAGAGGGTTTGAAAGAGGGGCATATTTGGGACACCTGATAGCTTGTTTTCCAACTTTTCCTATTGGCTTGCTTTGTATATACAGGGAGTATACGTTGTAAATATGTGTGCTATAAAAGATTGTACGCAACGGACTGAAGTGGCAGTCTACTCAGAATATACCCTGTACATCTGGGACAACTGTGCTTAGCTGCAGCTAATAAACCTGGTTTCTACGCCCAACAGAGTGTCTCGTGTCTCTGTTCAACAAGGCAGGTGAATTCGGGGATTTAAGGCGTGCCCTGCGCCACAAGGCCCATAAGGCCCGGTTCTCCAGGTCCATGAGCCACACTGACAATGCATGTGACACTGCATGATGATTAGCATAGCTGCAGTCCAAATATCATGACATGGTGCACGCCACAAACTGAAGTGGCTGAGTGTGGACCACATCCGTAAATGAGTAGGTCACACCCTGACACATCCACGTGCCCAAACAACCCCTGACGTCAACAAGAGATCTGCAGACAAACCATGCCCAAGAGTCCCAACTCCCTCCAAGATCCCACTTTACCCAAGTCTGCAACATCTCAGCACTGTATGAGCACACACCGCCTAAGAGGGATAAGGGCCAGCAAAATCAGAGCTGCGGGGGTGACTCTCCTACAATGCAGCACACACACATAAGAATCGGAGCACATCAACATTGCCAACAATGTGGTACAAACTGCAACACTTTCACACCAGAACAGAGGACACAACTGCTGCTGCTTGTTTCTAGGAACTGGCCAATCACATTTGGCATAGCAGGAAACTGTGAGATGATAATTTACAAGTACAACCTCACATCCCAGATGGTGTAGAAATGTCCACTGTCCTGCATCAAAGAGGCATCTCCTTCCAAACAGTCACAATGTATATATTGTCATGCAGCCTGTTTGTAAATTTGTCTAAAGCGTGAACATACATGGAACACGATGTTAAACTGCATCTCCCCTATGCACTGCAGAGGGAGAATCAACACCTCGTGCAGAGCAGACCGTACATCTCTTCACTGATGATGAAGAGGACCTCCACACCATTGACACCAACGCCCTCCAACAGCTCATGGACACCCTTAGCACCCCCCCAGGAGCAGGGGAGCCCAGCTGCATCGAGGAGATCCCACCCCCGGTACAGACAATACAGCAGGAAGCACCCACCACCACACCTGTCTCCCTGGACCCCCACGACCAACACATGACATTCCAACGCCGTGTGTTAGATGGCCAGAAGAAGATGGCTGATCAGGTGCGGGTGGGGTTTGACCTCATGGCAGCCAAATTTGATGCCATACGTTGGTGTCTAAGTCCCATCAGGGACCACTTACAGTCCCTAACGGACACCCACAGTCCGCTCCATGCTCTCCAACAAGCCATGGCTGACATCGCTGGAGTCATGACTCCGAGACAAGAACAACTGTCTAGTCAGAGTGGCTCCAGTGATGTCACCTGGGAGTTGGGACACATGCAGAGGATCATGGAGAACATGGAGCAGATGCAGGCAGAAAGAATGGCTGCCACAGCTGCCCTCCAGCGAGATGTAGCTGGGATCTTCCATGCCCTGCAGATCCGCATTAGGCCTGGGTGGTGAAGTTCACTCCGTTTGGGGAATTTGCAAATTTTTCTGGACTCTACACTCTGAAATCCGCGGACCTCGCAGAGTGCAGAAAACTCAGCTTTCTGATGAGCAGCGGAGTTTTTTCCCCACTCGCAATTGCGAACGGTAAGTTCACGAACTGTAAAAATTTCTACCCGAGCAGAAGGAATACCAGGACAAACTGCAGTTCGCTGTGCACTCTGCCATTCGCGGAACTTTACTGAGTTTTTTTGTAACTTCGCGTATCTCCGCATGGCAAAACTCTGTGAATTACGCCCAGGCCTGATCCTCATCATGGCATTGCTGCCACAAGGCCTGGAGAAGATGAATGCTGCTGCTACTACTCCATCCACATCTCTGGCTCCTGATGTGTCAGTGCCACATAGTGCAGAAGACATTCCACCTCCGGCCCCTGATGTGTCAGTGACAGACAGTGCTGCAGACAAAACACCACCACCCACTTGTGAGGCACATCCCACATCAGAGGAAGATGATGTGGATGATTCTGTCTTTGTGGTAATAAGGAAGTGGTAGCATTCATCCCCGCCATATGGCCTGTTTCAGCTTGGTTCTGCCCTCTGCATCATGCCCTGAAATAGCACCTTCCACTGTCCCCCGATACACTCTGCGACACTCACATTGGCCCTCAACATGGACTACCATATTAGGTTTGGTTACCAATGACACAGCAATCAGACTGCGGACTGAACTCTTCCTCTTCTGATGAGCTTGTCAATCCCTAAAGGACTCTGGCTGGCCCTCCATGGGACAACAATGTAAGTGGGGCTTGCATGGCCATGTACTGGTCCAGCTTCAACACTCTACCGAATGTGATTTAAACATTCTAATTCAAACAGATGTATCATGTCTATGATCTAGCAAGTATGTGATTGAGTTTAGGCCTTTGGCTTATGCTGCGGCAATGAAGATACACACACAACAGTTGGCATGTATGAGCCAAGACCCCGAGTGGTCTTGCACTCCTTTATTTATCCATTCGGGCGAGCCCGCCATCTGGGTGCATGCTACATTGCAACATTGTTGATTAAGGTCCGGGTTGGGTGTTGACACTACAACAGAGACGCACACCACAGTTACTTTTGTGGCGAGTACTGAAACACGCTTAGACCCCAGAACTGAACCGCACACAGAGCTCCAGACTATTTATTCACACTCCTACGCTGGACTCGTGTACACCGGTCCAGCCCACTACACTTACACTTACTGGGGGGGTGACATAGCTACATGTGCAAGGTCTTCCCCACTGCCTGAGGTAACATGGCTGCGTCCACTGTTCCCAACACTACAAACACCAGAAGTATATGCCCACATGGATATGTCTGTGCTCCGCATACTCAAGAATGTCCATCATATCACCACCACACTTGGCATTGTGTACATTCTTAATCATGGGTCCATTGCCTCCTTCGCACATTCTTGGTTCTCACCTCTCCCACATTTTGCAATTGTGTGGCTGAGGGGCTATGTCTTGGTGGATGGCTTGTCTACATGTCTGGCCCCTGTTACCAATCAATCAATCAATCAATCAATCAGAGTACTTGTAGAGCGCTCGTTGGATGCGGGGGACAGCGGCGAGGGCGAGGCTGGCGGAACGGAGCTGGCACGTGGGGGTGTAGAAGCTGAGTCTGCTGTTAAGGTAGGCTGGTCCGGCGCTCTGGAGTGCTTTGTGTGCGTGGGTGAGGAACCTTGAAGGTGATCCTCTTGTCGACGGGGAGCCAGTGTAGGTCTCTCAGGTGGGGAGTGATGTGGCTGCGGCGGGGGACTTTGACGATTATTCGGGCGGAGGCGCTTTGGATGCGTTGTAGTCGTTGTAGGTGTTTGGCTGGGATTCCTGCGTAGAGTGCGTTGCCATAGTCCAGTCTGCTGCTGATGAGGGCCTGTGTCACCGTTCTTCTTGTTTCGGTCGGGATCCAATTGTAGATCATGCGGAGCATGCAGAGGGTGTTGTAGCAGGAGGAGGAGACGGCGTTGACATTCGTAGCCATGGAGAGGGAGGAGTTGAGGATGAATCCTAGGTTGCGTGCATTGTCGGTGGGTTTTGGTGCTGTTCCCAGTGTGGTTTGCCACCAGGAGTCATTCCAGGCTGAGGGGGAGGGTCCGAGGATGAGTACCTCCGTCTTTTCCGAGTTCAGCTTCTGACGGTTGCTCCTCATCCAGTTGGCGACAGGCTTCATTCCCTCATGGAGGTTGGTTTTGGCGGTGTGTGGGTCATTGGTGAGGGAGAGGATGATCTGGGTGTCGTCGACATAGGAGATGATGTTGAGGCCATGCTAGTGGGCCACTTGTGCGAGGGGGACCATGTAGATGTTAAACATTGGGCTGAGGGATGAGCCCTGGGGGACGCCGCAGATGATGTCGGTGGCTTCGTATCGGAGGGGTGGGAGGCGGACGCTCAGGTTCTGCCAGAGAGGAAGGATGTGGTCTAGTAAAGGGCTTTCTCTTGGATACCGGCTTCAATGAGGCATGTCTTTAGAGTGTGATGGCAGACCGTGTCGAAGGCGGCCGACAGGTCCAGGAGAATGAGGACTGATGTTTCGCCGTTGTCTAGTTGGTGCTGATCTCGTCTGTAGCGGCGATGAGGGCTGTCTCGGTGCTGTGGTTTCATCTTAATCCGGACTGGGATGGTTCCAAGATGTTGTTGTCTTCCAGGTGGCGGGCCAATTGCCTGTTGATGATTTTCTCTATGACCTTTGCCGGGACGGGAGCAGGGAGATGGGCCAGAAGTTCTTGAGGTCCTTGGGGTCCGGCTTGGGCTTCTTGAGGGCATTGATTTCGGAGTGAATCCAGCTTTCCTGGAATGTTGCTGTTTGGAAGGAGATGTTGATGACCTTCAGTAGTTGGGGTGCGATGGCTACCACAATTACTTGTGTTGTTGTGTCTTGTAGGTGGGCATGTTGATTGGCATGCTGTATGTGATTTTGTTACGTGTGCATTCCCACAGTTGTGATTTATATGATTGTGGAGCTGGGGTGTGTGGTGTGTTACGTTGGTACTTACCAACGAGCAGTGCATTTCCATAGGTGCCATCCTGAAAGCTCTGGTTGATGATGGACTGGCGGAAGATGTAGGAATCATGCACACTGCCTGGGAAGTTGGCGACAACATTGGTGAACAGTCCCCGGGGGTCCACTATTGCCTGCACATTGATGGAATACGTGTGCTTTCTGTTGCAGTAATTGTGTGCAGTGTCGGCAGGGGGCACGAGTTGGACATGTGTGCAGTAATTGCTCACAACACGTACGGGAAGCCAGCTATAGTGTAGAAGTCTTGTTTGGTCTCTAGCTGGTCCTGTACAGTGTGGGGAAAGTGAAGGTGCTTGGGTATCAAGCTGATGATGGCATCCAGGACAGCTGTGAGGAACTATGATAAGGCTGGCTGTGTGACTCTTCTGACTCTGGCAGTTGTTGGTTGGAAGGCACCAGAGGCCAATTAGTGCAGCACAGCCAGCAGCGTTGTCTGTGGGGGGTTAGGATGCGGAGAATGGTTCTCCTTTTGAGCCTATACTGGGCAATGATATCCTCTGGTGTTAAGTCTCTGAGGCTGGTGTGTTTTCAGAAGGTCCACTGCCATGTTCTGTGCTGCCTCTGTGGCAGCCAGGGGGGTCCTGGGGGTGTGAGTGGTCCTGGGAGTGATGGCAGTGGGTGTTGTGGCCCTCTTGGGTCTCCAAACTGCATGATTAGTGGCTCCATGGCATCTGTTTGTCTTCAGATGTGCTCCGTTTATACTACAGGAATCCGTTCTACTTAAGACCAGAAAAGAGCAGGTCTTAAGTCTGCTGCTAACGTGCCTTATCGCCTGTTTTTGGACCGCATCGCCGATCTGGCTGGTTATTGAGAATATCTCGAAGTGGTGTGATTGTGAGTTTTTGAATGACAACGCCTACTCTGCATATGATTAGTGTTAGATGTTGCTGTCAGCCTTGGCGATGTTTTTAGCTGCAGCTATCGCAAGTAAACTGAATCTATCTATCGCCACTTTCGTGGTAAATCTATTGCCACTTTCGGTGGAAAAGTGCTGTTAAATCGGTGATGAGTTCTTGAGAATATGCCTCAATGTGTTAATTTCTGCAAAAACTACTCTTTGCATATGCCATGCTGTACGCATCACACTTCCAATGTGTGTGATCCTCCTAGGTTTGTGTTAGAAAATTAGTTGTTGGTTCACTGGGATGTGAACCTTAGTCAAGCTGCAACCACAATCCTAGCAGGGTAAGTGTCGGGCAAACCTCAAATTAACCTTTGCACTAGTAGCTTGGCACAGAGCAGTAAGACTAAACTTAGACGCAGTGTGTAAAGTATTTGTACAACAATTCAAACAGTGAAAATAAAACACAAAAAGATACCACACCAGATTAGAAAAATGAAACTTACTTTAATAAATAAAACAAGACCAAAAAGAAAGAAATATAATATGTATATGAATTTTTAAAATATAAACTGTGAATAGTGAAAAGAATCAAGAAGGGCTTACTTGGGATGTCTGGTTGCACACAAACCGGGACAAAGTAAAAAATTCAGGCCCACCACTATGGAGTGCGGTGCGGGTACAAGGACACAGTGTGGTCCGCTGAACAAAAGTACCTTAATCCTGGCTGCGCAAATGTCAAAGGTGTGGGGGCTACAACCAAAGAGATATGTCGATGTTGATCGATGGAACAAAGCTAATGCGCTGTACTGATTTTCAAAGCAGTGGCAATGCGTCAGCTCCAATGAGCGATTTGTTGTCGTAGTTGAGGATGTTGTTGACGGGGATGCACAGACCATGCTTTGGTAAGAGCACAGGGATGGTTCTGAAGCAAATGCGTTGGGCAGATCCAAGCAACAGAGGAGATATGCCGGTTCTGATCCATGCATGAGGAGCAATGCACCAAATCCAATCCATGCTACAGGGGCGATGTGCTGGTTCTAATCCATACAATGCCAGTGATGAGCTGGACCAGCACATCATTGGCATTGCATGGAGAGGATGCCTTGGTTTTGCAGGAGCAAGCACCTGAGGCCCATTCCAAGGGTCCATAACTGGGGTGGCACCAATTGGCAGGGCAGATTCTCAGATGGCAGAGTCCAGGTGCAGATGCAGGTTGGTTGGAGGTCTTTCATATCCCTGAGACTTCATAACAAGAGTCCAGCCAGCTGGTCCTTGGAGTCACTCTGGGTTCAAGTGATGCAGGTCCAGTCCTTCCAGCAGGCAGCAGGACAGCACAGCAAGGCAGGAGTCCAGCAAAGCCGCAGTCCAGCAGAGTTGCAGTCCTTCAGCAGCATATCAGTCCTTCTTCCTGGCAGAGTTCTCACAGGTCCAGAAGTGTACTCAGAGGTCCTGTACTTATACCCAGTTGGGCCTTAGAAGTGGGGGAGAGTTAAAAGACAAGTCTAGGAAGTGCACAGAGGTCCTCCCTTCCTGTCTTGGCTTCAGACTCACTACAGGAGGGTATGCAGTCCATGTGTGGGGACAGGAAACAGCCTTTTCAGGTGTAAACGAGCAGCATCTCCCTCTCACCCCCCCAGGATGACCCATCAAGTCACACCTAATCTCCCATTTCTGTAGCTGTCTAGGGGAAATACACAATTCCCAGCTGGCCCCCAAGACAGATTGTCATAGCCAGGCAGCAGGCACCAAATGGCTAAAGTAAGAAAATACTAACTTTCAAATAGTGTCATTTTCCAAATTGAAATTTAAAATCCAACTTGAATATAAGTGGGGTTTGGAATTAGGATTCCAGAGACACCAGACTGGGGGGTTGGGTGGAGGATGGTCTCACCTAGATTGGAAATTACACTTAGAAAGTGTAATAAAGTAATCTAATGTTATCCTTTGGGGGAGATAGGCTTTGAAGTATTGAAAAACGACTTTGAGAGGGAAGGTTTGGGCCTGGCAAAAGAGTTATTTTACCCGGCCAAAATGGAAGTGTGAACTGCACACACAGGCTCTGCGGTGACATGCCTCAGACATGGTTAAAGGACTACTTTAGCAGGTGGTACAGTAAGTGCTGCAGGCCAATAGCCAGGTACGGCTCGGGTCTGTGGGGCTATGTAAATAGTGAACCAGTTCAAAGGGAAGAAAATAAATTCCTGCGTTCCACCCTAGGGCTTCCCCAATCCACAGCCACGTTCTCTGTTCACCAGGAAGTTGGGCTTGGGTATATATCGGACACCCTTCTTATGGCTCCTATCTTGTTATGGATAAGGCTTTGGACCAATAAAAACTTGGGTCTAAATCATAAAATACTGGTGGACTGTTTAAAACTAGATAATTATAAAAACATTATTTGGCTTTCATATATACAAAAGTGCTCTCTGGACCTGGGTCGTCCTGATATTTTTCTGGCCCCTCAGGGTCTTAAGAAAGCTGATTTAGATTGGGTGAAGGCCAATTTTATAACAATGAAAAATGCGGAGAGGGAGGAACGCCAACTACTTAAGCCCACGGTCAGAGCCCATTACCTGACCATTACGCGTCTTACCATTCAACCGTACCTTACTATCGTCACTATCCCCTTTCATAGGTGGCTTCTGGTTAAACTTCGGTTTAACCAGATTTACACAGTTTTGTGTGATAGTCAAGGTTGGTTTAAGGAGGAGGATGCCCCTGTCTGCAATTGTGATAGTTTTTCTACACAAAATAATATGCATTTTATGTTGTTTTGTAATTTCTTTACTGAGCCCAGACAGAAATACCTGGTACCATTATTGAAGGAGAAAGCTTTTTATCAGGCAAAACCTGCTCTCCTGTACCTCCAATTATTGGATTCTGCGCTGGCCATGTTTAGCGTGGCCAATTACCTTGTTGCTGCGGTTAGGATCAGGAGGAAAAGACTTAAAAATGCAAATATTAGTGCTTTGTGAAGAAGATTGAAATGGATGTTGTTCACATTTTAAATGTCTATTTTATCGAGTACTTACTCTTTTTATGATGTATTTTTATAATGTATATTAATTAATTATTACTGTCGTTTCCTCATATCATGTATTTTTTATGTATATGTAAAATACTACTGATTGATGCTTTTTTGCTTATGAATTTGTATTGCCCTTCCTGTGTTGTGATTGTAGAATGCTTTTATGATTTTTAACTAAATCGAATAAAGTGGTTTTGACTTGACTTGACTTGACTTGACTTGACTAGTAGCATTTGCTAGAGACTTATAAGTTAATTAAATATGGCAATTGGAAGTGAACCAATATCACCCTGTTTGAGGGAGAGACCACAAGCAGTTTAGCAGTGGTAAACTGCACAGAGTCCTAAAGCCAGCAAAAATGAGGTCGGAAAAGTGAAGGAGGTAGGCACAACTCTGGGGGAAATCCCACCCTAAGGCTGTCAGGTCTAATAATTTGTGTAGGCATAGGAATGTGACCTGTAAGGGTATGTATGCATTGTGTACAAATCCTATGCTAGGCAGCACTCACTTCCCTCTGCACCATGAAGCAAGGTCCGGTGTCACACACAGCAGTCTTTTTACAGCACAGAGGATAAGAGTAGGTTTATCTTAGAAGATACGACTCATGTATTTATCCCCTTGCACAAACTAGTGTTGAAATATTTGTTGCTGCACTGCGTTGTATGACATATTTGTGAATCTGGTTTCAGGACTTCACCATCACCGTGTGATAAAAAATATGAGGGTCAAAGTGAGTCAGCAAGACATGAGGGTAGATGTTGCCCTCCATGTATACAAATAAGAAAATGGTATTTGTCTGGCTTCAAGACTTTGAACGCATTCTGTTACAAGAAGACATTATGCCAATTAATGTGTGAGAAGCTATGGCTGTTAGTGTGTGGCATGAGACAGGACATTAGCATGTGCCAAGGAGAAATGAATGACAGAGTGAGGATGCGACATATGGTAGTCGGTGAGTGGCAAAAAGACATGGACCACCAAGAAATTGTCATATGGGCATTCAAGGAAAGAAAATCCATCATTGTACAGTACAATGGCATAAGTATTCACATGTGGCAAAAAGGCCTGGGCATCAGTATGACAGCATGACATGGTCATCATCGCGGCAACATGACATGCACATCGGTGTCGCAACAAGACTTGCACAACAGTGTGCCCACAAGACAAGAAGATCAGTGTCCCAACAGGGCATGCACTACAGTGTGCCAATAGGACATGCACATCCGTTGAATCGAGTCTCTCATCATGAGCAGAGCATAGGGTGAGCACCACGGGGACCTTACCAGCGTACGTATTGTAATGTAGTGTTCTGTTGTTGTTCTTTTGCACTTTTGTGTGTCTTATTGAGGACCCACATCTTACATGTTGGAGGAGTTAGCAGCTACATTGTTTGGATAAGGGTGTTACTGAAGTGGCATCTGTGGGTGGTGTATTTTGTGTTTTTCCTGAAGCCTGCAGTCGTTTTTGGGGTGGTGGAGACATGGTGTGTGTTCCCAGAGTAATGAGATGGCTGACCTCTTAGGGAAGGAGTTTACCAGTGTTGTCCTGGTCCCACCAGACGACTGGACCCCAAATGGATTCACCAACTACACTCTGTTGGATCTTGACTCATGATGGTAGAGGTAGAGCAGTCCAAGGCTTGATCAAAAGGTTGGTGAAGGTTAGACTCACACACACACATACACAAAAAGAAAACAGTGCCTCTAAACTAACAAATTTCCAATCAGTGTTTACATTTTATGAATAGGAAAGTAGTTTACTGCATATAAACCTAATATTACACATTATATGAGGATGCAAAAAGCCACTTTGCACAATGTAGCTTCTTACCAGTCATTGATCTAAATCTAAACGTCATTATAGCGCCTAGGCAGTCAGTGCTAGAAGTTCCATTAACAATGGTGCATATGGAAAATGCAAGTCCATGGAGATGTTTTTTTTATCCTTTCCTGACCTTGCAAACCCAGAACCAGACTGATTTTGCAAGTGTGGAAGCTTAGAGATCATGGAACATTTACTCCAGTGGGAACAGTGCATACAGCGATCTCGCGACTTGGTCCACTACAGACAAAACACGATGCAATGTGTAAGCACAAGACGGGTTCAGTGATGTACCATGTGTGTCATGGGACCTAGAACAGGGATGGAAATGGCCACCTGGCTGCGGTACGAGCTCTGACATACAGCACTAAACAGGGTTCCGTGGGCCCCTCAAGCCTCTGGGCCCCAGCGGCACTGAACCCGCTGCACCAATGCAAGCTCCACCCCTGCACTCACTACAGTTCAATGTGGACATCAGTCATGCGGATCTATGACAGAATTTCGACAGACAGAATTTCGACCTACACAAATATCGGCGTAATTATATCGATTGCAAGAATATCGACGCCCTATGTACAACATGGTAAGTACCAAAATATCGAAAAAATAATATCGATGTTAAAAATATCGTTGTCAAATATATCGGTTTTTTTTTGGTTTAAAATAACATGAAAAATACTGTACATAATACTTATAAATTACTTAAACATATTTAAATATATTTAATAATGGTAAAAAATAATAATAATACATATTTAATAAAAAAAAAAATATTAACAAATCATATATAATATATACTTACTTAACAATAATTACTATTCCCACTACAGAGGGTGCAACAGTAGAGAAAGTGTTGGATAGCATAGGGGTAAAAATTACTATTCCCACTGCAGAGGGTGCAACAGTAGGGAAAGTGTTGGATAGCGTAGGGGTAAAAATTACTATTCCCACTCCAGAGGGTGCAACAGTAGGGAAAGTGTTGGATAGCGTAGGGGTTAAAATTACTATTCCCACTCCAGTGGGTGCAACAGTAGGGAAAACTGACCCTGAACCCAAAAAATATCCCTTTACCCAAGAACTGAAAACTGACCCTGAACCCTAAAAATACCCCTTTACCCAAAAACCCAAAACTGGCCCTGAACCCTAAAAATACCCCTTTACCCAAAAACTGAAAACTGACTCTGAACCCAAAAAATACCCCTTTACCCGAGAACTGAAAACTGACCCTGAACCCTAAAAATACCCCTTTACCCAAAAACTGAAAACTGACCCTGAACCCTAAAAATACCCCTTTACCCAAAAACTGAAAACTGACCCTGAACCCTAAAAATACCCCTTTACCCAAAAACTGAAAACTGACCCTGAACCCTAAAAATACCCCTTTACCCAAAAACTGAAAACTGACCCTGAACCCTAAAAATACCCCTGTACCCAAAAACTTAAAACTGACCCTGAACCCTAAAAAGACCCCTTTACCCAAAAACTGAAAACTGACCCTGAACCCTAAAAATACCCCTTTACACAAGAACTGAAAACTGACCCTGAACCCTAAAAATACTCCTTTACCCAAAATTAATTAATATTACAATTAAATTACTTCCCACCCTATTCCCCTATAAACCCACAACCCGCTCCAGTAGTAAAACATATAATTTAGTTAAAAATATACATAAATTATCAATTAATTATTCAATTATTCAATTAAAATAAATCATTGCCAATTAATATTTAATTGCAAAATAAATTAATCATTAAAAAATAATTATTTAATTACAAATAAATTACTTCCCACCCTATTCCCCTATAAACCCACAACCCGCTCCAGTAGTAAAACATATAATTTACTTAAAAATATACATAAATTATCAATTAATTAATCAATTAATCAATTAAAATAATTCATTGCCAATTAATATTTAATTGCAAAATAAATTAATCATTAAAAAATAATTATTTAATTACAAATAAATTACTTCCCACCCTATTCCCCTATAAACCCACAACCCGCTCTGGTAGTAAAACATATAATTTACTTTTATATATTTTTTTTTATAAAAACATATTAAACACATATTATAACAATTAATTTAAATACTTAAGTAAAATTTCTAACACATATTAGTAAATCGAAATTACTTACATCGATATATATGCTATCGATATAAGTAATTTCGATATTACTTACCTTAGGGTCGATATTCTGGACATCGATATTCTGTCCCTTCGATATTAGCAACTCGATATAAGTGTAAGTCGAAATTAAAGATTCGATATTTTGACTGTGTACCCAGTCATGTGTGGGCAAGGTTGATGGATCGAAATGTATGCCTCTGTTTACTCTGCTGAGCTTGCTAACTATTCCCAGGGGCTCCTGGGTGATCTGAGAATAATGACCTCCTTAAGTGACTAGGGCTACTACAGGACACAACAGAGGACATCACAGCCACTCATCTTTCTTGAGCGGGGTCTCTACTTAGCTTCATTTTCGTGATAGAGGACAGTCCCTGGCAGAGCTCAGTCTGTCAGCTACGCTGATGTGCAGCTCCATCTTGGATTAAAGAGAAGCCTTGCAGCAACTAACTTGTCAAAGGGACAAGTACTTTTACTCCAGTATCAATCAATCAATCAATCAATCAATCAATCAATCAGGGGGCTTATAAAGTGCGCTACTCACCTGTGAGAGTCTCAAGGTGCTGAGGGGGGAAGCTCTGGATCAGTCAGAGAGCCAGGTCTCTAGGTTCTTCCTGAAAGTATGCAGGGTCAGGGAGCATCTGATGTTCACGGGGAGCTCGTTACAGGTCTTGGCTCGGATGTAAGAGAAAGCTCTCCCATCTGTTCTGTTTCTGCGGATGCGGGGGACCTCAGCTAGGGTGAGGTCAGCGGAGCGGCGGTTCCTTGTGGGTATGTGGAAGGATACACTCTTGTTGAGGTATTTGGGTCTGATGTGGAGGGTTTTGTAGGAGTGGGTGAGGAGTTTGAAGGTGACCCTTTTCTCGACCGGTCTCTAGGAGTGGGTGGTTTTCCGAGGGCAGAGGGCCACCAGGTGTCGTCCCAGGCGGAGGGGTGGGGTCCGAGGATGAGGACCTTGGTCTTCTCTGAGTTGAGCTTCAAGCAGCTGTCCTTCATTCAGGCTGCCACATTCTTCATTCCTTCTTGGAAGCAGTGTCTGGTGTCTTCTGGACTCTTTCTGAGAGAAAGGATGAGCTGGGTGTCACGGCATAGGATACAATGCTGAGTCCCTGCTGTCTGACGATGGCGGCAAGGGGGGCCATGTAGATGTTGAAGAGCATGGGGCTGAGCAATGATCCTTGAGGTACTCCGCAGTTGATGTGTGTCGGTTTGGAGAGGAAGGGGGAGTCTGATCCTCTGTGTTCTGCTGGAGAGGAAGGATTGTATCCAGTCGAGGGCAGCTCCTTGTATACCCACATAGTGAAGTTTGACTGCAAGGGTACGATGAGAGACAGTTTTGAAGGCTGCGGAGAGGTCTAGAAGGATGAGTGCCGCGGTGTGTCCCTGGTCAAGTAACATGCGGATGTTGTCTGCAGCAGCGAGGAGGGCGGTCTTGGTGCAGTGGTTGCTGCGGAATCCAGACTGGGAGGCGTCTAGGATGGAGTTATCTTCGATGAAGGTGGTCAACTGGACATTCATGAGCCTCTCGGTGACTTTGGCCGCAAAGGGTAGGAGAGAGATGGGCCGGTATTTTTTCAGGTCGGTTGCGTCAGCCGATGGTTTCTTCAGGAGGGGTTTAACGTCCGTCCGCTCGAGTCGTCTGGGAAGATGCCAGACATGAAGGAGGCTTTGATGGTCAGTCCGAGTTTGAGTGCGATGGCGGCGGTGGCCCTGTGGAATATGTATGGTGGGCAGGGATCCGTTGGGGCTCCTGAGTGGGTTTTCTTCATGGTGGCGGTGATGTGTTCGACGGTGGCGGCTTTCTAGGTCATGATGGTTGCCTTGTTGGCGGCGTTGGGCGGAACCAGGTATGAACATTAGTGGAGGGTGTTTTGAGTTCATGCAGATGGTTGGTGGGATTAGCAGATGACCTAGAGGAGATTAGATGTTGCTAAGCGCAGGACAGGTTGTGGTCTCTGAGATTAGATGTGGGCAATATGCAGAAATACAATAATAAAGATGAAGGCAAACATGCATGTGACTTAGAGTTGGCTGTACTCAGAAAGATGAGGCACGCAGCAGCTGGAAGGTAAGAAGAGTGTCATTCATAGAAAAAAGGAGAGGTGACCGTCAAACGTTTTAACTCAATGTCAAAAAGCTCAAGCTGGGTTTTAGGAATAAAGAGTAGGCTTTTGAGACAGCATGCCCTCTGAGAATACAAAACTGCAGAAGAAACATCATCATTTGTACTTGAGATAGCAGTATGTTAGATACTTTGACAGGCCCAGAATTAGGTGTCTGGTGTGTCCACTGCTGGGCTGTGCTAGAGCACGGCTTCAGCATGGACAGATGGCCAGCTCAGGGGTAGGAAGAGTAAAGTAATGGCTGAATGTATGTCTAGGGAAATATCAATAGCTTTAGGCTTTGCTTGAACGAAGCAGAAATCTAATGATCAAATCAACGTGAAAGACTGCACAAGGCAAGTGAGGTAAACAACCAAAAAGAGCTGCTGCAAATGCCGGAGCATTCTCTTCTGATGTTTATTCTTAAGGTTTGCCTCACAGTATTAATTACCAAGGCAAAGTAGAATCAAATGGCCTGGTTTAGCACGGCCCAGGGTGGGGTGAGGACAGCATCCCAAACAGGGGTGGTGTATTGTCTGCACTCCTGTAGCTGGAGGGGGGAGACCCAGACACTGAAATGTGGAGAGAGGGGCTACATTTGGAAACTCAATGAAGACTTTTGTCTAACAAGGAGATGCAGACTGGGCTTCCTGAGCAATGGCATTCAGTGAATGTCAGGGGTCAGGGGTGGGAGTGCAGTTTCTGTTTTTCAAGGTGAAGCAGTTTATAGGTCAGGCTTGTCCTTTGCCTTCCCCAATCACTGCTTCAGGAAGAACAGGGACAGCCAGGTGCAGAGATCTCACACTTCATTGTGCTCATGTGGTTGGTGCTCCCACTTGAAGCCAACCCTGGTGTTTACTGCTGTAGGAAACATCATTTCAACCAAAGGATTTGTAAGGGGAGAAAGGCATTAAAAGGTAAAATCATCCCACCCCAATGTGTACTTTCCAGTATTTTTAGTCCTGTTGTCTGAAACAGCAGAACTGGCTACAGCCAACCGGTAGGATCGATACGAGGCAGCTAAGGAGTGAGGCAGCAGTGCAAGGATCAGATATACGTGAAAAAGGCTTTATTTAATTAATCAGGGTGAGACAAGCTGGGCTGTCTTAGCACCACAGACAGAGGTGCTTGTACTAGATGGCAGGCACTACTGTGGAAAGGCCCACAAATGAGTGAATCAATTGGATGGACAAACTACTTGAATGTTATGAACACCAAACAACTTCAGTTGGTAATAAAGTTATGTGTTAGCTACATAATATACAAAGTAAGAGGTGGACAACTCTGACTTTACAAAACCTAACCAATCTAAGGTCTTATACTGAAAAAGCTTGATCCTAATACGTAAAATCTCGTGATCAGATTTGGGAATCTTCCTTTCATGCGGGGTGAAAAGTAAAGGTGAGCAGTAAGGATGCAAAGAGAAACCTGGGTATTCTTTCTGTTTCTCTCTAGTGAACTTTATTCCAAAACACTGGGTTTGAATTGGTCTCATTGGCCAAACTGCCCCCTGACCAACCTGCCAACGTCAGGAGCACAGGGGCAGATTTAAAAGGAGGGCACTGAAGTGAACTTGCGGGTAAAAATGTAATTTTGTTGTCATACTCCCCCCACGTACATACCCAATTTACATCTGCTGGGGTCTATGGCATATCCAGCTTCTATCAGGCAGAACTCCCCTCCTCACACCTCCAGCCCAACAAAGACCTCACCTGGTGTCTTCCAAGCCAGAGACCTGCAGGCCTCCACCAAGCAGGCCCTCTGCCCCCTCTTGCCTTCAGCAGCTCCTGTAGTTGGTTGGGGTCCAGGAGCAGCTCCTCCAGGCTGTGGTTGAGGCATTGGGTGTCCTCACTCATGGCCAGCAGCTAGCAGGACTTTCTTATCATTACCTCTCTCTGAGGACGTTAACATCCCAGCAATGGGTCTCAGGGGTCAGATGAGGGGTGCCTTGAGCAGACCAGTGCTCGACTGAAGAAGAGCTGGAAGGGAGAGTGGTTTGAACAGTGGTGGAAGAGAGAGAGAGAACATCGGTGCTTCCTGGCCTGCCCAGGCCCCTCTGTGCTTTCATCTGCTGCATGTGCAGTACTTCTGCAATAAGCATAATAAGTACCTTGCAACCAGCATTGCTGGTCATAAGCACTTCCTTAACCAATGTTAGGCCAGGAACCTACTTCACAAGGTAGTGTTTAGAACTGTCCCTTCACCCAGTGCCAGTTCCAGGACAAAGCACAGGGTTCCTTCACAACAGGCTCACCTTAGGGGTGAGGAGACACACATGTATGCTCAATGGGTGGACATACGGGTCATAACAACCTGTCCTGTCTCACACAAAGCTCTCCACTGTTTCTCGTTGCCATGCACATGTGAAATGTGAATAGATTCCACCCGGCACTCTTAGCGGTTCACACAATGCTTACATTCAACCCATGACACACAGAATATGAACAATTGCTGTCCACAAATATACAAACTCATGGAAGGGTAAAAATCAATTAAGCTACACGAGCACAACCTTTTACATGGGAAAGGCCAGTTGACAGCTCCCCATGGAGACAGTAAAAGGTCCTGTTGCTTCATTATAAGTCACGGTGCCTCCACTCTCAGCCCCGCAAGGCCCGATGAGAGGGGACAGCGGTCCACCTTTTAATGATGAGTGCACCTTGGATGCCTCTTCAACCTAAGAGCAGCCCTCTGGGGTCTCAGACCATTGTAACTAGGAGACTCTCAGAGAGGTGAAGTATTGTGAGGCCTGGTGGAGCCAAAATGAAAACCACACAGACTGCACCGAAAAAACAGAGGGAAAGGCAGAGCTCTCAGGAGCAGTGCAGGGGGGTCTGTCCCAACACCTTTGCATCTGAAGGCAGAGTGAGGCATACCTGCTCACCCTTCTTATAGAAGCTTGTAATACCTGCAGTCTGAGAGTCACTTGGGTCATATATTTTGGGAACAGCTACAATGTTACTAGTTTTCCAAATTCTAGGTAGCAGTTGATGAACCCTAGTTTCTTTGGAGGTGTCTTTTAAAGGTTTCAGTCCTTAAAAGAAAAAAGCTCCCATCCTTACATGGTTTATGAAAAGTTAGATACTCAGAAGTGGGGCAATCCTTTATCAGACGTGGCCATTATTGTGTAAGAAGACATGGACTTTAGTATTTAGCAACAAGATGTGACTGTTAGAATGTGACAGTACTAAAATAAATTAGGGCTCGATTATGAGCCAGTACACTGATTCACTTGTCCCCGATGTCTGTCCAACTTTTTCTTTGCAGAACTTTTTCCAGCATTTAAAAGGGGAATTTCTGTATGGAAACAAACTCCGACTCAAAGATTTTACGTCTTTTCTTTTACTTTAGTTAAAAAGTTAGTTTAGTTGAAATAAATTCTTGCCCCTTTAATTAGCATCTTTCTGAATATTAGTGCTCCCTCGAGTACACAATAGCCCAGTGCTGCAGTTCACGGGGGTCCGCATGTAAAGGTCAGGAGGGCCGCAAGGGCAACAAGTTAAAGTTTGAGGTTTGCAAGGAATTCTAGGTAAAGCAACCTAATGAGAACCACGCAAGCCACTGCATCCTGAATTCCCTTGGGTGTCTAGTTTTCAAAAATGTACAGGGTTGCTAGGTTTCCTCAGGTGCCAGCTGAGCTAGGGTCCCAATTCCACAACTACCCACTTTGCAAAAAATGGGTCAGTTTTAAGTAGAAGAATTTGATGTAGTCATGTTGCGTTTTGGGGTTGTTTCCTGTAGTGGCCACTAGGGCTAGCCACAGAAGTGTGTTAGCATTTTGTTACCAGAAGACAAATGGGAGCAATGAACCATAGGGTATTTCTTATTACTAATTGAATTTAGCTGCATTGGTGCCTTCCAAATGTAAGCCAGTGTGTACGAAAGAAGACATTGTGACAAGTATTCTCCAAATCATATGCTCATATGGGTACCCTCAAATTCAGAGATGTGCAAATAACCAGAGCTCCTAAAATTCATATCTTATGCCCCTTTCAGAAATACATAGGTTTCCTTGATACCCATTTTTCATTCTACATATTTCATCATATGAATTGGTCTGCACAATGAATACCCAGTCTACAGTGCAGCTCACTACAAACCCTCTAGACCCCTCCAACCAGAAGGGCTAGAGGACACAATGGCATATTGCATTTGAAAATCGGGAATTGTTTGAAAAAGTTTCAGATGCAAATGTTGTCACAAAGGGCCGTTTTTTCCTTCTCATTTTCAGTATGTCTTTATTTCGACAGTTAGTTCCTTTGGGAAAACCTTGAGTGATCTAAACATATGACCCCTTGCTGATTTCAAAATAATGTCTACATTGCAGAAATATGTAGCTTTTCTGTATCACCTAAGGGCTTTACACTTGTTTCGACCACATATTGGAAGTAGGTTGAGAGCACAAACAAATAGGAAATTGTGCTACCTCTTTGAAAAATGCCAAACCTGTGATCAAAAAATAGTTTTTTTACTGATTCCGCTGTGCATGTGCCTGAATCCTGGAACATGGCGACTTTAGCACAGCAAACCACTCCTAGATGCCATGTTTAGAAAAAGAAAACAGACCCTTATCTAGAGAGCTTTTTACCCACAACTTGAAATCTACCATATTTTGCCTATTTTCTCTATTCTCTCCAGGGGAACCCACAAACCCTGGGTAATTTTAGGTACACCATGATGTTGAAAAAAAGGACACAAATTTGGTGTGGATTCCTTATGTGGAAAAAAAGATTTTGCATCCCTAAGTGCGAACTACCCCGAATAGCCAAAAAAGGACTCAGCCATGGTGGAGAAGGCCCCACATCTAAGGGGTTAATAATATTCAAGGGGAAGGAGTAAACAGCGCTTTGGGCTGTACACCAATGTTTGACTGATGTTGTGTTTATGATTAGAAAATATGTACCACATTAGGTACTCTTGCCTCAAATCTGCAAGTCAAAATGTCAAATCAGTCAGAGTTGGGTGAAAGAAACAGCATTGGACTAAGAAAGTAAGAAAGCAAACCAGAAAACCAGATCTGGATTTCCTCCACAGCAGGAGTCCTGTAAAAATGGAAGTAAAGTAAGGGACAGGGTAAATATTTTTAAAAAACAGATCAGTATCATTGACAGATAGACTTTGTTATATCACGCGAAAGACAAATTCCTCAGATAAGAGAGAGAGAACAAGCGCGCATTGCTGAGGTTGAAGGGAAGCAAGAAGAGTAGAGTTCAGATTCAAGAGCTCATTTTAGGAAAACAAAGTGGCGGAACTGGTAAAGAAACTTCATGCCTCAGAAACTGTGAATACTCTCGAGGAACGGGACAGGGGCTGTAGTGCTTCTGGAGCACACAGCGGAAGCGTCTGTAGTTCACCAGACTCTCACAGAGCACCTGGGGGTGACTCCAACTGAAGAATACATCCAGGTAGAAACACTGGGTGGACACGTGAACTGTCTGGATACGGTTATGATGTAGAAATACAGATTAAAGAGGACACATTGAACAAAATAAAAGCAGTATTTTGGTCACATTTATGGGATGCCTTTCACACCATTCTTGCAGAGGATGACAGACCCCATCTTTGTAAGAGGCCCACCTTGGCACACCTTGTAATATTGGAAGCATTTTCCTCTTTAGTACCCGTAGGTCTCAAGGACAAACATGCCTGTGACTTGGTTTTACACCTATGCACACACACTAAAGAATTAAGTGATTCCGCTGCACAGATTGCAGAAATCAATGTCTCCCTACTTGCCCTTCAAAGAGCTGATCCGTCAGTCCCATACTAAATGTGTCAAATTCAGCAGTCCTTGTAGAAGGTTGCAATGTAGACTTACTATCTTGGTGCTGAATAGATTCAGAGATTGAAAAGTTTAATTGATAAAAGTAAAATAGGAGAGCAACTGAAGAGGTCATAAGCAAGCTTTCAGCTGTTGATTTTGTTTAACATCACAGTAACCAAGAAATCAGTTGAAAGGGTTTTTTTTGTGTATCCAAAGAAAATTACTTTTGGGTGATACCTATCCCATCTTACTCACTTTGTGTACCTCAACTGGGGACCATGAAGACTTGGAATATACTAGTATAATATTCCATTTGACGCAAATGTTATGTTTCTGTATTCTTCCATTAGAGGCTGTCCCTTTGGTTTTTTTGTCCTGAGGGAGACCAGCAAAGATGCATGACCAGTAACACAAATCAGAGGGTCGAAACATTAATGTGAATATCCTATGCCCTACATCAGTTAGCCACAAAAATAAAAGAGAAACAATACAAGGATACCTTGAACACCATAAATGTGGACATTTGACTACATGTGTTTTTTTAAATAAATTTTCAAGTCTGAATATGTGAACACTGTGAACTTTTCATTTCTTATGTTATGTATGTAAGTTGAATGTATTGCATTGAATGTATTCTGTGTGTTATGGACAGCTGAATATTACATGTTATTGATGAATTACACCTTGTGTCATGTTTTATGGACAGTAAGAAGTCCATAGTGCAGAGGCTTGTAGAAGCTCTCGTATCTGCCTAATGGAGATCAGTATTTGGCCCTTAATATTCATGCTTAGTGAATAGCATCTTTAACAATTCTTGCTAGAATTTTGACACCTGACAGAACCACTTGTTGTTCACAATTATATACTCAGGTTCTGAGGGACACAGGGCAAACCCATTATACATAATGGTGCATTGGAAAATACAGTCGCAAGAAGAGCAAAGGGGAATTTTGTAGATTTTTTCAGTTCTTTGCAGCAGGAAGAACCTTCAAAGGCCCAAAACTGGATTTGTCACTACAAGGCAGGTCAGAACTCCCAGCTGAGGAATTCAAGGATGCTGCAGTTGAAGTCTTTGCTGACCCTGAGACTTCTTAACAGGAGGAAAGCACACACAAGCTCTTGGAGAAACTTCACATACAGGAAACCAGCAAAGTTCATACCTTTTCCTCTCCTTGGCAGAAGCAGCAACTGCAGGCCAACCTAGCAAAGCAACTCACAGCAAAGTGTCTGACTCCTCCTCACAGCTCTTCAGCTCTTCTCCTTAACAGCGGTTCCTCTTGATTCCAGAAGTATTCTAAAGTGCTGGGGTTTTAGGTCTAATACTTATAGCCCTTAATTTCTTTGCAGTCTTTATAAGAAGGTCTCTATTGCTTAGTAAAAAAGTGTTCTGTTCTTCCTGTCCCAGCTACACTACAGGGGGTGGAGACAGCATTGTGCAAGGCAGCCATAGCCTATTCAGGTGTCAGGGACAACTCCTCCAACCACTCTAGCCAGGCAGACCCATCAGCAAATGCAGGGCACACCTCAGCTCCCTTTGTGTGAGTGTCTGGAGTGAATGCAAAAACAGCCCCATGCCTTCTACAACCAGATGGTGAACCCAAACGTGGGCAGAGACACACAGAATGGGTAAAGAAGAAAATGCCCACTTACTAAAAGTGGGATTTTTAAACACACAATCTAAAAGCTACCTTTTCTAAAAGGTGTGTTATTGAATTCTTAGCTCAGAGAGCCTAAACTCCAAATCAACAGCTGTTTTCAATTGAAAGGTAGACTTGTAAATTTTACAAGACAGCTCCGATGATAGCCTCTAAAAGAGTTAGTCCTTGCAATAGTGAAAAACAAAAATTGCAGTTTTTCACTAACAGGACATGCAAAACAAACCAGTACATGTCCTACCTTTCACATACACTGCGCCCTGCCCATGGGAGTACCTTGGACCTTCCTTAGGGGTGCCTGACATGTAATAAAAGGGAAGGTGTGGGTCTGGCAAGTGGGTGCACTTGTCAGGTTGACACGGCAGTTAATAACTTTATATTTTTTTTTAGCATATCTTATATAGCGCACAGCTACCCCAACGGGGTGTCCCGGCGCTTGCATTGGGAACCCGTCCTGGCTTTTCCCTGTGAGATAACCCGTACTGGGCATCCCCAAGGTGAAAGCCAGGCATCCTGCCGCAGGGGGCCGTAGTGGAGATTAAGCAAGCTATTGCCCAGAGTTGCAGAGTGTGAACCCGTGATTTGAGTAGGCACCGAAGTGAGAATTATCGAGTCCGTGGACACTTGGGCTCAGACCCTGCCGCGTCGGGAATTGAACCCTGGTCCCGGGTCTGACCTCAGCATCCGGGTATGCCTCCTCTAACCATTGAGCCACACTTCACTCACAGACACTGGAAGGGCAGGCATGAGATACATTTACAGGGCTACTCATGTGGGTGGCAAAACCAGTGCTGCAGGCCGACTAGTAGCATTTGATGTACAGGCCCTGGCACACTCAGGGCACTTTACTAAGGACTTACAAGTAAATCAAGTATGCCAATCATGGATAACCAACCATAAGACAATTTAAAGTAGGTGCACTTGCTTTTTTTCACTGATCAGCGGTGGCAAAGTGACCAGAGTACCTAAAGCAGCAGAAGCTAAATCCAGCACACAGTCAAAAAATACAGGAGATAGAGGCAAAAAGTCAGGGGAGACCACGCCAAGGATGCCCAGACTAACATATATCCAATGCTAAACCCTGTGCAGCTGACTGCTGTGTAAGCAATCTATTGGGTGACCCATCAGAGATGCTGAGATGACCAAACTGCTGAAATGATTGAGTATTAATTTTCCGGGAGCTCTCATAGATTCATTAGTATATTTAGGGGTTGATTACGAGTTGCGAGTAGTTCGACTGCTGCGGTCAGACCGCCACAAGACCACCAGCACTGCAGGGATCAAGGATCCTGCTCAGCCAGTAGTCTGCACACAGGCAGAAATATGCTGTTGCTACTGCAGGGGCACCAGTGAGCATATTTTAAGGTGCATCACCATCACTTATGGTGGTGAAACCACCATGAAAAGGGTGACGGTGAAGCAACCAAGGGGCCTTAAGTGGCCCCCTGCCACCTCAGAGCCTAGGGGGTGCATGCAGGAGGCACATCGAGTGCCTCTCTGTACCCAGTTGCAGCACAGTGTGGCATATATGCCACACCATGCAGGAAGGTGAGGTTGGCAGTCTGAGAGGGCAGTCTGCATGTCAGGCACTTCAATGAAGCGAAAGGACCGCTGCTGTCAGACCACAACAGGACTGCCTGCAAGACCATGATATACGTCCTAATCTGGCAGGCGGTTGCACCATGGGTTCGGCAGTTTGTGCAATTTAATTCTGAATTGTTACTACATGAAATTACAACTCAAATTATAACAGCTTTTAGATATACCAGTCTTACATTCTTAATTCATATTGGTAAAATATCTTTTAAGACAGTTATATGTGTAATATCAGTCTGAAATGTTAACACATCATATCTCAGCACCAGCCTTAAATTCTGAATACAAAGCCGGCAATAAAAAAAATGTATATAAGGTCCTGTGATGTACCTATGGTGTGGTCAATTTATAAATGCTCTCAATTTGGACATGAATGTGTGAACATAAAAAATGCACAGTACATCGTCATGGACCCGGAGATGAGTTAGAAAAGGCCATCCGGTCATGAATGGATAGCATGATGTATGTTGTATTGTATGGCCCGGATGTAAAGGAATCTGTGGTCTTTAGCCTCACTGTATGATATCCCAGAAGGAAGTTCACAAAGTAGAGAGCATTATAAAAGTGTGGCACCCGCTTCTGCAAATACTGCAATAAAATATCTGTTTGCTAGTACTGTGTGTAACAGTATGAATATTAAGTAACTGCAAATCCTATCAGGAAACATATTGAAGTTTAAGTACTCTGAGAAACTATATCAAACCAAAAGCTCTGTGAGAAGAGATAACAAAAATAAAAGTGCCCTCCGCCATCGTAATCGGCCCCTAGGTTCTATAATACATAAGACTATGACATAACATTAGTATTGTTGGAATTTAGAAAGATAATCAAAAAAGTAGTTGCTTGTACATTTATAATAAATAATTTTACTGTTTACAAATTTTCATACAATAAAGATGTTTCTCATATTTTTAAATAGTTATTTATTTTTTCAAAGTTATTTATTGTAAATGTTTACATTTTTTAATGTAATTCTAGTTTAATTAACACCTTTATATATTAATAAAACAATTTTAATACTTGTCTAATCTATACTACTATTATAAAGAGAGAACTCTCACCTTTTGGCCAGGTAAACTCGGGAACCACAGCGCCAATCCACACACCCAATACATTGGTGTAATCCTCAGGGTGTGCAGATGGACATAGGCGATATAACGTTAAAAAATAAGTTAGATTTAAAAAATTAACATTTAAAAAAAAGTAGTCCCCTCGAAGTAGCGCCGGCCGCGACCTGCGTCTGACGTCAGGAGCGCGGCGTCCAGGAGCGGCGGACATGGCGCGGGGGAGGAGCGGTGACGACCTGCGAGGAGCGGTGGAATGAGGAGCAGCAGCTGAGGTAAGGCAGCGGGGGTCGGGCAGACGGGGGACGGGCTCATGGACAATGTCGGGGCGGGCGGGGTAGTTTTAACATGTTTAAGAGGCAGCGGGGGTCGGGGCAGACGAGACTGAACACTGCCGCCTAAAGCACTGCAAATTGTGGCAGGTACGACCCCCCTCCCCCCCCCCCCCCTGGAAATTCGGAGCGCGCTATCTCGCTGCAACATAGCATTGCTCTTTGTGATGCACATCTGAACACTATGAAATATAATTTTCTTGAGCGTCAATAAAAATGGAACCTTGGGCACATGGGCGAATGCACATTAGGCGCACTGACAAAGCAATGCTGAACAGATTCATTTTTTTCGCCTGACCAAGAAAAGTATTTCTGGGAATAATCACAGCACCATCACAAATGGTTTCTGAACTAGCACATATTTAAACTAATGGTCTGCCTTCGGTGCATTTTGATACTGGGCATTTGTTTACGTCCTGTGTGAAGAACATTAGAGGTACTGCGGTATTTGGAACGTTGTATGCTGGCTTCATTGTTTTTTTATTGGTATCCACGGTCGCGTTAATGGGTTTTGGCCATTACATGGGGGGGTGCCATGTGCGTGGCCCAGACCCGTTTAACGGATACGCGGTGGGGGAGGGGGTGCGGTATTTGGAACGTTGTATGCTGGCTTCATTGTTTTTTTAATGGTATCCACGGTCGCGTTAATGGGTTTTGGCCATTACATGGGGGGGTGCCATGTGCGTGGCCCAGACCCGTTTAACGGACACGCGGTGGGGGAGGGGGTGCGGTATTTGGAACGTTGTATGCTGGCTTCATTGTTTTTTTAATGGTATCCACGGTCGCGTTAATGGGTTTTGGCCATTACATGGGGGGGTGCCATGTGCGTGGCCCAGACCCGTTTAACGGACACGCGGTGGGGGAGGGGGTGCGGTATTTGGAACGTTGTATGCTGGCTTCATTGTTTTTTTAATGGTATCCACGGTCGCGTTAATGGGTTTTGGCCATTACATGGGGGGGTGCCATGTGCGTGGCCCAGACCCGTTTAACGGACACGCGGTGGGGGAGGGGGTGCGGTATTTGGAACGTTGTATGCTGGCTTCATTGTTTTTTTAATCGTATCCACGGTCGCGTTAATGGGTTTTGGCCATTACATGGGGGGGTGCCATGTGCGTGGCCCAGACCCGTTTAACGGACACGCGGTGGGGGAGGGGGTGCGGTATTTGGAACGTTGTATGCTGGCTTCATTGTTTTTTTAATGGTATCCACGGTCGCGTTAATGGGTTTTGGCCATTACATGGGGGGGTCATTACTTTACTTCTTCCAGCGTCTTTTGCTTGATCGAACGTTGTATGCTGGCTTCATTGTTTTTTTATTGGTATCCACGGTCGCGTTAATGGGTTTTGGCCATTACATGGGGGGGTGCCATGTGCGTGGCCCAGACCCGTTTAACGGACACGCGGTGGGGGAGGGGGTGCGGTTTTTTTGTTTACAATTCGCCGTTTTATTGGATTTTTGGGTGCTTTCGGGGGGGCGCGTGTTTACCAACTTGGAGCTGATCATTGTGATGGTGTTGTGATTTTGTTTTAAATACAAAGATAGCTTAGGGCCACTACTCAAACTGAAGGTGCGTCATGTGAACGTTCGCGAGGTTGGGCAACCAGTTAAATGGCCCCACTCAAAAAATAGTTTACAAGTATATGTATGTCCCAGAACGCTGCAAACTCTCCCCAGGAATGGGAACAACACCGTGGCAAAATAACAAATATTCCTATAATTAAACCTATTCATAGGCAACCATGCGACCTTTTTAATTCACTACTATTTATATATCTTTTCAGTCTTTGAGCAAACAGGTATTAACAGGCAACGGTGTGCAAAAATAGCAATTTTGAAAAAGAAAGCAGGAAATCACATCATTAATTGAATACAGTGATTGTTCGAACACTTTAAACACCGATAACAGTATTCCTAAGACTCGGCATTAGTCCTCGCTGCAGCAGCGTCGTGTGCTCAGTTCAGCTTCGCACCACTATTTATTGCAATTAGACAAATTAGCGGCGTAAGCCTCGATTGGGATGCATTCCGACTGTGGGTATTCCCACCAGAAATGTTGGAAAATATGACATACTGTTTTTATTCGTCCCGCTTTTGCTCTCCGCTCGCATTATGAAGCTGCTCCCCACATTCAAGTGCTCAGAGGAAGGGAGGCAGGGCTGTTCTGGATTGGAAACTGCAGTAATTTCTGAAATGGCTAACACAACACGATTAAAACCAAATAAAAAGGGTAGGGTGTGTTTTTCTATTTATTTAAGAGACATGGAGAGCCTGTGACTGCTAACAAGTAAAGGTGAAAAATAATAAATAACCTAATAGAGCCAACCTATCCAAGTTTAAGGCGGATCGGATGGGATTTTTGGTGCGCATGGAGAATTGGGGTGTTTTCGGGGGGGCGCGTGTTTAGGTGAAAAGTCGTTCCCGTTCCAGTGGATGGATTGGGTTGATTTTTGGTGACAATTTAGGGAATCGCTGGAACAACTGTCCCGCCAAGTTTGAAGCGGATCGGAGTAGTGGGAGTGCCTCAAAGAGCAATTTCTTTGCGGAGTTGCGAATTGCCATTTTATCCAATGGGATTTTTGGTGCTCATGGAGAAGTGATTTTGGGGGTGTTGTAGTTGGGCTAGAGGGACGTGGGTTGGGTGAGCTGTAGGGAGAGAGGTTTGGCGAGTGTGCCTAATTTTTGCGTTGAAGGGAAGCGTGTTTTTGTGCAACGTGGACTTTGCAAAAAAGGTGTGCTTTGGATTTTGGCCTGTGTCTAGGCCGCCATTTGAGGGTCTTCCAGCTAGTCCTTAGCAGGTTTCACGCGACGGGCTGAGAGTCGGGATTGTGAACATTTGGGGAAATTGGTCTGGAGTAAGTTGGTGTAGTGGAAGAGGTGTTTTTGTGCTTGTTTGTGAGGCCTGATTTGTGGCCTACTTGTTTTTGAGATATTTGCGTGTTTTGATGGCGCGATTTAAGGGTGTGTTAGGTACTTGAGAGTGGATTTTGCGAGGTGGGTTGATAATTTGGGATGTTATTGGTTGGTGGTATGTGTTTGGAAGGGAATTGCTGGCTGGAAGGGGTTATTGCGGCCTAGTGTGTAAGTGCGTTTAGGCACGATCTGAGGTTTTTGCAGTTTGTGAATGTTGTTAATTTCACGTGCCAGATTGGAGTGTGTTCCAGCTATTTGCGAGCAGAGTGACGGTGCTGGGATGACACTTGGGAATGTCTAGTTTGCAAGAAAAGTCGTTTGAGGAAAATTGATGGATGGGAAGGTGTGTTGTGGGCCTACTTTCGAAGTGCGTTTTGCGTGGTTTGGCTGTTTGACGCTGGTGAAAGTCCGAAGTCGCGGTTTTTCAAGGTGCGATTTCAGTGACTCCTAGGTGTTTTGCGCATTACATCGGCTGGCATGTGCGTGGCGGTGGTGGAGGGGGTGCGCAAAAAAAAAAAGAATGAAATAAAAATACATTAATGCTCATTTACACACTGTTGATTATAACCATCAGTTGGTTACCATTGATTTTGTTTATCAGGTAGCCGGCTTTTTGGGGATAAAATCTTCTCCCTTTATGGAAGATGAGAATATAACTTACCTGTATACTTATCTGGTGCACTATTTCTTTTGTGGGGGGTATGCAAACATTCCCTGGGGGCTGAGCTTTCAACATTCGGCAGAGCGGGGCTCCAGGGCCACACGTGCTTGTTACTGGCACCCAATAATGTGTTTTTATTTCCAATGTGGTTAGAAAGCAATACTCTGAGTTCTTGATCAATGTGCAATCCCTTGTGTTTCCTCTTATTTCTCATTGTTACTTTGCATTTAATGGTCATGCTTTCATTCTTGTTCCACCACGTTTCTTGTATTTTAGTGTGTACCCTACCTTCTTTTCACCATCACCTAAATGTCCATTGCAACCAACCGATTCTTGAATGTAATTTTGGTGTTATGTTTTTTCCTTTCTGTCTTAAAATTTGGTGAAACCCTTGGTGTATTACATTTGTTGGTGAGCATGACACCATTATTGTACAAATTGTTCTTAATAGTTTCAATAATTTATTTCCCCACTACTTTTCCTAGGTCGCACTCTCACCTCTGCGTCTGAGGGCCATTGTTTCCTTCGCTTCTGTGACACTCCACTGTGTAGTCCAACCCTGCATTCCTTGAACTTCTACTGTCTCCTGCTACTCACCTCAGCTTTCTTTAAAGTTGGTGAATATTTTTTGCCCTTCCGTTTACAAAGTTCATGAAACCTCAATGTTTGTTTAAGTGATTTTGATGCATGAGTACTTCACAAACACCGTCATTTTCCAGCGTGTGCTGATTAAATGTTCATTGTAACGAATCATCATTTTTCAAAACTTTCTCCAACTTTGCCTAGGTCGCAGTCACAGCCCTGCTTAGTCTTCAGTCCAAGTCTTGCTTTGGGTCTCTTCCACTTCAGTCTGTAGTCCATCCCTTGTTTATTTCCAGACTTGCCTGTCTACTGCAACTCACTATTGTGTTTCTTATACTTGGTGAGTGTTGTTGTCACTGCCCTGTGAGCATGCAATTCCAACCCATAGTTTTAACAAGTCTTCAGAGCCTTGATTTTCAAAGTATTCTTAGGCGTTACACTGATTGTCATGACAGGTTGAATCAAGTGTGTTCATGTACTTTTTTTGCCCGTCCTGTCCTTAAGTCTTGATTTCTAAATGTTTGATCAAGTTTTTGTGAGCCATCATTTTCAGAGTACGTTCTTGCTTCTCCCTGAACGTCATTACGCCAGCAAAGTTACTCACTACTCCAGAAGTATGCAGTCTTTCCAATGCTAGTCTTGTCCATAGAGGTTTCCTGAAAGTGAACAATGTTCTCCCCATTAAAATTAATATATAATTAGTTATTTGAGGATTCCTTGTATGTGTCACCTAATTTTGGCCCTGCGAAGCACATACATTCTCATTATATGTTTAATGTTTTAGAAATTCCTTTTGAGTAATTGCGGATGACCTCAATAGATGTACGTTATTTTCATCTATAACTCATTTTAGTATCTTGTGTTTTATTGCAATGTCAGGTTCCAGTTCTGAATATGCCATGTTTCCCTTCTTGATGATTGTTTCTAAGCCTTAGTATTGTTGTGATCAAGTAAATGTATGACATTTATATCTTTTGTTCCTATCTAATTTTCCCAATTTTCTTGTATTTTATTTCTATCAATACTTTAGTCTCAGTGGGAATATAAATGGATCCCTGCAAGTTCAATTACCTTGTGGCTTATTTGAGTCGTAATGAGTATCCCGTTGGCTTGACCAAAATGGAGAAGAAAACATTGCGCCGAATGTCCAGAAACTACACAGTCCAAGGTATTATTTTTTACTCGCTAATCTTATTTTGCCATGTTTTGTCTGCATGTTTTGCATCGACTCTCGATGTGTTGTAGTGTTATTTTGATTTGGCTATTTATGGGAAATTTTTCCTCTTTTTTGTCGATAGATGGAGATTTGTTCTATACATTTAAAGATGAGAAGAGGAAAGTTGTTGTTGGTGTTGAAGCTGCTCGAAAAATATTTCATGAATTTCATTCGTCGACGTTTGGAGGGCATTCCGGGATTAATAAAACGCAGAGAAGCATAGGAGCCCGTTTTTTTTGGCCCGATATGACTATTCATATTAAAGACTGGGTGAGTCATAATGTCGTTTGCCTTGGTGATCGTAAACCATTCACATGGTTCTGTAGTCATTGAAATGTATCTTTTATTACTTGTATTTGGTTACATTTTTGATTTTGTGTACAATCACCCATTTTTTTCATTAGGGTTTTGCAATTGTCTTTGCAGATTAAACATTGTGATGCTTGTCAAAAGGAACAGCCATCTCTCAAGAAGTGCCCAGAGTTAAAACCAATTAAAGTATGTTTTAAATTCTCATACATTTTTTTGAAGGCCTGTCAGCCGATTCTTTCTTCTCGAAGTTGCGTATTCTATAGTTCTTGCATTGTGGTTCTTTATAGGTTGGCCGTGCTTGGGAGCTAATAGGCGTGGATTTGATGGGACCCTTACCTACAACTGCTGCAGGCTACAGATATATTTTCACTGCAACCGATTACTTTTCCAAGTGGGTAGAGGCATTTCCTTTAAAACAGAAGAATGCATCTGAGGTATCTGCGAGATTTGTGGAATTGTTTCTCCGCCATGGTTGTCCGAAAAAGATCCTCTCTGATCAAGGGCGGGAGTTTTTGAACGCAGTGAGTGAACTACCTTTTGCTGCTGTTGTTATGTTTTAATCTTTCTTTTTCCTCTTTTGAAAAGTATAATCAATCTTTCATCATTCATCTTTGTACGTTGTGTTTCATTTCTTTTGCGGAATGGTTTTTTTTTTTTTTTTTTTTTTAGGTGAACAATAAATTATTTGAGTTGTTAAACATCAAACGTGCTGTCAGTTCAGCCTATCATCCTCAGACAAATGGCTTAGATGAGCGTACAAATGCTAACATTAAAAGGTAAGGTGTGTTATTGTGATTAGTGCATAAGTTAATGTCATGTTTCTTTTGGGCTCATTTTTCAATGTTTAATCGATTGTTTTTCTTAAACACATATGTCAGTTAAAATGAATGTTCGTTAATAATCCGTTCTTTCGCAAAGTTACATTCTACCTCTTTTTTACCTTCTACAGCGCTTTGGCAAAGTATGTGAATGAGCATCAGACTGATTGGGATCTTTATTTAGACCATGTTTTGTTTGCTTTACGCTCAAAGCCGCATTCTACCACAAAATTTTCCCCGTTTCTACTCTACATGGGCCGTGAACCAACATTCCCATGTGAGCTGGGTAATAAACTGGTATGAGACTTTGAATACATTACTTAAGATTAGTCTTTTTAAAATGTTATGTGCCCTATATTGTACATGTACTTTTCTATTATTTCGTTGACATACCAATTCAGGATTAGTTAAGTCTTATGACATATTTTTCTTTAAAGACTTATCCGAGTTTTCAAGAAGTAACAAAAAAATGTTGCTTTTTATGTTTCCTTTATTAGCTGCAGTTTGTAAAACCATCGCAAAGCGATTATCCCGTAATTCTTGCAGAAATGAAAAGTAGAGCAGCAGAGTTGCATGAGCAGGCGAAGCAGAATATAGCGCTTGGCCAGGAAAGGCAAAAAATTCAATATAAAAAAAGACTTTGCAAGAGATATACTCCATACAGCTTCAAGGAAGGAGAGTTTGTGCTTTTGCAAAATATTAGGCGAAACATGAGAAAAGGCGGTTCTTTGGAGACTAGATTCTCAGGACCCTACTCTGTTGCAGAAATTAAAGGGAAGCGTGTAAAGCTAATAAATGATCGAAACAAATTATTAAGTAGAACATGTAATTTGGACATGTTAAGGCCGTACAATGCTAGCGATCCAGGTAATTTCTGGTTTATTACCTTTTTATCCATGACATGTTCATGTTACCTCCGCAGCCTCTTTCCTTTGTATAATTGTTTTCAACGTTGTTGTTCTCCACATGAACCTTTCAAAAGCCCACTCCTCGATGTTCCTGAGCAATTGTTTTTACTGTTATTTGGCCAGGATATATTTTATGGTAGTTTCTCGGTTGATTTAACTTGTTAATAAATTACATTTTTATACATGTTTGCAGGCACAAGAAATAGTGATACTTTGTCTTCTGTGGCACCTTCATGTGCTTCACCTCTTCCACTGTCACCATCACGTCTTCCCGAATTTCAAATGTCATCGTCACCAAGTCACCTTTCATCATCTCCAGCACGCTTCGCCTTGTCTCCGGCACGGCTCGCCCCATCTCCAGCAGCTCAGGTTGAAGTTTCCCCATCACGGCTTATACCCCCCCCATTTTCTGACTCTGTGCCCCAGAAAAAAGTTTCCGATGTGTGTGCCTTGTCTCCGGCACGTGTCGCCCCATCTCCAGCAGGCCTCGCACCAAGTGGACGTCATATGTCACTCTCAACAGCTCAGGTCGAAGTTTCCCCATCACGGCTGATTTCCCCACCAATTTCTGACTCTGTGGTCAAGAAAAAAGTGTCAGATGTGTGGAAGAAACCTCAGACTGGAAGGCTGGAAGCAGTAGTTTCTAATTTTAAGTTATATGATTCTTCGTTTTGCACCTTGAAAGACAAAGAATGGATATGTGATGAGGTAGGTGTACTTGCAATTCTATTTTATTGAACGTATTGTTTCGTTTTCATGCTTTTCATGTTGTTCCTAGGAGTAACGCTCAGATTCTCCCTTCTTGTAATTCTTTTCCAGGTAATCGATGCTTATCTGTCCACAATCTGTTTGATCCGACCAAAGGTATTTAACTTTTGAATGACAAGTCATAGGTCTACTTTTCATTGTTAATACCCATGAAATTTCACTTTATGATGTATATTTCCTTCTCTAATACTTAGTTTGTTATATTTAGTGTTTATTGATGTCTGCCACAGTGGCTTCCTCTGTATTCAGCGGCAATTACCCTTCATCTTCCTGCCGGGTAAATATTGTTTTCCTCAATGCTATTATTTGATTTTTCTTGGTTTTTGTGGTGGTCCAATCGTTTCTGAATTCTAATGTACTTCAAACTTTCTTAATATAGCTTCATGTTAGCTATTGCAAGTCTCCGTTTTAGGGGTTGCCCTTTTGGGGGTAATCTTTGTTAAAATTTCATTCAATTGTCAACCGCATGATCTGTTACGGTTACTTGCTTTACTTTGTTTGTTGTATCTGACTTCCATCATTTTTCCTTTTTGTTTCCCATTGCATAGCTTCCTATTTTTGAAAATGAGACTATCCTCTGTCCAACCAATACCGGAATGCATTGGATACTATTGGTGAGTGTCAACTTTCATTAGTTATATACATTAATTTCACATGTAAGTTTTCTCACCCTCCATGTTTGTTACCCAAATATTATTCCTTAGTTTGCAGTTTCTGTCCACATGTTTCGATGATGCAAATGTATGTTAACATGGAATGTATCCAATATTGATTGGCAATCTTATCCTTTCCGTTGCAGATAGTGAAACCTTTGGCCAAACGTTTATTACTATACGACTCATTGGTCGGCGATGCTGTCAAGTACCAGAAGTGTTTAACTAATTGGAGGTACCACTCTACTTTCATTCTATCTAAAATGTCTGTAATCTGCAAAACTGTGTACTTTTTAGACTGCAGATATATGGATAGTCGAAGTGTTCTGGAGGGACAAATATGAAACATAACTGTCCCTATGTTTCTTAAGGGCTTTCCTACAGGCAATCGGTTCTCAAGACAATGAGCATTGGCAGTTATTGGTAGAAAGTAACGTCAAGCAACAGGACAGCTACAATTGTGGTGTTTTTTGCATGCTGGTAATTTCTCTATATTATTGTAATTTTCTGTTACATTCGTGGTTTGTTTACTGATGACCAGTGTAAGGTGGGTGGTTTGTGGGAGCCTACGTTTTGACCTTAAGAACATTAACTCGAAAGGAAACTGATCTTTGCAGATTTTGTAAAAAATAAAAGATACAACCTTGTTGTTAACAAAGATAATGTTCTCTACATTTGGTTAGTAGTGTCACTTTATATTTTTTTTATGGTCTTCTTAGTTTGCTGAATTCTACGTAGCTGGTTTCCCCGTTCCACAGCAAGACATAATCAATGACTCTTTTCTATCGGAATACAGATTGTTCATAGCAATGAAGCTCATGAAGTTTTCAGGTTAGAGTGTATTTTATTGCCACATTTGTTATCACAATTTAAGTCCTTCACTGTACATTTTTGTAGTTATTAGTGGTTCTTCCAATTTTTCATTAAAGCTCAAATCGATAGCTGCTTTTATTTTTCATTGGTAAATTTATTCTCGTTTATGTTAAAAACGTAATCTGAAAATCTTTACACTTTCTCCAGTTGATGCTAAAATTGCCTTCATGTTTGTTTCTCTTTACAAATGTAGATTCCGTCCAAGATGTCTGTGGTGAATGTAGTTGTACGTCTTCAAGTCTTCAATCTCAGAGTACTGTCCTTTGCCACGATTGCTTTAGGTGGATACATCTTCGGTGCATAAAAAATGACCCCTCTGTATTGCATCCTTCTCAAGGCTTCCTTTGTAGCAAATGTTTGTAAGAAAGTCTGCTATTAATGTTATTTTTCAACTATTTGCAAGTCGGCTGTACATCACCATGTTCTGTAAACTCATGTTCTTTCATATTCTTACGGGTAAGAAAGTGGCCTCTTTTCTCAAAGTTTTTGGCCATATGTTATCGATTCATTTTAAAGGCATGATTGCAAAATGCAGACAATGTATACCATTGTATTTGCTATTACGAATTTAAAAAAAAAGTCCGGTTGCAATCCAAAATCCAAACGTTAAAATCAGCCCTTATTGAGAGAATGAACTGTAGCCATGTATTTGTCAACTAACCTATGTCAATCACTCATATGGAGCTTGCCTTATCTGCCTGTGGGCCTGTTGATGGTAGCGTGCTGACCAGAATTCCCAGAAACCCACCATGCCCTTCCGGCAACATGTACCGACAGTTAATAATTACAATTTTAAGGTGCCGGTCTCTGTATGGTCGGCATACTAGTACAATGGAAGAGGTAGTCATTTTCTGTTTTCAATGTGTAATGCATTTTCTCAACGTTTTTAATGTCTCTCCACTTGGCTCCTCCTTAAAACACACCTGTACAAGTCCCACTACTGGGTTAATGCAAACTTTGCCCTTTAATATTTGCTTAAAATCCACACATCCACCACACTGCTCACTAAATATAAATTCTATGCTTTGTAGTTTTTGGTTGTACTCCTCACATAGCTATAAGAAATTACAAAAGTCTAACCCACCTGTGCAAGACAATAATTTTTTTACCTGGGTCAAATACTAAAGTATGTTGTTAACGGAAAGTAAAACACATTTTGTGCTTTGCCTTACTCCCTGATCAGTCTCTGAACTTACATTTCAGAAACCACTCCTGGTTGGCCGTTAGTAAACCGTTGTCTGGAACATTATACATGTTTTTGGGGCAACGACACCCCGCCAGCTAAATATCATAAAAATGTCTTTAAACCCCATCATTAATAAGATTGTTTGGTAGGCATCCTTCGATGGAAATGTTAAGCTCGAAATATTGGAATTCATTCGTTTTAATTTTCTGTTAAGGCAGAACCGAAATGTGCTATAAGGTCAGATGTGTTGTACCTACAAAAATAACTTCCAAAATAGAGTATCGTCGATAAAGCCACAAAATCTGAAGGTAACGTTTGGGAAGGTCTAGAAATGCGGGTCAGTAATCAAATCTTAGCCCCATTAACAGGTGTGAAATGCGAGCAAACGTCCATAGAGTAGACAAATGGCATCTGGCTGTCTTCTTGTCCCCTGCGAGACCTTTGTTGGCCGCCCACTCCTTTGTAATAAATGGTGTATTTTATCTATTCTTTCACTTGAAACAGAACATCCTTTTCTCTGAACAGTGTGTCTGTGTAGATCAGGCAGTGTGGCACTGTCTCCTTTGTGGAGTTGTATAATGTCATCCATAGACGTGTCACGGGGGGTTCTACCACTATGCTAACGAGGTGCTCTACCTCGACAGTGTCTACTAAACACGCTGGCTGTCTTCTTGTCCCCTGCGAGACCTTTGTTGGCCGCCCATTCCTTTGTAATAAATGGTGTATTTTATCTATTCTTTCACTTGAAACAGAACATCCTTTTCTCTGAACAGTGTGTCTGTGTAGATCAGGCAGTGTGGCACTGTCTCCTTTGTGGAGTTGTATAATGTCATCCATAGACGTGTCACGGGGGGTTTACCACTATGCTAACGAGGTGCTCTACCTCGACAGTGTCTACTAAACACGCTGGCTGTCTTCTTGTCCCCTGCGAGACCTTTGTTGGCCGCCCACTCCTTTGTAATAAATGGTGTATTTTATCTATTCTTTCACTTGAAACAGAACATCCTTTTCTCTGAACAGTGTGTCTGTGTAGATCAGGCAGTGTGGCACTGTCTCCTTTGTGGAGTTGTATAATGTCATCCATAGACGTGTCACGGGGGGTTCTACCACTATGCTAACGAGGTGCTCTACCTCGACAGTGTCTACTAAACACGCTGGCTGTCTTCTTGTCCCCTGCGAGACCTTTGTTGGCCGCCCATTCCTTTGTAATAAATGGTGTATTTTATCTATTCTTTCACTTGAAACAGAACATCCTTTTCTCTGAACAGTGTGTCTGTGTAGATCAGGCAGTGTGGCACTGTCTCCTTTGTGGAGTTGTATAATGTCATCCATAGACGTGTCACGGGGGGTTTACCACTATGCTAACGAGGTGCTCTACCTCGACAGTGTCTACTAAACACGCTGGCTGTCTTCTTGTCCCCTGCGAGACCTTTGTTGGCCGCCCACTCCTTTGTAATAAATGGTGTATTTAATCTATTCTTTCACTTGAAACAGAACATCCTTTTCTCTGAACAGTGTGTCTGTGTAGATCAGGCAGTGTGGCACTGTCTCCTTTGTGGAGTTGTATATTGTCATCCATAGACGTGTCACGGGGGGTTTACCACTATGCTAACGAGGTGCTCTACCTCGACAGTGTCTACTAAACACGCTGGCTGTCTTCTTGTCCCCTGCGAGACCTTTGTTGGCCGCCCACTCCCTTGTAATAAATGGTGTATTTTATCTATTCTTTCACTTGAAACAGAACATCCTTTTCTCTGAACAGTGTGTCTGTGTAGATCAGGCAGTGTGGCACTGTCTCCTTTGTGGAGTTGTATAATGTCATCCATAGACGTGTCACGGGGGGTTTACCACTATGCTAACGAGGTGCTCTACCTCGACAGTGTCTACTAAACACGCTGGCTGTCTTCTTGTCCCCTGCGAGACCTTTGTTGGCCGCCCACTCCTTTGTAATAAATGGTGTATTTTATCTATTCTTTCACTTGAAACAGAACATCCTTTTCTCTGAACAGTGTGTCTGTGTAGATCAGGCAGTGTGGCACTGTCTCCTTTGTGGAGTTGTATAATGTCATCCATAGACGTGTCACGGGGGGTTTACCACTATGCTAACGAGGTGCTCTACCCCGACAGTGTCTACTAAACACGCTGGCTGTCTTCTTGTCCCCTGCGAGACCTTTGTTGGCCGCCCACTCCTTTGTAATAAATGGTGTATTTAATCTATTCTTTCACTTGAAACAGAACATCCTTTTCTCTGAACAGTGTGTCTGTGTAGATCAGGCAGTGTGGCACTGTCTCCTTTGTGGAGTTGTATATTGTCATCCATAGACGTGTCACGGGGGGTTTACCACTATGCTAACGAGGTGCTCTACCTCGACAGTGTCTACTAAACACGCTGGCTGCCTTCTTGTCCCCTGCGAGACCTTTGTTGGCCGCCCACTCCTTTGTAATAAATGGTGTATTTTATCTATTCTTTCACTTGAAACAGAACATCCTTTTCTCTGAACAGTGTGTCTGTGTAGATCAGGCAGTGTGGCACTGTCTCCTTTGTGGAGTTGTATATTGTCATCCATAGACGTGTCACGGGGGGTTTACCACTATGCTAACGAGGTGCTCTACCTCGACAGTGTCTACTAAACACGCTGGCTGTCTTCTTGTCCCCTGCGAGACCTTTGTTGGCCGCCCACTCCTTTGTAATAAATGGTGTATTTTATCTATTCTTTCACTTGAAACAGAACATCCTTTTCTCTGAACAGTGTGTCTGTGTAGATCAGGCAGTGTGGCACTGTCTCCTTTGTGGAGTTGTATAATGTCATCCATAGACGTGTCACGGGGGGTTTACCACTATGCTAACGAGGTGCTCTACCCCGACAGTGTCTACTAAACACGCTGGCTGTCTTCTTGTCCCCTGCGAGACCTTTGTTGGCCGCCCACTCCTTTGTAATAAATGGTGTATTTAATCTATTCTTTCACTTGAAACAGAAAATCCTTTTCTCTGAACAGTGTGTCTGTGTAGATCAGGCAGTGTGGCACTGTCTCCTTTGTGGAGTTGTATATTGTCATCCATAGACGTGTCACGGGGGGTTTACCACTATGCTAACGAGGTGCTCTACCTCGACAGTGTCTACTAAACACGCTGGCTGCCTTCTTGTCCCCTGCGAGACCTTTGTTGGCCGCCCACTCCTTTGTAATAAATGGTGTATTTTATCTATTCTTTCACTTGAAACAGAACATCCTTTTCTCTGAACAGTGTGTCTGTGTAGATCAGGCAGTGTGGCACTGTCTCCTTTGTGGAGTTGTATATTGTCATCCATAGACGTGTCACGGGGGGTTTACCACTATGCTAACGAGGTGCTCTACCTCGACAGTGTCTACTAAACACGCTGGCTGTCTTCTTGTCCCCTGCGAGACCTTTGTTGGCCGCCCACTCCTTTGTAATAAATGGTGTATTTTATCTATTCTTTCACTTGAAACAGAACATCCTTTTCTCTGAACAGTGTGTCTGTGTAGATCAGGCAGTGTGGCACTGTCTCCTTTGTGGAGTTGTATAATGTCATCCATAGACGTGTCACGGGGGGTTCTACCACTATGCTAACGAGGTGCTCTACCCCGACAGTGTCTACTAAACACGCTGGCTGTCTTCTTGTCCCCTGCGAGACCTTTGTTGGCCGCCCACTCCTTTGTAATAAATGGTGTATTTTATCTATTCTTTCACTTGAAACAGAACATCCTTTTCTCTGAACAGTGTGTCTGTGTAGATCAGGCAGTGTGGCACTGTCTCCTTTGTGGAGTTGTATAATGTCATCCATAGACGTGTCACGGGGGGTTTACCACTATGCTAACGAGGTGCTCTACCCCGACAGTGTCTACTAAACACGCTGGCTGTCTTCTTGTCCCCTGCGAGACCTTTGTTGGCCGCCCACTCCTTTGTAATAAATGGTGTATTTAATCTATTCTTTCACTTGAAACAGAACATCCTTTTCTCTGAACAGTGTGTCTGTGTAGATCAGGCAGTGTGGCACTGTCTCCTTTGTGGAGTTGTATAATGTCATCCATAGACGTGTCACGGGGGGTTCTACCACTATGCTAACGAGGTGCTCTACCTCGACAGTGTCTACTAAACACGCTGGCTGTCTTCTTGTCCCCTGCGAGACCTTTGTTGGCCGCCCACTCCTTTGTAATAAATGGTGTATTTAATCTATTCTTTCACTTGAAACAGAACATCCTTTTCTCTGAACAGTGTGTCTGTGTAGATCAGGCAGTGTGGCACTGTCTCCTTTGTGGAGTTGTATATTGTCATCCATAGACGTGTCACGGGGGGTTTACCACTATGCTAACGAGGTGCTCTACCTCGACAGTGTCTACTAAACACGCTGGCTGTCTTCTTGTCCCCTGCGAGACCTTTGTTGGCCGCCCACTCCCTTGTAATAAATGGTGTATTTTATCTATTCTTTCACTTGAAACAGAACATCCTTTTCTCTGAACAGTGTGTCTGTGTAGATCAGGCAGTGTGGCACTGTCTCCTTTGTGGAGTTGTATAATGTCATCCATAGACGTGTCACGGGGGGTTCTACCACTATGCTAACGAGGTGCTCTACCCCGACAGTGTCTACTAAACACGCTGGCTGTCTTCTTGTCCCCTGCGAGACCTTTGTTGGCCGCCCACTCCTTTGTAATAAATGGTGTATTTTATCTATTCTTTCACTTGAAACAGAACATCCTTTTCTCTGAACAGTGTGTCTGTGTAGATCAGGCAGTGTGGCACTGTCTCCTTTGTGGAGTTGTATAATGTCATCCATAGACGTGTCACGGGGGGTTCGACCGCTATGCTAACGATGTGCTCTACCTCTAGACTGACTGTTTACCATGCTGGGTGTCTTCTTGACCCTGGCGGGAGTCTATTTATTTAATGTGCTTCATCCAAATCCATAATTGCTGTATCTTCAGGTCGGGCCTGGGCCTTGTCTGTGGGGACACCTTTGTTGGCCGCTCATTCCTTGGTCTTTTAAGGTGTATTTGGTCTAGTTTTTCAATTCGAATTCAAGATCCTTTTCTGAACACTTGCTGTGTTTAAATCAGGCAATGTCTAACTGTCTCCTTTGAGGATTTGTATAATGTTATCCTTAGACATGCACCTCTGGTCAGGGGCCAGTGACAAGCCGCCAAGAGTCAGACTTCGTTTATGGCTTTCTACAATCAGAAGACGCTTCAACATCATTGTGTGTCAAGACCATCACGCTCGGCGGGATGTTCAATTGCCCTGCCTGTCACCCTTTTTGGGCCTTTGCGACCGTGCCCGGCTGTTTTTGTGGATGTCCCATTGTCCGCATTACGTCCTGCATAATTCTTTATTTTGACAGGCTGGGAAATTATTAACCTTGTTTTACTCCACCTTTTTTTTCTTCACCTTGAATGATATAGGTGGCTGGTTAACCACTTTTTGCTCAGAGATTCTTGTTGTGTTTTCTAATGAGGGGTTTTCTCCATGCCTGTGGCGGTGGTTTCATCCTCTGCTTCTCAGTGTAAGCTGAATTGCTGGACGCCACATCACTAACAATTGTCAACGGGATCACGCTACACGGGATGTCCGTTCACGTGCTGCCCTTTCTCCTGTGTGCCCTCTTAGCCGAGGCAGCAATGCTGTAAAAAAAATGTTTCTTTAACAGCAGATGTACTTTTGCAAAATCAATACTAGTTCAACCTAAACAACCTGTTATATAAACGTTGGGTCTGTTTAAATCAGGCAATGTGTCACTGTCTCCTTTGTTGAGTTGTATAATGTCATCCATAGACGTGTCACGGGGGGTTCGACCGCTATGCTAACGATGTGCTCTACCTCTAGACTGACTGTTTACCATGCTGGGTGTCTTCTTGACCCTGGCGGGAGTCTATTTATTTAATGTGCTTCATCCAAATCCATAATTGCTGTATCTTCAGGTCGGGCCTGGGCCTTGTCTGTGGGGACACCTTTGTTGGCCGCTCATTCCTTGGTCTTTTAAGGTGTATTTGGTCTAGTTTTTCAATTCGAATTCAAGATCCTTTTCTGAACACTTGCTGTGTTTAAATCAGGCAATGTCTAACTGTCTCCTTTGAGGATTTGTATAATGTTATCCTTAGACATGCACCTCTGGTCAGGGGCCAGTGACAAGCCGCCAAGAGTCAGACTTCGTTTATGGCTTTCTACAATCAGAAGACGCTTCAACATCATTGTGTGTCAAGACCATCACGCTCGGCGGGATGTTCAATTGCCCTGCCTGTCACCCTTTTTGGGCCTTTGCGACCGTGCCCGGCTGTTTTTGTGGATGTCAATGTTTTATCGATTGTTTTTCTCAAACACATATGTAAGTTCAAATCAACGTAATCAATGTAATGTTGGCCCTGGCTTTTTGGTAAATGCTGTGAAGAGAGCATAACAATGTGAAGGTAAATGTATTCCCAAGCGGCATGGGCCAGCTATTTAGCAAAATGTTCCAGTATCCACATTCAGTACCTTCCTGCTGTTCGTTCACCTTGACATTCCTTCTAGGGCATAAAAATAGATGTTGATTTGTTCTATACTTTCAAAGATACGAAGAGGGAAGTTGTTGTTTGTGTCGAAAGTGTCTCAAAAATCGTTCATTGTTCATATACTTGACAATGTGTCACGTCATAAGGTGCTGTTGCGCAAGTCCCTAAATACAGGCCGCCACTTGCAAAGTACATGACCTGTCAAGTACAGATGAAGCGGTCTCAAAGATTACGATCAGTTTCAAAGACCAGAGGCCATCCACACACACATTTAAAGGTGCATTGACTTCCATCTTTTACATTTAAAGTACAGGCCCCTTCTTGCCCGGTACTTTTATAGTCTGTTTGCCCTTCTTGGTGTAACGTTCGGCCCCCTGTAACTCTGTCCCAACTTGTGGGCGTTGTTTGTTTCTTTTTTGGACCGCTGGTTTATTGGTGTTGGTCTATGCCTTCTGATGCGCCATGTAGGCCACCACCTCATTGTTGTTCTGTTGTATCTGGCTGAAAGACTCGCTGTTCTTTCGCAAATTAGTCCAGTCAGTGAAGACGCTTGGACACCGTTGTGTGTCAACTGGATCAGTGTTGGTGGTAGCTCCGTCGGGGTGTGCCCCGTTCCCTCACCAGGAACCCTTCAGGGGCGTCTGTGCTTGTTGACAGCATGTTTGCATATTTTGTTCCGTGCACAAAAAGTACTTTCATTGCCTCGATGGAAAACTTCAGGCCCCTTCTGGGTTTGTTGCGTTATTGTTCAATTTTCAAAGTACAGGGCCCTTCTTTATCTTCTTCCGCTGTTCCATTGTGTTTAAATCATGCAATGTGTAACTTTGTTCTTCTTTGTGGATTGGTATAATGTTATCCAGAGACATGTCGATCGGCTTCATGGCTGCGCACTCGTCATCGTAGTGTGACACTTTGCAAATGTTCTTAATCTTCCTCCCGTGCCCGAGCCTTGTCGGCGGGCAAACTTTTATTGGCTTTTGATGCCTTGGTCTTAACGGGTGTTATTTGGTGGCCCACACATGCTTTTATAGCTTCTTCTATAGCCTTCACTATATTAACGAGTGGCTCTACCTGTACATTACTATCTGTGGTACTCAGTGTCTATCATAAATCCAATCATGTTACATGTTCCTCTTCCTCTTGAGCAAGACATTGGTCAAAAGTGCTTTCTCTTCGCCACGTGCCTCGGCCTTGCTGGGGGGGGGACACCTTTATTGGCCGTTGAACGCTTGCTCTTTGAAAGGTGTCATTTGGTGCACCACACAAGATCGAACGTTGTGAGGTTGGCGTGCACCACACATGCTTTTCATCAACACCCATTGAAGTCACCGGGCTTCAGCACCTCTGTCATGTGTGGGGCAGACTGGGATGAGACAGATCCTGGGCACACACAGAGCCGCTACACAACTTTTAAAAGGTTTTCCAAAGAGAATTTGACTGTTAATTAGGCCTTGCACCCCTTTTAAGAGCGCCTGCAGCCCCACTCGGCCGAATAATTAAAGGCCCGAAAATCCCCCCCCCCTTACCCCCGGAATTTTTCGTAGTCACGCCACGAAGTTTGGCTCTACTTGCACCTCTGGTCAGGGGCCAGTGACAAGCCGCCAAGAGTCAGTCAGTGTTCGTCTATGCCTTGCTACAATCAAAAGACGCTTCAACATCGTTGTGTGTCAACACCATTACGTTCAACGGGATGTTCCATTCCCCTGCCTGTCACCCTTTAGGGCCGTGGGTGGCTCTTTTTGTGGCTGTCCCAGGGTCCTCATTGCGCGCAGCATATTTCTTAAATTTCCCAGGCTGGGAAATTATTAACCTTCTTGAACTCCACCTTTCTTTTTCTTCACCTTGAATGATACAGATGCCTGGTTAACCAATTTTTGTTCAGAGATTCTTGTGGTGTTTTCTAATGAGGCGTGCTCTCCATGCCACTGGTGGTGGCTTCTTCCACTGCTTATGAGTGTAAGCCGAACTGTAGAACGCCACATCACTATTACTTGTCTACGGGATCACGCTCCACGGGATGCCCGTCGACGTTTGTCCCTTTCCCCCGTGTGCCCTATTAACTGTAGGCACAGGCAACAATGCTGTAAAAAACTACATTTTTTACTGCCAATTTCATTTGTCTAAAAATGTAGGAAACGTTTTCTGCATATTACAGGCCCCCACTACTACTAGTGCCACATAAACAACCAGTCCTTTGCAGATAACTGAAAGCTTTCATCATTCACAAGAAACTTAATAGCAGCTTTGGCCCTCTGGTCTTCACGACTACCCTTGATTGGGCAATAGCTCGGTATAATTACACAAGGTTTTGGATCTTGTTTACAAATTAAAATCAAGCTAATATAAACGAAACTGACATTAACTACTCTTGCAGTCTTAAAGATTGTGGACTCCATGGTCTGAGCTACATGTGATAGCTGTGTGAAATGTGTACCTCCTTCATTCTGATAGTACTACATTGCTGTCATGTTATCTGTCTGCGTGAACACCGTCTTGTTGCACCAATGTCATTTCAAGGCTTTCAAGGGTAGGAACACTGCCATAAGTTCTCGCATGTTCATGTCCATTTTCTTCTCTAGTGCTGTCCATACGCCCTGCACTGTGTACTGATGTCGAAAGGCTCTGGTAAGTTGAATGAAAGATGTGAATATGTGGACTTGTAATGTAAGGCTGCTACTCCCGTTGCCCCGGTGTGCAGCATAATGAAAACCTATTGGTCCAACCAGTGTACATGTTGTCCATACAGTGGATGTTAAATGGGTGGTGAGGAGAAGCGTTTTAGGGTGTAGCCATACTGGATATGGTTTCAAAAACACTTGTATATTGCCCAGTGTAGCCTGCCTAGTACTATCTTGTAGTCGTCACCAGACCGGTGTCTTGAATGGGTGTTGTGCGTGATCGAACGTTACTTAAACTTCATAAAAGTAATGTTTTAACCCTCATTTCATAGCACATGCTGCGTGCGATTTGAAAGTAATGCTCCCAGTCCTTCCACAATGTACAATCCCTCGTGTTTCTTAATATTGGATGCATATTTTTTTTCTGAACTTTGATGCAATGTACATTTCCACGCGTTTGTTTCTGTGACATACACTGATGTGTTTTCTCTATTATTCCACTTCAGCAAGACACTGCTCAAAAGTGCTTTTTCTTCGCCACGTGCCTGGGCCTGGTCGGCTTGGACAACTTTATTGCCCGTTGATTTCTAGGTCTTTAAGGGTCGAGTTCATGCTTTTGCAAAATCTTATGCGAAACCCAAGATAAGGCGGCTCTTTGTAGACTTGATTTTCAATCCCTTACTATTCCGCATAAATTAAAAGGAAGCGTCTAAAGCTAAGGAATGACAAGAACCAAGTATTACGTAGAACATTCAATTTAGACATGTTCAGGCCGTACAATGCTAGCTATCCAGGTCATTTCTGGTTTGTTACCTTTTTATCCATGACATGTTCATGTTACCTCCGCAGCCTCTCCCATTCTCTCTATAATTATTTTGAACGTAGTTGTTCTCCACATACACCTTTGAAAAGCAGAGTCCTTGATGCCACTGCGCAATTGTTATGTTTGTTATTTCCTCTGGTTTTCTTTTATGTTACTGTCTTGGTTGATCTAAGTAGTTAATAACGTACATTTTAAAAGATGTACTTGTCAGGCTAAATAACTAGTGCTACTTGCTCTTCTGTGCTCCCATCATGTCCTGCACCTCTTCCACTGTCACCATCACGTCTTTCCCTAATTTTATTGTCTGTCTTCGTAAGTACAGGCCACTTCTTGGGCTCTTACGTTCTTGTTCAATTTTAAAAGGACAGGCCCCTTCAAGTACAGCTGAGGCGGTCACAAACTTCAATATCCGTTTGGGCAAGAGGAGGCCAACGGTCTCCATCCCCACAATACAACACCGACATCACAAAAAAACTGTGTCTCCAAAACGTTACAAATGTAATACCGCCACAGAGATCATGTGTTCCAATCATGATGTACAAAGCCCTTCTTGGAATGGACTTTCATTGTAAACTTTTCAAAGCCAAGCGCCATAAGGTGCGTGTACATTAATTGACTGTTTGCAAAAGTACATGCACAGACGGGGACTGTAGTTTTACTGTCCACCGCTATTTCCTTTTGGAAATGTAACACAAAAGATTGGCCTCGGACATTGAAAGTGACTGGTTTCATTATTTTTATAAGTACCGCTCAGCCTGTACTTGGTAAGTTGTTCTCTTACTATCTTTACATGTGGTAGCAGTTTCTCAGGCTCCCACTGCGTTATCCGACCCCCATTCCGTTTAGTGGACTGGAAAGCCAAAAACCCAATGGCCTGAAAAAACAAAGCTGGATTGAAGCGTTTGAACTTTAATCCTCATGGCCTTCCGGTTGGGGAGGGAGCCACTTATTGAAAATGTCAAAAAATACACCTTCATTGGCCGCTGATTGCTTGGTCTTGGCGGCAGACTTTTGGTCCCCTTTGCGCAGAAGTAAGTGTGCCAAAGTGGTGCTTCTTCCCCCCCCTGCCTGAGCTTTGTCGGCGGGGACACCTTTTTGTCCGTTGATTGCTTGGTCCTGCTGTTAGGAGATTCACCACCGGGACGTACATCTGTGTAATGAGCTGGGAATCCAAGCATCCTTGCCATAAAATAATACGATTTAAATGTCAAAAAATGCAGCTTCATTGGCCGCTTATTGCTTGGTCTTGGCGGCAGACTTTTGGTCCCCTTTGCGCATAAGTCAGTGTGCCAAAGTGGTGCTTTTTCCCACTGTGCCTGAGCTTTGTCGGCGGGGACACCCTTTTTGTCCGTTGATTGTTTGGTCCTGCTGTTAGGAGATTCACCACCGGGACGTACATCCGTGTAATGAGTGGGGAATCCGAGCATCCTTGCCATTGAATAATACAATTGAAATGTCAAGAAATACAGCTTCATTGGGCGCAGATTGCTTGGTCTTGGCGGCAGACTTTTGGTCCCCTTTGCGCATAAGTCAGTGTGCCAAAGTGGTGCTTCTTCCCCCCGTGCCTGAGCTTTGTCGGCGGGGACAGCTTTTTTGTCCGTTGATTATTTGGTCCTGCTGTTATGAGATTCACCACCGGGACGTACATCCGTGTAATGAGTGGGGAATCCGAGCATCCTTGCCATTGAATAATACAATTGAAATGTCAAGAAATACAGCTTCATTGGCCTTTGATTGCTTGGTCTTGGCGGCAGACTTTTGGTCCCCTTTGCGCATAAGTCAGTGTGCCAGAGTGGTGCTTCTTCCCCCCGTGCCTGAGCTTTGTCGGCGGGGACAGCTTTTTTGTCCGTTGATTATTTGGTCCTGCTGTTATGAGATTCACCACCGGGACGTACATCCGTGTAATGAGTGGGGAATCCGAGCATCCTTGCCATTGAATAATACAATTGAAATGTCAAGAAATACAGCTTCATTGGCCTTTGATTGCTTGGTCTTGGCGGCAGACTTTTGGTCCCCTTTGCGCATAAGTCAGTGTGCCAAAGTGGTGCTTCTTCCCCCCGTGCCTAAGCTTTGTCGGCGGGGACAGCTTTTTTGTCTGTTGATTATTTGGTCCTGCTGTTATGAGATTCACCACCGGGACGTACATCCGTGTAATGAGTGGGGAATCCGAGCATCCTTGCCATTGAATAATACGATTTAAATGTCAAAAAATACAGCTTCATTGGGCGCAGATTGCTTGGTCTTGGCGGCAGACTTTTGGTCCCCTTTGCGCATAAGTCAGTGTGCCAAAGTGGTGCTTCTTCCCCCCGTGCCTGAGCTTTGTCGGCGGGGACAGCTTTTTTGTCCGTTGATTATTTGGTCCTGCTGTTATGAGATTCACCACCGGGACGTACATCCGTGTAATGAGTGGGGAATCCGAGCATCCTTGCCATTGAATAATACAATTGAAATGTCAAGAAATACAGCTTCATTGGGCGCAGATTGCTTGGTCTTGGCGGCAGACTTTTGGTCCCCTTTGCGCATAAGTCAGTGTGCCAAAGTGGTGCTTCTTCCCCCCGTGCCTGAGCTTTGTCGGCGGGGACGGCTTTTTTGTCCGTTGATTATTTGGTCCTGCTGTTATGAGATTCACCACCGGGACGTACATCCGTGTAATGAGTGGGGAATCCGAGCATCCTTGCCATTGAATAATACAATTGATATGTCAAGAAATACAGCTTCATTGGCCTTTGATTGCTTGGTCTTGGCGGCAGACTTTTGGTCCCCTTTGCGCATAAGTCAGTGTGCCAAAGTGGTGCTTTTTCCCACTGTGCCTGAGCTTTGTCGGCGGGGACACCCTTTTTGTCCGTTGATTATTTGGTCCTGCTGTTAGGAGATTCACCACCGGGACGTACATCGGTATAATGACCTGGGAATCCGAGCATCCTTGCCATCGAATAATACGATTGAAATGTCAAAAAATGCAGCTTCATTGGCCGCTGATTGCTTGGTCTTGGCGGCAGACTTTTGGTCCCCTTTGCGCATAAGTCAGTGTGCCAAAGTGGTGCTTTTTCCCACTGTGCCTGAGCTTTGTCGGCGGGGACACCCTTTTTGTCCGTTGATTATTTAGTCCTGCTGTTAGGAGATTCACCACCGGGACGTACATCGGTATAATGACCTGGGAATCCGAGCATCCTTGCCATCGAATAATACGATTTAAATGTCCAAAAATACAGCTTCATTGGCCGCTGATTGCTTGGTCTTGACGGCAGACTTTTGGTCCCCTTTGCACATAAGTCAGTGTGCCAGAGTGGTGCTTCTTCCCCCCGTGCCTGAGCTTTGTCGGCGGTTGTGCATCACGAATCCGTGGTTCATGTCCAGCCTGCCCCCGGGGCCAGTCTTTCCCAATCTGCCAGGCTCCTCCCCCTCTTCCATGATCCGCCCTTGTCAACCATGGCAGTAGTTCACGCGCAGCCAAATGGTCCCCAATCCCGCATGCAGTGTCTAAGAAGAAGCGGGGCTGTGCGGGGGCGGAACGTCTGCATGGTGAGTGGCAGGCTGGCAGCTGAAACTGTACCGCTACCAATCAGCAGATGGCGCAGACAACCACTCGTTTAGAGAGCCTAAACTGTAGCTTCCTGAAACACTATACCGCTCCTGTTTAATAAAGCGGAGCGAGCGTCATGTTGGCCGTGCTTGGGAGCTAATAGGCGTGGATTTGATGGGACCCTTACCTACAACTGCTGCAGGCTACAGATATATTTTCACTGCAACCGATTACTTTTCCAAGTGTGTAGAGGCATTTCCTTTAAAACAGAAGAATGCATCTGAGGTATCTGCGAGATTTGTGGAATTGTTTCTCCGCCATGGTTGTCCGAAAAAGATCCTCTCTGATCAAGGGCGGGAGTTTTTGAACGCAGTGAGTGAACTACCTTTTGCTGCCGTTCTTACGTTTTAATATTCTTTCTTTTTCCTCTTTTGAAAAGTATAATCAATCTTTCTTTCATCATTCATCTTTGTACGTTGTGTTTCATTTCTTTTGCCGATTGTTTTTTTTTTTGTTTTTTTTTTAGGTGGACGGAGGGTTTTACTGTCAAGTATTATTATGCACTGAGGGCAGGAGAATTCTGTCGGCAGCCCCCTCCCAGTACCTAGAGATACAGGAATGAGAAAAGACATGTCCACACTCCAAAGGCACGGGGTCCGTGAAATATGACAGACATATGGAACACGTGGGCTCCTCCTTCAGCCGTTTGGGCTGGTTTTTCTGCTGCTGTGATCCAGCAGAAGGGGAAGAAGTTGAGTTTCGTATTCCAAAACCAGATCGTGATTTTTCCTTCATGGCAGAGAGTTGTCTGAAAACTGTCGAGCTTACAGGCCTACCGATTGGCGATTTGGCGAACTTTTGCCAACTGCCTGTCTGGACGGAGGGTTTTACTGTCAAGTATTATTATGCACTGAGGGCAGGAGAATTCTGTCGGCAGCCCCCTCCCAGTACCTAGAGATACAGGAATGAGAAAAGACATGTCCACACTCCAAAGGCACGGGGTCCGTGAAATATGACAGACATATGGAACACGTGGGCTCCTCCTTCAGCCGTTTGGGCTGGTTTTTCTGCTGCTGTGATCCAGCAGAAGGGGAAGAAGTTGAGTTTCGTATTCCAAAACCAGATCGTGATTTTTCCTTCATGGCAGAGAGTTGTCTGAAAACTGTCGAGCTTACAGGCCTACCGATTGGCGATTTGGCGAACTTTTGCCAACTGCCTGTTTGGACGGAGGGTTTTACTGTCAAGTATTATTATGCACTGAGGGCAGGAGAATTCTGTCGGCAGCCCCCCCCCCAGTACCTAGAGATACAGGAATGAGAAAAGACATGTCCACACTCCAAAGGCACGGGGTCCGTGAAATATGACAGACATATGGAACACGTGGGCTCCTCCTTCAGCCGTTTGGGCTGGTTTTTCTGCTGCTGTGATCCAGCAGAAGGGGAAGAAGTTGAGTTTCGTATTCCAAAACCAGATCGTGATTTTTCCTTCATGGCAGAGAGTTGTCTGAAAACTGTCGAGCTTACAGGCCTACCGATTGGCGATTTGGCGAACTTTTGCCAACTGCCTGTTTGGACGGAGGGTTTTACTGTCAAGTATTATTATGCACTGAGGGCAGGAGAATTCTGTCGGCAGCCCCCCCCCAGTACCTAGAGATACAGGAATGAGAAAAGACATGTCCACACTCCAAAGGCACGGGGTCCGTGAAATATGACAGACATATGGAACACGTGGGCTCCTCCTTCAGCCGTTTGGGCTGGTTTTTCTGCTGCTGTGATCCAGCAGAAGGGGAAGAAGTTGAGTTTCGTAATCCAAAACCAGATCGTGATTTTTCCTTCATGGCAGAGAGTTGTCTGAAAACTGTCGAGCTTACAGGCCTACCGATTGGCGATTTGGCGAACTTTTGCCAACTGCCTGTCTGGACGGAGGGTTTTACTGTCAAGTATTATTATGCACTGAGGGCAGGAGAATTCTGTCGGCAGCCCCCTCCCAGTACCTAGAGATACAGGAATGAGAAAAGACATGTCCACACTCCAAAGGCACGGGGTCCGTGAAATATGACAGACATATGGAACACGTGGGCTCCTCCTTCAGCCGTTTGGGCTGGTTTTTTTGCTGCTGTGATCCAGCAGAAGGGGAAGAAGTTGAGTTTCGTATTCCAAAACCAGATCGTGATTTTTCCTTCATGGCAGAGAGTTGTCTGAAAACTGTCGAGCTTACAGGCCTACCGATTGGCGATTTGGCGAACTTTTGCCAACTGCCTGTTTGGACGGAGGGTTTTACTGTCAAGTATTATTATGCACTGAGGGCAGGAGAATTCTGTCGGCAGCCCCCCCCCAGTACCTAGAGATACAGGAATGAGAAAAGACATGTCCACACTCCAAAGGCACGGGGTCCGTGAAATATGACAGACATATGGAACACGTGGGCTCCTCCTTCAGCCGTTTGGGCTGGTTTTTCTGCTGCTGTGATCCAGCAGAAGGGGAAGAAGTTGAGTTTCGTAATCCAAAACCAGATCGTGATTTTTCCTTCATGGCAGAGAGTTGTCTGAAAACTGTCGAGCTTACAGGCCTACCGATTGGCGATTTGGCGAACTTTTGCCAACTGCCTGTCTGGACGGAGGGTTTTACTGTCAAGTATTATTATGCACTGAGGGCAGGAGAATTCTGTCGGCAGCCCCCTCCCAGTACCTAGAGATACAGGAATGAGAAAAGACATGTCCACACTCCAAAGGCACGGGGTCCGTGAAATATGACAGACATATGGAACACGTGGGCTCCTCCTTCAGCCGTTTGGGCTGGTTTTTCTGCTGCTGTGATCCAGCAGAAGGGGAAGAAGTTGAGTTTCGTATTCCAAAACCAGATCGTGATTTTTCCTTCATGGCAGAGAGTTGTCTGAAAACTGTCGAGCTTACAGGCCTACCGATTGGCGATTTGGCGAACTTTTGCCAACTGCCTGTTTGGACGGAGGGTTTTACTGTCAAGTATTATTATGCACTGAGGGCAGGAGAATTCTGTCGGCAGCCCCCCCCCAGTACCTAGAGATACAGGAATGAGAAAAGACATGTCCACACTCCAAAATCCGTGAAATATGACAGACATATGGAACACGTGGGCTCCTCCTTCAGCCGTTTGGGCTGGTTTTTCTGCTGCTGTGATCCAGCAGAAGGGGAAGAAGTTGAGTTTCGTAATCCAAAACCAGATCGTGATTTTTCCTTCATGGCAGAGAGTTGTCTGAAAACTGTCGAGCTTACAGGCCTACCGATTGGCGATTTGGCGAACTTTTGCCAACTGCCTGTCTGGACGGAGGGTTTTACTGTCAAGTATTATTATGCACTGAGGGCAGGAGAATTCTGTCGGCAGCCCCCTCCCAGTACCTAGAGATACAGGAATGAGAAAAGACATGTCCACACTCCAAAGGCACGGGGTCCGTGAAATATGACAGACATATGGAACACGTGGGCTCCTCCTTCAGCCGTTTGGGCTGGTTTTTCTGCTGCTGTGATCCAGCAGAAGGGGAAGAAGTTGAGTTTCGTATTCCAAAACCAGATCGTGATTTTTCCTTCATGGCAGAGAGTTGTCTGAAAACTGTCGAGCTTACAGGCCTACCGATTGGCGATTTGGCGAACTTTTGCCAACTGCCTGTTTGGACGGAGGGTTTTACTGTCAAGTATTATTATGCACTGAGGGCAGGAGAATTCTGTCGGCAGCCCCCCCCCAGTACCTAGAGATACAGGAATGAGAAAAGACATGTCCACACTCCAAAGGCACGGGGTCCGTGAAATATGACAGACATATGGAACACGTGGGCTCCTCCTTCAGCCGTTTGGGCTGGTTTTTCTGCTGCTGTGATCCAGCAGAAGGGGAAGAAGTTGAGTTTCGTATTCCAAAACCAGATCGTGATTTTTCCTTCATGGCAGAGAGTTGTCTGAAAACTGTCGAGCTTACAGGCCTACCGATTGGCGATTTGGCGAACTTTTGCCAACTGCCTGTTTGGACGGAGGGTTTTACTGTCAAGTATTATTATGCACTGAGGGCAGGAGAATTCTGTCGGCAGCCCCCCCCCAGTACCTAGAGATACAGGAATGAGAAAAGACATGTCCACACTCCAAAGGCACGGGGTCCGTGAAATATGACAGACATATGGAACACGTGGGCTCCTCCTTCAGCCGTTTGGGCTGGTTTTTCTGCTGCTGTGATCCAGCAGAAGGGGAAGAAGTTGAGTTTCGTAATCCAAAACCAGATCGTGATTTTTCCTTCATGGCAGAGAGTTGTCTGAAAACTGTCGAGCTTACAGGCCTACCGATTGGCGATTTGGCGAACTTTTGCCAACTGCCTGTTTGGACGGAGGGTTTTACTGTCAAGTATTATTATGCACTGAGGGCAGGAGAATTCTGTCGGCAGCCCCCCCCCAGTACCTAGAGATACAGGAATGAGAAAGACATGTCCACACTCCAAAGGCACGGGGTCCGTGAAATATGACAGACATATGGAACACGTGGGCTCCTCCTTCAGCCGTTTGGGCTGTTTTTTCTGCTGCTGTGATCCAGCAGAAGGGGAAGAAGTTGAGTTTCGTAATCCAAAACCAGATCGTGATTTTTCCTTCATGGCAGAGAGTTGTCTGAAAACTGTCGAGCTTACAGGCCTACCGATTGGCGATTTGGCGAACTTTTGCCAACTGCCTGTCTGGACGGAGGGTTTTACTGTCAAGTATTATTATGCACTGAGGGCAGGAGAATTCTGTCGGCAGCCCCCTCCCAGTACCTAGAGATACAGGAATGAGAAAAGACATGTCCACACTCCAAAGGCACGGGGTCCGTGAAATATGACAGACATATGGAACACGTGGGCTCCTCCTTCAGCCGTTTGGGCTGGTTTTTCTGCTGCTGTGATCCAGCAGAAGGGGAAGAAGTTGAGTTTCGTATTCCAAAACCAGATCGTGATTTTTCCTTCATGGCAGAGAGTTGTCTGAAAACTGTCGAGCTTACAGGCCTACCGATTTGTTAGGGTTACATTTGGCCTTTGTCAGGCTTGTAGCATTTCACCTTCTTTGGGTTGATGAAATCCGACTCACAAGTACCTGGCCATACAGGCTAACATTACTATTTATTTTTCTCCCACCTGTGCACATTTCTTGGATCAATCAACATTGTTTTTTTAGGTCAAGCACTGGCCCTGCTGCCATTCAATATGAAGATTTTACAGCGAAAAGGTACACCTTCATTGTCTGCTGATTACTTGGTTTTGACCGCTGCCTTTTGGTCCCATTGCGCTTAAGTTAGTGTGCAAAAGTGCTTTTTCTGCACCCACCCCGTGCCTGAGCTTTGTTGGCGTGGACACCTTTAAGGTCCGCTGCTTTAAGGTCCGCTGCTTGCTTGGTTTTGACGATGCGAGAATCAGCCAAACGCTCCCACATGCAGCAGAATGATATAGAGCATCATATCCGTCCTTCCGGTTGCACAGTACTCAGTGAACCTATGGAAGTGAAAAATTTCAAACAGGAACATATAAGAGATGTGTGATGTTCCAAAATTAAAGTAGCATCCACATTAAGTGTGTCTTCCTCCATCTCTTCAGAATACTCTACGATTCCCATCTCAGGATATTGACACTAGTTCCTATGACATTAAACAGAATTGCACGCTTGACAGGATCACCATGAGTTCGGGACAGTGGATGGGGCAAACATCCCTTGGCCACGCGGCAATTGCACATGGATGCGAGCCTCCAGCCCCGTGCCCCTGTTCCAACTTGTTGGCGCGGTTTGCTGCATTTTGTAACCGCTGGTTTCTTGGTGTTGGGCACAGTCTTCTCGTGCGCCATGAAGGCCTCCAGGTCTTTGTTGTTCTGCTGGTTCTGGCTGCAAGAGTCAGTGTTAATACAAAAGAATGGATGAGCAATGTGGTGTTCAATGTTGGTTAAGCTGAGGAAAGCACAAAACAAAGGGCAAAAAATAAAAACCATCGGCCGTTCCACTTCAACAAAAGCACTGAAATTGTAATATCATACATATAAGTTTTCTTATATTGTGTTAATGTTACCTATTGGAAGTCTGGATACTTTGTCATTTCAAATTCCGTGGAATGTTCTACATCTGCATTCCATTTTTACCTGTGCAAAAGAACAGCATCTTCACCCTGTGCCTGAGCATTGTCAGCAGTGACACCTTTATTGGCTGCTGTTTGCTTGGTCTTGTCGACTGTCTTTTGGCCTACCTTGTAGACCACCAGCTGTTTATTGTTCTCTTTGAGATATGCGTGTGGCCAGTTCCCTCGTCCAGGGGCCTTTGTTAACATTTGCTTTGTCATGGTGTTCACTCCGCTGCCTGTTTCATTATTTCATCGGTGCATCTTCTCCCCTCAATCCATTCATATAATTTGTTCACCCGTCAGGTATTTGTCACCTAGAAGTCAAAGACAGCTTGTATTTTGATTTCACTTACACCTGTGGATAGACCCGTTGATGTCAATGTACGTTTCTGTTGCAGTGGTTTTCTGCATATTTTTTCTAGAAAATTGTTCGCTTTCAAAAATCACTGTGGTTTGAAGGTTCCACACTTGTGGCCCTGTACTTTTAGGACACCATTTTCAAAGTACAGGCCCCCCTCTTCCAAAATCTGGTTTGCGCTACAAAAAAACTTAAATAAAATCAAATATCAATAAATAAGAAATCCACTAGGACAGAAGTAATGCTACAGATGTGTGGTGTAGACACATTGCAAAAGTAGATGATTTAAAGTAAACGAGAACTTTAATAATTAATGAACATGAGTATTTGTCAGAGAACTAATACTTTAAAGTATCGATAAAGGTGCATGTATATTCTAAAAAGGTGGTTCATGATAAAAAGAATATATTTTGGGAAAAATTAATAGGTACCCTTCAGTACCTTCAGTTATCAAAAAGAGACTAGCTATGGAAGGGGTTGGTATGATGTTTATTTTAGAAAAATGATGGTGACTCAGTTAGTTTTGTGTAATAGGGATGGCACCTGTTGGGTGTCTTTAGAAAGCCCTCACCCACCTACCTAGTTGGTGGTATGCTTCTTTATCGGGCCCACCCAGTGACACCTAGCGTGTCCCGGGTGTGCTACGACGCCTGGTTACAGCAGAGCAGGCATGTCACTGTGTGTGCGGTGAGGGGTAGTGAGATAGTGAGTGTAAAACGGCTTGGCGGGGGTCCCAGTCCTGGAGAACTTTATTAGTCTGGCCTCCGTCAGCGGTTAAAAATAAGGCTGTCGGACGTTGGGGGCAGGTTACGACCTACCACGTCCTTTAAGGTGTCCACATGTTTCAGCCAGTGCCTTATCAATATGCTGGCTTTCGTCAGGACTAAAATGTGAGGCAGAAATAGGAATTAAAAGTAGTGGGTGTGTAGTGTGGACTATGTGTATACACGCTCTAAAGTATATCTAACTGTGAGAGAGGGGGATTCCCTTCTCAAGATCAGGAAACGATATAGGTCATATATATCATATCAGCCGCCTTAATAGCAATGAGGTGCAGGCTATCAGCGGCTCCAGTGGAATGGTATTGGTGGTACCATTATGGTGGAACCCCTTGCCGCCTCAACATACCTTGAAGAGGACACTACTTAAAAGTAGCGTAAGCCATACACCTTACGCCTCATTCCTCACTCTCTCACCACTGTTGCAACACTTCGTTTTTTGAAACCACTTCACCTCGAAATTCTAGTGCGATCTTCCACCATAATGGTACCACCTATCCCATTGCACTTGAGCCGCTGAGAGCCTCCACCTCATCGCTATGAAGGCGGCTGATATGATATATATGACCTATATCGTTTTGTGATCTTGATATGGGAATCCCCCCCTCTCACAGTTAGATATACTTTAGGGCGTGTACACACACATAGTCCACACTACACACCCACTAGTTTTAATTCCTATTTCTGCCTCACATTTTAGTCCTGACGAAAGCCAGCATATTGATAAGGCACTGTCTGAAACATGTCGACACCTTAAAGGACGTGGGAGGTCGTAACCTGCCCCCAACGTCCGACAGCCTTATTTTTAACCGCTGACGGAGGACGAACTAATAAAGTTCTCCAGGACTGGGAGCCCCGCCAAGCCATTTTTAAACTCACTATGTCACTACCCCTCACCGCACACAGTGACATACCTGCTCTGCTGTAACCAGGCGTCGTAGCACACCCGGGACACGCTAGGTGTCACTGGGTGGGCCCGATAAAGAAGCATACCACCAACTAGGTAGGTGGGTGAGGGCTTTCTAAAGACACCCAACAGGTGCCATCCCTATTACACAAAACGAACTGAGTCACCATCATTTTTATAAAATAAACATCATACCAACCCCTTCCATAGCTAGTCTCTTTTTGATAACTTGACATATAAACTGGGGCTCTGGACTAGCTTTCTGGTCCTCTCTCTCGATACACGAACCCTTCAGTCCATTACCTTTCATGCTCGAGTCATAAGGAATAATCGTATTGAGCAAGCAAATTGATAGAGAGAGGTAACATGTTGTATGAGCCTGCGTAACACATTTGAAACAGCCATGGCTACCTCTGTAGACTCCGTTTGGAATGTGAGTACCTCTGTAGATGCCATTAGGAAGTAAGGGTGCACTTGATTTGTCTATTAAGCCATGCTTCTTCGCAGTACTTTACAATGGTTTTTCAACATGGGTCTTCTTCCACTTTGAGCATGGGTTGTAGGGCTCCATGGGTACTTCAAGAGAACAATCGAAATACAGGACCGATTTTTCCTATTTAAATCTATCTGGTTTAAAAAGTTGTCCGGTTCTTCAAAGTATTGAAAATATCAATGAAACTCTAATGAATCTGAATACGAATGCTGAGTAGTTGCTCAATAAAAAAAAAACATTATTTGCCCGGAAATATAGAGGAGAACATTTGCATAAAGTTGGTTTACATTAAAGTAGATGAATTTATTTACAAGCATCAAAAATTGTTTGTCTACAGAGGAAATTAGAAGTAACTTAAGTGTGCACATACTTTTTTTAAAAAAAATAAGTAGACTTGAATTCTTTGCGATTTTGCAATGTCGTATATAATGTCATCAATCAGGACGATGTCATGGCTGCACTGTCCAGTTAGGGAAAAGATGTGCCACCACGTAGGGTGACTGACTCCAGAATCTGGGGAACACCGATCGATCAGCTGCAGATAAGGCCAGCAGCATGTGACTGTGGGCAATAGCTTAATTTATCTAACAGATGGGGCACTGTGCCCCTTCCTGCCCCTTCCTTGTGATTTCGCGCTTTAACAAGGCAAATTATTAATATTTTTATTTTTTTTAAGTTTACATGTTTTAAATTACTAACATATACCGAGAAAAATATTACAGAGTTCAAAATGCAATTGTCACCATATCAATACATTGATGCGAACAGAAGAATGTAGACCGTAGAAAAAATATAAGGAGACAGCGACCATGTTAATGTACAGCCGAACATGCAAGACAAATACTATGTAAGTGATTTTTATCATATGTAACATAGGTCTGTAGTGAAAGAGTACAGAAGTTGTAAGAATAGTAATTAGTATTTGTGGGCCCACAAATTTTAGTGTCAGGTACAGAATTGTATTTTTAAATGTTACTGTTGGAATTGCAAAATGTTAATCAATTGTGCATTTTGAAACATTCTCAACACTTCGTTACTGTACTGTTTGCATTTGCGATGTATGATGTTAAATGTATTTAATATTTATTATGCTAATAAATTAATGTATTTGGTACATGTGGAATTTTTAATTAAATAAATGAAATAAAGAATAATAACAAATAAAAAATGTGACTCCGTTGTCAATTCCTTCCGTGCACAATATGCATGGAGCTGGTCAATTCAATTGTTGTGAAACACACTAACACAAAAGTATACTGGAAATACATAATATTGCATGAAAGGGGAAAAGAAACTACTTTAATGATTTTGGGATTATTGTGGCATGCAGAGGTAGCATATCAAATCCCTTCAAACCCTGCAGTGTTTTTAAGGAGAAGGGTTGATGAGGTCTTTCAAAAACAATTTGCAAGAAAAATGCAAGAAAAAGCAGGACAAAGTGCCCATTGGACCCATTATCAGGGTGGGTACACACAAGGTAGTGTCTAATCATGAATATAAAGTGGTGGATCCAACATGCAGTGAGAGGCCAATGACAGAAGAATTATGCAGATTTGCACTGTGAGGAGTAACAGGTTAAGTCAACAGATTTGATGGAGTAGTTTCTTAGCAGTCAATAACATTCGGTACTAATGGTATCACTGTTACTGAGAGTATCTCTGTTAAACTCATGCACCCACCCTCCCCCCACCAGGATGAACAAGAACTGCAATGAAGATTACAAGTGTAATATAACACAGATAAACGTAGTACAGAACTGTCGATACAGAGGAAAAATATAATAAATAAGGCTTTGGAAAAGAGGTAGAAATAAAATGGGGGAGGGTCCGTGGGTGGTGAAGGCTCAGCCTATTAATCAGTGTCCTACGTCGTAATACACAGTAAACCCCGCCACTCTTCTCCATTGGCTGGCCTCCTAAACGGCGGCAATCCATTGGTGAAGAAGTCTCGGTGTATGTATCACAAACAATTCACACCTCAGTATCCTTGTAATGCTTACGCTTCGGCATACATGGTTGGTCGCAAGATAATGGTGATACAGCGCATTACGCACACAACACCCACCACATACTAGTTAATCATTCGAAGGGCGCAGCAATCTTCGCCCTTTAACCTTGGACCAAAGGCTAATATCTACAGAAATGTGGTGCTGCCGCTATTCCTGATCCTTCCTTTTAAAAGTACATTGTGAATGGGTGTGTGAGATTGTTCACCCATTGCAAGCCCTTAGAGCAAAACTAAGTGTCAAAGACATAATTTGGCAAGCAAGAGGAGACCAACATTTGGCGTGTGGAGATTGACACCAGAACAACCCAAAATTCGTCTTCTGCTGTGCGTCCGCCTTCCATCAATCCTTCCATTGTTTCGAAGTGACTATTGAAGTCTCCACCCATCATAATCTTACAGTCTTTGGGTACTTGCCCCAGAAAGGACAAGAAAAAAATCAAGTGTAGGTAGCTCAATGGTGGGACCAACTGGACGAGAGTACACATTTATGATTGCTAACTAAGGGGCATTTGGCCATTCGAGCGAGACACCCTGTATGTCCGGGGAGGACGTAACTACATTCTACACAAGCCAAACCCTACACTGGCTACGTAGATTAGGCCTGTATAAGCTCCCTTTTGAGTTAGGGGGTACACAAAACGACAAGTATCTGAAATAATACCTACTCACCATCAACGACAGCCGAACCCTATACCAAGCACAACAAATAACTTGAACTGGCATGTGTAAACTCCCTTTTGAATTAGGGGGTACAGAAAAACATGGGGAGCATAATTATTACCTGCTCCCCATCCATGCCAGCCAAACCGTACACACTGCACACTGGCAAAGTATATTAGGCCGATCATCACTGAATTATATGTATGAATAGGCCATTATCAATAAGGGAAAGTAGAGCAGTGATGGGGCAGGAAAAGTGATGGGGTAGGAAATGTGACAAGGCACAAAAGTCACGGGCCAGGAGCAATGACAGAGCAGGAGAGGCAAAATGAAAAAGAGATGCCTGGGCGGGAGAGGTAACTGGGCGGGAGAGGTAACTGGGCGGGAGATGTCACTGGGCGGGAGAGGTAACTGGGCAGGAGAAGTGACAGAGCAGGAGAGGTGATGGGACAGGAGCGGTGATTAGGCATGAGCTAGAGTGATAACCGGCCAGGAGCAGTGAAAAGAGCATGAGCAGTGGTGAACGGGTCAGGAGCAGTGGTGAACAGGGCAGGAGCAGTGAACGGGGCGTGAGCAGTGAACGGGGTGGGAGCAGGGAATGGGCTGGGAGCAGTGAACGGCAGGAGAAGTGACAGCCAGGAGAAGTGACGGGCAGGCGATGTGACTGGCAAGGAGAAGGGACGGGAAGGGCCAGGAGAAGGGATGGGCCAGGCATGTTGATCAAGCAGGAGTACTAATTGAACAGTAGTACTTAAAGGGCAGGAACAGGCATTTCACAGGGCGACTGGAAGGGTAGGGGGCCAGTTTAGTTTGGGGGGGGGGGGTGGGAACGGTATTGTACAAGTGCAGGAGTTTTAATAAAACATTGCTAAATTCTTAATATAATAAAAAAAGCTTCCGGTCGACAATACAAGTGCCAAGGTGACGTCGGTGATCAATGTCCATGCTGGAGAGAGATGAGAGCATGTTTTCGGTAGTGACTCTTTTACTCATGTAAGGTAGCGGAATGGGGTAATATGCATGCGGCAAAGAACAAGTACCATGCATATCAAAGAGCAAGTGGGTAATGCTCTGTGTTCACTTCCCAAATGAAAGGACTCTTCAGTACATATGGCCTGGAAGTTCGGGCTGGACTGCTACCATTGGGCACAGCGTCAAGACTGATTTGCATATGGGTGGGTGCAAACTGGGGTGGCATGGTGAGCAAAAAAATAAAATTGTTTTAGGCCTAGATCTCTGTAATGAGGTTAATGTGTGACATTGTTCTGCATTCTGCCCATCAATTGTTGTTTTTGCATTTTTCACAGAGTGGAACAGGTATGCTCAGACATGAGTCCAGTGCTATTCATGCTAATGGAATGAAGCTATACTGGCTAATGAGGGCAGAAAGGCCGAAACCGGTCTAGGATGCTTGTTTCTAGTCCAGGAAGGACCTGGCCTGGCAGTTCGGGCTGCACTGTTCACATTGGGTGCAGGATCAATACTGATTTGCATGAGGCTGGCACCAAACTGGAATGGCATGGTCACTATTCTCGTCTAAAACACTGTTTGCTACCTCTAACATACTTTTATTTATTTTGTTAATTTGAAATTGTTTCCTCTACTATCATTACTGGTCCGAAAGTGAATCGCTCTAACACCTTCGCACTATATGAATTCGGATACATAAATTTATAAATGATAAATGAATAGCACTATATAAAATGGCATGAAAAAACAATAAATACATAAATGAAAAAAAACGGAAGTTGCAAGTGTGACGATAACCGGAATTGAACCCGGGTCCTCCACCTCTGCAGTACAACGCTCGCCCAACTGAGCTATTGAAGCTTGCTTGAATGAAGACGACGCGCGCCTGCCCTTCGGTCTGCCTCCGCCATGAAGCCTCGTCCACCGAGCCATCCACAGACTGTAGCGGCGGATTGCGAATTTACCGAAAATCCACAAAATCCGCGAGTGAAACGGATTTTCCGCCCATGCTTAGAGAATTGTCGACTCCGTGGAATTTTTTTTTTTGACCCCAAGACCCGCCGAGGCGGGGAATCAAACCCTGGTCCACGGCTGATCTCAGCTTCTAGGTCTGGCGCCTCTAACCACTGAGCCACGCTTCTCCACTCCACCCCTCCACTGTAGGGGTCGTCAGGAAGATTAAGCAAGCTATTGCCAGTCACATGGTGCCAGGCTAATCTGGCGCCGAGGATCGAACCGTGATCCCCAGATTCCAGCGTCAGTCGCCTTAACGCCACACTCCTTTCCAATATAAGGCCTTAGAAGGGTGTCTAAGGGAAAAGGAGTCAACCCCTCCTTTAGTAGGAGGAACAGGAACCTCCTAAGTTGGCGGTAGCTCAGTTTACAATATATTGGAAAGAGCCAAAGAGGCTAATGGGAACGAAGGTAATAATACCAGCACACCAAAGCGCCTGAAGGAACCCTTGCACGGAGAGCTCCAGAGTGAGCTTCAAGGGGAAGTATGTGAAGGATTGCACCCTCAGACAATGCCAGAGAACGAGATAATGGATGAACCCCCTGAGGCATAGGGGAACGGAAGTGCAGCTGGAACCGGCCCTGATATTGTGTATTCCCGAAAAGGGACCGGAAGCAGAAACCCTGAAGCATAAGGGGTTATAGGCGAAAATGGCGATAAGAAGGTGCAAACGTAAAGGACCGTTATTATGACGTATCCCCGGGGATCTAAGGGAAGGCTAAACTTGCCCAAAAACTCCAGATACCTTGCCACAAAGTTAATGGTGAACGACCCCCCATGTGGCATGGATAAATCATCCATTTCCCAAAAAAGGGATTTACATCTCTTGGAGGAGAAGGGGTGAAAAACGTACGCAAAACCGTATCATGGACCCTGCAACCCGCGGAGTCCCCAGAGAGACCGAACTATCTAGTACGACAGTGCTGGATAAATCCATCGTATTTAAGATCTAGAATCAGGCGGGAGTTGATGTCAATGGTAGGAAGAAGACCGACCTTGGCGGTAGGAGAAATGAAATAGGAAAAAAGAAAAAGGATAAGAAACAAGACAAAACAACAACGCCCAAAGGATATGCGTAAATAATAATGATGGGCGGTCATAGGGCTTACCACACCGTGTTGAGGACTGTATACCTGGGGCCCTGGTGACCGACACTGGGATGAAAAAATCCCGATTGGCACCAAGTGCATTCTGGGGCGAATGCTCCTTTAATGTACGTTTCATCCTCCTTGTAACTCACCCAGCCTTGTAAGGGTGTCCGAATGTAATATTGTAGTGCCAAGCACCAATCACGCCCGTGTAAGGGTTTCAGAATGTAATATTGTAGTGCAAGGCACCAATCACGGAGGAGTAAGAGGGGGAGCCAACCCTTTGCACACCAGAAGTGAAATTAATAATATAACCGGCTCCTCAGCAGAGCTGTAGTCGAAATCATTGCAGCCCACAAGGGCGTAAGAGCCATGTCTAGTTATAAGGAGCGTGTGCGCACTCCGAGGGCCCTCCTGTTGTTACAGCCGGTAAGGCGTAAGTCAAAAAATTGCTCCGTCTGAACTTGAAGCATTAGGAGCCTAGGAGCAATTTGGGAACACGAGCGAAGGGCGTAATCCAAACTGGTATAAGTGGAATCTGATTGGGTTACGCCCCCCGGCTCGTAATCGTCTCTAATCCGCACTCAGCCACTTGGGAAGGCCTGTCGCGGATACGCGAGAAACTGCGCCATGATAGGAAGTAGTCCCCGATGTACTCATGGAAGTACATTGTGAAGGTACTAGTTTGGGACAATATATAGTACCTACCTGCACTGAATACGTAACCCTTGGCATTAGTAAGATACCTTACCATCACCCGACAGTGGTGTAGTAGTAACGCTGGAACCCCAGAGCGGGGCCAAGCTCTCCCAGCCCCGTCTGGATTTAGCGTCCAGTTGGGCCATCGTATGTAGAGTCAATCTATAACATGAGAGCACGCCATCTCCACACCAACGTGAGCGTCTTAAGGCTGCGTGACTGGAAGTGTTAACCATTTCGTGTTATGACACAAAGACATCGTCTAGGCAGTTGAGGCATGAAGCTTATAATGCAAATTGCACAGGCATTGCAACTAGAAGCGCACATTGGTAAAACTCCACCGGTCAAGGAACATTTCAAGTATCCCGCCCGTGGGCGAAAACAATTCCTGTCGGGAACACTTAGTAAGCGTGAGAAACCAAGGGACAGTAAATAACACAGAAAAGCTGCAAGGTCCCTTCCATTACAGGTGGAAATACATATGAACACATATAACAGAGATACGTCAGGCCTTTATTGTAAAAGGGGTGTAAAACGGGTATAAAAACTAAGTCTAATAAGGCCACCCGCGTTGAGGATAGACCGCCGTATTTTGATCTTAATTTGATTTTGATTTTGACTTAAGACTGACTGCTCCTCCAAAGACACCTCCAAATCTAATTCACACCCTCGCTATCTTCTGAAGGAAGACCTCCCATTATCGAAAAGTCTATTGTCCTGGACTATGGAAGTTCCTTCCGAGTGTGTTCTGGTAGTTTGAATGTTTACCATTTTTTCCAGTATTATCCTTGTACCGGTGTATGGTACCCTTTTGTAACTTGCACATGTCACTTTTCTCTTGTAACACACTGTTTGCTACCTCTCACATTTTGTTTGCTTTAGATACTTGCACAAGTGCCACCATTGCCTACGTAACGTTTGTTCTTGTGCTGGAGTGTCTGCCATGTATTGCAGTATTATACCTCTACTTGTACTTTGTATGCTTTTGTAGCCTGCACACATATCACTTTTTAGGTTTCGACCTGGCGAGGGGCACACAGTGCCCCTCCCAGATCGAAAACTTTTGTCTACAGTAGGGATGTTCGGACCGCCACTGTTTCCCATTGGCTAGCTCCATAAATGGAGGCTAGCCATTGGGAGACAGAGGCTGTCAATCACGCTTTCTCGGGAAAACGCGATTCGGGGGCGTTTCTCGGGCTTTTTTTAAGTCCCGCCCCTTTGTCCCGGGCCGCGCTGTGATTGGCTGCCGGCCCGGTACACCCCCGTGACGTCATTTCACGGGCCGCGCTGTGACACCCCCGTGACGCCAGCCAATCACAGCACGGCCCGGGACCTGACTTGTTTTATTATCTCGCCCCCTCACCAAAGCAGGACCACCTTACACTTATGACACATCTCTAGTGTGTTAGGAACTAGGTTTAGCGCCATGCCTCCAGAGGACTACAAACTGGTAGAACATTAATGCATGGCCAGGGATTGTGAAATCCACTGATGCGAGTACTTTTGAGATGGTCCCTGAGGCTCGTAACAGGCCATCTCCTACGTAAGCCATTGCTTGGCTTACTGTTCTTGACACGTGACCACGCCCCCCTTGTTTCATTTTGGTTCCTGGTTGCTGCGCGTTTGGTGTATTGTCCAGCTCTCCGTCCCGTCTTTAATTATGGGTTTATCCAGCCTTGGCCCCGGACTCCTGCGGACCTCCTTGGCCCCCTTTCAAGAGAGGTACATTCCTGTTGGCGTGCACGTCGCTGTTCCGCTCCGCCCGCTTCTAAGCCGGTCAGTGCACCACACCTTTAATTTTGGCATCTCCCTTTCGGCTTTATTCGAGTTGCTGCTCCACTCCTGTGAACTTGGAGCCGGCCAGCACGCGACCCCCCCCAGCCTCATATTTCTTTGCTCGTGAGCTCTGCCTGCACACGCATTGCTGCTACGCTCCTAATTCCTGAGCCGGTCAGCACGCCGTGTCATAGGTGTCACTCCTCAGAGTTCCCATCATTTCTTTTTATCGTATGTTTTGCTGCTCCGCTCACGTACTCAAGCTGAGCCGGCCAGCACAGTTCGTTTTGGAGAATTGTTTCCTGTACACACTCACGTTGTTGGTCCGCTCTGCCCGCTACTTGGAGCCAGTCAGCACATGATTTTTCAAAGGGACTTTTTGTGTAGTTTCACAGTAATATTATCCCATTCCCTTCGGCCCTATAACTCATCTATAGAACCTTGAACCTTCCCTATCCCTCTCAGTTGTTTTATACACCACCACCCAATATCCTCCTACAAACCTGGCAGAGTGATGGATGAGAGTATCCCCTTAGTGTAGTACATGCAAAACAGAAACATCCTAGATACATCAACTACTGGCTCCTGTTTCTTTCACGATGTTCAGGGATTTTCCTCTCTCCCTTGGCCTTGTTTTTTTAGCCGTCTCTCTCCCACCCGCCCACTGTCCGTGCCTCCTCCCTCCCACCCGCCCACTGTCCGTGTTCGATGCCTTCATAAATAAAAGAAAAAAATAAAATCCCCCTCCCTCCCGTTGTCCTGCCTTCTCCCTCCCGCCCGCCCACTGTCCGTGCCTCCTCCCTCCCGCCCGCCCACTGTCCGTTTCCGATGCCTTCATAAATAAAATCCCCCTCCCTCCCGTTGTCCTGCCTTCTCCCTCCCGCCCGCTGTCCGTGCCACCCCCGCCCACCCACTGTCCGTGCCACCTCCCGCCCTCCCACCCACTGTCTGTGATGCTGTGAGGAGAGGGGAAGGTGTGTGGGAGGGGCAGGCGCGAGACGGCGCGTGCCGTGCCTGGAGAGAGGAGCGTGGTGCGCGAAACAAGGGGACATGCACTTCTCCATCCCAGAGACCGAGACCCACAGCGGGGAGGGCGGGTCCTCCTACGTGGTGAGTGATTGGGTCCCTGAGGGCGCCCGTGCCTCTCACCCCTCTGCTTTACTCTGTGCCCTTCTCACCCCACCTATCTCTGGCTGTCCCGCTGTCTGTCTGCGGGTGTTGTCACCCTCTCCTCCTGTATCCAGCTGGCGGTGCTCCTTTTGATTTTGATTATCCTGCATCTCTCCTGCCCGTCACCCCTCTTCTTACCCCGCCCCCATCATGGCAGTACATGAGCATCCTCCTGTCTGTACCCCCACTCCCCCTCTGCAGGGCCAGTCTCCCCTTCTGCCTACAATAGACTAGAGTCGACTCTGCACTGGCATGGCTTCCGTTCTGTTGTGCCCGAACACCATGCAGCAGCCGGTGCCCACGTGAGGGCCACAGTGCCCGGGAGGCTCTCAGCACATCCCTTGGCGCCTACCTACCGACTGCCCCCAGTGTCACGTTAAGGAGGCGGAGTCATCCCCCACCTGCCCCCCAAGTCTGCCCCGTCCGTCAGAGCATCAGATGCATTTTTAATATTATTTACATAGCGCTACCCGTACCCCCTTGTGGCCTGAAGCGCTTCCTCACTTCTTAAGTGGCTACTCTGTGTATGTCTAGCGCTTCCTGGCCCTGTCCTGGTCACGGAAGCGCTACAGTTTTCACTGACCCCCTGGGCGCTTTTCGTGGTGCAGGATTCGTAGCCTGTTGCTTGTACATTGGCCTCTGTGGGGTAATTGGGTGCAGCATGGAAGGTTTTGTATGTAGTGCTCGCAGCTACAAGTTTTATCTTTGAAATGCTGCAAAGAGCGAGTCATCTTATAATACAAACTTGGAGCGCAGCATTTTATTAGCCTCAGAAGGATGAAAGGCCCAAGTGGCTCCTCCAGCGTGTAAGCTGCAGGTTGCAGATACATCTCACTTTCAGGCGCATTAACCCACTGAGCTATGCCCACGGGCTTTCCTGCTGTTTCTGTTTAGAGATCGGATGCCTGATGGTGAACTTTAACTGCAAGTCCTGCCTGGCTTCCTCCCGCCACACTGGCCCCGGGGATCTCACAGGCCGTTTACAAAATATGAACCAAACAATGCAATCCACTAAATATACCATAATGCACCTTGACACCACGATCTTCGCCCTGCTCACCTGGCTCCGGCCTCCATCCGGAAGGCCTGTCCTGCAGCGCTCCGTGGGCCCCCTGCCGGGGCTGGCCCCCTCCTTCTGAGCCCCTCCCCCCGTCACTCAACTCTTGGTGGGAGCTGATTTAGAGGCTGTTTCAGTTTATTTACTGCCTTTCACTGAGTGAAACGCAACCTTTGACCCCGCGCACTCGCCAGGATCAGCAGGGGACGACCCTCACCTGGGAGGGAAGGAAGGAACAGGGGGCTATAATTACAAGGAAATGGCGCAGCGGGGTGTTGCGGCCAATTTAGCTGTGCCATGCCGCGTCATTTAAAACAAGCGCTGGCGTTGCCAATAGGTTTCGCATTTGGAACAATTGGTTTTGTAAATGACATTTTATATTTATATATCGTTATTGGCATTTTCAATAACAATATATAAATATAAAATGTCATTTACAAAACCAATAGCTCCAACTTTCCAAAGGCGAAACCTATTGGCAACGCCAGTGCTTGTTTCTCCTGTAATGTACCGATTGCTACCTCATGTATTTTGGTTGCTCACTATTGTCATTTTTTATCATGTAACTTAACGTTTGCTTTTGTAATTTGTTAATTTGCAATTGTTTCCTCTTGTATCATTACTGGTCCTAAAGTGAAGCGCTCTGACACCTTCGGGTAAAGTCCGCGCTATATAAAATCGCATAAATAAATAAATAAATACATACATAAATAAAATTAAAATAAAAGCCGAAATTGCAACTATGCCGAACCCGGGATTGAACCCGGGTCCTCCAGCTCTGCAGTCAAACGCTCTCCCAACTGAGCTATTGAAGCGTGCTTGAAATATATGGACGCACGCCTGGACTTGTCTGGCTCCGCCATGAAGCCTCGTGCACCGAGCCTTCCACAGACTCTGCAGCGGGACCGAGCCTTCCACAGACTCTGCAGCGGGAGAAGGCGCAACACCAGTACGCCGCTTCCCCGGTGCACTCCACCACGCAAGCAGGCCATGGGGGGAGTTAAACCTGGTCGAAGGGGCCGCACTGTCAATGTAGGCAACGCTCTGCGGAGTACACCGCGCGAGGGCCGCTCCGCCCTACACTAAAGCGCCAGAACGGCTCCGCCCCCGTGACGTAGGGGAGGCAACCCGCCATGGGGGAGCGACGCATAATAGCTTGGTTCTGAGAATCATTGCACCCTGTGACGTAGGGGGGGCAGCCACTCACGGGGACCCAATGATTCTCAGAACACCGGCCGCGACCTGCGTCTGACGTCAGGAGCGCGGCGTCCAGGAGCGGCGGACATGGCGCGGGGGAGGAGCGGTGACGACCTGCGAGGAGCGGTGGAATGAGGAGCAGCAGCTGAGGTAAGGCAGCGGGGGTCGGGGCAGACGGGGGACGGGCTCATGGACAATGTCGGGGCGGGCGGGGTAGTTTTAACATGTTTAAGAGGCAGCGGGGGTCGGGGCAGACGAGACTGAACACTGCCGCCTAAAGCACTGCAAATTGTGGCTAGGTACGACCCCCCCCCCCCCCCCCCCCCTGGAAATTCGGAGCGCGCTATCTCGCTGCAACATAGCATTGCTCTTTGTGATGCACATCTGAACACTATGAAATATCATTTTCTTGAGCGTCAATAAAAATGGAACCTTGGGCACATGGGCGAATGCACATTAGGCGCACTGACAAAGCAATGCTGAACAGATTCATTTTTTTCGCCTGACCAAGAAAAGTATTTCTGGGAATAATCACAGCACCATCACAAATGGTTTCTGAACTAGCACGTATTTAAACTAATGGTCTGCCTTCGGTGCATTTTGATACTGGGCATTTGTTTACGTCCTGTGTGAAGAACATTAGAGGTACTGCGTTATGTCAGGTTAACATTACGTTTTTGTTTCTCGTGAGGTCCAAGAGTCTCGAGAGCACGATGTGCGCAGGGAAACATATAGCCTCTTTTTTTTGCATGCTATTTTCTATCGCTCCTCTTCACAGGAGACGTAAAGATACGATGGAGTTCAGTATCTTCTGCTTGATGGCACCCCCCTTGGGCCTGACACACTCTAGCCCTGGAAGTAACATTGATTTTCTGTGACTGTAATGGAGTTCCCTGTAGGTAGCAGTATTGTTTTCAGATGCAAGTCCTGTTTGGAGCAAAACTTCAATGGTGGCGGGTGAAAGGTGAACACGCCTCTGGTATTTTTTTTTCATGAGTCAGAGGTAGAAGAATAACATCTGCCAAACGTAGATGCTAAAAACGAACATCAAGTAAATGTGCATGTTTGAGGGAGAACGGGGAAATAAGAGGAAGAACCATTTCTTGATCTCAGTTTTCCATTCAAAATATTTGACATCCCGCATATTTCAGTCAGGTATTTATTTCCTCGTGTGTGTGCTCAATGGTTTGTTAAACTCAGTGTTATTCAAAGGCCCGGGATATAGATTTCCCAGCGGTGCACAGTGTATGGCGTAGAACGGCATTGCTAGAACTAAGATTTCAGATAGAAAAGCACATTAGTGAATTCGGCTCAGGATGAAGGCTGTGGATTGCAAGAGAGGGTCAGGTACTCACTTCTCCCTCAATTACCATTTGAACGTGTTTGTTGACTTACTTGATTTCGGTATATGCGATGTTGTATATCGTGGTCGTATCACATGTTGCCTTGTAGTCAGGGTTCTTGAATAACAATGCACTTTTCATATTACACATTGACAGTGCAGTCTGTAGAATCATAGCCATTGTCCAGTCTGAAACGTGTGGGCTCAAACATCGCGTTGTCATGTTGCGCGATGTAAAGTCGCCGATGTGACACGCTAACCAATTAAATGCCCGCATTTGCGTCGCAAAAACGTGCGATGAGAAAATTGCCGATGTGACTGCCGTTGCGATGTTATGACCGCGATGAAAACTCCCGCGCGGTCTTTGTTTCCGATGGATCGTCATACAACCCTTTTAAACAACCCACTGCCCAGCCCATCCCGACTTTGTCCGGGAGCAACAGGCAGCTTCCCCGACCCATGTCGGGGCGGGCGGGGGTCGGGGAAGCTGCCTGTTGCTCCCGGACAACGTCGGGACGGGCTGCTAGTATTTAATAAAGCAGAGGTGGACTCTTTTCTTGCTCTCCCTCAGTATCTGCTTTTCTTCCTCCCCTTCACACCTCACTCCTTCCCTTCTCTCCAATCTTCCTTTACTTTCTGCCCTACGTACGCATTTTTACTTAATCACCACCTCCCCTCATTAAATGCTTGTTCACCTTTCCATCTTTCTCTTCCACTCTACTCTTACATGCTCCCTGCTGTCCACTCTTCTTCCCTTGCATTTCTCCTCTTTTCACTTTTCCTTCTCATCACGTTCCACTCCAATCTTGCAATCCCAATCTCTGCTTTCCACATTTACCTTCGCATTCTTTGTCTACCGTATCTATCTTTGCCTTCGGACCTCTTCTCCTCCCTCACTCTCCCTTTTAATGTTTTCCTTCTTGCACATATGATTATATCCACGTCAGGAATCTGTGTTCTATCTCAGAGTCATAAATTGAAATCTTGGTGTAGCTACTTTCATCTTTAGATAAAATTAGTGCAATTGAGCTGGATAACAACATTTTCAATTTGGTGTCAAAGCCCCATCTAGTGAATATGTGCTTTACAAACATACGTGGTGTGTTTCTCCCTCTATCCCTTCATTTCTTCCTTTCACATTCTTTTCTTATTTCCTCCTTCTTTCATCCATTATTTATTTCCTTACTCCAGAGCTACTCTTCCTGCCTGTATTTTTTGCTGCCTTCTTTAATGTATTCCTTCCTTCATCCTTTCATTTAAACAGCACAAGCACATTTTCTTTCATTTGCAAAGCTGCCTCAAGTCCTCAAATTTCTCAAGCCGCATTTTGAGATTCACACACATTCTCTAATTTGAGTTCACTTTTAAGTTGTTGTCATGGGCTTCCTACATGTTGTGTTATATTGATTTGTATAGCGCACTAATCACCCAGGAGGGTATCCAGGGGCTTGGCTGGTGTGAGGGGCCTGAGATGCGTTTGTGAATAGCCAGGCCTTCAGTTTATTTCAGAACTCAAGAAGTGAGGAGTTGGCTCTGATTTGTTGACGCTTGTGGATGTGGGTGAAGCCAATAAAGGAAGTGGGTGGAGCTGAGGAAGTGGGTGTGGCCTCTATGAAAACGGTGAGCACCTGCACTTCATATTTTACAAATTAAGCACTGATTACACTACAACGTGGACTGTAGTGCAGTGTGGTGCAGTGCAGTGATCCAAGTACACCCCCCAGAGATTATCTGAGTGGCTATTGACAAGGTGTACTTGGTGGAATGTTGTGTTACTGAGATTGTTGTGGGTCATTCTATCTACTGCAGTAGCACATGGACTGTAGTGCAGTGTGGCGCAGTGCACTGAAGTGCAGTGCAGTGATCCAAGTACAACCTCCCAGAAATAAGGAAGATGGTTCTTGACGAGGTGCACTTTGTGGAATAATGTGTAACTGAGAGTCTGTGAGTCCTTTGACCAAAGTAGCGCAGGAACTGTGAAAAGGTAACAGCAGATACTTAAAGTGCTGTGAGTTGTGGTGTGTAAGTGCGAGTACAATGACACTTACAGAACAGCAGCGAGTTTACATGGAGGCATTCGCTAACCTAGACCTGCTGCTGAGCCCCAGGTGTGAACTCGATACTGTCGATGGCCCAGAGATGCTGAGGACTTGAAACGGATGCAGTGACTGGGTCAGAGCTCTCAGGTTCCTCTCAAGGTGTCATTAGTAGACTGAGTCGAAGTAAGAACATGAGACACCGCACAGAGCGCCTTAGACACGTTTCCATTTCTTTGTGTCATTTAATTCTGAATTGTTCCTACACCGAATGAGAGTGCAGAGCAGAAGAGCTTTAAGAGATGCCATCTGATATCATGAATCCGCACTGGTGATGCATCTCATAGGTCAGTCATATGGTGGTATCATTCTGGAATATTGGCACATCCGATTACAGCTCAATATGTAAAAGTGATGAAACATGCCAGCCTTAAACTCCGAATGCAAATACACAAGCCTCAGAATCCATATGTATGTGGCCTGCGGTGTGCCATGGCCTGATATGGGCTCCTTGCTGGGCTCTGAAAGCTGCACGTTGATGTGAGCATCAACAATGCACAGTCGAGCAGGACACTAGCAAAGAGCATCAGGCCCCAGCACAATGTGTGCTGCATTGTATGACCCAGAGCTACAAGGACCGGTGACATCACGCTCCACCCCAGTCTCGGGGAGGCTGATGGGCCGGGCGCGGTGGGACCCCCTGCACGGATGCTCGCGCTCCTGTCTGGATCCCTGCCACATTGCAAACATTCAGGTTTGCAGTTTCTGTGTGGACGCATAGAACCCACAGGGCCTCATTTATGAGAAGTGACGCATCGTTGCGTGAAAACAGTGATGCGTCACTTCTCAGTGCGCTCTCCTTGCGACGTGATTGATGCGTCATATTTATAATATGACGCATCATGTCTCAAGGAGTTACAGATACGTCAGTATTCAGTATTTATGACGTATCTGTAGGCGCAAAAGTGACGCACCAGCGGCGTAAAAATGACACACAGCCTCGTACATAAGGCCCATAGGATCTTACCTGAATGGGTTGTATGACATTACAACGCAGGCTTTTACCCCGCGTGCCATTGCGATGCTATTTTTACATCGCAAGTCGTTACGACTTGCGCTGTAAGCGCTGGATATTGGAATAGTTTAATTTTCTATTCCAACTCCAGCCCACGTTACAGCAGGGAAGGTGTTGGAATAGAAAATTAAACTATTCCTTTTCCAACAGCGCCCTCCAGCGCAAGTCGTTGGAACGACTTGCGTTGTAAAAGCAGCGTTGTAATGGCAGTGCGTGGTAATGCCCGCGTCGTGATGGCTGCTCACCACCTGAATGAAACACATGCAAGGCGTGAACCTTAAAGGTTTGTTTTAGAATTATATTTCCTACAGAAATCAAGTCATGTAGTCGAAGTCAATTAATCAATAACGCAGAGAGCAAAGCTCAGTCAGGTACAGAATCAGCCAGAAGAACTCTGTAAAGCTCTGATCAGCAAAATACAAAACATCAAAAGGGAAGGCAATCCGCATGGAGTCTCCTCCTAGTGTTAATAGAAACGGTCTCCCACATGTGCAAAAAGAGCACAATTTTATAGGGTCCTGAACTACAGATTTCATACGTTCACTACAGTTCTACACAAATCCCAAAAAATGGACGATCAGCATTAAACAGTGTGAAAAAGTTGCAAACAAATTTATTTGGAAAATCTCTCATACTCGTGCAACAGGAAGCTTCTCATTAATGCTGCCTGTCCTAGAACAAACTTTGCTACATGCATATGTGATTTTCTAAGAAAGACAGCTGTAACCCTGACATAAACAATTTCTACTGAAAAAACATTTTATTTCTTGCAATGGTCTAGACTTCCCCATGAAAAACATTAAAACATCATTCAACTTTTTACACAAGGACGGTGATAGAATTTCTCTCTGAGGATATCTCCAGAGAAGGTGTACCCACGTGCCTAAACACGGCCTAAACACGGCCAGAAAATGGAACGCTCTCCCCTCGAACCTCAGAGCTGAACCAAACCTCCTACGATTTAGGAAGTCCCTCAAAACCCTCCTTTTTCCCTGATTTTTCTTCGAAGCTTCCCTGTGCCCCCCCCTTAGGAGTCTGAGGTTTCAGCGCTGGGATACTCGAGGGTGACTACGCGCTCTATAAAAAGGGTCTGGTGAATGAGGAGGTCCACACCACTCTCCTACACAAATCTCGATGAAGGTGGCCAACCTTTCTTGCAATCTCTGTACCCCAGGTGATTGGTGAGGAGCACATGGGGACAAATGCGCCCCATTCGGACAGCTGTCCCGATTTCGTTTTCCCGAGATGAAACGGCTTTAGGAATTGGTCTTTTGGGCCCCCCTTCACCCAGAGGCGTGGCCCATGGGGTTACCTAAGGGATCCCTCTTTCCAGCCATGCACAATATGACCGGTACCATGGAAATCCTGCCACAGGGTGCAAGGTTTTCCCCAACCACCCCTTTATTCAATGGGAGCCTGTGTTTGCATTTGGAACACAATGTGCCATTGAAGTCAATGCAAGTCCAACCAAACGATGTTGGGAGGCATTGTAATCGGTTGTCCGGAATCACATTACTTTGGAAACTTTTCCGGGACCAATTCGTTCAGGCCAGTTTCGAAACTACATATTAATCAGGTCCTCTGTCTACATTGCAACCTTGAACATCTACTGAGTGTGACACAATTAGTATAGGAACTGACGGATCAGCTTTCGGAAGGGCAAGTGGAGAGGCTCTGAATTCTGCTACCTTTGTAGTAGCAGTCTTCAGAAATTCACTGCACTAAATCACACAGAATGGAATATCTTTGATTAGTGCCAAATTCAGGTTATGTTATTGTCTTATGATTTATACAGCGCGCAGCTACTCCAAACAGTATCCTGGTGCTCGACAGATATAGCGGCACCTACTGCGACGATCTATGCAGATTTTTGAAAAAAACGGGTCTCTAGTTTTTCTTAAAAGCAGTGAGATCACACATTGTGTGTTGTTCCACAAGGAGGATGTTCCATGTAACTGGACTCAGATAGGAAAAGGATTTAAAATGAGTACCATTGAATTGGGTAACAATGCAAATCTGTTATTCAGTGCTTGGAGACCCATTGGTGATAAGTGCTCTTTACAGATACAAGTGTGAAATCCAGTTGATAATAACAAATATTCTTCTATTCTATGCTCCCCATATCTTCTGAACAAAATGGTACCTCACTTGAGTGGGTAGGCCTAGTGCCCACAACAGGAAACGGCACAAAACGCAACTTGGAAATATCACATATTTCCACTCCAAATCTACCCATATATAGACCTCAGATGGATGAAAGGCACACCCGGATTCGAACCTGTGACCATGAGGTAGAACACAGGCCCCTGCAGTGAATGCATTAGTCCACTAAGCTACCAGACTCCGGATGAAACTTTGATGAAAAAAAACACATTTTATCCTATTTTCTGTGAAGGAAAGTTCTAGAATCTGGGGGAGCCGCAAACTTCCACTCACCCAGCATTCTCCCAAGTCTTCCAATACAAATGGTGTCCTACTTGTGTGGATAGGCCTAGTGCCCGCAACAGGAAACGGCCCAAAACACTAGATGAATACTTCACATTTTCCACTCAAAGCTGACCTTTTGTTTGTACAGCGGATAGCTGTGGATTTTGGGCCCTAGCTCAGCCAGCACCTTGGGAAACCTAGAAAAATTAACTTTTTTTGAAAACTAAATACCCAGGGGAATCCAGTAGGGGGTAACTTGCATGGCTCTCACCAGGTTGTTTTACCCAGAATCCACTGCAAATCTCAAACGGTAATTAAAAAACAAACTTTTCTCAAATTTCTGTAATGGAAAGTTCTAGAATCTGTGGGGAGCCACAAACATTCTTCCACCCAGCATTCCACTAAGCTTTTGATAAAAAATGGAACCTCACTTGTGTGGGTAGGCCTAATGCCTGTGACCAGAATGGATCCACCCAAGGTCAATGGAAGTCCGAGCATGAGTATGTTGTAATTTGGCAGCAATGGGGTTAGCATTAGCAGAAGCCATCCTGTATTTAGAGACTATCTTTTCCGTTTTGTGGAATCCATTTTGTATTTCTATCAGCCATTTTGTTTGCCATGTGCTACCATGTGCTCTCCATGTGCTCTGTCCTTCTTTCTGTTGACTGATCTTGAAATCTGCGTAGAGACGAGATATATTTAGCCTTTTCTGCTTTGCACATGCTCAGTTGAGCTTGCAGCTGTCCTTGCAGCTGTCCCCAGACTGTAACTGTCAGGATGTGTTCACAAGAATTAGCAACTGTTAGCTCCTCCCACTTGTTGACTGTGCATTTTCTGTATGGCCTTATATGTACCTAAAACCAGCATTTGTACTTGTACCGCCTTCATTTGAGCCCCTCTGTTGGTATAAAATGACCAAGCTCCTTCCATTCATTGTGCTACTTCATACATTACCGAAGGGTGCTGTGTGAATGTAGTTCCACCTCATGAGGTTTAATAAACTCTGTATTTTCTATTCCAGCTTCTGTGCCAACTTCTTTCTATTGGTCTGAGGACTCTGTGCAGAGAAGGGAGAACCCCTAGCACTAGTAGGCCTGGCTGAGGCCCACTTCTACAAATAATCCTACTGACCTTGGTGTGATCCATTCCTGTCACTGGGAGTAGGCCCAGCGACACAAGTGATGCAGCATTTCTATCGGCAAAAGTGGGCCAGTGCTGGGTTTGAGGAATTTTGTGGATTCTTGCTGATTCTGGAAGTCTCAATCACATAAATGTGAAACAAAATGCATTGTTTAGGCAAAATTTGAGGTTTGCAGGGCATGGAGTATAGGAGAATCGCATTGGATTCATACATGGGCATACCACCCTGGCTTGCCCTCATTGTTTACTTTTAAAAATGTCTTTGGTTGGTAGTTTTCCATGGGCGGCGGCCGAGCACGGCCCGAATCCCACGGTAACCCACGCTCCACAGAGCACTTTAGAGCCTTCTGTATCAAGGTATTCCCCCCCCCCCCCCCCACACACATACACAAGTGAGGTAACATTTATATTGGAAGACATGGGAAGAATGCTGTGTGGTAGGACATTTGTGTCTCCATGCAGATTTCAGATGTTTTCCTCACAGAAAGGTGAAAATGTTGTTTTAAGTCAACATTTGAGGTTTGCAGGGAATTATGCATAAGAAAATGGTGTGGGATGAATGCAATGCCCCCCACCCTGGACTCTCCCAGATTTCTAGTTTTAATAACTGTCTGGATCTGGTAGTTTTTTTTTAGCTAGCAACCTACCCAAGCACAAAAAGTGCATCCGTTCACAAATGCAAGTGGAACAATATTGGAAGTCAGCCACACTCTCCAGGCCCAAATGTAAAAACAACAGCCAAAAGAATCAGACGTCCGCACACTTGCTATTGGAATGGGAAGCTTTAGTCCTTTGAGGGTTGAGGGGTGGGGGTGGAGCCTGATGTTCGGATGCGAAAGGCACACGCCAATAATTTATTAAAAGTATATATTGCGGCTATACAGTGGGCTTTCTGTCCCCCTAGAGGCAGGTCAGTGTAATTACCCCCATCTCCCCACAGGGGGTTCAGAAAGACTGTTGCCCTTTTACTTGTGATGGGAACGTGGTCATGCCCAAGCTGGACAGCCTTCACGCCTATATTTAATAAATAATCCCCGGCATCTCGTGGGCTTACTGCCCCGCTGGGAGCAGATCATTGGTAATTACCCCCATCTGTTCCCTAAGATGGGGCATAACTACTGTTGCACTACATCATTGGAGTAGGGGTATGGCTGACCCTACCCCTATAATTAAAACATACATTCTCTGGTGACTAGTGGGCTTTCTGCCCCCCTTGTGGAGGCAGATTGTGGGTAATTATCCCCATCTGCCTTCAATGGACAGAAAGACCGTTTCCCCATTTACTAGGTGTGGGGGTACCCCCATCCCTTTATTTAAAAAAAACCTCCCTGACTTTTTAGTAGGCTTTCTGTCCTACAGAGGAGGGGACAGGTAGGGGCAATTACCCACATCTGAGCCCGCCGGGGCAGAAGGACTGCCTCTTTTGTTGGGGGCGAGGCTAAAAAACATTCCCTGGTGTCTTGGGGGGGGGCACATGGGGATTATTAACCCCTATCTGCCCTCGGGTGGGTAAGATAGTCTATCACCACAGATTTTGGGGTGGGCATGCCCAGTCTCACAATGGGCAGTCCCCACCCCCTATACCCCACCACTATAATTATTTAAAAAAAAACACCAACTCATTTTACTTTCACTTTAGTGTAATTATGTCAGGAAAACCTGCACGCTGATCATCATTACACAAAACAAAAGAAAAGACTCTGACTATTCGGAAGCTGTTCCTGAGCAGCCAGAGTATAAAACAATGCAATGAATACATCTCCACAGGGGCCTTTAGGTGCCTCTCCAGTGTCGCCGACATAGCAGACACCCGTACTGGAGTGGTAGTGCCGCCATTGGCCGATGACCGCACCTGTAGAGTTTAGAACTATGTGATAAGCAGTTTCAATGTTGCCACTCAACTCGCATTAATGGTCGGAGGACTACGTTTCTGCACAAGAGCATGTGATTTACAGCAGCAGGAACGGAAAGGCCTCTCCCTCCATTCTGTAGTATATATTGTTGAAATCGTCTATATACAAACGCTAATTAAGGTATTAAGGGGCATATTATCAACGGCCAGCAATAATTATCACTGGCCGTTCTTAGCGTGAGAATTGTTATCGCCAGCGATCGCTGATAATAATCGCCATGCTAGTGCTGTATTAACAACGCATAGCCCAATGGCGATAATTATTCCAGGGATGGCTTTGTTTTCAACGGAATATAAAGTATTGGTAAGTCAGCATTTTTGCAGACATTAGTTTATGGCGAAAACCGCGGTTTTCGCCAAAAAGGAACGTCTGCAAAAATGCCTGGGCCTCCTTGTAAATATTGCGATGTGCACATCAGCGATATTTACAAGGTTGTTCTGCAAAGTGACGCCCACTTTGCATCTCATTAGAGATGCAAAGGGAGGCGTCGGGTAAAAGGGTGCTAACATGCGCTAATGCATCTTATCACCCTCTTGTTATTAGGGCGAAAACATTATCTCCGCTTTCTGACTTTTAAAGCCAAAAATGTGGAGATAAGGCCCATGATAATATGCCCCTTAATGTTTTAATTCTGGACCACTCAAGTTTCTTGAACCCAGATAAGGAGTATAACAAGCTAATTCAGCGGGTAGCTCCCGGATTCCCCAAGAGACCCGCACTGATATTCTCCACTATATATGGTAAATGTCCACCTAACCACATTTAATGTGCCTGAGAAATTTTGCAGTTTCTAGTTTTTGATGATGTTCATATTCAGCAGTAAGGAGGGAAGCTTCATTTCCCAATAGGGATTTACAGGCTCAATCTCCCAAGAGTAAAATGTTTCAAAGGAGTGTGCTGCATGGGCATTAACTGCTTGAAAGACTTCACCTCCCACCTTAGGGAAGCCTCCTCCCTGCAGAGCTCAGTCAAGGGAGCCCTGAGGCTTACCACTGTCACAAGAGATTGTTCTGCAAGTTCTGGTAAAGCTGACTCAGAACGAGACTCAAAATGCAGTCCAATGGGGAATATCCTTTACTCGTCAAGTGCCGGACAAGCACTTTGGCAGAGAGGAAGCTTCTGTCCAAAGTGAGGGAGGAAACCAGTATTACAACTGATGCCTTTGAATTAGCATTTATTGGCACAATCTGGTGTGTTTCACCCAAGGGTGCTCAAATCTCCCCCCAAAGATGAGCATCATGATACCTTGTTTCCAACTTTAGCAAACAATGACCCAGTTTTAGAATCTCTAAACTCTCTGGCAAAATACAGGCTGAGCCAACTTAAGATTTTGGGCCAGGGAATCTGGAACTCAAACTTTTTTTTTTTAAATATGTTTATTGATTTTCATCAAGTAAAAAACAGCCATCGAATATGTATGACTTCACATTATAAGCAATATCAACAACGGAGGAAAGGTAAATAAACCCCCCACCCCATACCCTCTCACCTGACCCGAGACCGGTACCAATATACGTCCAAATTGGCCACACATACACTTGGGTAAGTATCCGCATAGATTCAGCGTCAGCGAATGCAATGACCATGGAAGCAGACATGTCGCAAAAGTAGAACAGAATCATCATTAAATGTAATATCACACTCTTACGTTCCCACCGTGGAGCAATTAAAAAGAGCAGTGAAGGAGCACAATCAGGCAGGCATCTCAGATCCACATACAATCAATCACTCTGAGTCAGAGCAAGTGAGCAGGTATGGTGTCAGCAGGGCCCAGGAGTCTTTCGGACGTGAGGCCTCAGGAAGTTCTTCCTCGTACAATTGTAATTGAGCTTTACAATCCAGCAAATTTTGGAGCCATTGTTTCTTAGTCGGTGTCGCCTTCGCCCCCCAGCATTTTGCAACAGCCCTCTTTGCAAATAGGGTAGAGATAGCAAATATTCGCCTATTACAGGGCTTGAAACATTTGACATACACTAGTAAGCAGAGGTTGGGGGTGTAATGCACCGGCTCCTGTGTGATATCTGCTAGCATCTTTGTCACATCCTCCCAGAATGCCAGCACACGTCTACATTGCCATGCCACATGCACAAAGTCTGCATCCGCACCTCCCCCTATTTAAAAAGCTGCTTCGGGGTATAATATAATTGGTGCAGGAACTTAAAATGGATAATTCTCAAGTTGCAGTTAGCCGCCAGGTAGCCAGTGAGTGTACAACATGCTATCCACATATCATGGGTGAAAGCATCCCCTAGCACTAGCCGCCACTTTTCAAAGGAGGGGCTCTCAGGCATGCTCTCGCTCACGCAGTGGCGCATTATACAATTTTGTAATTAGTCCCTGCCTATCTGCACCAGCCAGTATAAAACAACAGTGGTCTTCGATATATCTTCAAGCATCAATGAATGTATCACTCATTATTCACATATTAGGAGATTAATCCACAGCAGAAGACAGGAAATATAGCTGTTTTCAAAGTCAGTATTACATATCAGTATGTTGTACCCAACATCTATCAATCCAAAAAACAACCAGTCTTCTTGGTCAGTAAATGTATTTCAAATTCATTTTCAACATTTGTAAAAAACAATTGGATAATGAAGAAGAAAAGACTGCAAGGATGCAGTAAGAACGAAAGAGGTGCTCAAGTGAATTGGAGAGGAAAGGAAAGCTCGAGGAGCAAGGATCAAATTTCATATACAATTCTTCTAGTTGAAAAAAACACAGGGGCCTACCCACTCAATTTTATATACAAAGATGGTTTAAACAAGGAGGGGAGGGAACATCAGAAATAAGGTATAGGCCTTAAAACATGGGGGTAAAAACCGTCGACGTTTCGACCCTGGCGCAATAAGGGGAAGTTTAATGCCTCTGCTGCGGGTCTTCTTCACGACTGGATGGGGAGGGGGTGTAGAAAAGCAGGAGGGACCAAAACTGAGGACAAGCCGGTCGCGCCCCAACACTAAATGAATGAGGGCAACCCGTCAATGGTGTGAGCAAGGTTCATCCATTAATTTGGTCAAGATGTGTATTCCATTAAAAAGTGAAAACGAATTCCAATAATAATCCAAGCTATTATCCAAGACAGGAGCGAAGTCAGAAGGAAGCGGTACTATTTTATATACCCCAGCAAAATCGGAGGGCCACGGGAGAACCAGCGTCTTCATACTCTTAGGAAGACTCCGGTTTGCCGGTCCTCCAATTTTATCGCGGCTCCGTTAATCGATATTAGAACAGTCACACCCCAAAAGGACGGTGGGGCATATAAAATAGTACCTCCTCCTTCTGACTTTGCTCCTGTCTTGGATAATAGCTTGGAGTATTATTAGATGGGGACTAATACGCTGGTCCCAGAATTACCCAGCCTGTTATCGTATATGGGATTTTGAGTCTGAGCCTATTCCCATACAGAAATTCCCTTTTGAATGCTGGAGAAAGTTCTGAAAGGAGAGAGTGGGACAGACATCAGGGACAAGTGAGTCAGTGTACCCCCTCATAATCAAGCCATCATTTATTTTAGTTCTGTCATATTCTAACAGTCACATCCTGTTGCTAAATACTAAAGTCCATGTCTTCTTACAAAATAATGGTCATTTCTGATAAAAGATTGTTCCCTCCGGAGTATCTAACTTTTCAAAAACCATGTAAGGATGGGAGCTTTTTTCTATAATGGCCTGAAACCTCTAGAAGACACCTCCAAAGAGACTAGGGTTCATCAATTGCTACCTAGAATTTGGAAAACGAGTAAGATTGTGGCTGTTCCCAAAATATATGACCTAAGTGACTCTCAGACTGCAGGTATTACAAGCTTCTATAAGAAGGGTGAGCAGGTATGCCTCACACTGCCTTCAGATGCAAAGGTGTTGGGACAGACCCCCCCTGCACTGCTCCTGAGAGCTCGCTGCCTTTCCCTCTGTTTTTTCTGTGCCGTCTGTGTGGTTTTCATTTTGGCTCCACCAGGCCTGGTAATACTTCACCCTCCCTGGGAGTCTCCTAGTTACAATGGTCTGAGACCCCAGAGGGCTCCTCCTAGGTTGAGGAGGCATCCAAGGTGCACTCATCATTAAGAGATTGACCGCTGTCCCCTCTCATCGGCCCTTGCAGGGCTGACAGTGGATGCACCATGATTAATAATGAAGGGACAGGACCTTTTACTGTCTCCATAGAGAGGCGTCAACTGGCCTTTCCCATGTAAAAGGTTGTGCTCATGAGCCTTAATTGATTTTTACCCTTCCATGAGTTTGTATATTTGTGGACAGCAATTGTTCATATTCTGTGTGTCATGGGTTGAATGTAAGCATTGTGTGAACCGCTAAGAGTGCCTGGTGGAATCTATTCACATTTCACATGTGCATGGCAACGAGAAACAGTGGAGAGCTTTGTGTGAGACAGGCCAAGTTGTTATGACCCGTAAGTCCACCCATTGAGCATACATGTGTGTCTCCTCCCCCCCTAAGGTGAGCCTGTTGTGAAGGAACCCTGTGCTTTGTCCTGGAACTGGCACTAAGTGAAGGGTCAGTTGTAAACACTACCTTGTGAAGTAGGTTCCTGGACCTAACATTGGTTAAGGAAGTGCTTATGACCAGCAATGCTGGTTGCAAGGTACTTATTATGCTTATTGCAGAAGTACTGCACATGCAGCAGATGAAAGCACAGAGGGGCCCGGGCAGGCCAGGAAGCAGGGATGGAAGCACAGATGTTCTCTCTCTCTCTCTCTCTCTCTCTCTCTTCCACCACTGTTCAAACCGCTCTCCCTTCCAGCTCTTCCTCAGTTGAGTACTAGTTTGACCAAGGCACACCTCATCTGACTCCTGAGACCCATTGCTGGGATGTAAACATCCTCAGAGAGAGGTAATGATAAGAAAGTCCTGTTAGCTGCTGGCCATGAGTGAGGACACTCACCGCCTCAACCACAGCCTGGAGGAGCTGCTCCTGGACCCCAACCACCTGCAGGAGCTGCTGAAGGCAAGAGGGGGCAGAGGGTCTGATTGGTGGAGTCCATCACCTGCGGGTCTCTGGCTTGGAAGACACCAGGTGAGGTCTTTGTTGGGCTGGAGGGGAGTCCTGCCTGATGGAAGCTGGGGAGGCCACTGACCCCAGCAGATGTAAATTGGGTATGTATGTGAGGGGATTATGACAACAAAGTAATATTTTTAACCGCAAGTTCACTTTAGACCCCTCCATTTAAATCTGCTCCTTTCCTCCTGACGTGGACAGGGGCCAGTTTGGCCAGTGAGCATTAATTCACCCCACTGTTTTGGAAAAAACTTCACTAGAGAGAAATACAGAAAGAAAAGCCAAGTTTTCTCTTCGCATCCTTACTGCCCACCGTTAGTTTTTCGCCTCCACGAAAGAGAGATTCCCAAAACTGTTCGAGAGATTTAACATAGTAAAATCAAGCTTTTTCAGTGCAAGACCTGAGATTGGTTATGTTTGTGAAATTTAATTTTTCCACTTCCTGCTTTCAAAACAAGGGAGTAAAGTGGATATTATGCAGCTAACACACAACTTTATTACAAACTGCTCTTTTCGTAGCCATTCCTTTCAAGTAGTTTGTCCTCTCCCCAGCAGGCCCTGCCATGCCGTTCAATCAATATATTTTTATTTCGGTCACGTAAAACCATAAAAGATGTTCAAGTGCATATGTCTGTAGTGTTGAGACAACTCTCTTATCTCACCCTGATTAATTAAATGAAGCCCTTTTCACTCATATCTGATGCTAGCCCTGCTGTCTCACTCCCTGGCTGCCTCATATCTATCCCACCGGTTCCTGATAGCCGGTTCTGCTGTGTCAGCCAACAGGACTAAACACACAGGGCAAGTACACATCAAAGTTGGTGTAGCAACCATGACAATAAGGCGACAGACGACGTAGGGCACTAGGACCCTGCGGGTCATAGGACAGTGACCAGGTCACTGAACACGACATCCTGTAGGGACAGGAAGTGGACAGACGACTGAGGACATGGAAGAGGACAGACGTGCTGTGACGCGCTGATACCAAACATACAATAAAGAAGGTGACCAACCATATCTTGCGTCCTGTATTCCTTGTGCCGAGTGCCTCCCCAACAACACGACATCTGGCGACGAAGGTGGTGACGAATTCACACGTGTGAGGATCGCGCCGTGTGTTCGAAGCACAACATCATCGGTAGCAGAGAGACGCAAGGAGCTACACGGGAGCCCACCCCGATCAGCGTCCAACGGAAAACGACAAAGCGCAGTAAGAAGAAGTGGACAAACAGCGCTAGTGACCCCAGTCAGAAGCGCCAGGTCCTCGCGCTCAGAAATTGAAGCGCGAAGTCTCGCGAGAACCGCAAACATCGGCGGCCATCTTAGAAACAGGCAGGACAGCCAATAAGAACAAAGAAAAAACGCGGCGGCCATCTTAAGAACAGGCAAAGCGAGATTTCGACAGCGAAATCTCGAGTGAACAAGGGCAGCCATCTTGATTGGGACAGAAGGAAAATAACAGTAAAAACTACAGAGCAGCGATTTTAGGGGCAGGCAAAAAAAAAAAAACGAAAGAAAGTAAGAAACAAAGAGAAACAGACAAAAAGGGGACAAGGACATAGAAAGATCCCCACAACAAGGACTAATAAATAACATAGTGAAACATAAGAAGAGAGAATAACAAGAACGCTACAAAAAAAAACCAACTGAAATAAAAGAGATATAGAGGCAACAAGACAAAGAGAAGCGAAAATGCCTGAAACAAAGCAAAGCGCACAATATCGCAGACCAATGCCATTCAGTGTATCAGAGCCACAAGTGGGAATAAGATGGGAAAAGTGGATTGTGAAGTTTAAGCGATACATGGAAGCAACAGATGTACTAGAGGCAAAGAAACTAGGACTATTCCTGAATCTGGTGGGGGATGAAGTGGATGACCTTCTGATAACACTCCCAAAGAGCGAGACAAGCACATATGAAGGACTAATAAAATGTCTAACAAATAAATTTGATCCTCAAAGGAACATCGACTTTGAACGATATAGCTTCAACATAGCTTTTCAGCAGCCAGAGGAATTGATGGATGATTTTGCGACAAGGTTAAGGAAACTAGTAGCACACTGCGAATTTGGAAAATACGACAACGAGCAGGCCATCCGCCTAAGACTGATAGAAGGCTGTCGTGACACAGACTTTCGCACGAGAATACTAAAGGAGCCAACCACTCTAGAAAGAATTCTAGATCTAGCGAGAGCGGAAGCAAGGGCAATGGCGCAGGCAAGACAGATGGACCGAAGAGAAGAGCAGGTCCACAGAATGACAGACACAAATAGAACTGGAAATTGGAAGAGAGGGTCGACGGAACAGGCGACAAGAAAACAAGGGTCCCAGTGTTACAGATGCGGATTAGAGTTTCCGCCCCGAGGAGCATGCCCAGCATTTGGTCAAATATGCCGAAAGTGCAACAGAAGCAATCATTTTGCCACAATGTGTCAAGGAACAAATTTCAAGAGTGAACGGGGAAGGCCAGGAAGACCAAGAACAACAACACACCGACATGTGCGACACATGGAAGCAACCACCAGAAGCTCGTCGCTGGAGTCGGGAGATGAAGACGAAGAAACAGAGAAGGTGGAACGCCTGTACCTCATGTCCACAGATGAAGGGCATGAAGAAGAACACATCAGACTAGTGGACAAGAAGTCAATAAAGAAGACTGACTGGGTGACCATAGATGTAGGGCTACACCAAACAGAATTCGTGCTAGACAGTGGGGCCACGTGCAACATTATGTGTGCCACGGAATACGAAAAAATTCAGAGGAAACCACCCCTGCAACCATCAAGTATACTAGTGTTTACTTGGGGTGCACAAAATCCAATAACAAACATCGGAAAGTTCACGGACACCATGACGCACAAGGGCAAGACCATCACTGAAGAAATTCATGTGCTACGAGGAGATATTCCCGCACCATGCTTACTAAGCAATGTCACAGCGAAGGTCATGGGCCTGTTGCAGATGACATATCACATATCGGACAAAGGTAACATCCTACAAGAGTACCCCAAGTTAACGAAAGGACTTGGAAAGCTGAAAGGACGACAGATCACGCTGCATATCAACGAATCGGTCAGACCTGTCGCCCAGCACCATTGAAGGGTACCCATCCATCTACAACCGCAGGTAGAAGAAGAAATAAAAGCACTGTTAGAACAAGACATCATTGAACCAGCTGAAGGGCCAACGCCATGGGTGTCCCCAATAGTTGCCATACCAAAAAAGGACACTGCCGAAATAGGAATATGTGTGGACATGAGAATCCCAAACACAGCCATTGAACGAAAACGACATCCAGGACCAAACCTGGATGGCATGATTAGCTGGATCACTGAAATATTATCGATTGCCAAAATATCGAGTTGCAATAATATCGTTGAAAAAATATAGACTGTCAAAATATCGAGTTTCTATGTACTAACAGGTAAGTACAAAAATATTGAGTTTAAAATATCGTTTACAAAAATATAGTTGTAAAAAATATCGACTTTAATAAAAACAATGTTAAATTACATTAATATTAATAATTAATTACTAAAATATACTTAAAATACTTAAATTCATTTATAATAATTAAATAATTAATAAAAGTCAAAATACATTTTTTTTAATCATATTTTTTAAAACATATATATAGAGTATCAAAATATAATTAAATAATAGCCAATATTATTAACGTACAATAACAAAAGTGTAAAAATGACTATTCCCACTGCAAAGAATGCAAGCATAGGGTAAGCGTTGGATAGTGTAGGGGTTAAAATTACTATTCCCACTCCAGTGGGTGCAACAGTAGGGAAAGCGTTGGATAGCGTAGGGGTAAAAATTACTATTCCCACTCCAAAGAGTGCAACAGTAGGGAAAGCATTGGATAGCGTAGGGGTTAAAATTACTATTCCCACTCCAGTGAGTGCAACAGTAGGGAAAGAGTTGGATAGCGTAAGGGTATGAATTACTATTCCCACTCCAAAGAGTGCAAGAGTAGGGAAATCGTTGGATAGCGTAGGGGTTAAAATTACTATTCCCACTCCAGTGAGTGCAACAGTAGGGAAAGCATTGGATAGCGTAAGGGTAAAAATTACTATTCCCACTCCAAAGAGTGCTACAGTAGGGAAAGCGTTGGATAGCGTAAGGGTAAAAATTACTATTCCCACTCCAAAGAGTGCAACAGTAGAGAAAGCATTGGATAGCGTAGGGGTAAAAAATACTATTCCCACTCCAGTGGGTGCAACAGTACGGAAAGCGTTGGATAGCGTAGGGGTTAAAATTACTATTCCAACTCCAGAGAGTGCAACAGTAGGTAAAGTGTTGGATAGCGTAGGGGTTAAAATTACTATTCCCACTCCAGTGGGTGCAACAGTAGGGAAAGCGTTGGATAGTGTAGGGGTAAAAATTACTATTCCCACTCCGGTGGGTGCAACATTAGGGAAAGCGTTGGATAGCGTAGGGGTTAAAATTACTATTCCCACTCCAAAGAGTGCAACAGTAGGGAAAGCGTTGGATAGCGTAGGGGTAAACATTACTATTCCCACTCCAAAGAGTGCAACAGTAGGGAAAGCGTTGGATAGCGTAGGGGTTAAAATTACTATTCCCACTCCAGTGGGTGCAACAGTAGGGAAAGCGTTGGAAAGCGTAGGGGTTAAAATGACTATTCCCACTCCAGTGGGTGCATCAGTAGGGAAAGTGTTGGATAGCGTAATGGTTAAAATTACTATTCTCACTCCAGTAGGTGCAACAGTAGGGAAAGCGTTGGATAGGGTAGGGGTAAAAATGACTATTCCCACTCCAGAGAATACAACATTAGGGAAAGTAAATATTTCATATATTATTCAAAATTCTAACAATGAATATCTATTAATAATTAATAAAAAGTAAATAAAAATTGTATCTAATAGAATAAATAATATTTTAAAATTACTATTTAACAATAATTATTTTAATTAATCACCTATTAATACAAATTAATTATACATTAACAATTTTTTTTATACTTAAAAATTATTTCACAATTATTTCCAAATAAATAACGTTTAATTAATTGTATTATTTAATTAATTATTAAAAAATTACTTTGCACCCTATGCACCTATAAACCCACAACCCGCTACAGAAAATAAATTAGTAAAATTTACATAATTACCAATTAATCAATTAATATAAATAAATTAACAATTATAATTAAATTAATAAACTAATATCAATTAATTAACAATTAGTTACTAATTAATATCAATAAATAAATGTACATATTCATTTAATTATAATTAATTCACTTCCCACCCTATTCCCCTATAAACCCACAACCCGCTACAGAAATTAAAATTTACATAATTACCAATTAATCAATTAATATAAATGATTTGAAAATTCTAATTAAATTAATTAAATATAAATTAAGTAACAATTAATTACTAATTACTATCAATAAATACATTTACATATTTATTTAAATATAATTAAATTACTTACCACCCTATTCCCCTGTAAACCTACAACCCGCTACAGAATTACATTACGCAATATTCATTAAAAAAAATTCATTTAATAACATTATTTATAACATAAATACACACTTTTCACACATATTATAACATAAAAATACACTGTAAAATATTATATATTATTAAAAAATCTATATTTTTAACTATCTATATTATATATTTCGATATTTTAACTATCTATATTTTATACAGTCGATATTACTTCACTTACCTTAAAAACAATATTTTTGTTGTCTATATTCTGTCCTGTCGATATTTTGTCCAGTCTATATTAAATACTCGATATTTTGTCCAAACGATATTTTGGACTCGATATTATGTCTGTGCACCGGTTAGCTGTCTGACAGGAATGAGAAAATTCTCCAAGCTAGACCTATGCAAGGGGTATCACCAACTGGAACTGGACCAACAATCCAGATACATACCAACCTTCTCAACACACCTAGGTCTGTTTAGCTACAAGCGGTTAAGCTTTGGAATATCGTCAGCAGCTGAGATTTTCCAGGAAACGATCAGACAGATCATTAGACCAATCAAAAACAGTTTGAACTACAGTGATGATATCTTGGTATTTGGCAAATCGGATGAAGATCATGACAAAGCACTGAGGAAAGTGTGCTCGCAGCTTGAGGAAGTGGGTCTAACAGTAAATCCAAAGAAATGTGATTTAGGACGAGAAGAACTGGTATTCTTCGGACACATCTTCTTGAAGAAAGGAATGAGACCAGACCGCAGCAAAGTGGACACCTTAGATAAGGCAAAAGAACCAAAAGATGTAGCTGAAGTACGCTCATTCCTCAGCCTTGCCAGCTACTGTGCGCGATACATCAAATATTTCACGACTGTGAGCACCCCACTGCGAGAACTCACAAAGCAGGGTCAAACATTCGAATGGACCACAGAATGCATCAAAGCATTTGAAGAAATAAGGGCGTCAGCAACGGCAGTAGATCACCTGGCATACTTTGACCCGAACTTGAGCACTGAACTGACAGTAGACGCCAGCCCAGTAGGTCTTGGCGCAATGCTGGCACAACATAAACATGGAAAGGACTCAACACGACAGATTGCAGCCTATGGAAGCAAGAGCCCGTCGGACATCGAGAGAGCATACTCTCAACCAGAGAAAGAGAGTCTGGCGGTAGTATGGGCATGTGAGCACTATCACATGTTCATCTATGGGAAGCCATTCATGATTGTAAAGGACCACCAAGCACTAGTCACCATCTATGAAAATCCGAACGCCAAAATCTAAAAACAGAACACTCCGGCGTCAATAACGTCTGCAGAACTAGAGCGAGAAACCAAAAGAGACCCGACAATGCAGGCAATCGGGAACGTAGTGTGCCAACAGAGATGGAGACACATTAACAATAACAGCCCCACAGAAGAAGGGGTCATAAAAGAAGAACTGCTGGCCTTCCAAAAGATCAGTGAAGAACTGTCAGAAACTGAAAACGGAATTCTGATGAGATGGTCAAGAATTGTGATACCTTACCGACTAAGGAAAAGAACAATTGAACTAGCTCACGAATCACACTGAGGCATTGTAGCGACAAAAAAGATGTTGAGAGAAAAGGTGTGGTTCCCCGGACTGGACAACATGGTCAAAGAAGAAGTAGCAAACTGTCATGTCTGTCAAGTAACGGGACCACTATCCAAGCCAACACCGTTGCAAATGTCCAAACTACCACTGGCAGTATGGACGGAGCTTGCAGCAGACTTTTACGGACCACTAGAGACTGGAAAGTACCTCTTGGTGATCATTGACGAGTTTTCAAGATTCCCAATTGTGAGAGAAGTACCGTCGACATCAGCAAGTGCCACATTACCAGCGCTAGACAACATATTCGCTGCTTGGGGTTCCCCACAAACATTAAAAACAGACAATGGCCCTCCGTTTTCTGGAGAAGAATTCCGTCGATTCATGGAATATTTAGGGATTAAGCATCGGAAGATAACACCCCTATGGCCACAGGCCAACGGAATGGCAGAACGATTTATGGGAACTATAAAGAAAGCAATCCAGCGCGCAAAATTGACACAAATCTCGATTGGACAAGCTCTATGTCAGGTGCTAATAGATTACAGAAACACCCCTCACAGCTCCACCGGTCGATGGTCCACTGGTGTTGGGAAGATCAAGCAAAACAAGACTGTCTCAAATAGAGGCAAAGGCGAGCACGGATCGAGGTGACATAGTGGAAAGAGATCATGATGCCAAGAGGAAAATGAAGGAATATGCTGACAGGAAACGACACGCATCAGAACATCAGCTAAATGAAGGAGACCTGGTGGTAGTGAGACAGAGGCAACAAATTTAGTCGGACAGTCCATGCTCAAAGGATCCGCTAGTAGTGACCAACATAGAAGGATCAATGGTGACGGCAGCATCCGACCATCAACGAATAACAAGAAACAGTTCCCATTTCAAGGAGCTCAAAGGAGAAGAGGAAGAGTCAGCAGCGACATCACCAAACGTGGAAAACAGAGAGACAAGACCAAGCAGAACCTGCAGGAAACCAAAGAGACTAATTGAA